>NC_136374.1:6720000-9120000 GCF_037039965.1 Doryrhamphus excisus
CCTTGGTGTCCTCCCTGTGTAGCTGTAGGAGGTGGCCGGGGACCGGAAAGTCTGGGCTTCCCTACTGAGACTGCTGCCCCCGCGACCCGGACCCGGATAAGCGGAGGAAAATGGATGGATGGATGGATGGATGGATGGATGACTATCATTTAAATGTATCATCTACACTACCTACACTACACAGGGCACATAATATATAATGTGAGATAGAGGTCTCATGTAGAGTAGATGTGATAGCATGTCAAATCTATATAGATTAAAAATGGAATCTGTTATGCTCTGGTGTGGTGTTTTGCTATTTCTTTCCATCGCTTCCTGCTGTCTGCTGCTTCCACGGGGGGGGGGGGGGGGGGGGGGGGTGTTGGGAAGAAGCAAAGCTCGGTGGACCACAGCAGACCTTGTCTATTTCCATTCCCGTCCTGCCCAGGCCCCGCTTCATGACAGATGAGGGCCCATGGGCCCACGGCTGACCCCCTCAGTCAACCCCCATCACCCGGATTGGCAGCTGTCAATCACAGTGTGGGCTGCCGTGTGACCGGGGGGCAAGCGTGA
Source organism: Doryrhamphus excisus (assembly GCF_037039965.1). NCBI lineage: Eukaryota > Metazoa > Chordata > Actinopteri > Syngnathiformes > Syngnathidae > Doryrhamphus > Doryrhamphus excisus. Next base: position 6,720,553 of record NC_136374.1, read on the forward strand.
TGGGTCTGCGTGATGGGTCTGAGTTGTTTGTGCTGTTGGTGGCTTTGTTTACCTCACATAAGCTCATGATTGTGGAAGGTCAGAGCACTTCAACATGAAAACCACACTATCAAAATATCAAATACATATCTCATTTTCACCAACACCCCCACATGGCAGTACGTTAGGAAGATATTCCTGAATACATCCTGCTGTTTCATGGTGGACACAATAACACTTAGTACAGTAGATACTCCATTCATGTCCGAGACCAATTCATATTTAAGCAAACTCTACATAAGCATCTCCAAGCATCAAAACGTCTGAATAGTCATGATATGTAGTATTGTACACTGGTCAGTAGAGGTCACTCATGTTACTGTCATGTTGGCCAAGACTTGATGGCTTTTATTACGCCTTTCAGTGACCTCACAATCCTCCTAACATGCGATACTCTTCACACCAAAAGAAACCTGCCGTCGGGGTCTCTGCATCCTGGGGGTCTAGCCATCGACAACTGCCCAGACTGTGACACTAATCATGTTAAAATGTGATTTTAGAAGGTGGTAAAGAGGTTTTCTATGCTGTAACTATCAAATGATTCCTACTTACTTGATTTATCATGGTCGGGACCAAAACCAAGTATTGGCCATAAACCAGGGACGACTGTATCCCCATATTATTGGCACTTCATGTACAAACATCCCTAGGAAAATAAAGTCAAGTGAAAATAAAGTCATGTACAAACATCCCTAGGAAAATAAAGTCAAGTGAAAACATCCCTATGAAAATAAAGTCAAGTGAAAACATCCCTATGAAAATAAAGTCATGTACAAACATCCCTATGAAAATAAAGTCATGTACAAACATTCTTATGAAAATAAAGTCATGTACAAACATCCCTATGAAAATAAAGTCAAGTGAAAACATCCCTATGAAAATAAAGTCATGTACAAACATCCCTATGAAAATAAAGTCAAGTGAAAACATCCCTATGAAAATAAAGTCAAGTGAAAACATCCCTATGAAAATAAAGTCATGTACAAACATCCCTATGAAAATAAAGTCAAGTGAAAACATCCCTATGAAAATAAAGTCAAGTGAAAACATCCCTATGAAAATAAAGTCATGTACAAACATCCCTATGAAAATAAAGTCATGTACAAACATCCCTATGAAAATAAAGTCAAGTGAAAACATCCTTATGAGAATAAAGTCAAGTGCAAACATCCCTATGAAAATAAAGTCAAGTGAAAACATCCCTATGAAAATAAAGTCAAGTGCAAACATCCCTATGAAAATAAAGTCAAGTGAAAACATCCTTATGTGAATAAAGTCAAGTGAAAACATCCTTATGAGAATAAAGTCAAGTGCAAACATCCCTATGAAAATAAAGTCAAGTGAAAACATCCCTATGAAAATAAAGTCAAGTGCAAACATCCCTATGAAAATAAAGTAATGTGAAAACATCCTTATGAGAATAAAGTCAAGTGCAAACATCCATCCATCCATTTTCTACCGCTTATCTTCACGAGGGTCCCTGTCCCAGCTGTGACCTGCACGCTAACCACTCAAGCACTGTGCAGCCCCAAGTGCACACATCCCTATGAAAGTCAAGAGCAAAGGTCAGCGTGAAGGTTGGGTGTAAAGTAAACACAAGTACTTCCCTGTGGCATTGGAATCTTTTCTAGATTTTGTGTCTGCTTTTGTTTTTTTGGAGTTATTGGTTTAGCCAGGGTCTTCCTCTACTGCTGCTTGGCTATGATGGCTGTTGCCCCCTGCAAAGTGGAGGAAGTACTGCATGTAGGAGCTTTTCTCTAGTGGATGCTTTTAGCGGACCAACTGAAGTGGCAGGCCGCCTGTTGATGACTTCGGGCCTAAACGCTGCTTGTCAGCTCCTCCACATATTCTTGTGGTCCCATCAGGACCTGTGCCGCACACATATGTTGGTGCGGACAGGAGGACGTTTTCTCACGTTACTTCCTCATCTATATACGCTCTTGCACGTTGAGGGATGTGCACACGTCTCCTGAGGCGAAGCCCCGAAGCAATCAATAAAGGCCATTTCCACATAATAACCTCTCCCGTCTTCCTGGCCAGTGTTAACACTTGCGTGTAATAAAGCATACGGATCGATAGACGCAGCATGGCGACACGCAACGCTTCCAGCAGCTCAACTGCAACCTGACCTCCTTTCCACTCCAGACATCCCAATCCTACTCAACATGTCTACATCAGCAGGTCGACGTCACGCAGGTCTTCTTACGTAACCACACACACGGTCCACCTCCATTCACACCTCATTCAATCTCCAATTGTCAATTGGATTGTCAATTGTCTGGTTCATTGAGCAATGGAGGAGTGGAGAAAACACCTCAACCTCCCCCTCTGGTAATAACACACCTCTACCTCCTCCACTAGTAATAACACAGTAATAGTAATAACACCCCCCCCATTAGAGGTTGCCACTGTTTGGAACTTTCCCTGACTCAACTGGACAACATCTGACGTGGCCTACCTCGTGGAGGCGCTGCAGCAGAGGGCCCACTTTGGCTGGTGATCAACCCAAGACCCGCAGCTTTATCAATATATATCAATTAAGTATATATATACTTAATTGTCACATGTTACCCTCTCGACATCCATTGCAGCCTTGTCATCCTAGAAGGGGGATTCTCCCATCTGCGGTCCATTCTCAAGGTTTCTTTTCCCCGAATGGGGTTTGCCCCCGATGGGAGTTCAGATCAGGGGATGTGGTCTATGGTCTATCATCTACTGTTGTTTACGGTTGCCTGCTTGTTAAGCCCTTTGAGGCTCTTTTGTGATTAAGGGCTGTATAAATAAACCTGACAATACAACATTTTCTAGGCCAAGTATGCTGGAGCTTATCCCAGATGTCTTTGGGTGAGAGGCGGGGTACACCCGGAGAAAAACCACGCATGTACGAGATGAACATGCAAACTCCACACAGAGATGGCCGAGGGTGGAATTGAAGGCAGGTCCCCTAGCTGACCACTCGTCCACCGTGCAGCCCTTAGAATACATGATGATGATTCATTCATTCATTTTCTACCGCTTTTTCCTCACGAGCCTATCCCAGCTGTCTTCGGGCGAGAGGCGGGGTACACCCTGGACTGTTGGCCAGCCAATCACAGGGCACATATAGACAAACAACCATTCACACTCACATTCATACCTATTGACAATTTGGAGTTGATAATTAACCTAGCATGTTTTTGGAATGTGGGAGGAAACTGGAGTACCTTAGAATACATGATGATGATTTTTATTTTTTATTTTTTAACACAGTGATCTCTGCAAAATTTTACTTGAAATAAAATGTTATGTTCAGAAACGTGTGCGAGCCAGATGCAGATAACAAAGGAGCCACATATGGTTAGAAACCACGTAGGTTCCTTCCCGACCCCGGTGTCCCACGCTAGGGCAAGGGTGTTCATGAATGACCGTGTTTCTATCCGGTTATATGTATGCTGCATTAGACGCTGTACGATTCAAACACTAACGACCTCCCTCAAGTAGACGACAGGCCGTCCTCGTGCTGGCGAAGCACGAAGCCTTCCCCCCCCTCCCCCACTCATAAATCACTCTGCCAAAGTGTCACTGCAAATTTTGCCAGGTTTTATTGCAGTTTAATCAGCTCAATGAATGTTTTAATAGGCTGATATTTCAGAGCAGCAAATGGCACTGCCGTGATAAATTGTGGGGGGGGGGTGAACACCTCCCTAGCCGCTCCCTCGAAGCCCCCACCCCTCTTTTGCTGCCAAGAATTACTAATGTGGAGAATGTGGGATGCCCAAGCGGAGAATCCAACACAGTTCTTCCCGTCTTCTGACTGTGTGGCCTACATGCTAACCACTCGTCCACCATGTGGCCCTCAAGTGCACGTACAAAGTGACTACTAGTTTCAGTCAAATTGTAATTAATTAATTAATTTTTTAATGCAAATAGTTCTCCCCGTGCATGTGTGGGTTTTCTCCGGGTACTCCGGTTTCCTCCCACATTCCAAAAACATGCTAGGTTAATTGGCGACTCCAAATTGTCCATAGGTATGAATGTGAGTGTGAATGGTTGTTTGTCTATATGTGCCCTGTGATTGGCTGGCCACCAGTCCAGGGTGTACCCCGCCTCTCGCCCGAAGACAGCTGGGATAGGCTCCAGCATCCCCCGCGACCCTCGTGAGGAAAAAGCGGTAGAAAATGAATGAATGAAATATGGCGAAGGGTAGGCAAGGCAAAGCAAGGCAAGGGAACAGGTACTGCAGTCGTACTGCAGTACCTGAGTACCTTGTCTGCAGGTGTGTAGTTGTGTGTAGGCGAGTAAAGTTCTGACAGAGCGAGCATGTCTCCGTCTGCCATCCCAGAGGGAGATGATGACCCACATGTGTTAATTCCAACAAAATGAATTATATTTATCAACAAAGAGCCAAAGAGCCAGTTTTGCTCTGATTGGCTAATTGGTAAAACCCCCACCTTCCTTGGACGTGTGTTTTGTGAATTAATCAGAAGGCGTCCATGTAGAATATCTTTATCCTACTCCTCCTCCTTTCTTCCACGACTGAAGCGCTTCTCAATTTGTCCCCCCCCCCCATTATGTACATTTCTTAATCAGCGTGTTTTCCTCCTTCATTCCGTCACTTTCCTCGCCTTCTTGCTTTGACCTTCAGCTCCCCAGCTTCATTACTCTCCTCCAGCTCGGTATTTCCCCCCAGCTCTGCTCAGCGGAAGGTGCTAATGGAATGTAAAATCAACATGCTTGTGACATTTTGGGCATTTCACCCCCCCCCCCCAACCGCCCCGGTGGTGCAGTGTTGTCTGGTGGTGCACCTTGGTGTGACTTTTGTAATAAGGACACGGACGGGAGGATGGGGGCGACTTGGGGGCGACTGGGGGCTTTAATTAAAGACCAAAGGGTCACAGTGAATAAGTTAGACTGGCTTTTGGGTGGGGGGGGGCGGACGGCTATCTGCCACTGGAGTGATAAATCAAGCCGCCCCTTCAGCCGCCCTCAACGCAACATCCCGCCACACCACCAGTCCCCCCCCCCCCTCATGCCCCTCCCTGTTGCAAAAGCAATTCCGTCATGTCTTGTTAGCTCATTCGTCTTCATCAGCACCGGCGGGAGGTTCCACCCCCCCACCCCCCACCCCCACACACACACGTACACCCACCGTTTCACCTCCAGACCAGCCCCCGCCCCCCCATTGCCAAGCCCCATTGATCAAAGCTCAGCCGGGCTGTGCTGGCACAGACGTGCAGAACCCAGGCTTGCTTATTAGCGCTCCAACACCAATTAAAGCAGGACTAATTCATCCACGACCTTCTCACTTTTATCACTTCCATCGTCCAACAATCTCACTTCTTTCTGCGAGAAATGCTAAAAGGGAAGCACACTTGAGAAGAACTCAGAAGAACCAGCTCGGAAGAACCAACGCAGAAGCACCAACACAGAAGAACCTTAGCAGAAGGACCAACAGAGAAGAATCGGTTGGCTCCAGACCTGACTGTCATAAATCAATTTCTACCAAGTAGGATTCAATATTAATAAAAGGAATATTTTCACAAGTGTATATGACTTTCCAATATGTTTTTTGACATTACTAGAGCCCTGTAGGCATGAAACAACACCCAAATAGTCACCTATTATTCTTTCCATCACAACACTTAGTCCCAGACTACAGGATGACTGCAGGGACACAAGAGACCACCATGGCTTTAAACTAGGGCTGTCAAAGCTGGTTGGGCAAACTCCCATGCACCCTTGAGCACCCTCGTGAGGGATTAGAGCTGGTCCAGTGTTCCACGACCAGGACGAAAACCGCATTGGACCAAAGGTCGTACCCTTCTCTCCAGCACCCTGGAATAGACTTTCCCAGGGAGGCTGAGGAGTGTGATCCCCTTATAGTTGGAACACTGTGGAATTAGTATTAAATAGTATTGTAATAAAATATTTACTGTAATATAATGATGAATTTATATGTATTTCAATGAAAGAGAATTGAAATGACATTAGGTTTGCAATTTGGATGAAATGTTTTATGACTATTGCCCTGTTTTAGGTATTTTCATTTGTACATTTCATGAAGCAAATCTTTCATAATAATCCTTTCTGAATGTTCCTAAATAGGCTTTTTAGTAACAAACAGAATTTAATTAGAATTTAAAACCAGTGTCATAAATAAACTAATCTTATTTGGAGCTGACACAAATAAATAAAAACATGTTAGTGTCAGTGTGAGAGGTCTCACTCGTCCATAGTTCCCAAATTGATATCCCTTTACATAAAATTGGATGTAAATGTACGTACATCAAATTGTTTATCACAAAGATATTTCCCCTACTTATTATAGATAAAAACTCATTTCCATCCGCAATTAAATGCGATTAATTGTGAGTTAACGATAGACATAGACATAGATAGACTATGGACAATGGATGGACCATAGACAATAGATGGACCATATAGTAGATGGACCATAGACAATAGATGGACCATAGACAATGGATGGACCATAGACAATAGACAATAGATGGACCATAGACAATAGATGGACCATATAGTAGATGGACCATAGACAATAGATGGACCATAGACAATGGATGGACCATAGACAATAGATGGACCATATAGTAGATGGACCATAGACCATAGATGGACCATATAGTAGATGGACCACAGACCACAGATGGACCATAGACAATGGATGGACCATAGACAATAGATGGACCATAGACAATAGATGGACCATATAGTAGATGGACCATAGACCATAGATGGACCATAGACAATAGATGGACCATAGACAATAGATGGACCATATAGTAGATGGACCATAGACCATAGATGGACCATAGACAATGGATGGACCATAGACAATAGACAATAGATGGACCATATAATAGATGGACCATAGACAATAGATGGACCATAGACAATGGATGGACCATATAGTAGATGGACCATAGACAATAGATGGACCATAGACAATAGATGGACCATAGACAATAGATGGACCATATAATAGATGGACCATAGACAATAGATGGACCATAGACAATAGATGGACCATAGACAATAGATGGACCATATAATAGATGGACCATAGACAATAGATGGACCATAGACAATGGATGGACCATATAGTAGATGGACCATAGACAATAGATGGACCATACAATAGATGGACCATAGACAATAGATGGACCATATAGATGGACCATAGACAATAGATGGACCATAGACAATATATGGACCATCAACAATAGATGGACCATAGACAATAGATGGTCCATAGACAAGATATGGACTATAGACAATAGACGGACGCCCTGCTGTGCATTGACAATAGATGGACCATATAATAGATGGACCATATAGTAGATGGACCATAGACAATAGATGGACCATATAGTAGAGGGACCATATAGTAGATGGACCAGAGACAATAGATGGACCATCGACAATAGATGGACCATCGACAATAGATGGACCATAGACAATAGATGGACCATAGACAATAGATGGACCATAGACAATAGATGGATGCCCTGCTCTACATTGTTGAATTCCATTTCATTCATGATGAAATGCCTCATATATTTGATTTTTAAAGGAATCAATTCTTGCAGATGATATGACTATGACATGCACTACTCGTGAACTTGTACAAAATATCGGTATCAGCACAAGTATCGCCAATCCCAGCCTGAATGTGTCCATTGGATGGGAAAGGAAATGACTGGTATCACTTCACTCATACGTGTGTCATGTTTAGTCACGTTTACCTTCTCAGGAGGAGACCTTGCTGCACCCAACATAGAGTCTTCTGCTTGTTTTTGCTGCCCTCAAGTGGCTAAAAGGTGTAACTCTTCTTGCCAGGTTGATTTAGGGGATTCTAAAATAACCTGATTGCATCCTCGCTGATTCAGTGTGGTAAAAATACACAACATGTGTGTCTGTGTGCATGTGGGAGACTAAATCTGAGCAGGTGCCTGATGGTATGTCCCGGGTTGGGGGGTGGGGGGTGGGGGGGTTGTGCAAGCTTTGCTGTGACCCGGAGACTTCCAGGCAAGAGGTTACTTGTGCAGTAGAACGGCAGGGCTTTTCCTTAGAAACCATGGCAGAAACGCTCGCCATTGACCCCAGCAAGATGGGGGAGGGCCGGGCCATCGCAGTGCTGACCTCGGGTGGCGACGCTCAGGGTAAGTGGGGGTGGTGATCTGGGTGATACTGAGCGTGTAAAGGTAGAGGATGCGTATATTGTCATGTGTCAGGGCAACTGTTGACAACATAGCCTAATATGCATGAGTAAATATGGAGGAAAATATCTTTAGATCATTTTCACTTTCATGACAAAAGCCTTTGATACAATCAAGCATGACATCCTAATAAATACATTAGAAAGGTACAGAATAAGAGGATTACTTCTGAACTGGGTCAAAAGCTACTTTGCTGACTGGTAGCAATATGTAAAGCTAAAAAAACATACATCTGCAAGTTGAAATATTACGTGTGGAGTACCCCAGGGGTCAATACTGGGACCAAAACTGTTCAACTTCATCATTGACATCTGCAAAGTTATGAAAGACTTAAAGCTAAGGAAGGAGTAAAGGTGAAAGACCTCTATGTGAGAAGAATGTTAAAAAGCCATAGCATTTCAGGATGTGGAATCAAACTATGGAAGGGATTAGCTCAGGAAGTCAAACAATGTACAAGGATGAGACAATTCAAGAAACAATACAAGCTAAATACAAAGATGAAGAGTCTTCAACCAGTCATGTTGTCTTTATTGTTATTATATATCACTATTTGGATGGTTATATCTATGATCATTATTGTTATGGTTGTAAAGACATCACCATTATGTTACTTATATGGTTCCATCACCTTATACTTATGTATGTATTAAAAAACAATCATACCAGGAAGGCAGAAAGTGAACAAATGTAACAGTAACAGTAAATGTAAAAGTAACAAATGGGGGGGGGGGGGGGGGGGATTAAACAACCTGATGGATGTTCAAATACAATTACACCATCACAATCACCATTACCATTATATACCATTATATCTACATATGTATCCATTGGCAGGTATACAGTTGTCCCTTGTCCTCCAACTTTGCAGCCCAAATCCTAACCCCTAACCCTGTAACCCTATAACCAACCCTGTAACCCTAACTCCTCACCCCCCATCTTAACTATTCAACCCTAACCCCAAACCCTAACCCTCTAATCCTAACCATCTAACCCTAACCCTCTAATCCTAACCATCTAACCCTTAACCCTTTAATCCTAACCATCTAACCCTCTCACCCCAAACCCTAACCCTGTAAACCTAACCTCAAACCCCAACCGTCTAACCCTAACACTAACCTCTAGAGTATGCTAAATATTAGTAGGGTGCCATATTTTGGTCTGGCCTTGCTGTGCTTCCATTGGCTTTGAAGGATCACCTCACGAGGGCTTTGAGAAGGTTGAAAGGAGCAACACACACTTTTTCACCACAGAGGACAAACGTGTGAGCATTTCCGTGTTTTGCTTCTTTCTGTTATGTAGAGTAAAAAAAGGCGGTCACCATGAAGGTGTAAGATCCAGACACACGGAGGACGTAGAAAATGGCTGCAATGCATACTAACTTACTTACGTATGTGGGCTGCACGTGTGACACATGAAAACCATGAGAAAACCAGCCCAAACCTGACAGCAGCAAAGAAGGCGCATGCAGACATAGGACGTGTGTATGTTTGTCTTGTGTGTAGCGTTGCTTTGACGTGACATAGAACCTCTTGCATCCGGTTTGCAGCCAATCAGTACACAACATGCGGGTCCTTGGGGCCACAGGAGCCACAGAAGCCCGTATTGGACAGGCTGAGACCTTTGCCTGGAAGCTGCAGTGGGCTCTGATTTGCAGGGCTCTGAGACACAGGATCTACTTTGCAGGCTATTTGTAGAATGGTGACCTCTGTGCCATGTGTTATGAAAGCTGGGGAAGTAAAGGGAGCGGGTGATGACACTCTTTTCTTTTCCTGTTTGCCACTTAAGACCAGATTCTCCTGGCGCCTGCAGAGTCATCCTATCCAGGTCTTGTCCTTTTAGTCGGACCTCAAGAAGGACAAGACCCCTTGTAACCTTATCTCACTCGTTACCATTCGTGGAAGACATGTAATGGCAGTGAAGATGCAGTACTATATGCAGTATACTGTCTGCTTGAAAGGATTTATCAGCCAGTGTATGAATGCTAATAATGCAGGCTGTGTGTGTGTGTGTGTACGTGCAGGCATGAATGCAGCCGTGAGGGCTGCGGTTCGTGTGGGACTCTACACTGGAGCCAAAGTGTATTTTGTTCATGAGGTAAATAAAACTAGGATTTTTTATTTTCATTCTTGTAAGGTGGTAGACTCGACTAGAAAGTCCTTCTTTTGCCGTTACTGACAGTACCAGGTAGAGGAATTGTTTTTCTTAATTTTTTAAAGATGCTGTGCTTTATTTTTGCACTTTTTTACTGTTGACTTGATGACTTTGTTTTTATGTTATCGCTTTGTTCCTTCCTCACTTTATTCCTTCCTCTTTTCTGTATATATATACAATTACTGTGCAATATCTGATCAACCTCCATGTGCAATATTAAGGGCTCTAAATGCAATATACTAAGTTCTATGTGAAGTATTTCCATAATGCCTCATATTAACTTTCTAACAAGATGTCAGTGTATAGACTGGTCATACAGTGAAGAAAATAAGTATTTGAACACCCTGCTATTTTGCTATTTCTCCCACTTAGAAATCATGGAGGGGTCTGAAATTTTCATCGTAGGTGCATGTCCACTGTGAGAGAGATAAACTAAAAAGAAAAATCCAGAAATCACAATGCATGATTTTTTAACAATTTATTTGTGTGATACAGCTGCTAATAAGTATTTGAACACCTGAGAAAATGAATGTTAATATTTGGTACAGTAGCCTTTGTTTGCTATTACAGAGGTCAAACGTTTCCTGTAGTTTTTCACCAGGTTTGCACACACTGCAGGAGGGATCTTGGCCCACTCCTCCACACAGATCTTCTCTAGATCAGTCAGGTTTCTGGGCTGTCGCTGAGAAACACGGAGTTTGAGCTCCCTCCAAAGATTTTCGATTGGGTTCAGGTCTGGAGACTGGCTGGGCCATGCTAGAACCTTGATATGCTTCTTACGGAGCCACTCCTTGGTTTTCCTGGCTGTGTGCTTCGGGTCGTTGTCGTGTTGGAAGACCCAGCCACGACCCATCTTCAATGCTCTGACAGAGGGAAGGAGGTTGTTCCCCAAAATCTCACAATACACGGCCCCAGTCATCCTCTCTTTAATGCAGTGCACTCGTCCTGTCCCATGTGCAGAAAAACACCCCCAAAGCATGATGCTACCACCCCCATGCTTCACAGTAGGGATGGTGTTCTTCGGATTGTACTCTTCATTCTTCTTCCTCCAAACACGCTTATTGGAATTATGACCAAAAAGTTCTATTTTGGTCTCATCTGACCATAAAACTTTCTCCCATGACTCCTCTGTATCATCCAAATGGTCATATGCAAACTTAAGACGGGCCTTGACATGTGCTGGTTTAAGCAGGGGAACCTTTCGTGCCATGCATGATTTCACATCATGACGTCTTAGTGTATTACCTACAGTAACCTTGGAAACGGTGGTCCCAGCTCTTTTCAGGTCATTGACCAAGTCCTGTCGTGTAGTTCTGAGCTGATTCCTCACCTTTCTTAGAATCATTGAGACCCCACGAGGTGATATCTTGCATGGGGCTCCACTCCGATTGAGATTGACCGTCATGTTTAGCTTCTTCCATTTTCTAATGATAGCTCCAACAGTGGACCTTTTTTCACCAAGCTGCTTGGTAATTGCTCCGTAGCCCTTTCCATCCTTGTGGAGGTGTACAATTTTGTCTCTGGTGTCTTTGGACAGCTCTTTGGTCTTCGCCATGTTACAAGTTAAAGTCTTACTGATTGTATGGGGTGGACAGGTGTCTTTATGCAGCTAACGACCTCAAACAGGTGCATCTGATTCAGGATGATACATGGAGTGCAGGTGGACTTCTAATGGGCAGACTAACAGGTCTTTCAGGGTCAGAATTCTAGATGATACACAGGTGTTCAAATACTTATTTGCAGCTGTATCACACGGATATAACGGATTTCGCCTATTTCGGACAAAATCTCCAGTCCCGTTCCAATGCATTTCCATTAAATTTCCCTCGCATATATCGGATGGCCGCATCGTGGCGCTCCGGTTCGCCGAATCGTGACAGGCGATTTGCAGCGTTGCCTGCGCGATTTATATTCACGTTTATTATTCAGATTTAGGACAAATATAAAAGTGAGTGACGTCAATAATACTAGCACAGCAGTGAATGAGATCTTAACCTCACTATTGGAAATAACGTAGGCCTGACGGGCGTAACTGGGCCTAGCTTAATTAACGATTTGTTATGCTCAGAGTCCAATAAAGTTAAATTCTCATTACCTTACGTCTCTTTTCATTGCCCAGTCCAGGTACATTGGAAACATAGTCAAGGAAGTGCCTTTTTATAACGGATAAAATCCGATTTACGCATATACCGGATATACATCCGATATATGCGTAAAACAGACATTTTCCGGTATACGCATATAACGGATTTCGCTTATATCGGACAAAACCAGTGGGAACAATTGAATCCGATATATCCGAGGTTTACTGTATAACTCTGGGAAAAACTGTTGATTTTGTTAATACTTGGGTTGTTTATATTGTTTATTTTTCTACATTGTGTATTTTGAACTGCTTAACTGACTCTGTACTCTTGCTGCTGTGCAATACAAATTTCCCCACTGAGGGACGAATAAAGGCATATCTTAATCTTAATCTTAATCTTAATCTTAATCTTAATCTTAATCTTAATCTTAATCTTAATCTTAATCTTAATCTTAATCTTAATCTTAATCTTAATCTTAATCTTAATCTTAATCTTAATTATATTACATTATATTATTATATTATATTGTCATATTATTATATTATATTCATGATTTATACTTGTGTCGCCCAAGCGGGTGTCAGAGTGTTGTGCTGTTGTGGCTCGGCAGGGTTACCAGGGCCTGGTGGATGGCGGAGACAACATCCGTCCTGCCACGTGGGAGAGCGTGTCCATGATGCTGCAGCTGGTGAGCTTGTCTTATCTCAGCGCTATGTTAGTGTGAGATCAGTTCCCATCTAACCTTTAGGCGAGTGTTTGCCGTCTCTGTGGTGCCATCCTGAAGGTCAAACGGGCATTTAAATATCAGCCAAAGGTCAAAATAGTTTAGCATGACCGTGCTTCCGTGATGGCTCCTTTGACTGTGAGATTGTTCCTCAGGGTGGAACGGTGATTGGGAGTGCCCGCTGCCAGGACTTCCGCACCAAGGAAGGTCGTACCAAGGCGGCGTATAACCTGGTCAAGCTGGGCATCACCAACCTGTGTGTGATAGGAGGTGATGGCAGTCTGACCGGTGCCAACCAGTTCCGGACTGAGTGGAGTCAGCTGTTAGCAGACTTGGTCAAAGCTGGTGAGATGAAATGGTGGATGAGACCTTACTGGGATTACTGGTCATTCCTCCGTGTGCTCAGGGCAAATCACCTCCAGTGAAGCCAAGCAGTCGTCCCACCTGAACATCGTGGGCATGGTGGGCTCCATCGACAATGACTTCTGCGGCACTGACATGACCATCGGAACCGACTCCGCCTTGCATCGTATCATCGAGATCGTGGACGCCATCGCCACCACAGCGCAGAGGTACATCCGTACTTAAACCCTTTTTATTCCACCAGAGATCTCCAGCACCAGAACTATACATTCTATCGTACGGTACACTTCTGTAGTACTTTCTCTAGTATAGAACAGGCACTTTAAAGTAGTCAGTGTACAGCTGCTACAGCACTATCCTTTTTACTAACCACTGAAAATCAGTCAACACACAGCCGTTACATCACTGCCACAGGCAAGCATTATGGTAGTCATGTCATGGGATGCATGAGTGCTGCCAGCAGACGAGAGCTGCGGTTCCTTCAGGGAGAACATGTACTGTGATATTGTGAAGATCCGTTCTTTTGGTGGTGATGTCATTGTCTGGGGTTGCATGAGTGCTGCCGGCAGAGGGGATCTGTGGTTCATTGAGGAAAGCATGAATTCCAACATGGACTGTGACATTGTGAAGGTCATTTTCCTCAGTGGTGATGGTCACGTCAAGGTCTGGGGCTGCATGAGTGCTGCCAGTAGAGGGGAGCCAGTAGAGGGGATATTGTGAAGATCTGTTCCTTTGGTGGTAGTAGATTATATATTATTATTATTAGTAGTAGTAGTAGTAGTATTATATATTGTATTAGATTAGATTAGATTAGATTAGATTAGATTAGATATACCTTTATTCGTCCCTCAGTGGGGATATTGACATTGAACAGCAGCTGCGCTCCTTTGTCCTGTCCGCCTGCAGTAGAGTAAATCCGTGTAGCGTAGCAATCATGTCTGGAGTACACGTGTTCAGCCATGTTTCCGTATCTTACGTTCCTCGTGATGATAGACGGGAGGACTAGTCTGTATCTTCTCCTCCTTGGGCCTCTTGTGGGGCCAACAGCTCATCCCTACTGTAACAATAGGGCCTAGGCGCATGGGGGCCTCAGACATGGATGGAGACATTGTCAAAATTGTATGAGAAATGCCAGCTCAAACATTGTCACTTTGGTGGATATGTTGAACTGAGCATTTACGAAGAATTCCAAAAAATAATTAAAAAAAAACAGCATCATGGTGTGGGGATGCATAAGTGCTGCCAGCAGAGGGGAGCTGTGGTTCAGTGAGGGAAAAAAAAGTAGCATGACGAAGATCTGTTCATCTGGTGGCGGTAGCGTCACAGTGTTTGGATACATGAGGGCTGCCAGCATAGGGGAGCTGTGGTTCAGTAAGGGCAAAAAAGTGGCATGATGAAGATCCATTCATTTGGTGGTGGTAGCGTCACAGTGTTTGGATACATGAGGGCTGTCAGCATAGGGGAGCTGTGGTTCAGTGAGGGGAAAAAAAGTAGCATGATGAAGATCCGTTCATTTGGTGGCGGTAGCGTCACAGTGTTTGGATACGTGAGGGCTGCCAGCATAGGGGAGCTGTGGTTCAGTGAGGGGAAAAAAAGTAGCATGATGAAGATCCGTTCATTTGGTGGCGGTAGCGTCACAGTGTTTGGATACGTGAGGGCTGCCAGCATAGGGGAGCTGTGGTTCAGTGAGGGAAAAAAAAGTGGCATGATGAAGATCCGTTCATTTGGCGGCGGTAGCGTCACAGTGTTTGGATACATGAGGGCTGCCAGCATAGGGGAGCTGTGGTTCAGTGAGGGGAAAAAAAGTAGCATGATGAAGATCCGTTCATTTGGTGGCGGTAGCGTCACAGTGTTTGGATACATGAGGGCTGCCAGCATAGGGGAGCTGTGGTTCAGTGAGGGAAAAAAATGTCATGATGAAGATCCGTTCATTTGGTGGTGGTAGCGTCACAGTGTTTGGATACATGAGGGCTGTCAGCATAGGGGAGCTGTGGTTCAGTGAGGGGAAAAAAAGTAGCATGATGAAGATCCGTTCATTTGGTGGCGGTAGCGTCACAGTGTTTGGATACGTGAGGGCTGCCAGCATAGGGGAGCTGTGGTTCAGTGAGGGAAAAAAAAGTGGCATGATGAAGATCCGTTCATTTGGCGGCGGTAGCGTCACAGTGTTTGGATACATGAGGGCTGCCAGCATAGGGGAGCTGTGGTTCAGTGAGGGGAAAAAAAGTAGCATGATGAAGATCCGTTCATTTGGTGGCGGTAGCGTCACAGTGTTTGGATACATGAGGGCTGCCAGCATAGGGGAGCTGTGGTTCAGTGAGGGAAAAAAATGTCATGATGAAGATCCGTTCATTTGGTGGTGGTAGCGTCACAGTGTTTGGATACATGAGGGCTGTCAGCATAGGGGAGCTGTGGTTCAGTGAGGGGAAAAAAAGTAGCATGATGAAGATCCGTTCATTTGGTGGCGGTAGCGTCACAGTGTTTGGATACATGAGGGCTGCCAGCATAGGGGAGCTGTGGTTCAGTGAGGGGAAAAAAGTGGCATGATGAAGATCCGTTCATTTGGCGGCGGTAGCGTCACAGTGTTTGGATACATGAGGGCTGCCAGCATAGGGGAGCTGTGGTTCAGTGAGGGGAAAAAAGTGGCATGATGAAGATCCGTTCATTTGGTGGCGGTAGCGTCACAGTGTTTGGATACATGAGGGCTGCCAGCATAGGGGAGCTGTGGTTCAGTGAGCAGTGTGAAGCAGAGACTGGTTTGCATGTGAAATGTGCGATGTTGTGTTTCTTATGACTGCGTTTCTCCATGCAGCCACCAGAGGACGTTCATCCTGGAGGTAATGGGCAGGCATTGTGGGTGAGTCCACTTGGGTGTAGTTGAAACCCCGTAATGAAAGACAAAAAGGACTTTTCTTCATGAATTGAAGCTGGAAATGAAACTGTGACTTCCAGTTACCTGGCTTTGGTGACGGCTCTGGCGTGTGCTGCTGACTGGGTGTTCATCCCCGAGATGCCCCCAGAGGAGGACTGGGAGGACCATCTGTGCAGACGACTCACTCAGGTAAAAAGCCTTCCTTGGAGCAATGACTAGTAGCTGCTTGTGAACCTCATTTGTTCTCTCCACATGCCGCCTAGCAAAGACAACTTGGCAACCGTCTGCATATCATCATCGTGGCAGAAGGAGCCGTGGACCTGAACGGCAAAGCCATCAGCTGTGAATATGTCAGACAGGTCAGAAGAAGATGTCTTTGCATGTCAGTCGCACACAAGTGCTGATTTGACATACAGTATTTCTGTTCAGTTGGTCACAAAAAGGCTTGGCTTCGACACCCGCACCACCATCTTGGGTCACGTACAGAGAGGCGGAACCCCCTCGGCCTTTGACAGAATCCTGGTACCCCCTCCCACCTTACGTACACCATACGTGACCTTTGACATATTGTTACGCAAGTTGATTCCGTAGCGTGTGCGCTCTGTATCCCCCCCGTCCAGGCCAGCAGGATGGGCATGCAGGCAGTGATGGCCCTGCTGGAGGCGACACCTGACACCCCTGCATGTGTGGTCACCTTGTCGGGAAACATGGCGGTCAAACTGCCTCTGATGGAGTGCGTGCAAGTCGTACGTAATCAGCATGCAACCTCCGTAGTCCAACACGATTGCTCCATCATGCCATGTTTGTGCAGAAAAGATGCACAAATGCAAAATGTACACCCTGGACTGGTCGCCAGCCAATCACAGGGCACATATAGACAAACAACCATTCACACTCACATTCATACCTATGGACAATTTAGAATCACCAATTAACCTAGCATGTTTTTGGAATGTGGGAGGAAACCGGAGTACCCGGAGAAAACCCACCCATGCACGGGGAGAACATGCAAACTCCACACAGAGATGGCCGAGGGTGGAATTGAACCCTGGTCTCCTAGCTGTGAGGTCTGCGTGCTAACCACTCGTTGCCGTGCCGCCCTGTAGGTAACATATGACTAGCAAAACATTGTCAGGTCATCAACAGTTTACAGTAACATAGACTGATTAATATCGTTATTAGCAAACATTATTATGATTACCAATAAATCATTGCCCAATCGACATATACAAAAATACAACATTTTTACTCCAGTATTTATATATTCTTAGTGTTTTCTCTTATTTCGTGTCTCCACTTATTCGAACCACTTGTTACTTTTTTTCTTTAATTAACCTGCCTTTCAAATGTTTTTCGGCAAGCAATATTTGAAAAATAATATTTCATTTTTGGCTTTTTACAGTGCTTTCAACATCTTCCAATACTTGATAATAACAACCACCTGAGGCAAGCTCACAGTTGGACACCCCTGCTGTGAAATCAAGTCAATTGCTGTGTTGCACGCTGCCCTATTTAACACATTTACAGTGGTCCTGATTCTTTAGTTAGCATGTCTGTCTCACTTCAATGTTCCACATTATCAACAAATGTAAATATTAGTCCATGACAACATAAGTCAACACTTCAATTGGAGTCCATGTCCTTTTGGGGGTGTGACTTTGTAGGTATAACAAATACTGCAGGTGGTAAACGTCCGTGTGTCAAATACTTTCTCAGACCAAGGACGTCACCAAGGCCATGTCGGAAAGAAGATTTGAAGATGCAGTGAAGCTCCGGGGAAAGTGAGGCATCCATCTTTGTGTTGTTCATTCCTGCATACAGTGTATAGTGTGTACTGCAGACTGCATATACTGCATATATGAAGTATTGCGTAGACTTTCATTGTCTTTGCCAACAGGAGCTTTGAGCATAACTGGAACACGTACAAAATGCTGTCTCACATCCACCCTCCCGATGTGAAGGTAAGAGCATTATGATGCCATCATGGCTCCCCCTTCCTGTTTCTTACAAAGGCGTATCCGTGCGGCAGAGTAATATCAACATAGCCGTACTCAATGTGGGAGCCCCCTGTGCCGGCATGAATGCCGCCGTTCGTTCGGTGGTCAGAACCGGCCTCCTGCAGGGCCACCAGATGCTGGCCGTCCACGACGGATTTGACGGCTTGGCCCACGGGATGGTAATCGATGAAGATACACTGATCATAGCGGAGGGAGCCTGACCAATCACTGCGCATGCTTTCCCTGCACAGATTGAACCTATTGGCTGGACTGGAGTGGCTGGATGGATTGGAAAGGGTGGCTCCCTCCTTGGCACAAAAAGGTAACACTGCAATACTCATACTCATACTCTCCTATTACTCATAGTCGACTACTACTCAATCGATGGCGGCGCGCATAAGTGCATTAACGGCTGTCCTCTGCCATCCCTGATGGACATTTACACCTTCCGCTGCCCCCATCAAGACTCTGAAATCACTGCCCAACCCCCAAATCTTACGCTTTTTGTACCAACTGATCTTGTTTTTATCATCTTCGGCTTTTATCTAAAAAATTTTTTATCTTTGCAACACTTTGAGCAAGTCATGCACGCTTTTATTTCATCACGTCTGGACTACTGTAATGCACTTTACTCTGGAATTAGCCCAAAGTCTCTCTCCCGCTTGCAGTTAGTCCAGAACTCTGCGGCACGAGTTGAATTGAATTGAACCCCAATTCTGGCCTCCCTACATTGGTTGCCTGTTTGTTTTAGGATTGATTTTAAGATTTTATTGTTTGTTTTTAAGGCGTTGAATGGGCTGGCCCCCAAATACATCTCGGACCTCATCCAAATTTACTCTCCAGCGTGGTCGCTGAGGTCCGAGGGCCAGCTCCAACTTGTGGTGCCTAAGACGAGACTTAAGACCAGGGGGGACAGAGTCTTTTCTGTGGTCGGCCCCAGGCTGTGGAACTCTCTCCCCTCCCAAGTAAAAAAGGCCCCCAACATCGAAAGCTTTAAGTCTTGTCATAAAACCCTGTGTCTTTTAGTTCTTTGTTTTTATTGTAATTGGTTTTATTTTTTATACTTTTATTGCTTTGTTTCTTGTTTTTAATATTTTAATATCTATTTTACTATTTTATTTCTTAAATGATCTTTTAGTTTTGGATTGTTACTTTTTATTTTTACTAGTCTGTGCAGCACTTTGGAAACTCTGTTTATGAAATGTGCAATATAAATAAAGTGGATTGGATTGATGTCACATGGTAACGACTTGAGGTCTTGCGATACTGAATGTTTTTATATTGACAATGATAATTACAATAAACATACTGTAGAGAGTGTACATATGAAATGTAAAAGGATGAAATATAGAAATATGAATATAATATATAAATGTATTACCAATAAATACCCCTGGTTACAAACTGTCCGGAAGTCATTGACCGTTTGATTAGAAAACGTTTAGGTTTTAGACGATGAATATTACATAATATAATATATCTTCCTTTTTCATGAAGATCCCTGCCAAGTGAGTTCATGGAGGACATCAGTTTGAGCATCACCAAGTTCAACATCCATGGTGTGGTCATCATTGGAGGCTTCGAGGTGATCAGCTGGTATCCTATACTTATTCCTCCATCGATGTCACGTTCTTTCATGCCGTCGTCTTCTTCTCACCAGGCCTTCGTCGGGGGTCTGGAGATGGTGCAGGCTCGACAAACCTACGAGGAAATGTGCATCCCTCTGGTAGTCATACCTGCGACCATCTCCAACAACGTTCCTGGATCTGCCTTCAGCATCGGCTGCGACACCGCTCTCAATACCATCACCTCTGTACTCACACACACACACACACACACACACACACCATGACCTGGGTGGCAGACCGTTACAGTGAAGTCCTGCTTCTGTCTTTCTTTCCGGTTCCTCAGTCATGTGATCTGATCAAGCAGTCCGCAGCGGGCACCAAACGTAGAGTGTTCATCGTAGAGACCATGGGAGGATACTGCGGTTACCTGGCAACCATGGCGGCCTTGGCATCAGGCGCTGACCACGCTTACATCTTTGAGGAGCCCTTCAACATTCATGACCTGAAGGTAAACCTGAAAGATTAAACTCCACCAACGTTAAAGATGATCAGTCATCACTCCGCCAGGATTCCACTCCCATTTTTCTTCACGGGATTTGGCTTGGCCTGAGCGCTGGATTAACGTTAACATGGAATATTGTGTGCTTGACACTAGCATTGGTCTTATGATTTTGAACCAAAAATACCATCTTCACATCATCTCATTCACATCTTCATATCCAGAATAAAATCTGTTCCAAATGTATCCAGGCAGATAAGCATAGCATGCTCCATCGTGACTTATATGGTTCCGTACAGCTGTCGTGGTCATCATCCTAAGTCTCATACACAAGGTTTAGCATGCTCCATCATGACCTTTCCGTGTCAAGGAAAGGTCACGATGCCTCCCAAGCCTGCCAAGGCTCCGTGCTTGGGAGGCAGGCCAGTAGAAAGTCTTAGGAATGCTGGTATGCAGTGTGTCATGTTTTCCCAACGTTGTAGGTGAACGTGGAGCATCTGGTGGACAAGATGAAGACCACAGTGAAGAGAGGACTAATTCTCAGGTCTGGATGGAATCATCCTCAAAACAAAAATCTTGACACGTTCTTCATTGCCCGTTGTTCAATTGCCCATTTCCAGAAATGAGAAATGCAACCCCAACTACACCACAGACGTTCTCTACAATGTGTACTCGGAGGAGGGCAAGGGTATCTTTGACTGCAGGAAGAACATACTGGGACACATGCAGCAGGTACGTCATGATGTAATCACCGTGGCGACGCAGCAAACACTCTGCTGTGTGCATAGGGTGGAACCCCCAGCCCCTTTGACAGGAACTTTGCCACCAAGATGGGGATCAAGTCTGTTTTGTGGCTGACTGACAAACTGAAGGAATGCTACCGACACGGTGAGGACGGAAAGACATGCTGAAGTATTGATGATGTTCTCCTGCTGCTCATATATCTTGCATTCCTGTGTCTAGGTCGTATCTTTGCCAATTCTCAAGATTCTGCTTGTGTGCTGGGCATGAGGAAGAGATCTTTGATTTTCCAGCCACTGGCAGAGCTTAAAGAAAAGGCCGACTTTGAGTAGGTCTCTTCAACACGAAGCGTCCACTTTGTCCTATTTTTCAAGCGTCAGAGGTCCCACCATTTGGTATTTGAGGTTCTAGCTACACTGGCGCCGCCGTGCCGCTCAGATGTCATCAAACGTCCACCGCGTGACGTGGATGGAAGCAAAGCGCCTTTCCAGCCAGGAGCGCCACCGGTCTTCGTTCTAGCATGACCATATTTAATGACCAAAAATCAGGACGTCAGGCATTGAAATACTCAGATGATACTGCTCAGAGATGCCTTATCACTGCAATACATTTGAATATACCTCCTCTAAATGGATACAAAGTAATAATATCTAAATAATAACATTTTCATGATGTGAGCTAGTTATTCTATTACACATAATTATAATTACATAATTAATACATTCATTCATTTTCTACCGCTTTTTCCTCACGAGGGTCACAGGGGTGCTGGAGCCTATCCCAGCTGTCTTCGGGCGAGAGGCGGGGTACACCCTGGACTGGTCGCCAGCCAATCACAGGGCACATATAGACAAACAACCATTCACACTCACATTCATACCTATGGACAATTTGGAGTCGCCAATTAACCTAGCATGTTTTTGGAATGTGGGAGGAAACCGGAGTACCCGGAGAAAACCCACGCATGCACGGGGAGAACATGCAAACTCCACACAGAGATGGCCGAGGGTGGAATTGAACCCTGGTCTCCTAGCTGTGAGGTCTGTGAGGAAAAAGCGGTAGAAAATGAATGAATGAATGAAATACCACCAATATAACCAAAGACAGAAATTGCTTCTCTTTTCTCTCCAGACACCGTATTCCAAAAGAGCAATGGTGGCTAAAGCTCAGACCCATCCAAAAAATCCTGGCCAAGTATGACATCGCCCTGGACACCTCCCTCATGGCTGAACTGGAGCACGTCATCAAGAAGACGGGCCGTGTTTCTCAGTAGTTGTAGATTGGTGTACATTCATCTCCATCTCTCCTGTTGACCCCATGGCCTGACAAAGGGCAAATGAAATGCATCTAAATAAAGAGCTTTACAGTAAACACTTCAAATGTGTGCTTAATCCAACGTGCAGTGCAAAACAAACACAACTGTACAAAAAGTACACACTTTTGTGTGCTTCTTAAATATAGCAAAAGCTAGGAGTCAATTTTATATTGTTCATTGATCCATCAATACATTGCTCTATGTTTGCATATGTTTAATAGAAACCATTTCAACCTGAAAAAATTGTAGAAATACGTTAAATGACAAATGAACAACAGTTGTATGCACGAAGACGAAAACTACGGTACCCATGATACACCGCGCTCGGGGAAACGCGGACGTGCAACATGATTGGTTAGAAAATGCTGTTCAAAATCGTGCGCGGCGGAGTGTGTTGCTTCGACGACGCCGTCCGTTTTCTTCCGGCTCATGGAAACGCTTTTTTCCTTGCTTCTTGTTTTTAAACCATGTGCAACGCAATAATATAGCTTTTTATCGAATAGAAATACAGGTGTCGGCAGACTCCAGCGGAAAGTAAGTCGTTGTTTGCCGTTTCTCAGAACGCTAGCGTCATGGTATGGCGGTCTTGGCACTCGCTCATCTCGCTCACTTTTCTTAGCTTGATTTTTTTTTTACTTTCCATTAAAAAAAAGCGACTAATGTGTTTTATGCAGCTGTCTACCGACGCCATGGAGGGTTCCAAAGTCGACGTGTACGTCAAGCGGACAGCTTCAGCAAACGAGACGCAGCTTTTATTCCGAGAACTTGAGGTTTGCATTAAAAGTTACCGTTTAAGAGCAGTGGTCTGCTAGAAAGCAACCATAGATGAATACAACAGCTGTCCCCTTCAACTAAATGGTGGCGACGGAATTGCTGTGATGTGGATAATGGCACAAATGTCTTGGATGTTGGAACCTAGAAGGCTTGGAAACCGTTGAGAAATGTGCAAGTCATTGCTAATGTGTCATACGTGATTAATACTATTTGTAAAAGCATGACTTGAACTCTAATTTGATAGCCCTTAGCCCAAATATGAAAGATGCTAGAGCAGATGTGGTATGGGAGAATAGTGACTTTGGTCCCCATTGCTTTAAAGTGGAAGTGCACTTTTTTTTGTTTCCCATCATTCCCAATCCTAATGTGAAACATGGACACATATGTCTTTCCCTTTCCTGTGCATTACAACTGGAGAAAAGGAGTTAATGAGCTAGCTAACCATGCTGTCATTGGGATACACCTATTTCCATGAATCCCACTAAAAAAAAAACCTCTACCAAGGTTGCATGGTTTGATATCCGTGCTGTGATCATGCATGAACACTGATGATAACATGTCATAGTTGAAGTATCTTATTATGAAGCCCTATTTGGATGATTTTAAAACACTACCCAAACTCCTAGGCACATTGATACAAACTCGCCTTGTTAATCACTACTCTCAGCACCATTCCCAGATGGAAGAGTGGATAGGTAGCTCTCCATTTGGCTACCATGTAATTTGTGATAAGTCAAACACAGCGACAGTAGATAACTTTGGTCTTGCTACAAGAGCCATCTGCCAGAGCTTTGAAGCTAACTTTAACTGTCAATGGTTCCCACTGCTGCTCACTGGAAATAAAACTAAGTCTGAGAGAGTCGCTTGTAAGAAAATATGTTGCCAGATCTCGCAACGCCATGGGCAAGTTTGCAAACACTGCTGTGTATTCCTATTCCTGAAGGCACATGCCACATGGAGCATTTCCTGGCAAAGAAAACATACTCTGCACAAGTCCATTCTCGTGAAATGGCATTTGCAGATAAATATGAATATCCATGTAGCTTTCTGGAAAAGTGGGAATCTGGGGCACAATTGGAGTGTTTTGAAATGTGACAAAAATCGTAATGTCTGGATTGTGCTGAGGGATGTGTTGTAATTGGTTGGAAAATGTTGCGGTAGTTGAAGTCATTCAGGTCAAAGGAAGTGGAAATGTCGGGACAAGCTTGAAGTTTGTGTGGGACGTTTTCATCGGTGAGAAGTGACTGGACCTTGACTTTCAGTGGGACATATGCTGTGGGAGTGTTTGTAAAGCTAGGAATTATTTGCAAAAAACAAACGCTGGATTTGATGCATGATGTGGGAAAGAAGTAGAATGGCGGGGGATTTTCTGAGTGAATGCATTGGTGATTCTTGATTTGTCAGATTGAAAAGGCACTAAGCGTGTCCTGTCAAGCACCTTGTCCTGTCATTTACACACCCTGTTCCTCTTTTGCAGACTCGTATAAAGGAGCCGCTATGGCTTCAGGGCCGCACGCTGTGTGACCGTGTTATCAGGGCCTGTAACCATCAACTCGGTCTTGGATCCCTGGACTTGGAGCACATTAGCCAACTGGTAAAACTTGTGGAGCTAGCCCTCCGGGGCTACGATATGCCCGCTTTTACCCAAAACAGTCCGTTATACATGGAAAAGATCCTTTTCCATATCATTAAGAAGCTCAGCTCCCTGCAAGTCCACAGTCAGTGCAGCCATGTTGCGGCGCTACTTCATGCCAGGCTTGCCCCCATGCAGCAGGTTTGTGTCACGCCTTCTCTACGCCATAGTTCTCATACACTCCTAACAGGCATTATCCCGCATGCTTTTTAGGTTGACGACTATGACGTTGTGGTGCAGAGCTGCTTCTCAGTTCTCTGGAATGGTCTGGATGGTGCTGCCGTGGAACAGGGAAGCCTCGGCCTCAAAGATAAACTCCACTGGCAGTTTCAAGCCCTCAGCTTCCTTCTGCTGTTGGACAAAGGAAGTCATCCTGCGTCCATTTCCAAGGCTCCTGTGTATGCCAAGCATGCTGTCAGTGAATTTACCAAAGGGTGCGAAGCAGCAAGTGAAGACATGGTTCCAATTCTTCTCCAAGAAATGCACGCACTTCTGCCCCAATGTGATGGATCCAAGCTTCATACACTGGTTGAAATGGTGTTGGTTGTCTTGAGGACGCTATGTAAAGGCGGCTGCTACAAGCCAGCCTTGGCATTTCTCCATCAAGTTAGGGACAAGATTGGACGTGTTGCAGACGGTCATGTTGCGGCTCTGGAGCTGGGAAAATGGGCGATAAGAATGAGCTCTATGAAGATGGTGGATGCTGGATGGCAGATGCTAGATCAGGCTTTGAGAGAGTGTGCCAGGACCTTGAGGTCTCTTCCCCAACATCTCGGTGACGGAGAAGCTCACTGTGTCCTGGAAGGATGTGAATTGGTGGCGTGGGTTGTGGAAAGCCATCACAAGAAGGGATTTAGTGGCCATGTACTGCTGGCCTGCTTTGCTTTTCTTGAGGAGCACCAAGACCTGATGATCAGGACTCTGCAGAAGGTGAGTGCTCTCATAACGCTCATATTTCAGGATCACGTTCACATTCATCTTTTGGCATATGAAAGCTGAGGTTTACGCTAAAGCAGGGGTCTCAAACACGCGGCCCACAGGCCAAATGTCGCCCGCAGGACACTAGTTTGAGGCCCCCGCCTTGATATGAAAGTTTAATGTTAGTGCGGCCCGCGCAAGTTTGATATGGATGCTGTATGGTATTATGTACCCAGAAAAAATTATTACGTTTGATTAATGTTCATGTTAAAGGTTAAATAACTGTTAATAATTATCCTCCCTATCTGTGTGGAAGTGGTAATTTTTTGGCTATTTAAGTTTAAAGGAAATAACTTGAAGGCTACCGTTTAGGTCGCTAGCTCTCGAGTTTGCGAGTTAGCATGTGTCTCAAGACCCTGCAGTTGCGCAATATGTTGTAAATAAAAAGAGTATAAATGTGACTATAGTCGTGTTTTGTCATGTCTACAGGGCTCTAATAATGCTTTGTTAATTTTAATCTGAAAAAAATAATTTGTCTACCCACCAACTACGTATATGTGGTTTCTTAAGTTTTTATTATTTGCCGTTTTATTATTATTATTATATTTATTTATTACCGATTGATTTTCTTTATTCTTGATTTGTTTATTTTTCATCTTATTTTCTGTCAAAAAATAAAAAGTAAGATATTTGAGAACAGTGGAATGCTTTATCAGAGTTTTTCTTGTAGAAAATCGAAACCAAAGCAAAGTTTATTCATTTTTCTGTTTTTAATAAATGCGTTTTTTGTTTTGGGTTTTTTTGGAAAACTTGATGCGGCCCAGTCTTGCCCAGACCCTAGCTCCAGTGGCCCCCAAGTAAATTGAGTTTGAGACCCCTGCTCTAAAGTCTATGCTTGCCTTGATTTTCAGAGCTCAGCCATCCAAAGTGAGGGCAGCAGACTGCAGGAGGCCCTTTCCTCCAATATTCACCAGGGCTTCATCCTGGCCTACAGGAGCCTAGTGGAGTCGCAGGTGACAAGCCTCTTGTCCGGTAAAGCATTTGGATTGTTGGTCATTGTTGGGATGTGTCTCTGTACTAGCTGGAGGACGGTGATACGCTGGCCAGAGTGTTGCTCTACTGCCAAGCCACGGCCGGACGCATGACCACCCAACTGTCAAACCAAACCCATCATGTCAAAGCAGGTAGGCTTTCAGCTGCATTAAAAAAAAAACTACTTGTCAAGAGCTCCATACATACTGACACACACCATCCCTGCTGCTCCGTGTAGCGATTGCACTCAGCAACCTAGCCAGTGGCTTGTACAACCTGCGTCTGTATGAGCAGGCCTTCACTCTGGTTGAGATCCTGTGTCACCATCTGGGCAAGAACGGCCCCACCGCACTCTCTGTTGACAGAGTAGGCTCTTTCCCTTTCACTATCAGTGTTAATCTAAACATGGCACTGCAGGCTAACTCTTTATGTTGACCTTCTCCAGCTGAGCCGACCCTTCATGCTGGCCGTGCAGACGTCTCGGAAGGCAGGACGCCTGGAGAGGGCACTGGACTGGGTGGTCCAATGGCTCAAGGCCCTGGGGGACAACATGACTTTGCACATGACGGAACCCATCTCTCTGTGGGTGAAAGCCAAGATGGATGCAGCACGCACCTCTCAAGAGGACATCCGACTCAGGTATTTCCTCATATCATATTGGCAAGGTTCACTATGTCCTGTATTATTATTTTGCTTTCAAACACCACAATGAAAGAAAGGGGGGAAACATATTTTAAATCATTTTTAATGTGTCAGCTTTTATTTTGTAGTAGCGCACCACCATGATCAATTATAGGTCGCGGAAATGTTGATAAATGAAAAGACTTGTAGGGTATAGTGAGTAATAAGCAGCGTTAACTTACACATTTACATGCTCAATATTCTAGCAGCGGTCCTCCCGGGGCCGTCTCTCCGGCCCCCGGGGCCGTCTCCCCGGCCTCCGGGGCTGCCATATTGTGGCTTCTGATTTTCTTCATCGCCTAACCCTGACATTAGTTTGAGGGAAGAGCTGCTGCTCATATGGTATGGGTAATGAGGTGCTGGGCAACATGCGTATGTACTGTAGGATATTGATAAGAAAGCCAACATGGAGCGTGTGTAAAATGTGTCGGTGGTATCTTCACAGGACAATACGTGATGGTTTTGGTCTTGGTGCTCTGGATGAAGGCGTGCTGCTGTGCCTTCTGGACGAGGAGCTGCGAGCCTACAAGGAGGAGGCGGGTGACACGTCTCAGGAGCGCTACAACACACTTTGCGACCTGCTTGACATCTGTCACGAGGAGAGCCCACACACCCATCTACGTGCCGTCTACCTGTGTGAAATGGCCCAAGTTGTTTGTTTCCAGGATTTCAGCGAGCAGACAGATTGGTAAGCACTCCTGGCTGTGGCCTTGTGACCATGTTTTCATTTCACAGTTTTTGCGCCTTTACCTTTCACAGTACAGCTGTCGATTTTACCCTTGAGGCTTTACGGCTCCTGGAAGAGGAAGCAGAGACGCCTGAGAATGCTGAGCAACTGAAGGACGCCAAAGCCTATGCTCTGCTTTGGCTCTATATTTGCACTCTTGAGAAACATCTTCAGGGGGTGAGGGCCCACTTCACTGATGAAGCCATGAAGTCATCATCATTGTGAATGACTTGGTACATTTCACACAAATATGCCCTCTGCCTTGTCTTGCTAGGCTATTGACAGGGACAGAAAGTTTGAGGAGATGAGTCAGCAGTCTCCAGTTATACAAAACCCTATTGGGACCAATGACTTGGATTATGAAGACAAGCAGAAGAATGAGGACAACATCTTGGTGTACGACAATCTGCACTTTAACTTGGCTGCACACAACAGTATGTAACTTTCTTATCTTTGTGTGTTTCCTTTTATACTGTACATAGGTTATAGGACAGTATTATCATTAGAGATGCATGTCGATCCATACCAATAACCTTCTACTATTCAAGACTGACAATGTTTTTATATAGATAAGTGTAGTTTGTGCACACTGAAGGTAAGGACTGGACGAATGAATGTCGGATGTGTTGATTAGTCATAAATAAATACCATGACATGACTACTCTCAGGAGAAGCAGAATGTAGAGGGGGTGGAGCCACCTGCTGTAGCCCAGCAAGGTGCAAGGTGTATTCGGCCACACGCTATCTTATTGTTATTGGATTTCTTGCAATGGCATAATTCCCTCATACTGTATCTGTCCCATAATTATTGTCCTCTAATGACTTAATGATAATA
The DNA here is from genome assembly GCF_037039965.1 of Doryrhamphus excisus. Lineage (NCBI taxonomy): Eukaryota > Metazoa > Chordata > Actinopteri > Syngnathiformes > Syngnathidae > Doryrhamphus > Doryrhamphus excisus. The sequence goes on from NC_136374.1 coordinate 6,749,722, forward strand.
TAAACTGTATCATTTGTATGCTGTGATTTATACGTGCTGTTCACTTCCAGAAATGTGCCAACCTTTGGAAAGAGCACTGAATGAGTGGGCTGCTCTTCTCCATGCTGGGATGCTGCCCTCTGTGAGGAACCCAAAGCAGACCTGCAGCTCTATTGTGATGGCTGCAGCTCTCCTCACACTCATGGGAAAGGTAACAATGCAAAGGCTTTTTTTCTTCAGACATTTACCAGCAAGCTCACTGCATCACCTTGGAAGCAGGTGCCCTAGGGTGTCTCAAATATCCTGTATGCGGACCCAGAACATCCCACACATGCTGGCCATGGGCCATGCATGATTCAGGGCTTAAAGTATTCAGGCACCGTGCTGGATCTCCACCGTTTCTGTCGGACCGAGACACAAACTCATTGGCGCCATGCAGTAGGACTCTGAATGCAGCTATTGCCACACACAAGTCGATGCAGAGAAGGAGGAGGCTGAACTTAGTTAGCATCCGTATTTAGCTTTGTAAACACACTACTTTTCACCTCAAATAATGAGGTTTTTGACCGGGAGATGATTCCATTGGACTGTGTTTAGTTGCTATTTACTTCTGAGGTTGGGCGTTCTCCTGTTGGTTCTGTTAGCATTAGATCGTTAAGGCTGTTGACAGTTCAACGTTCACATTGGCTTCATTGGTGGATTTATGGGAAAAAAAACGGTCAATTTATACCTAGTTAATTAATATATTTGTATTTTTATTTAATGTAATTAATGTGTGGTCCAGATGTGGCCCACGGGGTGCCTGGTTGGGGCCAGGAACAGTTCTCTTCAGATAGGATTTGGTAGCAGTTGCACACCTTTTTCATTATCAGTCATTGAATAATTATCCCTTGTGTTGTGTCTACTTCACCACTAGCCTCTAAAAGCTTTGGAAGCCTATCAACTTGCTGTGAAACTTTCCTGCCAACTTGCCGACACCCAAGGAGGCGTGAGCTCCCTCTGTCAGTCAGCCAGCCTCCTCTTGGAAATGGGCTCCACGGAAGTGGCTTTGGTAATGCTGATCTTGGCATCCCTTCCATTCACGAGGAATAAAACCCTCATCGTAGACTCTTCTAACGGTAATGATGTTTTCAGGCCCAGATCGAACAAGCAGAGAGAATTGCCTCTGATGCCAGCACTGATGGACCTTCCACCGGCTCCCTGCTTCTCATTTTACTGAGAGCTGAGTATTGTTACAGGACAGGACAGGTACAGTTGGTCCCACGTGGCACTTCACGAGATTGGAATGTACTTTTACCATGGCCTTTGCAGGTGGATCGTGGGGTGGCGTATCTGTCTGTCGTGCTTAAAGAGGCCAACGAGCAGCGGCATTGTCGGAGTTGGTATTTACTGCGAGCTCAAGCCCTTCAGATCTGCACCTCCTACCTGAGTTTGAACACAAGTTCACTGCCACAAGGCCAACGGAGCTGCATCACACAGCATGGTGCACTAATGCTCATCAATGCCCGACCCGTGTTTTTCCACCTTCAACTTCAGCTTTATCAAAGCTGTGGTCTGTGCTTTTCTGTGTCAGGTTTGAAAAGCCCAGACGCTGCCTTATATGAAAGCCTCAAGCTGCTCAACAGCCTGCTGCACACTTTTGTGGGGAAATGCTTATATGGACCCACTGGGAATGGCTCCAATGTGCGCTTCATTGACAACGGTATGTTTAACACAACGGGACACAACAAAAATACAACAATCAATCCAAACATTATTCCTTCCATCATTTCACAGGAAATAACCTTGTCTTTAAATGGCGTCTGCTCTCACAACTTTTGAACTGTGCAAAGAAAATGGTTGGGCTGAGAGCCGGCTGTGGTGCTGTCAATGATGCCCGGCTCCAGTGTCAAGAAGCTCTCAAACTGGCCGTCAAGCTGCAAGCGCTCAGCCAGTAAGTGCATGTCCATTTGCATCTTAGTTGGCCCGCCAAGGGTCAAACTGACTAATCAAAGCATGCGGGGGGTGTATATGTACAGTGAAGAAAATAAGTATTTGAACACCCTGCTATTTTGCTATTTCTCCCACTTAGAAATCATGGAGGGGTCTGAAATTTTCATCGTAGGTGCATGTCCACTGTGAGAGAGATAAACTAAAAAGAAAAATCCAGAAATCACAATGCATGATTTTTTAACAATTTATTTGTGTGATACAGCTGCAAATAAGTATTTGAACACCTGTGTATCATCTAGAATTCTGACCCTGAAAGACCTGTTAGTCTGCCCATTAGAAGTCCACCTGCACTCCATGTATCATCCTGAATCAGATGCACCTGTTTGAGGTCGTTAGCTGCATAAAGACACCTGTCCACCCCATACAATCAGTAAGACTTTAACTTGTAACATGGCGAAGACCAAAGAGCTGTCCAAAGACACCAGAGACAAAATTGTACACCTCCACAAGGCTGGAAAGGGCTACGGAGCAATTACCAAGCAGCTTGGTGAAAAAAGGTCCACTGTTGGAGCTATCATTAGAAAATGGAAGAAGCTAAACATGACGGTCAATCTCAATCGGAGTGGAGCCCCATGCAAGATATCACCTCGTGGGGTCTCAATGATTCTAAGAAAGGTGAGGAATCAGCCCAGAACTACACGACAGGACTTGGTCAATGACCTGAAAAGAGCTGGGACCACCGTTTCCAAGGTTACTGTAGGTAATACACTAAGACGTCATGATGTGAAATCATGCATGGCACGAAAGGTTCCCCTGCTTAAACCAGCACATGTCAAGGCCCGTCTTAAGTTTGCATATGACCATTTGGATGATACAGAGGAGTCATGGGAGAAAGTTTTATGGTCAGATGAGACCAAAATAGAACTTTTTGGTCATAATTCCAATAAGCGTGTTTGGAGGAAGAAGAATGAAGAGTACAATCCGAAGAACACCATCCCTACTGTGAAGCATGGGGGTGGTAGCATCATGCTTTGGGGGTGTTTTTCTGCACATGGGACAGGACGAGTGCACTGCATTAAAGAGAGGATGACTGGGGCCGTGTATTGTGAGATTTTGGGGAACAACCTCCTTCCCTCTGTCAGAGCATTGAAGATGGGTCGTGGCTGGGTCTTCCAACACGACAACGACCCGAAGCACACAGCCAGAAAAACCAAGGAGTGGCTCCGTAAGAAGCATATCAAGGTTCTAGCATGGCCCAGCCAGTCTCCAGACCTGAACCCAATCGAAAATCTTTGGAGGGAGCTCAAACTCCGTGTTTCTCAGCGACAGCCCAGAAACCTGACTGATCTAGAGAAGATCTGTGTGGAGGAGTGGGCCAAGATCCCTCCTGCAGTGTGTGCAAACCTGGTGAAAAACTACAGGAAACGTTTGACCTCTGTAATAGCAAACAAAGGCTACTGTACCAAATATTAACATTCATTTTCTCAGGTGTTCAAATACTTATTAGCAGCTGTATCACACAAATAAATTGTTAAAAAATCATGCATTGTGATTTCTGGATTTTTCTTTTTAGTTTATCTCTCTCACAGTGGACATGCACCTACGATGAAAATTTCAGACCCCTCCATGATTTCTAAGTGGGAGAAATAGCAAAATAGCAGGGTGTTCAAATACTTATTTTCTTCACTGTATATACAGTATGTATATGTGTATATACTAGGGCTGTCATAGTTAACTCAATGACGTGACGAGTTCCCTTTAACGGCAGCAATTTTTTTTTACTCGTGATTAACATGCGCTCCTCCTGTTTGACCATCGGCTCCCACCGTAGTTTGATTGAAGCGTGGTAACTCTGTAGCCACAAGCTGGTACAAATATTGATGGGAAATGGAGAAAGAAAAGAGTATTTGGATTGGTAAAGTTAGCTTCAAAGCCCTGGCAGATGGCTCTTGTAGCAAGACCAAAGTTATTTGTATCTACTGCCACTGTGTTTGACTTATCACGGATTACATGGCCTGCCAGAGACTGGAGCAGTGCAGGTATTGTTTTTATTGTCATATACAGTGCTACCTTGGTATAAGAGTGGCCCAACTAACCAGTGGTTTTTACATTTTTACTTCTCTGATTTTGGCTAAATTCGAGTTCCAGCTGCTATTGACAGGCTGTCAATGTGATGACCGTGGCTGAAATCCAGTGTTTTGCTAGCATTAGCCATTTAGCATGGAACTACCACAATGATGCACATTAGCACTCAAAGTCATCAAATGTCACCTTTTATAGGTTCCCACATAGTATCAGCATTCGGGCGCAAGTATGAGGTGAAAGAAAAAGTGGGAAAATGCATCCATACAAGCCCTCTTTGCATCGGAGAACGTGCGTTGGTGCGTTCAATGAAAGTAGGACAAATCGCAGCTCACATTAAAAAACTGTGGGATTTCTAAGTAATTTGTAATAAAATAATATTTACTTTAATATAATGATGAATTTCTATGTATTTTAATGTGTTTTAAAAGAGAAATGAAATGACATTAGGTTTGCAATTTTTATGAACTGTTTTGACTATTGCCCTGCTTTAGGTATTTTCATTTGTATATTTCATGAAGGAAAGGTGCATTGAGGCAATTCTTTAATAATAATAATCTTTTCTGAATGTTCCTAAATGGGCTTTTTACTAACAACAAACATTTAGAATTTGAAACCAGTATCATATATAAACTAATCTTATTTTGAGCTGACGCAAATGAACAAAAACATGTTTGCGTCAGTGTGAGAGGTCTGACTTTTGTATTTGCTGAACGTTTGTGGGCGAGTTTAAGAGCTAATATGCTAATAATAAAGAAAATAGTAATACAAAAATATGCTTGCTGACTGTAATGGCCCATAGATCCCAAATTGATACCCCTTTACATAAAATTGAATGTAGTTATCGTTGTATGTGCACATTGAATCGCTTACCACAAAAAGATTTCCCCACTTTTATGGACAAAAAAAATTATATCTGTGATTAAATGCAATTAATTGTAGGTTAACTGTGGACAATGTGATTAATCAAGATCAAATATTTTAATCGATTGACAGCCCTAGTGTATACGCACGCACACACACACACACTGAGTAGTATTTATATTTACGAGGCAAATCTCTTTCGGGGGCATGTATTTCTCCAGTGTATATATTTATTAGTGGGCCACTAATAAAACTAACCTTGGGCCCCCGGGCTGCACTTTGGACACCCCTAATCACTTGCACTGTATCGAGAATGATTTTATGAAGCACTACTTGATGTTATTCAGAACCCGAGTGTGTGTGTATTTTTTGTTAGCTGTGCCGAGCTGTTGGTGATGAAAGCCGACTTGGAACTGATGCAGGGGGAGAGAGAAGAAAGTGGATTTGATTTAGACAAAGTCAGGAACCTTCTGGAAAGTTGCACAGGTGAGTTGATGTTCCAGATGAAGTGTAATTGCCTTTAACAGCTTTTCAACTCCAGACTCTCCTGTGGTCCTTTTAGATTTTCCAGACACAGAATGCAAGGCTGAGGTTAAAATCATCAAAGCAAGGAAATGTCGTCCAGTGCAGAAGGTTGCCTCTCCATCGCCTGTGGTAAAAGATGACCTGAAGGACATCCTGAGTACGAGGTGGACTCACAAAGACCCCGTAGTGTGGGACCAGAGTAGCTCTCCGCGTCTAAAAGTCGTACCTTTTCGTTGGCTGTCGTGCCTCACACACAAACCCGCCTGCCCCTGCTCCGGCTGCTCGGAGCCACTTCTGGGCCGGGTCACCGCCCTCTGGGCAGCTGTGCAGGCCGATGCAGTTCTCCAACTGGACCCTTCTGATGCCAAAGTGGGCTTTAAACTTTACTGGGCCACATTAGCTCGTTGTAAGACGATCAGTGCCAAACTTGAGGCTAAATTAGCTGAACTCTTCCCCGTGTCTGGTCCCACAAAAAGCCCCCCTAAACCCTCTCTGATGCAGGACGTGGTGGGCCGTGTCTACCTTCACATGGCTTTTTCTGGCTTGGAACCCAGGCACACCAACTCCTCCAGTACATGGAAAGTTCTGGAAGCTGGTTTGGCATTTGTTGACTGCGTGCCTTCTCCCGAAGTCAGAGCATTGAGAGCTGGTCTGATGGCAGCCAAAGCTGAGGTGTCGTTGATCGCCATGTCCGCCAAAAAGGACTGCAGACCAGAGGAGCTTTTCTCTAACGTGTGGACTTGGAAGGCACCAAAACATTTCAAAGAGCTTAAATCGGAAAATCAAACCGCACTGAAGGAGCCCAAAGGTGTGAAGAAGGCCAGAAATGCCAAGGTTGCTGAGCCAAAGAGCCAGCGAGCACAAACCACGGCTAAAGGGAAGGGTCTACTTCCCCTGACACCAGCCATAGTCCCCATCACTCCAGTCACCAAGTTCTCTGCAAGGGAGCTTAGCGTGTTTGACTTCAACGTGGTACCCTCATTGACCTTCACTCCTGTTCCCAAGGCCAAAGCCCCCACCTCGGCACACAAGGCCCAGAGAACTGCTTGTAAGCTGCAGTTCCAAGTCTTTGACGAGTCCTTGCCAGCTCAAGACAAACCTCAAGCGGTTCCTGCTGCTCCACGACGCGCTAAGAAGTCTCGCTTCAAGGTGGGCATCTCAGGAAAGGATTCCGTGACCTGTTGGCATGTTTTGGTGTGAACTAATCCAAGAGTTTTACCACAGGTGGAGTTCAGTGACGAGAGTGACACAGAGAACAATGCTCGGCAAGAACCCACAGAGAGCCAGTCCACTAAGAGAGCCAGCACCAGACGAGCTGCTCTCGCAAGTAAAGCTGCCTTGGCCGCCCCTGCTGAGAAGAGCCGACCCACCCGGCAAACGAGGAGCAAGAAGAGCACCGCTCTCCCTCAGGACACCTCCTCAGAAGATGAAGGCTTGCTGCGTAAGCATTCATCTACCAGACGCGGACGAGCCAGAAAGGTGTCCAGCAAGGAGGCGCAGTGGGATGAGGGGCCAGAGAAAATGAGGGCCATAGAGGAGGAGTCGAATGGACTCGACTTGAGCCTTGACAATTTAAGGACGTCAGACACCGAGACCGAAGGTAAAGTCACATAAGCTCTGATGATAACCAGTACATAGACATAGACTTTCTTTATTGTCATTGCACAATAACACAGCAGTGAAATTGCCAACGAAATGTTGTTGCCTGGTTCCCATGTAATAATAAATAATAATGTGGAGCATAAATAGATTACATCAAATATTAACAATGCATCACAGGATGAAGACATAACATCAAAATTTATTAGCCTTTGTCTCCATTGAGTAGCCTTTTTAGGACACGGGATATACTATCAAAATGGCCGCCCGGTCACTTGATTATTCAGTTGGGACTCCCCTGCAGTAGATGTCATCAACTGTGGAAGGTGTAACAGCAAGTTAGTCATCATGCAACCACACCTCAGCGTTCACTTTCTTCTTTGCTCTTAAGACGTGGACTTGGAGGTGCTGCGGAGGGATTTGTGTTGCCATTTTGACACACGTGACTGGAATGACCAGAGGAGCGGGTGTCAAGCCAGAGGACCTCAAACTCCTCTTCCTCATCTGGACGTTGAGCCAGGTGAGACTTTCCAGATGACACCAACCTAAATGGCTAAATCATCATTTAGTTGGAATAGCTGTCGCCACATCCTCCTCACGCATTCTACCTGGTGCCTTCACGGCCACACGATAGCAGGACAAGTCTTAACTTGACACAACACCATACTTGGAGAGGAATGCTAATGTGTCCAGCCAGTAGTAGGTGCCATGGTGAGCTTTTGTATTTTCTCAACTTGCCAGGCCGAGCGCCACATCCACCCATATTCTTCATGCAACATTTTAGTGTTTTGACTGGGTTTTTCTCCAAAAAAGCAATTGTTGACCAGCCACATTCTGGTCATTTTTAAAGCATCATTTAGACACTACAATAATAAGAACCATGATACTAAATCAAGCAAAGCTCTATCAGCAGATTGAACCCGAGGAATGGTAATGTTTTTCATTTCATTTGAACATGCATCACATAATCAGTTCACAGTTCCACATGGGAACTGTGTATGGGATGGGATTGTGGGTGAAATGTGGACTGGTGCATGTCTCGCTCAGGGCCATGTGCTTTTGTGTTTAATTTCTTCTACTCCAGCCATTGATGTATCACTCATTTTGTCTGCTAGACAATCTCTCATTGGAGGATATTCAGGCGTTACTCCGCTCAGCTTGGTTGAGCGTTCAGCACTTCCCCCCTGCTGGCATTTTTCCAAACCTGTGTTCCTTCCTGGCACTATCCACGGGACAGCAGGACCCCGTCACTACTGCCATGCTCCATTCCCAGTCCCTGGGCGTCAGCAGCCGGCATCGCACCATCAGGCATTTGGCCAGCTGTGTCCAGTAAGACGGCCACAGCACGCTGCACTGGCAACTTGTGCTACTTCTACCTAAGTATCTCTTTCTTGACCAGAAAGCTGAAAAGGGCATCCTCTGAGCTAGCAGATGAAATGGGCCACCTCACTCTGGATGATTCCAGTCCTGCCGCCCCAACAGCACAAAGACTGACTCAGCTGGAGAACATCTTTTCCTTCCCCACGGCAGATTCCTCAGCCTTCCCCCAAAGCCACTGCCAGCACTTTCTTCAACAACTTCAACACCTTCCTTCAGGCAAGACCAAGCTTCCGTCATGTCACCTTGAAGGCATGCAGACAATCTCACCTTCTCTGCCACAGGTGTGACTGTGTGCCTGATGTCCGTGGTCGGAGGAAGATCTCAGGAAATGGGCGAAAGCATCCTCCTGTCACGTCTCCAGAAGGGATCTGCTCCTGTCACTGTGCACATTCCCACTTCCACAGAGCCGGTAAGGATGAGAAGATGGCTGTCGCAGAAGGCGGCTGAGGCCACACCAAGACACATTTAAGAAAGGGACTTCAGCATGTGTAAGAACTCCCTAGCTCGACCTAGCTTGTGGCTCATTGGGAGGAGAAGCGACAGTCCAAAATAGACAGCAACAAGGCCACTGCACTGCTTGGTTACTGCTGTCTTTGATAGCAGCATAAGGTGCTGACGTGTACACTCATGTATGGCACTACTGGCCACATCCATCTGTGGTGGTCAAAGCCCACAAACATATCTGTACATGTGGACACGGGCTAAAACGGCTAGAAATGTCTCCCTGTTGGTAGTGATTGTCTGAGCCCCATGGATGTGTACCCCATGTTGCTTTGTTCCACAGCACTCTATCAGGTGGGCGCTCCAGGAGATGGACAGTATTCTGGTGGAACAGAAGGCTCTGAACGGCGTGTCTGATAAAGCTCAGTGGTGGGACGGCCGCAGGGTGCTTGACTCTCGAGTGGAGGTAATTCTCTTCATTATTTACCATCTCTAAGTAGATCACGGTTGTGGCTATTGAGTTACTTTATGTTATTTATGTCTTATCTTCTATATCTGCTATATTGGCTAATAGGGTGTTATTTCACATCTAGAGGGCTCTAATGATAAAGTGTATTTAGAAGGTTGTTTTGTGTGCTTTTTTTTTTTTTCAGCAACTACTGAAAGAGATGGAACACTTACTAGGATGCTGGAAGAGTCTTCTTCTGCCGTGTTCATCGGATCCCAAGCTCTCCACCCAGGCCAAGCGCCTTTATAACATGTTGCGCACAAAGGGAGTGATGGCCAGCGAGGAGATGTTAGAGGTTTGTGTGTGTGTTTGCTTTTTGTGAAACACAATTCCACATCAACATCTTCGGCTGTTTCCCAGGCTGTGCTGTGTGCCACCCCTGTGCTCTCCCAAAAAGACTGGCAGAGCTTTGCCCTGGGCGTTTGTCCCCAGTGGGATGACGAGTGTGAGCAGCTTCTCCACGCTGCTGTTCTGCAGCTTGCAGGTCGAGAGGAGCCTTGTGGACACGTGGTTCTCATTCTGGACAAGGTACGGAAGTGGCCTGCACTGTGATGTGGAATATGCTTTATATGTGTCCTATTTCTTGCGCAGTACCTTCAGAAGTTGCCCTGGGAAAGCATCTCCGTCTTGAGGTGTCGCTCTGTCAGCCGCATGCCCTCTCTCCAGTCACTGGTTGCTTTGAGCGTTCAAAAAGAGGTAGGGTTTATCCCATCCAAGTCCTCAAGCAATGCCAGCAGCTGTTGTACTTAGCAATGGTGCTTTTTTTTTTTTTTGGAAACAAATATCGAGTCATTCACATGTAAACACACACACAATTGTCTGTCCATTCACGTATAGTGCACACTTTTTTCATCTATTAAATGTTATTGTTTATCCATTCCCACACACGTAATGTAAACAAATATCGACTCATTCACATGTAAACACACACAATTGTCTGTCCATTCACCTACAGTAGTACACACTTTTTTCATCTATTAAATGTCATTGTTTATCCATTCCCACACACGTAATGTAAACACATATCGGGTCATTCACATGTATACACACACAATTGTCTGTCCATTCACGTATAGTACACACTTTTTTAATCTATTAAATGTCACTGTTTATCCAGCAATGGTGCTTTCAAAATCTACAGTAACTCCTCCCGCGCCTCGCTGTATCACAGCTTGGCAAAGTCATGTGAATGAATAATGCATGCTGTGTGTCACTGGATATGTATTTATTGAATAATAATCATTGATTGTTAGCCAACATGTCACATCACTCTGATGCTTGGATGACTCTCCTGCTTCAGAGTGAGCATCAGTCTATCCTGAAGCACGGCGTGGACACCACCAGCACATTTTATCTCCTGGACCCCGATGGAAACTTGGGAAACACACAGCAGCATTTCAAAGAGTTGTTTAGCAGGTGAGAGCAGCCAGTGGCCACGTTTAATGAGCTCCGTCTCTTGCCATCTTCTTCTAACCGCCTGTCTTTTATCAAGTCAACCCAGCTGGGATGGTGTGTGTGGACGTGCTCCCACATCAGGCCAGTTGGAGGAAGCTGTGGCAACTAAGGATCTGTACATGTGAGTTCCCTTGCTAGCATGCATGAAATACACATGTCCTCCACTCCCCCCCCCCCCCCCCCCCCCTCCCAAACCTTGCTCTAATGTGACGTACCCGCAACTTGTAGACCAAATGCCATGGCCATTGGGCTAAAGACCCTAAAGTGCGCAGCTGTTTTGTAGAGTGTATTGTACTACTATGTCAGAAATGTCAGTCGTAGTCGTGGGGTTTTATAGCAGCGCCACCATGTGGTTTCTCACCCTTTTCAATGTTTAGGGAACCACTGGCAATGTCATTCATTCATTCATTTTCTACCGCTTATCCTCACGAGGGTCGCGGGGGTGCTGGAGCCTATCCCAGCTGTCTTCGGGCGAGAGGCGGGGTACACCCTGGACTGGTCGCCAGCCAATCACAGGGCACATATAGACAAACAACCATTCACACTCACATTCATACCTGTGGCCAATTAAACTAGCATTTTTGGAATGTGGGAGGAAACCGGAGTACCCGGCAAAAACCCACGCATGCACGGGGAGAACATGCAAACTCCACACAGAGATGGCCGAGAGTGGAATTGAACCCTGGTCTCCTAGCTGTGAGGTCTGCGCGCTAACCACTCGACCGCCGTGCCACCCGCACGGGTTGATGTGAGTGGGAATGGCTGTTTATAGTATGTGCCAGGGTGGACCCGACCAGGTTGAAAATGTTCATCTTTACGTACTTTATCCTAAATGAAGCATGGCTGAATGAAGTGAAATACAAAGAGAATCGGGCATTGGGAAGGTGCATTCAAAGAGTCTAGAGGGCTTTAAGAATGTTAACGGAGCTTTTCTGTTCTATGAGAATATTCCATGTATAAAAAAAGGAATGCTACGTGATGGGAAAAGCCTCATCACTGTGGAATCTGGAACCACCACAAAGGGGAGGGATGACTGTGTTCAAAAAACCACTAGATCAAACTCCACATCCCCCACACTACAATGTTTTTGTTACGTGCATGTATTGCTGTGCACTAAAAGGCTGCTCTTGTACTCTGCACCGTACGCCCTGCACTTGTGGACACGGCAGTTTCATGGGTCACGGTGCAGGTGTACGCTTCCTCGACAGCCGGGCCCTCCTGAAGCGTCCCATGAGAGCCGCCTCCCTGCTCATCGGGTGTAGCAGCGCCGCTTTGACCGTGCGGGGGGAGCAGGAGGGACAAGGCATCGTCCTCAATTACCTCATAGCGGGCTGGTGAGATGCTTTTTTTGGACTTTTTGCATTTCTTTGCATCAAAATGCCATACATCTGCTTTGACTTTATTCCACAGCCCCTTTGTTTTGGGAAACCTGTGGGATGTCACCGATCGGGATATCGACCGCTTTGCTAAAGCCTTATTGGAATCCTGGTTGTCATCTGAATCTGGAAGTGCCTTGCTGGACTACATGGGCCCTTCTCGACAGGCCACACACCTGAAACACCTGATAGGTGCCGCGCCCGTTGTCTATGGCCTACCGATACATCTGCAGTAGCCTTTTATTATTGTCTAGTACTGCCTTTTTTATCCATAACAAAGGAATGGTCATTAAACTCTATAGAGCGTTTTATTGCACTTTTTAATTAACCAAAGCTTGCTTGGTTTGTGCTACAGACGGTGTAGTATAATACTACACAACACATAGTATTTCAATCCACATTATCACTTGAATGTTTGGTTTTTGCTGTATATATTACAGGTCACATTGACTTGCAATTTTACGTTTTTTCAGGAAATAAAGCAACATACAAATTTCCAATCATTTGTACCCTTCAATTGAAAACCCTTGAGCAGTTTTGAGCTGTAGGTACCCAACGGTCCACAAGGCGGCGACCTCGCATGCCGACGCTCATTCACGCATTTGAACCGGAAGCAAACGCCAGAGCGTCACACTCCCAACATGGCGGTCAATCTCACGGACCTGACTCTGCCTCAGCTAGAGGGTCTTAAAAGCCAATTAGATCAGGTAAATCTGCTCTTTAGTCTAGTTTTAGTTCGGCTGTAAAGTAATTGTCCGTTTTATTACGACTACAACGTAAAGCGGCACATGCTGTTCGTTTTGTGGTTTGCACGTGCTGTATGAACCTTGGGCTCTCGGCTAGTAAAGCTCGATGTCAACATGTCAACATCCATGGGATTAGATGTACAGCATGGCATTGTTTGCTTTGGTTTTGCAGGAGATTGAGTTCCTGACATCCTCGATAGGTCAGCTCAAAGTCGTCCAGACCAAATATGTTGAAGCAAAAGATAGTTTGAGTGCCCTCAATCAAAACAATCAAGGTAAGCCATGTTTTCCCAAAGCGGCTCTTGGGAAGACATCTCGGCCTTCTAGTTTCCCACTCAAAGTGACCTTTCTCTGTCCTCGTGCAGGTAAACAATTACTGGTTCCTTTGACAAGTTCTGTATCCTTCACATTTGCATTTCATCAGTTCTTCAGGATTTGCATGACTAGATCCCCTCATATTGGAGGATTCCAAAACTTTTTGAATTAGGTTATCGATCAAATCAGTGACATTGGTAAAGCTTAATTTGTACAGACAGAGGCAAAGTGGCAAGTTACCCAGCATGCTTTGTGGGTGGCAGGCTCAGGCACTGCTTTACATATGGGATACTTGGCATACCTATCATATCTTTCATCATGTTAAGCATCCTTAACATGACCTTGTGCAGATGTACGTCCACGGCACAATGAATGATGTGGAGCACGTCTTGGTGGATGTGGGCACAGGATATTATGTTGAAAAGGTAAGCGGCTCTTTTCTTCTATCGCTGTATTTCAAATATGTGGCCAATTGAGTGATGACCGTATCGGCCTCTAGCTGTAGGCTGTATTGTGGTTGTATCGGCCTCTCTAGCTGCAGACTGTATCCTGACTGTATCGGTGTGTAGAATGTATCAGATTCCAAGGCGTTCTTCAAACGGAAAATAGACTTCCTGACCAAGCAGATTGAGAAAATTCAGCCGGCCCTCCAGGAGAAACATGCCATGAAACAAGGTGAGTGCATCCATGTGAGGCAGGTGGTGGCCAGGTAGATATTATGTGACCTGGTCTTGCGCTTTTGCAGCTGTGCTGGAAGTGATGAACGTGAAGATCCAGCAGCTCCAACAAAGCGGACAGGCTGCCAGTGCCAAGGCTTAGCCCATCATGACACAGCTTGAAATTAAAGCAAAAGTCAACAATAAGTGTCCTTCATTAACGTCGTGGTGTGGGGGGTAAAGTTGTCGAAGGCTAAAGCTCCTTCAAATGTGTCCTTCATTAAGAAGTCTGCATTCCAACCAACATTGGCCATCATATCCCAACATTTTTTGCGCGCTTCCGTTCAGCCCTTCAAAAAAGTCAACATTAGGGTGCAAAGCTGAGAGAATCAATGGTAAGTATTGATGAATTCATAAGTATCCATTTGTTTATAAATGGTAAGTATTGATTTATTTAGGTAAGTAGAGTTTGATGTAGGCAGCGTTTGAATGTAAGGTCATTCAACGTTTCTACAACATGGAGTGATTGGACTTCTTTTTCTTTGAGCTTTTACCTTCAGGGGTCGCCACAGCAAACCAATCTCCTCCATCTAACCCTGTCTTCTGCATCTGACCCTCATGTCCTCCCCTACATCCATAACTCCAAGGCCTCTAACATGTCCCTCTGATGTACTCCTTCCTGATCCTATCCATCCTGGTCACTCCCAAAGAGAACCTCAGCATCCTCATCTCTGCTACCTCCAGTTCTGCTTCCTGTCTTTTCCTCGGTGGCACTGTCTCTAGACCAAACAACATGGCTGGTCTCACCACAGTTTTGTATACCTTTCCTTTCATTTTAGCCTGACACTTTTCTCCACCTGTTCCATCCTCCTTTTCACAATCACCATTGTTCTGGACTGTTGACCGCAAGTACCTTCTGTATCTCTTCTCCCTGTAACCTCACTCCTCCACTTGGGTCCCTCTCATTCACACATATATACTCCGTCTTGCTGCGGCTAATCTTCATTCTTCTCCTTTCCAGGCCAAACCTCCACTCTTCTAGCATCTCCTCCCCTTGTTCCCTACTCTCATTACAAATACCAATGTCATCTGCAAACATCATAGTCCATGGAGATTCTTGTCAAAGCTCATCTGTCAGCCTGTCCATCACCATAGCAAACAAGAAGGGACTCAAAGCTGACAGACCTACAGCACATCTTACCACTGTCTTACAGTCCTCATAGTATATGTCCTGCACCACTTGAACATACTTCTCTGTCACTCCAGACTTCCTCATGCAATACCACAGTTCCTGTCTAGGCACCCTGTCATAGGCTTTCTCCAGATCTACAAAGACACAATGCAGCTCCCTCTGACCTTCTCTGTACTTCTCTATTAACATTCCTAAAGCAACTACTGCATCTGTAGTACTTTTGGCATGAAACCATACTGCTGCTCACAGATGCTGACTGAACTACTCTTTCCCATAACTTCATTGTATGGCTCATTAGCGTTATACCTCTGTAGTTGCCACAGCTCTGCATATCACCCTTCTTGTTAAAAATGGGCACCAACACACTTCTCCATTCCTGAGACATCTTCTCACCACCTAAGATCCTATTGAACAACCCGGCCAGGAACTGCTTCCTCTCCTAGACACCTCCATACCTCCACAGGTATATACCATCAGGAGTCTTGCTGTGCCTTCCCACTCTCCATCCTTTTCAATGCTCTTCTCACTTCCTCTTTACCAATCTTTGCTACTTCCTGGTCCACAGCAGACACCTCTTCTACTCTTCCTTCTCTCTCCTTTTCCTCACATAGTCCAACGGCGACTGAAAAAGGAAGTCAATCCAAGTTCTTACATGGTTAAGACGGAGGATGGTTGAATTCTGAGACGGAACTGCCGAAGCCTACTGAAGAGGAATCAAAGGAGAACGGTAATAGAAAAGACCTGACTCACCTGAGACAACACCAACTACTGTGTCAGAAGACACTGGATCCTCAGCTGAGAAGATCTGGACACAAAGTGAAACCACCTGATAAGCTCAACCTGTTCGTATATGTTTAGTTTTATTCTGTTAGAAGGTACTGGTTGTCAATTTAATTGCACTTTGATCAATAACTGCAAATGGGAAGGAATGGTGTGGGAAAAGAGGGAGATTTAATGATACATGTAATACACGTTTGAACCACTAGATGGTGTTTGGAAATAGTGTGCCTGTGTGAAGCACATTAGCTTGAAGACAGGAAGTGCTCGTATGTATGTTGTTGGCTAGGTTGCAAGCTGAGATAAGTAAAAGAAGTTCGAGGTCAACCCTGTTGTTGTTGCTAATGTTTCACGGAAACATTACAGCGACTGGCCTAGTAGGATGCAGACCCCGAATTCAAACACAGTCCATGTATGCCTTGGGACGTATGGTAGCGCTAAATAACTTCCTGTTGCTGCGCACTTACCGGAAGTGATTGCGTGATTGATTGTTCTCAGTTTGACCAGAGGGGTCGCAATGGAGCAAGGGTGGGCCATCCAGGAAGGTTTGGTATCAATGTGATACTGATAACGATACTTACCAAGATAACTTGAAAGCGTTTGTAAATTTAAAAAGGATGTTATCCCTCCTGGTCGACGGACTTAAGCCATGTATTTGTAAATAGCATATGAAGATAACAATATGATCAGTGCAGCAGAAATGACACTTGCGTCAAAGAACATGGGGGAATTGAAAAATATCGATACCTCACGCTGCTGACACGACCATTTCAACATCAACGCAATAGTGGTATCGATCCCCACGCCACAGCGCGTGTGAGTGGGATGCTGGTGTGCAGGTCGCGGGCAAAGGACGCAGCTGTCACATGAAGTCCGCTCCCTTAAGGTCGTGGCCCATAAAATGGGACTCAGGTGTTAGTACGGAACGTCGAGCTCGCAGTCTGTACGTTCAAAGTCGTAGTCTTGCTGTTTTTGTCTTGTTTGGACTGAGCTCGTCACCGGGGAGACGGTAGTTGAGGAAAGGCCTCTCGATCCGAAGTGTGGTGGATGTCCGAGGAGATTTCATTGAAGAGTTTAAAAGTCAACTTGTGCACTTTTTTTTCTAAAGGAAGACTCCATCCAGCATGGTAAGTGGTCGGCCTAGCTGCTATGCTAGCTCCCATGCAAACAACCTGTTCCTCTTATGTGTACTTCACTCATCAAGCACGACAAAACCGCCACTTCACGGACTTTATATCAGCAAACTTGGCTTTATTGGTGATATTTTGTGTTATTACATTGAGGCTTTTATGATAACGTGTTTCCGTGGAAATGTCCGAATGTTTAACCTTTGAAAGGTGAACGACAGCGAGTCCCCGGTCAACTAGTAATCCTGAGCCATTTAGCTTGCCAAGCTATTTATGTTTCAGACCTTTCACTGTCCCTTTTAAAAACACACCCAATTGTCGAGCGAGTCTTGTTTGAAAGCTACAATGTAGACTTGTGGTCATTTGTTGATGAACATTTGATAGCGGTCCAAGTATCGCGTGCTAGTAATGCTAGGCCTGCACGTGACTCGTTATGTTAGCAGTTACACAACTTAAGCTAGGTGACAAGCTAAGGTGGCCATCAAAGAGCTCAGTTAAGTCTTGCTAGTTTTGAGTTGACTGACTTATGTATTTGGTGACAGACAGCCGACGTGGTTACACCAAAGACTGGAAGGGACGCCCGGAGACATTTGGAAGTTGCCCCGGTACGTTAGCGCCATGTGCTCAGCCTCCACAGACAGGGGTGTGCACGTCACCCTGACCCCAAACACTTCCCAGCTCCGCCTTTCCTTCTACTCTACCATTTACTCGTATTGTCGAGCATGGCCTCGACCCCTATTACCGACGAAGTGGTCATTTGAATGACGGGACAGGCGGGATCGGAGGCAACGTGCGTATTTCTTGATGGGCAACCTTTGCCGATACCAAGTCAGTGCAGAAGCAGTATTGCTGATACCAGTACCGATGCGGCTGATCGTAAAATGTTGAAGATAATTAAATGATTGTGTTTTTTTCTCTGACTTTGTTTATGGTGGATATACCTGGCACACAGGATGAAGATTGTAGGTATTTTTTGTATCAAAGTATTTGAACAATGTAACAATGTACAGTAGACGTACAACAATGTGGCAACATCAAGTAAATTCAACTAAGCACTACATGCTTTCCTGTTCGACCGGGAAGGGCTCCATTTATTGCATTTTGGAAAAAGACAACATGGAGGCATCTGAATAGTGAAAAAGGGGCCTAGAATGCCACATTTAAGCCTCCTCCTGAGTCGTCTTCTCTGGCAGACCAGGTATGTAAGAAGCAGAGTTCCAGCGCCAAATCACTTTATGGTGGGCTTTGTCTAAAAGAGCCTTTTTAGTAATTCTTTCATTGTTGGTGACTAAGCCAGTGTGTGATGCGCTCATGACATCTCATTCCACTCTCTACCATCATTGTTGACACATTTTGCCTGGCTCTCACTGCCTCGTTATTGTCCTATGGGCAAGCTACGAGTGGCTATCACGGTCATTTTAAGTGTCACTTGACAATCTTACTCTTCTTGCCAGGGCTTGACAATAACGATGTACCGATGGCCTGGGGCAAGTTAAAACAAAATTCGGACAAGTAAATCCAATCAGTGATATTCCCGTCGGGCAAGTGCACTTTGGGATGCCATACTGCCAAGATTTTTTTTTTAAAAGCGGTTCTTGTTGGGTGTTGGTAAAACAGGGACTCCGTAATTCCGCTGGTAATTTGCAAACCAATCCTTGCAAATCTTGAAATGGAGCAATCAGAATCGTTTATTTAGACCGCGGTCCGTGTTTTACCCATACCTGTTCTTGTTCACGATCAACCAATCAGCGATCATTTGACTACGAAAACATCTATCATGGCGTCCCTGCTAACATCGTCAAAAAATTAGATGATATCATTATGGCAGTCTTTTCATTTTACATGGGGCAAGTTCGGGCAAGTAGTTCTCACCCTAAGGATTCCCCATGGGCAAGTAATTTTTGTTTTTAATATCAAGCCCTGTTGCCATTCTACTACTTGGCCTTGTCTCCAAAGACTCACATCAAGTGCTGTCAGGAGCTTGGCCCTGAAATGAAGACTTCAGTACTTCCTGTCCTCTCCTTTCCTGCTCCACTGCTTGTTGAAACGGCTTCACCAATAAATAAATCATGAAATGTCTAACTGCAGACAAATAGCCCCCCCCCAGAATAAGGTGGTAGATGTAGGATACGTGTGGAGGGATGGTAGTATGTAGAGTACACTGTATGTGTACTTTAAGAAGTGACGCATGGAGGGATGGTAGTATGTAGAGCAGAGGTAGGGAACCTATGGCTCGGGAGCCAGGTAGGGCTCTTTTGATGACTGTATCTGGCTCTCAAGCATTTCTTACCACAATAAAAATGTATTTTTGCTAACATTTTAAAGTAAACCATCACAGAAATGACTGTTAAAAATAATATTCAAAATCAACAACTTTCTTATGCATTTTAATTCGTCCATCTATATTCTGCTGCAATACGGCCAACCATATCTATCTTTCCTGATGATATTTTCCAGGTCAAACACCAAAACTTGATTATTACTGGGTAATGCTGTAGTCTACCTCGGTCATTGAGATGTCAAAAAAACATGTAAATGTAAACTTTCCTCCTTTAGTCAAATAGCTAAAGCTGCAGAACCAAGCCTTCTGACGAAGATGGCCAAAAGAATGAAATACGTCTACGGAGTACGGTGCAAAACTATGCAGCAGCAGAAGTTGTATTAATGGCAACAAGTATTTGATTTATTATTAGACACTGCGCTGCTCACGAAAGTGTGCTGGCCACACCCCATTGGCGTGGGGTAGTGTGCCTGGTCTACGTAATTAGAGCCCATTATCTAAAACTGTTGGTCTTACATAAAAATGCACACATTTTATTGCATTCAATGTTTAAAAAAATGTATATGGCTCTCACAGATACACATTTTAAAATATCTGGCCTTCATGGCTCTCGTAGCCAAAAAGGTTCCCGACCCCTGATGTAGAGTGTGTACTTTAGGAAGTGATGCGTGTGGAGGGATGGTAGTATGTAGAGTGTGTGTACTATAGGAAGTGGTGCGTGTAGTGGGATGGTAGTATGTGACGCGTGTCTTGAGCAGGTGTCCATCATCTTGTCAGGGATGTGATGTCTGGTTAAAGTGTATTTTACCAACGTGTGCAGGTCACCACAAAGGAGACGGGTCTAAACCCCAACGCCAAAGTGTGGCAGGAGCTCCCCGCCCACCAGAATGCCACCACGGAGGGGCCAGACCATTCCTTTTGGCTGCAGTCGTATCCTCCTGACCCTGACGTGACGGAAGGTAAGCTCTGTCCTGATGTGGCCACACGTATACAAGTGTGGTCTCCATGGTGACGTCGTGTGTGTCTCCCATCATAGACGTGGTGTCTTGCGGGGGGAAAGGGTGCACGCCTGGCTTTCCTGCCCACAGCGAGTATGCTCCAGATATATGCTTTGACGCGGGACATTTAGCCGGCAGCCCCCAAAGCCCCCCAGCTGTGAACCCCACACAAGAACAAGCCACACCTGAGAGTCTACGAGCTTCTCTAAAGAAACAGCTGGAGTTCTGCTTTTCCAGGTGACTCGCCTTCCATGGACAATCATGCTTGTTCCATTCACGCCTCTTGCTGAGCCACCCTTCTTTCCAGGGAGAACCTGTCACATGACCAGTACCTGATATCCCAGATGGACGGTGACCAGTTTGTACCCATCTGGACCATCGCATGCATGGAGGATGTCAAAGCCCTCACCACTGATATGGACCTCCTCCTGGATGTCCTTCGAGGTACCACACAGCCTCCTCCTCTTTCTCCTTCTTGATGTATATGGACCTCCTTCTGGATGTCCTTCGAGGTACCACACAGCCTCCTCCTTCTCTTTCTCCTTCTTCTTCATGCATATGGATCTTCTGGGTGGTCTTCTCTGTGATGTAGCAGGACTGTACTGTCTTTCCATTTTCCATTGGAAATAATCATCTGTTAGGACTGTCCTGATTGTAAGATTTTTCTGTCATCTTTTCTATTGCAGAATGCCCATCGGTTCAAGTGGATGAAGCCGGAGAAAGAGTGCGTCCGAATCACAGTCGCTCCATTATTATCCTGCGAGAGATTCCAGAGACGACCCCGGTAGAGGTACAGATATCCTGTATTGAAGCCCAAAGCATGCTGGGCCATCAATGGGAACCACAAGACTTGGCTAGAAATAAAAAGATATGTAGTGCTCCACACTGGTCACCCGGTGTCAGTAGTGTTGTATTGAGACAGTAACTACTCTATGATATACTGTACAGAACAGGAAGTTAAAAACAAGGAACTTTCCCAGTGCTAACTTGTGAGGTCATATTATTATCATCTGATGTCTTACTGTCTCCTCTATTGGCTAATGGGAGTGTCGAGCTGCATATAGGGGTGTTGTCATGTCTAGAGGGCTCTAATCATGTTCATGTCTATTTAGAGGGTGTTTTCTATGATCAAGTACCAAGCAATTGCATGTGTGAATGGCGGTTACTTGGTGGAAATGTGTTGGAAGCAGTGATGGAGTAAATACACGATAAATGAGCCTTTGCTATAGTAAATACATGATAAATGAGCCATTACTGTAGTAAATACATGATAAATGAGCTATTACTCTGCAGTATAACAAATATGACGTGAATGTGAGTGGAGCTGTGCAACTAAGGTGTTGTCCAATCAAACTATCTTCCAGGAAGTGGAGGCCCTCTTTGAAAGCCAACACTGCCCACGTGTGTTAAGTGCTGAATTTGCCCACAACAGCAACTGGTACATCACCTTCCAGTCCGATATGGATGCACTTCAGGTACTTCAGTATTCCCTTTCAGCATCCAAACACGTTATTGTGTTACGTTATTATTTGTCCTCTTCCTACTTCTTCTTATCCCGCCTCATTTTTGGCCGCTAACTACTCCTCCATTCCCTAACTAATTCAAACATCAAAATATTACGCTGACTCTGCATCATCTAGTTAGTGATTCTTCTCCTCTTCTGGCCCAGCAGTTAGAGCATGGTCGTCCTAAGCTAACTTTAGGCTACTGAAAAGTTGTTGACATTATTTAAATGTTATTTTTTCTCATAAAATGACACATTCTTCCATATGAAACTGTGTTATGACGTTACTATGTTATGGTGTAGGAACATAAACCGAGGCCCTGGTGTGCATGGCGTTAGTGCCCCAGTAGTGCCACTACTGGGAGCAGTGGGATGCTCTTTGTAATGACTGTCTTTGCTATGGGCAGGCCTACAGATACCTGCGGGAGGAGGTGAAAGTCTTCCAGGGAAAACCAATCATGGTAAGCATGGAATGCGTGAATGTGTCCTAGAAGGTGTCATCCCATTGGTCTTTGTGTTGTGACAGTCATTTCTTTAGACCCCCACCCCCCCGTGATGATCAGTATCGCGCTTGGAAGGACCCAGATTCACTGACCCTGGCTGGAGAGGATCTTTACCTTGCTCTCTCGCTCTCTCTCGCTCTCTCTCTGTCTCTCTCTCTCTCACTCTCTCACCCCCCCCCAGCCAGGGCAGTGTTGTTTGGCCTAATGACCGTGAGATTATGAGATCTGAGGGGAGCAAAGATGCTATGGCGTGAGAAGTGATTGCCCAGTGCCATCGACTGTACGTAGTCTGCTATGTCCTCACAGGCTCGCATCAAAGCCATCAACACCTTCTTTGCTAAGCCTGCCTTCACCGCTCCAGACTCCATGTACAGCCAGCATGGCCCACACCCACCTCCGTATGCCTCACCTGTGTACGTGCAGCAGGTATACAGCACTCAGCAGCAGTACCCAGTCTATCAGACCCTGGTCCAGTCCTGGAACCCCACGACCACCCCTTATTTCGAGACTCCTCTGGTAAGCTGCCGCGCTATTCCACGCTGTTCAGCGTGATCCTACTGAAATGTCTCTGTGTGACATCCAGGCACCGTTCCCCAATAGTGGATTCATGACGGCGTACAACAGCGTGGGCAACTACAAAGCAAACTCCATCTCCAATCCAGCTGGGAGCAGAAGCCGGTATGTGACCCTGAGGACACCATGTTGAAATGTATGAAGCCCTTCATGCCTTAGTGGCTTGGCATATGAAACAGATGACTCCTGTGTCCCCAGCAATCACATCAAAGCTCAGTTTAGGCCTGCAAATGCACTGCTTTCTCCGCCTTTGGCTCCTCCCGCTCTGATGGATGGCCATTTGGCTCCTTTCAGCTCACAGCCCTTCCTCACACCAGGAAGCACTTCGGGTGGCCTGGCCTCCCTGAGCCCTAAAAATACTCCTGCAAAGGCCACCACCCCCGCCGGAGAGCTGAGCAGGTTTGTCACTCTGACCTGTACAGACTATGTACAGTATATACACCGTATTTTCTGGACTATATGTCACTCCGGTCGCACAAGGCCAAAATTGCATAATTTGGGAGAAAAAAAACATAAGTCACACTGGAGTACAGGTCGGATTTTCTGTGGGTAATTTATTTTACAAACTACTACCTTCAATAGTAATTGTGATCGTATGTCTCCAAACCTTTAGTGTAGATACTTTTAAAGGGGAAAATCCATCAAAGTCTCATCCAAATGTAAGGCATGCAGAAGCCACATTGAAAGATGTTGGGATATGTCTGTAGTACACTGGTTACAAGCTGTCTGTCATGGGGCGGGGTGATGCATAGATATTTCAGTTGAGCAGCATATGAAAACCAAGCATATGGTTCATATGGATATAGACTGGATTTGATGCAGAGGTCTCATGTGTCAAGATGGCAGCTAGTTACGGCAACTCTGTCTTCTCTGGCGTTTTTAGTCTTGCAATAGTGCTTTATATATGACTTCCTTCTTGTTTTGGTGCTGTGCGCAGCTATGGATGTTCATCTTCTTATGTTGCTTGTTAGCCTCTTGCTCCATTGTCAGGTTGAGCACCCCTTTGCTACACAGTGTGACTGGAGATACAGAAGAAAGACTAAGGGTGAAACGGACTATATCATGGTTGCTGTATAGACGTATCCACTATGTTTACCATCTGTCATGGCGAACGTGAGATGGAAGCGCTAACCCGACTTCATGCAGACCAGCGTAACTGCAGCATGATTGCACTGAGGATTGAATAATATTTCACTTTTTCTATATTTAAAAAGCCAATATATAATTTTTAGGTCATGACATTTTAATCAAACTTTGCACACATTTGGCTTTGACCTTTGTCTAAACTCACTTTGTGGACGAAATATGCAGAATGCAGTGATGCTAGGTGTGAAAGTGGTGAAGCTCCATAGAGGAAGGAGGAGTGTGTGATGGTTGTAAATGTATGATGTTGTTCTTGCAGGAGGAGTAGCACCTACAGGGGCATGAGGAGGAAAAGAGATGATGAACAGAACACGGTCAGCATCGTATTTCCATGACTGTCTTTGTGTGTAAGATGGCAGCCTTTAACAAAATTATTGTTGCAGAGGGCCGTCCCTGTGATGGAAGTGGAGATGCCTCCTCCACCAAAGTTGGACCTGGCGGCTTCTAACTTCCCGCCACTGCCGGGATGTGTCGTCAGCCTGGCGGAGGAGACCACACCTGAGATGCGTCTTTCTGATGTCGTACGTGGTATAAAAGTGAGCAACAAGGTAGCGAACTACCCCCCCCCCCCCCTTTCATTTTCAGCTACTGTATGTCTGACTCTTTTCTGCTCTTTGCAGCTGCTGGCCAACAATGTCCATAAAGTCACACAGTCAAACATCTCAGATCTTCCATCACCAAGTCCCACAGGTCCAGATGTGAAGGCGACTGATGTGCTTCCACAAACACCAGCAGTGCCTGCCACTAGGTTAGTACCTCCTACTCTACTCACACCCCTAAAATATTGTCTCCACCCCACTGCTAGATATGACATAACATTGTCTCCACTCCATTGTGAGAGCTTGTGTCATATCATGTCCAGTTGAAGGGAAACACTGAGAAGTGGTGAATAATCGAATCAATCCATCCATTCTACTGTGGTTATCCCAGATGGGGCGGTGGGGGCAGCCGCTCTCTTTGGGCTGCCCCCGACCCCTTGGGCCCCTCCCATGAGTAAGTGCCATTGTGCCACCTCCAGGCCTGGCTCGGGGGAGGGGGGGGTCAGGTGGGGTAAACTAGGTCCATACAGTAGGTCACAAAAGTGAGTACACCCTTCACATTTCTGCAAATATTTTATTATATCTTTTCATGGAACAACACTGAAGAAATGAAACTTTGCTACAATGTAAAGTAGTCAGTGTACAGCTTGTATAACAGTGTAAATTTACTGTTCAGTGTATATTTACTGTCTAAACTGCAGGCAACAAAAGTGAATACACCCCTAAGTGAAAATGTCCAAATTGGGCCAAAAGTGTCAATATTTTGTGTGGCCACCATTATTTTCCAGCACTGCCTTAACCCTCTTGGGCATGGAGTTCACCAGAGCTTCACAGGTTGCCACTGGAATCCTCTTCCACTCCTCCATGACAACATCACAGAGCTGGTGGATGTTAGAGACCTTGTGCTCCTTCACCTTCAGTTTGAGGATGCCCCACAGATGCTCAATAGGATTTAGGTCCGGAGACATGCTTGGCCAGTCCATCACATTCACCCTTAACTTCTTTAGCAAAGCAGTGGTTGTCTTGGAGGTGTGTTTGGGGTCCTTGTCATGTTGGAATACTGCCCTGCGGCCCAGTTTCCGCAGGGAGGGGATCATGCTCTGCTTCAGGATGTCACAGTACATGTTGGCATTCATGGTTCCCTCAACGAACTGTAGCTCCCCAGTGCCGGCAGCACTCATGCAGCCCCAGACCATGACACTCCCACCACCATGTTTGACTGTAGGTAAAACACACTCGTCTTTGTACTCCTCACCTGGTTTCCGCCACACACGCTTGACACCATCTGAACCAAATAAGCTTATCTTGGTCTCATCAGACCACAGGACATGGTTCCAGTAATCCAGGTCTTTAGTCTGCTTATCTTCAGCAAACTGTTTGCGGGCATGCATCATCTTTAGAAGAGGCTTCTTTCTGGGATGACAGACATGCAGACCAATTTGATGCAGAGTGCGACGTATGGTCTGAGCACTGACAGGTTGACCACCCATCCCTTCAACCTCTGCAGCAATGCTGGCAGCACTCAGGCGTCTATTTTCCAAAGACAACCTCTGGATATGACGCTGGGCACGTGCACTCAACTTCTTTGGTCGACCATGGCGAGGCCTGTTCTGAGTGGAACCTGTGATGTTAAACCGCTGTATGGTCTTGGCCACCGTGCTGCTGCTCAGTTTCAGAGTGTTGGAAATCTTCTTATAGCCTAAGCCATCTTCGTGTAGCGCAGCAATGCTTTTTTTTAGATCCTCAGAGAGTTCTTTGCCATGAGGTGCCATGTTAAACTTCCAGTGACCAGTATGAGAGAGTGTGAGAGTGATAAAACCAAATTTAACACACATGCTCCCCATTCACACCTGAGACCTTGTAACACTAATGGGTCACATGACACTGGGGAAAGAAAATGGCTAATTGGGCCCAATTTGGACATTTTCACTTAGGGGTGTATTCACTTTTGTTGCTGCAGTTTAGACATTAAGGTCTGTGTATTGAGTTATTTTGAGGGGACAGTAAATTTACACTGTTATACAAGCTGTACACTGACTACTTTACATTGTAGCAAAGTTTCATTTCTTCAGTGTTGTCCCATGAAAAGATATAATAAAATATTTGCAGAAATGTGAGGGGTGTACTCACTTTTGTGACATACTGTATATCTTAGTCATCATCAGGGTATATTGGTGCTACCTCACGTAGGAGTGCTTCTCTGGGACCCCACAAGGGACATAAAACCCCCAACAACTTGGCTCCTGGTATCATCACATAGGTACTAGGTGATGATAGGTCAGGTCCTCCACTAGGATACGGTGATAGCTTACTAGAGGAGCAGGGTAAGGCTAAGGATACATAGCGTATCTATACGTGTGCTTTCTTGGACATGCTGATGGTGTGGATGGAATCTTGTGCTGTTCCTGAGTTTAACATGTTAGAACACAAGTACATCATACTTCCATAAAGATGGCATCCCTTGCTTTCTAGCCTTTCTTCCCCAGTAAAGGAGGCGGATAAGGCTGATGCTGCTACGCCAAAGGACACATTAGCAGCCATCAATCCACCCACGCCTCCAGAACCTGAATCCACCTGTAGCTATGCTGACCCAAGTCCCACCTCAGAACAGGTAAGGTTTAACTTGGAATTTGGAGCCTACTCGTACATGACTGCTACTACAACAATTCCCAATTAGTGTTAGCAAAGTATGATTCTACATACGCCGTTCCTCATTTCTGCGTCGTACTTTGTTTGCCATTGTCAAAGAAATGTAAATATCAGTCATGACAACACAACTGAACACTTGACATTTTTATTTTATAATACTTTATTGACTATCCACAATTTGGCTATCCCACATTCCCTGTCATGGTGCAATTTGAGTGAACAGTGTCCATTTCTCCCATTTTTCTCCACACGTCTCCTTCAGTCCTCAATCTATGTGTCAATAGTTCCAAGTCATGTATTGTGTTCATCACACAAAGCCAGTCCTCCAGTACCGCGGGGGTCTTGGATTAAGCCATTTTTTGGTAATGGCTTTTTTACCTGCTACCAACATGATTTTATACAAATACCTATCTTCACTTAACTCAAAGTCTCCCACCAGGTGGCCCAGATACAATGTCTCACATGAAAAAGTCACACTGTAACCCAAATTCCTCTCCATGGTTTTACATACCCTCTTCCAAAAATTAATGATATTTGGGCAGAACCAAAATACATGTGAATGGTTGACATTGACCGTACCACACCGACGCCAGCACACTTTACGCTTTTTACATGCCACACCACAGCTACATGGCCCAGTGGGAACCAGTTACAGCTCCCCGATTAAAACATATGTGAGATCTATCAGTGTGGAAAAGCTTCTAAAGCTTTGAATCTAAAGCTGAATCCTATTGAGATGCTGTGGCATGACCTTCAAAAGGCTTGATGCTGGAAAAGTCTCTGTGGCTGAATGACAATTCCTCTACAGCGCTGGAGGACACTCATTGCAAATTATCCCAAAGGCCTTTGTTGCACTTGTTGCTGCTAAGGGTGGCCCAGCCACTTATTAGCTTTAGGCTAATCACTTTTTTACACAGGGATGTGAAGCTTTGCTTTTTTACTCCCTTCAGTTTATTGTGCTTTTCTTCACATTTTTCCCAAACATTGTGATGGAAGTGGGAGTATTTGAGGTGTGTCTTGTGCTAGAATAGCAGGAGAAAGTGTAAGTTGCATGAAAAGGTGATGGTGATTGCAATGGTGTCTTTGGCCTCATGAGTGGTTATTATTCCACACTCTGACACAAGCTTTTCTTATCTTAAACCAGGAGCCAAGAAAGCTGAGCTACGCTGAAGTGTGCCAGCGGGCGGCAAAGGATGTACCACCAGCACACGCCCCCCCCGCCTCTACGGCCGTGCAGCCCCTTCAGGAGTTGAAGGTCAACAGAGGGGAGGACCCCCGGGCCGACAAGAGGCACATGGCAGATAAATCAGAGAAAGGTGGAGACGCCAGCCCTCCTCGTCAGGCCTCGCGCTCCTTCACTGGCTCCAGTCGCCCCTTCAGAAGCGGCGGTGGAGGGCTGAAGACTCGTGAGCATCCCTTGGGGGAGAATAAAACTTTTTACCCCCAGCGCGGAATCCGAAGGAGCGGCAAGGAGCAGAACATTCCCCCAGTGTCACCAAAATGACTCCCAAGTGAGGCACAGGACGTGTGTAAATATGTCATCCTATATAGGGGAGCAATGTGGACAGGAAGACATGGATTCATAGATTACACTGTGAGGGACCAGGACTTGTGCTGGCTAGAAGTTGGGACTTGTGCTAAAAGCCAACTTCCATGACGTTGTAGGAACAGACATGGATGTGTATGGAGCGTTGGGACGGGTGCCTGCTCATGTTAGTCCCGCAAGCCAGCCGTCTCCAGGTGACAATGACGTGTGCTGTCCTGTCCTCAGCCGATGTCCACCCTCCTGTCGCACGGAGACCCAGCATGGGGCTGAACGGCCAGCACACTTCACATTATTGCCTTGGTGCCTTGCCGGAGACAAGCACGCCACCTGCTGACCAAGCGTGTTGAGTACAGAGATTCCAAGGTGATATGGAACGGGGTCATAGATGCTAATAGCAGGATTATGCATGCCAGTAAATGCTGATTCCTAAGGAAAGTATACATTTCTGCTACATAGCTCGTCGTCTGGCTTTCTGTGCTGTCCTAGACACTCAGATTATGTCGTTAATATATATAAATCCAGCAGATACATAGATGTTAATATTTTCATTTGACTGCCTTAATCCTGAGACGTATCATGCTAGGTGGATTTCTAGGAGGGTTTTTAATCTGTCTCGTCTGTGGCAATGTAAGTGGACTGGGGCTGTGGGATTGTCCATGGACTTGGATGTTGGTTTTCATCATTTGGAAACTTAATCTAGTGCCTTCGTTGTGTGTGCATGAATCGGTTTGCATTTGGAAACGTAAAGCACACTCCTATGTCCCAATGTGTTTTCATAGGGGTCTGATTGTATGTTCACACTACGATACCACTTCTGTTTCACATGCAATGAATGGATGATGTTGAAAATGTGGTTTACTTTATTGGTTGATAGATGGCCCTATTGTGTAAATTAAAGTTCTATCAGTGGACGACAACACGTGTTTACATGTCCTCATGCCGATTACGTAACAAGCTATGAGATGACAACTCTCGCGAGAGTTGGCCCATGAGACTGTCAAGTGTCAACAAGGAGGAGACGGCAGCACCTCCGCAGCAGCGCTAGTGTCCGTAGCTGGGAGGGGGCGCGACGAGGCGGCTGGATCGTCGGGTGAGCCTGGTTCTATTTCGGATCCTCTGACGTGTAATAGGATGATTATTGTGATTACTTAAATAAGACTGGATAATGGTCGTTTGATAGGGACAAGTTTTAATGACAACCATTTCTCTTTAGCATTAGCCTGCTAACTTGCCAGAAGCCAGAGACTAGCGAGCGTCAGCTAGCGATTAGCTTTCGCTTGGCTGACGTTTTGACAAGAGCGGGTCGACAAAAAACGTTTGAAATATTTGTCGCTTGGAATAACCTATTATTTGGCCGGTTATCAGTTCGCGGGGTCGGTGGTGTTTCTTTTCATGGCCGTTGTGACGACATTGCTGTCACGTTGGGGAACAATATGGACTGTTGTGGCTAGCGGGAGCGTCATGCTAGCTCCGGGCCTGTCATTAACCGAGCCAACATTTCCCCCACCATTTTTAAACCCCCGGCCTACATCGGATGTATTACTCTAAATACAACATAATCGTGAATGACCTAACGTCTCGGCATCCGTAGTAACATTATAGTTCACCAATGTCATTGTAGTCAATGCAGAGTCAAAACCTATGACATTTCTACACCGCCACCTTCTTTCAGCTCAGTCATCTTGCATTTGCTTTTCTTTCAGGACTTGAGAGTGAGATGGGGGATGACCGCCCATTTGTGTGCACCGCCCCGGGTTGTGGGCAGGTATTTATTTTCATTACTCTCCCATCACTTCCCACATAGCACCGACTTTTCCTTCATGACTCATTCCGTCTCCTCTTGCTCTGTTGAAGGGATTCACCAACGAAGATCATCTTGCTGTGCATAAACACAAACATGAAATGACATTAAAATTTGGTCCTGCGAGAACAGACTCTGTCATCATAGCAGGTAATCGTATCCCATGAGATGTCCTAACAATGTGGAATGTATTGACTTTTGAACACTCACCCGTAGACCAGACCCCCACTCCCACTCGTTTCCTGAAGAACTGCGAGGAAGTTGGACTGTTCAATGAGCTGGCCAACTCCTTTGAACAGGACTTTTGCAAAGCGCAGGATGAGGAGCACAGGACAAAAACCCTGGTGAGAGCATGGACCAAGTTACGCTAAACTGCTAATATTTTTGGAATAACTGCAAGCTGATCTTCTCTCTGGTTTTCTCCCCCATGAAGGCTGCAGCCTTACAGTCACAAGGTGCATCTCTGCAAACGCAAAGTGTTGCCAAGGATGAAGATGATGATCCTTTAGAAGTAGATTCTTCTCCTCCTGACAGTCCAGATTCATCCTCCAGCATGTCAGACGACAGCAAAGACTCCCGGGTGAAAAGTCCACAAACTACACTATGGCAAACCCGCCGACATTTTCACCCTTGAATACGCCGGCTGCTCTGGCTGCTTTCAGTCTCTGTGTGTATCTGATCCCTGATCTGTGGCACGCCAAGCCTTCATGCTGCGATTGGTCGGCTTGTGGAACATGACTTCTTGTGTGCCCTCATTGAGAGGGCGGACACCTCCTCCTCCTCTGCTTTGGGATGTGATGGATTAGCCCCAGTTGCTTTAATTAATGACTATGTGGGAAGCTAACAAGCTAAATGATTAGCTCACACAGTCCATGTCATATCACATGCGCAGCTGGTGGGTGGCCAAAGTGCAGCCCAGGTGCCCTTTGTGGCACGTGGCTTGTTTGTTATTGGCCGCCGATACATTGTAAAAATTTAAATAAACAAAATAAGCAGCAATGGGGACAATAGAGCTAAAGTGACAACAAAAGAGAAAAAAGTATTTATGTAAGGTTGGCATGGTTTGTTGTGCCATGGTCCAAGCAGAAGCTAACACCTTCATCTGCCAACAGGAGACTCTCACAAAGCCAAGTTCTGCCCCGACTCCAACCATCGTGCGTCCAGGTTCCCTGCCTCTACACCTGACCAACGATTCGCTGCACCCTACGCTGCCATCGCCCACATCCGTCATCACGCAGGCTCCACCCTCCAACCGACAGCTCAGGTAAGCTTGCAGCTGCTGCTGGATGCCTAGAACGTACGAGAAACTGCACATACACGTGTAGCAACCAAGTCCTTCAAAAACTGTACACTGGATAGAAAGATGCGCTGTAGTAGTGTCCTAATTAAGAGTAATCCTTGCTCGGCCACCAGGGGCTGGCTCATGTGTATAGTGTTATCAATGACTTCTTCACAATGTCCACAGCTCACCAACCAGCTCATATCCCCTGGTAAGGCACCTTGCAAACGGGCAGACGGTCCCTCTGCTGCCCAGTCCAATTCAGCTCACGTCGGTCATATCTGTAAGTCTGTCCCTCATCAGCGAAACAACCAAGGAACGCATGCTATTTCTGCCTTCTGGGCATCCATCACTTTTGTCCTCACTGTGTTAAGCTCGCTAGGCCTGGCAATTCTGTGCCCAACATCCCTGGCATCCCGGGACCCCCGGCGGGCGGGGCCAGCAGTGGTTCATCCTCCCCCTCAGGTTATCATCTGCAATCTGAGACCAAGATGGTAAGACCTGCCGGTGCTCGTATGAAGCCTTGTTCTCCCTTCTGGAACCCAACCTGTCACCTGCCTGCAGCGCTTGAAGGCAGCACTCAGTCATCACGACGGCGGTGCTGGGGGGGCCGGATCCTTCCCAGCTGTCCCCCAGAGGCAGGAACATGGCCAGCAGCCCTCTCAGAACTCGGATGCACCATCACCTGCCCAACCACAGGTACTACATCCTATCAAGTCATATATTTACTACATGCCATACATATCATTTCGTATACGTATTTACATGCCATACATCATCACACACTATAAATCCCATCATATCATATACTTACATGCCATACGTCATCACACACCATAAGTCCTATCATATCATATATTTACATGCCATGTCATTATACACCATAAATCATATCATATATTTACATGCCATACATCATGTATTTTGAAGATGTTCGCATTCTTTCTATTCCTCTTTTTTGTAGTAAAGCTAGTCATTAGGAGTACTGTATATAAATAGAAATCTGTATACTAGGCAGTACTTGGTGCTGTACAGCTGGTGTGGTGAATAAAGGTGCTTAGTTATCCACGCCAGTCATCCAATATGGTGATACGTATATGGTTGACAAGAGCACTTCCTGTTTCCCAGCATGCTTTGCTGTAGTGTTCCATGTTTAGAGACATAGGCGATGGTGTTGTCTGTCTTTAAGATGCCGTGAGGTAGCTCTGTTGGTACACAGCTTGTCAAATGGAGTCTTACCTATTTCTTCAGAATTGCGAGCAGCACAGTGCTGACCATGGCATGGAGCTAACGTCTGAGCCAGTGTAACCAAATATACTGTACAGAGAGTCATTTTGGAACATTTTTGTTGGTGGTGTGCCGCAAGACTTTTCCAATGTAAAAAAACATGGGGTCAGAAAAGGTTGAAAACACTGGTCTCAGCAATGTTTCTCGCTGAAAGAGCTGCTTCAATATCGATACTGCTATCTGCTGATATCACCTTTTTTTAATGCCAATATGGGGCTGATGACATCGGCCATGCCTGGTGAAGATTCCTTCATTCATTCATTTTTCTATCGCTCATCGTCACGAGGGTCGCGGGGGTGCTGGAGCCTATCCCAGCTGTCTTTGGGCAAGAGGCGGGGTACACCCTGGACTGGTCGCCAGCCAATCACAGGGCATAAAAGCATGTACGCTGGCACCTCAAAGACAATCAAGATGCCCTTTGTCATCCCCAGGTGTCCCCTGCACAGCCAACTGGAGGGCGACGGCGGCGGGCCTCCGAGATGGACCCGGATGAGAGGAGGCAGCGTTTTCTGGAGAGGAACCGAGCAGCTGCCTCACGCTGCAGGCAGAAGCGAAAGCTGTGGGTCAACTCTTTGGAGAAGAAGGCAGAGGATCTGGCCTCCATGAATGTCTCACTCACGGTGAGGGGGGGGGGTCACCTGTAATGCACATGACTGTATTATACCTCCAATGACCTCCCAGTATGATACCTCCCATGACAGCCACTTAGTCAGTGTGACTTTGTAAAGATGTGTATTTCATCTCAGGGTAAAAATTCTGTCAGCATGTAGCCTGCACTTCCTGTCACTGTGTAATCTGGAGCATGGACAGATATTCCTATTCCATATCTGACTTCCTGTCACAGAAGGATATCTCATGGAAACCACTCAAACATTATTTAGTGTGCTGCTTCATTTACTGAAGGAAGGAGCACGGTTTCTCAACACACACATGAGTCTATGTCTATCTAAAACATAAATGTCATGATGTCTGCCTTTGGTGTGTGTGTGTTCGCCAGAATGAAGTCACAGTGCTGAGGAAGGAGGTGGCTCAACTGAAGCAGCTCCTGCTGGCCCATAAAGACTGTCCCGTCACCATCATGCAGAAGAAAGCAGCTTTCTTAGGTACAGTGTCCATCGTGTAGTTGGTAGCATCCATCATCATCCGTCACATCATCCATCTAATGTCCTCTTACCCGCTCACCTCTCTTAAGGGTGAATGTGTCTTTTTCTGCCTTTAGCTGCAGGAGGAGAGGAATCATCCAGGGAAGGTTCTACTGAAGCCGTGGCATCCCCGGCGGCCGTTATCCAACACAGCTCCTCGCCTCCCAGCCCGGGGCCCACCACCATCAATGGGATGAGTGTCCGCGCCGCAGAGGCGGTGGCCATGTCTGTCTTGGCTGGCATGGGATCCGGCCAGCCCGGAGGGGTTGTCATGGTGACGCAGTCCCAGCCCGCCCCGAGATGATGTGCTGACGCAGGTAGCCGGCAGAGACTCCCGTGGCTTTCGGAGGCCGGGCCACCCGGGGAGCCACTCTCCCTTGCCCCCCCCCCCACCACGGCCACTGATAATCACACAGACATTGGGCCGCTGCTAGCCCCCTCCCCCTCTGTCCTTGTAAATATGAAAAGACAAGAATGGATGACAAAGCTAAGTCAGTCTTTTATCACTTTTAGCAATCCAGTGCCTGTCTCTGTGTGGCTCACAAAACACGCCCCTGCCGCCTCCTGGCCACACCCCTGCAGCCTTCTGGCCCCACCCCTACCACCTCCTGACCACTCCCCTAGCAGCCCAAGTGTGTTTTAGTTTGTGACTTTTGTCATGTTGACGGTTGGCCTCATTCAATTCAACAAGAAAATAACATCCAAAAAAAGTCAATGTAAGAGAAAGAAGCCCATCATCATTATCATCCACTGGAACACAAAGCTGAGCTGCAGGATGATTGATTATCTTAGCATATTATCTTACCGTCTATTCTGTTGGCATATGCATCCTTTCATTCATTCATTTTCTACTGCTTATCCACACGAGGGTTGCGGGGGTGCTGTAGCCTATCCCAGCTGGCTTCGGGCGAGAGGCGGGGTACACCCTGGACTGGTCTCCAGCCAATCACAGGGCACATATAGACAAACAACCATTCACACTCATTCATACCTATGGACAATTTGGAGTCGCCAATTAACCTAGCATGTTTTTGGAATGTGGGAGGAAACCGGAGTACCCGGAGAAAACCCCGCGCATGCACGGGGAGAACATGCAACCTCCACACAGAGATGGCCGAGGGTGGAATTGAACTTGGGTCTCCTAGCTGTGAGGCCTGCGTGCTAACCACTCGTTTGCCGTGCATTCATATGTCTATCAATATGAAATATCAATATGTCTAATGAACCCCCAGACAGAATCATCATATTAATACAATGACTGCATGGATTATTCCAACTGTTTATCACATGCGTCTCAACATCAGGAGGATGATGATGATGATGATGAGGAACAGATGCGGTTAGCTTTAGAAAATATCAACTCATTGAATGCATTTCATGCTGAAATATATTTTTATATTAACTATGTTTTGCTCCACAGTGTCAATATGCTTTATGTATTCCTGAATTCATGCTTGTGCGCATGCGCGCATGTCCTGCCGACTTTGTGCTTTTCTGTCATGAAGTAGACGAGACATAGTTGTTGTGCAAACCTGATTGTTTTCTAAGGCACCCCACGCCCACCCCCCAGTCACTGTGTCCCTTCCAACCCCACCATAATGTGGTGTAAGCAGCAGTCTTGTATGCATGGATGAGGGTTTGTCAGGTCTTGAGGTGTGGTGTGTTTGCTGTTCCGCGCCATGACACCACAAAGTGACGTTGATTGGCAGGAAGATGGACGCATGAATGAAAGGGAGGATGGATTGATCGGCAGTAAAGGGGATCTCCATGTGAATAGTCCATTTCTCTGACCACACCATGTTGGAAAATAAAAAGCTAGGGCTGGGACAGTCTGCAGATGTTGCTCTGGATGTGATAGCAAGTGACTACAGGGCCAGTATTGCTGGTGATTGACGGCCGATTGGTGATGGTAATAAAGCAAACACTGGTAAAAGCTGGAGTAACAACATAGGGTGGTTCAGCCATCTTGAATGCTGGAACAATATTTCATACAATATCAACACATTCCCTTTTAGGGCATACAGTTGTCTCACATCATTGGATTGTCAACATCTGTATTCTATTTCTGTATTGTGAAAATCTATATTTTTATAGTAAAGGTAAAATCACGACACGAGCAAGAAAGCAATGTCGTACATTCCGGTTGTACAGGCCATTTAGTGACTTGGTATCGCCCTTCATAACAAACGGGTGAGTTTCCCTCCTGTTGCGCCGCCACAAACCAACCACGTGGGGGCGCCTCGACGACGCGCCACCACTTTTGCTCGGCCCCGGTCACGTGACCGCTGGGTCTCAGCTGCGCTCCCAGTGCGGGCGGTCCGTCATGGCGGTGTCTGGTGGTGGGAGACTCTGGGATGGAGTAAACACCACCGCGGCCTCTTGAGTCCTTCTACCGCTCTTCATGCGGGACCGTCGCCTCCACCGACCGCGATATCACCGACACTCAGCAGCAGGCTGCACGCGATCCCCGCTATGGCCGACCGAGGCGTCGATTCGTCGGCTCTGCCTAAAGAGGTCAGGGACCAACTGGCGGAGTTGGACCTGGAGCTGTCCGAAGGTAAGAGCGGGTGGGGATGCGGATGGGGGTGGGGACAGGTGTAGTGTTGTCTTTGGATGTTGACACTGAAACGAAGCCACACGCTGATCTCCTTTAAAGGGCCATGGAAGTACAGTACATGTAATATGCAGTACCCAGTACACCAGATACTATGTGCAGTACTGCTATCGTGTGCTAACATGCCCTTCACTGCTAGCAACACCGCTACTTATGTCAGACAAAATGGGTCAAGTTCGTCGTGCTGGGGGGGATGCTGCATGCACCCCCATCGCCTGGGCAGCAGAGACGGAGGCTAGCTTGTTGTGTTGGGAAGCGAATGGAATACGGTGGCGGTTATGCAAGTCGGTGAATCACAGCAGCATCCTGATTGGTGCTGTTCAGCTCAGGTGCCTGGGGGAGGATGAGTAATGTCACGTTTGGCGGGGGGGGGGGGGGGGGGGTGAGAGGGAGCCCTCCCCCGCTCCACTCTCACTTCATCAAAATATGTAGACTAATGTGTGTATTCAGAAGCTATTCTATTATACAACAGTTGTATTCTATTGAGTTCAGGCCAGTAAAAAACATGAGCACCCACAGTTGAGGTTGGAGTAGAAAACAGGAAGTCCTGTCAACTTGGAAAGAATAATTGACCATGACAATTGTCATTTCATGTCTAAAGTCTTTATGTCGCTGATCCAATATCAGCTCAACATTTCCACCACAAATGTCTCAGCTTCCCTGCCAAGAACAGTACAATGTCCTGCACACCTAGCCCTGGGAGGGCACTGGAAAACTTCAGACAGATATCCTACAAGAGGGACATCGGTGCCACACGCCACAGCTCCGGCTACCGTGCCCGCACGGCACAATGGAAAGAATCTGCTTGGGGTCTGTCTTTTTTTTGTACGCTGGAGCACTCTGGTCAAGTTAACAAGTAAGCTCCGAGCCAAACAGGAAGTTGTATCTGGGAGATGTACACTCTGGTCAAGCAAACGGGAACACTGCAAGCCAAACTGGAAGTCGTATCTGGGATTTGTACACTCTGGTCAAGCTAACGGGAACGTTGAGAGCCAAACAGGAAGTTGTATCTGGGAGATGTACACTCTGGTCAAGCTAACGGGAACGTTGAGAGCCAAACAAGAAGTCGTATCTGGGAGATGTACATTCTGGTCAAATGAACGGGAACGCTGCGAGCCAAACAGGAAGTTGTATCTGAAAGATGTACACTCTGGTCAAGCTAACGGGAACACTGCGAGCCAAACAGGAAGTCGTATCTGGGAGATGTACACTCTGCTCAAGCTAACGGGAACGTTGAGAGCCAAACGGGAAGTCGTATCTGGGAGATGTACACTCTGCTCAAGCTAACGGGAACGTTGAGAGCCAAACAGGAAGTTGTATCTGGAAGATGTACACTCTGGTCAAGCTAACGGGAACACTGCGAGCCAAACAGGAAGTCGTATCTGGGAGATGTACACTCTGGTCAAGCTAACGGGAATGTTGAGAGCCAAACAAGTAATCCTATCTGGGAGATGTACACTCTGCTCAAGCTAACGGGAACGTTGAGAGCCAAACAAGAAGTCGTATCTGGGAGATGTACATTCTGGTCAAATGAACGGGAACGCTGCGAGCCAAACAGGAAATCAGGTGTGGGAGCAGTAACTGACGCAGACCCTGACCCCGCCTTGGCGGAAATTATGTCATGTTCCACGTAACACCACGGTACGGGCAATAAAAGTTGTACACTGTACGAAGTGGTTTTATTTTGAAATGCACCAGAGGTTTAGTATGCATGGGTTTTCTCCGGGTACTCCGGTTTCCTCCCCCATTCTAAAAACATGCTAGCTTCATTAGCCACTCCAAATTGTCCATAGGTATGAATGTGGGTGGAAATGGTTGCTTGTCTTTATGTGCCCTGTGATTGGCTGGCCACCAGTCCAGGGTGTACCCTGCCTCTCCCCCCCAAGACAGCTGGGATAGGCTCCAGCATAGCCCCACCCTAGTGAGGATACGTGACATAGACGATGGATGGATAGAAAGTCACAGCTTGTACGGCTTTAGCTGACATGTAGCTGAAATTTTAGGATGTGTAGCAAAGCCTGCTGTCGTACAAAGTGGTGCGTGTGTCCGATATCTGTGAGGTGTTGATCCGGGCAGGGTCAGGTTAGAGAGGTGACATGCCTGGCGGGGCCGTCCTGGGCCCCCAAGGATGACTCCTCCTCCTTCACTCCACAACGTTCCACCCAAAGCTCGGTGCCGTCCAGATCCCCTCGCCGTGTCAGCACATGTTCTCTTCCACACGAGCCCGTGGGTTGCTCTGCGGCATCTGGCGCTCCTTTGGAAGCCCGCCCCTCTCATGGATGTCTTTTCCCGCCAACAATCCTCCCATTGTTTGCTAAGTCCTGCTAAGTACTCGTGTGAGGAAAAAACGCCCGTACAAACACAATGAAAGCCATTGATGATTGATCAGAGACTTTGGGATTCAGTCAGATTGGAATTTTCAGATGGGAAGCAAAAATGTTAGCGCTGCAGCTAGCATCTAGCCATCATGCTAGCATGGACATACAGTGTATGCGGTACCAACACCACACCTCCCGTATTACTATACAGTACATACAGTATATACTGTAAGTTAGGATAAATGGAAAAAAACATTTGGGCCAAATTTGATCAATATTGATTACTATTTAGAGGTTGCTCAACAACTTTGAAGTTTGACATATGCTCTGCATATTCAGGAGTTTTCGCACATTATGATAATTTGTGCAAACATGTTTTATTTGTTTAATAATGATCATTAATGTGAGCTTATGACAGCATTGGACTTCCCTGACAATGACACCAATTTGTATTCAATTCATTTTTACCACAGGTGGTTTTTATTGTGCTGGTTTTACCTAGTGAACATGCAAATATATCATACTTATTTGCTGACCTAATCTTCTTGCTAACCACATGCATGGGACCCACCTCTGGTCCTGATGTTCAGATCTTCAAAAGGTTTCAGAAGCATTGGGAATACATCGACAGAGCCAACTTCAAATCAGCCATAACAAGTGATGGTGATCTTGTTGCAGACATCAAAGACGATGCCATTGAATTTGCCATAGAACAGCTTGAATCTTTTTCCAGCCGAGGGATGACGACAGGGAGCTTCTGGAACTTGTCATTATCTAATCAGTTCAAACTCACTTCTTAGGAAACTAGAGGAATTGGCGACATTTGTGTGTTCGTTGTGGGACTGTATGCTAGAGCTTGGTTCACAGCTGCTGATGCCATCGCTGCCCCTTATAATGATCTTCAATTTCTGCCGAGTCTGAAAAGGTATGAAGAAATTCATCCAGCAATTTTCCAAGGCTGCAGTGAATAAGTTTTCAGGGTACCTGTGGTATTTGAGTGAGGAGCTGATTAGCCCTTTTTGACCCAGCAGTACCAACTGATACAAAACGAGACATGGCAAAAGCCATTGTCGGACTGGATGGAGTGGCCAATTCACCAAAAGGTCCCAAAGTCAATCAAACAAGCATCTCATAACACAGTTTGTGACCAAAAACACCATACACTTCTTCAGATGTTTGGACCTAGCTACAGGCTTTCTCCAGGCACATGGGACTCCTGAGATGACTATAAGGCGGCATGTTCAATCACACAACCTTCGATGGAAGGTTGTCAGTGATTTGGGAGAGCGGCATTGCTCTCATTGAGGAGTATAACTTCAACTTGTTGACCAAAGATGAGGAACAGAAACAATACTTACTGCAAGTTGTCCAGGACCATCGAAGCAGATTCCCTGACGCGAGAAAAAGCACCTAACTATGAGTGATTAGTTACCACACTGTATTTGGCAATATTACTATAGTTTTACATTAGAGTTTAATATTCAGTTCAACATATAAGTTTTAAGCTTATTGTTTCTTATTATGATGCAGAATATGTGAACTAAATAGTGAATATGAATGACAACAGTTCAGTCGCATTATTGCTTAGATTATACTATGGTTCTGATTTCATTATTTGAGATACAAGCATAAGAAGTTTGTTTCATCCTTTATTTCAATGATGTAATTTAATAATAATAAACACTGTCACAGTGACTAGTCAATAAAGGTAATGTTTTATTTTATATTGCTTTGCGTTCCTAAAATTGTACAATTTCCTCAAAAACGAGCAATTCTGGAAATATTCAGAGGCCTTGAGCAACCTCTAAATATTGTTAAAAAAATGTAAAAATTTTTACATTTAGAGGGTGAGAGTTGAACTTTGACCCCCTATATAAGGACCACCCTGGTACATACAGTACATACGGTACAAACGGTAAATACAGTACATACGGTACATACGAACAGCACACCTCTCCGTATTACTATACAGTACATACAGTATATACTGTAAGTACAGTACATATGGTACATACAGAACATACAGTAAATATAGTACATACGGTACATACCAACAGCACACCTCCCGTATTACTATACAGTACATAGGATGACTTTATTCCCATAATAATAATAACAATAATAATACGATAATAATCTGCTGCTAAAATGAGATAATTTTTCTCATCATATCTCATATCTCTTGATGAGATCACATCTCATCTCAT
This sequence comes from Doryrhamphus excisus, assembly GCF_037039965.1. Lineage (NCBI taxonomy): Eukaryota > Metazoa > Chordata > Actinopteri > Syngnathiformes > Syngnathidae > Doryrhamphus > Doryrhamphus excisus. The sequence continues at coordinate 6,791,060 of NC_136374.1, forward strand.
CCCCCCCATGAAGGGAGAAGGTCGTCACAATAAAAACATAGCTAACATGCTAACGGGGTGGGGGTGGGGTGGAAGAGAGATTAGGGCCTTGGCTGTCTCCATCTAGGTCACACAGCATCAGGGGGCGGGGCCATGTCACTTTTCTCTCTCAGGGAATACACTGCCCCCCGCCCCCCATTGCCTCTCTTTTCCATCCTCTTGTCTGCATTTATATATATATATATATATATATGTATATATGGACGATTACAATTTTCCATCAGATTAATCACGGTTTTCCAATTAATTAATCACCATGTCTCACCATGTATTCATTCAGGATGAGAGCTTTGATACTGAGGGAACGGACATTTAGGAGGGACACTTTGAGATTATAGGAGTTTTTCATGTGATCTAGACGGCAAGATTGGATTCAGGTCTGGGCTCTGGCTGGGCCACTCGAGGACATTCACCCAGTTGTTGGGAAGCCACTCCTCTGAGATCTTGGCTGTGTGCTTACTTAGGGTCATTGTCCTGCTGAAAGATGAACCGTGGCCCCAGTCTGAGGACAAGAGCGCTCCAGAGCAGGTTTTCATCCAGGATGTGTCTGTACATTGCTGCAGTCATCTTTCCCTCCATCCTGACTAGTCTTCTAGTTCCTGCTGCTGTAAAACAACCCCAAGAATGATGCTGCCACCACCATGCTTCACTGTAGGGATGGTATTGGCCTTTCCTCCAAACATAACGCCTGGCATTCACTCCAAAGAGTTCCATTTTTGTCTCATCAGACCAGAGAATTTTGTTTCTCATGGTCTGAGAATCCTTCAGGTTTCTTTTGGAAAACTCCATGCGTGCTGCCATGCACCTTTTATGAAGGAGTGACTTCCTTCTGGCCACTCTACCATACAGGCCTGATTGGTGGATTGCTGCAGAGATGGTTGTCCTACTGGAAGGTTCTCCTCTCTCCGCAGAAGAACGCTGGAGCTCTGAGAGTGCCTTGGTCACCTCCCTGACTAAGGCACTTCTCTCCCGATCAGTCAGCTTAGATGGCTGGCCAGCTCTAGGAAGAGTCCTGGTGGTTCCAAACTTCTTCCACTTACGGATGATGGAGGCCACTGTGCTCATTGGGACCTTTAGCGCCGCCCTAGTGGCTCCCTGTAGCTTTTTGAAAAATGTTTGAAAGTGGAAAAAGACTGGTGTAACGGCCTTTGTTAGGTTTCTGATGGACAAAAGAATGAAAATAAAGTTTTTTTTTTCTCCACTTCTGCACCCCTCGTCAATGCCAACCACGTTGTGTGGCAAAGAGAGGAAGTACTTGTTTTATTGTTAAATAAAAGACAGATTTTATATTTACAATGTTTCACAACACTGCCGACTAGTGGCCAACATAAGTAACGGACTGGGGGAGAGAAGGGGAAGGAGCGATTAATGAAAAGTATTATGATTACAAAAATGAAAAACACATACCTGATGGACAAAAGAATAAAAATAAAGTTCTTTTTCCTCCACTTCTGCACCCTACACAGATGGGACATAAATTACACATTGTAACAAAAACCACGACGGGCCTAATGTAACGCAAATCCCGCCAGAAATGTAAATGAAAAGAAGCCCTTTTAACTAAAACCAACAATCAAAATAACATAAAACCACTTGAAATGACAAATATATCGACATAAAAACAATATACACAACACAGATGACCAAATCTTAAACTAAACAACACGTTTTGTCAGCAGCTCTTTAACTGAACTTACCCTCATCAAGGCCAACCATGTTGTGTGGTGAAGAGAGGAAGTGCTACCAGTACTGGGGGCAACTACGGAAGCCCGGGAGGAGCAGAAGTGAAAAGATAAAATCAACACACATACAAAGAAAGCAATGAAAATTCAGTAAACAAGATAAGAAAATAAATAAGTCATTGAGGTAAAATTCACACAATAACTAAATAATAATAAATTCACACATTTAGAAAATAAATAATAAAGTGCATTTTTAACTCCGTTACACGGGGGAGGGATATTTTTAGTTTAAATATGGTTTCTGTCGGAGGACAAACATGACACAAACATTCTTAACATTTTGCTGTAAATGCTGTAAAAAAGTATAGAGGAAATATGACATTTCTGTCAACAAAGATTTGCATCATAGCCTGCAACACACGTTTCTATCAGCAGGGCGGGATGACAGGCAGGTGGCTGTTGTAAACAAACCGGCGGCTGTGTGATGGGCCATGGATCCCAAAGGGAAAAAGAGAAAAATAACTGAGGAGAAGAGAGGAATAAAATATTTCTTGGACCGAATCATTTGCATTCATTGCATTCATCTTAAATGCCCGAAAAAATAAGTTACATTAAACGGGTAAGAACACAATCCTGTCATCGGCACATATTTAGTAACAAAGTGGCTGCTTTCTGATATTCATCAGTATATATTGGGCGCAGGTCTGAGTGTTACTGGCATTTGCCTCGGACAGCTATGTTGGGTGAACTTGCCTGACCTTTGACCCAGGAAGTTCGTTCTGTGTGAAATGCCTCAGGGGTGGAATGTTAAAATTGCGCAGAAATCAAACTTAAACTGTATTATTTGATTTTATATAGTTTTATACCTTTTCAAAAGGCTGCTGTTTTATTTTTATAAATGCAGACTGTGTTTTATTGCACTCTGTTGCCCAGATAAGGGGCACATTATGATTGTTCCATTTTGTTGTTCATTCATTCATTCATTCATTTTCTACCGCTTTTCCTCACGAGGGTTGCGGGGGGAGGGGGGGGGGTGCTGATGCTGATACAGATACTAATGCTGATTCAGATACAGATACTACTGCTGATACAGATACAGATACAGATACAGATACAGGTACAAATACAGATACTACTGCTGATACAGATACAGATACAGATACAGATACTAATGCTGATACAGATACAGGTACTACTGCTGATACAGATACAGATACAGATACAGGTACAAATACAGATACTACTGCTGATACAGATACAGATACAGATACAGGTACAAATACAGATACTAATGCTGATTCAGATACAGATACAAATACAGATACTAATGCTGATACAGATACAGGTACAAATACAGATACTAATGCTGATACAGATACAGGTACAGATACTAGGGCTGATACAGATACAGATACTGATATTGATACAGATACAGATACTAATGCTGATACATATACTAATGCTGGTACAAATACTAATGCTGATACAGATACAGGTACTGATACTGATACTAATGCTGATACAGATACAGGTACAAATACAGATACTAATGCTGATACAGATACAGGTACAAATACAGATACTAATGCTGATACAGATACAGGTACAAATACAGATACTAATGCTGATACAGATACAGGTACAGATACTAGTGCTGATACAGATACAGATACTGATACTGATATTGATACAGATACAGATACTAATGCTGATACATATACTAATGCTGGTACAAATACTAATGCTGATACAGATACAGGTACTGATACTGATACTACTGCTGATACAGATACAGGTACAAATACAGATACTAATGCTGATTCAGATACAGATGCTACTGCTGATACAGATACAGATACAGGTACAAATACAGATACTAATGCTGATACAGATACAGATACAGGTACAAATACAGATACTAATGCTGATACAGATACAGGTACAAATACAGATACTAATGCTGATACAGATACAGATACAGGTACAAATACAGATACTAATGCTGATACAGATACAGGTACAAATACAGATACTAATGCTGATACAGATATAGGTACAAATACAGATACTAATGCTGATACAGATACAGGTACTGATACTACTGCTGATACAGATACAGGTACAAATACAGATACTAATGCTGATACAGATACAGGTACAAATATAGATACTAAAGCTGATACAGATACAGGTACAAATACAGATACTAATGCTGATACAGATACAGGTACAAATACAGATACTAATGCTGATACAGATACAGGTACAGATACTAGTGCTGATACAGATACTGATACTGATATTGATACAGATACAGATACTAATGCTCATACAGATACTAATGCTGATACAGATACAGGTACTGATACTGATACTAATGCTGATACAGGTACAGATACAGATACTATTGCTGATACAGATACAGATACTAATGCTGATACAGATACAGGTACAGATACAGGTACAGATACTAGTGCTGATACAGATACAGATACAGATACAGATAGTGGTGTACGCTCATCCCTAGTGGAATGGTCATACCTTTTTCAGGTGTTGGAAAGATTTGGCTGTGGTCATGTCATCAATTCATTTATAAAATGGGTCCAAATTATGTACAGTAATGCAACAGCGGAAATCATTCCTAAATATTTTCCTCCTCATTACTGATTGACATGACTATTGAGACCTGGCAATTGCCATCAGACGGAATACACAACTTAAAGGTCTCAAGGTGGGACCAAGGGAATACAAGATTGCTTTGTCCGCAGATGATAGAATCTTAATCCCATCCAGTTTGTCTGAATCAATCCCAGTTCTGCTTCAGTTAACAATAACCTTTCGAACTATTTCTGGTTGCAAAGTAAAGAATAATAAGTCCTCTATTTTGTTACTCAATCAAGATGAAAGAATCACATGATCTTGGGCTCGTATCGATATTCTGACACAAAGAAGAGGTTATTCAAACAAACAAACAAACAAACAATCCCATTCGAAAGTATATGATAAGAATGTGGTGACAAGTAAAGGAATTTTTAAATGAACCTAAAACATTGCCTGGATGTAGTCCGGTGTGGGGCGACCAAAGGTTTGTACCTGGAAGAGCAGATGCTACACTTAAACTATGGCACCCAGGGGACTCAAGACAATCAATGACTTAGTTTTTGACTTAGTATTTACCCGCTTCAGACAGTATGTCATCCTTTGAGCACCTGAAAATGAAATGTAATATAGACAACAATTCCTGAAATAGTTACAACAAGAAGTTTCATTCAAGCAAACCAAAACATCTGACTCCCTGATGGCTGGTAATAGATGCTAACTGCTGATAGATGCCAATGGAGTTAAAAGATTCTAGCAGGTAATAGGTACTAGCTGCTAATAGTTGCTAATGGTTGTTAATAGATGCTGATGGTGGGTAATAGCTGCTAACGGCTGTCAATGACTGCTACGGGATGCAGGGATGGGGGTATAGCGTGAATTTGAAATCATCCAGATGGAAGAGTGATTACTTAGAGACTGTCCACCCCTCCCCCCATAACAGACGACCATGGCTTTCCCTTGTTGTGTGCAGTCCAACTGCCTGTTGGCATGATCTAAAAATAAATCCTGTGACTGAGCAAAGCCAAGCATTGTGTTCATGCATTACTGATGGAAGGAAGGAAGGATGAGCAGGACCCAGGCTGAACTGTGATTGGTCAACATGATGGAAATACGTTTTATTTCATCAAATATCAGGGGCTCCAAAGTGTCACAAAGTTGATGGTGAAAGATGACATTGATATTTCATGACCTTGACAGCCGTATCATCTACTGTTTTTCTTAACAGACGTCAAATAAATATTGGATATTCAGTAAACATACACTGCTTGCTGGCTTTTCCTTATCAATTAATTCCAAAAAGTCTTGGGAAAAACCAAAGCAGACAAAAAGTCAGACAATTCTCCCCCAAGAAATAAATATTTAAATCAGAATAAATATAGTTACATTGTGAAATCATCAGAAATGGCAAAAGCAATGGATACATGCCCTGCTAGACCAGCTATCAGCATAGACCAGCAACAAGCATAGACTAGCTAACAGCATGACCAGCATGACCAGCATAGACCAGCAACCAGCATAGACCAGCTACCAGCATGACCAGCAACCGCATAGACCAGCTAACAGCATGACCAGCATAGACTAGCTACCAAAATAGACCAGCTACCAGCATAGACCAGCTACCAAAATAGACCAACTACCAGCATAGACCAGCAACCGCATAGACCAGCTAACAGCATAGACCAGCTAACAGCATGACCAGCATAGACTAGCTACCAAAATAGACCAGCTACTAGCATAGACCAGCTACCAAAATAGACCAACTACCAGCATAGACCAGCAACCGCATAGACCAGCTAACAGCATAGACCAGCTAACAGCATGACCAGCATAGACTAGCTACCAAAATAGACCAGCTACCAGCATAGACCAGCTACCAAAATAGACCAACTACCAGCATAGACCAGCTACCAGTATAGACCAGCTATCGACATAGACCAGCTACCAAAATAGACCAGCATAGACCAGCAACCGCATAGACCAGCTAACAGCATAAACCAGCTAGCAGCATGACCAGCATAGACTAGCTACCAAAATAGACCAGCTACCAAAATAAACCAACTACCAGCATAGACCAGCTACCAGTATAGACCAGCTATCAACATAGACCAGCTACCAGCATGACCAGCATAGAACAGCAACCAGCATAGGCCAGCTACCAGCATAGTAGCATTAAAACACAATGTAAACTGCTCTATGCCGGTAGATTCCTTGGTACCATGACGGGCATAGGTATTGCTGCCCTTCATTGAAACACAAGCGAGATGAGGTTGCCATAGCAACTGTAGAGGGCACATACGCAGCATGAGCCTATTCCATGTCCACTTCCTTCTTCTCAGCTCCTTCTCGTCCTCTGCTGCCGTGCTCCTCAGGGTACATCTGAATCATCCTTCCTCGCTTCCCTTTCCGCTCCATTACGAATTTAGCTTCTGTCCCCCACCCCCCTGACTATGGAGCCAAGGCCCATCTTTGACGTCCTGTGGAGGTTCCGTCTGTTTGCATCTCACTCCAGAATATAAGAGAGATTGTTTTGGTTCAGTTTGCTCAATAAAATATGATCTTCTTGTGCAGGTGACATCACCCAGAAGGGCTATGAGAAGAAGAGGACCAAGCTCCTGGCACCATACATCATCCACCCCCCAGGTGAGTCTCCTTCTCTGTGACCTTGTCCACATGTAGTTGGGTGTTGAAAAGCACATAATTGCCCTGTCCTTTGATGATAAAATGGTATCCACACGACCTCGGGGTTTAAAGAAAGCATCCTCACGCAACCATACAAATGCATCCGGATCCACACGTAACTGTAGAAATGCATCAGGATCCACACGTAACTGTAGAAATGCACGCCAAACCGAGATGCAATGGCCCCCCCCTGTCCTGGCCCTGTCAGTTTCAACGAACCCGATGACGATCTCTCGGAGTTTGACGAAAGCAGTTCTTCAAGGCGATGGAGCAGGAATGTGCGAGGTACACGCCAGAGCAGTTGGAGACCATGATGTGGGGGCCGGACAGCACACTTGTGTTCCCAGGACCTGTGTGCTTCAGGCCCGGACGCCACATGCTTCGCCTCCGCTGCGTCAGGCCCGGACCCCGCCTGCTTCACCTCCGCCACATCTGGACCGGACACTGCCTGCCTCTCCTTCGCCACATTAGGCCCGGATGCCGCCTGCTTTTCTTCCGCCACGTCGGGCCCACTACAAGGGCACCGCACACCAGCCAGCCTCGCCTGGCGACCCTGTCCTGCTGTCTCTCACACGCCAGTTGTTTTCTCCTCGACTTCCTGCTGGAGCCCAGCTCCCCTGCCTGCCCTGCCAGGTTCGTCGTCCAGGGCGCCCGCCTGAGGGTGCCAACCTTGCTCACCATCCAGGGCTCCCCCTCGAGGGTGCCTGCCACCTCCACCGACCCAGCCGTACCTTCCATCGCTTGGAGCAGTCTTGCTGGCTCCACCAGGCTTGTCGCCCTGGCCGTCCCCCAGAAGGGTTCCGTCGGCGACCCACCTCTGGTCCCCCCATCACCCATCCCTTTTTGACCTTGAAATTTCTTGGACATCAGGGATCCGTCCTTGAGGGGGGGTACTGTCACACCCTGTGTAGTTTGTTTATGTTCCCTTCTTGAGCTCTAGTTTCTGTTCGGATGCCCTTATTTTGCATTTACTTCCTGCTTTGCCCCGTTTTCCCCTGTGTTGCTATTATCACCCACACCAGTCCCTAATTTCTGTTGCCTGTTTTAGTTCAGGTGTGTGCTTCTCCCCTTTGTGTGATCATTAAAAGCAAAAGAAAAAGGCCTTACTAATGCTTGCAAGAAGAAGAAGAACACACTATACCGGAAATTCATCACTCAACAGACCAAAGAATCAGAAAGAACATACACGACTTATAAAAATAAGTTGAGTACAATCCTAAGAGAATGTAAGAAGGAATATTATAGCCAACTACTAGACAAGCACAAAAACAATATTCGAGCAACCTGGGGCATACTACATAGTATTATCAGGAAATGTAACAAGAAGACAGACTACCCTATTTCATGGTGGGAAACACCTGTAATGATGATATGGACAGTTGAAAAGTTCAATAACTACTTTGTCAGTATTCCGAAACAAAGGACAAGCGAGGAAAGGAATGAAACAATAGAAAGGAATCCTAATTCTATGTTCCTGACAGATGTAACAAAAAAGGAAATCATCGACATTGTCAAAAATTGTAAAGCAAAAACATCAACTGATTGTAATGGAATCGAAATGGACACTATAAAAACGGTAGTTAACGAGATCGTAGAACCGCTGATGTACATCAGCAATTTATTTTTTCAGACCGGAAGATTTCACCAAAAAATGAAAACAGCAAAGGTTGTTCCAATTTTTAAAAATGGTGTTAAACACCAATTTACAAACTATCGGCCAGTCTCCTTACTAGTACAATTCTCCAAAATTATTGAGAAGCTATTCAACAACAGGCTGGATGAATTTATTAATGCGAACGAATTACTATCAGAAAGTCAGTATGGATACAGAGCTAATATTTCTACCTCCATGCCACAAAATTACGGAGGAAATCACTAACGCTATAGATCAGAGGAAGTGTGCAGCCGCAGTATTCATGGATCTGACAAAAGCCTTTGATACAATCAATCATGACATCCTAATAACTAAATTAGAAAGGTACGGAATAAGAGGATTAGTTCTGATCTGGGTCAAAAGCTACTTAGCTAACAGGAAGCAATACGTACAGCTAGGAAAATACACATCTGCAAGTTCATATATTACGTGCGGAGTTCCCCAGTGGTCAATACTGGGACCAAAATTGTTCAACATGTACATCAATGATATCTCCAAAGTAACGAAAGACTTAAAGCTGGTATTATTTGCGGATGATACCACTGCTTTTTGTTCTGGAGGTAATACAGACGAAATCATTAGAAAGGTCAGAGAAGAAATGGTCACACTAAAAAGATGGTTTGATGATAATAGATTGTCCTTGAACCTAAGTAAAACTAAAATCATGCTGTTTGGTAACAGCAGAAAGGACACGCACCAGCAAATACAAATAGATGGTGTGGACATTGAAAGGGTGAACGAAAATACATTTCTGGGGATCACAATAGATGAAAATATGAGCTGGAAACCTCATATTACAAATATACAACATAAGGTGGCCAGAAATATTTCAGTATTGAACAAAGCAAATTTGTCAGAAATCAGAAATCACTCCACACTCTTTATTGCTCTCTGGTTCTACCATATCTTACTTATTGTGTGGAAATATGGGCTAATAACTATAAAAGCAATCTTCACTCGCTAAATGTACTGCAAAAAAGGTCAGTAAGGATAATTCATAATGCCGCCTACAGAGAACATACTCACTCCTTATTTCTAAAATCACAATTACTTAAACTTGCTGATATAGTTAATTTTCAAACAGCTAAAATAATGCATAAGGCTAAAAACAACCAATTGTTTTGCTAAAACAATTGGCTAAAAACAACCAAACAACCAAAAAAACAACCAACAACCTAAAAGTGTCATCCAATACTTCTCTCCAAGAGAGGAGAAATATGATCTCAGAGAAGAACTACATTTGAAACACTTATATGCTAGGACTACGTTAAAAAGCCATAGCTTAAAAGCCATGGATTATTACAAAAAAACAAAGAAAAACCTTAAACTGTATTATGGAAAGCAGGAAGTGAACAAATGTAACAGTTACTGATTGTAAAAGTACCAGATGGAGGGGTAGGATTTAATAAGCTTTGCTTCTTCCTACTCCTTTTGGACATGTGGAACTGTGAACTGATTATGGGATGCACTCAATTGTAATCTGTTGCATGTTTAAATGAAATAAAACCATTACCATTACCATTATTGTTTGTATCGCAATTGTTATTAAAAACAAACCTTTTACCTGCATCAGGTCCTGCTCTCTGCTTCCTGGGGTCGCACCGTTCCCCCGCAAGCCGCATCATGACAGCTGATTTGACAGAAGTTCATAAAAATGTCCCAATCATAGAAGATCCGGCTCACTCATATGTTCTTATAACGTGGAAGGAGATCCATACCAAAGATTGCTAACTGGGACTAGAACCAACTTTAGCATTTCTCTTTTTCTGTGAATGTTCGAAGCCAAAATCTTTTAGGATGATTCTCCCCAACAGCGGAACCGCCCCCAAGGAACGATGCACAACCGCCCGCTCCCAGTTCTTCTTCCGGCCGCGGCCCGCCTTCTTCCAGCTCATCCCGTTACCGTGAACGGCGTTCTCGAAGAACACACCGTAATGGCGGCACCAGGGATGACCGCTACAGATCAGGTGTGTGTGTGTGTGTGTGTCGGCTATTTCTCAGTTGAGGTACTTTCTACCTTGTTGTCATTCAGTGCAGGGACTTAAAGTCAAGCGTGACATTTTCATTCATTGTCAGCCACTCTATTCAAAAGGCTTCTTGACACCATCCTGCTGGATGATAGATCATATCTGCATGAATTCCTGAAATATAACCAACACAGTGAAGGCAACTTTGAAGGCTTGAATGCACAAACCTCACAATCACACATGAACAAGCATTAGATCCGGTGCAGATGGGATCCTTCGCATGTGTCAGCTTGTTAAAGCCTTTTAAGATGAAATATCACTTCCAGTAAAGAGGAAAATATGTAAGTATTAGTATTCGTATTAGTTTTAGTATGACAATGACTGTTAATAGTAGTATTACTGTTGGTATTGTGTGTAATAGCAGTGATATTTATATCTGCCTATCTGTCTATCTATGTAGTAGTAGTCTATATAATGTATATATATCAATGTGTATCAATAGTGTCCAAGTGGAGGTCCAGATATATCTGTGGCTGTCCAGATGTATCTGTGGTTCTCCAGATGTATCTGTGGTGCTCCAGATATATCGGTGATGGTTCAGGTGTATCTGTGGTGCTCCAGATATATCTGCGGCCATCCAGATGTACTGTATCTGGTGGTTCAGATATATCTGTGGCCGTCCAGATGTATCTGTGGTGGTCCAGATGTATCTGTGGTGCTCCAGATATATCGGTGACGGTTCAGGTGTATCTGTGGTGCTCCAGATTTATCTGCGGCCATCCAGATGTACTGTATCTGTGGCTGTCCAGATGTATCTGTGGTTCTCCAGATGTATCTGTGGTGCTCCAGATATATCGGTGATGGTTCAGGTGTATCTGTGGTGCTCCAGATATATCTGCGGCCATCCAGATGTACTGTATCTGGTGGTTCAGATATATCTGTGGCCGTCCAGATGTATCTGTGGTGGTCCAGATGTATCTGTGGTGCTCCAGATATATCGGTGACGGTTCAGGTGTATCTGTGGTGCTCCAGATTTATCTGCGGCCATCCAGATGTACTGTATCTGGTGGTCCAGATGTATCTGTGGCTGTCCAGATGTATCTGTGGTTCTTCAGATGTATCTGTGGTGCTCCAGATATATCGGTGACGTTTCAGGTGTATCTGTGGTGCTCCAGATATATCTGCGGCCATCCAGATGTACTGCATCTGGTGGTTCAGATATATCTGCGGCTGTCCAGATGTATCTGTGGTTCTCCAGATGTATCTGTGGTGCTCCAGATACATATTTGGAGGTCCAGCTGTATCTGTGGCAGCCCAGATCTATCTGTGGTGGTCCAGATGTATCTGTGGCTGTCCAGATGTATCTGTGGTTCTCCAGATGTATCTGTGGTGCTCCAGATATATCGGTGACGGTTCAGGTGTATCTGTGGTGCTCCAGATTTATCTGCGGCCATCCAGATGTACTGTATCTGGTGGTTCAGATATATCTGTGGCTGTCCAGATGTATCTGTTGTGGTCCAGATGTATCTGTGGTGCCCCAGATATATCCTTGGCAGTCCAGGTGTATCTGTGGTGCTCCAGATATATATTTGGAGGTCCAGCTGTATCTGTGGCAGCCCAGATCTATCTGTGGCGGTCCAGATGTACTGTATCTGTGGTGCTCCAGATATACTATATATGGATGTCCAGATGTATCTGTGGTGCTCCAGATATATCTTTGGCACGCCAAGTGTATCTGTGGCACTCCAAATGTATCTGTGGCGCTCCAGGTGTATCTATGGCGCTCCAGATGTACCCGTGTTAGGGTTACAATGGAAAGTGGAAAGAATATGTGTTTTTGCTGTTGTCAGACGTCCACAGTGAAGCTGTCCAGGCCGCTCTGGCCAAACATAAGGAGGAGAAGATGGCGCTGCCCATGCCTACAAAACGCCGCTCGGCCTACGTGCCCTCCCCAATGGAAACACGTACGCCGCCAGGTAGGACGGGGGGTACACGTGACCTCAGATCAATTTCTAAATTTGCACTCTTTTCCCCCAGACTCCTCCTCAGCCTCAGAAGAAGAGATGTCTGTGCGTAGGCAGTCGGCGGTGTTCCCGGCCCCCTCTCACAATCCCAGCTTGCAGAGCCCCGACTGTTGGATCAACCGCACCACCCGGGGCTCTTCCACCTCCTCCTCGGCCTCCTCCACCATGTCCCACGGGGAGGCCAAGCCTCCATCCCAGAACCAGCCTCAGCCTCAGTACAAGCCCCCATACCCGGCCCTGTACAAGCCCCACCCCCAGCCCGACCCCCACGCCACCACCTCAGACTTGATGGCGTACAGTCGCATTGGTGAGTCGGGGGTCTGCAAATCTTATCATGAAATGAGCTGACTGGCAGTATTTCATCTTAGTATGATAAGCAGTATTCGTATGATATACTGTATTTCATCTTAGTATGATATGCAGTATTTGTATGGTATGCAGCATTAGTATGATATGCAGTATTTCATCTAAGTGTGATATGCAGTATTAGTACGGTATCCAATATTAGTATGGTATGCAGTATTGGTATGATGTGCAGTATTTCATCTTAGTATGATTTGCAGTATTAGTATGGTATGCAGTATTATATAATATGCAGCATTTCATCTTAGTAATTTTAAATTGCGCCCCCCCGGAAAAAAAATCATTACAAAAAATAAAAATACAAATAATAATAATTGCAGTAATAATAATTGGTAATAAATTGACCAATTTTTTTTCATCAATCCACCAATGAGCCTGCATAACAGCCACCTAACATAACCATGTTTAAGTTTTAGAGGGCAGTCAGGTTCAACATGCTGGTTAGAGCGTTTGGAGGAAAAATGCTAGTGCTATTCTTATTTATTTATTATTATTTATTATTATTTGTATTCATTCATTCATTCATTTTCTACCGCTTTTTCCTCACGAGGGTCGTGGGGGTTCTCGAGCCCATCCCAGCTGTCTTGGGGCGAGAGGCGGGGTACACCCTGGACTGGTCGCCAGCCAATCACAGGGCACATATAGACAAACAACCATTCACACTCACATTCATACCTATGGACAATTTGGAGTCGCTAATTAACCTAGCATGTTTTTGGAATGTGGGAGGAAACCGGAGTACCCGGAGAAAACCCACGCATGCACAGGGAGAACATGCAAACTCCATACAGAGATGACCGAGGGTGGAATTGAACCCTTATTATTTGTATTTATTTTTTAAATTTGTATTTTTTTTCATCATATACTCACAACCCCCCCACCTATCCCTAAAGCCCCCCAAGAGACCAGCGCCCCGCCTCCAGATGCGCCGGCCAGAGGGCGGCGGGTGGACCTGCCGTGCGGTAACAACACAGTGCGTGGGATGAGTGGTTCCAGCGTGATGGAGACTGCAGACGGTAAGCTTTTCTTGACTGGGGGGTTGGTGAGGGAGCCCCATGGCAACTTAATCAGACTGCTTTCTCTCACTTTGGCGCTTCCTCTGCCCTGTCACGTGTGTTTGACTGGCTGGTAGGAAGAATGAATCTGCAGAGTAAGTTGTTGAATATACGTCCTGGCTGCCCCCACCCTTCCTGCCCCGCTTTGCCGCACAGCCCCACAGCAGAAACACTCTTTACCCCGACTCTCACCTTCTGGCCCTCCTCTTCCTCCCACCCACCCGTGCCACTGTTGCCTTTCCAGCCTGTCCTGCGGTCCAGACACACCTTTGACTAGCAAACCTCTTTAAAGGGCTGAGGAGCAGCAGACTGAGACCGTGGCTATTTCTTACCCCCCCACCACCCGCATCCCTCCTTCTTGTAGGGGTTCCAGTCAGCAGCAGGGTGTCCACCAAGATCCAGCAGCTTCTAAACACCCTGAAGAGGCCGAAGAGGCCCCCCCTCAGCGACTTCTTCACTGACGACTCTGAGGAGATAGTAGAAGGTGACACCAGACATGGCACATGCATGCATTTATTCATCTGCTGCTTTGTGTGTAAATGTACTATACATGTACCGTACATGTACTGTATGTACACACTGCTAACACTACTCATCCCATCAAAGCTTCCACGTAGACAAACAAAAGCAACCAACAAGGTTCCAACAAGATGAGAAGATTTTGGAGAGAAGAATTGTAGCTTTGCATGCTAACTATTGATTATTGTTATTGTTGATGCAGATGTTTCTCACCTCCTACACCTAATGGCTGCCACCAGCGGCTTCCTTTGGCCCCATGGAGGGTTATTTAGTACTCAATGAAACTTTGGCCCCATGGAGAGTTATTTAGTACTCAATGAAACTTTGGCCCCATGGAGAGTTATTTAGTACTCAATGACACTTTGGCCCCATGGGGGGTTATTTAGTACTCAATGAAAGTGATTCTTCAAACTTCATCCAGTGATATCAAATGCTTCCTTATCATTTTAGCACGTACCATTAGCCTGGATGGGGGCGTGTCTTGGGGTGGAGCTACGCTGGACCCCTGATGAGTGGCACCAGAGCAGGTGTAGTGGGGGTGTTGGAATCTTAGTGCGTCAGCCAAGAGGAGAAGAATGCAGTTATACCTTTGATTGATTGAAGCGGATTGGTGGTGCCCCACCGGGGTCCGATATCATGTCAACCCCCTTGATGTTTCTACTTCCTGTCCGATTTCAGGGAGCGTACCTTCAGGGTTTGCTTTTCTTTCAGTTTGTGCACCAATAAAGTGAAAGAGGATCTTCTCCTGTATCTGTCCTTCAGCGCCCCAGCTGGACCCCAACACACCCAAGCCGGAGGGCCGTCAGATCATCCCGGTGAAAGGCGAGCCTCTGGGGGTGGTCAGTAACTGGCCCCCGGCCTTGCAGGCGGCGTTGGCCCGATGGGGGGCCACCCAGGGGAAAAGCCCCGCCCTCACAGCTCTTGACATCACAGGCAAAGCGATGTACACGCTGACCTATGGTGAGACGGAGAACGTGACGGTGACAGAGAAAGAGGACCTGCAGTATTGTGGTCAATGTTGTGACTCTGCGTCTGGCAGGGAAGCTGTGGAGTCGCAGCGTGAAGCTTGCCTACACGCTCCTCAATAAGCTGGGCACCAAGAACGAGCAGATCCTGAAAGCTGGAGACAGGGTGAGCTCTCTGCTTTCATCTTGCTTTCACCTCTAAATACAGTCAGGCCACAGCCGTCCTCGCCAATCAGAAGGCAGCGTGCACGTTGACTGTTTTTTATGGACTGTGTAGTCACATAACACAATGCTTGCTTCATGTGTGTAGGTGGCGCTGGTGTACCCCAACAGCGACCCGGGGATGTTCTGGGTTGCCTTCTACGGCTGCCTCCTGGCCGAGGTCATCCCCGTGCCGATCGAGGTGCCGCTGTCTCGTAAGGTGCGGCGTGGGACTTGCTCAGTGGTTTTATTCCTGCGTCATCGTGAAAAAAAAAATTTAAATGCTGCTGGTTACGCAGGACGCGGGAATCAGCCAGGTGGGCTTCCTCCTCGGGAGCTGTGGTGTGGGCCTGGCGCTGACCAGCGAGATATGTCTGAAGGGTCTGCCGAAGACCCCAACTGGAGAAATCATGCAGTTCAAAGGTCAGTTCAAAGTCCGAGAAGGGAAATGAACCATCAGCTTTTAGTGGAATGTTTTGTTTTCACCACAAAGTATCGAACATGAATCAACAGTCGGTGATCCGTGAGCTCAGCTTGATGAGATTATTTACCCTCAAATTTGTCTTCCAGGATGGCCTCGGATGAAATGGGTGATTACGGACTCCAAATACCTGACCAAGCCTTCCAAAGACTGGCAGCCGCACATCCCCACGGCCAACACTGACCCGGCGTACATCGAGGTGACAAAGCCGGGATTGAGTCAGGGCTGTCCGTGTTTGGCCCTGGACACGTTCTGAAGTGGCTTAGCAGATGCTGATTGGTTGTTGCATCTTTAATGATTCAAGCTGACCTTTGTGTTTGCACAGTACAAGGCCAACAAGGAGGGCACCGTGGTGGGCGTGGCTGTGTCCAAAGTCGCCATGCTGACCCACTGCCAGGCGCTGACTCAGGCATGCAGCTACTGCGAGGGTGAAGACGGCTCCGCTCTCCACATGACTTTGCTTCACGGTAACCTCAGTAGGTCTGATGTGGTGTTTGTGGTGCTTGCAGGGGAAACGTTAGTCAACGTTCTGGACTTCAAGAAGGACATGGGTCTGTGGCACGGCGTTCTCACGGTGAGTCTTGTCATGTCATCGTCAAGCAGAGCTTTCCACACAACGCTACGGGTGTGTTTGCTTGCAGGCTGTGATGAACAGGATCCACACTGTCAGTGTCCCCTACGCCGTCATGAAGGCCTGCCCTCTCTCCTGGGTGCAGAGGGTCCATGTTCACAAAGGTAAAACCCCCATGCCCCCACAACCCCTCAAAGAAGATGTCAGGTTAGAAATGTCATGACATGTCCAAAGGCCATCTTTTTATTGCGACCCCCGAAGAAGATGTCAAATTGGACAAATCCAAAGTGCAGCGAAGGGGCCATCTTTTTCTGAATACGTAGACGTCTCACACCATCGTTCTGTGATGGACGCTTTGATTTCAATGGAGATGCGCAGGTTTGGAAGCCATTCAAAACCATATATTTTCCAAACACAATGTTTGATACAGCGTTGTGTTCCGTGAAGGTGGAATGGAGTCTTTATTTAGATGAGAAGGGAGAGCAGAGAAAAGGCAAGTGAAGGCCAAGCATACGGCTTAAATAAAAAGGACGAGGCGACAGGCCTGGCAAACATTCTCCCAAAAAAAATAAAAATACGCTCAACAGAGGAGGTGGCGTAGGATAAAGCGCCAGGAGACCAAACTGCTACCAGCAGTTCTACAAGGATTCCTTAGTAGCACCAAAGGTTGTGAGGAGATGATACAACGTGTGCCTGTATAGAAAACCCAACACAAGCTAAGACACGCTAAAGAATTCATTCATGACCTCTGCTGTCCTCACGACACGTGACTGCATGTTTTAGCGTTCTTTGTGGTACATGTAGGGAAATTATTATCCAGAAATGTACAGTAAATGGGCGGCACGGCGGCGAGTGGTTAGCGCGCAGACCTCACAGCTAGGAGACCAGGGTTCAATTCCACCCTCGGCCATCTCTGTGTGGAGTTTGCATGTTCTCCCCGTGCATGCGTGGGTTTTCTCCGGGTACTCCGGTTTCCTCCCACATCCCAAAAACATGCTAGGTTAATTAGCGACTCCAAATTGTCCATAGGTATGAATGTGAGTGTGAATGGTTGTTTGTCTATATGTGCACTGTGATTGGCTGGCGACCAGTCCAGGGTGTACCCCGCCTCTCGCCCTAAGACAGCTGGGATAGGCTCCAGTACCCCCCGCGACCCTCGTGAGGATAAGCGGTAGAAAATGAATGAATGAATGAATAAATTGAAAGTATCCAAGTGACATTCAGAGCATACTGTAGTTTGCAGTTTTTCAGCTTGCAGGAAACGCAGCATGTGAAATGATGGCTATTTTTGTCTTACAGCTCGCTTGGCTTTGGTGAAGTGCCGGGACCTGCACTGGGCCATGATGGCCCACCGGGAGCAGAGAGACATCAGCCTAGTGTCTTTACGGATGCTGATTGTTGCCGATGGCGCCAACCCCTGTGAGTCATCCTTGAACGTCTTCCTTTTCCAGCCCCGCCCCATGTCTTTCTTTCTATCTTTCTTTCCAGGGTCTGTTTCCTCCTGCGATGCCTTCCTCAACGTCTTCCAGTCTCACGGGCTGAAGCCTGAGGTCATCTGTCCCTGTGCCACGTCCCCTGAGGCCATGACGGTGGCCATACGCAGGTGTGTGACAGCAATGCATATATGTGTCTTTGGATTTATTTATTTATTTTACCTTTATTTGGATGCATGAGTGCGCGGCCTGCAACGTTTAACCTGTCTCAGGTGCCCACACTTGGAGCTCGGTTTGCAGGGTGTCATTGCGATAAACAGCAGTTGCCATGGAGATGTCCGTGGTGGGCCTAGAGAAGGTGTCCGTGAAGAAATAGTGGAGGGTCAGAGCGTCCCGCTGCAGGAATCTCTTTGGAGAAGTTGTTTTCACAATGCGACCTTGGTTAGCCGTGGTGCGGACGCCGAATAGGTAGACGTCTTTGATGTCCTCCACGGAAAGAATCGCCAGGCACATGACCTTCCACTTCCCACAACTGTCCACGTCCCCGGCGGGGCAGGCAGGTTCCCCCGAACCTGAGCTTCTCGTCGAGAAGATCGTGTCAATTGCGTGGAGAGACCAGTTGATCAATTCCATGATTTAGGTTTTTGGGGAATGGTTCAGAGAGAGGCTCTTGAGAAAGTATAAGACAAGAAGACATAAGAAGCAAGCAAAGCAGGGAAGATAAGGGATAAGGGAGGAGAGGGGGACAGATAATACCTCAATAATACCTCGTGTTTGAGATTCCACCATAGCATATTGTCCTGGATGCAGGAATTACAGGAGCCACCACAGGAAGTACTCTACAAAACAGCAAGTAGCAACAAGGAACTTTCCAATGCTAACATGTTACATTAGCAGGCTAGCAGGCTAGAGGTTAGCAGGTGAGAGTCTGTCATTCATTCATTCATTTTCTACCGCTTTTCCTCACGAGGGTCGCGGGGGTGCTGGAGCCTTCGGGCAAGAGGCGGGGTACACCCTGGACTGGTCGCCAGCCAATCACAGGGCACATATAGACAAACAACCATTCACACTCACATTCATACCTATGGACAATTTGGAGTCGCCAATTAACCTAGCATGTTTTTGGAATGTGGGAGGAAACCGGAGTACCCGGAGAAATCCCACGCATGCACGGGGAGAACATGCAAACTCCACACAGAGATGGCTGAGGGTGGAATTGAACCCTGGTCTCCTAGCTGTGAGGTCTGCACTCTAACCACTAGACCGCCGTGCCGCCCGTGAGAGTCTGTATTATGTCTTATTTTCTTTTATGATGTCTACAATATTGGGTGACTATAGGGGTGTTATTTCATGTCAAGGGGGCTTTAATCATTTCAAAAGTGCATTTAGAAGGTGTCAAATATCTTTTTTATGCTCAAACTAGAATCCTACATGCCGGAGATTGACTTATCACACTCTCTCCATTTAAAGGAGGGATTAGCGTACAACAAGCTAACATTAAGCAGGACACAAATGTTGGAAACGCGAGTATAGCTACATGAGCTACAATGCTAAGCTCATGCTTGGTTAGCCTCCTTGCTGAAAGAAAACAAAGAGTAGCCACGTCCGTAGCTGACTGATGGATAGTTGGCAGAGCTGAAAGCTGTATTTTAAGATGTGTAGCGAAGCCTGCATTGATTATTATTGTTATTGGGGTCAAAGGTGGTGTTTTCTTTACGAGGAAGGAGGTTTTTCTTTCTGAGGTGTTTGAGGCCTCCTTCAAAAGTGGAGGAAGACGATCTCATGTCTGGTATCTGCAGGGACACGTGAGATGTTTTGAACATTCAAAATACATCTGCAGATGATTGACTATCTGGCAAATTGTAGGCCTGGATTACCAGGGGCGCCACTTCCTGCCCGTGCCGTCCTTTCCCTTGGTGGGCTGAGCCACGGTGTCATCAGAGTCAACACAGAAGACAAGAACTCGGCCCTCACTGTGCAGGACGTGGGGCACGTCATGCCAGGAGGTGAGGGTGGAGCCCAGAGAGTCACTTGAAGGAAAGTACACAAATATCATAGTCATTACTCTTGTGTGTGTCTGCAGCTCTGATGTGTATTGTAAAACCAGACGGGCCTCCCCAGCTTTGTAAAACGGATGAAATCGGAGAGATCATCATCAACTCCCGAGCCGGAGGCACCATGTACTACGGCCTGCCCGGTGTCACCAAAAACACCTTTGAGGTATGTAATCGAACTTCCTCCCGCCTGTTGCACTTCCTTCATTTCTGCCATTTTTGTGCTCAGGTGATACCGGTCAACGCTAACGGAGTCCCCATCGGAGAGATCCCGTTTGTGCGTTCAGGACTGTTGGGTTTTGTTGGTCCGGTAAGATAAATGACGTATAGTTTGATCACATCCGTGCTAGCGTTCTTCCTATGCTCGTAATAACACCACTACGGTGCCTACACAGGGCAGTCTGATCTTTGTTGTGGGAAAGATAGAGGGTCTCCTGCAGGTGAGCGGACGGAGACACAATGCAGACGACCTGGTGGCCACTGCACTAGCTGTGGAACCGGTCAAGACTGTGTACCGTGGGAGGTGAGCACAGTTCAAATCATCATACTCATGAATTATAATGGCAGATGGAATCAAAGCAGGATAAAGACCAGCAGGCTAGAGGTTAACAGGCTAAGGACCACTGTAAACTAGTTCTAAGCTGTCAATGAGTCCATGTTGGGAATGCCTTTTCAGTGATTCCAGTCTGTATGTGTGTGTGTGTGTCAGGATCGCCGTGTTTTCAGTCACCGTGTTCTACGACGAGAGGGTTGTGATCGTAGCCGAGCAGAGGCCAGACGCTAGCGAGGAGGACAGCTTCCAGTGGATGAGCCGCGTGCTTCAGGTACCAGCTTTTCCTTTCCATCCCGGGTGAGAAATAGTCGTCCGTCAGCCACGTCCAAGCATGCTGCGTACTGTCTTGGTCACCTTCCGTCCACCTGCTTGCTTTCTGCAGGCCATCGATAGCATCCACCAGGCGGGCCTCTATTGCCTCGCTCTGGTCCCGGCCAACACGTTACCAAAAACCCCTCTGGGGGGCATCCACATCTCCGACACCAAGCAGTTCTTCTTAGAGGGCAGCCTGCACCCCTGCAACATTCTCATGTGCCCCCACACCTGTGTCACCAACCTGCCCAAACCTCGCCAGAAGCAGCCAGGTACGTTATGTGTGTGTGTGATATTTTGGATTGTCCAAAAACCTTGTTAGCAACTTGAATATATCCAGTGTATATTAGAGCTGTCAAAGTCAAAGCACGAATAAGCACAAGTTAAGGGAAGGTTCCTTTAACAACACAATTTTTTCCAACGTGTGTAAGTAGTTTGAGGAAGCACCGGCGACTGTAGCCATATGCGGCTAATATAACAAATACCAAATATTGAGCAGAGAAGGAGAAAAAAAGGGTATTTTGGTTGGTACATTTAGCGTCAAAGGCCTGCCAGATGGCTCTTGCAGCAAGACCAAAGTTCTTAGTATCGACTGTAGCTGTGTTGGCGTTATCACGGATGTGTTATCACGTGGCCCGCCAGAGACCGGAGCAGTGCAGGTATTTATTGTCATATACGGTGCTCCCTTGGTACTTGTTCCGGGACCGGGAAGTGGATGGATGGATGGACTATCCGGACTATAGAGTGTACATACAGGGAGCATCTTACCTGCATACATGCAAACGACAAGCTCACCCATGTCTGGAGTTGCTAATAGCCTTTTCTACCACCATGGCATGGTGCATGGATTGGCATGCACGGGGGAGAACATGCAAACTCCACACAGAGATGCCCGAGGGTAGAATCGAGCTCGGGTCGCCTAGCTGTGTGGCCTGCTTGCTAATCACTCGGTCGCCGTGCAGTCAAAATATATACATTCATTCATTCATTTTCTACCGCTTTTTCCTCACGAGGGTCGCGGGGGATGCTGGA
Source organism: Doryrhamphus excisus (assembly GCF_037039965.1). Classification (NCBI taxonomy): domain Eukaryota; kingdom Metazoa; phylum Chordata; class Actinopteri; order Syngnathiformes; family Syngnathidae; genus Doryrhamphus; species Doryrhamphus excisus. Next base: position 6,813,245 of record NC_136374.1, read on the forward strand.
GCCTATCCCAGCTGTCTATGGGCGAGAGGCGGGGTACACCCTGGACTGGTGGCCAGCCAATCACAGGGCACATATAGACAAACAACCATTCACACTCACATTCATACCTATGGACAATTTGGAGTCGCCAATTAACCTAGCATGTTTTTGGAATGTGGGAGGAAACCGGAGTACCCGGAGAAAACCCACGAAATATAGACATGAGGTAGAAAAATATTCATTCAGAAAAATATTTTTTAAAAATACAAAAAAGTGATGAAATCATATGTGTTTTGGATGGAATATTATACATTTCAAATCAATCAATATTGTTGTATAATGTATTGCTCTTTGAAGCCGAGCAGCAGTAAACAAAGGCACATTCACCAGCAGGAGGTTTGCCAGATTTGGGATATTCTTTCTTCATCATCTGTACTTCCTGTTTCCTCTAGTTGGCGTTGGCCCTGCGTCAGTGATGGTGGGAAACCTGGTGGCAGGGAAGAGGATCGCCCAGGCGGCTGGCAGAGAGCTTGGCGTGATTGAGGACCAGGATCTCGTTCGGAAGGTAACACCCGCTAAACCAGTGTTTCGCAATTATCGAATGTCATGTACCCAGTGAGGGCGAGATTCTACTGTTTATTAGATTTGTTTATTTATGATACTTGTTTTAAATTTTAAATGTTTGTTAGTAAAAAAAAAGCCTATTTAGGAACATTCAGAAAGGATTATTATTAAAGATTTGAAGTGCGCAGGCCACACAGCTAGAAGACCCGAGTTCGATTCCACCCTCGGCCATCTCTGTGTGGAGTTTGCATGTTCAGGTTAATTGGCGACTCCAAATTGTCCATAAGTATGAATGTGAGTGTGAATGGTTGTTTGTCTATATGTGCCCTGTGATTGGCTGACGACCAGTCCAGGGTGTACCCCGCCTCTTTTGCCCTGGGATAGGCTCCAGCACTCCCGTGAGGATAAGCGGTAGAAAATGAATTAATGAATGTGTAATGTGAGCTGCAATTTGTCCTACTTTTTTGACATCCATTGAACGCACCATCTACAGGTCTCCGATACAAAGAGGGCTGTATGGATATATTTGGATGTATTTTCCTCCTTTTTCTTTCATCTTATACTTGCTCCCAAATGCTGATACTATGTGGGAATGTATAAAGGTAAGATGTGATGACTTTGAGTGCCAATGTGCACTACTATTGTGGTAGTTCCATGCTAAATGGCTATCGCTAGCAAAATACTGGACTTCACGGTCATCACATTGACAGCTGAAACTCCAATTTTAGCTGGCAGTTCAATGCCAAAATCATCAGAGAGATGTAAAAACCACTGGTTAGTTGGGCCACTCTTATGCCAAGGTAGCACTGTATATGACAATAAAAACAATACCTGCACTGCTCCAGTCTCTGGCAGGCCATTTAATCCGTGATAAGTCAAACACAGCCACAGTAGATACTAATAACTTCGGTCTTGCTACAAGAGCCATCTGCCAGGGCTTTGAAGCTAACTTTACCAATCTAAATACTCTTTTCTTTCTCCATTTCCCATCAATATTTGTTCCAGCTATCCAACAGAGTTACCAACAGTGCTTCAATTAAACTATAGTGGGGGTCGAGGGTCAAACAGGAAGAGCGCACATTAATCGCGCCTCAAAAAAATTGCAGCCAAAATTGCCGCCATTAAAGGAAACTTCCTTTAACGCGTCATTAATGCGGTAACTTTGACAGCCCCAGTTTCTAGTAATGATATGTTTAGTTATCTGTGCTGGACAGACCCAATGCCAACCGCAAACTATCCAAAAGCAAGAACACGGAAAGCAGTGACGCAGACACGCTCATGCTGAGTACCACGTACGTACAGCTCCACTGTTAGTTGTACCAAGATCTGTCAACATCCTTGAATAATTAAGGGATTGTTGATTCTGATTATAATCACAATAAAACATAGTTTATATATAAGGAAGTCCGGCCCTCTGTAATGTCACCGAGGGGGAGTTTAACCACGCTTTTTGAAACCGAGTGTTTTGAACCATCCTAAACTTCTTTCAAGGCTCACTTCCAAATGGCCAAACGTCATTATCTGAAACTTAAAATTATCCTGAAGCCGTGGTTTAACACGAGAATACAACATTCTAACTACATGTATAGGTCAGCGTTCACACGCTGTTATTTAAAAAAAAAAAGATAGAATCCACAAAAATCCACCACAATAAAGCCAGGGAAGTCTGTAATGTATTCCATCTCATTATATTGGTATCCCATATATCTCCATCAGAGATGGAGGTCAGAGATGGTGGTATATATATTCCATTCCTCATTATGCAATAACACCACATTTATAATACAAGTCTTCAAGGCATGGTCTTATAACTTCGTATCTCCTCCAACATGCAGTTTGAGAGGGACAACATGCAACAATGTGGTGCATTTTGTCATAAAGCATTGAAATATTAGAAAAACAACATGGAGCATGTCAGCTTCTTTCCAAGGATGGGATGGCTGGAGTCAACTATGGTGTAGTGGGACCAAGGATGGGTTGGCTGGAGCCAACTATGGTGTTTGAACAAGGATTGGTTGGCTGAAGTCAACTATGGTGTCGCCAAGGATAGGTTGGCTGGAGTGAACTATGGTGTGGTGGGACCAAGGATGGGTTGGCTGGAGCCAACTATGGTGTTGTTGGAACAAGGATGGGTTGGCTGGAGCCAACTATGGTGTTGTTGGAACAAGGATGGGTTGGCTGGAGCCAACTATGGTGTTGTTGGAACAAGGATGGGTTGGCTGGAGTCAACTATGGTGTGGTGGGACCAAGGTTGGGTTGGCTGGAGTCAACTACGGTGTGGTGGGACCAAGGATGGGTTGGCTGGAGCCAACTATGGTGTTGTTGGAACAAGGATGGGTTGGCTGAAGTCAACTATGGTGTCGCCAAGGATGGATTGGCTGGAGTGAACTATGGTGTGGTGGGACCAAGGTTGGGTTGGCTGGAGCCAACTATGGTGTTGTTGGAACAAGGATGGGTTGGCTGAAGTCAACTATGGTGTCGCCAAGGATGGGTTGGCTGGAGTGAACTATGGTGTGGTGGGACCAAGGTTGGGTTGGCTGGAGTCAACTACGGTGTGGTGGGACCAAGGATGGGTTGGCTGGAGCCAACTATGGTGTTGTTGGAACAAGGATGGGTTGGCTGAAGTCAACTATGGTCTCGCCAAGAATGGGTTGGCTGGAGTGAACTATGGTGTGGTGGGACCAAGGTTGGGTTGGCTGGAGCCAACTATGGTGTTGTTGGAACAAGGATGGGTTGGCTGGAGTCAACTATGGTGTGGCCAAGGATGAGTTGGCTGGAGTCAACTATGGTGTGGTGGGACCAAGGTTGGGTTGGCTGGAGTCAACTACGGTGTGGTGGGACCAAGGTTGGGTTGGTTGGAGTCAACTACAGTGTGGTGGGACCAAGGTTGGGTTGGTTGGAGTCAACTACAGTGTGGTGGGACCAAGGATGGGTTGGCTGGAGTCAACTACGGTGTGGTGGGACCAAGGTTGGGTTGGCTGGAGTCAACTACGGTGTGGTGGGATCAAGGTTGGGTTGGCTGGAGTCAACTACGGTGTGGTGGGATCAAGGTTGGGTTGGCTGGAGTCAACTACGGTGTGGTGGGACCAAGGTTGGGTTGGCTGGGGTATTTTTGTTCATTGTTTCATGAACACGCAGATGAAGCAAGGATTTTATTTATGCTTATATCAAGGCAAATGCAAGGAAATGCACCACATTGTTGCATTTTGTCCCCCAAAGTGGAGCAGCTGCATGTTGGAGGAGGTAAGAAGTTATTAGACCACGCCTTGAGCATGGTATTAGGAGCTGTTACGTGATGAGGCAAGGATGTATGATGTCACATGACTAGACGATGGGCATGAGGAGGTATGTTGATGTGGTGTTGTGATGCTCCAGAGGTCAGGAAGGGTGTGAAACAGCTGCTCTCTCTCTTTGTTTCCTCTTTGGACGTAGCTGTGTATGTGGCCCACCGTCATGGTAAGGACCACAGCTCCCTCCCAGCATCTTCCTCTCACCTGCTTTTATTTTTGCCATGCTCAAACCAGTGCTGTGTTGTGCTTTTATTTTGGTGTCGTTGGTGCATTTCATTATGTTGCGTATTGTCAGTGATTGCTATTTGGAAGAGCAGGGCTTTCTTCTTGTTGATATTTGCTGCTTCTTGCCATCTTTTTCTTCATGTGGTGATGTTGACTTCATTTGCAGTTGTTGCGGCAGGTCAATGTTCTGCTTTTTCTCCTTCCAGCATCAGTATTTGACGGAGGCACTTCAGTGGAGGGCGCAGACAGACCCTGACCATCTTCTCTTTGTGCTTCTGAATGCCAAGGTAGGTCCTAAGACTCCCGATAGACGAAAGGTTTTTCCATGCGCTGCGTGTCTTTGTGCTATCTCGCAGGGTGTGGCTGTGAGCACGGCAACCTGCGTTCAGCTTCACAAGCGAGCTGAGAAGATCGGTGCGGCACTCATGGAGAAAGGCAGCATCAACACGGGCGAGAACGTGGTGTTGCTTTATCCTCCTGGTACCTTCTGCTGCTTTCCTGCCATTCTCTTCCCCCCCGTCATGCAAGATGTTGATGGCTTGTCTTTCTTTGTCTCCGCCAGGGATTGACTTGATCGCCTCTTTTTACGGCTGCCTCTACGCCGGCGTCGTTCCCGTCAACGTCAGACCTCCGCACCCTCAGAACCTGGCAGCCACCCTGCCCACTGTCCGTATGATCATTGATGTAAGTTGCTGCTGAATGAATATCATGAATATGCCAGAGAAGACTGTTTACAGTATATAAAGTCTTCCCTTGTTCATCGTGGGGGTAGAGTTCCCAAAATGATACGTGATACGTTCTAGGGCTGCAAAGACCTTCTCACATTTCTCTCTTCTTGAAACACTCAAAGCTTCCTTTCTATTCGAATCATCAACCTTCAGGTCGGACAGAAGTCACTCACACGTCACTCGCGCCGTTCTGTTGCATGCTTGCATTTTGTATCCTTGTTGTTGCAATGTTCTTCCTCTGTGCTGCAGGGCGGCACCAAGCCACAACGCAATTCTTCTTAAAGGGCCAGGTTCGGCCTGTAAAGCCGAAGCGCGATAGAGTGAGGGGAACGCTGTATTATTGGATTGGTTTTGTAAAAATAGTTGCTTAAATGAGCCCAAAATGGCCAAACTAGAGAAAAAGAACCAAAATGGCCTATTGATAAGGTTATTTGTATCCCTAGTGTATCTTCACATGAACCAATAAACCAATACAGTCATAAACAGTGTTGGGCTACTGTTACAGTTACTTTAAAGACAGTAAAGTCTCGTTATATCGATATCGGTTATAACAAATTACTACTTATTACGATACTATTTTCATTTCCCGGCAAATTTCTAGTCTTTTATGATATAATTAGTTCCGTTAGTACGATACCCGGTTATGATGATAATCCGGTTACTACGATGCCCTTTTCATCTCCCGCCAGCCAATTTGGTTCACAGGTCATGCTCAACCCGCCCCACCTAGCTGGCCAAACACATGCCTGCAACAGAAGAACCAACTGACATAGCATACACACCTATTCCAACGAAGACACAAGCGTACAAATACATGTATTTAATTGTGTTGCATATGTACATGCTGGCGTTCGTCGCATGTGTTTGGCCAGCTATGTGGGGCGGGTTGAGCATGACCTGTGAACCAGGAAGTGCGGGAATCGGTGTGTGTGCTGTGCTCTGGTGGTGGAAGTGTGAAAAATAAAGTTGACTGGAAGCAGCCGTTCGCCGTGTTCTTTTTTGGTATTGAAATCCTTAAGCAAAGATTGATTTAAGCTGCTCGACATTGTGTATAGAACAATGTCGAGTGCATTATTGCCCACTTTTAATGCAGTTCGGCGCAGGATCGGATATATGGATAGTCCGGTTATATCGGTATTTTTTCCGACTCCTGAGAATATCGATATAACGAGACTTTACTGTAAGTAATTAGTTATTGTCACTAGTTACTTCTCCAAAAAAGTAACTGAGGTACTAACGGAGTTACTCCACTACAAAAGTAACTAGTTACCAGTAAATGTAACTATTGCATTACTTGCCCCTGCTAGAGAGGAACTGTGGTATTGCATGAGGAAGTCTGGAGTGACAGACGTATGTTCAAGCGGTGCAGGACATGTGTGAGGACTATAAGACAATGGTAAGATGTGCTGTGGGTGTGACAGAAGAGTTCAAGGTGGAGGTGGGACTGCATCAGGGATCAGCTCTGAGCCCCTTCTTGTTTGCTACGATGATGGACAGGTTGACAGATGAGCTTCGACAAGAATCTCCATGGACTATGATGTTTGCAGATGACATTGGTATTTGTAATGAGAGTAGGGAACAAGGGGAGGAGATGCTAGAAGAGTGGAGGTTTGGCCTGGAAAGGAGAGGAATATAGATTAGCCACAGCAAGACGGAGTATATGTGTGTGAATGCGAGGGACCCAAGTGGAGGAGTGAGGTTACAGGGAGAAGAGATACAGAAGGTGGAGAATTTGAAGTACTTGGGTTTAACAGTCCAGAACAATGGCGAAAAGGAGGTGAAGAAGCGTGTGCAGGCAGGATGGAACGGGTGAAGAAAAGTGTACGGCGTGATGTGTGATAGAAGAGTTTCAGCTAAAATGAAAGGAAAGGTATACAAACTGTGGTGAGACCAGTCATGTTTTTTGGTCTAGAGCAGGGGTCTCAAACTCAATTTACCTGGGGGCCACCGGCGCTAGGTTCTGGGTGAAGCCGGGCCGCATCAGGTTTTCAAAAAAAAACCAAAACACATTTAAAAATCAATTAAAAACCTATCTTCAATGCTTTTGCTTCTGCTATACCCTACACTTTTTCAGTACTTTGGTTCCGGTTTTCCACACCAAAATATCTGATAAAACATTCCACTGTTCTCAAATATCTTAAGTTTTATTTTTCTATACACAAAATAAGATTAAAAAATAAACAAATTAAGAATAAAGACAATAAATCAATCAATCAGTAATAAATAAGTAAAATAATAATAAAACGGCAAATAAGAAAAACGTAAGAAACCACATACAGTTGGTAGAGAAATTATTTTTTTCAGATTCAAATGTACAGTATTAACAGTTATTTAACCTTTAACATGAACATTAATGAAACTTAATCATTTGACCCAATTAGCAAGTTAGCATCGTACTCAGTTCCATCTGGGAGCAGCGTGGTAACTTTAACAACATGTTTGATGAGATGCTTTATCTTGACGTGTATTTTCCCTTTTATTCCAAATCATTTCCTGCATTTATTTGTACCCGGCGTCATAAGCCTTTAGCTTCATTGCTAATCCAAAGCAAAACAGGGCGGGGTAACAGGGTAGGGTAACAGTATGGGCGGGGCAAAACCATGTTAATTGTGTCCGGTGTGCACACAGCTTTAAGCTGTCATTTCAACATTAAACTTTGGTATCAAGGTGGGGGCCTCAAACTAGCGTCTCGCGCGCCGCATTTGACCCGCGGGCCACGAGTTTGAGACCCCTGGTCTAGAGATAGTGCCATCGAGGAAAAGACAGGGAGCAGAACTGGAGGTAGCAGAGATGAGGATGCTGAGGTTCTCATTGGGAGTGACCAGGATGGATAGGATCAGGAAGGAGTACATGTTAGGCTGTTACATCATGTCTACAGGTCTCTAATCACGTTAGTGTATTTAGAAAGTCTAAAAGAGGTTTAGAAGTAGAACCACAAGGCCGTGTACTGTGTGGAGCTGATACTGCCAGCTACACACATGGTCTTGTTATCATGTGTTCATAGGCAAGGGTTAAGCTTTGTGCCAAATTAGCTAGTGCTAATGCTCTTTTGGTGGCGGTCCAAATGTATCTGCGGCGAGCCAACAATCTTCTAGCGTCCCCGGGACAGATCAGTTCAGTTCTCACATGTAACATATTTGGTGCTCACCAGGTCAGTAAAGCTGCGTGCATCCTCACAACTCAGAACCTGATGCGGATTCTTCGCTCCAAAGAGGCCGCCGCATCAGTGAACATTAAAACATGGCCGACAATCATAGACACTGGTGAGCCGCATGTCGTCTCCTCTTTGACACCTTCTACTATTGATGACCTCTTGTTGACCATACCACCGCTGTGGTTTGCAGATGACCTTCCTCGCCGTCGGCCTCCTCAGATCTATAAGCCGCCCACAGCGGAGATGATTGCCTATCTGGATTTCAGCGTGTCCACTACGGGCATGCTCACTGGAGTCAAGGTGAGACGAGATTGAACAAAAGTCGATCCAAGCCAAAGCCTCTCTTACAAGCCACAAGTTGATGTTGTTGATGGTATGATGTTCTGTTGTGTCTGCGTGTTCAGATCTCGCATGCAGCGGTCAGCGCGCTGTGTCGCTCCATAAAGCTGCAGTGTGAGCTTTACTCTTCTCGCCAAATCGCCATCTGCCTGGACCCCTACTGCGGTCTGGGCTTTGTCTTGTGGTGCCTCGCTAGGTACAACCAACTGAGCCTACACACTCCCAGCTGAGGTTCTCAGCTTCTAGGGTGCTTCATGCTGAAGCAGCTTCCCATCATAGAAAGCCTCAACTCCACACATTGCCATCTGAGTTGACACCCAAGGTGCAATGGAATGGTCTTCCTCTCATGCTGTGTTGTGCTGCAGTGTTTACTCAGGTCATCAATCCATCCTGATTCCTCCCTTTGAGCTGGAGAGCTGCTTGTCTTTGTGGCTGAGCACGCTCAGTCAGTACCGCGTCAGAGACACCTTCTGCTCCTATTCCGTCATGGAGTTCTGCACCAAAGGACTGGGCATGCAAACAGAGTTGCTCAAGGTGCAGGCTGGCATCCGTGTGCTGAGGACCACGACTTTTTTATTCCCTGCCTGTTTATTCTTTTTTTTTTGTTGTAGGCCCGTGGTGTCAACCTGTCGTGTGTGCGAAGCTGCGTGGTGATCGCAGAGGAGCGCCCTCGCCTGTCCCTCACACATTCTTTCTCCAAGCTCTTTAAGGATCTGGGCTTGTCAACCCGAGCTGTCAGCACCGCTTTTGGCTCTCGGGTCAACCTGGCTGTTTGCCTGCAGGTACGTCTCACAAGATTTTTTTTTCATGCAGTCCCTTCTATGAGTTATTTATTAGGATTTATTGTTCTCATACGTTATTCTCCCCAAATGGAGCGTCCAAAGAAACCCCACAGACCTTATACCTTTGTATTTCGTAACATGCTGTCACCATGGCAACATAATACAAGATCACATGATTAGGAACCATGAAAAGAAGCTGCTAAAGCCCAAAAGCCACCAAGTGTTCCCAAAACACAGACCTTCCAAACTCTCTCTGTAGCGCCCCCTATACATTTTTTTGCATAAAAGAGTGAAGAGAACTTTCTTACCAGTATGGGCCATGCGATATTGTCCCGCAGGTTTCTTTCACCTGCCGTCAGATTGGAACATTTATCAAAACAAACAAATCTGTAACTGCAACACAACGAGCCTTCCGTTTGCACTTCAATCTTGGTAGACATCGAAACACGATCTTGTTATGGTTTATAACTTCAGAGCTACTGGATCTGCATTGAAACGAAAACCAACCGGCCAACTACCGCTTTTTCCTCACGAGGGTCGCGGGGGTGCTGGAGCCTATCCCAGCTGTCTTTGGGCGAGAGGCGGGGTACACCCTGGACTGGTGGCCAGCCAATCACAGGGCACATATAGACAAACAACCATTCACACTCACATTCATACCTATGGACAATTTGGAGTCACCAATTAACCTAGCATGTTTTTGGAATGTGGGAGGAAACCGGAGTACCCGGAGAAAACCCACGCATGCACGGGGAGAACATGCAAACTCCACACAGAGATGGCAGAGGGTGGAATTGAACCCTGGTCTCCTCGCTGCGACGTCTGCGCGCTAACCACTCGACCGCCGTGCCGCCATTATATGTACTTTTTTAATTTATTTACTTTTTTGCCCTTTATTTAACCTACAAATGTGTCAGATCATTTTGCCTGACCCTGTATAATATAATGTATAAACGGGCTGCACGGCGGAGTGCTTAGCGCGCAGGCCACACAGCTAGGAGACCAGGGTTCAATTCCACCCTCTGCCATTTCTGTGTGGAGTTTACATGTTCTCCCCGTGCATGCGTGGGTTTTCTCCGGTTTCCTCCCACATTCCAAAAACATGCTAGGTTAATTGGCCACTCCACATTGTCCATAGGTATGAATGTGAGTGTGAATGGTTGTTTGTCTATATGTGCCATGTGATTGGCTGGCCACCAGTCCAAGGTGTACCCTGCTCCTCGCCCCGAAGACAGCTGGGATAGGCTCCAGCATCCCTGCGACCCTCGTGAGGATAAGTGGTAGAAAATGAATTAATGAATAATATGTACTGCACGGACCTCACAGCTAGGAGACCAGGGTTCAATTCCACCCTTGGCCATCTCTGTGTGGAGTTTGCATGTTCTCCCTGTGCATGCGTGGGTTTTCTCCGAGTACTCCGGTTTCCTCCCACATTCCAAAAACATGCTAGGTTAATTGGCGACTCCAAATTGTCCATAGGTATGAATGTGAGTGTGAATGGTTGTTTGTCTATATGTGCCCTGTGATTGGCTGGCGACCAGTCCAGGGTGTACCCTGCCTCTCGCCCGAAGACAGCTGGGATAGGCTCCAGCACCCCCCGCGACCCTCGTGAGGAAAAGCGGTAGAAAATGAATGAATGAATGAATGAATGAATGTACTGCACGGTAGACAAATGGTTAGCACAGAGGCCTCACAGCTACATCTACTCCACACCATCTCTGTGTGGAGTTTGCATGATCTCCCCTCAACCCTTAGAAAGATAAGTGGTAGAAAATGAATGAATGAATGAATGAATAATATATAACCATACGATGGCCTGGAACAAGACAGAAGAATTCGCGTTGAGGTGAAAAGAAGCCTTAGTGAATGTGAGAGAAGATATTTGAAAGGTGAGAGAAATATTGGTGGTATCCAGGAGAAGCATGATGGACGTTGTTTATGTGATGTTGTAGGGTACCACTGGTCCTGATCCATGTACGGTCTATGTGGACATGAAGTCCCTCCGCCATGACAGGTAACACCACCACACCTTCTGCTCTCTACCCTTGCCCCTCTCCTATTGACTTTATACAAATGTGTAATCTCCATCAATACCAACACTACAACTAGTAAGACGAGTAGATGCTTTGGTAGACATCCTAAGATGGGTTGGGTTCCAATGGATAAATACTCTGGTTTAGTTGTATTATTTGATTGACAAGAGCTTCATTTTTATCAGCATTCAAATGTATTGTATGTATGTAGCTCACCATCCCCAGCAGCTACTAATACATAGCCCATGATGTCACTGCCCGTATCACAGGTATCAGTCCACCAAAGAACCATCCCCAACAACTACTAATACATAGCCCATGATATCACTGCCCGTATCACAGGTATCGCTCCACCAAAGAACCATCCCCAACGACTACTAATACATAGCCCATGATATCACTGCCCGTATCACAGGTATCGGTCCACCAAAGAACCATCCCCAACGACTACTAATACATAGCCCATGATATCACTGCCTGTATCACAGGTATCAGTCCACCAAATAACCATCCCCAACAACTACTAATACATCGCCCATGATATCACTGCCTGTATCACAGGTATCAGTCCACCAAAGAACCATCCCCAACAACTACTAATACATAGCCCATGATATCACTGCCTGTATCACAGGTATCAGTCCACCAAAGAACCATCCCCAACAACCACTAATACATAGCCCATGATATCACTGCCTGTATCACAGGTATCAGTCCACCAAAGAACCATCCCAACGACTACTAATACGTAGCCCATGATATCACTGCCTGTATCACAGGTATCAGTCCACCAAAGAACCATCCCCAACGACTACTAATACATAGCCCATGATATCACTGCCTGTATCACAGGTATCAGTCCACCAAAGAACCATCCCCAACGACTACTAATACATAGCCCATGATATCACTGCCTGTATCGCAGGTATCAGTCCACCAAAGAGCCAGTGTGTCTGTGTGATGTTTCAGGGTGAGACTGGTGGAGAGAGGAGCTCCTCAGAGTCTTCCACTGATGGAGTCTGGCAAGGTAAATTCTTGTGTGGTTCACGCATCTCCAGTATCTGGATGTATGATGATTGACATTTATCTAACATGGATCTTCCTCTACACACTTCATTGACATGGTAGCTCTTCAGTCTGCTGCGTTCTAGTAAGATAAGATGTGTGCTGAGAAGAACCAGAGAACATATGTTCATTGACAAATGGGTTGAAGAAAGAAGTTGACATCTCTGGTATTTTCAGATCTTACCGGGCGTTCGAGTGATCATCGTGAACCCAGAGACCAGAGGCCCGCTCGGGGACTCTCATCTGGGGGAGGTAGTCCAAGCTGAGCTTTGAAGTAGTAGTCCAAGTGACGGGTGACCCGACATTAGCTTTTGTCTGGTAGATTTGGGTCAACAGCCCTCACAATGCCAGCGGTTACTACACCATCTACGGAGAGGAGGGTCTTCAGGCCGACCACTTTAACACCAAGCTGAGCTTTGGAGACCCGCACACGTTATGGGCAAGAACCGGGTACTTGGGCTTTGTGAAGAGGACCGAGCTGCTGGATGCCAGCGGAGGTACTTGAGCAGGTTTTGTTTCTGGCTTGTATACTTCATAGTGCTACTGGAACCCTTTCTGCTCCTCTGTGGCATTGAATGTAAATTGGTACCCGAGTCATGTCATCATGTCCACTTTGTCAGATCGGCACGATGCTCTTTTTGTGGTGGGATCACTGGACGAGACCCTGGAGCTACGCGGCCTTCGCTACCACCCTACCGACATCGAAACCTCAGTCTCTCGTGCACACCGCAGTATCGCTGAAAGGTGACACACGCACAAGTAGATGTATTTGGGCCTCTGTATCGCTAGCAGATTAAGTTTTAGGTCAGTGACGACTGAACTGTAAATATAAATATTTATGGTAGAGACTGGCAAGCTAACAAATAGCTTGCCATTCTCTACCTAAACACTAAGGGCTATTTGTTAGCTTGCCATTCTCTACCTAAACACAAGGGGCTATTTGTTAGCTTGCCATTCTCTACCTAAACACGAGGGGCTATTTGTTAGATTGCCATTCTCTACCTAAACATGAGGGGCTATTTGTTAGCTTGCCATTCTCTACCTAAACACGAGGGGCTATTTGTTAGCTTGCCATTCTCTACCTAAACACGAGGGGCTATTTGTTAGATTGCCATTCTCTACCTAAACATGATGGGCTATTTGTTAGCTTGCCATTCTCTACCTAAACACTAAGGGCTATTTGTTAGCTTGCCATTCTCTACCTAAACACGAGGGGCTATTTGTTAGCTTGCCATTCTCTACCTAAACATGATGGGCTATTTGTTAGCTTGCCATTCTCTACCTAAACATGATGGGCTATTTGTTAGCTTGCCATTCTCTACCTAAACACGAGGGGCTATTTGTTAGCTTGCCATTCTCTACCTAAACATGAGGGGCTATTTGTTAGCTTGCCATTCTCTACCTAAACATGAGGGGCTATTTGTTAGCTTGCCATTCTCTACCTAAACACGAGGGGCTATTTGTTAGCTTGCCATTCTCTACCTAAACATGATGGGCTATTTGTTAGCTTGCCATTCTCTACCTAAACACGAGGGGCTATTTGTTAGCTTGCCATTCTCTACCTAAACACGAGGGGCTATTTGTTAGCTTGCCATTCTCTACCTAAACACTAAGGGCTATTTGTTAGCTTGCCATTCTCTACCTAAACACTAAGGGCTATTTGTTAGCTTGCCATTCTCTACCTAAACATGAGGGGCTATTTGTTAGCTTGCCATTCTCTACCTAAACACGAGGGGCTATTTGTTAGCTTGCCATTCTCTACCTAAACATGATGGGCTATTTGTTAGCTTGCCATTCTCTACCTAAACACGAGGGGCTATTTGTTAGCTTGCCATTCTCTACCTAAACATGATGGGCTATTTGTTAGCTTGCCATTCTCTACCTAAACACGAGGGGCTATTTGTTAGCTTGCCATTCTCTACCTAAACATGATGGGCTATTTGTTAGCTTGCCATTCTCTACCTAAACATGATGGGCTATTTGTTAGCTTGCCATTCTCTACCTAAACACGAGGGGCTATTTGTTAGCTTGCCATTCTCTACCTAAACATGAGGGGCTATTTGTTAGCTTGCCATTCTCTACCTAAACATGAGGGGCTATTTGTTAGCTTGCCATTCTCTACCTAAACACGAGGGGCTATTTGTTAGCTTGCCATTCTCTACCTAAACATGATGGGCTATTTGTTAGCTTGCCATTCTCTACCTAAACACGAGGGGCTATTTGTTAGCTTGCCATTCTCTACCTAAACACGAGGGGCTATTTGTTAGCTTGCCATTCTCTACCTAAACACTAAGGGCTATTTGTTAGCTTGCCATTCTCTACCTAAACACTAAGGGCTATTTGTTAGCTTGCCATTCTCTACCTAAACATGAGGGGCTATTTGTTAGCTTGCCATTCTCTACCTAAACACGAGGGGCTATTTGTTAGCTTGCCATTCTCTACCTAAACATGATGGGCTATTTGTTAGCTTGCCATTCTCTACCTAAACACGAGGGGCTATTTGTTAGCTTGCCATTCTCTACCTAAACATGATGGGCTATTTGTTAGCTTGCCATTCTCTACCTAAACACGAGGGGCTATTTGTTAGCTTGCCATTCTCTACCTAAACACGAGGGGCTATTTGTTAGCTTGCCATTCTCTACCTAAACACGAGGGGCTATTTCTTAGCTTGCCATTCTCTACCTAAACACGAGGGGCTATTTGCAAGCTAACAAAGCTCCTCGGATCACTTAAATGCCTCCACCACGATAAGGTGGTGATTCACGGCGGGGCAAAAGAAAGATGTTTGAGGAAGTCTTGCTCTTGTTGCTCGCAGTGCGGTGTTTACGTGGACCAACCTTCTGGTGGTGGTGTCGGAGCTGTGCGGGTCAGAGCAGGATGCGCTGGACCTGGTGCCTCTGATAACAAATGTGGTCCTGGAGGAGCACCACCTCATCGTGGGCGTGGTGGTCATTGTGGACCCCGGGGTCATACCCATCAACTCCCGGGGGGAGAAGCAACGCATGCACCTTCGGGATTCTTTCTTGGCGGACCAGCTGGATCCCATCTATGTTGCCTACAACATGTAAGAGGCTGGACGGCCATGTTTGAATAATCACTGTGTTTGATTGACATGCAAATCAGCCCCAAGCAGCAAAACCCAACTGCCGGGAGCCCCCCCCCCAAAAAAAAAAATCTATGTAATTGCACTTCTTATGTAAAGGGCCCATCACACACACCCACTTTGGAAATTCCATCTTATTGCCTTTACATTAATAGCCATGATATTTCATCTACATATGTACACACACACACACACATACACGTGCGTGTGTTTTCCCTCGGTCACCCAAAAGCAAAACACGAGACAAGCTTCTTGTTCGACGCTGCATTCACACTCGTCATGTTTGGCTTCATAGTCACCAATACCATCCACCATTCATTGCTGATACCGATATCAACCCATACCGATACAAGCAGCACTTCTTTCCTCAAGCTAATATCAGGCGACATCTCACCTACTGATCATAAGCAACACTTCACTGTCATGCCAATACCGCAATATGCAATACAACTTCTACACACAAATACTATTAGACCAACACTACAATATGCAATACAACTTCTACATACATATACTATTAGGCCAATAGTGCAGGGTGATATTGCCATTGCCAGACAAGCAGTTCCTCATACCTGGTAATGGTTATTATTGTGCTGCGTGTGCCGGACGCCATCATGCCAGCAAACAAGCAATATGACCCGTACGCAGACCTGTCTTAAAATGACAGGAATCCAAAAGTAGGCAGGGATGACAACACAAGTCTTTCTTAAGTATATTTTGCCATCTGTTCATGAAGGTAAAGATGATCTCTGTAAGCTCATTCATTCATTTTCTACCGCTTCTTCCTCACGAGGGTCGCGGGGGTGCTGGAGCCTATCCCAGCTATCTTCGGGCGATAGGCGGGGTACACCCTGGACTGGTCGCCAGCCAATCACAGGGCACATATAGACAAACAACCATTCACACTCACATTCATACCTATGGACAATTTGGAGTTGCCAATTAACCTAGCATGTTTTTGGAATGTGGGAGGAAACCGGAGTACCCGGAGAAAACCCACACATGCACGGGGCGAACATGCAAACTCCACACAGAGATGCCCGAGGGTGGAATCGAACCCTGGTTCTCCTAGCTGTGAGGTCTACACGCTAACCACTCGACTCTCTGTAAGTTGTTTTTTCCAAACCACAAGTGTGAATGCAGCCTTGGTAATGTGTGTGTTAACTTGCGTGTCCCAAGATAAGAAAAAAAGCCCTAATACTTCATATGTAAGATAGTATTTCCTGCCTTATGAAGTTCCACATTCCTCTCTTGGCTTTTATGGAATCCATGTTTTTTTTCCTTTGGCTTGAAAAGATGTTGCCCATCCTGCCGAGGATGCAAATAAAAAAAGAGGCTTGTACTTGGAAAGTCCTCTTTGTATTTTGGATACGTGTAAATTCCCGTTTTGAATTGTACAAATGTGACTTCCATGGACTGTACATAGGATAGAAGAGCTTTGCGGTACTGTCATGTGATGCAGGGTTCATGTTGCACTTTCTTCACAGCCAACACAAGTGGATTTTGGGACACTCTTGTGGCTAGCATCATGTTTATGTTACGGGGGGGCTGTTGCTGTTTAAGGCCATAAAGAAATCCAAAGTGTACATGAGCAGCCTTTCTACCTTCACAGCACTCAAAGCGCTTTTACTGTACTGTACACCGTTGCCTCGCTCAGCCAATCGCACGCAGGTAGAGATTGAATAGAGAAGCCAATACGGGCCGCCACTCAAGAGTACGTTCATCACAGTGGCTTCATGGGAATGACTGACACGCTGTTGCACCAATTCCAGACATGATTATTCCAATGTTTTGGATGAGGCGATGATGCTAATATTGATGCTCTTGACTGGATTCAGTGTAGCAAAGGCATGTGTGCATTCTACCTTGCTCTCTGCCATCTTTTGTACATTATATTTCCATGTCAAAGCCCAACCCTCCTTTTACGTGGGTATCAAGTTACGCCATATCCCGTTCCAACATAATTTTGCCTGCATGTACTATGATCTCATCATTATCCCATTTTCCTTTCTCAAAGATTACCAGGAAGAAATACACTCCTGGTCCAAATGTAATTGTAAGAGTGCTTGAAGGGGTGAAGATCGTACATGTTGCACTGTTGCACGTTCACAGGGTTCCAGGTGGAGATTGAAAATGCAAAAACAAAAGGGAGTCAAAAAAGCAACTGTTTGCAAAGAAGCATCGAAGTGAAATCGATGCTAAGTGGAAGAGCACAGCCCTTAAAGGGGCTCATTTTTCCACCCTGGTTTCCTATAAAGCAGCTACACACAATAGCCAGCTTTCTGGATCTTCCACAATATGCACCTATTCCAGCTGGATTTTCTTGGAATTATGCTTCCTGCCAAAATGCTGTTTTAATTTATTAAAAAGTGGCCACACCCACTCCGCTGTGATTGGTCACACGGCCAAAGTGCTTCCTAACTACTAACGAAGCCCACTTCCAATTATAGTGGGTATAGGAGTTGATAATTAATGAAAAAAGTATTTGGAGAGCTAATTGAAAAGTTAAAAGCTACTGGGCGGAGACCCCTGACTTACCGTGTATGAACTCAGATTGGTAACGTATAGCACTAGGGCGGTGGAGCGTGTCCAATATTAATGCACCTTTCCCGGCGAGAACGTGCTGCTTCTGGTTTCACGTTCATGGTCACAAAAACAGTCCAGTGAGATGCCTTGACAGATTAAAAAATATTTTCCTCTTATTCCAATAACTTCTACCTGAAAAACGTAAACAGAGAAGCAGAGCTTGGGGGATGGGCAGAGAGCGTCTTGCGCCTACAGCCACACCCATAAGGAAGCTTGCTCCTGTGACTTCACAAAGGAACAGTTATGCAAATTCTTTCAGGGCTCACTTCCAAATGTGCAAACCTCATTATCTGAAACTCTGGTTTAACAACGGAATAAAACATTCTATCTACGTTTATAGGTAAAAAAAAGTGGGAAAAGCATCATAGGTCGCCTTTAAAATGCAAAATGTTGGTGAAAATGTGGATGGAATGATTTAGTGTCAGGTATTCCCACTGCCGTAATTGCTTCATGGCCAAGGCAGAAAAGGTAGGATTGATAAGAGAGGACTCTTCCAGTCCGCCATTGCTGCTGAGTTTAAAGGTCATGGAATAAGCAGCTTCTACTTATATATTTCGACTTGGCCACATCTACAACAAACATCAAAGGCCCCCCTTTTACTTTTGGGACCAACACCATCCATGTAGGTGCAGAGAAAGCCTATTTATTTTGGATATATCTTCTTTTTATTATTCTTAGCCAGCCACTGAAGCCCAGGCTTTAAGGGGTTAATGTTGCAGCAAAATGCTAGCGTGACTCCAGAATGAGAGAGGTGTGCTGTGAGGTGCAAAAGTGTAGAAAAAGATCTTTATAGAGAGTATATATACATATGTATGACATATTCAGGGAATAAAACTAACACAGGGATGGTGGACCAGGTGGTCCGCTGGTGCAAATACTGAAACCCCATTACATAATAATGCATCAGCATGACCGTATTCAAGGAGCAAAGAGGAGGTGGGCTTAACTGCCCATCTCTCCTCTGGCCACGTTGCTACCAAGTCATTCTGACGTCAACTCCTACACACTATGCAAACCTGACCACATGTCTTGTCACCCACGCTGAAACCTTTGGGATTAACCGTCAAGTCACTGCTAACCTTTTTCTAAGTACTCCTTTCATTTGTTCTCTTGATGTCGTGTACGCATGTTCTACAAATACCTGATTACTTCTTCACGCGTTCCTCAAGGCATCATAACCCCTTTCCACCTCACCACTGATTTGACTTGGTTGTAATTTTGTTTTCTATTTTATGTCTGAGTAATAAAAATGAATCAAGAAAAGCATGAAGGGAGTGTCTTCCTGTTTTACCACTTGATGTTGACATGACTTGATGTTTACATTTGACTTGTTGATGTTTATTTGACTTGATGTTTATTTACATTTGACTTGTTGATGTTTATTTGACTTGATGTTTATTTACATTTGACTTGTTGATGTTTACATTGACCTGTTGATGTTTATTTGACTTGATGTTTATTTACATTTGACTTGTTCATGTTTACATTTGACTTGATGTTTATTTACATTTGACTTGATGTTTATTTACATTTGACTTGTTGATTTTCTTCTGCTGAGTCCTGAAAAATCAAAGGATGCATTGGGTCACTTAAATATTTTTCCATATTGTTTTATTTTGTCGAAGGCTAGAAGAAAATCAAAGCTTTGTATAATCATGAGTTAGTGTCAGTATTCCTCTTCACAGTAATCCCTTGTCACATTTGGATTCTAATTTGTTTCAGTTTTTCCAAAATATGTTATGTTAAATATGTTCTGTGGTTGAATATGGATATTTGTAAAAAAAAACTCCACATAGAGATGGCTGAGGGTGGAATTGAACTCAAGTCTCCTAGCTGTGAGGCCTGCACGCTAACCACTCGTGCAGACCATTTGCAAGATAACAATAGTGAAATAAAGTAAATACAAATATAAGGGATTCAGAAGAGACATGAAAGAGCCTAACCCTGTTAGTTGCCATAAACGAGGGATTGCCGTCCATTGCGCTTTTTGCTCAGTTTCTCTATTTTGTTGGTTTCATTTTATTTCTACAAGCAAAGCTTTTATTAATATAAAACTTACAAATGCATCAAAACACAAAATGAAGAAGCAGTTACTACTGAAGTAAAAAACTAAGCACTGGGATAAATGTCCAAAGATATTGAAGTTTATTGAGATGTACTGTACCTGCAGTGCGTGTTTGTAATGGCAGACTTTATCCAGAGGGGGCAGCGTTGCACCTGAAAGGACGCAGGGCTGCAGAGAGGAAGAAAAGTAGGCGGGCGGAAGGCGTGGTGACGTGCTCCGTGCTCTGTGACGTACTTTGTCACAGAGACTCTGCCATACGAAGCCCAAATTCATGACGTCAGTTTTTTTTCTGTGGGACATTTATTGATCTTCGATATTATTTGGGAGCAGTTTTGGCCTGGATACAAGCTACTGTATCTGGCAACTGTGTCTGTCCGTTTTATTCAAAAAACATTTTAACCATATTGGCGCAATAACTTTCCCCAAAATATTTGTTGTGTGGAAAATACAAAATACGACCAAGTCGACAACATCCACGCCGGGATCGGGAGCAGCTACGCGGCCTGTGAAAGGTAAGTTTGTCCGGGTCGGTGGTACGTCACCGCCGTTCGCGCCGTTGTGGTCGTAATGGCGGCTGTTGGCTTCTCGTAAACTCTTCTCTGCCGCTTCACAGACTTTAGTTAGCTGGACCGCTCCCCCGTGTTGCTGACGTCTCTTGACGCGGTGAGCAGAGTGCCAGTGACAGAGTTGCATACATTTGCTCACCAGAGACTCACACAAGTTCGTCCGTCCTGTGAAGCACAGCGGCGGGAAGTGGATCTAACTGTTGATTTGAGCCCTTCAAAGAATGCTTTTTTTTAGCACGTTAACTAAACAAACTCGACGCTCAGTTACAGCGGCCTCATTCATGGCCAATTTTTTTGTTTTGTTTTGTTTTGTTTTGAATGGAGACGCTCACTTTTTGAAATGTAAAGTTGGAAAAGGGCGATGTGAAGTAGCTTTTTCAGCGTGTGGGGCCTACTAATGCTGCGGGTACTGATGAACATAAAAGCGGCAAAAACAAGAACGGCCTAAAGAGGAGGTTCCCTTTTTAAAAAGTATGCCAAAAGTCATAATTGGCTAATATTCCTCAAGTGGAAGTGCTGTGTTATCCTTTAAAAAGGAATAAAATAGTAAAGTGGCATTTATTAGAGGTGGGCGGAGCATCTAAATAATCATACTAGCGTGATCGATATTTTTCAGTTAGTATTAGTTACGGTATTAATTCCATTTCAGATAATTAAATTTTTCTCCCAAGAAATCCAATAAACCCCTCACCCCTTTCTCCTGGAGACATTTGTATGATTACACGCCATTGCTGACCTTCTGTGGGTTTGTTTTGACCTGAATGTGTGGGCACTTCTGGTGGCCGTCACGTGACATTTCCTGCAGCGCCACCATCTGATCATACGTGCACTTTTATATGGAAATCTTTCATCCAAATCTTTTGTAATTTATGGTGCATGTTCATGACTGGAACAATTAACTTTGAATGATGCTCCCCCTTTTACTTTTTTTTTTTGACTTGTACATAAGAATTTATTTGTTTATGATTGGGTGGGGGGGACTCGCTACTTTGGCGTTCCCTGGACAGATACATAAGCCATGTTTACATGGACCCAAATCTTCCAATTCTATTCAGGTTACTTGCTCAAACGGAAAGAATCTAACCTTTCTATACACCTCATTTCGAAAGAAAAGTGCCAATCCAAATGAATATATAATCAAATTCACAGGGGTGGAATATTCCTTTAACCAATACGATTGAGGTATCTTGTACCCGCTCAATCGGAAAGTTGTCAGGGTGCGTTCTTCTTCGTGGTGTTTTTCTTCTGTTGTTTGTTGGTAAGTAGCTTTTGTGTGCATTACCGCCATCTGTGGAACAGAATCTAAACCCTTCTATACGCCATTCATAAGTCCAGTTTTATAAAAAAAGAAAATACATAAACATGTGCCGAGCTTAATTATAAAATATTAGCAAGATTGAACTTGATCTTTTCCTGTTCCCGAGTGCGTTCTTTCAGCATATGCTGAGATATGACGTAACACGCAGCTCGACACGATCTTCGATTTAAAAAAAATGGAGGCGCGCTGGACTGCTGCGGAAAGTTTGTTTTTGATTCAAACTAAATTTCAAGACTGGACGAACGAAAAACTGGCAACACAGAGTCATTCCAACAAGTGAAAGAAAAACTCGAGGAAGTCGGTATCACGTGATGTTGGTGTTTACGCTTTACTGGGCATGCCCCATGGACTGTTCTGGTTGATTATAGCGGCACAATGTAGACACACGATTGGAATATTCTTTTCCATGTATACCATTGCTTTCGGAAAGATTCCATTCGGAAAGAGAAAAACTCGTCATGTAAATGTGGCTATAGTCTGCCCAACATATCCGGGTCTACTAGACAAGGTGTGGCCCAAGAGACCCCAATTAACATGATTTGATGACAAATTTTTTGTGGTGCTAATAATCACACAAGAAATTATAATGTGGTGAAGAGGTTTGCCGGCCTTCATATGAAAGATGACACAGAAAATGTTGCAATATTATCATATAGTGGTAGTTCCTGATTTTTTATTTCTTTGAATGTCTGTCCCACTTCAATGTTTCAGATCATCCAACAAATGTAAATTAAAAAAGAAAAAAAGTGCTGGCGCATGATGTGTGTAGTGCATGCCGAGAACGGCCCTGACAACGATTAAAACAGAAATATGGGCAATCACAGGTAAATCCTTAAGATACCGACTGCCTTACATTTATTCCACCTTTTTCTCTTTGAATGAGATTCATGAGATGAGAGAAGCTGATGAGAATTCATACTTTGTATCCCATGCCATGACTGTGGTTGGCTGAGAGATGTGCAGTCATCAGTTGGCATCACTTTCAGCTGCTGTCAGGTTGAGTTCCCCTTATGCGTGACGTCTTTGATCTGACATCAGATGTGATGGGACATGAATACAAAAGTATACATGCTGTCCATGCTGGTTCAGACACTTACATTAAATAGTGGTTTATTCCACTGAAATGTGCCTCTGAGGTTTTGGTGACACTGTGCGCCTGTCAACCAATTTACCACTCCACAGGGTGCGCTTCGCCTGCACTAAGAACAGACCAGGTCGGAGCTGCCGATCTTTTAGTACACAGTCATCTTTGGCGGGCTGTTTTGTCACGAATTTGTCACTGCGCCAAACTGAAAATGTGGACACCTCTCCTGCTGTGCCACCGCGCCCATCTCGGCGCAGTCTACCAAAATTGGTTGCGCACAGTGGTGCGCTGGACCGAATTACCACTGCGTGGGGTGCACTACGCTACGCCACCCTGCACCACGCCACAAAATTAGAGCCCTAAATGTATATTTTATCAAATGAATGTGTATTTAGTAGGTTTGGGCGATATTTTTTAATGTACCAGTATAGCGGTATAGATACTTCCCATGATAAGAAAATGACTTACACCGGTATAAATGATCAAATGTAACATGGAAGTTGTAGTGAAGAAGAAATACGAGAAGCATGTTTATTTTTGAACATAGCTCGTCTTAGCCGTAAATACACATTCTCCACACACGGAACACACTTCAGTGATCGTCCTTCAAAAGTAGAGCACCGTTTGCCCCTCGTTTGCGTAAACAAAACAATAGTGTGATAATAAATATCTTCCATGTACAGTTGGAATGGCATGGGTGACTACATCTTCCTTCATGACAGCCACGGGCATTACAGTTGGTTGGAGATTTAGTAGCAATATGCAGAGGCTGACATCCATTAGAAAAGTTAGCCACTTTCTTACCAATAAATACATGTGCTTTACAATATGAGATAAGTATATTACATGATATGGCTTAAGCTTTGTAGCTTTTTATACAAGACTATCATGATACATCCTGAAAATATCCCCATATATGCTATGGTCCATATCACCTAACCCTAGTATTTAGCATGCTAACATAGAAGTCATTATAATAATAATAATAATAATAATAATAACAGTGACAATAAAAGAGTAAAAGGTAAAAGCAAATGTCACAATATCACAATAAGAACAACCAAATAAGTAGAGCAGTGAAGATTACAAAACCATACTAAAACAAAACAACAAAAAAAAGTCATGTCATATCGCCAGTGGCTCTCACTACTAGTAAAAGTAATTATATTGATCACAACACAGTATTAGTGTTATTTGTGTTGTGAATGAATAAATGTGTTCATGGTCGTGTTTCTTTGTACACAGTGTCACCCATAAGGGTTCTCGACCTGACTTGTTGGCCAAGCGTGGATGGCTGTCACTCGTCTTTCTAGCCTACCTTGCAGTCATCTGTCACTTTCAGTAAGTAAATCAGATGTGACAAATCTATTCTAGGAACCAGCAGCATGGGTTGTCATTCCATGTCATTCCATGTTGTGGTTGTAAATAGGTAGATATTTGATTAACCTTGAAGAGAAATTGACATTTCCAGCAGCTCTGCAAGGATGTCATCATAACTATAGGGTACTTTCTTGGCTTTGCATGTGTTTGAGTCTGGTTCCTGGTACGGTTTCTGAAGATGGCATCGCCCTGGGCGTCGCCCTGGGCTGTGTCAAAATCAAGACTTAATAGTTGTTGATTTATGACAGCAGTATGATAAATGTTTTGTTCCTGTTTTCGTCAACCTGCTTTGGTGTCATAAGCATTTGAAAATGAATGTTCAATTCTTGGGTCCTTCTTGGGGACCATTCTGGTGCTTTTCGGGAGTTGGGTGTGCCATGAAGTCCTTAAGAATGCCTCCATTCAATGGCCTCGCCACTCACAGCGGGTGCACTTTGCCAGAAAACGAGCTAAATGCGTGGAAACAACTACATTTTTGTGGTGGGTTATCAATAAACCATATGGTAGATGGAAAGAAAATATATACCTCTAATCTAGTTACACGGCATCAATTATACACACAGTACCTTCCAACTCAAGTCTTTGTATGGTATCAATACCTGTCTATTAGGGATAAACCGATATGGATTTTTTCAGGCCCATGCCGATACCGATTTTTTTCCATCACCATTAGCCAATGGCTGATTATGGACAGCTGATTTTGCTTGGTCTCATATATGTGGCCAATACTGCTTTTGTTCCTTCAATATACATGAAAAAATGACAATGATAACAAATATTACAGGTCTCAAGTTTAAACAAACATTTATCGAAATGTAAACACTGAACACAGTATTTGGCTTTCTTGAACACACATTTCTTTCATCATTAAAGTTCGCGTTGTGCACGCTAAAGACCTCTGATAGCAGAGACGGCTGCTCCAATGTGCGTGTGTGTGCGTGTGTGTGCGCTCGGAGAGAGCGTACACACATAACACACATTTAACCTCAGCCCGGCGTTAAATTAAACTCCTGCCCTCTGATTGGCTGGCGACCAGTCCAGGGTGCACCCCGCCTCTCGCCCGAAGACAGCTGGGATAGGCTCCAGCAGCCCCGCTACCCTCGTGAGGATAAGCGGTAGAAAATGAATGAATGAATAAATTATTGAATGAATTGGGGTTAGGGGTACCTGCATGTGCTGCAGGATCACAAAGCTGCCCATGGATGCCTGTCGGTAAATCATGCCGCGGAAAAATACATCGGCAAACCCACACATGTATCGGCCGATCCAAGTAAAGAACGCAAATATCAATACCTGTCTTGCCTATGTGTGGTATCAATATCCATATATGTGTGGTATCAATATCTATGTATGTGTGGTATCGATGCCTGTCTTGCCTATGTGGGGTATCAATATCCATGTATGTTTGGTATTAATACCTGTCTTGTATATGTGTGGTATCAATATATGTATGTGTAATCAGTACAGTGTGTGTGCGTGTATGGCATCAGTACACTGTGTTGTGTGCGTGTATGTCATCAGTACAGTATGTGGTGTGTGTGTGTGTGTATGTATGTCATCAGTACAGTGTGTGTATTTTGTGTATGTATAACATGTTTCCATGTTAAAGTAAAGAAATATCAAGCATGTCAGTAGGGAGTTTCAAGCTCTACCTGTGACAGTCAGATTGGTTGAGGGTTCTTTGCTGATAGTAGTTATTGATGGGATGTTGTGATAGGATGATACGAGTATGTTTGGTAATACTAGTATGATAATACACAAATATGTGTGTGCTTTGTTTGTTTTTAGATGTCACTTGGTGGTTCTCCTGTGACCGTCGTCCAGCTGCCAGGGGGCCAGTTACAGGTTCAAGGAGTGATCCAGTCTCCTCAGTCGTCAGTCATTCAGCCCCCACAGGCACAGACTTCACAGGTCAGACCTTGATACAGTATGTCTAGTTGATACCAATGAATCACTCATCCTGTATACCACTGTCTCATATACAGTATGTGTTGTTGATACCAATGAATCAGTGGTATAACAGTATCTCATCAGAGTACTTGGTACTCCTGCATATTAATGTTTACAAAGGTGTTGTTTGATCATCCGATGACTTGATCAGCAACATGCTTGACTGTAAACACCCAAGTGGGGAAAATGCATGTCTTTGTTATGAGTTTAAAAAAATCCAACTTTATGTGAGACCATGAACGCATCCTGGCTTATGTCTGACTTGTGATTGGATGACCACGAGGAAGGCAGGGAAGCCAGTGTTTGACTACCTGGGTTGGTTCAGATGTGACAGACACGTATTCCCCCCCAACGTGGTAAAGTAACAATCAATATATCCCCCCCAAACAGAAACATCTCAGAAGAAAGTAGAGGTTTTAATTCTACTCGGACAGATGTCATTGTCTTCTGTGCCAATGATGCTGGCTTACATTTACTTAATATGTGGCGAGAAACAACACAAAACGCTTCAACAGACGCACTCCACACTTTGTTATAATTTAGTCCATAGTAGATATGGAAATGAAAGTGATCATCCCTGCAGGTGAAACCTGTACCCAACGGGCTCCAACCAACAATCCCATCTGATTGATGAGCTGCACATACAGTATGCATTAGGCCAAGTCACCTCTTCCAAATCTTCAATTGAACCTGCGCCACAGGGCCAGTCTCTTTCCCGCCAAGGGACACAAAATCTGTGAATTTTTTTTGTGCATGTATCGTGCACACGTTGTCTTATGACGTGATCCCACAAAGCTGAAAAATGTTCAATTTTTCATCACTTTCGCCCAGACGAGGACCAATCAGTGGGATGGAGCGACTAATGAGCAGACAGGATGGTATTCAGTTCTCTCTCACACAGGTAAACATGGAGGACAAAAGTCATACTTTCCCAGAGCTATTTGACATTTCTAAAAAAATAAATTAGAGATAATTAAAAAAGATTTGCAGCATGGGAACTAGAACCAGAGTAAACATATCAGGTAAGTTTACAGTAATTTACACATACATTTATGCAAGTTTATTCCCAATAATAGCAAGAGTACTTGATCAACTTGTCTGTTCTTATCTGAACTACGTTGATACCCCAAAATTCCCTCCTTTGACGGCCAAAATGGTGCGAGACTCCTAATTGGCTCAGCATGTGATCTCATCCCAGTTATTGGTCTCCAGCTAAAAGAAACACGCTGTCAATTGACCGTGCTACACATTTCTTCAGGCGTCAGGTAGTGAGGTTTAACCAAGATGATAGCATGATAACACTGATGGTTGGCATCCCTTACACATGCACATTCACTGCACTTCTATTTCTTCTATTGTCTTCTTTAGAGTTTATACTGTAAGACCTTGATTTAAACCTGTTTTGTGGCTCCAGGCAATTTTTCTTTAGTAGGCAAGGGGGTAAAATGGCTCTTTTCATAGTAAAGGTTGCCGACTCCTGGTCTATCTCATTATTCAGGCTGCACACACGAATGCTGTGACGTATATCCATGGATACTTTCTCTAGTATTTTCTTTTTGGAAGATAAACATAAACATGCTTGCTGAAATATGAGGTTTAGACTTTTACACCTTCTAAAATACTGTGATTCTCAAGTGTGGGGTCACAGCCAGTTTCAGTGGGTAGCAGGGTCTTTGCCCAGAAAGATCGTGTAATGACCTGATGCCCCTGAACACACCTCAGCATGTGCTGTTGGCTTACTACATGTGCCATGTGTCAAGCTTGAGGGAGGGGGTGAGTTAAGAGCAAGACGGCAAGTAGCTAGTATCTGCTAGAGAACAAGCTTATTTTGTGATGCTGGGGGGAATTCCACCCACAATGAAGACTGCCAGGTACACTATGAGGGCCAAATGGATACACTGTATTTCTGAATCCAAATGAGCATGGACAAGTGAAGTTATTTATTGTTGCTACAGGTGACTGATGATTCCTTGCTTGATGACTCTTCATTTTTCTACTCAAGGGTTCAGATAGCGACGATTCACATGATTCTTCAGACAGTGGCGCTACACCGCAGAAAACCAGAGAGCTGCTGGCCAGACGACCATCATACAGGTAAGAAAAGCAAATACGTCCAACATGCGATAGAGCATCATCATCGTCATTGTTGTTGTCTTTTCTTGATTCCTCTTCAGAAAAATCCTCAATGAGCTTTCCTCTGAGGGAATATCACACACTGAGGGGAAGGACAGCTCCACCACCTCAGGAGTGACGGGCGTGACTATACCCGCACCCATCTACCAGACCACCACCGGCCAGTACAGTGTGTACCTCACCTGCTCTCCTACACGTATGTAAGATAACTGGACTGTGGAAAAACCCTGTCCTGATCTCTGTGTGCACTAGTTACCGTTACGCCCAATGGAACCATCCAGCTGACAAACCCAGGACCTGATGGCATTCAGGAACTGCAGGTAGCCATGGCTAACCCGACCGGAGGCCAGCAGGGCACAACCATTCTTCAGTATGCTCAGACCCCTGACGGCCAGCAGATACTGGTACCGAGTAACCAGGTGGTTGTGCAGGGTGAGGAAATGGTTTATTTGATGAGTCTACTGTGTAAAGCATCTGGCGAACAATCATCCTGTGACACAAAGATTTCCATTTTTCCAAGGTGCAGGAGGAGAAGTACAGACGTACCAAATACGCACAGCACCAACATCAGGCTCGCTGCCACAAGCTCTGGTGATGGCATCGTCTTTGGGGCTCTCTCAGAGCAAACCCGATGATCCGACAATGAAGAGGGAAATTAGGCTGGCCAAAAACAGGTAAATAGATGCCAAAGATTTGATGTCGACAACCCTTGGACTGGCTCATTGATGTCGACGTAAGCGGTTGTGGACATAACAGAAACTGAAAGTAGCTGTTGCTTGCACATTGGTGTGACTTTGGCCAGACACATTGGGAGAATGGCTGATTAAGGAATGTTTAGCCAATGGCACTTTGTTGCCATGGGTTTCCTCCTTTGGGCTTTTTTTATTTGAATTATTTTATTTTTTTATCTTATAAAATGTAAAATGTCTAACATGTAAATCTAATGTATGTAAATAAATGTCTCACTGTTAAGTGTAACCCTATTCATATGTTATATATTGTATTTACTTTCCCAAGGATAGTGGGTGTGAAGCAGGAAGAGGCGGGACATAATCATATACAGGATATAGTAATACACATCTTTCTTGCTGGACTGACCACTGTCCCCCTCCCTCGTCACAGGGAAGCAGCCCGTGAGTGTCGACGGAAGAAAAAGGAATACGTCAAATGCCTTGAGAATCGAGTGGCCGTGCTCGAGAACCAAAACAAAACCCTGATCGAAGAGCTGAAAACCTTAAAGGAACTTTATTGCGTGAAAACGGGATAACGTGGCGGAAGTGCAGAGACGAGCCGTGTCAGCTCTGTGGATATGATCAGGTTTCTGGGAACACTTCAGGTTGAGATCCTCCATCTTTTTACATATAGCAATCAGATATGTACCCTTTTATATATCCAAACACAAAACCATTTGGACATTTTCCACCCATTGTTTTGTATTTACTAATGCTATAACATTTATAGTTGTGTATATTTTTAAACTGGGAACTTTGGAATTGTGAACTTTTAGTGTCACTTTCTAAATGTCCTTTCCTGCTTTTGTTTTATTTCTTACTTGTGTTTTGAAGTAAATGATATTGGGTTCTTTTGTTTTTAGCTCTCAATAACATTTACACAGTTTGACTTCAACAGCAATTTCCCTTTTTCCCCAATAAGGACATGTTACATTTCATTCCTTCATTTTCTACAAAGGGATTTATGTCTGTATGCGTGTGCGTGTGTATTCCTTGTCTGGTCGCCATGGTTAGCCAATTGAATGACTAATTTTGGCAAATTTTTTAAAAGGTGAACATGCGACCATTTGATCTTGGAAGGTGGGGCGATGTGCAGCAATGTATGAAATATTGCTGATTGTGTAAGTAAATAATATATATTTTCACTCGATAGGCTTTTCTGGTGGTTTTTGGTTTACCCTGTCACTTAATGCAATATCCCATAATATGAGGTCGTATGACGACAGTCAGTGGAGCTTCAAGATGTTGAATGTGGACTTGAGAGAAGCCAGCAGCCTCCACATCTTTCCAAGTGGCTCTGGTAATGGTGCATCCGTCTCCAAAGAAGAACCACAAAGGCTCCAGCGTGTGTTGGAGGAAGTGTATCCAAGTTGACGTACTTGACAGCACATGTTCCAGAAAGAAGAAGGCTCCACCCTGGGGTGCAGAAAAAAGTAAAGACGGTGGGTGGATGCATAGCAGTTTATCTTGACAGTCTTATGCTTGGAGTGCTTCTCTCAGGTACTCTGGCTTCCTGTGAGCCTGCTACCTGCTAGGTATATATGCAGAGGTCAGCCCATGGAAGTCATAACCTCATGCATATGGTCTTCTTCCATGCAGCATGTCAGACAGCTTGTGTATCTACGCAGCTTGGAGGCAAGTATACCTATCATTCAGCACTTAGTCTTTAGTGCCGAGCGTTTGAAAAATGGATGTGATGTGAGTAGCGGGGTCATGTCACATACTGAGGTGTCTTAATATTTTGCAATGTATGGAGAGCTGAAAATTAAAGCTTTGTCTTCAAATATACACGGTACATATATAATATATATTTACACGCACACATTGGTGTGTCTGAGTTCTACAGTTTTTTTGCACATGTCACACAGTGTAAATATTAGTCCATGACAAAACAACTCAACACTTGTTTCATTTGAAAAAGGCATCATTTTATGATCCAAATCCAAACCATTATAGTGGAAATAGCTAATCATCATTTGCACATCATGAATAGCTAAGCTAAATAAATGACAAGACCGATGACAAACAGGTCCTCGGCGAGGGATCAGACAAAGAGTAGCTCAAAAGACCCTTATGATTAGTGTAAACATTGGACCAGGTTTTCCCTTGCCCGGAGGCAGGTCACTGGGGCCCCCTTCTGGAACTCCCACAGGGGGACATTGAGTCTGAATGGGTCATGTTTTGTGCCTCCATTGTCGAGGTGGCTGATCAGAGCTGTGGCTGTAAGGTGGTCTGTGCCTGTTGTGGCTGTAATCCCAAAACCAATGGTGTCCACCAACGGAGATGGATGCCGTCAAGCTGAAGGAGTCCTATCGGGCCTTTTGGTTCATGGGACTTCAGAGGCAGCTGACGAGTACCGGTAGGTCAAGCGGTCCGCAGCTTTGGCAGTCGCTGAGCCTTCCTGCTGGCGGGGGCACACCTGTGCCCGCTGGTGTGTGGCCCTCAATTCCCTTCTGGGGTGTGGTCTCTCGCCGGTCTCGGAGGTGTAGCTCTCCTCCGGCTTGCTGGCGCGCACGGACGAAAAACTGGCAATACGGAGTTATTCCAACAAGTAAAAGAAAAAGTCGGGGCAGCCGGTATCACGTGTTGTTGTTTACATTTTACTGCCCATACCGCATTGACTATAGCGGCGCATGTAGACAAGAGATTGGAATATTACTTTCCATGTACAGTGCATCCGGAAAGTATTCACAGCGCTTCACTTTTTCCACATTTTGTCATGTTACAGCCTCATTCCAAATTGTATTAATTTAATCTCTTACCTCAAAATTCTACACAAAATACTCCATTATGACAATGTGAAAACGTTTTTTTTTTTTTTTTTTACTTTTTTTTGAATTTATTAAAAATAGAAAACTAAGAAATCACATTTATTCACAAGTATTCACAGCCTTTGCCATGAAGCTCAAAATTGAGCTCAGGTGCATCTTTTTTCCACTGATCATCCTTGAGATCTTTCTACAGCTTAATTGGAGTCCACCTGCAGTAAATTCAGTTGATTGGACATGATTTGGAAATATAATAACTGTCTATATAAGGTCCCACAGTTGACTGTGCATGTCAGAGCACAAACACCAAGCATGAAGTCAAAAGAACTGTCTGTAGACCTGCGAGACAGGATTGTCTTGAGGCACAAATCTGGGGAAGGATACAGAAACATTTCTGCTGCTTTGAAGGTCCCAATGAGCACAGTGGCCTCCATTATTCCTAAATGGAAGACGTTTGGAACCACCAGGACTCTTCCTAGAGCTGGCCGGCCTTCTAAACTGAGCGATCGGGGAAGAAGGGCCTTAGTCAGGGAGGTGACCAAGGCCCCGATGGTCACTCTGTCAGAGCTCCAGCGTTCCTCTGTGGAGAGAGGAGAGCCTTCCAGAAGGACAACCATCTCCGCAGCAATCCACCAATCAGGCCTGTATGGTAGAGTGGCCAGATGAAAGCCACTCCTTAGTAAAAGGAACATGGCAGCCCGTCTGGAATTTGCCAAAAAGCACCTGAATGACTCTCAGACCATGAGAAACAAAATTCTCTGGTCTGATGATTGAACTCTTTGGTGTGAATGCCAGGCGCCATGTTTGGAGGAAACCAGGCACTGCTCATCACCAGGCCAATACCATCCCTACAGTGAAGCATGGTGGTGGCAGCATCATGCTGTGGGGATGTTTTTCAGCAGCAGGAACTGGCAGACTAGTCAGGATAGAAGGAAAAATGAATGCAGCAATATATAGAGATATCCTGGATAAAACCTGCTCCAGAGCGCTCTTGTCCTGCTGAAAAATGAACCTTCGACCCGAAGCACACAGCCAAGATCTCAAAAGATTGGCTTCAGAACCACTCTGTGAATGTCCTGGAGTGGCCCAGCCAGAGTCCAGACTCGAATCCGATCGAACATCTCTGGAGAGATCTGAAAATGGCTGTGCACAAACGTCTCCCATCCAACCTGATGGAGCTTGAGACTTATTGCAAAGAAGAATGGGCAAAACTGCCTAAAGATAGGTGTGCTAAACTTGTGGGATCATATTCAAAAAGACTTGAGGCTGTAATTGCTGCCAAAGGTGGATCAACAAAGTATTAAGCAAAGGCTGTGAATACTTATGTAAATGTGATTTTTTTTCGTTTTTTATTTTTAATAAATTCAAAACATGTCAAAAAAACCTTTTTTCACATTGTCATAATGGAGTATTTTGTGTAGAATTTTGAGGTAAGAGATTAATTTAATACAGTTTGGAATGAGGCTGTAACATGACAAAATGTAGAAAAAGCGAAGCGCTGTGAATACTTTCCGGATGCACTGTATTTGCATTTTTTTTGGAAGTAATTCGGAAAGATTCCATTCGGAAAGAGGAAAAACACCTCATGTAAACGTGGCTAGTGACAATTCCTCCACAGCGCTGGAAGAGACTCATTGCAAGTTTTCCCAAAGGCTAGATTGCACTTATTAGCTTTAGGCTAATGACTTTTTCACACAGGGACATGGAGCTTTGCTTTTTTACTGCCTTCATCAGAAAAGGTTTCATTTGAAAAAGGACTTGGAGTGTTGATTTGTGTTGTCATGGACTAATATTTACATTTGTTGATGATCTTCCATGGTTCTTCAAAAATACACTTTTAATAAATCATGCTGTTTTGTGGTTGGATACAGCCTATTTGTCAAAATGTACATATTTAAAGACATTTTACATTCACATATTTTGCCTACTGAAGCATTCTAAAGCATACAAATATCGAAATTAAGTCAAATGCAAACATGCAGCATTCAGAAGGCACATGTGATCAAAGAGGTAGTGATAGGTTGTATTGCACACTGGCCACTAGTTGTCAGTTATGTTGGTTGAGACACAAGCACCAGACTTGATGGCTTTTATTGCAGCTTTGAATGAACCCACCTCTAGCACCACAACACATTTACAGCAACCGTTTTATTTATGTCTTATGCGTATTCAGCTTACCTGCTCTTTTCATGTCTTCTGTGGTGGGAAATAGGATTGGAAAAGTGACTTGTAGGGGTGTTATGTCATGTCTATGTGTCTCTAATTATGTTAAAAAGGGTATTTGGAAGTCAACAGGTTTTCTACGATAAAAATAAATGGAAATGGTTTTATTGTGGAAACAATGAACCGCCATCAGGGTGGGATTACTGTATTGGTGGAACTTTTTTTTAAATAACTTCCAACTTCTACAACTTTTTTAAAAAATTCATGAGAATGTCCATGTACCCCAACCCTCCCCCAAGCATCCTTTGTTTTGGTTCCATATGTGACCCTTAATGCCACTGGTACTCACTAGTGTCATTATATTCATACCAAGACTGGAATTGACTTTTCCCATTTCCTAAAGCAGTGATTTTTGCCACAGCACACTAGTGTGCCATGACAAATTATCCAATATCCAATTATTCAATGTCACTTTCTACAGGCCCCGGTTTCACACTAAGTATAAAGAAATATAGAATTATATTGTAATTAAATATACTGTACAAAGTGTCATTTTGTGTTTTGGGCACCATCACACACTCACTGTTTTCAGCACTCGTCGAGTCTCTTGCAGAACCGTCTTCACATCCCGGACAGAACACAGCACCAACGTGCACACCACCACGTCCACAGACTCGTCCCGCACCTCCTGCATGTCCTCTGCGTGGACCACCAGGAAGGCCTCGTAGGTCAGGTGCTTGTTGGCGTCCATGCTCTTCCGCAGGTAGGTCTCAAAGTGCGGGTTGGGGTCGGCGCAGAGCACGGTGCATCCATACGGGTAGAACTGGAAGTTTGCACCGCTACCACAGCCGATCTCCAGCAAGCGAAGGCTTCCGTTGTTGTCGGCGAACTTGCACACGTTCCGGAAGAGCTTCCTCTTCTCGCTATGCATTTTGGCGTTGTACCTCGCCGTCATGGCGTAGACGAGCCGCGGGAAGCAACGTTTGTACGCCGCGCTCAAACCCAACGCCTTCAGGAGGAACAAGGGGAAAGACAAAAACACGCAAATCAGCCTGCAAATCTTCAGGAGACAAGACCTCATTTTAGCAAACCCACAAGATTAGCCCAAGTAATCCCTTTGACGTGTAATAGTACCTTGGAACCACACGGAGGCACCATTGTCACCTCAGGTAGTTGAGATTTATCATTAGAGGTAGTAATACTACTGAAATTACTGCGGGTAATCAATTTGATGTGTGATAACACCTTGGAACTACACAACGGTGCCACTGTAACATGAGGTAGTTGAGATTAATCATCAGAGGTGGTGATATTATTGCAATATCTGTGACCGTGTAATTGGGCCTTTAAGGGCCTTGAATGGTGACAGGAGCCAATGAGTCGGGCCGTGGTGCTAGGTGTAATGCTAATGGTTCATTTGAACATGCATCAGATTACAATTGAGTGCATCCCATAATAAGTTCCCAGTTCCACATGTCCAAAAGGAGTAGGAAGAAGCAAAGCTTATTAAATCCTACCCCTCCATCTGGTACTTTTACAATCAGTAACTGTTACATTTGTTCACTTCCTGCTTTCCATAACACAGTTTAAGTTTAATTTTTTTAATATTTAAATTTTTTTGTGAGGTGATATGAGCATTCAATGACATAATGGGTACCATAGTAAGTGTCAATATAGTGATATATATAGCACATCATATAACCGAAGCTTCGGTTTCAACCCGCTGCATGACTGCTGTTGTGGGGAAGATGTTTGGTGATTTCGGCCTTCGAAGTAAAGTGAAGGAGGAATACCCGACGGTAAAGGAGGAGGCGGAGGAGTGTGTGGTTGACATGTCTGAGACAAAAGTTTGCAGCGCATGGACGCCCTGCAAACGAGGGCGTGGACAAACATGGCGGCACTCATAAGTACATGTGGGACCTCATGAAAGCACTGAAATTCTCCGGTAGGGGAAGTTGGCAAGCCAATAAAGCTCAGTTTTCAGTTGGTGGCTGATGCAACAGGTTGGACCGAGAGGTTGAAGGCGCTGCTGTTGGCATTATCACTGACGGATGTTAAAACCCTTGTTATCAGGTGGTGCAGGACCCTTAACCCTTTCTGTGCTGAGCAGGCGCACCTACTTCTCCGCTTCAAGGGTTAAAACCTGTGTTTAAAAAGGACGCTTCTAAGTCAAGTCGGGTTGAAGGAAACTCACCCAGGTTGTAACTCTGAAAGTAACTCACCCAATGGAGTAACCATATTGCACCCAGCACTAGACCCTCTACTAATAGCCGCTTTCCTCTGTGATGGTTTGTTGCATTTGGTATCGACCTGGGGTCATTTAGTCATCTGTTAGCGATCAGAAGGACCTGTTTATCATATGAAAAGTGTGACCCCTGGCTTGGACCCTAGACAGGTGTTAACATTCCGGGCCATAATGTACCCAGACGTGGTCACTGGATGCCTTTTACGGTCATGCCCAGGACCCAGTCCTTTCACAACAGTCAAAAAGTCCCCTGTTACTGTTGCATTCTTGACACGGATGACGCAACATCCTGCTTGCTACTGCTGAGCCCGGAAGAGCCCGGCTTTCCTGCAAGCTGGTTGGCGCACTGCACAGGCGCTTTGGCGCGCATATGGGATGCCCAGCACGAGAAAGGAGGTGATCGGCACCCACGTCCCATGATCTGCTGGGGGTGTCGTCAACCAGGTCACCTGCTGCATCGCTGCCCCGAGTTCCCAGCTGTCAAGGGGGAAAAAAAGCGATAAAGCGATTGAAGTCCATCTGCGACCTGAGTGTCTCTCCCTTACCACAACCTGGGGAATTACAGTATTCATGTCACTGCTAGTAATCCCTTTGAGATGTAATAACACCTTGGAACCACACAACGGCGCCATTGTAACAGGAGGTAGTTGAGAGTAATGTTTAGAGGTAGTAATAGTACTGATATTACTGCTAGTAATTCCTTGGAACCACAGTTGAGACAAGATGGAAGTAATATTGAAATACTGTACTCAAGTAGCGCGGCACGGCGGTCGAGTGGTTAGCGCGCAGACCTCACAGCTAGGAGACCAGGGTTCAATTCCACCCTCGGCCATCTCTGTGTGGAGTTTGCATGTTCTCCCCGTGCATGCGTGGGTTTTCTCCGGGTACTCCGGTTTCCTCCCACATTCCAAAAACATGCTAGGTTAATTGGCCACTCCAAATTGTCCATAGGTATGAATGTGAGTGTGAATGGTTGTTTGTCTATATGTGCCCTGTGATTGGCTGGCGACCAGTCCAGGGTGTACCCGCCTCTCGCCCAAAGACAGCTGGGATAGGCTCCAGCACCCCCCGCGACCCTCGTGAGGATAAGCGGTAGAAAATGAATGAATGAATGAATGAATGTACAAGTAATTTGCTGACATTTCACTGAAGTACAGCATTTCTTTGCTGATTGGCTGGGGGATGTCACATGGTGCAATCCTGTTTGACTTTGCTCGCTGCAGAAACACCTACAGTAGATCCTGTCTTTCACTGGAGGTATACTTTCTACCAGCGAATAGTCAAAATTGCAGCTTACTAAAGACTTGGAAAATGTACAACATACACTATGGTGCGTTAAAGGACCAGTGAACAGAGAGCAGCAAGAGGCCACTCTTGGCCAAAACGCCCACAGACCGCCATGCATAGTGTACCCCTTTGTTTTGCAAAGGTAATAAAAACTGCCAAAGTTCGATCTTTATTTCAGGCATTCTCTTTCCTGTTAGGATGATCCCATTTTTCCCACAACAGGTTCTTGTAGCTGGAGAAATGCACGCAGCATGAAGGTGTCCTCTTGAGCGTCAGCTGTGTATGACGGCTGTAAATCTACTTGATGCGTAGCTCACGACATGTTCTTTGTTGAAGAAGACCAGTGGCGCTGTAATATGTCTTAGTTGGAGGTCAGAAAAGCCGGCAGCCTCCAGATGTTTCCACGTGGCAAGGGTGAGCCGACATCCATCACCCAAGTAGTAGCACACGGGCTGGGGGGACATGATGGAAGAAATATATCCAAGCCACCACGTGCTCCGGGAAGAAGAAAGCTCCACCCTGCAAGGCAAATGTCAGGTTAGGTTAGGGCAGGGTACGGTGCGATACGATACTTATAGGTTAGGGTAGGGTAGCTTAGGGTAGGGTAGGGCAGGTTCTTTCTTTTCTTAATTTATATCAGACATGCATACTATGTTACATTATTCTTTCTCACATATACACTTACAATATATATATATATATATACACACATATACATACACATATCTACATATATATATTTATATATATATATATACATACACATACATGCACACACACAACTCCTCATTACTACACATGTCTGAAAAGGAGCAGGAAGAAGCAAAGCTTATTAAATCCTACCCCTTCTCCACGCCATAGCAGTTACCAATTCAATATGTGATATAATCACAGAATCTTTACATAAGACAAAACCACAAAAGAAGAGTGGGAACATCGGACACCCCAGCAAAACCCCAGGACATTGCTGAAGCACACCACCAACCCCGCTAGTCAACCCACCTGGCCCCGACCCCCCTAGCCCCTGAATGCACCCACCGAGTGCCCAGCACCCCAGCAAGTTAGGGTAATAGGGTAGGGTAGGCTAGGCTAGGGTAGGATACGGTAGGGTAGGGTAGTGTAGGTTAGGGTTGTGTTGGGTAGGGTAGGGTAGGGTGGGGTAGTCTAAGGTAGAGTAATGTAGGGGAGGTTAGATTAGGGAAGGGAAGGGTAGGTTAGGGTTGTGTAGGTTAGGGAAGGGAAGGGAAGGCAAGGGTAGGTTAGGGTAGGGAAGGGAAGGCAAGGGTAGGTTAGGTGAGGGTAGGTTAGGGTAGGGAAGGGTAGGGAAGGGTAGGGAAGGGTAGGATATGGGTATAATTCATCTTGAACATGTAAACATCACACAACCACAACAATTGACAATTCGGCATGTCCAAGAAGGAGCGTTTAGCAGACATGATGGTAGTACAGGAATAGTTTTCAGAGACAGGAACAGATTGATTTGCTGTGGCGAACCCCTGAAGGGAACAGCTGGAAGAGAAAGAAGAAGAAGTATTTGTCAGAGGTGCAGCGTGGTCATGAGTACAGACGGTGTAATTGCTAAGCGTGATGGATTGGTCACTGTGAGACTGGTTAGACGTAGAATTATTGTATGTGCTTCTTCCTCCTACTTTGGAAACATCCAATGCTTGTATTGTTTCTTCAACTCGCCCATTTTAGTACATACTTTTATTTCCTTACTCAATTTGTTCCATAGCTTCATTCCACAGCCTTGTCCGTGCATAGAAGCGTCTTAGGTTTCATTTTTCCCTGGGATCATATTTCTCCTCTCTTGTTGACAATCTCTTGTAATGTGTTACGTATTTGCTTTGTACATCATTGTATCTGTTTGCAAGTTGACCAGATGAGGAAATGCTAATAACGCTGATTTTAGGAATAAAGGGTTGGTGTGTTGTTTCGAAGCGGCATGCTGGATGATCCGAACTGACCTTTTCTGTAGCATAGTGAGAGTACTATATTGTTGCAGTATTTCCCCTTTGTAAACTTAGATATGACAATACTCGAAAGCAGTAGAGAGTATGGAGTGATTCATATTCCAAAACTAATTTTGCTTTATTCAGTATTGATATTTTATGTTGTATGTCTTTATTGTGAGGTTTCCAACTCATCTTTTCATCTATTATTGAAATATATAGGAATGTATTTCCATTCACTCTTTCAATGTCTTAATCAATTTGTATTTGTCTTTTTTCGACTTGTCAAATAGCATTATTTTAGTTTGACTAAAGTTTGGGGATAGTCTTATTATTTTCTAAGCATCTTTTTAGCAAAGCTAATTCCTCTGTGATTTTATTATTAGTTCCTGTGTGCTTCCTCCAGAGCAGAATGAGGCTGTATCGTCTGATACTAGTTCCAAGTCCTTCATGACTTTACAGATGTTTATGTATAGATGAAGCAGTTTTGGGGTGGCACGGCGGTCGAGTGGTTAGCGCGCAGACCTCACAGCTAGGAGACCAGGGTTCAATTCCACCCTCGGCCATCTCTGTGTGGAGTTTGCATGTTCTCCCTGTGCATGCGTGGGTTTTCTCCGGGTACTCCGGTTTCCTCCCACATTCCAAAAACATGCTAGGTTAATTGGCGACTCCAAATTGTCCATAGGTATGAATGTGAGTGTGAATGGTTGTTTGTCTATATGTGCCCTGTGATTGGCTGGCCACCAGTCCAGGGTGTACCCCGCCTCTCGCCCAAAGACAGCTGGGATAGGCTCCAGCACCCCCTCGACCCTCGGGAGGAAAAGCGGTAGAAAATGAATCAATGAAGCAGTTTTGGTCCCAGTATTGACACCTGGGGTACTCCACACAATGTATTCAAGCTACTTCATGTACAGTATATTCTCCTATTTTCACATATTGCCTCTTATCTGCTAAGTAGCCTTTAACCCAGTTCAAGGCTAATCCTCTGACGCCACATCTTTCTCATTTCTGAATTAGGAGATTGGGATTCATTGTATGGAAGGCTTTTGTCAAATCTAGAATACTGCAGCCGCATACTTTCTAGGGTGTATTGCATTAGTCATTTCCTCAGTGCCACGGACGCTGAGATGTTAGCTCTTATTCGTATTGGCTGAAATGTGACACCAGGACTCCATGATCATCTATCAGTGGCAGTTCTTATGTGTACATGAAGTACATCTATCGCCAATCCAGCGACCAAATTGCCAAGTTGCCAACACTGCTTGTCAAGCAAACAGCCGCAGCAAACTAAGCGCAATGAAGCGGACTAAACTCCAACAAATTTCAAATCATTGTCCTCCTAGTGTACTATGAATAACCCAGGCTAAAACGATATTTCCCTTCATCCTTGACTTCAACAACAGGACCAGAAGCTACCTTCGCAGACACGTTGCTCAATGTGGTTTACCAGTTTGGCCGCTAGAGGGCAGAAGAGCTGAGGAATCCAAGACTGTTGAGCACCGCTGGTAGAAACCACAAGATCATGTTTAACATCCGGCTGCATGGCGGTCTAGTAGTTAGCGCGCAGACCTCACAGCTAGGAGACCAGGGTTCAATTCCACCCTCGGAGTTTGCATGTTTTCTCCGGGTACTCCGGTTTCCTCCCACATTCCAAAAACATGCTAGGTTAATTGGTGACTCCAAATTGTCCATAGGTATGAATGTGAGTGTGAATGGTTGTTTGTCTATATGTGCCCTGTGATTGGCTGGCCACCCGTCCAGGGTGTACCCCGCCTCTCGCCCAAAGACAGCTGGGATAGGCTCCAGCACCCCCGCGACCCTCGTGAGGAAAAAGCGGTAGAAAATGAATGAATGAATGAATGTTTAACATCCCCAGCAGGGCCGTTGACAGCTTTGGCTGGGCCTGGAACACACACACACACACATACACACACCAGTTCTGGGGCCCCCCTCATGCCTGGGCCCGGGACAAGATACCCCTTTGTCCCCTCCCACCCCCTATCAATGGCCCTGATCCCCAAAAATGCAAAACTGGACTATTGATGCCTGCTGAGATATAAGTCTGGTGAAGTCAGCCAGACTAAAGGATCAAATAAATAGGAACGTTCATGTTAATGCCTTAAAGTGCAAAATAGCATTCTTATGCCACTTTTGAATCAGAGTGAAAAAAAGTTACTGTGAACATACGTTCCAGTTCACGCTTCTGCTCCTGAATGACGGCACTCAAAAGGGTGAAAATTTGTGCAAAAATGCACCTCCACTTTGTTGTCTGGGCTAAACCCAGAAGGCTTTCATTTGGAAAAAGAAACACTTTAAAATGCATAAATCATATTTGTCAAATGGAACCCACACTTCAAATGGTATGGTATACCATACCATTGTGGACAATGATCATGACTTGGAAGGACTTGAACATTTCCAGCCTATGACTTGGGATTTGACTTGACTGATCTGGTCTTCAGTTGTGACGTGGACTTGGACTTGCACACCTTTACTTGGGATTTGGGACACGACTCGGTCTTGCACGTCTTTGGAGACTTCCAGACAAACGACCGACTCGACTTGTAAGAAAAGGAAACAGCGCCATCTGGTGCTCGAAGGCTCACTGTCTCACTGCAGAGATGCACTGTATGACATTTTTCCTATACGGCACCCACTAAGGGACCTGGAAATCCGGTGCCGAGCTCAGTAAAAAATACGCGAAGCCAAGCATTGACCTGACACTTCCACTTTAAGAGATGGTAAAAACAAATGAATGGTTCCGTTCTTAATTGCCGGCTTTTTATTCCTTGGTTTGTTTTGCTGGCTGCTGCGGTCACTTGTCCGTTCTTAAGATTGCAGGCATTTGCTGACACTCCCTAACAATTTGCTCCGAGTCATCAATTATGCAGGGCAGCGGAGCGCACGCGGAGCCAAGATAGCAGCAGCGGCAGCGGCAGCAGCAGCAGCAGCAATATGGCGACAGCCGCAGTTGGGCAACACTCTTTTCTACATCCGCTGTCCTCCGGACGCCGACTGGATTCCTGCTAGAGGCGTTTTGGCAAAGTAAGTGACATGTTTCCTGCTTTGTGTCATCTTTGCTTCGCCGCGCGGGTCGCAGTCCCACTTTGCCCACGGACTGCGTCCCAATGCCGCAGAGCGCTGCTCCCCCTCTCGGCATCCTTCCTTCGCTCCCGCGGCGGGGATACCCGACACGCAACCTGACACGATGTCTTTACATGTATCGGCGAAAGAAAGAACACGGCGAAAGAAATGTGTGGTGATGTGATGAGATGTTTTTCACTGGGTGGGTGCGTGGGGGGGAGGGGGGGGAAGCCGAGAGTCAGCATGTTATTTTGGGGTGTTGGCCTGCCTTGTTTAGGAAGACATCGCTCCATACAACATACGCAGATAGAAAGTGTCATCAAACTTCTGGCAGTGCCTCATAATAATAATAATAATCCACAATCATTCCATCTTTGCGCCATTTTCCCCAGAAGGTGCATGTTGGCTGGAGGGGGTCTGTGACTCCCCCACTGTATGACTTCGTGGCATCCTGTAGCAGCATCATACTGTCCCACACTGCAGCAGGCATTCTACACCAAATACAGCTTACAGGTGCAAATGTGCTGCTCGCACAGGCGTGGGTGGGAAGTGGACTAATGTCTCATGTTGTCACGTGTGCTTGGGACATTTCTACATGGAATATGCGGATGCTCCCAAGCAGGCGTGCCGTCAGTGTGCAATGCATGCGTGAATGAATGAAATGGCACATGTAGTAATGTATATATATATATATATATACAGACTGAGGTTATGTGAGGCCTCTTTAGTATTTGGCAGCCCGTCTCATCAGGTATGCTGGACACGGGCCTTGGGGACGGCCCCGTATGCTCCAATTTCCTGAAGTAAAATACAGCAGTGTAATACTTGAAAAAGTGCATGCAGACGTTGGATGAAATCAAGCAGTTTGAGTCGCCAACAAATTA
Organism: Doryrhamphus excisus; assembly: GCF_037039965.1. Classification (NCBI taxonomy): domain Eukaryota; kingdom Metazoa; phylum Chordata; class Actinopteri; order Syngnathiformes; family Syngnathidae; genus Doryrhamphus; species Doryrhamphus excisus. The sequence continues at coordinate 6,856,703 of NC_136374.1, forward strand.
ATTGCTTTCAAATTCGATTGACATTCGAAATGATTGAAACGGTTGAGTGAGGCAATGTTGACGACGAAGGCTTTCCCACAGGAAGTAGATCTTCTCTCAGGGTTACCAATGGCCAAGCTTCTCACAATTCTTAAATACATTCTAAATTGCCTTGTGCACGTTACACAAAACCATCCCAGTCATGCACTACACAACAGCCATCACCAAATGGCGGGCCTCTGTCTGGATATGGACCCAATGATGGCCCATTACGGACCTGTGACCAACTCAAGTGAATGGGAAGATGATAACATGTAATCATGCTCGTGGATCCATCGTAGCAGCAGTTTGCCGGCATAATTACTTCAGCTTTTAAGTTACATGACATCCAACGCAGTGACATCACTCAAAATGAACCGATGAAATCATTTTACTCGCTGCTTGAAGGGGAACCATGGCTCAGGAAAGGAAAGGTGAAAGGATGGACCGTATAGTGGACAGAAAGGAAAGGTGAAAGGACGGACCGTATGGTGGACAGAAAGGTGAAAGGACAGACAGGATGGACCGTATAGTGGACAGAAAGGAAAGGTGGAAGGACGGACCGTATATTGGACAGAAAGGAAAGGTGAAAGGACGGACCGTATAGTAGACAGAAAGGAAAAGTCAAAGGATGGACAGGATGGATCGTATAGTGGACAGAAAGGAAAGGTCAAAGGACTAACCCTATAGTGGACAGAAAGGAAAGGTGAAAGGATGGACTTTATAGTGGAGAGAAAGGAAAGGTTAAAGTACGAGCCGGTATAGTGGACAGAGGAAAGGTCAAAGGACAGACAGGATGGACCATATAGTGGACAGAAAGGAAAGGTGAAAGGATGGAATTTATAGTGGACAGAAAGGAAAGGTTAAAGTACGAGCCGGTATAGTGGACAGAAAGGAAAAAAGGTGAAAGGACGGACCGTATAGTGGAGAGAAAGGAAAGGTCAAAGGACGAATCCTATAGTGGACAGAAAGGTGAAACGACAGACCGGAATAGTGGACAGAATTGAAAGGTGAAGGGATAGACCAGTATAGTGGACAGAAAGAAAAGGTCAAGGACAGACCGGTGTTGTGGACAGAAAGGAAAGGCGAAAGGACGGACCGTGGTGTGGACAGAAAGGAAAGATGAAAAGACGGAATTTATAGTGGACAGAAAGGAAAGGTGAAAGGACGGATTGTAGTGTGGACAGAAAGGAAAGGTGAAAGGACGGAATTTATAGTGGACAGTAAGGAAAGGTGAAAGGATGGACCTTATAGTGGACAGAAAGGAAAGGTGAAAGGACGGACAGAATGGACCGTATAGTGGACAGAAAGGAAAGGTAAATGACTAACCGTATATTGGACAGAAAGGAAAGGTAAAGGACTAACCGTATAGTGGACAGAAAGGAAAGGTGAAAGTACGAGCCGGTATAGTGGACAGAAAGGGAAAAAAAGGTGAAAGGACGGACTTTATAGTGGACAAAAAGCAAAGGTGAAAGGACGGACCCTATGGTGGACAGAAAGGAAAGGTGAAAGGATGGACCGGTATAGTGGACAGAAAAGAAAGGTGAAGAGATGGGCCGGTATAGTGGACAGAAAGGAAAAAAGGTGAAAGGACGGATTTTTTAGTGGACAGAAAGGAAAGGTGAAAGGACGGACCGTATAGTGGACAGAAAGGAAAGATCAAAGGATGGACCCGAGAGTGGACAGAAAGGTGAAACGACAGACCGGCATAGTGGACAGAATGGAAAGGTGAAGGCATGGACCAGTACAGTGGACAGAAAGGAAAGGTCAAGGACAGACCGGTGTCGTGGACAGAAGGGAAAGGCGAAAGGACGGACCGTGGTGTGGACAGAAAGGAAAGGTAAAAAGACAGATTTTATAGTGGACAGAAAGGAAAGGTGAAAGGACGGTTTGTAGTGGGGACAGAAAGGAAAGGTGAAAGGACGGAATTCATAGTGGACAGAAAGGAAAGGTGAAAGGGCGGACCGTAGTGTGGACAGAAAGGAAAGGTGAAAGGATGGATTGTAGTGTGGACAGAAAGGAAAGGTGAAAGGACGGAATTTATGGTGGGCAGAAAGGAAAGGTGAAAGGACGGACCCTATAGTGGACAGAAAGGAAAGGTGAAAGGACGGACCCTATAGTGGACAGAAAGGAAAGGTGAAAGGACGGACCCTATAGTGGACAGAAAGGAAAGGTGAAAGGACGGACCCTATAGTGGACAGAAAGGAAAGGTGAAAGGACGGACCCTATAGTGGACAGAAAGGAAAGGTGAAAGGACGGACCCTATAGTGGACAGAAAGGAAAGGTGAAAGAACGGACCCTATATTGGACAGAAAGGAAAGGTGAAAGGACGGACCGTAGTGTGGACAGAAATGTAAGGTGAAAGGACAGAATTTATAGTGGACAGAAAGGAAAGGTGAAAGGATGGACCCTATAGTGGACAGAAAGGAAAGGTGAAAGAACGGACCGGTATAGTGTATGTTTGTTCTTCCATCACCCAGAGCCGTGACTCGCCTACGCCGTATCTCGTATGTCGTGACACCACAGTGCTGGTCAAAAGTGGGAATGAGATGTGACATCTTGAGGCTTCTTTGGAAGGGAAGTATCCACCTGATTCTCACCCTCTTGTCATGCCTTGCTAAAACATCTTTCTGCTGCAAAATGTTTAGTGAATGAATTTGAGATTGCTCTGTCTGTAGATGGTGACAACAAATGGAAACATAATAAATACATGAAATAATGGAAGTCACCAGCGGTCAGCATCAGGAAAGATGTATCAAGTTCCTTTGCGTATTCTTAAGTCATACTAGTCAAAAAACAGTCATAAGTTGAAGTTCAGGTGAAAAGGCGTGGTTCTAGTAAATGGCGTTTAGAGAGTGGAAGGAAATGTAGATCTAGTGAGTGCAGTACTTGCTGCATCCAGCAGAGGAGCTGTTGAGTGAAACGTGCTGACTTTCAATATATAATGATTTTTTTTAAAGGCCACCGATTATAAGATTCGATTTTTGTTGTTTTTTTTTCTTGCTTCATCGCAAACTAATGCAAGCTTAGAAACTTTACACATTCATTCATTCATATTCACGAGGGTCGCAGGCGTGCTGGAGCCTATCCCAGCTGTCTTCGGGCGAGAGGCGGGGTACACCCTGGACTGGTGGCCAGCCAATCACACATAAGTATATTTATAGGTATGAGATACTGACACTTGGGGGCATGATACTGGGCCTGATACCAGACAAGCCATGTGATGATCTTATTATCACATACAATTTAATCATGAGCTTATTATCACGTACTATTTCATCAAAAGACCATTTTGTTTCCAGAAAATGTTCAGTTTATTACATGTATTATATCTAAACGATATCTAAACGGGCACGATATCAGAGCAGCGCGGAGTGGACAGCTACGGGGGCTGATACTGGACATGGTTAAACTCTATATTTTATTAGTATCACTGCCCTGGGCTTTGACACAGTATCATTTCGGCCTTTTCCCGTATCATTCATGGGCGCTTTCTAGGGTACAGGGCCAATTAATACTGTAGTATGTGATAATTATAAAATATCACCCACAGAGCTGATTCACGCAGCCAAACAATTATCAATTCTTATTATATTCTTGATTATTTAGCCATATTTATTTGTGATAAATTTGTGAAGTACTTTTTTGAAAAATTAGACACTGATGAGCAAGGAAATGGCCATTCACTAGGCTTGCCACCGATCAGTATCATCAGCCGATATCAGGGTAAACAGCACAGAATTGATATCTGCTTTAAATCGATAGTTGCTTTAAAACATCGATCCCCTGTGCCAATCAGCTCCACCCCCCCGCTGCAACATCCACAACAAGCATGTCTGCGTGTGTGGGACTTCCTGTCTCGGTGAGAGTGATAGAAGTGTTGCACCCTGCAAAACGTGCCTCAAAAACCTTTGAAAAGCTTTAGATTGGTGCGTGACGTTTGTGCCACGTCCACACGGGTTTCAGCAGTGGTGCCAAGCTGATGGACGAGTCCCGGCATTTTGTCTCCTCTCTGGGATGCTGAGGGCACAGACGAGGGGGTCGGCTGGGGATCAATGGCTGGAGGGGCCCAGCAGAGGTGGATAAACCTGCTTTTCATTCAGGTTTCCGGTGTATCATGTGAACCAGCAAATTGTTTTGTTTGGCTGGAAATAAGCTATGGAAAGAAATGTTACAAACATGAGTAGCTCTTGGACATTTTCATTTGGTAAAAGTATTTCTCCCAAGAAAAAACCTTGTTGACCCTAATATAGCCTGTAGTACATGTAAACATTTACACTGCATCTATGGGATCCCTATTGGTATCGGTATCGGCCCTTTTCACTCATGCATGATCGGGATTGGTATCGGCATCAATTTCTTTATACCGCTTATCCTCACTAGGGGTGCGGGGTTATGCTGGAGCCTATCCCAGCTGTCTCTGGGCGAGAAGCGGGTTACACCCTGGACTAGTTGAACATCCCTACCGTTCACAGTAAAAAGTAAACTTACTGTACTGTACTAGCAGTGCAGTAAAAAGCAGTCTCAAGTAAAGACATGCAGTAAAAAAATATACATACTTGGTGTAAACAGTTTGGGAAAATGATGTGATGCTTTGAAAAGTTTGTTTTTTTTATGGATTGTGTATCCTTAAAATACTGAATATCACAATCGCACTCGTCATTTTAGGCAGAGAGAGATCATCAATGTATCGGTGGCATAAAGCACAACGACATACTTGCTCACAGTGCAGCGAAACAAAAACACACAGTACGTTAACACATCACATTAAAACAACTAAGCATCACACACAACTTTAAACTACAGTAAAGTCTCGTTATATCGATATTGTTGGGAGTCGGAAAAAATATCGATATAACCGGACTGTCGATATATCCGATCCTGTGCCGAACTGCATTAAAAGTGGGCAATAATGCTTAAATCAATCTTTGCTTAAGGATTTCAATACCAAAAAAGAACACGGCGAACGGCTGCTTCCTGTCAACTTTATTTTTCACACTTCCACCACCAGAGCACAGCACACACACCGATTCCCGCACTTCCTGGTTCACAGGTCATGCTCAACCCGCCCCACATAGCTGGCCAAACACATGCCACGAACGCCAGCATGTACATATGAAAAACAGTGATTATTGCAAGCGATAAAAAGATATCTGAATACAACACAATTAAATACATGTATTTGTACGCTTGTGTCTTCGTTGGAATAGGTGTGTATGCTATGTCAGTTGGTTCTTCTGTTGCAGGCATGTGTTTGGCCAGCTATGTGGGGCGGGTTGAGCATGACCTGTGAACCAGGAAGTGCGGGAATCGGTGTGTGTGCTGTGCTCTGGTGGTGGAAGTGTGAAAAATAAAGTTGACTGGAAGCAGCCGTTCGCCGTGTTCTTTTTTGGTATTGAAATCCTTAAGCAAAGATTGATTTAAGCTGCTTTTGTATCGATATAAGCAGATCAAATTGGCTGGCGGGAGATGAAAAGGGCATCGTAGTAACCGGATTATCATAATAACCGGGTATCGTACTAACGGAACTAATTATATCATAAAAGACTAGAAATTTGCCGGGAAATGAAAATAGTATCGTAATAAGTAGTAATTCGTTATAACCGATATCGATATAACAAGACTTTACTGTATTTCCAAATGCCTACAAAGCATGCTGGGTAGTCCATCTGCAACAACGATATGAAGTATGAAGAATATCGTTGGAATGTTAACATCTCCTTGTTTACTTCTCCGACCACCTCAACATATTTTACACAAAAATGCAACAAATACGAGAAAATGTCGGGAGAAAGAGTACCACAAGCTACCCAGCATGCCTTGTGGTGGGGATATAAGTGTAATGTCAGCATGTGTGTTGCGTGTAGATATTAGTTGATACAGTATGCCCACATGGTGCAGCAGGCAGGTTCCTTTGTGTGTAGTGTGTGGTGTTGTGAAGTCTGGGCTTTCTTCAGAGACTGCCGCCCCTGTGAAGAAGATTGGTGGATGGATGGATGGTGTGTTGACATGTGGTGATGTTTTTCCTCCAAGAAAAAGTTGTTTTGGTGACTGAAGCATGCCACAGTAGCGCTATATGTCATTTTACCAGATACACTTTTCCTGTTTAAGACTTAAGAAAAGGAATTTGGGTGAATATGCGTGGTGGGCGAGATGTGGCCCGCGAGCCGCAGTTTTCCCTTCCCTGCATGACCCACGCGCTGCATAATTGAAGTGAAGGCTCCCTCCAAGTGCTGCATGACTGCTGGGGATGGCGGATGGGCATTTCATATTCCATGTGACATCCAAGTAGTTGCGACACTTCTGGAACTCAATCGGACCACAACCAATCAGATGTTAGCTCATCAGGGCAGGGGAGGGAACGGAATGAAGCCGGTCTTGCTGTCAGGTGACGGGACGCAGACATTGGTGGCACGTCTTTCCCTGCACAAAGGACACGGCAGCTTTTGGGAGACAAAAGGAGACCCACGTGACTCGTGATTCATTAGCTTTGCAACTGCTCTTATTTGTGATTCATGGCAGAGGTTTTAAGGCATTGTGGTGATGAAACACCAGCGCTCCCAATACAGTAGTACAGTGTGCATGCACCCACCCACCCCCTTTTAGGAAGCACCTTGAAAGGAGATCAATGGGGGAAAGGAGACTTAGAGGTTGTGCCGAGGTTGGGTTACTTGAAGCAAAGTAAGTTGGTGCTGGTGCGGCTTTTTCTTTGTTTCCTTCCTTGTGTCTGTGCTTGAATTTAGGAGGGGATATCAATACAATGTGCTAGCTACTAGACAGCTCGCAACTAGCTTCACCTCACACTGGCTCCCAAAGCCTCAGGCCACTAGCCAAAGGGAACATATTGGAGCGTTTTGTTTTGGAGGCTAGGTGTAGCGTTCCTTTCTATGTTGCTATGTGACATCCACGCACCCAGGAAGGAAGTACTACACGTATGACACGTTACCATCAATGTACCTGTTACAGTATGTAACAGTATGTAACAGTATGGATAGAAACCCTTGTTGGAGCTTATTGGAGTTCTCTGAATAAATAGCTGCCTTTTTAGGTCCAATAGGTGTGTCCCATTACTTGCATCCATTTGCTGCCTCTTTTAACCTGATTTTATATGTTTTTATGGAGGGCAACATTTTTTTTTAAAGTGCGCTTTTCCTTTCAGCAGCAAGAAGACGACAGTAGACAGTGGACGACAGGGTAATTCTGGCAAATAAAGTCACCATTTTGAGTGCTGTAACATACTTGAAAATTTACAAAATCTGGCAAGCATTTATATCTTTTATTTTATAATTATATTTATAATTTTATTATATTTTTATTTTAATATTTTGATATTTTGTTATTTTGATATTTTAATATTTTAATATTTTAATGTTTTAATATTTTAATATTTTAATATTTTAATATTTTAATATTTTAATATTTTAATATTTTAATATTTTAATATTTTAATATTTTAATATTTTAATATTTTAATATTTTAATTATATATATAAACAATAATATTTATATAATTAAAAAATAAAATATTTAATATAATTATATAAAATTGTATATATCGAAAATTATTCACGTTCATCATGACTGGATGCACGGAAATTAGGACTGCACCAATCGATCAGCCATTGATTAGTATTGGCTGATTTCCATAAAAACACCTGATGGTCGTATGCCAATAAATGCCTTCCAAAGCCAATCGGTGTGCTGTGTCACGTAGGGTTGCCAACACCCGTATTGACCTGACAAAGGACGCACTTTCTCCCGTACTGCCACTAGAATCACAACTAGTCTGTAAAACGTCAGCGGCTTCAGTTTGACACAGGCGACACCAATCCATGCCAACAAGTGGTCTGTTTTCACCATTTGTGGATAATGGCTCTCACTGTGGTTGGTTGGAGCCCCAAAGCTTTCAAAATGGCTTTAGAAGCTTTTCCACACATCTGATCACTTTTTCAAACAGGGCCATGTAGCTTTGGAATTTTTTTCCCCTTCATCATAAAAAGTTGAATTTGAAAAATGCATCAAGTGTTGCTTTGTGTTTTAATGGACTAATATTTACATTTCTTTCATCTATTATAACACGTGTGACCATAAAACATCAGGAAGGGCCAACACTTCTTCACACCACTATTTTATGTACTTATTTCTAAATGTTTATTTTTAATGTTTTAAATTACTGAATGTTTTTAATAATAAAAGGGTTTTAAATATTTTAAGCATTTGTGTTGGATATTAAAAAATGTATTTAAAATATTGAACATAACATTTAAAGAAAAAATCTAATTTATTCAATTTACTTTAGTATTGGGAGTAATGGGAAAATACCTTGCGTAGAAGAAAAACACTGAAAAAGAAAAAAAAATACTTCTTTACTTATTCATCATATATAATAAATATAGCAAAAGTCTTCCACAGTGATTAATTTGACATTTCCCCCCATAATTGCACCAGTGTGCCTGAGTTTGGCCACAATAAAAGGCCACCCCAAAATTGTCAATTTTACCACACAGCAATAATGCAGTAAAACTCCACACTTGGGTGGCCTTTTGTTGTGGCCAGCCCAAGACACGTCTGTGGAAGTCAAGTTCCACCAAATTGTGCACAGGGTTGACACATGGGGCATTGAAGAATCTATTACATTTACCTGAGGATTTGGGTAAAAGGGCTAGTACAGAAATGTAAAACCCCGGTCCAACCTCCCAAACCAGGAAGAAGACTGTTTTTTTTCCATGTGCAGTGTTGTATCTAATAAATGTACATTTTCTAAACTAATACTTCTGTCTTTCAGAGCTGGATGTCTGCTATGGAAAACAAATAAAGAAGATATAGCTGCAGGATGAAAACATGGCCGCACCCCTTATTGCACCCCCAGGACCTGACAGCTTCAAAAAGTTTACCCCAGAGTCGCTCGCTAACATCGAGAAGCGGATCAATGAAGAGAAGAACAAGAAGCCAGCCAAGCCCCGGTCGGACAGCAGTCACCGCGACACATCTGACGAGAATGAGCCCAAACCCAACAGAGACCTGGAGGCTGGGAAGAGCCTGCCCCTCATCTACGGCGATATTCCTTCCGGCATGCTGGCCACACCGCTAGAGGACCTGGATCCGTTCTACGTGAACCAGAAAGTTAGTCTACACTGTCACTGACATCGTTGACTTGATGCTGTGTCGTGTTCCTGGTGCCCTGACCCGACCCGCCGTATTCCTAATCCCGCCCTATCCTTAGTCCTTCTTGACACGCCCCCCCCAACCCCATCCCTATCCCCATCCCCATCCCTTGTCCTTCCTGAGCCGATCCGCCCTATCCCTAATCCCGCCCTATCCCTAGTCCTTCTTGACAAGCCCCAATCCCTATCCCTACCCTTAGTCCTACCTGATCAGACCCGCCCTATCCCTAGTCCTTCTTGACCCGCCACCCCATTCCTATCCTTATCCCTAGTCCTTCCTGATCGACCTGTACTATCCTTAATCCCGTCCCACATCCCTATCCCTGTCCCTGGTCCTTCCTGATTCGACCCGCCCTATTCCTAATCTCGCCCTATGCCTAGTTCTTCCTGATCCGACCCGCCCTATCCCTAATCCCGCCCTATCCCTAGTCCTTCTTGATCCGACCCGTCCTATCCCTAGACCTTCTTGATCCGACCCGTCCTATCCCTGGTCCTTCTTGACCCAACCTGCTTTATCCCTAAACCTTCCTAACGTGTGTGAGACTGTACAGTTATTTTGACATAGTATATTGTATACACATCCAACCATCCATTTTCTATGCTGCTTATCATCACTAGAGTGGGGCCTGGGGCTTGACATATAGACAAACAACCATTCCCACCCACATTCATACCTATGGACAATTTGGAGTGGCCAATTAACCTAGCATGTTTTTGGAATGTGGGAGGAAACCGGAATACCCATAGAAAAGCCATGCCCAAGTGGAGAATCCAAGCCAGGTCTTCCCATCTCCTGACTGTGTAGCCTGTGTACACATGATGTAAAAACATCTGCATAATTTGTTGACGGCGGCACGGCAGTCGAGTGGTTAGCGCGTAGACCTCACAGATAGGAGGACCAGGGTTCGATTCCACCCTGGGCCATCTCTGTGTGGAGTTTGCATGTTCTCCCCGTACATGCGTGGGTTTTCTCCGGGTACTCCGGTTTCCTCCCACATTCCAAAAACATGCTAGGTTAATTGGCGACTCCAAATTGTCCATAGGTATGAATGTGAGTGTGAATGCTTGTTTGTCTATATGTGCCCTGTGATTGGCTGGCCACCAGTCCAGGGTGTACCCCGCCTCTCGCCCGGAGACAGCTGGGATAGGCTCCAGCACCCCCGCGACCCTCGTGAGGAAAAAGTGGTAGAAAATGAATGAATGAATAATTCGTTGACGACTGTCAATGTGAGAGTGCCTGATTATTGTCTTAACATGGATGTCCTATGATTGGTTGGTGACTGGCAGACTGAGTCTACTAAAGTGGGATAGGCTTCAGTTCACCTTGAATATGAATACATGAATATGTAATATAGAAAAGCTAATATGGCTGGAATATTGTATATGTCCATCATTTTCTTCTTTTATGTGACATACGTGTTAGCACCCACCCCCTCCTCAGTGTTCTCACCTCTCCAGGTTGCTCATCCCCTCCACTTGACCGACAGTCGTCCTATGGCATAGCGTCGCCCTGTATGTCAATGAGTGGCTCCAACTGGACTGTGTGTGTGTGTGTGTGTGTGTGTCACGGTCAGCTGCAGGAAACCTGATCACAGCACTCGTGCATCAGAGACGAAGAGGAGAAATGCAGCGTTGCGGTTCTTGTGTTCTGCCTGGGCTTTTCAGATGCCTGCTGTGATTAGGCCAATCTGCAGCAACGGATGGACGCGGCGGCATGCTTTTTATATGGCGTAACATTTTACAGCAGAAATATTGGCTTGACTTATATTGACTTTGACAAAAATTGCTTCCTGGAAATGACACAGCTCACTGTTGGGATGTTTAGCAGCACACAGTTTGCTAACTGCATGTGTTGTTCTGCACCAAAACTCTGTTTTATACTCAATTACGACGACAAGATTCCATTGACTATGATAAAAACAGATCACGGTGCTCCAATGGATGGGCCACCGATCGGTATCGATATTAGTGAAAAAGGACTTTATCGACATCGGACATTATTTGCTATAAAATGCAGATTAGCTCTGCCCCTGCTGCAGCATCCACAACAAGCATATCTACGTATGTGTGTGGGACTTCCTGTCTTTGTGAGAGCGATAGACGTTCCACCTGGGTGGCCTTTTGAAAAGTCTTAGATTGGCGCAGGCCTCAAAGCTGGGAGACCCGAGTTCAATTCCACTCTCGGCCATCTCTGTGTGGAGTTTGCATGTTTTCCCTGTGCATGCGTGGGTTTTCTCCGGGTACTCCGGTTTCCTCCCACATTCCAAAAACATGCTAGGTTAATTGGCGACTCCAAATTGTCCATAGGTATGAATGTGAGTGTGAATGGTTGTTTGTCTATATGTGCCCTGTGATTGGCTGGCAACCAGTCCAGGGTGTACCCTGCCTCTCGCTCAAAGACAGCTGGGATAGGCTCCAGCACCCCCGCGACCCTCGTGAGGATAAGCAGTAGAAAATGGATGAATGAATGAATGAGTTCTCCTCCTATTTTGTGTGGAAGTGGTAACTTTTTGGCTTCTTATTTTGTCTTTCCCCACCTTCGGCCATCTCTGTGTGGAGTTTGCATGTTCTCCCCGTGCATGCGTGGGTTTTCTCCGGGTACTCCGGTTTCCTCCCACATTCCAAAAACATGCTAGGTTAATTGGCGACTCCAAATTGTCCATAGGTATGAATGTGAGTGTGAATGGTTGTTTGTCTATATGTGCCCTGTGATTGGCTGGCCACCAGTTCAGGTTATACCCCGCCTCTCGCCCAAAGACAGCTGGGATAGGCTCCAGCACCCCCGCGACCCTCGTGAGGATAAGCAGTAGAAAATGGATGAATGAATGAATGAATGACCGCAATTTCTATCCAAATGGTCGTGTGGAGGTGTGAGTGCTCTACTTCCAAGCATTAGCAGCAAAACGTCTTCCTCTCTCCTCTCATTTGCGTCACCTCTTCTCTTGTGTTTTCAGGGTGTAGTAAATTAGAGCAGGGGCCAGGCTTTAGTGCTCTGTCTGAGTCCTCCGTCTCTGATGACACAGCATCCTGCTGCTGAGTGAGGAAGGGATGGTGTGTGTGTGTGTGTGTGTGTGTGCATGCCCAGCTCTGGTGGGTCTAAAAAGAGGGTGGGGTTTTGCAGGTAAAGGATTAGGATGAGGCATTTTTCCATCTGTTGCGGGGATGACGTGTTTTTTGTCTGAGCATTGCAAGCATCCATCCTATCGTTTAAAGCATACTTGGCCCACCATGTTGATGTTTTTTTTGCTTGCAATATTGATTTAGGAACCACTGTCAGCTACTCATGACAGCATGGGCGCCGGTCCAGCTAATGCTGATGCTTTCCAATATTCTGCAAGGAGTGTGTAAGTTCTTTGTAATGTTTCTTTTTTGTGAAGGTCACTTGATGCTGTAAGTCATGTAGCGCAACAAAAAACCCTCTGTGACATCACACATGTCCACAAATCTACACATATACACAACAGCTTCTAATAGGTCAGCTGATTAGAGAGGTCTCAAGCAATGCTGATGTCTGCCAATTTCCTCTCTCACTGCATCCACCCATCCTTCCCTCCATCCAGCCATCCATCCTTTCATCCATCCACCCCCTCCCTCCCTCCATCCATCTCCTATTCATCCCTCATCCATCCATCCCTCCCTCCATCCATCCCCTATTCATCGCTCATCCATCCAGCTCTTCATCCATCCGTCCATCCCTCCATCCATCCCCTATTCCTCCCTCATCCATCCATCCATCCCCAATTCATCCTTCGTCCATCCGTCCATCCATCCCCTATTTATCTTTCATTCATCCAGCTCTTCATCATTCCTATTTATCCCTCATTCATTCAGCTCTTCATCCATCCATTCATCCATCCATCCATTTATCCCTCATCATCCCTCCATCCCCGATTCATCCCTCATCCATCCCTCCATCCATCCCCTATTTATCTTTCATTCATCCAGCTCTTCATCATCCCTCCATCCATCCCCTATTCATCCCTCATCCATCCATCCATACAGCCACCCCCCATCCATTCTTCCTTCCCTCCATCCAGCCATACAGCCATCCACCCCTCAGCCATCCATCCCTTCCCCTCCCTCCCTCCATCCATCTCCTATTCATCCCTCATCCATCCAGCTGTTCATCCATCCATCCATCCATCCATCCCTCCCTCCATCCATCCATCCCCTATTCATCCCTCATCCATCCAGCTCTTCATCCATCCATCCCTCCATCCATCCCCTGTTCCTCCCTCATCCATCCATCCATCCCCAATTCATCCCTCATCCATTCAGCTCTTCATCCATCCCTCCATCCCTGATTCATCCCTCATCCATCCCTTCATCCATCCCCTATTTATCTCTCATTCATCCAGCTCTTCATCATCCCTCCATCCATCCCCTATTCATCCCTCATCCATCCATCCATCCATACAGCCACCCCCATCCATTCTTCCTTCCCTCCATCCAGCCATACAGCCATCCATCCCTCAGCCATCCATCCCTTCCCCTCCCTCCCTCATCCATCCAGCTCTTCATCCATCCATCCCTCCATCCATACCTCTTCATCCCTCATCCATTCAGCTCTTCATCCATCCATCCATCCATCCCCGATTCATCCCTGATCCATCCAGCCCCTATTTATCCCTCATCCATCCAGCTCTTCATTTATCCATCCATCCATCCCCTATTTATCCCTCATTCATCCAGCTCTTCATTTATCCATCCATCCATCCATCCCCTATTTATCCCTCATCCATCCATTCCCTATTCATCGCTCATTCATCCATCATCCATACAGCTCTTCATTCATTCATCTGGGCCCTATTCATCCCTCATCCATCCATCCATCCATCCATCCATCCATCCATCAATCTATCATCCCTCTCCACCACTCATTCCACCCATCCCCTATTCATCCCCCATCCATCCTTTATTGACTGTGGGAAAATGAACATGTGTAAGAAACAAAGCAGCTTTTCTCATTTGACAAGCTAGATAAAACAGCAACATGAAACACTTTAGTTTGTCTGGCGTCTAATAAGGGACATTGTGTTACGTTTTGCAGGTAAGGATGCCAGACGCAGAGCCACACAGGTAGAATGCAAAAACGATATTTTAATGAACACAAAAATGCCAAGATCTCCAGTGCAGGGAAAAAAAGGTGGGCAAACTAACTAAGGTAGATGTTGCAGGACAGGGTTAGCAACATAAAAAAGATGGCATCGTATGGACTCTGTACAGGTAAAAAAAAAACACTATAGAAACTAAGTCAGGAGGACGAGGAACTGGTCTACACCAAGCACACTTGGAGCTGACACAGGAACAGGAGCTAAAAAAGAACAGCATGGCAGCATACAGGCAAAGCAGTATGATCCCACATCTACCAACAGTAGCCGGGTAGCTAAATAACAAGACAATAACAATAATAAATAACAAACACATTGTACCCATTATGTCCACACAATAAAATTAATAAAGTCCATTTAGATGGTAAAATAAATGTAGTTATTAAAAGTCATATCATCAAATGCAATTGGCTTTTTTAACATAGAAAGTAGTTGACTGAGCTAACTAAGCTAAGTTAAACCTAAGCTAAAAGGAGTTGATGTTTGCGCTCATCCATGACATCCTCTGATGAGCTTGCAGTCATTCCTAGGGATGTTGCTCATTTTCACTTTCCATCTCCTTCCATGCACACGCCGCATTTGCTTTGTCAGCAAAACTGTTGCACTGACCTCTGGGAGGTCACAACGCACACCTTAAGATCATATGCGCTTCATTGTTCATCTTGTGGTGAATTTATTGTGAAAAGAAAAAGGCCATTTTGTATGTGTTGGGTTGTATTCATATGTGACCTACTGGACATTTGACTTTGTTATGTTGGCTGTCGGGGGCACGGCGGTCGAGTGGTTAGCGCGCAGACCTCAGCTAGGAGACCAGGGTTCAATTCCACCCTCGGCCATCTCTGTGTGGAGTTTGCATGTTCTCCCCGTGCGTGCATGGGTTTTCTCCGGGTACTCCGGTTTCATCCCACATTCCAAAAACATGCTAGGTTAATTGGCGACTCCAAATTGTCCATAGGTATGAATGTGAGTGTGAATGGTTGTTTGTCTATATGTGCCCTGTGATTGGCTGGCCACCAGTTCAGGGTGTACCCTGCCTCTTGCTCGAAGACAGCTGGGATAGGCTCCAGCACCCCCGCGACCCTCGTGAGAATAAGCAGTAGAAAATGGATGAAAGAATGAATCAGTTCTCCTCCTATTTTGTGTGGAAGTGGTAACTTTTTGGCTTCTTATTTTGTCTTTCCCTACCCTCGGCCATCTCTGTGAGGAGTTTGCATGTTCTCCCTGTGCATGCGTGGGTTTTTGTCCGGGTACTCCGGTTTCCTCCCACATTCCAAAAACATGCTAGGTTAATTGGCGACTCCAAATTGTCCATAGGTATGAATGTGAGTGTGAATGGTTGTTTGTCTATATGTGCCCTGTGATTGGCTGGCGACCAGTCCAGCATGTACCCTCACCCGAAGACAGCTGGGATAGGCTCCAGCACCCCCCCACGACCCTTGTGAGGAAAAAGCGGTAGAAAATGAATGAATGAATGAATGTTGCCTGTCTTGTTTTGTCTTTTGTTTTTATTGTGTTGTGTTGTCTAGGTTATCAGTAGGGCTGCACAATTTTGGAAAAAAAGTGAATCTCTTCAATTTATTGCCTAGAATTGATGATCGATCGATGTCTTCACTGCCTTTGAACATCGTTGATCCCTTTTGCTATTCAGCATTTGCATCCCCGCAAATTGATAGATTTTGGTTTCAATAAATCTCCAGAAATTGGTTATTGGACAGCAATAATTGGTCAATAATGCGATAGGTGAGGGATGCGGTTATGGCTCATGGGACCACCATCCGCTTTCTCAGGAGAAGGATTCACTACACTGTCAACACAGTATATGGTGGGGAATGGTGTGCTGTTGACCTAACTCGACTTAAGATGTTGTAGATCCGTGGTAGGAATATGTCCAAGACCTCCGACACGTGTTCCAATGAGGAAGCAGTGCTGGGGACTCTACTACAGTAGACTATCCTATCTCAGGTGCTGAGCTTGCTTAGATGGTCAACAAGCTCCCTGGTGGAAGTGCCCTCGGATGGAGGAGACCCAGACAGAGTTCCTGAAGGCCCGGGATGCTGTTGGAGGTTAGAGTGTCTTCTCTGGGTCGGGGATGAGATCCTGTCCCAAGTGTAGAAGTTTAAGAAACCTTGCCCGGTCTTAAGTAACTGGTCTTGTTGACGAGTGAGGGAAGGATGGAATGCGAGGTGGACAGGCGGATTGAGGCAAAGGCAAAGCTCTCATTTTAGTGGTGGATCTCCCTCACCTATGGTCATGAGCTTTGGGCAGTGATGGGACAGACAAGCCATTCATTGGATTTACATTATTTTCTATGGGAAAATTAGCGTTTAGTTTTTGGAATTAATTTATGATGAAAAACAGAAGCATGACTGAAGCTAAAAAGTTGCCTGCGCCATTAAAGAAAGATAAAGGTTTTAGCCTGGCGACATGGAGTATTTCCTGTGGAAACAATACAACTTTAAACGTACATTATGTTGATTGAGGTCTATTTATGTATTTACAGTATATAGAGTTTGATCTTGTATGGTAATGATATGATAATGTTCATAGTCTGTTTTCACAGGAAAAAGCATCCGCCCACGCATGCACACACTCCAGTGGCAAGCTCCACTTGGCCCACTGCTGTTTATGGGTGGGGAGTGGTTGCTGAGAGCCTGGAGTCAGCAGATCTGCCACTGATCAATGACAGCCTTTGCAGTTCTCTTCCAGTAAAAGCTTTAAACCTGCACCGAAGAGCATCATCTGACAAGCAGAGTGCAGCTTCCCATGCATCTGTTTGCTGCCGATGTCATAGCCAAAGCACTGCAGGACGGATGCGTGCGGCAGCTCTGTGCTGTGTCATTTGTGGGGTAGGGGGTGGGGGGCAGCTGTGAGCTAAAGACCAGATAGAATCAAAGCTTTAAGGTGGAGACTTTTAGGAAAAAAATGGATGACTGCTGTGTGCTCGGAGGCGCGACACAATGCAGCAGAGGACGTGACTCACACAGACTCTCACCAGCTAGTCAGTTTTTTTTTTAATGTTGCAACTAAATATTGTAATATGTGCCATATGTTTGATAGAAATAACCCATCTTTCTTTTTCTCTCTTTTCCCCCAGACATTCATAGTGATAAACAAGGGGAAAACAATCTTCCGCTTCAGTGCCACGCCCTCCCTGTACATCATAAGCCCTTTTAATATTTTCAGGCGAATAGCAATTAAGATTTTGATACATTCATATCCTTTTTTTCATGTGGTTAGTTCTATTTATGTGTGATAAATTACTCTTAAAATGTTCACAAAAATATTGAAGACTTCATATTTTCTTATCAGCCCGTTTCAAACCATTGAATTAGAACCTGATTGTCACCGCCAGAGGATTCAGTTTGCCATTGTGGCTTTGATGATGGAAATCAAATACGAAAGTTTGGGAATACATTCATTAGTAAATGGTGCATTATTAAGCTAAAGGTAGGTCATGTCACTATTTTTTAATACATATGGTCTGAAACCAACTGATAAGGAAATATGATATCAAGTCAACAAAGTCTTTTTTTGGAGTGCAAAAGAAAGTTTTTTGTTTCTTTGTGTATAAGCGGTAAACATAGAGGGCTCTATTTTCGTAGAGGCACACCCACGCCTCTGTCTCTCCCACCGGCACAAGGGCAAAGAGGGAGGAGAGAATGCATCAGAGAATGCAACACAGCCGAGTCTAATCTTAACCCATCAAACGCCTCTCATTGGCTTGAAATGCTCAGGGCCCACTGGACTGCGCATCAGAGGCCGCAATGCATGTCATGCACCATGTAGACCACCTCATGGGACAGGCATCTGGCTTATGATTCACCACTCCTTCTTGGTATCTCCTTCTCATCCTCCTTGAGGAAAAATGAACAGTAAAATAAAATATCCTGCAGTCAGATTGTAACAACCGGCGTTATATAATCCTTGTTTTTAGTTGTTGTTAACTATCAGTTGTCTAATGGCTCATCTTCTCTGTTTCCACAAAGTCCACACTACATGTTGACTCATTTGTATACCAACAGGGATTGCATGTAACGTCAGGTAAAGTACACAGTATTAGTTAGCTGGATATTTGAATTGGCCCCCGTATTCAAAGTATAAAGTATCATTTTTTTGCTGCTTCAATGCTGGCATATGATCTACCTCATTTATTGTTTTGCTTACCTGATTGGTTGAAAGAAGTCCAGTGTAGCCCATCAAAAATGGAGTGAAAAGTCCAGAGTAGTGCGTCGTAAACCGGGCAGTAAACTGTGAATCCGGGGGGGGGGGAGTGGTGCATCCTTCTTTGCGCAGTACTCATTTTTTGGCACAATTCAGATATCAGATATGATGGGACAATTCATACACAATTGTACATGCTGGTTCAGACGCTTAAATTAGATAGCGGTTGCTGTGATTGTTTACTGCATTGAAATGTGCTCGACAAAAACTGCATATGAGGTTTTGGCGCCTGCCCCAAGCATAGACCAGGTCAGAGCCGGCGATCTTTCAGGGCACCTTTGGGGCGCTGTTTATTATGAAATTGTCACTGTGGCAAGCTGAAAATGTGGACACCTCCCCTGGTGTGCCGCCACGCCCATCTTGGCGCAGTCCTGTCTACCAAACTACCAAATTGGTGCACTGGACCAAGTTACCACCGCGTGGGCTCTGCCACTCTGTTCCACCTTGCGCTGCGTCACGAAAATTCGAGCAAGAATGTTAAATATTGACTTATCTAAAAGTTTCTATTTTTGGCTTGATAATGTAAGAAAAGAAAGTGACAAGGCTGAATAATTTGGAAGTTGATCATTAATCTATTAGAGGAATATTTCATTGGTTTTGTAATTCTAATTTTCTTCATTTTAATTAGATTTTTACTACAACCGAAAATCTTTACAGCTGATCAACCATATGCTCTTCATTTATTACAAAAAAATTATTTTATATTATTGATTTCATAATTATGTTTCTTTTTTAAATGTTTTAAATTGATCAATCTTACTTCATTATTTTATTTTATTGATGTAATTAATTAAATTTTTTTTAATGGAATATATTTTTTAAGTTGATATCTTTTGACTGGTAAGTTTTGCACTCCAAAACAAGATATTAATTTAACTGAATGTTTTTACATTGTAAGTTTTCTCATAATGCATGAATGGAGTAATTTCTATCATGTATGTATGTATGTATGTATATGTATGTAGTGTGTGTATTTCCTTCCTGTTGTACCTTAACATGGCCGAACGTTATTCAGCATGATCATCATGTGCACCATTTTGACCAACTGTATATTCATGACATTTAGCGACCCCCCAGAGTGGTCCAAACAAGTAGAGTAAGTCAACAAACTTTACATTGAAAATGTATTCTATTAGACATGCTGCTAATCCAACTGTTTCTTTCAAGGTACACCTTCACGGGTATCTATACGTTTGAGTCACTCACAAAAATAGTGGCCAGAGGCTTCGCTATCGATGGCTTCACTTTTCTGCGAGATCCATGGAACTGGCTGGATTTCATGGTCATTTCAATGGCGTAAGTATTAAGTCAAATGTCCCAAAAATATACACTGGTGTAAAAAAGCCATTCCTGCTTTCTTATGGTTGTCACACTTTCACATTTCACATCATCAAACAAATGTCAACACAACTGAACACAAAATACTGTTTTTAAATGAAAGTTTTGATTATTAAGTCCTCAAGTCATCTCAGTTACTGTATCGGTCTGGAAAAGGTGACAAAAGCCATTTCTCGATCCAATAAATCCATTATCAACAATGAGTCGATAATAGTATTTCATTGGATAATAGTATTTTCTAAATGAAACTGAAAGCTTTGGAGACTTTGCCAATCAACACTTAGAAAAGATTATAAAAATGAGAATGAGAACAGAGATTGAGGACTAAACTGATGGAAGCGTATGTTTGTATAAAAGGAGTCATTGTATGGAACAATGTAAACAAAGAATCCAAGTCAGACAAATCAGTCAATGTTGAGGAAATACTGTATGAAATATGTTAGCTATGTTTGTCATACCATGGTCATTGTTGTTGTGGGGAATGGCATTGGCTGAGTTGGAACTGAGGAAATGAGGAGTCGTTTAGCTGGCTGCTATATGTATATTTTTTGTTCGTTATTGTTCTAGAATTGCTTTCTTTGTGGCTGGGTTCTGGCAAGAAAAAGGGCAGAGACGATAAGACGTGTTGTCTTTCTGCTCCCTTTCATTCTGGGTGGAAGACAGTGTTTAGGTTTTTTTTTTTTAATGCAATAGATATCTAAAGCTTTGGGACTACAGCCAACCACAGTGAGAGTCATTATCCACAAATGGCCAAAACAAGGAACAGTGGTGACCCTCAACAACATCCAAAGAAGTGCATGTCTCACTGACCTCAGTAAAGGTCAGTGTTCATAACTCCACCAAGAAAGACAGAATTCCAAGACCAAAATCTTGGAACATTTTGGAAGGTGTGTGTCCATCTGGAATTTCAAAAAAAAAAAAAAAATCATAGCAGCAGTAAAATATGGTGGTGGTAGTAGAATGGTCTGCTGCTTCAGGACCTGGAAGACTTGCTGTGATAAACGGAAACATGAATTCTGCTGAAGGAGAATGTCCGGCCATCTGTTGGTGACCTCAAGCTGAGAGCAACTTGGCTTCTGCAGCAGGACCATGATCCAAACCCACAGCAGCAAGTCCACCTCTGAATGGCTGAAGAAAAACCAAATGAAGTCAAATTCCTGACCTCAATCGTCTTGGGATGCTGTGGCGGGACCATAAAAGGCGTTGCTTATGTTCATCTTTTATGCATTAGTTCTGGTTCTGTGATCTTATTTTGAAGTTACTTCCTGTTCTGTTTTGTTGAGTTTCTATTCGCCTTTACTTCTGTTGTGCTCTATCATACCTGCTTCTCATTACATGTTCATACATACAGTATATGCTGAATTGTACTGCTTAATGGAAAAATATAACATCATATTAATTACTTAACGGAGGCGGCATGGCTAAGGTGGTAACAGTGATCGTCTCCCAACCTGAAGGTTGAGGGTTCAATCCTTCGTCCTCTTGTGATCAATGCCGATACCGAACCCCCAGTTGCTCCTGATGCTGTCATCAGTAGGTACTGTAAATGTGCTAACAGTGTCAAAGTGCCTTGGAGTGTCACTTACCCCCGTTAACACGTTATTTTGGACAGCTCTATTTAAAGTATATACTTTACCTGCATTCGAGTCCCGCTCTCTGCATCCTCTGAGTTGTCTCCGCATCACCATAAAGCCGAAAAGTGACAGAAAATGAACCTGCTCCGACCTTGTGGAGAGTGACTTTTAGACCTGATGGAGCCGGAGGACTGGGTGTGGGGGGGCCAAATGGCAGGCTTGTGTCCATGTGTAGCCAGGGGCTGCCCCAAACACACTGACCCCACCCCACCAAGCCCCTGCTGTCCTCTTCGTCAACACTCCAAGCCTCAGACATGCTTAGTGCCAGTGCCATGGTGGTTCAAGGCTGTCCAGGCACCACGGCACAGGACCCTGTGTTTTCGGTTTAGGGGACCGAGTCGGTGGTGGCAGTCCCTGGTTTTGGTGGTCACAGTGAACGACGTCTGCCTTTTGAAGTGGGGGCTAGTACTTCCATCTGTTGTGCATCTGAGGAAGCACAGTCCGCTCCCTCCACTTGCAAGTCAAAATGCAGGGCTCCCTACCAGGAGCACAGCCCACTTCTGCTGCTGGATGAGACGTCACCTCCTTCTGCTCCATATCAGGACGAGTCACTTCCTGCCTCTGCTCCACCTCAGGCTGAGTCGCTTCCTGCTTTTGGTCCATGTCAGGTCTAATCTCTTTCTGCCTCTGCTCTGATGGGCTTACCATCCTGGCCATCCCACCGTAGGGGTCCCACTGGCAACCCACCACCTGTCCTCCCACCCACCCCTCTTTTTTTTTTACTTTGAAGTGCTAGGACGTTTGGGATCCGACCTGATGGGGGGTACTGTCATTATCTGTGTCATTATCAGCTTGTATCATTGTTGTGTTTATGCCTTAGTTCCGGCTTTCATGCCTTTATTTTGTAGTTCTTCCTCTCTTTCCTTCTTCTATGACTCTCTGTTTGAATTTTCTTTCATCTTTTGCACCTGCTGCTAGTTAAGTTGCCTGTCTGTTTAGTTCAGGTGCGCATTCCTTAGTGTGTTGGATCATTGATGTTTAATTGCAGCCATTGCAGCAATTATTACTTGAGTGCAGTTATCGGCTTTAGGGCTCAATCACTTTTTCACACACGGACAAGTAGATTTGAATTTTTTTTCTTCCTTCATAAAAGGTTTAATTTCAAACTGCAATTTTTGTTCAGTTGTGTTGGCATTGACAAATTGACATTTGTTTCATCTGAAATATTTAAGTGTGACAAAACATGCAAAAAAAAAATAAATTGGGAAGGGGAACACTTTTTCATAGAGTTATAGAGTATATAGAGTTGAACAAGTGGATGTTGTGAAGGGGAACGAAATTGAGAAGAAAGTGAACACATAGTGAGGTGGACCTTCAATAAGTCAATTTTATTTTTGCATTCATTAAAAAAATGAGCAGTGTGCTGTCGGGTAATTTGAATGTGAAAGTGGTTTTCAAAGTGTGGCAGAGTGAGCCTCCCCCTTTTGGATGGATCTTTGGTTTCTCACCATTCTGTATTGTTGGCCCCACAAAGTCATGGATTTATTATTCTTTGAAAATGTGCTGTATTGAATATAATTAAAGTATTGTTAATTCAGTCTTGATTACAGTTAAACAATATGTTTTTAATTTAAATGTATTGATATTTTTTATAGAATCAAAATAATTCAAATTATAATGTACTTTTTGGCCTCCCCTCCTTGCTGAAATGCTGATTTTTGTGGATTTTTGTACTAGGATGCAATGCGTTTTGTAACTGAAAAGAGAAGATGTTTTTCTTTTTTTTTGTCTGGCTGCTTGCCTCCCCCGTGGTCTTTTGGCTCCTCCCATGGAAGGCGAGCCCGACGCTTTGAAAGCCACTGCGATTTAGTACAATCTTAAACCCCTCAGTGATGCCATGTGTCGCTGAATTGCATCTCTTGGCCCCTACAAATGGTGAGGTGATGTCACAGCTTATGTTGATCAATATATTTGCTGGCCACACATGAGGTAAACCTGCACCAAAAAGCATGAGCAATACGCAGTTTGCCAGAGTTACTGAAATAACAATACATATTCATGACTTTCTTTCTTTACATTTTACCGTTTGATTGCACTAGATGCACATTTTGATATCACTACTGTCTATTTATTCAGCGTAAACATACTCTGTATATGTATATACAAATAAGTATTCAATCCCTTGCTGTTGTAACCCCGGGATCACACTGGATCGGTCGCGGCAGCCGGAAGTATTCCATAATATTGAAATGCTTGTTGTAGGCTCACACCAGCTTCGCACGGCATCGCCTTGTCTGCGCTGGCTCTACGACAAGACAGAAAGAATCCGTTCAGGTTCTAACTTCGGGTGCCGAAGATGTCACAGACGCTTGGTCAATTTAATAATAATGAACATGAAAAAAGTTTATGGATTTACTTATTATATGAAGTCAAAAGTGTGTCAGTTTAGTCTGTCTTCTGCCTGAACCAACTGGACGTTTGAGCTCACTAGGTCTCTTTATGCGTGAACTCTGGACTCTGGTCCGTCCGCAAGAAGAGGTGATCTCTGTAAGGTCCCTTCTCAGCTGCTGTAGCGCGCACAGTAGAGTTGCGCAGTGTTGTTCAAGCACATGAGATCAATCCATAAAGAAGATGGCTACCAACCGAAACTCATGCAAGTCGTGCAGTCTATAATACACATTATTTCACAGCACCAAAAAAAACAAATATACTACACCGCAGCTGTGCAGCCAAATATGCTTCTTGTTTATAAGAAGTTTGTGTATACAAGGCTAGTTATAGCGTGGACATCTGCTGTGAGCGCAGTTTCCGCAGCCAGAGCGGAAGACGGATTAGAATCAGCACCGCCGCTGCGACGGATCCAGTGTGAGCCAGAGGAAAATTATCCTCTTGTTAGCAATATGAACATTCCACTCACATGCAGGTCTACAATCTTGTCCGTACGGTTCGTTGACAGATCTTTGGTCTTGCCGATGGTGATGGGACAGACTGTTTCTGTGACAGGTGTCCTTCATCCATATAATGATTTGAAGTTTGGAGTACTTTGGCCACATAGTGTCAACATGCTTTGATACCTACCGATGACGCAGTTCAGTATTGGCTAAGGATACTTTCACATAATCACAGCAGGACAGAGGATCAAACCCACAGGTTGGGAGGGTTGGGAGACGACCAGTGTACCAGCTGAGCCACGCCGCTTGGTGTTGGGTTGCATTGCGGGGGCAGCATCCTAATACAATAACCCTAGACTTTCCTCTCCTTGGCTGCTTTGTTCATTTTTGGCCCCAAGGAGGCATCTGGAGGAGAAGTTCTACTCACCCTACAGTGCTTCTCACCTGGCTTTACTGTAGATGACGCACCAGTCCATCTGGCTTTACTGCAGACCCCGCACAAGTGCACCTTGGCCTGACTGCAGACCCCACACCAGTCCACCTGGCTTTACTGCAGGTGACGCACCAGTCCACTTGGTCTGACTGCAGACCCTACACTAGACCACCTGGCCTTACTGTGGATGATGCACCAGTCCACCTGGCCTGACTGCAGACCCCACACCAGTCCACTTGTCCTTACTGCAGACCCCGCACCAGTCCACTTGTCCTTACTGCAGACCCTGCACCATTCCACGTGGCCTTACTGCAGGTGAGGCACCAGTCCACTTGGTCTGACCGCTCACCCTGCACCAGTCCACTGGGCCTTACTGTCGACCCCGCACCAGTCCATCTGGCCCTACTGCAGGTGAGGCACCAGACCACTGTGCCTGACCGCACACGCCACACCAGTTCACCTGGCCTGACTGCAGACCCTGCACCAGTCCACCGAGCCTTACTGCAGACCTCGCACCAGTCCACCGGGCCTTACTGCAGACCCCGCACTAGTCCACTTGGCCTGACTGCAGACCCCGCACCAGTCCATCTGGCCCTACTGCAGGTGAGGCACCAGTCCACCTGGCCTTACTGTAGATGACGCACCAGTCCACTTGGCCTGACTGCAGACCCTGCACCAGTCCACCGAGCCTTACTGCAGACCTCGCACCAGTCCACCGGGCCTTACTGCAGACCTCGCACCAGTCCACCGGGCCTTACTGCAGACCTCGCACCAGTCCACCGGGCCTTACTGCAGACCCCGCACTAGTCTACTTGGCCTGACTGCAGACCCCGCACCAGTCCATCTGGCCCTACTGCAGGTGAGGCACCAGTCCACCTGACCTTACTGTAGATGACGCACCAGTCCACTCGGTCTGACTGCAGACCCCACACTAGACCACCTGGCCTTAATGCAGATGATGCATCAGTCCACCTGGCCTGACTGCAGACCCCACACCAGTCCACTTGTCCTTACTGCAGACCCTGCACCAGTCCACCTGGCCTTACTGCAGATGAAACACCAGTCCACCTTGCCTGACTGCAGAGGACACACCAGTCCACCTTGCCTCACTGCAGACCCCCACCAGTCCACTTGTCCTCAATGCAGACGCACCTCTACGATCCACCTGGCCTTCCTGCAGATGCTGCACCAGTCCAACTGGCCTCACTGCAGACACACTGCACCAGTCCACCTGGTGTCATTGTAGATACTGCACCAGTCCACCTGGTGTCATTGTAGATACTGCACCTGTCCACCTGGCCTCAGTCTCGAGGCTGCACCAGTCCACCTGGTGTCATTGTAGATACTGCACCAGTCCACCTGGTGTCATTGTAGATACTGCACCAGTCCACCTGGTGTCATTGAACCAGTACACCTAACCCTAAATCTTTATTGATAATGCGCAAATTAAAATGAGTATAAATTCAGATTTTTACATTTTGCTTAAGCTGGTTGCCGACTGCAATCCAGCAATCGTCTATTCTTCCAGTCCCACTCCCACTCACATTTGCACAGATGCATTTTGGGAAACATGGTAACGTTTGGTTTTATGTGAATCAGTATGCGATAGTACATACAGAATTTGGTTGGTACGTATAAAACTAACAAATCTGGTACAAATACCTACTTTTTCCCCTCAATCATTTGCAAAATATTGTTTGTTGGAACCTGGGTTAACATTCACCCCATTTTTTAGTTGGCGCGTCTCCTGTTGTGTTAATACACTGTGTTCTGAATATATCTAAAAAATGTTTTTATAGTTTTGATAGTTTTCCACGCGGAAAACCATTCCAAATGACGGATGAAAGGGATACATGAACATTTAAGGTGACTTTCTTACACAATCAAATGACATGCTAATCAAGGCATAACCTTTTAACATTTATTTTTAACATTTATTTTTTCCAGTCAAAAGTTCTGGACTGTTCATATCTTGGCAAAGAGTAACTTACTGAATCAGAAGGCACTTTCACTTTTGTCAGGTGTACCTTTTGTTGTGGCTAGCGAGTATGTTGTTCCTCACTCATCTACTACCTGCTGGGTCGTAGCCACAGTTTATAAACATTAGTCACCTATGTGAATGTGATGTGACAACGTCTGTGGGACGGCTGCTGAGTTCCTGTGTCTGATCCACCTTGCAGGTATATAACAGAGTTTGTAAACCTAGGCAATGTGTCAGCTCTGCGTACGTTCAGGGTTCTGAGGGCTTTGAAAACAATTTCAGTTATCCCAGGTAAGACAGACCAGGTGTTTGTGTGGGCGGGAGGGCGAGTCGCCGGGTTGATGTTAGCTGTGGTTTTGTTCCAGTGCCTATCCTCTCCTCTTCCTCATTCATCTTCCTCCTCCCACTAGTCAGACTGGGCTTCTCTCGGTCTGTCTCTCCTTCTCTTCTTTCTTTCTCTCACTGTGGTGTCCCCTCCTGGTCTTGGATGGTGGTGATGGTGTCGTGCTCCTGCACGTCCATGCGTGCGTGTTATTGTGTGTTGTGTTGTGTCATGGAGTTCTGCTCTGTGTGTCGTCCTACCTCGTTACAGATATATAACAGAGTTTGTGGACCTTGGGAATGTGTCGGCGCTCAGAACGTTCAGGGTTCTCCGAGCATTGAAAACTATTTCTGTCATTCCAGGTGAGACTCCCGTTTAAACACTAAGGCTGAGCTTAGCTGTTAGTCTTCCTTCATTCTGCCATTGCTTTATTTAGAGAAAGAGAATGGAATTAACTTTTTTGTCATTTGTTTCTTCTACTAATCAAAAATGGTAGCAATACATTTTTGATAGGCTTAGCAGTCTTGTTATTTTAATAGCAATAACAAACAATAAAATGGATGCTCTTTGCAATGTGTTTGTCAACTCCAGTGGCGTAACGTGTGAACATGTGGTGCTCCTTCGATATATTATCAAACACTTTTTGGCCTGTACGTTTGATCTGTAACGTAGATTTCCTTATTTATAAATGGAATACTTTCACAGTTGGAGCATAGGAGACCTGTTTACCACCTTTTAAATATGCTTTTTTACATTATTAGAGCCCTGTAGACATGTATAACACCCCTATAGTCACCTTTATACTCCTATTACCCAACACAGTGGACATCACAGGAAATAAAACACACATGGTAGCATTTGGAGAATGTCTACAACATTTATCTAGTGACACATCATCCCGTCCTCTGAATGAACCCTGTAGTATTCGAATGTATTCGGTAATATTTGTATTTCAATGACTTTTCTGCACCATATATTCCAGAAAAGTCGCATCGGTCAAAAAAAGAGGGGGGAAAAACTCGTGTGGCACTGGTGTTCTTTTTTCAACACACCATGTACACACTCAAGTTTAGAAGTCATTTCAAGGTCATGCAGCCTCCAGGACGAGTTGAGGTGAATTGTTTTAGTTCCTACGTTCTCTGAAGCCTTTATCCACAACCTCTCATGATCACCCCTGGCGTGTATTTTTTCAAGTTATGAAACATGTGGCCCTCACACAGCGCCATACACTGGCACATTTAATATAGTCACATTTATTTTTAAATGATTTTGACAAAATTCAACACCAAAACTAGCCATAACCATTTACTGTGGAAAAGCAAATGAATCAAATACACAATGTGTCCGCTATGCTAACTTAAGACACCTGCTCAGGGCCCCGTGACCAATAGGGGGCCCCCAAGAGCATTATTCCTGATCCTATCCTCACAAGGGTCGTGGGCATGCTGGAGCTTATCCCAGCTGTCTTCAGGTGAGAAGCAGGGTATACCCTGGACTGGTGGCCAGCCAATCACAGGGCACATATATGTAGACAAACAACCATTCACACTCACATTCATACCTTCCAATTTGGAGTCGCTAATTAACCTAGCATGTTTTTGGAATGTGGGAGGAAACCAGAGTACCCATACATACAGAGATGCCGAGCGGGGAATCAAACCTGGTCTCCCAGCTGTGTGGCCTGCGCGCTAACATAATTAACTTAAAAAAAGAAAAAATAATTAATTACTGTATTTCCCATCTATGAGGGCCCCAAAATCTAATTTTGCAAGGGTTGCGGGTATGCTGGAGCCTATCCCAGCTGTTTTTGGGTGAGAGGCGGGGTTCACCCTGGACTGGTGGCCACCTCAATGGCAGTTCAGTGAAACTGAACATATCGACAATTCCCACTCATGGACAATTTGGAGTCACCAATGACTCCGGGTTTTCTCCGGGTACTCCGGTTTCCTCCCACATCCCAAAAACATGCTAGGTTAATTGGCCACTCCAAATTGTCCATAGGTATGAATGTGAGTGTGAATGGTTGTTTGTCTATATGTGCCCTGTGATTGGCTGGCGACCAGTGTGTACCCCACCTCTCGCCCAAAGACATAAATAACGCATTAACCCTAACCCAAAAAAATAATATGTTTGTGTTATTCTGAGTACGAGTCAGTCCATTTTTGGAACATTGTAATCAATGTTCGAATCTTGGTTTTGGAACAATCCTGTTGTCGTATGATTTGGTTTTCCACCAAGTTTGGCCAAAATATTGCCTCGGTTTTGGTACATTGTCTTGGTTTATCATACAGTGTCGCGTGTATTAAACAAGAACATGGGACAGGTTAGTTTTACCACACTGTTGATGTGTTGTTACTGCTGCTGTAATTCCACAATACTATGGTTTATTTGGAAATGTTTGCCACATCAACAAAAACTTTGTCGAACTTTGTTAAAATCTGACTGAAATGGAAAACTGGAGCATTGCTCAACCAAAGTCAAAGCTTAACCATCAGGTCATCAATTCCTCATCGCGCGTTTGTTTGTCCATTCGCACGTAATGTTAGCATCATTCCTGGAGGGGCACCAAATAATATATTTTTTTTAATTTGAGGCTGTAGTCAACAACAAGGGACTCGGAAGAAGATGTCAAATCACTCGTTACGCCACTGATCATCCCAAATTGAAATCTGGATGCTTTTGATATGACATGTCATCGATATTGTGCTGCGCCTTAAGACTGTCAAGCCTAATCTGATTGCAGATCAGCGCTGCATGATGCTTGGAGACACTTGCTTTTTTTTTTTTACAAGTTTGGCTTCAAGGGGAATTAATGAGCTATCTTGTAGATATTAAAATGTCATTAAAAATCACAGCATATATCCAGAAATAGAGAATTTCAGATCATAATGTACATACGACCTGTGCATTATAACGGTTGGACATAAGAGCAGTCTTTGCATGTTAGGGTAGGAAAGGCAATGGTGAGCATCTTCAGCCTTGGCGTTTAAATGACCTGCATGGCACCTCTCATTGCTCTTCCTCGCCTCTCCTCTCTTCCTCGTCTCCACCTCCTGCTTGGTGCCCCTGGTGTGATTTGTTGAATGGAGCTTGCTATTTGAACGGCAGCTATTCGGGGATGTTTCCGACGGTGACACGCCTATTTATCTGCAATCGGCCAGTAAAACCATTGTCATCATTTCAATGATGGCCGACCTATTTGACATGAACACAAGGGTGTTTACGTATTATTCAGATTTATTCAGAGTAGAGTTTTGCAGCCGAGTGGTAATCATAGTATAGTTATAGTACATAGTAGATAGTATGCCTGCTCATCTGAAATCTGAAAGGAATGGAAATTATTCTGAAATGATTTTTTCTGATGGAAACATCCCATTTAGCTGCTGTGATGAGTGTTTATTTTGTGTCCACAGGAACTTGCATGTGAAGCAACTTCTATTAAAAATCATCTGATGGAGAAAAAACCCAAGACATTTTATATTAAGAAATTGTGTTTATATAACTTATTAGTGCTATACAAAATGGACAAATGGAAAAAATATATATATTAAAGTCAGGTTCTGGTCGGATTTTGGTCATGAAGAAGGTAGTTTGACAAGGAGTTTGACTTTTCAAAACAATATGCGTTCAAAAGAGGAATACATTTGTGTCACAAAAATGCCTTTTTGCCTGTCCATTCTTGTGTTTGTGATGAAGACGCTCACATCCGCGAGATGTGAGCAAGATGGCTGCGATGCTGATGCAGTTGGGATATTACGCCCTCAAAAACAATGCACCTGCAGGCTACACTTCTATTGCTCTGTATTATATATATTATTTATGGTTAGGAAGCACAATTCCACTTTCCACGCTCAATATGTTATAAAGGTGCACACTGCATTGTCAGCTTTCCTCAACCATCACATGGTTGCAATGTTGTAGTGGTGTGTCATTTGAGGGCTTTTTTTGTTTTTAAACAAAACAACAAAATACAATACAACAATAACTACATATTTTTTTGCGTTTACTGTATATTTTGCTTTTCAATAATGTGATATGTCAGAAGAAAATGGTGAGCTCTGAGTTAAAAAAAAGTAAAAAAAAAAAGTAGCATACATAATTCTTACTATATTTTTAAGAAAGTGCTAAAACATATCACAGCAACATCGTATGTAGATAACAAGATACGAGCAACCAACAATGCAGAATGGCCAACAACAACAGTATTAGCCATTTACAAAAATAGTACAGCAAAGCACGCTGATTGTGAATAGTGAATATGTGAGAAGATCAGTACATGGTTTTCGGTGCCTGCTTCCCAAGTTAGTGCATGTCTGAATGTAGAAATGAGAGGCAATAACTTATAATAATAATTTCTTTGTAGAAAGGCGCTTCATGAAAGTAAGAACTGTATTGAGTAGTCATAATTCACATTACATCGGCTGCAGAGCACAAAGTAGCTGCTACTTTGTAGCACCTTTTAAAAATCAAAATACATTAAATTATTCTAAAAATAAAAAATCAAGGCACGAGAAAGACAAATGTATTCTTCTACCAAATATGTAATTGATGAATGGGTGGAGTAGCTCCATTCATTTAAGAGAATTGCTGCATTACAACAATTTTACCCCAGAAAAATGAATATCATGTTACACATATCTGTATTGGTTGATATCAGAATCGGAATTTGATAGTTGGACAATATCGGCATATTGGTATCAGCAAGGAAATAATAATGCTAATAGTTTTTCTTTTGTTTTTTTACATGATAAATGATGACTTTCCCAAAAATGCAAGTGAATTAGTAACATAATGGCTCCTTCATACGTGTAACTAGTTAGCAGGGAAAGCATATAGGGATATTTTTCGTCATGTCCTGCAATTCTGTATCAACCCACTAGGCGGCATTGTTTTCCTGAGAGTGAGCAACCACAAGTCTCATTGACGAGCCATTTAGCTTTCTGTGTGATGCTAACAGTGATGAACACACAACAAAAAAAAGGGAAAGTAGAGGCTCATTTCAATACCAGTCACATTTAGATACATCGTTAAATGTAACATCATCAACATGTGACTTCGTGTGAGTTCATGCACTTTATGTGTATCTGTCCACGTGTGTGTGTATGCGTGAGTTTGCCTGTTTTTATGCATGTGTACTTGTGTGTGTGTGTGTGCTTGTTGTATGTTGTCAGGCCTGAAGACCATCGTGGGGGCCCTGATCCAGTCTGTGAAGAAGCTCTCAGACGTGATGATCCTGACCGTCTTTTGCCTCAGCGTCTTTGCCCTGATCGGCCTGCAGCTCTTTATGGGGAACCTGCGGCAAAAGTGTGTGTTTTGGCCCATCAATGTGACCGACCGGTACCTGCCCAACGGCTCTCGGGGCTTCGACTGGGACGAATACATCATGAATGAGAGTAAGCCATCATGTTACTGGAAACCTGCTTATCTACTTTGTAGTTGTTATTTTTTTTGTTATGATGTTCTACAATGGGGCGGCATGGTGGTCTAGTGGTTAGCGCGCAGACCTCACAGCTAGGAGACCAGGGTTCAATTCCACCCTCGGCCATCTCTGTGTGGAGTTTGCATGTTCTCCCCGTGCATGCGTGGGTTTTCTCCGGGTACTCCGGTTTCCTCCCACATTACAAGAACATGCTAGGTTAATTGGCGACTCCAAATTGTCCATAGGTATGAATGTGAGTGTGAATGGTTGTTTGTCTATATGTGCCCTGTGATTGGCTGGCCACCAGTCCAGACAGCTGGGATAGGCTCCAGCACCCTCGGGACCCTTGTGAGGAAAAAGCAGTAGAAAATGAATGAATTAATGATTTTTTTTTGTGGGGGGGGCTGCATGGTGGACGAGTGGTTAGCGCGCAGGCCACGGAGCTAGGAGACCAGTGGAGTTTGCATGTTCTGCCCGTGTATGCGCGGGTTTTCCATTCCAAAAACATGTTAGGTTAATTGGCGGTTAATTACTAATTGGTTAATTACTTTTTCTTTTTTAAGTTAATTAGGTTAGCGTGCAGGCCACACAGCTGGGAGACCAGGTTTGATTCCCCGCTCAGGCATCTCTGTATGGGTACTCTGGTTTCCTCCCCCATTCCAAAAACATGCTAGCTTCATTGGCGACTCCAAATTGTCCATAGGTATGAATGTGAGTGTGAATGGTTGTTTGTCCATATTTGCCCTGTGATTGGCTGGCGACCAGTCCAGGGTGTACCCCGCCTCTCGCCCGAAGACAGCTGGGTTTAGGCTCTTGCACCCACACGACCCTCGTGAGGATAAGCGGTAGAAAATGAATGAATGAATGAATATTTGATTTGTATTATGAAATGTGTTGGTTGTCATGAAAAACCTGTGAGGAGTGACTGCATTTCAATCATTCTATGACTTGGCGATGCATGTGCGTGTAAATGCGCTATGCTTTGGTCCACCTTTTTGAATTGTGCTGAAGGAATGGAGTAGAGTGTATTTGTGTGAGGATCATTGGGCTCACACACGGCAAATGTACCGGGCTTTAGGTGGGGAGTGGCCTCAGGTATGTTGCGCTCTTACTGCCTGCCTTGTGTGGCAGGTAAGCATGTTAAAATGTACATTTTGAGCCTGGAACTAATTCATGAATTGAACATTAGTTACAACTCAGAAATGGCACCATGGAAGGAACGCATTGTGTTTCATATAGCGTGTCCTTGCCCCATGACTAATGGAGGTCTTCTCTCTATTTTTCTCTCCATAGCTAACTTCTATTTTTACCCCGGTCAGGATGATGCGCTCTTGTGTGGAAATAGTTCGGACTCTGGGTAAGTTGGTGTTTTAATCGCTGAATGCATGCAGCACACAAAAAAAAATCTACTGAAAAAGAAAATACAAAGATAATAATGCTCAGGTTCATAAAGGTCTTTTGCAATTTAGCAATTTGCATCCTACTGAGACACAGGGATGGGTACCTTTTGGCATTTGAACACCTGTACCTGTGAAATGGTACTTAATAGTAATGGTGTGTGTTTTTATGTGGTAATAAATACAAATTTAATCATTTAATTGTTATTTTTTAAAGACCTTTATCCCCAAAATGTATTAGTGCAATAACAAACTATGTTTTCCTGACATCAGGTGATGCTCGTGGATGAATGGCACAACAATGGGCCTGGGGTCTGTGCATTAAAAATTCCATCGTTATGGTATCGGCAGGTTTATGTTGCGGACAACAAACTATTGATGATCATGGTATAGAAATACCACGGTGAGATTTTGAAGCCCATGGTTCTGCCATTCATCCATGACCATCACCTCATGTTGCAGCGTCTAATCAGCGTCTTGATATGCCACACCTGTGAGGTGGCTGGATCATGAAATAAGAATGCTTATGTTCGGACCAGCCCTTTTAGCAGGGCCAAGTCCACCCAGATTATTTTGTTCTCTCAGAAAGTCTCAAATAAGACCCCCCAGAAGAGTCTAAAATAATCTACAATGGGTAGGTGACACCTCTTGAAGTGCTGCATGGCTATGTTGCTCAATACTGACACCTGCTGGATATTACAGGGTGTGGATTAGGGCTGCAGGTATCAAATTTGTATCAAATTCGACGGAAATTTTTATAATAACAAAATAAATAAATAAATAATGAATTCACAAGAAAAAATAAAACATTTGACTAAGTAATGACAAAGTAATTTGTTGAATTATTTATATAATGGAGTGTTATTTCTTAAATGGACATAGTTTATAATGGAGGTGGTGCTTATGTTTAGGGCTATATATACTATATGTCTTAAATGGACATGGTACATAGTGTAGGTGGTGCTTATGTTTAGGCCAAAATATACTGTACGTCTTAAATGGGCATAGTACATAGTGTAAGTAGTGTTTATGCGTAGGGCAAAATATACTATACGTCTTAAATGAACATAGTACAGTAAAGTCTCGTTATATCGATATTCTCGGGAGTCGGAAAAAATACCGATATAACCAGACTATCCATATATCCGATCCTGCGCCGAACTGCATTCAAAGTGGGCGGATCTTTGATATGGCATGTAATTTTCTCCTTGAGTTCATGGATTGCGTATCTAGCATGCTTTTGTACTACAATAAATTTTGTACTACAGTAAATAAAAATAAACTTACGCTGTAGTGATTACCGGTTACCGGGACATAATTCACCCCGGAACTATCGATAGGGAAGGTGTTGCCACCCGGAGGGGTAGGCGCAAGGGACGGGTGTTTTCCGCTGTGTGTGCTGCACTCTGGTGGTGGAAGTGTGAAAAATAAAGTTGACTGGAAGCAGCCGTTCGCCGTGTTCTTTTTTGGTATTGAAATCCTTAAGCAAAGATTGATTTAAGCTGCTTTTGTATCGATATAAGCAGACCAAATTGGCTGGCGGGAGATGAAAAGGGCATCCTAGTAACCGGATTATCATAATAACCGTGTATCGTACTAACGGAACTAATTATATCATAAAAGACTAGAAATTTGCCGGGAAATGAAAATAGTATCGTAATAACTAGTAATTCTTTATAACCGATATCGATATAACGAGACTTTACTGTACATAGTGTAAGTAGTGGTTATGCGTAGGGCAAAATATACTATACGTCTTAAATGGGCATAGTACATAGTGTAAGTGGTGTCTGCATCACTGCATATTCTACACCAATTCACCAGTCGATTTCCGTTCCAAGACCCCGAGGTACTTAAACTCCTCCACTTGGGGCAGGATCTCATCCCGACCCGTAGATGGCACTCCACCCTTTTCCGGGTGAGAACCATGGACTCAACCATGGAGTTGAAGGTCATCAGCAAGATCATCATCTGCAAGAAGCAGAGACCAACTGGAAACGGGTCTGAATTATTTCCGGCAATGCGAACCAAACTGTGACACCGGTCAAACAGGGAACGAATCGCATGAATTAGTTGGTCCGATACCCATGCTCCCGGAGTATTCCCCCCAACAGAATTCCCAGAGGAACACGGTCGAATGCCTTCTCCAAGTCCATAAAACACATGTAGACTGGTCGGGCAAACTCCCATGCACCCTCAAGGATCCTGCTGAGAGTGTAGAACTGATCCCCATTTCCACGACCAGGTACGAAAACCACACTGCTCCTCCTGAATCCGAGATTCAACTATCCGAGGGATCCTCCTCTCCAGACCCCCTGAGTAGACCTTACTAGGGAGGCTGAGGAGTGTGATTCCACGATAGTTGGAATGTCCGTACAAACCAAGACACGCCCACAGCATCCGCAATTAAGGAATTCCGCGCAGATTCTTGGCGGAAGACATGTGTCAATAGGATTAAGGAGGTCTTCTAAGTATTCCTTACACCGAGTCACATCATCTCAAGTTGAGGTCAGCAGCAAACCATCACCACCATACACGGTGTTGACTGTGCTCTGCTTTTCTCACCTGAAGACGCCGAATGGTGGTCCAGAATCTCTTCGAAGCCGTCCAGAAGTTGTTCCCTATGGCATCTCCAAACTCCTTTCATATCCGATTTTTTGCCTCAGCGTCTGCCAAAGCCGTGGACCGCTTGGCCTGCCGGTACCGGTGTAGGACTCTTCAGCTGGATGGCATCCCTCACCAATGGTGTCCACCAACGGGTTCTGGGATGACAGGGGCCGACCACCTTATGACCACAGCTACTATCAGCCACCTCAACAATGGAGACACGGAACATAGCCCATTCCAACTCAATGTCCCCCGCCTCCTTGGAACATGGTCAAAGCTCTCCTGGAGGTGGGAGTTGAAACTTCCTTCTGACAGGAGACTCTGCCAATCGTTCCCAACAGAACCACACAGTACGTTTGGGCCTGCCAGGTCTGAGCGGCATCCTCCCCCAACATCAGAGCCAGGGTGCAGCCCAGGGTGTCCTGTTGTCAAGTGCGCATAAGAGCAAACTACTATCAGGACCCGTCGCCCCACGTCTCACCGGGTTAAACTCCAACGTACAGGTCACGAGCCGGGCCGCAACAAGAATTGCCACACCTGCCCGTTGCTTCTCACTGCTGGCAACGCCCCTCTCGAGAGCATTGGTTCCAGAGCCCTTGCTGTGGGTCCTGCTAAGTCCGACTATATCTAGCTGGAACTTCTCACAACTTTGCGAACCAGCTGACGCTCCTTCCCGACCAGAGAGGTGACATTCCACGTCCCAAGAGCTAGAGCTTCTGTAGCCAAGGATTGGACCGCCTCTGGCCTCCACCAAACTCACTTTGCACCAAGCCCTTTTGGCCCCTCCCATGAGTGGTGAGCTCATTGCAGGGAGGACCCATGTAGTGTCTTCGAGGTGTGCCCGCCACCAGATGCTCGCCATCGTGACCCTCCTCCAAGCCTGGCTCCAGAAGGGGGTCCCAGTGACCCGGGCAAGGGAAAACCTGGCCCAAAGTTTATTCATAAGTATCACTTTGAGCTTCTCGGCTGATCCGTCAACAAGGACCTGTTAGTCATGGGTGACCCTACCAGGGGCATAAAAGCCTCTGACAACTTAGCTTCTAGGATCATTGGGACACGCCAACTCCTCCACCACAATAAGGTGGTAACTCAGGGAGGAGCTTTAGAAGGACAATACAGCAAAACAAATCCCACGTCGAAAATAAAACAAATATTTCCATCTAAGAGACGCTGAAATGCAGGTGAAGTCTGTCATCTCAGGAAGACGTGAACAAGATGAAATAAGAAATTATTTCTGATTTCTGATCAAAATGGGGGCGGCGCGGCGGGCGAGTGGACCTCACAGCTAGGAGACCAGGGTTCAATTCCACCCTCAGCCATCTCTGTGTGGAGTTTGCATGTTCTACCCATGCATGCGTGGGTTTTCTCCGGGTACTCCGGTTTCCTCCCACATTCCAAAAACATGCTAGGTTAATTGGCCACTCCAAATTGTCCATAGGTATGAATGTGAGTGTGAATGGTTGTTTGTCTATATGTGTGATTGGCTGGCCACCAGTCCAGGGTGTACACCGCCTCTCGCCCGAAGACAGCTGGGATAGGCTCCAGCACCTCTGCGACCCTCGTGAGGATAAGCAGTAGAAAATGAATGAATGATCAAAATTGTCCCATGTGGTGAAAATCTTATTCTTTCATGTCCCACTGGATGAAATGGAAAACTCAGAAAAAGTCAGACTTCCCTTTCTTATAAACACAGTTGGTACCTCAAAGACAGCAATTGTATCGATCATGTGACTTTTTCTTAAAGCCATACGCGCACGGAAACATGCTCTTTGAGCTTGACACATACGCAGACGCATCGATGTTCACCCATCATTACACGAGACAAACAGTTGCATTGCCATTACTTCTCCAAAAGAGAATGTAGAATGTTCCATGACAGCCATAAATCAGAATATGCTGGGATATTGATAAACATCATGCTGTCTTTTTCAGACGATGCCCTGAGGGTTTTACATGCATGAAAGCTGGAAGGAATCCCAACTATGGTTACACCAGCTTTGATAGCTTTGGATGGGCCTTCCTCACCCTTTTTCGTCTCATGACCCAAGACTTCTGGGAAAATCTCTACATGCTGGTAAACCTGAAATTGAGATGCAAGCTTAGTTTTTTGTTTCTAGTGGTCTAAATCTTTGTTCTTTTGCGTCAGACGCTGCGAGCGGCAGGGAAGACCTACATGATCTTCTTTGTGCTGGTTATCTTTGTGGGCTCCTTTTATCTGGTCAACCTCATCCTGGCTGTGGTGGCCATGGCCTACGAGGAGCAGAACCAGGCCACCATTGAAGAGGCTGAGCAAAAGGAGGCCGAATTCAAAGCTATGCTGGAGCAGCTGAAAAAGCAGCAGGAAGAGACACAGGTTGGGCTTGTACTGCAACATAATTTCATTGTTTGTTCTCATCACAATTATGAATTCTTCTCAGGCTGCAGCCATGGTGACATCAGCAGGTACGGTATCAGAAGCTGCACTGGAGGACGAAGGAGGGGGCCATCTGTCTCGTAGCTCCTCAGAAGTCTCCAAACTGAGCTCAAAGAGTGCCAAGGAGCGGCGCAATCGCAAGAAGAAATGGCGTCAGAAGGAGCAGGAGAAGGAGAAGGGGGACAGCGAGAAGGTGGTCAAGTCCGAGTCTGATGATGGCAGTAAGAGAAGCACACTTCGTTTCCCAGGAAGCCGTCTGGGCAGGAAGACATCCATCATGAACCAGGTAAGATAAATATAGCCACATCATGTAGACTGCTGTCAGTTTTAGCATATTTAGCTTACACACGAGATCCAATACAACAAAAAAAACGTGTCCAAAATTCTGGCAACATTTACTAATTTTTCCGATATTTTCACCCTTAAGTATGCTCATACGCGTTGCTGCTCTCCAGGTATGCATTCTGTTGTGTTCAGTCTGTGTCTGAAAGCCTATTCGCCAAACACAGAGTTAAGCCTGAATGATGTAGTGCGCTTGAATGCATCATCACCAGAAGGCAACAACGCATGTACAACTGCTCCATCATGGAGAGAAGGAGACAGACACAGAGTTGTTCTGTGTGCGTAACATGAACAACAAGTTGATTATGTTGTTCACATATAGACAAACAACCATTCACACTCACATTCATACCTATGGACAATTTGGAGTCGCCAATTAACCTAGCATGTTTTTGGAATGTGGGAGGAAACCGGAGTACCCGGAGAAAACCCACGCATGCACGGGGTGAACATGCAAACTCCACACAGAGATGGCCGAGGGTGGAATTGAACCCGGGTCTCCTAACTGTGAGGTCTGCGCTCTAACCGCACGACCGCTGTGCAGCCCTTAGCCTAAATACAAATAACTATATATACTTGTATACACCTCAGAAGTTTACTTTATTTAATTTTAAGTTAATTTAAATTGAATTTATTTTATTATTTTTATTTTTATTTTTATTTTTATTTTTATTTTTATTTTTATTTTTATTTTTATTTTTATTTTTATTTTTATTTTCTTTATTTTTATTTTTAGTTCATTTTGTTTAATTTATTTAATTTTTATTTTACTTTTTTATTTCAGGTTATTTTTACTTTTACTTTTTTTATATGATATACAATAAGTACTTTTTTTATTCATGTCAATATGTATTTTCATATATTGGAACTGGTCATAAGCATTCTGGTATACACTTTAAAATACACACATTTAATTTCAAATGTTTGACAGTGAACTTTTGAGACATCAAACTCTGGTCAAATAGGCAAATTTTTTGTGCTATGTTTGTGCTGTTTTGTGCAGTTAATATGAATGTTTGTGCTGCTTTTGTCTTTAAGTTATTACAGTTTATTACATAGGTCAACCAAAGATCAGCCAGCCCCTCAACATGATCCGAATTGTGAAGTAGTGTCATTTTTTGTGCTACGTTTCTGCCGTTAAAATGAACATTTGGGCTGCTATTGTTTTTGAGTTATTAACGATTTAAGTTTTGGCTATTACATCATCACTCACACACGCTCTCAGAATCAAAAATCATTTTATCCCTTCTTCGTTTTGTGCATTTAATATGAATGCTTTGTGCAATTAAAGTGCACATTTGGGCGGCACGGCGGTCGAGTGGTTAGCACGCAGACCTCACAGCTAGGAGGACCAGGGTTCGATTCCACCCTCGGCCATCTCTGTGTCCAGTTTGCATGTTCTCCCCGTGCATACATGGGTTTTCTGCGGGTACTCCGGTTTCCTCCCACATTCCAAAATTGTCCATAGGTATGAATGTGAGTGTGAATGGTTGTTTGTCTATATGTGCCCTGTGATTGGCTGGCCACCAGTCCAGGGTGTACCCCGCCTCTCGCCCGAAGACAGCTGGGATAGGCTCCAGCACCCCCGCGACCCCCGTGAGGAAAAGCGGTAGAAAATGTGCACATTTGTGCTGTCATACTTTTTGATTGATAAAATATTAAATTTTCCACTGATGACATATTCAAAGGATGACATCATCTCGACTCAACATTCACCGAATTACACCAAAATAGTGTCATTCTTTTTATCTCCCAGTGTGACCTTTGATAACCTTAAAGAACTCATCTATGTCTGTCTTTCTGTCCCTCTCCAGTCACTCCTGAGTATCCCGGGCTCGCCGTTTATGTCACGCCACAACAGCCGCAGCAGCATCTTCAGCTTCAAAGGCCGCTCCAAGGACATGGGCTCAGAAAACGAGTTTGCCGACGACGAGCACAGTACAGTGGAGGAGAGCGAGGACCGCCGGGGTTCCCTATTCATCCCTTACCGCCGCAACAGCTACAGTGGCTACAGTCAAGGCTCTTCACGCATTCACCAGCTGGCTCCTCACTCCGGAGGGAAGAGGAACAGCACAGTGGACTGCAATGGCGTGGTGTCTCTCATCGGTTCGGGGCCTGGCAGACGGCTTCTGCCTGAGGTGAAAATAGATAAGGCAGCCACTGATGACAGTGTAAGGACGTCCATGGGACAACCTATACAGTATAGGCATGATGGTGACGGCCTCAGTCTTTGCAGCTTCTTTTTCACAACCTCTTTACCCTTGGCAATTGCTCCTCCCTCTCTCTTAAATTCTGGAGTTTCTTTTTGTTCCACTTCTGATCTGTGTATATCTATAACCTGTCTTATAATTTCATCACACTGGGCCACTTAAACTGATTGAATGCCCTTTTCGGGGCGTTTCCTTGCATGAATGCTTAAACTAGCGAGGGTAGTATCCATGCCGCACTGACTGATAAAGGTAGTCCCTGACGTACGCCTGCCTCGGGCAATAATATCTTACTGTGTTTTAATTATATAGCTCTTTACTTTCTATGTTGAAAATATACACAATACACAGTCCAAACTGACTTTTTATCATTTCCAAAAGGTCAAACGTAAACCAAAATGTATCAAACCTGAGGCCATTTTTCTCATAGAAGATAAATTAAATCTAATTCATCCATTCTACATGATCTCCCTTTGACATAGGGTGAGAAGCTCTGTCATCTCAGATAAACGGCGGTGCTACTCTGTATTTAGAGGAGACAGATGAGTTGGCTCAGCATCAGGATAATATGTATTAATAAAAAAATATATTTTCTAGAGAATAGTTTTTTAACATGCAAAATAATACCAAATGACAAATAGATGTGGACTTCCCTTAGGGTGCTTTGTTTTAATTTTGTGGAACGATACAGTACAGGGGGGTGGCACGGCGGTCAAGTGGTTAGCACGCAGACCTCACAGCTAGGAGACCAGGGTTCAATTCCACCCTCGGCCATCTCTGTGTGGAGTTTGCATGTTCTCCCCGTGCATGCGTGGGTTTTCTCCGGGTACTCCGGTTTCCTCCCACATTCCAAAAACATGCTAGGTTAATTGGCGACTCCAAATTGTCCATAGGTATGAATGTGAGTGTGAATGGTTGTTTGTCTATATGTGCCCTGTGATTGGCTGGCCACCAGTCCAGGATGTACCCCTCGTGAGGAAAAGCGGTAGAAAATGAATGAATGAATGAAGGATACAGTACAAGGCAAACAGAAAAGTTATTTAATGAAAATTGAGACGGGGTACGTCAGGCCAGGGAAGTTTTTAGACAAAAACAGAATCCTATGAAAACTGGGGCGTACAAAATCAGAGGTTTGACTGCATGTACTTTATTCTCATGCTGATATACAGTAGTAGAGCCAAGTTCATATTGGAATTTATGGGCATTGGTAGTGTAGTGATTCACATACTAGCTGTCATTCAGAATCTTATGATTACCTTCCCAGGCTGTAGTCTGCCTTTCCCTTTCAGGATGGATAGCCCCCCCCCCCAGTCATTACCCTGGTACGGGGAACGGGTAGATCTGTGTATCAGCAGAGCTTAGTGGCCTGTAAAATCATGACAAGCAGAGACCACTGAGCACACAGAAGAAGGCAAAACTGTAAATACTGTCATAAGGTCATAAAGTTGAATCATAAGTTGCATCGGTTGTAGATTGGTGACGGCCTACCTGCATCTGAAAGCAATCTATCCATATATATGAGCTTCCATCTTTTTCCAAACTTCATTACTTTAAGTGTGGGCATGACGGTCGATACACTGATCATTAAGAGTAGTGTACTACTTGCCTGCAACCAGCAGAGGCACTGTTGAGTCCATCCGAACTAAAGTGGTACCTCGGTTTTTAATTATTCCCCAAAAGCCAGATGAAAACTGAAATAAATTCCAAAGAAATCATTTATAAATGATTATGATTTATAAATCATTATATTCCATTTTTGCTGCAGGAGGCTAGCCACTCTATCATTTGTGATCTGTGTTTTGTTAACACTGTTACCCCTTTCGCAACATTAGCTTGATTGATTTCTTCTTTTTTGGCCAAAATGGAATTTATTGTTAATGCGGCAAATCGATTAGATTGTGGAACATTTTCATTTGCCAAATGAATGTGTTACATGCTGTGTATGTCTGGACCTCGGATGCAGAGGCATGAGGGCAACAGTTATAGTCCCTTCAACGGCAACGAGAGTCACACACTACACCAAAGCCAATAAAGAAGGGAGCAAAAGCGGCACCATGGAAAAGGTGCTGTTATTAACAACAACAACAACAAAAAGCATAAAGTCAGGCTGGACGGTTGGGACATCAGGGATCATACGTACTCTAGAACAGTGATTTTCAACCACTGTGCCGTGGCACACTAGTGTACCTTGAGAAACCGTCAGGTGTGCCGTGAGGAATTATCCAATATCACTTTTTATAATTAACATTTATTAATCATCATTTGCAAATATTATGTCAATAGCCATTATGTCAATAGTATATATGGACCCAAATATTCCAATTGCATTTGGTTTATTTGCTCAAACGGAAAGAATTGAACAGGGATGGAATATTCCTTTAACCAATCCGATTGAGGTATCTTGTACCCGCTCAAACGGAAAGTTGTC
This sequence comes from Doryrhamphus excisus, assembly GCF_037039965.1. NCBI lineage: Eukaryota > Metazoa > Chordata > Actinopteri > Syngnathiformes > Syngnathidae > Doryrhamphus > Doryrhamphus excisus. The sequence continues at coordinate 6,900,569 of NC_136374.1, forward strand.
AGGGTGCGTTCTTCTTCGTGGTGTTTTTCTTCTTCTGTTGTTTATTGGCGGTTGGCAAGCAGCTTTTGTATGTATTAGCGCCATCTCTGGAACAGAATCTAAACCCTTCTATACGTCATTCACAAGTCCAGTTTTATTAAAAAAGAAAATATATATCTATATAAAACATGTTCTGAGGTTAATTATAAAATATTAGCAAGATTGAATTTGATCTTTTCCTGTTTAAATTTATCCCGGGTGCGTTCTTTCAGCGCATGCTCAGATATGACGTAACACGCAGATCCAGACGTTCTTCACTTTTAAAAATGGAGGCCAGCAATCGGCACTGGACTAAGCAAAGTTTGTTTTTGATTCAAACTAAATTTCAAGACTGGACAGACGAAAAACTGTCAATACGGAGTTATTTCAACAAGTGAAAGAAAAACTTGGGGAAGCCGGTATCACGTGATGTTGATGTTTACGTTTTACTGGGCATGCCCTATTGACTATTCTGGTTGATTTTCAAGGTGCATGTAGACAAGAGATTGGAATATTCCTTTCCATGGATACCATTGTTTCCCGAAAGGTCATTCGGAAAGAGAAAAAGTGGTCATGTAAAAACGTGGCTACTGTGGAGTGTCTGTGGTGTAAAGACTGGCAGAGCAATGTAATATTGGTCCGTGTGGCAACACCTACCTTGTTCCTCCGATAGACTTATTGATGCACGTTTTTGGTTAGTGGTGTGCCACAAGATTTTTCCAATGTAAAAAACGTGCCGTGGCTCAAAAAAGGTTGAAAAACACTGCTCTAGAAGACGTGACAATTACTAAATGTCCAAATTAGAAGTCCAAGCAAGAGCGTCCTCTGAGCTTGGAAGAACCAACCAGCATCTCCTGCAAATCGGTTTAAAGTAGCTGTAGTATTATCGAATAAGTATCAGGAGATTTGGTGAATAAACCAACAATCCTGGCAAGTATGGTCTATGTACATCTTTTTGTTTGTTTGTTACGCGCTATAATGTACAATAACTGAGCCAGTGTACGACAACCGAAGCAACATTTTCGTCCAAACCGAATCATGCGAAAACTGAGGCGTTCCAAAACCAAGGTTTGACTGTAGTTTGTGGTCTATAGAGGAGCAACAACATATCAGCTATAGGAAGTCGAGCCACATGACATTGACACTGAAACACTGAATTCAGTGAGAGTGGGCCATCCCTTTAAAATAACTAGCCATATATTGAACATTGTAATTCTCTTTCTAAGATCTCTTATATTTGATTAAAATATTGTACAAATGCCCATCCTCACTTATATTACATCATCAGTCATCAATGCAAGTCATGCTTCCTCATCCTCATTCAGGTCATGATAGTCGGTCCAATCGATTCCTCTATTGATCTCTTTGTTTCTTTCACTTTCTCTTCCTTCCTGCTGTCCCGGTGTTCCTTCAGCAGTTCATGACATTTTCCTCAGTTTTCTACTGGCTGGATTAATCCTGATTCTTTCGTCTATGATATTATTCCTGCTCGTTCCAGCTAGCATGATAAGAGCTCTTTTGTATTGTCAACCAAACTCTTTTTTTTTCTTTTTTTTTTCTTTTTGTTTTTATACCTCTCTCCAGATGTAGCATGGTGCAGCAGCAAATGTCTTGAATTCCTCTCTTCACCTGACCTGCATGCTGTTGCATGCAGGCCCTTATGTTATGCGTAGATCATTTGAAAGTATTTTTCCATGAATATCGGTGATGAAAAGGTATCATTTGTAGGCACTTGAACAAGCCAGTCCAGCTTGCCATTAAGTTCTATATGCCCCACTTCAACGGCAGTAGTCGACGTAATGAAAGTATAATACTTATCTTAGCTAGTTTTCTAATTAGGATGGATAGTGAAGCTTTCTGGCACTATGCTGCCCCCTGCTGCTTTGGAGGGTGAAATACAAAAGCGCTTGCTTGTCCAGATGACTTACAAAATTTTACCTTTTAATTTGGAGGCATACTTCCAAGGGTAATAAAAAAGTATTGATGTAGATTATTTTAACCAATTCAGCAACACTCTTTAGTTGTGATAGGGGAAGTATTCCTTTTATGGCTGAACACATCTAAAATGTGCTTGTATTTGAGTGTACATGTGTCTTTTTTCTGAGTATAGACGACTGATGTGGAGATCAAGAAGAAGCACTCTGGCTCTCTCATGGTATCTGTGGATCAGCTCAACTCGTCCTTCAAAGGAAAGGACCGTGCCAACAGTCAGATGAGCGTAGTCACCAACACTCTGCTAGAAGGTATACAACATCATGTTAATTGACTAATTGACCCCCAACACCACCTTTGCATTGTATTTTTCGGATTATTAAATCGCTCCTGAGTGCAATAATAATAATGATGAGTGGGCTCGAGCACCCCGACGTGCTCGGGGGTACGCGCGCAAGCCGATGGGCTCACGCACACACCGTACAAAAAAACGGGGTGATCGGAAAAGTCGTAAGGGATTTACAATTTTGGCATTTACAATTTTTTGCCAAGAGGGGGCGACACCGGTGGCAAGGCGGGTATGCGGTCACGTCCCGTCTGACGCCCCAAACCGCCGTGAAAAAATTTGCGACGATCGGAACCTGTGGTAGGTACTTGTGGCAGATATACATTTCCACCAGTGGGCGGCGCTATAGAGTCTATGTGCCCACATGGTAACGGACCAGAGGGTACCCCAAACCAACAGAAAAAATTTCAGCCCGATCCGACCATGTGGAAGGACGTTACGGCAGATATACATTTCCACCAGTTGGTGGCGCTACAGAGTCTATGGACACACAGATTCAAAGAGTGGAGGGTGACCCAACCGACCAAAAAAAATTTAGAGACGATCCGACCATGCATAAGGAAGTTACAGCAGATATACATTTCTGCCAGTTGGTGGCGCTATACAGTCTATGTACACACGCAGTCATAGACCAGAGGGTACCCCAAACCACCAGAAAAATTTCGGGCAGATCCGACCATGTGGGAGAAAGTTACAGTATATATACATTTCCACCAGTTGGTGGCGCTATAGAGTCTATGTACACACAAAGTCATAGACCAGAGGTTGACCCAACCTACATAAAAAAAAATTCAAGACTATCCGACCATGCATAACAAAGTTACGGCAGATATACATTTCCACTTCCACAATAGTATAAAGAAGTTCATCGAGCTCCTGATCTCATTCCACATCAGTGAATCCAAACCTATAGCGCCCTCTCATGGCTGTCACCTGTAATAGTCTCTCCTTGGTTGGTGTGAGTCAGTATTTAAAAACTTTTAGCATTTAAATATGCTAAAAAAAAATTTAGAAATTTTTTTAATTTTAGCATTTTCGCATTTAAAAATATGTTTTATGCTAAAAAAGGATTGATTTATAGTCCGGAACATACATTACCAATTTCAATATCCAGTGTCTCTCTTACCGATGACCATGTGACCTTTGCTCACACTTGATTTTTTTTCCTCGATTGTTCCACAGAGTTGGAGGAATCTCAGAGGAAGTGTCCCTCCTGTTGGTATAAGTTCGCCAACACATTCCTGATCTGGGAATGCTGTCCAATGTGGCTGAAGATCAAGCATATCGTCTACATGATCGTCATGGACCCTTTTGTTGACTTGGCCATCACCATCTGCATCGTCCTCAACACACTTTTCATGGCTATGGAGCACTATCCAATGACAGAGCACTTTGAGGAAGTCCTCTCTGTCGGCAACCTGGTGAGAAGAATCTTGTTTTAAGGCTGCTGGAAGCTCATTGGTTGCAAGGATAGTCTTTCCCACAGTACCAAATCTAATACGTCAGTTCATCAGTTGGATTGTGCACTTAGGAGTACAAATGCATGCAGTATATAAGGTTTCAATGGAGTCTCATTAAAGATTTAGTTCCATTTTAATGTTCTGTAGCCAGGCAACCTGCTCTCCGGCGCTCATCCCCCCCAACTCAGGTCAGGCTTCAATTTCCGTTGTGTCTTGCTTACCTCAACAACACATGTGCCTCCAGCCATTATGGTCTGTCTGTTGCCTGCCAACGATGTCAAACAGCCTTTTGTGGCAATTGCATTAGCTTAGTGTCAGTACAGGAAATTAGGTCATTGACTCGGCTGTGGATGATGCAGTATGAGTCATTGGGTGTTCTCGTCACCACATGACTCAGTATTTCATGTAAAATTGTGGGACTACTACTACTGCTACATGTACTGACATTGTCTGACATTGCTGCATTGTTGCTGGAATGGTACCAATTAACGCCACTGAGTTAAGTGGACAGCCCGACCAACGCCCAATAATACTACCATTAACCCGCATGTAAGACAGAAGCAGCTGGGGTATCTTATTAATTAGTTAATGTAATGATTTTCATTAATTTCACATATACAGTACAAGTTTACAGATTTATACCTGTAAACAAATCACAAAGTGGGACACGACATCTGTTCCTGACAGTCACATTAAATGCAGCAGCAGGCTAATTCAGGCATCTAGCTTCTGATCTACCAGCATTCCTGCTCTACGTCGCCAAACAGGAGAATCTTGAATGGTATAATCCTCATCCTCCTTGAGAAAACCTGAAGAGTAAAAAAATATATCCTACAGGCAGATTTTGACAACCAACTTTATATTAATCCTTGATTTTAATTGTTGTTGTTAATTATTCGTTGTTTCTGTTTAGGGTTAGGGTTAGGGTTAGGGTTAGGGTTAAGTCTGGGCTGCGTGTTTGGCTGATTTGCATACTAACCGTGATTGGATGGTTACTGGTTGAAGGGAAGGGAGGGGCAATTTGGGCTATGAAAAAGCATCCAGCACAGCCATTGAGTGGTCTGTCATTTGGTGGGGGGACAAGCCCTTTACTTACGGGACCTGGCTTAGCATACTCCATGCATAACATAATCGAGGCTTAGTGTCATGAACCAATGAGCTGGTCCGGAACCCAAGATGCGGGGGCAGGAAGTGGAACAAAAACAATTTATTCACAAAAAGAGTCCACACAAAGTAAAAGTACAAAATAAATATAGCTTCTAAGGCTCTAATCACAATGGTCAAAACACTGTAACTAAAAAAACACTGCAACAAAAAGTGTACAGGCAAGACACAAGGCAATATAACAAAAAACACTGCTGACAAAAGGTCAGCGGACAAAAAAGCAGAGCGATGACACACAATCACGACACTTTGAGTGTCAAAAAATAGACATCTTATTCATTATTCCATTATATTCAATATTTGGAATCTGCACCGAGTTTAACACCCTTGTATATGAGTGGACACTTTATATATACTTTTATATTTTATATATATACTTTATTATAACTATATATGACATTTCTCCCGAAATGCTAAAAATGATTTGTAGTAGTTTGTAAAAAGATTTGTCTGGGCATTTTTGACAGGGTAAACTCTTAAGTACTGCGAAAACCAACAGCAACTTCTCTGGGGGGGTCTACAGGTATTCACAGCCATTTTTGCTGGAGAGATGTTTGCCAAGCTGATAGCCATGGATCCCTACTACTACTTCCAGGAAGGATGGAATTGTTTTGACGGTTTCATCGTGACTCTGAGTTTAGTGGAGCTTGGGTTGGCAGATGTGGAGGGCTTATCAGTGCTCAGGTCTTTCCGATTGGTAAGTGGAAGTCTTCAACATTTTCTACCCAGTAATGCCAAATAAAAACAATGAGTTTCCCTCCCTTGTATTGAGTTTGAGGTGTTATAAATAAACACAATCAGACTGTGCTGTGCTGTTGTAGCAAACATGATAATGACTTTGTTCTTCTCGTCTTTTTGCAGCTGAGAGTGTTCAAACTGGCCAAATCATGGCCCACACTCAACATGTTGATCAAGATCATTGGTAACTCGGTGGGGGCTCTGGGGAATCTGACCCTGGTGCTGGCCATCATCGTCTTCATCTTCGCCGTGGTGGGCATGCAACTGTTTGGCAAAAGCTACAAGGACTGTGTGTGCAAGATTGCTGATGACTGTAAGCTGCCTCGCTGGCACATGCATGACTTCTTCCACTCCTTCCTGATTGTATTCAGAGTATTATGTGGGGAGTGGATTGAGACTATGTGGCATTGCATGGAGGTGGCGGGACAGGCAATGTGCCTCATAGTCTTCATGATGGTCATGGTCATTGGGAACTTGGTGGTAAGAACAAAATTATCTTTTGTCAAAGTCAAAGAAAAGAAGTCAGTCGACTTAGCCCGTTCTTTTTTTGTGTCGTTTTTTTTTTTGGAGGTGTTGAACTTGTTCCTGGCTTTGCTGCTGAGCTCGTTCAGTGCAGACAACCTCGCTGCCACTGATGACGATGGTGAGCCCAACAATCTCCAGCTCGCTGTTGCCCGCATCAAGACAGGCATTGCCTGGTTCAAGGCCCACATGCGCGTCTTTGTTGCTACCGTGCTCAAGAAGGTATCTCATTTCATGCGACTTCAGTATGTTTCCATTACTTTAATTGCTTCGCTTCTTCTCACCGACCACATTAGGTACACCTGCACAAAAATACACCCTTATAAAACATTGATGATACTCTACATGAACTGTACTTTCTTTGTACTGTTTTACTTATCTATCTTCTCAAAATGGAAAATGTGCTTTGTTGTTCCTCCATTTGATGTTATTGATATTAGTACACATTAAAGTGCTTGTTTTTCATTGTAGTCCATCTTGGACTGCACGGCGGTCAAGTGTTTAGCGCAGACCTCACAGCTAGGAGTTCACCCGAGTTCAATCCCACCCTCGGCCATCTCTGGGTTTTCTCCGGGTACTCCGGTTTCCTCCCACATTCCAAAAACATGCTAGGTTAATTGGCCACTCCAAATTGTCCATAGGTATGAATGTGAGTGTGAATGGTTGTTTGTCTATATGTGCCCTGTGATTGGCTGGCGACCAGTGCAGGGTGTACCCCGAGGATGGCTGGGATAGGCTCCAGCACCCCCGCGACGCGACCCTCGTGAGGATAAGCGAATGAATGAATGAATGAATGTAGTACATCTCAGTAAAGTACTTGCTATTTATTGTAGTGCATCTAATTAAAGTACTTGCTTTTTGTTGTAATCAATGTAAGGAAAGTCCTCTTTTTGATCTTAGCGATGATGATGGGCTCGAGGATAGTCGCTAAAACAAGTCCTCTCGATGCTTATCACCTGATTCAAATAACCTCGGGTGCGTGGGCATGTGAGTCTGCCTTTCATTGTCTCGGGGGCGAGGAGGAGGAGATCACACCTTCCCTTGCATATGTGGTTTCCTATATCAACATTTTAGCATTTATAGTGAGACATTTTTTCTAGAAGCTGTCTGTGTCGTATTGATTTATCATTTTGCAATCAAGTTTTATAAAATTGTATTGCTCATTATTCTCAAAGAAGCTGTCTCATCTCTCATATATTTTTGGGCCAGCAGCAGAATTTCGCTTATGTAAGGTAAGCGTGAGTTTGAGAGCCCTGCCTTAATGGTACAATGTTTTGTCATGGATCAACACCTACAAAAGTTGTGCACCCTTGACACATGACTTTTCCAACACACCCCAACATACCTTTTCACCCTAGGAAAGGCACATGCCAGACCGTATAGATTGGAATTGCAGTGACAAGAAAGGATTCCTACTTCAACTATTTCTAAATATGTCCTACATTTTTGCCGCTTTCTCCTGCAGCCTGTTGAGGATGAACAAAAGCCTCTGGATGATATGTACGAGAAAAAGCTCAACTGCATTGCAAACCACTCAGTGGACATCAACCGGGAACTGGACTATGCTAAAAATGGCAACGGGACCACCAGCGGCATTGGCAGCAGCGTTGGAAAGTACATGATTGATGAAGACTACATGTCCTTCATCCATAATCCCAACCTGACTGTGTGTGTTCCGATTGCTGTCGGAGAGTCGGATTTTGAAAATTTGAACACAGAGGACTTCAGCAGCGAGTCGGACGTGGAAAACAGCAAAGACGTGAGTAGAACAGACAGTCAGAGCTGTCAGTAGTTTACCAAATTTGTTACGGATTTGCCATAATCATGCTGTGTAGTTGGGCTGCACAAAATGTGAATCATGATCTTTTTTCTGACAATTAAGACGATAAGACGACCATGTTGAGGGCCACGTGCAGGAATCAAACCATTGATCATTAGTTATACTCCTTATTGTCTGCTTTAAAGAAACCTGCAATGGTCTTTCTGCCTTTTTTAATAACCCACGAGGCATGCTGGGAAGCCCAGCTAGAGAAATGTTAGTGTTGTTCTGCAAGTGTATTGGTGTGGAAGCATTTATTTCGGTACCACATACCGTGATGCAACATTGTGTGTTACACATATGTTGTATTATTTGGCTGCACCGTGAGTTATTTGGTTGCACCAGGTGAGCAAATACTTTTGGTCATATAGTGTATGAATGTGAGTGTGAATGGTTGTTTGTCTATATGTGCCCTGTGATTGGCTGGTGACCAGTCCAGGGTGGGATAGGCTCCAACAAGCCTGCGACTCTCCTGAGGATAAGCGGTATAAATTGCGTGAAAATTCTCTTGGTGTGTGTAAGACTCCTTATGTCAGTATTTATGCTGGGGCGATAGCTAGTTGGCAGTTCCTTTTTGTACCTCTGACCTGTTTGTGTCATAAGGATTTTTGAGCTTCCCATGCACTTTGCGGCACGTGTTGTTGCTATTGCTGCTTCTTTTTGCGATTCAGACTCTCCACTTTGTAGTTATGTGTGTAGGAGATGTGTTAAGAAGCAAAGTTATGAGACCATTATAGTGTCCAAACACAAAGAAAAATAGTGTCAATACTATGAGTGATGTTCCGGTTGTATTCGGAGCAGCCCACCACAAATAAATGCATGTATGAGAAACTTTAGTTGAGACAATTTAATTGAATATCACTGACCTACAGTGTTTTATGAGGTCTGGAAGCAGAGAAGTCTGGATGGACTTGAACTGGTTTAATATAATATATACCTACTCCAGGTTTATCTTCCAGCGGGAGGACAGATTAAACTGCAGGGAGTGTTCATAAGCACAACCACCACCACATTCCAATGCAACGGTCCATCAGAATGTTTGGAGAGAAAGTGAGACGAGAGCAAGCGAAGGAACATGTTTGCTTTTTAGGAGCTTTTTGCTGGCAATTTAAGATTTGAAAGTGCAGTTTCATTCTCTGTCAAATTACATTTGCTTTAAGTTTGCTGGTGCACAATTGTGCGTATACTTTAGTCTTAGTCTACTAATTGTTCCTAGCAATTTGTGATGAAAAACTAATTGAAGAAAACATTCACTTATACTTCATGAATGTATTAAAGTGTACAGTAAGTCATTTGCTGCTGTAGTATGCATCACAAAAGCAATGATATTATAGTGCTAATAAATCCAGAAATGGCTGAAGTGGACACCCTAACCTGTGCTCTCTTCCAGCTGGATGACACCAGTTCATCTGAGGGCAGCACAATAGACATCAAGCCCGATGTGGAGGAGGTGGCGGTCGTGGAGGTGGTGGAGGAATACCTTGACCCAGATGCCTGCTGGACAGACGGTACGGTAGCATAAATGCCATCGGTTGAGATTGATGGTGCATTTCAATAACACACCTTGCGTCGCTGTCATCTAGAATGTGTAGCAAAATACAAGTGCTGCGATGTCCCCATTACTCACGGCTGGGGAAAGCACTGGTGGTTCCTGAGGAAGACCTGCTATCTCATAGTGGAGCATAACTGGTTTGAAACGCTCATCATCTTCATGATCTTGCTGAGTAGTGGAGCCTTGGTAAGTCGGCCCTACGCATTGAATAATATGAAGATAGATAACCTCAAGCATGAGCGTTCAACTGCCCTTTTTCGGTTCTCAATTATTTTCTTTTACTTCCTCCCCTGTGGGACAGACATTTCTTGATAAAAAATGACCAGAAAAATGCAACAAAATGGAGTCGAATTGCATGTTGAGTACTATAGATTTGTACACGTTGGTAGGTCTGCATTTAAATGAAATTAACTGTCAGGGGTGTCGCGAGAGGCACGCAGTTCTTTCAATGTTGGTGCAGATCTGCCAACAGTACAGTGGTATGAAAAAGTTTGGGCACCCCTGGTAATGTTCCAGATGTTCCTTTGTAAATGACTGTTGGGATCATCCATTCCAGGTAAATATATCATATAGCAGACCAACACAGTTATAGATAAGAAGTCAAATGAACTTTATAGGATTTACAGAAAGTCTGCAATAATTGAACAAAAGTAGAGGAGCGATAGTGAATATATTGGTAGAAGGATGCTGCCAGTTTGGAGGCATAGAGGAAGACCAAAGAGGAGGTTTATGGATGTAGTGAAGGAGGACATGAAGTTAGTTGGTGTGAGAGAGACAGTAGAAGACTGTGTTGGATGGAGGAGATTGGTTTGCTGTGGAGACCCCTGAAGGAAAAGCCCAAAAAGAAAAAAATTATATATATATACACATAACATATATGTAACATAAATATATGTTACATGGTAAATGTTTCCTTAGTTAAAAATAACTCAGCAAAATGTCAAAATGTACTTTGAAATTAAGCTAATTCATTGAAGGAATATATATTACGAAGAGGTGAATTGTAATATCTGACACCCTATTAAAGTATTAGAATTGTTAAAAGCTTTAAATGAGCTTTCAGGAGTTATATGACATGCCGCCATTTTGGGGAAGCCATATCCCGGGATATCACGAAACAACCACTCCAAAATTAGCTGTAACTTGTTTTCTATGAATTCATTGAAGACATATCGTAAGAAAAGCTGAATTGACACCCTATTTAGGCATTATAATTTTTCAATTTGGGGGAAGTCATGTCCTGGGATAGTCACTCTGTTTTGTATTTAAAGACTTAATAAGTCAATTGGAAACCTGTAAGGGGCAAATTTTAGCATTTTATTTAAAGTGTGGGTATAGGTTAAGTTAATATAAGTTAATATTAATATAAGTTAATATTTAAAAAATAAAGAAAACAAAAAATCAGACATTGGCTAACATCTTAATATAATTATGAGCCACTTAATATGCTGTATTTTGGCTCATACCACACTGACACAGATTCATTCATTCTTCGTAGGCCTTTGAGGACGTCTACATTGAGCAGAGGAAGACAATCCGCATTATTCTAGAATACGCCGATCGTGTTTTCACCTACATTTTCATCCTGGAGATGTTGCTGAAGTGGGTGGCATATGGCTTCGTCAAGTACTTCACTAACGCCTGGTGCTGGTTGGACTTCTTCATTGTGGATGTAAGTACATTGTGTGTTCTGATGGCTAAAACCGAACAGTTTTTCAGCTCAGCTGCTAATGGTGACGTTTGCAACCAAACATGGACTCAAGACTAGCACTCTAACCGGTCTAATCAACTATCTTTAAAGATAAAGATCGCTGAATGCTAATGAATGCAAGAGGGGTCATGGATTCCCTCCGCTGTTACAAGGTGATCAAGGAGGAGAAGAAGAGATTATCCTTTCAGACTAGCCTGTGACCATATTTATGAAAAATACCGTAGTCACACGTTAGCAAGAAATGACAGTGGAAAGGGAAACATCAGCTTGAGAAGCCATTTTCCGCTTGGTCCTCACGCCCTACCCATCTCCATTTATTATAGTAGAACATCGTTTTTGGCCTATAAAAACAGGAGGTGACCAAAACTGCCCTCTGATGACTACAGGAGGACACGTCCTGCTTTTCCTCCCACCAAATACATTATATGTAATAAAGAGCGCTCCAAATTTGAGGCCATGGTTCTCAGCTGGAAATGGCACCCTTTGAGTTGGGAGCGAGGTCCTGCCCCAGATGGAGAAGTTCAAGTAACTCGGTCTTGTTCATAAGTGAGGGAAGGTTGGAGCCTCCTTAGGGAGGTGTTCCGGGCATACCCAGCCAAGATGATGCCTGGGGTCACACTGGAGGGATTAGGTCTCACTGCTGGCTTGGGAACGCTTCAGTGTTCCCCCGGTGGAACTGGAAGAGGTGGCCAGAGGCCACAACTCCTTACCTGCTGCCCCCCTAATTTACCCAGATAAGCAGAAGGTGGATGGACGATTGGATAATGAGTGGATGTAAACTTCTGAGAGCAACTTTATTTCCATTATTTATTATAGAGAAATGTAATTTGAAATTCAAACAAAACAAAGGATAAACTTCTCAAACAGATGGTTCCCTTTGTGAGGAACCATTACGGAGTTTCTGATAGCTAAACTCAAATGCTTACAGCTATGCATTTGAGTTTAAAATAAGTGAAATTCTGGTCATTCCACCAGAAAGTGGCGGGTGAGGGTACATTTGGAAAGACCTGACTGCTTACTGTCGTACAACAGCATTATTTTGCGACCTGCTTTTACCAGATTCAGGATGTGTTCAGGATGTTGCTGACTGGACCAGAAGCTGTGCTGCTCTGGCAGTACTGGAGAATGTTCATGAACGTGAAAGTATGGGTAATACAGACCTGATCAAAATCTCAAGACCTGTTGAAAAATTGCTTGAATATGCATTTTGCACAAGTGTTGACTGGGACTGGGAAATGAACCCTAAAACCTATAGGCAGCCAATGGAGTGAAGGTAAAATGTAGGGTAATGTGCTCATATATTCTTGTGCCAGTTAAAAGACATGCTGCGGCATTCTGCATCAACTGGAGGCGAGAGATGGCCGACGCATTGACCCCCACATATAAAGCATTGCAATAATCCAGCCGAGAGGTAACGAAGGCATGGATTACCATCTCAAAATGCTGCCTGGAGAGAGCAGGCTTTATTTTAGCCAGCTGCCTGGTGTAGTAGAAACTGGAACTAATGATAGTCCATAATTGATGAACAAGAACGCTAGAGCTGGAACATTTTGTTTTTTTGTCATATTTTAGCAATGGTCTTAAACTTTTGATCAGCTGACAAACAGCCTATTTCACTTGAACTGTTGTTTTCAATACAGTAAAGTCTCGTTATATCGATATCGGTTATAACGAATTACTGCTTATTACGATACTATTTTCATTTCCCGGCAAATTTCTCATCTTTTATGATATAATTAGTTCCGTTAGTATGATACCCGGTTATTATGATAATCCGGTTACTACGATGCCCTTTCATCTCCCGCCAGCCAATTTGGTCTGCTTATATCGATACAAAAGCAGCTTAAATCAATCTTTGCTTAAGGATTTCAATACCAAAAAAGAACACGGCGAACGGCTGCTTCCAGTCAACTTTATTTTTCACACTTCCACCACCAGAGCACAGCACACACACCGATTCCCGCACTTCCTGGTTCACAGGTCATGCTCAACCCGCCCCACATAGCTGGCCAAACACATGCCTGCAACAGAAGAACCAACTGACATAGCATACACACCTATTCCAACGAAGACAGTGGAAGCAGCCGTTCGCCGTGTTCTTTTTTGGTATTGAAATCCTTAAGCAAAGATTGATTTAACTGCTCGACATCGGCAAGCTGCATTATTGCCCACTTTTAATGCAGTTCGGCGCAGGATCGGATATATCGACAGTCCGGTTATATCGATATTTTTTCAGACTCCCGACAATATCGATATAACGAGACTTTACTGTAAATTACTTTTTGTAAGTGCTTTTTGTTATTCTTGCTTTTGCATATTGTAGCTCTACCTAAAAATCTCATTAAGATTCAAATGTGCAAAAGGTCAATTCTAGCTACTTTTCAACTGGTCTTAACTGGTCTTTTGATCAGGTGTGTATAAGGGGAACTATTAAAAGTGGTTGACAGGTATGCTATCATGTGCCAAGAAACAATCCTCACATTTTCTCTTCTCTCTAACAGCAGGTCCCTTATTTGTGTGTCTCTCTCTTTAAGTTAAGCGTGACATTGTGCTGCCGTGATGGTGCATTGAGGGTCCCTGTTTGAGGGTTCAGGGTAAGGCTTGTGTTCCTGTGGCAGGACTCTCAGAGGTGGTCCTTGAGCCTCTGCATTCTCCTGTCTCTCCTTTTCTTAAGTGATTCAAGTGTACCGTACTCGTCAGAATGTTCCTGTGTCACTTTGGTTTAGTGTCTGTGAGAACATCCTTCCTCAGATTGTTTTCCCTTCGTTGGACTCTTTTTATCTTCTCTCCCTGTCACTGTGTCAACCACAAGTTTCTATCCAGCTGGTCATTGCTCCACTCACATGCCAAACTCAACCGAACACGGATAGAAAGCATCTTAGACTCTTTGCTAAGTACATGAACCAGATGTTGTACAGCTGAGTCCATGTGTATCTTGTACAGTGGAACCTTGGTTTTTATCATGAATCTGATCCAAAAAGTCAGACGAAAACTGAAATGTACAAAAAAAAATAAATATTCCTGTAAGATCTTAATCCAATTAATGAGTTTCAGCCACCTTCAATCCAATCCAATCCACTTTATTTATATTGCACATTTTATAAACAGAGTTTCCAAAGTGCTGCACAGACTAGTAAAATTAAAAAGTAATAATCCAAAACTGAAAGCCCATTTAAGAAATAAAATAGTAAAATAGATATTAAAATATTAAAAACAAGAAACAAAGCAATAAAAGTATAAAAAATAAAACCAATTACAATAAAAACAAAGAACTAAAAGAGTTAAAAGCCAGAGAATAAAAGTGGGTTTTAAGACGAGACTTAAAGCTTTCGATGTTGGGGGCCTTTTTTACTTGGGAGGGGAGAGAGTTCCATAGTTTTGGGCCAACCACAGAAAAGGCTCGGTCCCCCCTGGTCTTAAGTCTCGTCTTAGGCACCACAAGTTGGAGCTGGCCCTCGGACCTCAGCGACCGCGCTGGAGAGTAAATTTGGATGAGGTCCGAGATGTATTTGGGGGCCAGCCCATTCAACGCCTTAAAAACAAACAATAAAATCTTAAAATCAATCCTAAAACGAACAGGCAACCAATGTAGGGAGGCCAGAATTGGGGTTGTGTGTCCCCCTTTTTGGTTCCTGTTAAAAGCCGTGCCGCAGAGTTCTGGACTAACTGTAAGCGGGGGAGAGACTTTGGGCTAATTCCAGAGTAAAGTGCATTACAGTAGTCCAGACGTGATGAAATAAAAACGTGCATGACTTGCTCAAAGTGTTGCACTTCTTCAACTACTACAAGTGCATTGATTGTGTTACCACTAGGGATGTTCTCATCCCAATAATCCATGAGTGGAATCAGTTGACAATGATCCCATAGATGCAGTGTAAATATTTCCATGTACTCCTGGCTTATATTAGGGGTCACCAAGGAGAGCTACTTTTACAAAATTTGTTGTAACATTTTTGTAACATATTTTTTCCAGAGCTTATTTCAATATGCTTGTTTTACCAGAACATGAACAACATGCTGGTATCCACAACTCACCTTTTTCTACTTCACAATGCATTTATTACAAGTCAAGTGGTTAATCAGTTTGGCCTCGTGTACATGCGTTACAACGCTCACTCGTCATTGGACAGCCGAATTGGTGAAGTGACGGGACTGACACCCAGTCAGAAGTGGTTGCAGAGGGCATGCGTGTCGCCCCTCATCCGTAGCTCGACGCAGTTCTGCACACAAGAAAAAGTTCCTCCTGCACTAAAAGTGCTACATAGTGTCTGTATGCTCCTAATCTGTACTGAGGCACCACTCATCCGCAAATGTTGCTAGAACAGCAAGGTTGAGACCAGGGCTTTATAGCCGGTGCCTCAAACTCACCACACCCAAGTACATTTGTCAAAGATCTGGCACTTTTGTTTTGTTTAGTTGTCCTAAACAAAAAAGGACAGAATCCTCAAAAAACTCACAAATATTGCATTGCGCTTGAACGCATCAGCAGAGCGCAGCACAGTGCTTTAAACATAATTACACATACCTAAATGGAGTTGCCAGGGTTCAATTCCACCCTCAGCCATCTCTGTATGGAGTTTGCATGTTCTCCCCGTGCATGCGTGGGTTTTCTCCGGGTACTCCGGTTTCCTCCCACATTCCAAAAACATGCTAGGTTAATTGGCGACTCCAAATTGTCCATAGGTATGAATGTGAGTGTGAATGGTTGTTTGTCTATATGTGCCCTGTGGTTGGCTGGCCACCAGTCCAGGGTGTACCCCGCCTCTCGCCGAAAGACAGCTGGGATAGGCTCCAGCACCCCCGCGACCCTCATGAGGAAAAGCGATAGAAAATGAATAAATGGAGTTGTTCATCGTTGTATGCGAACAAACTATCCACGTGCACATATTAAAGATGATTAAAGGATACTATGGCTGGGATTTGTCTATAGTGTCCCAACTGTAAAATGACCACTTTCTATTGTTCACAGTCACGCAAGGACGCTTTGTTTGGGCACCGATTGGCTGTACCATAACAGACACATATGTGTGGCAATAACCGTGATCAGAAACTGAATCCTACCAGAACTTGGGTGTTCAAAACCGAGGTTTCACTGCATTTGTTTTGATAGTTCAACTATCCTTCAAGTATGCATAGGGCCCAATCTTCTCATCCTGTCCCCTCTAACTATGTGGATCCTCTCTTCCTTTGCTTCTGTCCCCACCCCTTTCTTCCTCTGTGTCCCTATCTGTGTAGGTGTCTATAGTCAGCCTTATAGCTAATGCCTTGGGCTTCTCCGATCTTGGCCCAATTAAGTCACTCAGGACACTGAGGGCCTTGCGACCCCTCAGGGCCCTGTCACGTTTTGAAGGGATGAGGGTAAGACCAAAGATGCCAATCAGCTGGTGCTTCTGCATGTGTATTCAATCAAAGCAACAACACATTTTAAGGACTATGGTAGTGGGAGGGGGGGTGGGCAAGGGGGGGGTTCTTTTTGCATGGATGCAAATACTGATACCCTCCCATACAAGAGAAAAAGTGTGCATGTCCTCAGCAATAAGTGATACGGATTCCAGGTGACTAAGTCATTGTAGGGAATCTTCTGATAATTCTTGGTCAGTTGGTTCGCAATCTTCTGCTTGTCGCTGTGCCGCAAAAAAAAAAAATCTGTTCGATGATATTACCGCAGTTTGGCTTTGGCATCATCACACTGGAAGATTGACAAACTTCTGGTTGCATACGCTCCCCCTTATATCAAATCATTCTTGCTCTCCACCTATTGGGTATTCATATGCATGCATCCTCTCATACTTGCCCAACCCTTTGTGTTCATGCATTGTATGGAATGCAAAGGAGTAATAGAGCCACACAAGAATATTCCTGTGGGATAAAAGCCTACATTCCCTGGTAATACACTTGTATTATTACAAGGAAAAAAAACTTGATTCATTCTCCTAATATTTTTGTGGCTCTAATACTCCATTAGAATTACAACCGCCATGTCTATTAAAATGCATTTCGTCTCTTGCTCGTGCTGGTTTCTTATTTTGACATCCAATCACCAGGCTGTACTTCACTCTTACTGTTAATATGCTGGATTTGATCTCTTAGTGTGATCGCTTGTTGTGTGCAAAGCATGATACAAACGACTTCAACTTGATGTAGATATTTGCATGTAAAAGGGGTATAACAATATATTTCTCTAAATCTGGTGGTGTGCACCTCAGAAGTTCAAATTTTGTGGGCAACATACCAGGAAGAAAGATTGATGTACTTTTTAACTTTTGGTTTGTTTGTAAATTGAAGACAATTAAATTCTATTTTTTTTTTTTTTTTTTTTTCAAAAAAATCAAATGTATTGTAAAATAAATAGGGCTGCATGGCGGTCTAGTGGTTAGCGCGCAGACCTCACAGCTAGGAGACCAGGGTTCAATTCCACCCTCGGCCATCTCTGTGTGGAGTTTGCATGTTCTCCCTGTGCATGCATGGGTTTTCTCTGTGTACTTCGGTTTCCTCCCACATTCCAAAAACATGCTAGGTTAATTGGCGACTCCAAATTGTCCATAGGTATGAATGTGAGTGTGAATGGTTGTTTGTCTATATGTGCCCTGTGATTGGCTGGCGACCAGTCCAGGGTGTACCCTGCCTCTCGCCCGCAGACAGCTGGGATAGGCTCCAGCACCCCCCGCGACCCTCGTGAGGAAAAAGCGGTAGAAAATGAATGAATGAATGTAAAATAAATATAAAGTTAGAAATGTACACAACGTCATCCCCCGTTTATGCCGCTTAATTGGTCCCAGACACAAATGTGATAAATTAATTTCTGCAAACTACCCCGCCTCTCGTCTGAAGAATTATATAATCAGTTATATTATCATATTTATTATTACAGCAAGTACTAATAATTATTTGATTTGCTGCTGATTTTGTTCACACCCTCACAGAAATAACAACAGCCCATAATTTAGGTAGGTGTATTGTAACAGAACAGGGATAAAATATCACTATTGTTATTATATATTATTGTTACATCCCTTCTAAAAAGTTTTGCTGTGAGTTTCTCGGCGCAAAGCGATGTGTGGTGAGAATGTCTTTCTTCTTTTTAGGTGGTGGTGAACGCCTTGGTGGGGGCTATCCCCTCCATTATGAATGTCCTGCTGGTGTGTCTCATCTTCTGGCTCATCTTCAGCATCATGGGTGTGAATCTGTTTGCTGGGAAGTACTACTACTGCTACAATGACACAGAAGAGGCACCCTTTCATCCCAGTCAGGTCAACAACAAAAGCGAGTGTTTTCAACTCATTGAAGATAACAACACTGAAGTCAGATGGAGAAATGTCAAGATCAACTTTGATAATGTGGGGGCAGGATATCTGGCACTGCTGCAAGTGGTGAGGATCACTTCATGTTTCTTTTTCCTGAGAAGGAAGTATCTCTCTCACATCTCTCTCATCCTTGCAGGCCACATTTAAAGGCTGGATGGACATAATGTATGCAGCCATAGATTCCAGAAAGGTAGGATTATGGATAAATGGGTCTTTCCCCACTAACCAGTAGTACTTTACGAGGCCTCACACCTAGGAGATCTGAGTTCAATTCCACCCTCGGCCATCTCTGTGTGGAGTTTGCATGTCCTCGTGCATGCGTGGGTTTTCTCCGGGTACTCCGGTTTCCTCCCACATTCCAAAAACATGCTAGGTTAATTGGCGACTCCAAATTGTCCATAGGTATGAATGTGAGTGTGAATGGTTGTTTGTCTATATGTGCCCTGTGATTGGCTGGCCACCAGTCCAGGGTGTACCCCGCCTCACACCCAAAGTCAGCTGGGATAGGCTCCAGCAACCCCCGCAACCCTTGTGAGGATAAGCAGTAGAAAATGAATGAATGAATGTCATCAATAGCAACATTTATTTAGTGTGCATACCTTTATTTGCGTGGATCGTGTCAGTGCCTTGTGCATAAACTTTCTCTTTCTTTTTCCATAATGTTTTTTTGTTTTTGGTTGCGCTTTGAAATATCTGTCTGGAATTACAGCAATTCATTTCGATATAATTTTCTCCCCGTTTTGAGTCTTTGCATTCACCTTATAATTAAACAGATTGTGCTTACATTATATTGTGCTTATATTCATCTCAAATGTGGTATCAATTTGGAAAAAATATAGAAACATGCTCACTAAAAATAAAAATGTGTGCCTCGATATCAGAACACTTTTGTTTTTAGTTTTGCCTCGGTTTGTTCTGCTCCATCATTCACACAGCTCTCTGAGTGCTTCACTAATTTCAACGAATATTGAACAAAAAACCAAAAGACAACTACTGCAGCAGAAGAATACAGACCGCATCACAGACCGCATCACTGCACTGATTTTTTTATTTTTTTTATTTTTTATTTTTGTAACTTCAACCTCATTTATGTCCCCCAAGTATGAGAAAGACTGCTCTGGTGACAGTGGTCCAAACAAAAAGGAAAGTGAAAGTAAAATGAAACATCATAAAGTCCAAGTCCAAGCTGCTCAAATGCTGTGACTATGAGATCTTTGAAATGTAAAAGGATCTGTTCCTATGAAAGGGACTGTGATGGTCTCATTATTAAGCCTTCTTCCTCCCAATTGACTTGTCTCTCCCTTCCTTGCAACACCCCTTTCGGTATGAAAGACAACCACAGGGATAAAAGTTAGGAGCTGTTTTTATTTGTTTCTTGTATTTCATCTTTGTATTACTGTACTATGTTCATCTCTTCTGTGTACAGTGTGAGTAGAAAGTTCCAACTTACACTAAAACTTGACTTACATCGCAGTCGCAAGTACGAAACTTGTCTGCTTTTGCCACATTACAGGTGGGGGATCAGCCGTTGTACGAGGACAACTTATACATGTACATCTACTTTGTCATCTTCATTATCTTTGGCTCGTTCTTCACCCTGAATCTCTTCATTGGTGTCATCATTGACAACTTCAATCAGCAAAAGAAAAAGATAAGTTCCACGTTCCTCACCGGTGCACCTTCTTGGGAAAACGCCCCATCATGATTGTAACCACTTTGTTTTTTTGCTCCTATACTTTGGAGGTCAGGATATATTCATGACCGAAGAACAGAAGAAATACTACAATGCCATGAAGAAGCTTGGTTCCAAGAAACCACAAAAGCCAATTCCCAGGCCACAGGTAACGTTTTTTTTAAAGTGACCATTGGGAATATTCAATGTATGTGAAAACAACTGTTTCTCTTCATTCTTTTCTCAGAACAAAATCCAGGGCATGGTGTTTGACTTTGTGACGCAGCAGGTGTTTGACATCTCCATAATGATCCTCATCTGCCTCAACATGGTCACCATGATGGTGGAAACGGACGATCAGACAAAAGAAACAGAGGATGTGCTCTACTGGGTTAACTTCATCTTTATTGTCGTCTTCACCGGCGAGTTTTTACTGAAGCTGTTTGCGCTGCGTCACTACTACTTCACCAATGGCTGGAACATCTTTGATGTAGTCGTGGTCATCCTCTCCATCGTAGGCAAGTATTGAGATGCATGATTCGTGTGCATGACGGAAAAGAGGAGAACTTGACTGCTGCCGCTTTGTGGTAAATAGGTCCCTGTGCAAAATCCAGGTTGACTTTTCACTGTCCTGTACAGCAGCGGCGGGAGGGGGGGGCATTTGGTACTCCACTTCATTGGGCCAACCAGATTTTTTTTTTTCACCAGAAACCGTGAGAGCCAGTATCAAAAAACAAACAATAATAGTAAATATGTGCCATAGAGAGGTTTCTAACCAGGGTTGTCCATAATCTTAAACAATTTAACAGACCAGAACAGAAATGTTAGACTGAAGGAACCTCGAAAGGGTTGTACACATAGAGCAACAGAGTCATTAAAGCTGCACCACATAGCCATTTATTATGATTTCAATAAGGCGACTGTGACCATACGACCACCAACAGTGATACCAACACTAAATCGATAATAATAAACATGACAAAAATATAAAACCATTGAACTGAAATACATTTACTCATCACAGATGTCATTTTCCTCCTCCCCAGTCAGTCATTATGGGCATAACTGATCTTGTAGAACAGCTTTTCTCTGATTATCTAATCAGCCCCATTGCTAATAGTGTGTATGTGACAGGGACCGCAAGTCCTGAGATTGAATGCTTTGGGTAGATTACACTCATTCATTCATTCATTTTCTACCGCTTATCCTCACAAGGGTCACGGGGGTGCTGGAGCCTATCCCAGCTGTCTTTGTGCAAGAGGCGGTGTACACCCTGGACTGGTGGCCAGCCAATCACAGGGCACATATAGACAAACAACCATTCACACTCACATTCATACCTATGGACAATTTGGAGTCGCCAATTAACCTAGCATGTTTTTGGAATGTGGGAGGAAACCCAGAGAAAACCCACACATGCACGGGGAGAACATGCAAACGCCACACAGAGATGGGCGAGGGTGGAGTTGAACTCAGGTCTCCTAGCTGTGAGGTAGATATGGCACAATCTGATAAAAGTGGAACATACATATGTACTACTGGGTGCACCGAAGCCAAGAAACAAGTTCATATAAGTTAAAGGGGAACTGCCCATTTACAGTCCTTATGTGAAACATGAACACATATTTCTTTGCATTATAACGGCAAAAACAAGTTAATATGTGCTAGCTAACAACAGATGTCATGAACCCCTCTAAAAACCCTCGCTAACAACATTTTATCATTCTGAGCCGGTATTCTTCAGTCTATTCTGTTGTTTTGTTGGTAGCTTGTGGAATCTCAAACCAAAGTATTCGGCTTATTGCCACAACCTTCAACAATACACATGCAAGGCATGATTTTTAACCTAGCGTACCCAATAACCTGTGGCCCAATGCATTTTAGCTAGCTCGTATTAACTTGTTTTCTTAGAAAATGATTGAAATAAGCTTCGTGTTTCAAATACAGATTCCAAAAAAGTACACTTGCCCTTTAATGGAGGTAATACTACAATTTAAGTTTGAAATGTAGATACGCATTTCCCAAGGGGAACAAGGTTAGGGCTGATTGTCGTGACAACTGCTATATGCTAACAGCAGCGAGATCCAATATGCTGACAGCAGCGAGATCCAAAAGGACAGTTATTTTTTAAATTCTTAATTCACATTCATCCTCTTTTATTTTATTTTTTTTACATTTATTTCGCTCCATTGTGGGGTATTTTGCAGCCATTATCAACAAAAAGAACACTGACTTCAGGCTCAGCTTTGCATGCTGTCACAATGCTAACTTTGATGTATTGTGATGAATGTGTTACGAAAACAGTACAGTAAACACGACAAGACACGCACAGTGTTGTACACAAACCGGAAAATGTGCATGAGACATACTTTTTGGCATACATTTTTGACATGAACTGAAAAATAAGCTAACACTGTATATAATATTACTGAAAAAATGTGTTTATACAAATACAGGCCTCCCAAGTAGTAAACCAGACCAGACCATCCGATGTTGAATAAATGTGAAGAGTACATTACCGTTGTTGTTATTACAATAGATGGCAAATCAAACTGTTGCTTTCAACTGGAGTACTACTTGGAACACAGGGGCGGGCAAACTTTTTGACTCGCGGGTCGCATTGATTTAACAAAATTTACTATATATTTTACACGTAACAGTCCACCTTTGTAAACAACAGACCACATCAAATAACGAAATTGATAAAACAGCTACTTAAACCATCAAAAGGTTGGATGTTAAGTTGAAATGAAATACTTTGGAAAGAATGGGTGGGCCGTATTCAAACACTTGGTGGGCCGGATGTGGCCCCCGGGCCGTAGTTTGCCCACCCCTGTTGTAAAATGATAATGTGACAAGGTATCATTGGAAAATCACATGCAAGTGTTGCATTTAATAGCTTCCCCGTCTGTTTTTTCATCGGCAGGAATGTTCCTGGCGGACCTCATCGAGAAGTACTTTGTGTCGCCAACTCTGTTCAGGGTGATTCGACTGGCCCGTATCGGACGAATCCTGCGCCTCATCAAGGGCGCCAAAGGCATCAGAACTCTGCTCTTTGCCCTGATGATGTCACTCCCGGCCCTGTTCAATATTGGGCTGCTGCTTTTCCTGGTCATGTTTATTTTCTCCATCTTCGGCATGTCCAACTTTGGCTATGTGAAACACGGGGCCGGAATCGATGACATGTACAATTTTGAGACCTTCGGCAACAGCATGATCATTTTGTTTATGATCACCACTTCAGCTGGCTGGGACGGCCTGCTGCTGCCCATTCTCAACTACCCCCCGGACTGCAGCCCCACTTTGGAGAATCCCGGCACTCCTTCCACAGGAGACTGTGGCAACCCCTCTGTGGGGATCTTCTTCTTTGTTATGTATATCATTATTTCTTTCCTCATTGTGGTCAACATGTATATCGCCATCATTCTGGAGAACTTCAGTGTGGCCACGGAGGAGAGTGCGGACCCACTCAGCGAGGATGACTTTGAGACTTTCTACGAGATTTGGGAAAAGTTTGACCCCACTGCCTCCCAGTTCATCACCTATGCCAAGCTTTCTGACTTTGCGGATGCACTAGAACACCCACTGCGAGTCCCCAAGCCCAACACCATTGAACTCATTGCCATGGACATGCCGATGGTGAGTGGGGACCGCATCCACTGCCTGGACATCCTGTTTGCCTTCACCAAGCGCGTGCTGGGGGACAGCGGCGAGTTGGACATGTTGAGGCAGCAAATGGAGGAGCGATTTGTGGCGGCCAATCCCTCCAAGGTCTCCTACGAGCCAATCACGACCACCCTACGGCGCAAGCAGGAGGATGTTTCTGCCAGAATTATTCAACGGGCGTACCGCTCCTACCTGGCGAGGCGGGGCTTTGTGTGCAAGCGCAAACCGGCGAGCAACAGAGTGGAGAACGGCGGGAACAATCAGGAACAAGAAAAGGAGGCCACACCCTCCACCGCCTCCCTGCCGTCGTATGACAGCGTCACCAAGCCAGACAAGGAGAAGGACGACGACAACGAGGGCAAAGGGGGAAGGAACGAGAAAGGAAGAAATGAAAAAGACGTCAGGGAATCCAAATGTTAGAGGGGTCGGGGATAAGTAATAATCACCGCTATTAACAACACAAATTATAACTTAACTAGCAAAACGCGAGGGAATTCACACCCGCATGGATGTACAGATTATTTCATTTGCAAGTCAGAAAAGATCCCATGATTTTGTTTTTCGGCCTTCAGAGCGAAGTGGACGGCTTGAAGACTCCTCTCATAGTCAGCTCCATGTTCTGTGTGGTCTGCAGAGGATACGAGGAGCACCGCACAAACAGAGCAACAGGAACTCATGGATTCCTATGGACGATGGCATGCGGGGGGACTAAGAGATGATTCTCTTAGAGGCGAGTTGCACTGTGTCGACACGGAACGAAACGACATGGGATGAGTGAAAGACAAATAAGGGAGAGCAACAGAAGCGTTTTTTTTTTTTGTTTTATCAAAGCTAGAATTTATGATGTGAGCAGCAAAAATGCAATATCAAAAGAACACTATTTAGCATTTTGCCCACGCCACCAAACTCGCCACCATTTCTATCCAAGAGTTGATTTGATTTGAAATCACCCGCTTTCACACCAATTTGTTCAGGGTCTGTTTATTAGGGGATGAACTCAGGCCAAGGGCTTACTTACATTTACTCGGAAGGATTTCCAAAACAAATACATAAGTAATTGTGCTTGTTCAATGCATAGAAATGATTTGCATGATGGCATGTTTTTTGACCAGAACTCTTGCATGAACTTTTCATAGTCCACAAGACACTAACACTTGCAGCGGATGCGATTACAAGGGTTGATCATCCCCCGAGCGTAAATAACTTGTCTCACCACACATCCGCACTACAGTTGTTGCCTCTATAAACAAATGGAACATGTTGGTATATTTGAAGAAAAAAGGGAGAAAAAAAAACACCACTGCAAGCGGCTTGCAGTTGTAATCTGAATATTTATTTGCTGCTCTATAAAACGATGGACGTGATGTCAGAATATCAGAAGCTTATACAGTATTTAACGTTTCTATGCACCAAAGTAATGCTCCATTTGCTTTTAGCTCTGATTATTTATAAGCCGTTTTACAAGTATGGCCTTTTGATTGGTGATGCTTTTCCTTTCTAAAAGGGCTGAGATGAGTTTTGTTGCTCTATTTTAAGCTGACGTGTGGTTGTCCGTGCGTGCGTGCTTGTGTGTTCAACCATATTTTTTATAAGCCCCATTTAAGAAGATTGTAGGATTGATGAACGACAAAGGCGAGCGTTGGAGTGTGTGGACAAGCCAAAGAGACCTGCCTTGTGCTTCATGGGTTTATGACAAAGTGTCCATTTTTTTTGCTCTCGGAGACCCTAGAATTGTATGCAATGCTTGGAAAAAAAAAAAAAGTCCCCCTTTTCTCAGGAGATATTATACTCGTTGAGCTCTACTACACAATGCAATTCACACAGTGAATGGGACAGGTGCATTTATGACATCACACTTTCCCGGCTTTGTTTGTGTTTAATGCTGGGCAATGATCTCAGCTTCCTGCGTAATGATGCTTAGAATTATAGGGCTAGAAGCAATCACAGAAACAGATTCTTTTTGTGTGGTGAGTTCTGGGCTCTATTCATGTCAGTCAAACACACAGGAAACACTGTGATGTTGATTCCCACATTTATACTGTTTTACACCAATATTGTCATGTGTTTTCAACTTTTCCACACCGTGCATCCAAAATACCAAATAAGAAACTGGACTCATCTTGCGGCCACTGTCACTTCCGGCCTATGAACGGATAACCTTCCCTGTGCAATGGTCCACTTGCTGCATGAGAGCTCATATGTCCATGTGCGTGTTGACCAAATAAAACCGTGAATGATAAAGCAGAAAAGTTACTGCAGTCCATACTGTGTGTATTAACAAAAATCTTCCATCATGTAAAAGCAGGGAAAAAAGTTCTGAAGCTAAAAATGAACATTCTACAAACCATTTACATTAATGGCATGTGTATTTTTTTGTAAATACTGGATTATGTCAAAAACTATTAGTCTTACAATAAATATAAATAAGCATAAATAGAATGGCTTCCAGCTTATGCCCTGTCACACTTGCTTAAACGAGATGTTTTTTTTCACTGAAAAAATGGGGAAATATGGGAAAAATGATCTTGTAATTCAGTACTTTACAACAGTGTCAATAACGGAGCTGTCTACTTTTAGTACACGTGATCATGTGGCTTTCTTTGCGTGTATGCACTGTCAATAACCACAGTTCTGTACCCACCTGGCACCCCGAGGTGCATTCAAAGGTGCCAACGCAAAATGCATGGGAGCCTGCTTTGGTGAAAGGATTGCACTAACCAGCATACCATTTTGTACTCCGCCTGTTTTGCCTTTCTTTGTGTACACACACACACACACACACACACACACACACACTGATAGCAAAGCTGATTTCAAGTACGACCCTCACTTCTCTTGTCAGTGTTTGCTTGTTTTGCCACTTCCACTACGATAAAATACATTTTAGCGGTTTTGTTGTCTTAGCTGTCTGTGTGTTTGCTTCTGGGGCAATATCTCTAAACGGCACGTGCCTTTTTTTAGCTTCCTATTTAGTCTCTCAGTGCAGTAGGCAACGTGGAGCTCCAAAAACCCATCGGAGGGAATCAAACCCGAGCACGATCGTAGCAATGTATACTGGAAACTCACCACCTAGATTATTAGATTGTCTGGACTAACATTGTAATGTAGAATCATAGAAGTGCCCCCCCACCCCACGCAGAACAGATTCTGTTTTTGCTGTTATTTCCAAATGCTGGGCTATCTTGCAGTGTTGTGGAGAACGGGGTTGTTGTCACACTCATTCTATCTCACTATCAGAGAACACTCGCTCAAGTTGTGGGATGGAAATTTGTACCCAGTGACGGTTCTGGCCTGAATGACGCCCCAGGCAGACGGTCGTGGTGTTCCTGTTAATCATATACATTACCTCAAACAATACATACATTACATTATATGTACATTACCTCGATCAAAGTATGGATATTTTTATTTAGAGAATTGGAATTTGTCAACTTGAGTTGTTGCAGGGTTTTTTTTTAATTTAAATTTATTTAAATTTCAAGTCAACTCCTTAAACTTCAATTCAGTGTAGGAATGAAATTGAAAGATGTTTCGATGCTGAGAGTAGAAAGGTTGACAACCCACCCTGTTCTGCCCTATGAGGCTGTTTTTGTTTCAGCATTATTGAGAAATGTTGTTTTCCTTTTGCTGGCTGGCTGGGGGGCTCCGTTTTAGACGAGGGAGGTCGATACATTTTGAATGTCATTTCCTGGTTTGCCGCTAATACAGTCACAGAGTGAGGAACGTGTTGCAAAACCACGAGACAATTCCATGAATCAGTGAAAGAATGTCTTCATTTGAGCACGAATCTATTTCCAACAATAAAGCAGCCTTCCAGTTAGACTTCTTGCTGGTTTCATTTTTGGCTTGTTGTTTGATGCTGAGTTAAGTGAACACTTTGACTTGCAAAATGTTGAGAAAACACATCAAAAACTGTTTTTCTTTGTTTCTCCTGTTTTGTTCAGTGAGTGCAAAGTGACAAGTTGAGCCCATTTATTATCTTGACTCAAATTCCAGCCTTTAATGACAGTAACTCATACAGGGCTTCTACTGCTAGGCAGAGTGGACTATTCTGAAGCCTTATTTTTAAAGCTTGGATCCGCACAATATGATAGATAGATAGACTTCCTTTATTGTCATATCGTCACAAAAACAGCAGAAATTGCCAACTAAATGTCGTTGCCTGGCTCCCGTATTATACCAGAGACAAAAGAAGATAAATAATAATAAATAAGAATAATAATAGAGAGAATAAATAGATGACAGCGAATATAAACAACATAATGTACAGCGTAAACAGTAAATTGCGCAAATAATTTAAATAATTTAAGTATCGCGTGTGGGTGTAAAGGGGCTTATTTAGCATTCTGATGGCCAGGGGGAAGTAGGCGGGAGAACAGTCCATGCTGGGGGTGTGTGGGGTCACAAAAGATCCTTTTGTTGCACCTCGGCCACGCTAATCTTTTTAGTATATGCTTACTGAAGTAGCACATGAGAGCAAGGACAAATGGCAGTATAAGGATAAGTATAAGTAGGCCAAGACCTCGACAGTCATGGTGGAAGCAAATAGGTCACCTGAAATATTCATAGACTGCAATCATCTATATCAGTGATTTTCAAGCACTGTGCCGCGGCACACTAGTGTACCTTGAGAAACCGTCAGGTGTGTCGTGAGGAATTATCCAATATCACTTTTTATAATTAACATTTATTAATCATCATTTGCAAATATTATGTCAATAGCCATGAATATGGACCCAAATATTCCAATTGCATTTGGTTTATTTGCTCAGACGGAAAGAATTGAACAGGGATGGAATATTCCTTTAACCAATCCGATTGAGGTATCTTGTACCCGCTCAAACGGAAAGTTGTCAGGGTGCGTTCTTCTTCGTGGGGTTTTTCTTCTTCTGTTGTTTATTGGCGGTTGGCCAATGTATGTATTAGCGCCATCTGTGAAACAGAATCTAAATCCTTCTATACTTTATTCACAAGTGCAGTTTTATTAAAAAAGAAAATATATATCTATATAAAACATGTCCCGAGTTTAATTATAAAATATTAGCAAGATGGAATTTGATCTTTTCCTGTTTAAATTCATCCCGGGTGCGTTCTTTCAGCGCATGCTCAGATATGACGTAACACGCAGATCCAGACGTTCTTCACTTTTAAAAATGGAGGCCAGCAATCGGCACTGGACTAAGCAAAGTTTGTTTTTGATTCAAACAAAATTTCAAGACTGGACAGACGAAAAACTGGTAATACGGAGTTATTCCAACAAGTGAAAGAAAAACTTGGGGAAGCCGGTATCACGTGATGTTGATGTTTACGTTACTGCGCATGCCCCAGTGACTATTCTGGTTGATTTTTGTGGTGTAAAGACTGGCAGAGCAATGTAATATTGGTCCGTGTGGCAACACCTACCTTGTTCCTCCGATAGACTTATTGATGCACGTGTGAGGTCGTGGTGGCATTTTGTAACATTTTTGGTTAGTGGTGTGCCACAAGATTTTTCCAATGTAAAAAAACGTGCCGTGGCTCAAAAAAGGTTGAAAAACACTGATCTATATCATATGCAGTTGCTCATAGAGGAATTGTTTATATGAAACCAGAGCCAGTAGTGCTTAGAAAGAAATTTAAAATACAGTGTGTGGGAGACTGATCAGGGCTGATGGGTAAGATATGCAAATACAAGTGATGTCAGACCGCTACCATTGGCTCAAATGGACCCCGCCTCCTCGCTGCACTGCCAATGACAGTGGTCTGACATCAACACCCTCCCCATGCACTTCCTCCTCCCACCCTCCTCTGTCTGACTCATGACTTGTTCAAGAGAAAAGGAGCTGACTTATTCCACAATTTGTCGAATGTTAATGGATTTAATGGAATGTTAATAACGATTTACACATCAGCAAGGGTAAAAAGGCACAGCTCTGCTGTAAACAGAAAATGTTAAAAATATGTCAGCAGAGTTGCACTATTTTTGTGTGAACGCTGAAAGGTCTGACCAATTTTAATCAATTTTCATCTATAAATTCCTCTTCTTCCAACTTCTTATTCTACTCCTCCATTCCCTAACCAATTCAAACCAATCCAATCAAAATGTTCTACTACCTATTCAAGTTTTAATATTCCCACATTCAGTGTTATTTCATATTTTCATTAGAAATGAATGGCAAGTGGAAATGGCGTCCTCTGCTGGTGAAGTCACTTAAAATTTTTCCTGAATCACTTTGCAGCTTCAACAGTGCGGCCGAGGTCTCCACATTAGATTAGATTAGATTCAACTTTATTGTTATTGCTCATGTCACTGGTGCAGGGCAACAAAATGCAGTTAGCATCCAACCAGAAGTGCAATTTTACAAGTACCTTAGTAGTAAGTAAATGTAGAAAAATGGACAGATCTACAAACTATAACAGGCTATGACTATAATACAGTGATGATATGTACAGGGATATAAATGATTATAATATGGCTATTGCAGATTACACAGATTATAAACAGTATGTACAGTATGGATGTGACAATCTATAATAACAGTAATATGTACAGTATTGCAATCAAGTGACTATTAGTATGGCTATTGCAGATTATATAAATTATAAACAGTATGATCTATGAATGCAACAAGATATAATAGCAATATGTACAATAGTGCAATGAAGTAGTGCAATGAAGTGATTGGGGGGTGCATAGGTCATCCACTTCTACCTCTTTTGCCTGGGTGCCCCCTTCCACGGCCCGACACAGGAAAATGAAGTGCATGAATTGAAACAGCTGGGCTAAATCTCATACGTCTGACTCCTCAAACGGGTTTTTGGAAACCCTCGTACACAAAACTACACTGTTGTCATTGAACCAGGCTATTCAGGCTGCTCGCACGATGCTTGCAGATTTGTGGGGAGAATAGATTTTTACCATTTTACCATTATGGGATAGTTAAATGTTTTGCAATGCATATTTTTTTACATAATTACACAAACAATACAATAATGTTCATGTTTGTATTCTGCAGATCTACAGACTCAGTCAAGAGCCTCTTTGTTGTGACACACTTCGCAATGCTCCAATGTTATTTTTAACACTCAAGTGGGGAAATGTGCATTATTGAAATTAGTTAAAAATATATGACTTTCTGTAAATAGATCCTGGCTGTTCTGACAGGTACTTGGATGAGCACGAGGAAGAGCGTGACAGACAATGTCTTTACCCCCATGGTAAAATAATTATAGGTTATCACATGGTTTGTCTGGTATCAGGCCAGGTATCATGCCCCCAAGTGTTAGTATCAGCCCGAGACCGAAGGCATGATACCAGACAAACCATGTGATGATCTTATTGATGATCTTATTGATGATCTTATTGATGATCTTATTATCACATACTATTTAATCATGAGCTTATTATCACGTACTATTTAATCAAAAGACCATTTTGTTTCCAGAAAATGTTCAGTTTATTACATGTATTATATCTAAACAGTGTAAACACAATAATTGCAAAAATATTTCAACAATAATATTTTATCAATGTCTGACAATTAAAGTTACATTAATTAAGTTTGGGTTTTTTTGGTGACTGGAGAAGCACTAGGAATATTTATAGTGTGTGTTCACGCTCGTGCGCTGTTCTCTGATTGGTTGTTTCACGGGCACAATACCAGAGCAGCGCGCTCTGAGTGGACAGCTACGGGGGCTGATACTGGACATAGTTAAACTCTATATTTTATCAGTATCACTGCCCTGGGCTTTGACACAGTATCATTTCGGCCTTTTCCCGTATCATTCATGGGCGCTTTCTAGGGTACAGGGCCAATTAATACTGTAGTATGTGATAAACATCAATATATCTCTCCCCCAAAAACAGAAGAAAAAAGTTCTTAATTCTGCATGGACAGAGTCTTTGTCTTCGGTGTATCTCTGTTTCTCCCTCCTCTATATATGCTTGTTATGTGGCAAAAAACAACAAAAGAACATTGAAAGACATTTTAAAATAAGTAGTCAACACTTAGTAATTTACTTCAAACCTCCACCTACTGTACATACAACAGTGGGCATCCCTGCAGTCCAGCCCTGCACACAACAGGTTCGACTACATAATTCCACTGAGTGATGGGCTCGACACCTGGGAGGCAACGTCACCTCTAGTTCATTAATTTTCAACTGAACCTGGTGAACCTGTGCGATGAGGAAATGATCGTGATTATCATTATTATCGTGATTATCGTAACAGCTGGGGTTTTTTAACAGGACAACGCTGCAGTTTACAATGCTCAATTAGGGAGAATAGCATCACTCTTTTGGACCATCCTCCATGTTCCCCTGCGTTAAATCCCATTTATAACATTTGGGGATGGATGGCAAGGGAAGTTTACAAAAATGGCCATCAGTTGCAGAGAGTTGATGCCCTCTGTGTAGCCATCTTCACCACTTGTATCATTGTTCCCAATAGCCTGCTGGAAACACCCGTATAAAAGTTTTTTGTAATTTTTTTAACGACTTTCGGAAACTTTTGATCAACTGATAAACAGCCTCTTTTTCAAAGTGCTTTTTGTCACACTCCCCCTTCTTGTTTTGCATACTGTGGCTCGACATAAAACTTCATTAAGATCCAAATATTTAAAAAAATGGTTAATTCTAGCTATTTTTCAACTGGCCTTAAGATTTTGATCAGGGCTGTGTATTCTGGATGTGTTGACAGGAAGTGCATCCGAGATTGAGAGTTTATTTTTTTTTTAAAACACAGGGTAAAAGCACTCATAACGGTTAATCAAAATTGCAAACTCAATGTAATTTCATTTCTCTTTTTTAAAATTAGGGCTGTTAAATGATTAAAATTTTTAATCAGATTAATTAGGGATTTCAAAGTAATTCATCATGATTAATCACTGTCTGAAACATGCCAATTGTACCATTTTTTATTAAATGAAACACATATTGTCGGGCAGGATTGTGTATATAGTATATATATATATATATATATATATATATATATATTTTTTTTTTTTTTTGCGATGTGCTATTAACAGCATCTATTTACCTAACACTGCTTTATTTAATTCTCGCCTGATGTCAGCTATGATAGGCTCCAGCATACCTCTGCCACCCTTCCTGCAAAAGGGCGTCTGGGATCCGCCCTCCTGGGCTACACAGGAAGCACAACCCATCCCACCAATGGAAAGGGGGGATGGCGCCATCTGCTGAGAAAGTGATGAGGCACAGCCCACTTCACCTGCAAGACAAGAGGCAGGGCTCGCTGCAACATCCGAAGGAGCACAGGCTTCACCTCCACCGCGTCAGGTGCATTACAAGGTTCCCCCTCACACCAGCCAGCCTCGCCTGGCGACCCCATCCCGGTGTCTCCCACACGCCAGTTGTCCACTCGCCCCGGCTGGTTCCTATGTGACAGTTTGTGTATGTCCCCTTCTGGGGCTTTACTTTCTATTCGGACGCCCTTATTTTGCCGCGTTTTCCCGTGTTGCTATTATCACCCGCACCTGTTCCTAATTCCTGTTGCCTGTTTAGTTCAGGTGTGTGCTTCTCCCCTTTATCGTTTGTTGGTCAGTTGCTGTATGCCGCTGCCATCCTGGGGTCGCACTGCAATCCCAAAGTGACAGTAACTCTTTATTAGGAATCCCACAGTTTTTGAATGTTTAATGCAAGCTGCAATTTGTCTTACATTGTTGTTCCTGCCATAGTCTTATACAACACATAATGGGATCAATCACATCGCTATAATGTACTGATGTTTTACCGAGATATGAAAATCTTAGCTAGTTTGATGCTAAATCGCTAATGCTGGCAAAACACTGGACTTCAGCGACAGTCATCACATTGACAGCCCGTCAATAGCAGCTGGAACTCCAATTTAGCTGGCGGTTCAATGCCAAAATCATCAGAGAAATGTCAAAATGTGAAAAAAAAGCAGAATAGGTCCCCTTTAATTTGCTTAGCTGGCTGTCTGTTCTATGTTAGGTTAGGTTTTCTCCCAGGGGCACTTTTAGTTATGCAGTTTTGCACCATCACCTTTTGTTAGCCTTATGTTTGTTTATTTGTGCTTTGTGTTTTTGGACATTGCTGCTTTGCTAAGTGACGATGGAGGAAGCAGGGTTCAAACTACTAGCTCTTACTGTTACTGGATGACCCGCTGCACTTCCTGAGCTACTGACTCCCAGCAGTTTATTAAACCTGAAAACATCAATGCAATAGATAAAAAAACACTTTCTCCTCCAAGAGGCTGTGAGCAGAATGTCTACATTTACCACTTGAATACAGTTGCGGATCACCTTTGAAACTTTTGACCTTGTGTCCTGACAGCTGAAATACAATAAACTATAGTGAATATGCATCGACAAAGAGATTGAGAATGCTATTGCTTTAGTTCAGTGATTTTCAAGCACTGTGCCGCGGCACACTAGTGTACCTTGAGAAACCGTCAGGTGTGCCGTGAGGAATTATCCAATATCACTTTTTATAATTAACATTTATTAATCATCATTTGCAAATATTATGTCAATAGCCATTATGTCAATAGTATACATGGACCCAAATATTCCAATTGCATTTAGTTTATTTGCTCAAACGGAAAGAATTGAACAGGGATGGAATATTCCTTTAACCAATCCGATTGAGGTATCTTGTACCCGCTCAAACGGAAAGTTGTCAGGGTGCGTTCTTCTTCGTGGTGTTTTTCTTCTTCTGTTGTTTATTGGCGGTTGGCAAGCAGCTTTCGTATGCATTAGCGCCATCTGTGAAACAAAATCTAAACACTTCTATACTTTATTCACAAGTGCAGTTTTATTAAAAAAGAAAATATATATCTATATAAAACATGTTCTGAGGTTAATTATAAAATATTAGCAAGATTGAATTTGATCTTTTCCTGTTTAAATTTATCCCAGGTGCGTTCTTTCAGCGCATGCTCAGATATGACGTAACACGCAGATCCAGACGTTCTTCACTTTTAAAAATGGAGGCCAGCAATCGGCACTGGACTAAGCAAAGTTTGTTTTTGATTCAAACTAAATTTCAAGACTGGACAGATGAAAAACTGGCAATACGGAGTTATTCCAACAAGTGAAAGAAAAACTTGGGGAAGTCGGTATCACGTGATGTTGATGTTTACGTTTTACTGGGCATGCCCTATTGACTATTTTGGTTGATTTTCACGGCGCATGTAGACAAGAGATTGGAATATTCCTTTCCATGGATACCATTGTTTCCCGAAAGGTCATTCGGAAAGAGAAAAAGTGGTGATGTAAAAACGTGGCTACTGTGGAGTGTCTGTGGTGTAAAGACTGGCAGAGCAATGTAATATTGGTCCGTGTGGCAACACCTACCTTGTTCCTCCCATAGACTTATTGATGCACGTGTGAGGTCGTGGTGACATTTTGTAACATTTTTGGTTAGTGGTGTGCCACAAGATTTTTCCAATGTAAAAAACGTGCCGTGGCTCAAAAAAGGTTGAAAAACACTGACTTAACTGATTCAGACTTTTGGTCATAAGCCGACCATCATGTCTTGCCTTGTAAATGACACAGTCAACTGTGTTTTGTTTTTTATTTTATTCACACACAAAACAAAAGCAGATAACTGGCCTTACAAACGTTCCTGGAGACAACTTCTACAACATAATGTTATCCAATAGAATAGTGATGACATACAAATAGAATAAGATTAAGATTAAGATATGCCTTTATTCGTCCCTCAGTGGGGAAATTTGTATAGTACTCGGTGAATAGTACTCGGTACTCGGTGTTTGCTACTGTCAGTTTACTTAGTTAACTAGCGATGCCAATTTGCGCAGAAATTAAGTGTGAATGCTGAACCAAAATGCTCTACGGAAAATGTGGAATTCTGGGGAAAAGTGGGAATTTTGAAGAATTGGAAAATTGTTAGCCTGAATGTTTTCATGTTGGAGTGGTTTGAGAAATCAGTAAAAAAAAAATGCCATTCATTTCCATGAGCATTTTTGGCCTGGAAAATTCTTAGAAAAAAGGAACTTTTGAAATGCTGAAAAGAGCCTGATTTTGGGGGAATGAGCTGACTCAAATCGGTTGAGTTGAATTCAAGATCAAAGTGAATTTTTGTTGGAAAATTTAGAATTTGGGCAAAGGTGTGGGAAAATATTTGTCCAATTGTCTTGAAATGAGCTAAATGTTGTCATGTTAGAACTTGAAAAAAATTGCCCATTTATTTTCAATAACAATGTTGATTACAAAATTTGGTATTACAGAAAATGTGTGGGATTTTCTGCAATGTGTCAATAGCTGGCCATCATGTCCGGAACGGTTGGGTGTTGGACTGGTTGGAAAACATCAAACAATGGTGCATGTTCAAGAGTAGAGGATCACAGTTGTTTGCGGTTTGTTTAAACCAAACCAGGAGGATGCAGAACCAACATGATTAATTTTCACATATTTATGGTGTAGAAATAACAGTACACTGTCTTTGATATGCAACATTGCACTTCCTCTAAGCAACGAGAATCAGGTAAGTCCAACAATGAATAAATGTAACAGAGTTTCAGGAAGCTAGCTGATGTGGGTTGATGTGGAATGTTCGGTGTAAATTAAGGACAGGAGCTATGGCAAATTTAGCAACAGTCAGGGGACCTTCTCAAACCACACAACACACTTCCGGCCTTCCAAATAAGAGCATTTATGGGCTACATCCTGTGTCATAAGGGTGTCGTAAAAAAACGGCTTCCACCAACATTGAGGCAACAAACAAAATATAGTACTTTTCAAAAGTAAACATCTTTTGTGAAAGTGTACTCCTGTAAGAAGAAACTTCATAACATTTATTGAAGTTGAATGTCTGATATTTATACACTGGCTGCAAATAGCCCTGTAGAAAATTCATAGTAAAGTTGATAAAAAGTTACTCTTAATTAATTATTGTATTTCTTTATTAAAATTCATGGAGAGGTCCAGACATTTCATTCCAAAAGAACTCTAGTTACTGCCCTCATTTTAAACCATGCAAACTTTTCTGATGCTTTGAAAGCATCGGAATCGAGAATTGTTAGGAGCCGGATTCGAAACGAGGATGCCCAACCCTATACAGGATGCCCCTAAAGTCTGTATAAATAATATACACATTTAACATACATGCATTGTACAAAAAGATTTCATATAAATCAAATATATTAAATGTAATATCTTAAATTAGAAAGAAGAAAATATTTTTTCTGGTATATATATTAAATAAAACAAATTGCAAATTCTATAATATACAGTACTACTATTTATTCTTGCCTATATGCCAGGACTTGACATGTTGGTATCAAAGTAAAGGGGACACTTTGATTGGTTATTGTTGATGTGAAAATATGAATATCTTTCCCATTGGATAAGAGTAAATAAAGCTGCTTGTATCGTTTGGAAGGGCAAAGTGTGCTTAGTTTGTTAGGTTAGGGTTTTGTTGTTAATGACGTACTTTGACACTTGCCCGTTCAAGTGCTCCTTTAAAGACTTCTGTTTTTCAAAACTTGGCTTGGTTGAGATTTTAGCTGACATTGCTCCACTTATATGGATATATAGCATGTGTATATTGATAAAAGCATTGCATAGCAGTTACTATAGCAACACTAACACTGGAGTCCGGTGTAGAAACAGTTTTCCCAATTATAATCTGACATATCGTTGATATTGTGACTCACCGGTATAAACAGAGAACGGCGAGCGCTCCCAACTAAGAGTCAGTGGTGAAACCACTTGGTCAGGACCAAGAAATGCATCCTTGGTGGTGTGGTTACAGTCAAATAGGCGGTCAACGTGTAGCCAATTTGTTGAATCTACATTCTCCTCTGCATTCCCAGTGGGTTTCTGACTGGGTGGCTTATTTTTAGCCTTGCTTTTGTCCTTCCATTCTTCCTCTGCTGATCTTTTCTTTTGTTTCTTCTGATTTTTGTCCTTTTTTTCGTCCTCTCTTTCCTCCCCTTCTCTGTCTTCATCATCTCCTGGACCATTGTCACTGCCATCACTCCCTGCCTCTGTGTTCTCTTTTGTGACAACAGGAGTGCAGACATTCTTGGGCCGGGGCACAAGATTGTGTGTTGCTGCTCGGCTTGGCCAAACTGAGCTGGGGAAAGAGGAGATGACTCCCCCGCTGAAGCCAAGGCCAGCGAGTAAAGTACTGGTCACCACGGATGCCACTGTTGCTTGACTACCACTGGACGAAGGGCCGATGCCTGTTGCCATGGAGACAAAGGAGAAGGGAATGCTAGAGGAGGTCCAGGTGGATGAACCAGAGGAGATGGGGGCCATGTCAGCTGAAGATGCTGGTGAAACTGGGGGCTGAGAAACCAAAATTAGAATTAGTGCTGTCAATTAATACGCTTTTTTTAAATACTGACTTAATCACATTTACATATTGTAATTAATTGTGATGGAAATGTAACCAAGAACAACCCAGACCCACTTGTGCTTAAAGTGGAGGATATACCATAGTGTAAGTGGAACACACAGAATACATTTGTGATGTGTTGCGTATATTTTATATTGTTCATGCAAAAATTAATTATTTGAGAATAACTGATGACAGTTCTGGGTCCCTGACCGTGTGGTTGCTCATAGAGCAGATTTATGTGTGTTTTATGAATTTTTGTATGTGTTCACTATCCATGAATCAGAGTTAAATTTGAATGAATTTCTTTTCATGAGTGGGAATTTTAAAAAGAAAACAATTGGTCTCCAATGAATCATAAATTTGTTCCAGAAGGCCCAAAACCAAAGGACGATAATTGAATAACATTTTAATAATACAAGATTCATTCATTCATTCATTTTCTACCGCTTTTTTCCTCACGAGGGTCGCGGGGGTGCTGGAGCCTATCCCAGCTGTCTTCGGGCGAGAGGCGGGGTACAACCTGGACTGGTGGCCAGCCAATCACAGGGCACATATAGACAAACAACCATTCACACTCACATTCATACCTATGGACAATTTGGAGTCGCCAATTAACCTAGCATGTTTTTGGAATGTGGGAGGAAACCGGAGTACCCGGAGAAAACCCACGCATGCACGGGGAGAACATGCAAACTCCACACGAGGGTGGAATTGAACCCTTGTCTCCTAGCTGTGAGGTCTGCGCGCTAACCACTCGACCGCCGTGCCGCCATTTCATTAGCGGTCTAGTGGTTATATATATATATATATATATATAAATAAGATGTCAGGCGGAAGGGGGTGAAATTGGGACAACTGCACCGAACACAAACTATAGTCATGGTGTCATATAAATAGAAGAGAATAATACACAGAGTGTATTTACTTATGTACATAAAATACACAAAATTAAACACATAAAATGAAGGACTATTTAAAGAGCAGTGCCGCAAAGCTTGATAGGAGATCACACTGGACTTTTTTGGCATTTCGTACCGCTACCCCAATTGTGGCAAATTAGGTAGGTAGATAATTTATTCATCCACATGGGGAAATTTGCAGCATGCAGAAATTAGCGCAGACCGAGAGATGGTTGGTTAAATTCCTGATTTAAGCTCAAACTACCAATTTACCCTTACTTTCATTCCATGTTTTGCATACTTCTGCAGTGTTTAGTCCAGCTTTAGCTCCCGTGGTCATTCTAAATTTCGATTTTTGCACCTTTTTAAAGCGTTTCCGTTTCGCTTCGGCTTTTCAGCATTCCCGTGCTATGTGTGCTGACATTGGATCATCTATTAAAAAAAAAAAAAACGCTGTTTCCATGTAAAGTAACTGAAAATAAACCACTTCATGTGCACACTGCACATTACATTTATGATGTATGTAAGGCTGTGTCAGTTTCATAATACAGTAAACCTCGGATATATCGGATTCAATTGTTCCCACTGGTTTTGTCCGATATAAGCGAAATCCGTTATATGTGTATACCGGAAAATGTCCGCCACATTCATTACACGGACGCGCAATGCCATGGGGGAACTTTCTTTGATCCATGTTCACAGCCAAAGCTGAAGATTATAACATCTTTGTATGAATTACAGACATGTACATGAGCATGTACAACGAAATAAAAAAAAATCTTGTTGCTATTAGGGAGGTTTAGAAACCAAACGATAAACGTAAACGCAAACGATAATGACGTCACAGGCATGTGACGTCATTATCAAATGCATTACAGAAAAATTGGTTCTTTTTTATCTGTCCGTTGTGAGCGAATTTCCGATATATCCGAGTCCGATATAACCGAGGTTTACTGTATTAAATTAGAAATACCCGATTTGCTCTTTGTGTTCATCCAGGGAAAATGAAGCTTTTCCAAATAGTGACCTTTTGTGGATTCAAAGTGGAAAGCTGCCCTTCATCCCACTATTGCTTACCATTCCAGTTTTGACGATCCGCGTTCCCTCAAAGATCCTTGTGGTGTTTGCTGAAACAGAAGGGAGCACATTGAATGACATGTTGTTAAACAAAATCATATTAGATGCCATTTCATCCCCTAAAAAACTTAATTGAATCAGTTTGTCATCAGTGTGGATGTATTTTCATCATCATGTTATCTGTAAGACTTTATTAGTTTTTTGAATGATCTGTGAGAAGGTGACGATTCTTGCAAACGTCCAGTGATAGCAAACAGAGACCTAATCTGTCAGCTTAGTCCTTTTTCTCAAATGCACAGTGTTCCATACTACAAGCAATACTTTCTGTGATATGACTGTGATAGGCGGCACGGCGGTCGAGTGGTTAGTACGCAGACCTCACAGCTAGGAGACCAGGGTTTTCTCCGGGTACTCCGGTTTCCTCCCACATTCCAAAAACATGCTAGGTTAATTGGCGACTCCAAATTGTCCATAGGTATGAATGTGAGTGTGAATGGTTGTTTGTCTATATGTGCTCTGTGATTGGCTGGCCACCAGTCCAGGGTGTACCCCGCCTCTTGCCCAAAGACAGCTGGGATAGGCTCCAGCACCCCTGCGACCCTCGTGAGGAAAAGCGGTAGAAAATGAATGAATGAATGAATGAATGAATGAATCTCCAGCCAAATTATGAGCACATGAAAAAAAACACCAGCAGTGACAGCCGCATGTGCTGTATAGAGCTATTTTGTAACTAAACAAGTTAAGATTGCAATGTGTATGCTAATACATATTGAGAGGGGTGTGATATTTTACCATGCTTATGTATAGAATAGCCTTCCAGGCAGAACGTTTCAGAATGTTCCTATGGTGCAGGTGTACCTAATGTTGTGGCCAGTCAATGCAGACTACTGTTACTGCTGTCTGTGTACTGCCAACTGAAAATGAATTAGATTCTTACATTGTAGGCAGCACCCGCGTCTTATGATGACTTCATGGAATAAAACAAAATAAATTTCAAATAAATTCCATGTCATGCTACCCAGTTGTGTTGTCGCACATCATGTTCGCTCAAATACAGATACAAGAAACCATCCATCTAGCCATCCATTTTCTTTTGCATATCCGGGTCCGGGTCACTGGGGCAGAAGTCTGAGTAGCGACTTCTCGGTCCTCGGCTCCACCGGGAGGACACTAAGGCGTTCCCAGGCCAGCTGTGAGACATAATCTGTCTGTGATGGATGTGTCCTATGTCTGCCCCAGGGCCTTCTCCAGGTTGGGCATACCCAGAACACACTCACCAGGGAGGCATCCGGGGTACATGCCTGAGCCAACTCAACTAGCTCCTCTTAAAGTGAAGGAGCAGTGGCTTACTCTCCTGGATCACCAAGCTCCTCATCCTATCACCCAGAATTAATAATTCATCACAAAGAGAAAAATATTTTCATCTGTAATAATGGAGGAATGTAAATCTCTTTGTGGTAAACGCTTTGTGTATACAGTATAAATACGAGCTAAGATGCAACATGCATGTTCTCCCACGATGCACAGATGAAACTACTATACTGTATTTTTCTGGTTTTTGTTTCACTTCATGACTGAGTTGTTAGCGTGCAGGCCACACAGCAAGGAGACCGGGGTTCAATTCTCCCTTCTAGGTTAATTTGTGACTCCAAATTGTCCATAGGTATGAATGTGAGTGTGAATGGTTGTTTGTCTATATGTGCCCTGTGATTGGCTGGCCACCAGTCCAGGGTGTACCCTACCTCTCGCCCGAAGACAGCTGGGATAGGCTCCAGCATGCCCACGGCCCTCGTGACGATAGGCGTATAGAAAATGGATGGATACGTAGCTGGATGGATGTTTCATCTCATATTTGATCCCAAACGCTGACACTATGTGGGAATTCATGAAGGTCAAATTGGATGACCTTATTGAGTGCTAATGTACATATTTGTTGGTGCGCCTTTCTGAAAAACCAAGTATATTTTATTATTAACTCATTAACTTATTAACTAATTTTCCATACCGAACGTTGGATCCAAAAAATGTATTTATACATGTTTTACGTTTTTTGAGGACAAAACAAGTGATGACACTACTGCACAATGGAAGAGATCATGTTTAGTGCAGTTTTAAGGTCTAAAAGGTTGGTAAAAGAGCCCACCGTTCATCTTTCCCATGTAATAAAGCTCTCCTCAGCAAACTGGAAAGGCATGGAGGCGTTTAGCAGGCAGAAAGTTATGCATCAACGGGTAATTTTAACGTGTGCACATACACGGCTTTCTTCCAAATGTGGAAATTGCAAATACAAAAACCCAAAACCAATTAAGTTGGCACGTTATGTAAATTGTAGAATCGTAA
Organism: Doryrhamphus excisus; assembly: GCF_037039965.1. NCBI lineage: Eukaryota > Metazoa > Chordata > Actinopteri > Syngnathiformes > Syngnathidae > Doryrhamphus > Doryrhamphus excisus. The sequence continues at coordinate 6,943,120 of NC_136374.1, forward strand.
CAGAATGCAATAATTTTCAAATCCTTTTCAACTTATATTCAATTGAATAAGACAAGATGTTTAATGTTCAAGCTGAGAAACTTTATTTTCTTTTGCAAATAATCATTAACTTAGAATTTATAGGCCGCAACAATCAGTAAACATTTGGGAACAGAGGAGACCAATTTCTGAATTTCCGATTCTTGGTTGATGTACAGCTTAAGTTGTTCAACAGTCCGCGGCCTTTGTTGTCATATTTAACGCCTCATAATGCGCCACATACATCTCGTACCGGCACTCTTTTACTATGGAGCCATGCTGTAGTAATACGTGCAGAATGCGGCGTGGCATTGTCTTGCTGAAATAAGCATGGGCATCCATGAAAAAGATGTAGCTTGGATGGCAACATACACTATATTACCAAAAGTATTTGTTCACCCATCCAAATGATCAGAATCAGGTATCCTAATGACTTGGCCTAAAATCAAGCACCTAGGCATGCAGACTGTTTCTTCTGCCGAAGCATTTTTACTGCATTTAATGAATAGAAAGATACATGATATATATTTGTATGTATTAACAGCTCTAAATGAACTGAATACGTCAAACAAGCAAAAGGACAGTGAAAAAATCTATTTGTTTAATAGCAGTACAACATTTGAATCACATTTTAACCTTTATTATGAGCAATGACGGAATGTGTTCACAGACATTATGTAATGTGTGTGTGGCTGTACTGGTGTGCTACCTCTGAAGAGCATGCTCTGACTGAAATCACTTCGCATGTCATTGGTGCAGACAGCCTGAACCCGAAAGAGGTACAACACATCCGCTGAGACGGGGGAGATGACAGCCTCCTGTGAAAAAATGACACAGAAAAAAAATGATGTTAAAATCAACTAACTGGTGGTCTGGACCGCAATATCTCATTACGTCATCCCACAAAGTCTGAAATGACATGGAACATTCAACCTCTTTGTGGCAGAAAAATTGAACTCATTAAAGATGACTCCCTACAAGGCAGGTATGCCTTATATGGGTCCATCCATAAAATGAAAGAGTACATTAATTTATCACATGCTACAGTATTAATTGGCCCTGGACCCTAGAAACCGCCCATGAATGATACGGGAAAAGGCCGAAATGATACTGTGTCAAAACCCAGGGCAGTGATACTGATAAAATATAGAGTTTAACCATGTCCAGTATCAGCCCCCGTAGCTGTCCACTCAGAGCGCGCTGCTCTGGTATCGTGCCCGTGAAACAACCAATCAGAGAACAGCACACAAGTGTTTGTTTTGCTGCCGTCTGTGCTCTGTCAACATGTCAGCGGTTGACACTCCCGGCGAAAGACAAATAGGGAAAATAGCAAACAGAATATTAGAAATGGAACGTTTTATCACCATTAATGAGGAGGACACTCTTGAAATGATCGAAAAAACTAAAAATGCAAATACAAGTCGGAAAACCAAGGGTGACCTCAAGCTTTTTTCTGAATGGCTCATCAACTGCAAAAACAAACGAAGAATAGAAAGTAGTAGAAAGTATTCCCCCGCCTGAGTTAGACAATACGTGTCTATGTTTATTATTATTATTATATAAAATGTTCTGGAAACAAAATGGTCTTTTGATTAAATAGTACATGATAATAAGCTCATGATTAAATAGTATGTGATAATAAGATCATCACATGGTTTGTCTGGTATCAGGCCAGGTATCAGGCCCCCAAGTGTCAGTATCAGCCCGAGACCGAAGGGCAACCATGTGATAACCTATAAATATCACATCACATTGCCATTTTGTGAGGGAGGAAACTCTGCTTGGTTCTCTACTGTTGGAGCTGAAAATATAGCTCGTGTGAAAGCTTCTCTTATGGCGGTATGGGGATCACTAAAAATGTGAGATCACTGATGGTGCTCCCAACATGGTTGCCTGCATGAAAGACCTGAAGCTCCGGCATCATATTTGTATTACTCACACATTCAAACTGTTTGTGAAGAAGGCACTTGACCACCCTGTTCTGTCTGGCATCCGGGCCCAAACCAAGGAAGGTGGTTGGCTACTTTGGAAGCAGCACCACTGCTCAGGTATGGTATTTCCCTTTCAATTTTGGAACTGTCATAGTTCCTGTGTGTTGCCATTGCAGTAATTGAACAAGAAAAAAAGAGGAATCACCAAAAAAAAAACAAAAATTGTTGAGAAACTCTTATTTTTTAATATAAAACAATTAAACCCCCCAGGTTGAGTCCAAGTTTCACTATTCCTATTCCTCGTTACACAAGCACGTTCCATGTCCCCTGCCTGCATGAGCCCATTCCAGCTGACATAAAACCATGATGAAACTACCCAGATCAAATTAAACATTCAGCATTTTAAATATACTGTATATTTAAGATCACACTTTGTAGAGTAATCATTTGGTGATACATTTTTTTGTAGTACATAATAATTTCAAAGAGCCAAAACAGATCAGAATTCAATGCATCACAAATGAAGATACAGCTGCCTGCGCTCAAAGAAATAATTTGTTGGGTGAACGTAATAAAATTATGGAAATAATTTCCATCTAGTTATAATGCTATCATTTAATGAGATACAATTTAGTTGAACCAACTAATTGCAAATATGTTGTAGTGAACATGTCTGTATTAAGTATTGGTGTCACCATTACAATGTTTGAATCCAAAATAATTTCTATAGGTTGTTTTAACCTATTTACTAAGGTAGAAGCTGACTTATTTTCCTTTGGTTACATTAACCTCTACATGATTATGGGTATTCTACAATTTAAAAGGTAAGATAACACCAGTTATTTAATCCTGACTAGACAAAATTTGAAGTTCAGTCAACAAAAAGTTAAACTGAGACAAAACTTTTTAAAAGGAAAATAAACTCTAAAATAGTACTTATTTGGAAAAAGACCACAAAACAGACTTGATTTGTAAAATGACTGTATTCTTCAAAACAGGCAAAAAATGACTTTTGATTGCCACTAAATTTATGCACTTAAAGTACTCTGTCATGAACCTGAGACGGCCTGATGACACGCTCTCTTTGCAAGTAACTCTTTGGTTTGATGAAGCTGAAGAACATCAATCAGTGTCATCCACAGACGAAGACCGCATAGCTCGCTCCCAATTTCACTACCAAGACTCAACAAGCTGCTGGTTTGCTGTCAGCGGTTCTTACCTGAGGACTGGAGAAAAGAGAAAGAAATACGTGTTCATGTTTCACATAAGGATTGGGACTGATGGGCAATATTCCAAAAACAGTGCAGTTCCCCTTTAAGCCATGTAGTCCCTACTCCTACACACCGAAAACAAATTCACGTACCCTCTCTTACAATTGGCATATCCCAGAACATACTGTATGCTTGTTAATTTTTGATCAAAATTATCAGAAGACATGAACCTGCTTGAACATTTGTCACATACTGCAAATGGAAGTTAGTAACTTAACTGTTGAGCGTAAACAAAGTTTATAAACAAAAGTGTGTAAACAAAGTTTTTAACATCTTTCCAGGAGTGCTCATCTAAGGAATCCTCATACATTCCTCTTTTCCGGAACTCTGCGCTGATCTATGATGCCGACAAAGCTTATAGACGGCAGACCTTTCTGTGGCACTCCATGGTGACTCCATCTGTGTCACTTTCACTGTCAATGCAAATTAAGCACAGAAAAAAAAAGACAAATCATTGCTGATTCATCATCAAAACTGACTTAGCCATATTTCATACACACTTACCTTTTGGACTCACTGTTGTCTTCCATTTTTTTTATCTTTCTTAGCCAGTGGGACAAGTCTAGGACTTTCTCTGAAGAATCCAGCTAAAACATTTACATTGGGATCAGTCAGTGAAAGCTCAGACAAAGCCGTTATAAAGCCCTGACAGGAAAGTGAGCGTGATTACATCCTCTGAAATAAATATGCTTCCACATTCACATCATTCCTATCCTCACATATGGATTTATTAATATTCCCACCTAAGGAACATTTGGTCTTGCATTTGTATGAACCATATTATAACAATATTTTTTTTACCATGAAATGAAATGGGTGGTCTAGTGGTTAGCGCGCAGACCTCACAGCTAGGAGACCAGGGTTCAATTCCACCCTCGGCCATCTCTGTGTGGAGTTTGCATGTTCTCCCCGTGCATGCGTGGGTTTTCTCCGGGTACTCCGGTTTCCTCCCACATTCCAAAAACATGCTAGGTTAATTGGCGACTCCAAATTGTCCATAGGTATGAATGTGAGTGTGAATGGTTGTTTGTCTACTATATGTGCCCTGTGATTGGCTGGCGACCAGTCCAGGGTGTACCCCGCCTCATGCCCGAAGACAGCTGGGATAGGCTCCAGCACCCCCTGCAACCCTTGTGAGGAAAAGCGGTAGAAAATGAATGAATGAATGAATGAAATGAAATGAACACATACTATGTGAATTATGATCCTGATTCACTTCAATGCCATTTTGTCTCCTTTTGGGTGATCTGACCCCCAAGCTTGAATCTGAAACAGGACAAGACACCCAAACATAAGCAATGTGGTTTTGTGGTTGAAAACAGCCTTTTTAGTAAAATAAGTAAATAAAAAAAGCAGCGTCATTAATGTGTTAACTTTGACAGCGCTAGTGTAAACAAAACTAATTTACTACGATCTGTAATTTTACATGTGTCTTTACATAACTACTCGGGCTGTCATAGATAACGCGTTAATGGAAGTTTCCTTTAACAGCGGCAATTTTTTTGACGAGCAATTAATGTTGCTCTTAGCAATTATCTGTAGCTACAAGCTACAACAAATATTGATGGGAAATGGAGAAAGAAAAGAGTATTTAGATTGGTAAAGTTAGCTTCAAAGCCCTGGCAGATGGCTCTTGTAGCAAGACCAAAGTTATTTGTATCTACTGTCGCTGTGTTTGACTTATCACGGATTACATGGCCTGCCAGAGACTGGAGCAGTGCAGGTATTGTTTTTATTGTCATATACAGTGCTACCTTGGCATAAGAGTGGCCCAACTAACCAGTGGTTTTCACATTTTTACTTCTCTCTGATGATTTCGGCATTGAACTGCCAGCTAAATTGGAGTTCCAGCTGCTATTGACAGGCTGTGAAGCAATTTAGCACTAGCTTCACTTGTTGAATCTATGTACATTTTTTTGTTTTAAAACATGTCCCAAATTCCATTCATTATAAATAGTATAGTTTTTTTGCTCTTTCTTTGCAACGCATCCTGATCAGCAGCAGGCGAGCCATTCCTGCACACACCTGAGTTCAATCATCCATCGGACTACTTAAACCCTGCTCACAGCTGCACTAATTGCCAGATTGTCCCTCAAGCTTCCACAGTCTTTGTCTGCTGCTCGTCTCCCGCCACGTGCATGCTGCCATTGTTCCTCTGCTTTCTGGTTTTTGAGTATATTGTCCTGAGTATATTGCCCGTCAGTTTCTGCCACTGTGTTTTTTTGTTGTTACTTCATTTTTTTGTCAGCGTTGTTTTACTCATGTTTTGCCTGTATGCAGTATTTTTTGTTACTGTGTTCTGGCTAGTGTTGGTTTTGCCTAGCAACCTCTGTTTAGTTGTACTTTTTACCCCTTTTGGTTAATAAATTTTTTGTTGTATTTCCTGCCTCCGCGTCTTGAGTTCCAGACCGGTTCGTAGTGCTGGACAGTTTCAAATCCAGAGGGTAAATACGTATATGATTATATGATTAATTGTTTAATAGAAAATATTACACTAGTGAACATACATTCACCAAATGATGATAAACCTTCATTCTTTGATGAAATGCAGTCAAATTGGCGGATTATGCTGACTCTATTATTATTATTATGGGTGAAGATCAAAATTTTGCAATAAATCCAAATATTGATAAAACTGGTAAAAACACTAGACCCAAGAAATCAGTTTTTGCTCTTCTATAAGTGATGCAAACTTTAAACTTGGAGCTATTTGGAGGACATTAAATCCAGATGATCTGCATTTCTGTTCTAACAGACGTCAGTCCTTTTCTAGAATTGATATGTTTCTCAAGTTCAATTCCACCCTCGGCCATCTCTGCATGGCGTTTCCATGTTCTCGCCGTGCATCCGTGGGTTTTCTCCGAGTACTCCGGTTTCCTCCCACATTCCAAAAACCAATCAGAATCAGTTAACTGTCAAAATGATCAACAGATTCATACAATGTGATTATTCCTCTCAACTTTAAAGCAAGCAATGGTGTATGGCAGGGGTCTCAAACACGCGGCCCGTGGGCCAAATGTGGGCCGCAGGACACTAGTTTGAAGCCCCCGTCTTGATATGAAAGTTTAATGTTAGTGCGGCCCACGCAAGTTTGATATGGATGCTGTATGGTATCATGTACCCAGAAAAAATTATTACGTTTGATTAATGTTCATGTTAAAGGTTAAATAACTGTTAATAGTTATCCTCCCTATCCGTGTGGAAGTGGTAAGTTTTGGGCTATTTAAGTTTAAAGGAAATAACTTGAAGGCTACCGTTTAGGTCGCTAGCTCTCCAGTTTGCGAGTTAGCATGTGTCTCAAGACCCTGCAGTTGCGCAATATGTTGTAAATAAAAAGAGTATAAATGTGACTATAGTCGTGTTTTGTCATGTCTACAGGGCTCTAATAATGCTTTGTTCATTTTAATCTGAAAAAAAATAATTTGTCTACCCACCAACTATATGTGGTTTAAGTTTTTTTTATTATTTGCCGTTTTATTATTATTATTATATTTATTTATTACTGATTGATTGATTTTCTTTATTCTTGATTTGTTTATGTATTTTTCATCTTATTTTGTGCAGAAAAATAAAAATTAAGATATTTGAGAACAGTGGAATGTTTTATCAGGGCTTTTATTGTAGAAAATCGGAACCAAAGCACTGAAAAAGTTTGTATATTTTTCTGTTTTTAATAAATGCATTTTTTTGTTTTTTTTTTGGAAAACCTGATGCGGCCCAGACCCTAGCTCCAGTGGCCCCCAGGTAAATTGAGTGTATGGTACCTGTACTTTGACTGGATGAAACCAGATGCTTTTTTTTAGCCTCTGCCACTGCTAAAGAAAACTTGGGAGGCACCAAAACATCTCGTAGTGTTTTCACCTTGTTGCCAAGCGGGCAGCAAGCATGAATCTTCAGCTCTCTCATCTTTTGACTGACATAACCATCATCATCATCATTCTGCTCACACTCTGATTGTACCTCACTGATGTGAGAAGAAGAGATGAAGCAGCAGTTTGAACTCTTCTTTGTTTCTTTGATTCCAATTGCAACGCATTCATTGTTTTGCGGAAGGCTTTCTCACCCTGTCCCCTCTCCACTGTATTTATGTTATGCATAAAAAAATTGCCTTTCCTGCGAAGTTGTTCTAACATTTCACTGTGTTTTTTTTTGATAATGGTGGAAGACCTTGAACTAAGGCCACTTCGTTTTCATCACTGTGTTTCCGAATTAGATTTCGTGCCATTTTTACTCTGCGCTTGTTTGCAGTAACTTGATGCTTACCCTCCTCATCACTGTCATCAACATCTGCATCAGTGTCTCCACCATCATCTCTGCTCGGGGTAGTTCTCTCAGGTACTTCAACACGTTTGTGTGAGTGTTGTCTTCGTTTTGGATCTCTTCATCTTCAGAGCACTCTGAGCCAGATGGAAAATATTCACTCTCCGCATCATGGCTGGATTCTGACAATGATTCAACCGAAGCACTGAGGTCCTAAAAAAACAAGAAGTTCAAATTTCAGCTACGTAAATAAACTTGCAGTCGTTTACCAAAAACTTCAAACACTAGAGATACAGCCAACAGACGTAAAGTAAATCCTAGGTCATTCACTTTGAGTGGAAAATGTATTTTAGATGTAATTGTTTCTCACTTTTTCATATATGCTTTTTCTGAAAGAAATATCTGATAGCAGTGTAAATATTGTGGAAATTATGAGATGTTATAAAATGTGTTACAAGTAAAAATTAGTATTTTTGTCAAATAGCTTAAAACATAATTTACATGCTAATAGCAGTGAATATAGAGTGGTCTGAGGTCAAATTAAATTTGTTGGAGGCAGGAGCCTAAAAAAATGTTCGTTAGTCCAGTCGTAGGCTGCAGTTTTTCTCCACCAAAGTTATTGTGAAATGATGTGTGTCTTTTGAACACAACACTGGACATGAAATCATAAATTCAGCCAGCGTATGTAAACTTATGAGCGCATCTGTAATCAGATGCTTTAATTACCATTTAGCATATAAAACTCAAATTAATGAATATAGTTAAAATGTATTGAATAATGTTGTGAACATTTTCATCTATTTGAATTTTATCAGTTGAATGCTTTGCTGTAACCCACAGAAGAAAAATAAAGTTCAATACCCATTCCTTCTCTTGGTCCTCGGGCTTTCTTGTTGCCGTCATCTGCCATAATAATTATGACACGGTTAGCCAATGTCAGTGCAATTCAGCCACAGCATGGCTCATTTCAAAAATACTTAAAATATAAATAATACAAAAAAAACACATTTTTTAAAATTAATTTAACAACTACTTAGTAATGTAAATAATCTGAGTAATTAAGCGTCATCCCCTTTTCTGAACCTCAACTATATCCATCCATCTATACATTTTCTGTACCGCTTATCAACAGCATAATTGTGTAGGTAAATGGGTCAAGGGCAGTCAAGTGGGGTGTAGGGATGTTGGAGGCAGAAACTGAGGATGCAGAAAAAAAGGCCTAGAGAGCCTCTCTAACTCTGGATGTTCTCACTGCTACTATTCACCTCATGTTTCTTTCAATAAACGTGATATGGATGTTCTCCTAGTGGGACTAATTCAGACATTCATTCATTCATTCATTTTCTACCGCTTTTCCTCATGAGGGTCGCGGGGGGTGCTGGAGCCTATCCCAGCTGTCTTCAGGCGAGAGGCAGGGTACACCCTGGACTGGTGGCCAGCCAATCACAGGGCACATATAGACAAACAACCATTCACACTCACATTCATACCTATGGACAATTTGGAGTGGCCAATTAACCTAGCATGTTTTTGGAATGTGGGAGGAAACCGGAGTACCCGGAGAAAAACCCACGCATGCACGTTGAGAACATGCAAACTCCACACAGAGATGGCCGAGGGTGGAATTGAACCCTGGTCTCCTAGCTGTGAGGTCTGCGCGCTAACCACTCGACCAACGTTCCGCCCTAATTCAGACATGTCTTGTCTTATTTCTTTAAGTACAGTTAATGAAAGACGTATGTGGTTCAACATCATCTAGATTCTCATCTCTTCACGAATAATGACAATACAACACAAAAATAATCAAATACATTTGTCCTCTGCTTTTCTACGCCGCCCACACAAGGTTCAGTTTGCAGGCTAAACTAACAGTACATTCGATGAATATATATTCGCATATCCTTAGCACCATGACAGTCATCATAATAAACATTGTTTTCCCACACTTACTCATTTCCACCGTAGCTTTGGTTGAAAATGAACATTCCCATTAACACAGTTAACCCAAACACAAGTGTTTTCTATTCATTGAAAAAGTCTTACCTGTTTCAGCTCTTTGGTTTTGTTTTGTTCATTGCGGGTTTCCTCCATGACTACCGCCTCAAACTTCTTCTCACATCGGGAATGGTGATTGTAAAGCTTCTGCCGTCTCTGCATCTGTCACGCCATGCTTGTTACGATGAATTTGAGTGTACACGAAAAAACAAAACTGTACTTGCATTAAAAAATGTTGGTAAAATCATTGAGTAAAGAATTCACTTAAAAATCCTTTTTGTGTCAAACTAATCGTCGTGAGATTTTGATTTTTTGAATTTTGATGTCTAGTGGTTCCCCCTTTTTCAGAATATATTTTCAGGCAACTCTAGTAACGGTAGTGTTTCAACTACATTACTGACTTGTATGCAGGTGCTTCATTCAAGTAAGATAAGATAAGATATGCAAGTAAGTGTCCCTCCCTTCAGCCCCACCCCCACTTTACTTAGGGTTATTTATTGTTGACCAAGTTTATTACATGCTTTATACAAAATGTATACACCACAATAATATCTTAATATATTTTCAACATTATTATGACATGAATAGTAACGCATCCATACTCATATTTGGATGGTATTTAATAGATCATATTAATTGGATTTACTTTTACCTTTTTTATATTTTGTCATCTTCTCTCTTCCTGATAGGAAGTTCCATTGTTTTTTTTATGTTAGTATTATTTTACATTTTTTGGAAAAAAATTCCATGTCTCAAGAACCAGATTTGGTCGCCGAAGACCAGGTTGTGTAGTGCCGCTTCTCCTTCACATCGAGAGGAGTCAGTTGAGGTGGCTCGGGCATCTAGTCCGGATGCCTCCCGGACGCCTCCCTGGTGAGGTGTTCCGGGCATGCCCAGCCGGGAAAAGGCCCCGGGCCACATCTCGGACACGTTGGAGGGATGTCTCACAGCTGGCCTGGGAACGCCTTGGTGTCCTCCCTGTGTAGCTGTAGGAGGTGGCCGGGGACCGGGAAGTCTGGGCTTCCCTACTAAGACTGCTGCCCCCATGACCCGGACCCAGACCCGGATAAGCGGAGGAAAATGGATGGAAAAAAATTCAGCTGCCGAAAATATTTAGAATTGATTAATTGTCAGTATTCACTTCAACATCATTTCCTCATGAATGTGAAGCTGAAAGCTGTAACAGCCCAGGCCCTATGCCAACATTTAGAATATTCTGCCAATATAAAAAGTTCTGCCTCCTAGCATCTCATTCTTGATCATTACAGCTTAAGTAGGAATTATTCCACCCTTTACAGCTATAACAACTTCAAAGTTTAAAAGTGTATTTCCATTCAGGGCACGTATAATTCTTCTTATTGGCACTAAATCCACCTTATCTAAAGTAAACTTCTCCATTCAGATTGACAATGGACAGCACTCTTTCATTCAAAAATCCTATCAACAATATCACCCGTATAGCCTACTTCCACCTGTGCAATATCTCTCGTCTTCGTCCATCCCTTTCACCAAACAATACTGCAATTGTGGTCCATAGCCTGGTCACATCCCGCGTTGACTACTGCAACTCCCTGTTATTTGGTTTACCGGACAAATCCATTCATAAACTGCAACTGGTTCAAAACTCTGCTGCTCGTATCATCACCAGAACCCCCCCCCCCCCTCCATGAGTCATATAACACTTGTCCTGCAACAACTCCACTGGCTTCCTGTTAAATTCCGCATCACTTATAAAATTCTGCTCCTCACCTTCCAGGCCATAAACCACCTTGCCCCTCGGTACGTCATCAACCTCCTTCACCTAAACACTCCCACCCGCACTCTTAGGTTCTCTTCATTCATCTGACTCACTCTCCCATCTGCCCGCTTGACCACCATGGGGTCCAGAGCTTTCAGTCGCTCAGCCCCCTGCCTCTGCAATGCCCTCAGAGAACACATAAAAACTTGGTTGCCATCTTCAAATCCCAGCTTAAAACGTAGTTATTCAGATATGCTTACTCTATCCCGTAATTCCAATTCTTTTTTTTTGTACCTATGTGTTTTATATATGTAGTCGCGGTACCCCGCCCCCACTGTTGAATCACATCAAGAGCGCGTTTCCACAAGTAATAGAGTTAGCTTGCTTTTAACACTTTGCTAAGCCCATCACAATTCACTGGGTGATTGCAAGGCATAACAGTTTAAGTCCTGGTGTGACAACAAGAAAGCCCAAAAACATCACATACCAACGCAACAGACGAATAAAAGCACTCTCACTAGTTGAGCAGAACAAGAATGAACAACTATGCAACTTTAAATGCGTGTCGTGTTATGTGTGTGCGATCTCTCCGGTGCGTGTCACGCTGCGGCGGAGCAGTCATCACATCCATGCTAGATAAATTTTAACTACGACAGAAATGTTTTGCACAGGGTTGAATATTTATTCCTTTTAAAGTTGATAATGCCGTTAAAATGTGTGTTTTAAGAAAACTGAAACCTACTGTGTTCAGTGTTTACATTTCAATAAATATTTGTTTAAACATGAGACCTGGAATATTTGTTATCATTGTCATTTTTTATCGGCCACAAATATCGGCCCAAGCAAAATCGGCCATCAGCTGAGGGTGATGGAAAAAAAATCGGTATCGGCATCGGTCCCAAAAAAACCATATCGGTAGATCCCTAGTTAGGACACTGATAAAAACTGTTACTGCTGGCCCTTCTGACTCGTCCACACCACCAAGTAACGTTAGAAAGGCGTAGGGCTTCACCAAGTTTGTCGGCTAGTCTAGCTGCATAGTGGTCCATGTTCACTAATCATTCCAGTGTGAAATGCTGTTGACAGATTAAAATGCATTTCTTTAGCTGGTTGGGAATCAGGAACTTGCAAGCACTTGTGCCTGATGGTGGCGTCTTTAGGAATTGTAAACAAATGTGGCTTTCCCTTTCGAGGCATTTCTAGCATGTAAACAGCGAAGCAGCATTTGGGGGAGGGCGGGGAAGCAGAGCTTGGGGGAGGGCAGAGTGTGTATATCTAGAGTGTGTATCTACTATATATGCATAAGGAAATCCGCTCCTATGTGACGCCACAAAGGAACGGTTTTACCACGCCTTTTAAAGCAGAGCGTTTTTAGACATCCCAAACATCTTTTGGGGCTTACTTCCAAATGCGTAAACCTCATTATCTGAAACTTTGGCATCGTTTAACATGAGAATACAATATTCTAACTACATTTATACATCAGAAAAGTGGAAAAAGCATAATAGGTACCCTTTAACGTCAACATTCAAGCACACATCTCACATACGAAATATGCCTTTGAGTGTACTTTTTCACAGACAAAATAATACAATTAAACAATTATATATGATTGTCAACACCAGACGGGTCCCACACTTTTATCTGGTCTCACATGTACATGTGCCAACAGGGCCAACAGGCAATTCTGGTGCATATTTATCAAAATACAGCACAATGACAAAATTTTTATGATTTCTAAAAGGGTTTTCAAATGAATTGTGGTCAATATATGCGTACTCTAAATAATAAGCTATATATGTAACTACATAGCATACATCTTCATTCATATATTATGCAACACAGATTTTTAACGTGTTGTTTATTTTGTCGTGATGGTGCACCATGATGAATTACATGTAGCGGAAACCCTCAAGGGGGCTGTGTAGATTTCTGTGTCAGTCAGCGAGACCCCTTTGTGAGAAAGCAAGGCTTAAAAAAAAAAAGGACAAAGGAATCATACATGTTTCAGAGAGGGGGATCATCTTTTGAGGTGCTGATGGGGGATTAAAAACCCAACATGCCCATCCATCATAGATCATTCCTATTTTTGAAAGCTAGGGGGCAGTCTGATCCTTTTTTGCAGCCTTCCCGGTTTCCCTCAGAGCCACAGGCCCAAGGTCATGCTTTTTCCACAGAATGGCATACCTGCATTGCCTCCAGCTTAGTATTAGTATTCCTGTGAGATGACCAGCAGACCACAATGTTAGGGAATAAAGCATCCCGTCTACTCCTCCTTCTTATAGCTCTTTTTGTCTCTTGACGAGACCATTTATAGAACGCATGGAGGATGTTGTTAAAAATGAATGCAGATGCTTGACCTTATCATTGCGCCCGAAATGCCACAATTTTGACATGTGATAAAAACAAATAACAATAAATAGCTAAGTATCAACAAAAAAATAAAAAATGTATGCTCCATGGAAAATAAGTATTTGATTGTCTGCTGATTTTGTAAGCTTACCCTGAACAAAGTCTCCTACCATAACAAATTTGTGATGGTAGGTTTATTGTAAGTTAGAAATATGTAATGCAAAAAAACAACAACAACCAAACTGTACTAAATTCTGATGCACTACAAGAACATCAGCAAGAAGTCTGGTGGGAAAGAGACCACTGGCATAATAATTTGGAAATGGTAGGAATTCAAGATGCAGGTTTCACTATATGCGTTACATTAACGCCCAGTTTGGACTCTTAGGAAAAGCAATCAGACTGCACTTCCGGAATAACAAATAAAAAACAGACATATATTTATACTGTACATATATTTATACTGTTATTCTGTATATTTTGTATTTTTCATTCTTTTTCAATAGATGTGTCTGCACCTACTATACCAAAACAAATTCCTAGTATGTGTTTGATCATACCTGGCAATAAATCCTTTTCTGATTTCTCAGGAGTAAACTTGTATTGGTGTAGACTACTATAAAAAGGTAAGTGTCTGTAAACTGTTCTAAACTTGTATTGGAGAGAATGGCACACTTAATCTTGTTTCTGCATGTGGTTGTTTCTGTGTTATTTTCATTTAATGTTTTTTTGCCAACTGTGATACGACAAGCTAATCTCTCATTACAGTTCGCTATTGTTATGTGAAACAGCGACTCAAAGTTGCGAAATACACTTTCCACGTTTGTGTCTACTTCATATATTCGCAAATTATGACCTCGAGTTATGCTCAAGGTTTTTTTCTCCTCTACTTTTGCCAGACGTAGCCCATTTAAGCAGTGAGACACTCGACTACACCCTGCACGGTTCTGACCTGTTCAAAATGTTGGGAATGTAATTCACAGTGTTAGCCAAGTGCTACAGCATGGAGGGAATTACCGTGGCGAAACAAGGTTGAATTGGTTGCATCATGGGTGTCTCTGAGTTGGTGCTTAACCTGAAGTTGATAGCAAACGTGTTTGTCATTAACGGATATATACACTATATTACCAAAAGTATTTGCTCCCCCATCCAAATGATCAGAATCAGGTATCCTAATGACTTGGCCTGGCCACAGATGTATAAAATCAAGCACCTAGGTATGCAGACTATTTCTACAAACATTTGTGAAAGAATGGCCCGCTCTCAGGAGCTAATGCTGTTTTGTAGCAGCAGAAAGGACATGTACGAGCAAATACAAATAGAGGGTGTAGACATTGAAAGGGTGAAGGAAAATAAATTACTAGGGATCACAATAGATGAAAATATGAGCTAGCAACCTCATATTACAAATATACAACATAAGTGGGCCAGAAATATTTCAATATTGAACAAAGCTTATAAGATATGGCTTAACTGTACTGAAAAAAGGTCAGTAAGGATAATCCATAATGCCGCCTGTAGAGAACATACTAACTCCTTATTTCTAAAATCACAAATACTTAAACTGATTGCTGATGTAGTTAATCTTCAAACAGCTAAAATAATGCATAAGGCTAAAAATAACCAATTACTTAAAAATGTCATCGAATACTTCTCTACAAGAGAGGAGAAATATGATCTCAGAGAAGAACTACATTTGAAACACTTATATGCTAGGACTACGTTAACAAGCCATAGCATTTCAGTATGTGGAATCAAACAATGGAATGGATTGAGTAAGGAAATCAAACAATGCACAACGATGAGCCAATTCAAGAAACAATACAAGCAGTTGATGTTTTCTAAATACAAGGATGAAGAGTCTTGAACCAGTCATGATGTGCTATATATATCACTATATTGACACTTACTATGGTACCCATTATATCATTGGATGGTCATATCACCTCGTACTTTGGTATGTGACAAAAAAGAAAAGAAAAAACAAAATACAATGTAAAAGTACCAGATGGAGGGGTAGGATTTAATAAGCTTTGCTTCTTCCTACTCCTTTTGGACATGTGGAACTGTGAACTGATTATGTGATGCACTCAATTGTAACCTGATGCATGTTCAAATGAAATTAAACCATTACCATTACCATTACCATTACTATTACCATGCTGAGCCGCTTGAAACATGGCGCAACAAGTTTTATGCGCCAGAGCAGTCGTTTACTCATGAGAGTTGTAAAAACCATCTGACAAACTGAACCAAGTGTTCATCTTCCGTGTATTTACGACTGGAAGCTCAATGAAGCCCAGCCCTCAGACATAGACTCACCAGTTTATGTTTGGCATCAGTGAGGTGTGTCTCCTCATAGCTGTCATCATGTGTTGTCCAGCTGTAGGACACCAGGAAGTGGAGAATCGGTGGGTGGTAGATGACTTCCGGATGTGCCCAGCGAACCACGAGGGTGCTTCCATTCACATGTCGCACTTTCATGTTAAATGGAGCGCTGCTGCACACTGGAGACAGGTGGCAGAGGGACACCGTTGAGAATCAACATACAAATGAAATGTAATGAAGAACAGAAAAAAAGCTGATTTAAGGAAAAGCATTGGTAAAAGGGGAAAATAAAATGGGGTGAAGAAATATGTGTAATAATAGAAAATACATGAGTGTGAATACATCCAATTTAGGGAAGCAGTCGACAGTATGTGGTTTTTACGTAAGCATGAGTCTAATTTGTGATCTGTTCAATATTTTAGTACTCTTTGCTGTGTGACCATATTAGTCATCCAAACACATATACACATATACATACTAGAATGTCTCAGAATAGTTGACGATTTGATTCAAAAGACTCAAATCGTGCAGTGGAATTATATGAAAATGTCATGTGATCAAGATTGTAGCATTATGACAAAGTGGGTGTTCCCACAGCTGCTGTTGAGTATACATATCTACATAGATATTGTAAGTACGTACATGCAAGTAACATTTGGTGGTGGTTCCATCACGCTGGGGTGCTGAGTGTAAGTTTTTTGGTTAAAGATTATCTCATATCAATGGGAAACAAATGATGACTCCAACTTGCTGACTATATGAGACAATAATAATAATAATGCATAAGGCTAAAAATAACCAATTACCTAAAAATGTAATTCAATACTTCTCTACAAGAGAGGAGAAATATGATCTCAGGGAAGAACTAAATTTGAAACACTTACGTATATGCGAAAACAATGTTAAAAAGTCATAGTATTTCAGTATGTGGAATCAAACTACGGAACGGATTGAGTAAAAAACTAAAAAAATGCACATTATGAGTGAAGTGAAGAAACAATACAAACAGTTGCTGATTGCTAAATACAAGGAAGAAGAGTTTTGAAAGAGTCATGTTGTGTTTACTTGTTATTATATATCACCATTTTGATGGTGATATATATGATCACTACTGTTATGGTTGTAAAGATTTCGGTTGGAAAGATGTGGTTAAGTTCCCTTATACAGTACTTAAAAAAAATACCAGGAAGGCAGGAATGAACAAGTTACAGATTGTAAAAGTAACAGATGCGGCGGGGAGGAGGGGCCGGATTAAATAAAATTTGCTTCTTCCTACTCCTTTTGGACATATGGAACTGTGAATTGATTGTGATGTATTTCATTATAATCTGATGCATGTTCAAATTAATTTAAACCATTACCATTACCATTACCATTATAATGATTACTTATTACACAAGATCACAAGATCCAACAGTTTACATAATTTACCCCCCCCCCCCCACACCCCCCACGATCCTGTCCTTTGCTCCAAGAGATGGTGCAGACACTCTTTGATGTGCACCACCCACATTGTTTAGGTATAGGTTGCAGTGTAGGTTGCGGTGCATTTGCAGTGGATTCATGACTAATTCACAGAAATTATACCTGACACAAATTTTGAATAACTGGCATGCACAGTTTACACATACCTGACACCTCTTTACTGATTGGAAAATCATTGTCAACAAAATATGTGCAGGTGTAAACTTGGCTTTAGTTGACAACTTATATGTATTCACAATTTTACTTTTCGTTGATGTTGATTTGTTGGCTATGGTACTTTTTGTCACTTCAAGAAACATGTATACTTAAAATGAAAAGAAGCATCACTTGCCTCTGGAAGCCTCTGTCCCATCAGGCCCAACTGCGGTGTTCGACAGGTCAGGCTGCCAGGCGTCTTTAACTGCTGACTTGAACACATGGCGGTTGTCCAGCCGCTGAATGGGTCTGAAGTTGCTGCGCAGATATTCCACCGACTTAACATGATCCTGTTGCTCTGTGGTGAAGATAGAGTAGAAAGCCTCTAACTGTTAACAGATGCGACAGAATTGGAAAGAAGAAAAAAAGAGAGGACAAGTGTGATTTGCATTGGGGTACATTTTCAAAAAATAAGCTAATCCTTTCAGCAGTCCACAAATACAGTATAAAATATTAATGAAACATATGCACTTTTACAAAATACATTCAATGCACAACAGAGTGAAGTGAAAAATGCTTTTACTGATTTCCCTTTGTCTCATAAATGAACAGTGCACTTTAATGTAACTATTCAGCTTTTATAATCACAGTTTTAACAACTATTAATTACATAAGGATCCATACAGGAGAATCTCAAGGTAACTTCATCTACTTGTGGCTTTAAATTGGCTTTAAGTTCGTCAAAACATCATATGAAACGTGAATCAAGTACAACCACACAACCTTCACATAGGAAAAAAAACATTTTTTAAAAAAAAACAAGTTTTTTTATAAGTTAACCAATAGGTGCTTTATGCTAATGTGGCTAACATTTGGATGTCACAGTAATGAAATCACCAGGATAGATTGTCTGTACTAATACAGTAGGTGTTTCAGCTCCACGTCTGATCAAATTCTGAAACCCTGTGAGAATTTCCAGAACAAAATTTGATAATTATCTGACTCTTAAGTTATCTTACACTTGGAGACTTGGACGGGTCTGCCCATAGCACTTCAAGGCTGAGCACGAGAGGAAGAGACAAAGATGATCACGCTGCACTTGTCTTGTGTGTGCTTTAACAGCAGGCCGCAGATATTCGGCACATTTAAAGACACAGTACAAGATTAAAGTAGGGATGAAATGATCCTGCTTACAGTAAGTTCACTGACCCTTGGCCTACATACACAAGTGAAGCCAATCATGAGAAAGGTTAATTAAGGTGCCCAATTGTAGTAAGGTGCTGTGAACTGATGAAACTAAAATGGAGTTGGTTCGACATAACATGGTATGCATGGCGGATGAAGAACAGAACAAAGAAGACACACACTTGCTACCCACAGTAACATTTGGTGGTGGTTCCATCATGCTGGGGGGCTGTATGACCAGTGCAGGTACTGGAAATCTTCAAGTTGAAGGTGGCATGGATTCCAGTCAGTATTAGCAGATTCTTGCCAACAATGCTCAACAATTAGTGACAAAGTTGAAGTTGTACCGGGGCTGGATACTTCCAACAAGACAATAACCCTAAACACTGCTTAAATTCTACTAAGGCATTCATGCAGAGGAACAAGTACAACATTCTGGAATGGCCATCTCAGTCCCCAGACCTAAATATTATTGAAAATCCGTGGTGTGATTTAAAACATGCTGTCCATGCATGGAAACCATCAAACCTGACTCAACTGGAGATGTTTATGAAAGAAGAATGGTAAAAAAAATACTTTCAACCAGAATCCAGACCCTCATTGGAAGCTATAGGTTTATTTCTGCAAAAGGAGGATCTACTAAATAATGATGTCATTTTTCTGTTGGGGTGGCCAAATTTATGCAACTGGCTACTTTTGTTTAAATAATTATTACACACTTTCTTTAAATCCTATAAACTTCATTTCACTTCTCATCTATCACTGTGTTTGTGTGCTATATGATATCTAACTGAAATTGCTGATCCCAATAACCAATGATTTATAAAGGAAAATCTATCAGGGATAGGGATGCCCAAACTTTTTCATACCACTATAGGTTTGTGATATTTGATCCTTCAAATGATCAAATATGATTGAACAATTCAAATGATCTCACAATAAGATAATAGGTACTCTTTGAAAATCATGTCAATGTGGCGCAAATAAAATCACTTTTGGAATTAATACGTTTATGGAGACAAATCTTAAAAATCTTAAAATATTTTTAAATAAATAAAATAATTTTTCAGCTGAAGTTTGAGACAAACACGGATGCAATCATCAAAAGAAGTCAATAGAGAATCCGTTTCATGAGAAAACTCATGAACTTCATTTAATAGTCGCAGCACCATCCTGTGCATTTTTTTTTATCATTCTTTTATTGAAAGTCTTTTAACTTTTTCTTTTATTACCTGGTCCAATGGGCTGAGTGTGAAGAAAAAAAAGGTGTAAAGAGCATTGTCAGGGTTTGCTCTAAGATTATTGGAGTTCAGCAGAAGGACTTGAGTATAATTTGAAGAGAGCGGGTAACAGATAAGGCCAAGAGGATTATGAGCCAACCAGAGCACATATTGGTCAGAGAATTCTGTCTTATGCCTTCAGGGAGGCGCTATACCGTCCCACGAACAAAAACTAATCATTACTCAATGTCTTTCATCCCTTCTGCTATTAAGCTGCTAAACTCAAACGTAACTCATTTAAAATAATATTTGTGGCAAATATTTGTATGTGTTTTAAATTATTTAACAACAATTGCTGACATTCCTGACTTGTCTTATTATTGCTCTATTGTTGTTGTTGTTGTAAATCTGTTGGATGTACGGTTGGTGAGCTACAAATGAATTTCCTACTTTGGGGATAAATCAAGTTTTCTGAATCACCTCAAAAATTCATTAGGGCATGCTTGATGCAAGTGTTTCTCGGAGGCTATTGGGAACATTGCTCCAAGTGGTGAAGATCGCTTCACAAAGGGAATCAACTGTCTGGAACTGATGGCCATTTTTATAAACTTCCCTTGCCATCCATCCCTAAATGTCCCTCCCCTATCTTGAGGTCCTGATAAACTTGATGTAGACTATATAAGTGTTCACATGGTGTGATACAAGTTATACATTCTTGATATATTATGCATTATATACATATTATACATTCTTCAGTGGAGTTTGTATTAACAATGGCTCGTTGTGTGACAAAACTGCGGTCCGTCTGGTGATTCTAGTGACACCAAACACCTCTAAGTCACGGCAAGATCTAGTGAATGTGCAAAGGGCAGACACTATTTTGTCTGTGTTGTTTTAAAAAGTTACTGATGAGGGCAGAGTTAAATCCATGTCTACTAGTTATTTTTTGAATGATGATATTCTTATGCGTAATTGGATTCCAAAGCATGTCTCTGTTGCTGACGAGTGGTGTAGTGTGGTCCAAATTGTAGTTCCAGTGCCATACAGGAAGCAGATTTTGTTATTGGCACATTTTCCCATTTTCTGGTCAAGGAAAACTTGAAAACCTCAAAAGACCGTATTTTGAGACTTTTTTTGGCCTTTTTGGCCTGACATATGTTTAACATTTAATATCACGTGTGTCAAATAATAATAATTCTTATTAACATGTGTACATCCACTTGGTTTCCTGAAGTATTCCCACTTAGCTCCATCACTACACCACCTATTGTTAAAGCTTTGTCAAACTTTTTTTCATTATTTGGAATGCCTAAAATTATTCATACAAACCAGGGCAGCAATTTTATGTCCCGTGGCTTTGCTCAAGTGTTAAAACAGTTATGCATCAAATCTTGCTGTTCAAGTGCATATCATCTTGAAAGACAAAGGCTTTTGAACGTTTCTAACAGACTTTTAAAAGCTACGCTATGTACTTACTTACTGCCAAGAGTTTCCTCAGGATTGGGATGGTGTGCGCATGTTAATGTTTGTGAATAGGGAAGTGGTTCAGGAGTTGTTATGGTTTAGCCCATATGACTTGGTTTTTGCACACACTGTACGTGGACCTTTGAAACATCTTAAAGACCAGTGGCTTAATTATTTAATAGCCACTACAGAGCATCGCTGTAGCACTTGTCTTTGACACGTGAATATGTTGAAACCATATTTGATCGGAGTGACTCACTCATATTGGTAGCAACGGTGAGCAATCTAGCGTTGTAACTGTTCCAACCTATGGTGCTGAAGGTGCCCAACCAGGGTCCAGTTCAACACCACAGGACAGTGACAGTATGTCTTTGGCATTAACTCGGGATAAGACTTTGACTTTGCAGAATATACCTCTCTTTCTGTCTCACCTTGATGATTCCCAGAAGAATGACATTGGGAATTAGTTTAATTCTTACAGGTCACTGTTTGCTGATGTACCCTCTCAGACGCATGTTCTCAGCCATGACATTGATGTGGGTGATCAAAGCCAGTAAAACAGCATCCTTACAAAGTGAATCTAGACAAGGTATGCCTAGGGTGACTGCTATCCACTGCTTCGTATGGAGGAAACTGCTTAAGGGATACTGGCAGATCCCACTGACTGAGCATGCAAAGGATAGTTCTGCTTTTGTCACGCCCGACGACTTCCTGGACTACACGGTCATAAAATTCGGCATGTACAATGCACCGGCAACGTTTCAGCGGTTGATGAATTCTGTTTTGTTTGGTTTATCTTTTGTGAGGCTTAACTTGATGATTTGGTAATTTGTTCCTCTAACTGGGCTGAACACTTTTAAAAGCCGTTTTTACACCGACCACAAGCCAGTGGTTTTCATTGCCCGATGAATTGGTCATTGAGATTACAAGAATTCAATCTGGAGATCAAACACATTCGTGGCAGATGTTGTTGGCAATGTTATTGCGGACCCTCTTTCAGCCTGTCGGCGGTTCACTCAAGAAAGAAAAAGAAATTGTTACAGAAACAACATAAAAATATGATACCTCAGAAGAAAATAAATACAGGAATGTAGAAGAAAATAACTCAAAAATACAGGCCTGCGTTACAAACAATGTAACGTTGTACCACATCTACTTTCACCAACTCTCAGCAACAACTCTAACACAACGGTTTCTCCATCTACTCTCTTCCTCGTTTGGAGTGAGACCTTCCCTTTAAATACTCTAACCCCTCCCTTGGGCACACCCACTCAAAAATAGGGTTGCAGCACGCTGTTTGCAACTTGGTTCAGTCCAACATCACCTGACCACCACGTGTGCACCAATTTCGCTCCTTAGAGGGCATCTGTGATGTGGATTATAAGTGCCATGTGGACATCGAGTGTGCACCCACGAATGTCCACACATGGACAATACAGTGTCTGGACACGGGGAGAAGTTTGTGTTTGTTACGTGCCAGCCTATGCGCTTGCTGCGCGTGCACGTTCATTGCCCATTGCCCACCTTCATTGGCGTCTTAATGAAACGGAGGGGTTCTCTTCTCCGTCACATTATCCTCTCCCTCCCCAAGGTTGGCAACCTTGAGAGGTAATCTGCCACAATGTTTCTTTTGCCTGCTCTGTGATGAATTTGAAACTGGTAGGGCTGGTGAGAAAGGTACAACTAAGTGAGGGGCCGTTATGGTCCTTCATGGTTTTAATCCAAGTTTGAGCACAGCGGTCAGTCTCCAGGTCAAACTCCCCATCAAGTAATAGTGTAGACTCTCGAGGGCTCACTTCATGGCAAGGCCCTCCTTCTCCACTGTCGAGTACCGCGTTTCACGGGGAAGCAGCTTGCGGCTCAGTCCGACAGGTACAGGCGTTTCTGTACCAGAAACCTGCGACTGAAGTCTGGCGTTCTCAACACGGGAACACAGAGTCCAGATCACTGGGTTCCTCTGGTCCTTGACAGTTTGTGCCGTGACAGGTGTAGCAATGGGGGCAAACTGTGGCACAAATCTCCGATACCAAACCTTATTCATCTGTGGCTGCAGGCAGGCTTGGATGGCCTCCACTTTGTCCTGGTCGGACCTCACCACGTGCAGGACCCGGCCTAGATGTTTCAGGTGCTCCTCCCAGGTGTTACTGTAGATGCCTACATCATCCAGGTAAGCAGCTCTGCAGTCCTCACACCCCTGCAGCACGCAGTCCATCAGTCTGGACTGGAAAATGGCCAGCGCTCCATGAACCCCAAAGGGCATGACCGTAAATTGAAAGAGGCCTGCAGGCATCTGGAAGGCGATGTCGGGACGGCTGGACTCTTCCAATGGCACCTCCCAGTAGCCTTTACAGATGTCAAGGGTGGTGATATATTTAGCTTGACCAATCCTCTCCAACAGGTCATCAATCCGGGGCACCGGGTAGGCATCAAAGAGAGATGGCATTGAGCTTGCGGAAGTCGATGCATATGCGTAGAGAGCCATCTTTCTTGACCACTATGACAACCAAGCTACACCACTCATATTATGATTGCTCGATAACTCCCAAACACTGCATCTCCTCCATCTCTCTCACGAATGGTGATACCAGATGTTGGGGCACCCAATAAGACCTCTGGCGGTTGGGCTGTCTGTCTTTGATGGCATGATTGACCAGTGGCGTCTTCCCTGGATTCACCGCTTTTGTGAACTGACCCATGGGACTGCGCTAATCTTGAGTCGAGTCGCATTGATATTAAACAGTGGACTTCCTGTAACTTTTTACTCATAAACCCTGACAAAACTGAGATGTTGATTATTGGCCCTAGCTAAACAGAGTCACCGGTTAATGGACACCACTCTTGATAAAAGCATCATGACACAAAGTGACTCAGTTTAAAATCTCAGTGTGATAATCGATTTGACTATGTTTTCAAAATCACATGAAGAATGTTACCAAAACTGATTTTTTCATCTTCGCAACATCGCTAAGATGTCTATTCCGCCTATTTGCTGGCCTTTTGACAATCCCAAGAGCCAGAAAGAAGTATGCGGGCTCTAGAGCCTTTTCTATTCGTGCTCCGACACTGTGGAATGCCGTACCTCAGTAGACGAGGTTTACATCGACCAAGGTACCTTTTGCCAGGACCCCGGAGGCCGAGACAGGTTTTGTAAACTTAAGACTCTGTTTTCCAGTGCACCTGTTCTCACTCATCCTGATCTTGTCCCAGAGTTCCCCACCTATGTGCATTCTTCTTGCCGCGTAGGAAATAGAGAGATGCTGGCTAGTGCGGGAGTGGAGCTATTGGCTGGAGGGTGCTCCTTTGCCATTTGCAGTGGACTGATCATAATTATTTGGCCTACATCCACAAAGCCCAAAGAATGAAGAAAGTGTCAACTTCTCAATAACCTACAGACCTGGCTCACGGAATATCAAACCGGACGCCCAGAGTTTTGGCCTGGCTGAAGTAGAGGGGCCACATACCGGTAGCCAAGTTTCTTGGAGCTCTCCAGTGGGAAGCGGCAAGGAAAGTCACCATAGCGGCGGCACGGACAAAACCCCCTGAGGGGTGTCTGGTGGACAAGTCTTCATGCCACCGGAATTGAGATCCAAGGTTCTTCAGTGGGGTCATGATTTGAAGGTGGCCTGTCACCTGGGAATGCAACGCGCACATTTTGTTGTGTCTCTGGGATTCTGGTGGCCTTTGCTACCCGACATCAAGGAGTTTGTAGCGGTGTGCTCTGTCTGCGGCAGAATCAAGTTGTCTCATCATCCACCTGCTGGCCTGCTTCAGCTGTTACATGTTCCTGCTCGGCCATGGTCTCACGTTGCTTTGGATTTTGTCACTTGTTTGCCTCCGTCTCGAGATCATACGGTCATCCTCAATGTGGTGGACAGACTCTCTAAAATGACACATTTTATTAGAGACATCATTAGACTGCTCAACTCCTTGTCAGACATGTGTTCTGCCTTCATGGCATCCCAGTGGGCTTGGTTTCAGACAGGGGACAAGGCATTTTGCAAGTCGTTCAGGGCATCTGTGAGCCCCTCCTCAGGATACCATCCGTAGTCCAGAGTGGACAAACCAAGATTTGGACCACTCCTTGTGGTCCCCCTGCCTCTCCTGGGTGGAGTATGCCCAACTTGTGTTCCGCCTTCATGGCATCCCAGTGGACTTGGTTCCAGACTGGGGACAAGGCATTTTGCAAGTCATTCAGGGCATCTGTGAGCCCCTCCTCAGGATACCATCCGTAGTCCAGAGTGGGCAAACCAAGACTTGGACCACTCCTTGTGGTCCCCTTGCCTCTCCTGAGTAGAGTATGCCCAACTTGCTTATCTGTTTGGCAACAGGTATGTCCCCTCTGCTCTTCCCTTCTCAGGAGACCGAAGTGGCTGTGGCTTTGGTCCAGTCGTACCTATGGAGGGCTAATCGGGTATGGAGAGAGACTAGAGTGACACTCGCGAAGACAGCTGAGCGCAACCGTCGCCTGGCGGACTGTCACATATTCCGGCACCCACTAATCAGCCAGGACCGGAGGTATGGCTATCTTCCGGAGACTTACCATTGGCAGGCAACTCCAAGAAGCTGGAGCCGAGGTTCATAGGATTTTACACCATCAACTCTGTCATCAATGTACCTCTTCAGTCAAGCTCAAGTTGCTACTATCGCTCAAGCTCTGAAGCCTGTGTCTACGAGTCTGATGTGCCTTCCGGTTGAGGCCCGATCGCCGACCTTTGTCTGCCCTGCTTTTTGTTATTCTTTAGTTTATTCCTGCTCAATGTAGTGCACTGATTTTCAGTTATATTTTCTTACTCTGTTATTTCAGTGAATAGCAGCTCCTTTTGTGCTTTTTTCCTGTGGCTTGTCTCGGGTTATTTCGGTCTTACTTTCTTTTTGCCCTTTTGTGTATTTGTGTATGTGTAGTATTTTTATCTTTCACCGACTCTTTGTAATAAAGTTTTACATGTAAACTCTTCTCTCTGCATCTGGGAATCCAGTTATTGGCTTTGGCCACCCGTGACATGACAATGTTATTGCATCTACTACTCTTTTCTTCAGCATTGACCTTGCTTCTTCTTTCTTCAACGAGATGCACTTTTCACAAACAGCCAGCTCGGGTAACCACAGGTTTAAGGGCATCCCTCAGGCACTTATCAACCCTGTGTTGTAGGGTTCTGGTAAGAAAGTTCTGAAGACAGTTTGTGTTCCAATGGGTGATATGATATCAAAAAGTAGATATGTCGGTATTGGACAGTGTGTGTGGGTTTCCTGGCGTTGTGCAACTGTGCTATTTTAATGGTAGTGGTCTTCTTTTATTTTGAAAGCTTAAATTTATGGTTAGCATTGTCGAGTGGACCGGAAGCTATGATGCTCTGGCAAAAGAAAGTTAGAGTCAGCTGAAAGTATGGCGTACTTTAAAATAGGAGAGCTCCGGCAAAGAAGGGGGAATGTGTTAGTTTCTCTGTGAAAATGTGAGGTTTGAGAGATATGAGTTGCGTTGTCTCGTGTTTCTCACCTGTTTGTAGGAGACATAAATTGGCCTGCTGAAGATGAGCCATTCCACTATTTTACTGCATGGAGGTGTGGTCAGGGACCCTGTGTAGCGATAGTAGCTTCCCAATGAGGATGGCAGCAGGTTCCTTAGGACAAAGGGCTCCAAAAAAGTCTCTTTTTCTATGAAAAACATTAGGGGAGGACATGTTTCAATGAATACAACGCCTTTATGTTATGGGCAGCTATCATGACCATACTTTGCAAAGAAGGTCCAAACAACAAGAACCCAAAGGAAGCTATTATGTTTAGCATATCCTGCATGTCTGTCATATCTACAGGCATAACGACATTGAATGAATGCATTGGTTTTAATATTTGAATTTCTTGAAGGACATAAAATAACAGTCAGTTCAGTGTTAACTTTCCAAATATAACTTTCCAATATGACTGTCAATATACGTATGTAGAATGAAAGAATGTGAGCCTCATGTGGAGATGAGCTGCTTTCTATTGGAGCAGCCAGAAGCCAATCAGACTGATATATGGCATCTCTACTGTGCATTTTTTTTCTTTCTTTCTTTAATTATTTAGTCGGGACAGTGCAGATTAATAAACAGTCTATACTGGCTGTAAATAGCATGGTTGCGAATTTTCATCGGTAGTCAGAAGGTAGGAAAAAAGCAAAAACAAAAGGACAATATAAAAATATTCAATATCAAGTAAAAACAGGCACGCATTAAAGAAATTACATTTCATAGTAAAATCAATCAACTGAGGGTGCTTTTAAAAAGTGCAATAAGTGTGACATTAACGCCCAGTTTGGACTTTTAGGAAAAACAATCAGACTGCACTTCCGGAATAACAAACAAAAAACAGACTGTGTACATATATTTATACTGTTATTCTGTATATTTTGTATTTTTCATTCTTTTTTAATAGATGTGTCTGCACCTACTATACCAAAACAAATTCCTAGTATGTGTTTGATCATACCTGGCAATAAACCCTTTTCTGATTCTGATTCTCTGTTGGTGGGCTGTGACATTTTCTCAAACTGACAGAACTATTTGTTCAAAGGCTATAAAGCAAACACTTTAACACAAGGTATAATTACTTGGGACCAGCTAAATACTAGTTCTAAACGAGTGTCTAATGCCTTTTTGTACGAGCGTGAAAAGAGTAAGTTTGTGGGAAGGGAAATCCTCATTGGGTTTGTATAATGTTTTGTAGTTGTGATGAATAAAGTTTATTCTTAAAAACATCCTCATGTGTAATATGTTCAATCTCCACACTCTATGATTGGCCAGCCCCACACAGCGACTGCCCCTCCTTAGACAGACTGCAGTCACAGCCGGCGAGACTCTATGTGAGTAACAGTCCCAACCCGCAAGTGAATGCTGTCTTCCAAAAAAATTGAACAAAATATGGGCATCTGTACTTGGTGAGTACAGAATCAGTGTGGATTTGGGATTAGCACTTTTAGCTAAGTAGGAACTTTCGCTGCATGTGGGCCGCGTCAAGGCTATAGCAGTCTTAATTAGGTATATTGGATGGATACTGGAGCACTGCAGGAACGATGACTGCTCTCTGCTGTCCCACTCATGCACTTACTTTTTTTTGTTATTTAATGAATTATGTTACATTTTTTGGTGTAATTACCGCTTACACTTCATGGCAACCCACGGCTCTCTGTTATGATGACAGACGCTGTTGCTCCTTTCTAACTTTATTCTGATCTGAACACATGAACAGCAGTTCAAACACACTGATTTCGAGAAAATCAATGATTTTTAACTACGCACATATCAATCTATTTGGTCATTAAGTCTATATTGCAAATGAAAGAGCTATCAATATAGGTCATAAAAATGCATGTTATAAAAATCCTGCACACACCATGTATTGTATATATTTTTTTTAATTAATTTTTTATTTTTGGATTTAGCGCCTTTTGGCTGAAATGATGGATTTAGCGCCTTTTGGCTGAAATAAATTTGAAGTCACCTTTAACTTCTTCAATGGCGTTGTTGTAAAAGAATGTAAGGTGCTTTAATGTGCTATGCTAATACAATAATTACAACACAGAAGCCATTCTCAACATACAATACAAAATAATAATTATTAATTAAATTAATAAAAATTTTATTAAAAGCAGTGCTCATATTTGACTGCACCATGAAGGTGACAGTGACAAAAATCCTCTCATTACAAACTCTTTACATTGTATGTTTTTTAGTACAAGTAAAATAATGTTTCTCATGAAAGTTGGAGGTGTCAAGGTAGAGACATGCCTTTTATGGCGTAAAAAAAACTTCCATCTTACAGAATACTGTAAAAACACAATTTGTGTTCTCCTGAATTGCATAACATACTGTAACTATCATAAGTGTACTTAATGTACACAAACAAAACAGGATGCGCACTGATACTGGCTTTCTGTATGTGCAGTGCCAATTGTATTCTTCTCTCTGATTGGTCAGATTATCAATAGATGGGAAACTTGGGCCAATCAGAATAAAGAATAAAGAAAGGGATTTAGCTCCTTTTGGTTGAAATCTGAAATTTCATATCACTTTTTTTCATACTTTTAAAATGATTTCAAGACCAAAATATGTGATTTGGATACACATGACAGAGGTCTATTAAACTCACGAAAAACATGCAACTGAGTGAAAATTGGATTTAGCGCCTTTTGGTTGCAAGCTCTTCATATGTATTTCCAACTCTAAACAAATTAAATAAACGTACCATATATATGTATTTTAAGCTCAAAACAAACAAAATAAACGTCTCTAGTCCATTCGTCATTGCAACAGCACTTCCTCGTTGTCACTGGACAGACCGTGGTATGCATTCATGGACACTCCCTGTGAGATGCATTCACAAACACTCTAAACATCACATTTCAACACTTACACTCAGGCCAGGCGGCCCCTAAGTACCACAAGTCGCCCGCCAGCCTGTTCTAAAGATAGCTCAACTAGTGCCACCAGCAACCCTTTTGACCTCTGACCTGAGTTGCCTTCTAAGTTTTGTGTTCAATAAACCCACTCAAGAAAGAAACCTCGTCCTTCTCTCTGCAACTGGGTCCAACCCGCAGACACCACCTGACATACCCTCCAGTACAGGGGACAGCTGGGTTGCATCTGTGTTGCTACTGTAACTGATTGAATGCTTGGATCAATATGGACATGATTGACAAGTGTGCTCACACTTTTTCAACCTGCCAGCTATTTTTAAAATGACAGTCCAAATGATCAACCTCCTACTATAAACATAGGAGATGTGTATATATACACAATATTTAGTGTATTTAACAAATATTATTATTTATGTGCAATGTAGAGCCCGACCGATTTATTAGCAGACCGATTATCACCCATTAATCAATACTAGTGACTATGTAACCAATATATGAGCTTTAAATTCACATTATCTTAGACTATTATACAAAATTTTAAAGTGAAATAAAGATATATACGTAGATATACACAGCATCCAACTTCACTTAATACTTCATTGATGTCTATATTAAAAATATTTTTTAAATGTTCCTTGCAAATTTATACAGTAGATTGCATGCTTTGAAAGCAGTTGCATTGTTACATAAAATGTAGTTTAGTACCTTGTATTAAGTCTTGTTGTCATGATCGGGCTTGTCTGCGTTGCGTTGCAACCCACGGATGCAGAGAGCAGGACCCAAATGCAGGTAAAAACTATTTTTTTAATAATAATTGCAGATAAGCAGAAGGAAAATGGCAACTGGCTAAAACAAACAAATGATAATAAACAACGACGACAGAAGCCGCACTTCAGTTTAATCGGGAACAAGTAAAGGTGGGAACAAACAGAAAGGACAACAAAGGAAGTGGCTAAAAAATAAGGTCTGGTAAACAGGAACTAAGGCATAGAAAGGAAACCATCCCAAATAAACGGCCACATTGTGACACTCGTAACATAAATCATGTTTTCATTATTTCTTATTTAAGTTGTCGCCAACTTATTTTTCACTTTTTAATGTTTGCTTCAGCAATTGTCTGAGACGTTAGTTCCTTTTCAATAGGTAGTAAATACAACATATTGGTAAGATGTTTTTGTGAATGAGCCTCATATAAACACATAACATAGTTTAAAAACGCTCTACATTGGCCTATGTATTATCACTTTGGGACGAATACAGCCACTTGTTTTTACTTCAAAATGCTTCAAAAAAGTATAGTATCAAATTGTATGCTAATTTCCAAAATGCACTCCATGTATAATATATAGAATAGGCAGAGGACAAGAGTACGGCGTGGAGATGTTACGTTGGATGCAACATCTGCAGTGTGCGAGTTAGCCAGGGCTCCAGCACCAGGAAAGCAAAGAACACCATAAGAACACTGCTTCCTGTCTTTGTTCGGCCTGCTTTCTTCTGTTGCTTATTGCTTTTTTCCCCCCAATTTTAAGTCATTCAACTTTGTTTCTAAGTCTTGGAGATGATTTAATTCATTTTCTATTAAGTGAACAAATTCTTTTTGAATCTTTTTTTTTCTCAAAAATTTTCCAACACATCTGATGAGCCATCTACTACAATTCTCTCAACATGCCAAGAGGAGCAATCCAAACAAAGTCGCCATATATAACATAAACATGAACAGAATAGCTTCTTGCAGTTATCCGAGTAGCATTATCTCTGACATCACACAATTGATACCCGAGGAACAGGCAAAACACCAAGGGGTGAAACATTAGTGGATGTCAGAAAGCAACAGTCTTAAACCTTAAAAAAAAAGACTTTAACTGTCTACTTGAGAAACTTTCATCTGCGGACTTCTCCCAAATATAGACAGGAGGATGAACAAATTCAACCGGGTGCTTCAGCTGAGCACATAACTGTCCAAAGCCTGTGAGAGCAGAGGACTGCACTTCATTGAGAATTTCAATCTCTTTTGTCAACAAGGAGAAAGGAAAGGAAAGGAAAAAACCCACACTTGAACAGAGGTGGAGTGAGACGACTGACTGACTGAGGCATTACAAGGGGCCTGGACCAGATCCTGTGCTGCCACAGAGAGAAGAGAAGATGAGTGAGAGAAGAACTCCTGCCTGGCCACCAAAGGACCCAAAAAAGGATTCATTCACGGCCACCACAGCCTCACCCCCAGAATCCAGACCACCGCTTTTAGTTGCAGCAGCTCCTCCCTCAACTTCACCACAGGTCTGGGACCCACCTGATGCATTTGAACCATCCGGAGATGCTTCACAAGTGTTCTTGTCTCTACCATCACCAATGAGATTTCCTGACTGTCTGGAAAGCTTGGTGAAATTAGGGATTAAAGAGTTGTAAATGTTTTCAATACCATTGGTAACCAAAACCAAGTAAGCAAAAGGCGCCAGTCAAGCTCCAGTTTCATTTGAGCTTTACAAAGTCCATCCTCACCTCCTCCATCACCATCTGGTACGCTGCTGCCACCGCTAAGGACAAAGGCAGGCTGCAGCGTGTCATTCGGTCTGCAGAGAAGGTGATTGGCTGCAATCTCCCGTCCCTCCAGGATCTGTACGCCTCCAGGACCCTGAGGCGTGCAGAAAGGATTGTGGCCAATCCCTCTCACCCCGGTCATAGACTCTTCGAGACGCTCCCCTCTGGCAGGAGGCTGCGGTCCATCAGGACCAAAACCTCACGCCACAAGAACAGTTTCTTCCCGTCTGCTGTCAGCCTCATCAACAAGGCCCGGAACCCCCCCTGACACTCTTCACGCCCCACCTCTGCCTCATCCTGCCACCTTGACACTTTCATTATATGCGTTACATTAACGCTCAGTTTGGACTTTTAGGAAAAACAATCAGACTACATTTCCGGAATAACAAACAAAAAACAGACTGTGTACATATATTTATACTGTTATTCTGTATATTTTGTATTTTTCATTCTTTTTTAATAGATGTGTCTACACCTACTATACCAAAACAAATTCCTAGTATATGTATACCTGGCAATAAACCCTTTTCTGATTTCTGAAAAGCTCTGCATTTTCAACCAAATATTGCGTAAAATAAGGGAGTTATATTTCTGAAATCATTACCAACTGTCATAACAATCCTCGTATAGTGTTTGCTGCCGTTAACAAATTAACAAACCCTCCACTTTCACTGCCCTCACAACTAATGTCTACATCTAAGTGCAACAAGATTGCAATATTCTTTTACAATAAAGTTCAAGGTAGAAAAAAAATGAATCCGTTCTACAACACAAATAACTATTCTGCAGCCAGCGAGACACCTAAACCTGACACATTTCACACTTCTCATTGACAAAACAGTCGAAGAGATCATCTATAGTCTGTCATCGTGCTGCCATGATGTGCACATGGATGTAGATTTAGATTTCTAAACTCTGTGCTGGGCAGCTTGCTACCACAACTCACTCATCTAGTTAACATGTTGCTCCAAACTGGATCATTTCCAAAGGCACGAAAATCTTCTGAAGAAGAGCAGTCTTGATGCCACAGTCCCAAGCAACTATCGCCCCATACTAATCCTGCCCTTCTTAGGGAATGTCTTAGAAAAGGTTGTATACCAACAGCTTACTGACTTTCTTCTCTCTAACAGTGTGTTTGATACTTTCCAGTCAGGCGTTAGACTCCACCACAGCAGAGACAACTCCGATCAAGGTGACAAATGATATCCGTCTGAACACAGATGCAGGCAAAGTCTCACTTTTAGTTTTGTTAGACCGGAGCGCTGGCTTTGACACAGTTGACCATGTGATCTTATTACAGAGGTTAGAAAACTGGATGGGAATTATAGGTTATCACATGGTTTGTCTGGTATCAGGCCAGGTATCATGCCCCCAAGTGTCAGTATCAGCCCGAGACCGAAGGTCTCTACTTATTATCTTATGATCTTATTATCTTATCTCATCTTATGATCTTATTATCACATACTATTTAATCATGAGCTTATTATCACGTACTATTTAATCAAAAGACCATTTTGTTTCCAGAAAATGTTCAGTTTATTACATGTATTATATCTAAACAGTGTAAACACAATAATTGCAAAAATATTTCAACAATAATATTTTATCAACAGTCTTATCTTATCAATGTCTGACAATTAAAGTTCCATTAATCAAGTTTGGGTTTTTTGGTGACTGGAGAAGCACTAGGCACTAAGCACTCGTGCGCTGTTCTCTGATTGGTTGTTTCACGGGCACGATACCAGAGCAGCGCGCTCTGAGTGGACAGCTACGGGGGCTGATACTGGGCATGGTTAAACTCTATATTTTATCAGTATCACTGCCCTGGGCTTTGACACAGTATCATTTCGGCCTTTTCCCGTATCATTCATGGGCGCTTTCTAGGGTACAGGGCCAATTAATACTGTAGTACGTGATAATCTCTGGTACTGCTCTTGAATGGTTCAAGCCCTTTCTGGTAGTACAGGAAGTACTTCGTTGGAATCGGTATTTGTGTCTCAGAACAAATGGCTATGACCTGTGGGGTTCCTCAGGGGTCAATCCAGGGGCCACTAATATTCAATTTGTACATGCTCCGTTTAGGCCAGCTAATATGCAGCTATGCAGATGACACTCAGACGTGTCACTGACGCCAGGTGAACATGGTCCTGAAGATTTACTTTGTCACTGCATCAAACAGATCAGTGTGTGGATGCAAAATAACTTACTCTAGCTCAAACTGAAATCCTTGTCCTTGGCCCACAGAAAGAAAGAGAAAGCGTTATCAATCACCTTGAGACTCTTTCTCTAAAACCTCATAATCATGTGAGAAATCTAAGGGCTATAATGGACTCAGATCTGAACTTAAAACAGCCACATTAAATCAATAACATCATCAGCTTTTCCCCATTTTAAAAATATTGCCAAAAACAAGGGAATAGCGTCTAAGCCCGATTTAGAGAGACTAATCCATGCCTTTGTCTCCATTAACACAGGAGGCTTTAACCCTTTAAGTGGAGAAGTCATCGAGGTAGGTGCGCCTGCTCAACACATGAAGGGGTAAGGGTCTTGCACCACCTGGTAACAAGGGTTTTTTAGGCTCTCGGTGTATTTGACTTTGACATCCCTGTCATGGGCTTACGTGAATGAAAATGAAAAACAATTACCACACAACACTCAAGTTGACAAGAATGTCAACGAATAAGACATGTACACCGAGGGCGCTACTATTACATAAGGTACTATTACGTAT
Organism: Doryrhamphus excisus; assembly: GCF_037039965.1. Lineage (NCBI taxonomy): Eukaryota > Metazoa > Chordata > Actinopteri > Syngnathiformes > Syngnathidae > Doryrhamphus > Doryrhamphus excisus. The sequence goes on from NC_136374.1 coordinate 6,978,163, forward strand.
TATCACATACTACAGTATTAATTGTCCCTGTACCCTAGAAACCGCCCATGAATGATACGGGAAAAGGCCGAAATGATACTGTGTCAAAGCCCAGGGCAGTGATACTGATAAAATATAGAGTTTAACCATGTCCAGTATCAGCCCCCGTAGCTGTCCACTCAGAGCACGCTGCTCTGGTATCGTGCCCGTGAAACAACCAATCAGAGAACAGCGCACGAGCGTGAACACACAGCGTTTGTTTTGCTGCCCAAACTTGATTAATGGAACTTTAATTGTCAGACATTGATAAGATAAGACTGTTGATAAAATATTATTGTTGAAATATTTTTGCAATTATTGTGTTTACACTGTTTAGATATAATACATGTAATAAACTGAACATTTTCTGGAAACAAAATGGTCTTTTGATTAAATAGTACGTGATAATAAGCTCATGATTAAATAGTATGTGATAATAAGATCATCACATGGTTTGTCTGGTATCAGGCCCAGTATCATGCCCCCACGTGCCAGTATTAGCCCGAGACCGAAGGGTGCATGATACCTGGCCTGATACCAGACAAACCATGTGATAACCTATAAAGGTCACTTGGGACTTATGAAATCCATATGAGACCAACACAGCATTTTATATTTAGTTTTATATTGTTTGATATTTTATGTGTATACATAATGTGTTGGTATTTCTGTTCATTTACGTCAACGGATATGACGTGTATGCTAGTGTTGTCATGGTTGCAACACATGTATGCCATTGGCGTTACTTACTTTATCATGCGTAAGGTTTAAATAAAATCACTTGTGTAATTGCTGGATATTACACATTATTTCAGATGGATTTATATTCTGGACTTCATAAGAACCACATTGGCACTTTTGTGGCCGGCTTTTAGTCATCATAGCGCAAAATACAATAACAGAATAGAGCACCGATAGATTGCGCTAATACACTACAAGGACATAGAACACAATGTACATTCATCGTAGGCTGGAAAATTGCACTTAAAAAAATCAGCAAATCAGTGAATCAGTAAAAGGTGACCCACAATGTAATGAAGCAACACTGAATATGCAACCGATATGTTGGTTAAGACGCGCCATAAACAAAAAGAAGAAGATGTCAACATCCAGGGGCCTATTTTTCGGCAGTCAATGTTAGATGGACAGATAGCAACTTTATTCATCTCCAAGGGAACAACATAGCATTTTAGGTTTATTGTATCGATTAGGGCTGCACGGCGGTCGAGTGGTTAGCGCGCAGACCTCACAGCTAGGAGACCGGAGTTCACAGACCGTCTCTGTGTGGAGTTTGCATGTTCTCCCCGTGCACGCATGGGTTTTCTCCAGGTACTCCGGCTTCCTCCCACATTCCAAAACCATGCTAGGTTAATTAGCGACTCCAAATTGTCCATAGGTATGAATGTGAGTGTGAATGGTTGTTTGTCTATATGTGCCCTGTGATTGGCTGGTAACCAGTCCAGGGTGTACCCCGCCTCTTGCCCGAAGACAGCTGGGATAGGCTCCAGCACCCATTTTTCGGTTGTTTCCTGAACTTTTTTTGCCATTATAATTTACTCTCTTAGTTATAACGCTTTCCAAAATATATATTTAACGATTTTCAACAATAATGATTAGCAGTAGTAATAGGCTTATACACGGGTAATTATGGTATCGTTCAGCTCTATAGTTTCATGCAGTGTGTTATGGATGAACTGTATGCCCTTAAGCAATAATTGGCAGTTATTTGTGTCTGTCTTCCTAAAGATTAAGATTGGTGAGGTAGTGAAGCAAATGCCACAGCAAACACATGTAAAATTTTGTAGGCCTATAAAATATTTGAAGGAAATATTGTGTTTTCTCTTTTTGGCTTTATGGTATTTGTCAATGTGACATTTCTCTCTCTTGTCAGCGAATAAATGGCCATATGCTCTTCACACAATGTGCTGCTTTTAATTTTCTCATTTTTATTTGTCATATTTTTCAAATATATTCTTCAGCTCCTACCATCTTATATGTGCAGTCTGCAGTACTTTCTGCGCTCTCAGAAAAACATACTGATGGTAGTTCCTAGAGTCAGAACAGAGTTAGGTAAGATACCATTCTAATACGCTGCTCCCTTTGCATGGAATGATTTGCAAAATGAATCAAAGTTACCTCAACTTAATATGTTAAAGGATTTAAAGGATTGTGAAATGAATAGGCTTGGCCAATGATTTTTTTCTTTTTAATTGTTGGAAGTGTTCGCTGTGAACGTTGTATTGTATGTTGGAAATGTCTTGTCAGAAACTTTGTGTCTGCTGCTGTCTGGGCCAGGTCACTCTCGTAAAAGAGATTTTTAATTTCAATGAGGTTTATCTGGTTGAATAAAGGATAAATGAAAAAAATGCCTATTCATTTTTACACAAAATGACAGTGGTGGAAACATATAGCATTTCAAAATTTGATTATCTCACATGGACACTCACCATGATGGACCACACCCTTCAAGCCATGGATTATAGGAACAGCAGCAGGATTGTCATTTCTTCCAACCTGAGGAATACAGCAAAATATGGCCTGTTAAGAACAGCTGTCTTCAAATACAGTAGTAACATATGACATATCTGAATTCCAAGTATTTTTTTCAACCAAATGAAAAATGAAACTTTTTAATTGTGTTTTCCTGATCAGTTTCGCCATATTTCATTGATTGTATTTTCTTTCATTCATTCATTCATTTTGTACCGCTTATCCTCACAAGGGTGTGCTGGAGCCTATCCCAACTGTCTTCGGGAGAGAGGCGGGGTACACCCTGGACTCGTCGCCAGCCAATTTTTCACAATGCCTTCACTTTTTTCTTCAGCTCACCACTATTTTGGTTTGTTTCTAAAGTTACTTGGTAAACTTTTTCCACAAAGTGCTTCAGCACAGCGCAGACACTCAATAGCTTCATACATATAATGTGCATTATTAGCCACAACATTAGGTACACTTGCACAGGATCACAACAGCATGTAGGGCTGACAGAAGTGTGCTAAAAACATCCCTCTCAATATGACCAGCTTTAAGCTCTGCCCATTTCCGTTTAAACCCCACCCACTTTTGGTTTATCCCATGGCCACTTTGAGGCTGTTGAATTTAGTCTGAATTAACAACGTACTATTATAAATGACATAACTTTCAATAAACAATGAAATCATGAATATAATAATGGACAAGTGATGAGTTCTAACTCATTCACTTTGTCACGTGCACCAAAAATGAAGTCACCGGTTTCACCCCATATGAGCTCATGTTTGGTCGATCACCCCGCCTTCCTGTTGACATAGCATTTGGTCTACCTGTGCAAGGGCCTCATTCCATATCCCACTCTGAATATGTTAAGAGCTTGCAGTCTCAAAAAATTCAGCAAAATCTGCTGAAAGGAATAAACGCCATTTTGCCCAAAGAGTAACACCATCAAAACTGGAGGAAGGAGACAGAGTCCTTGTTCGAAGGGTTAGATTTGGAGGAAAAAACACAAACTTGAAGATAGATGAAAACAAGACATCTATGTGGTTGTGAAGAAGGCCGGAGATCTACCAGTTTACACCGGACATCCAGAAAACTCGTATGCTCCACCGTGATTTTTTGTTACCTTGTAATGTAATGTAACTTAATGTATGAATTGAACGGAACTGGCCAGGATTTTTCTAATACAGAAAAATTGATGGTGAGCTAAGCGAGGGAAGCCTAGAGCCTGGACCAGCCTGGACTCCACTTGAATGGACTGACGACCCCCGCTCCTTCAGGGCTGGTACGAGGTCAGCTGCGACTGAACAGCCAATCCAGGTGGAAAAGCGCTATAGAAGTGAAAGGAGGTAGTCCTTTTTTCACAGTGTTTGAAAATGACATTTCCTGCTGTCTGTGAATCATCTTCGGTGATGACTCAGACTCAAGAAAACTCCGACTCAAGAAAGCTACCCCTGGTGTCTGGACTTCCGGCAACTGTGGAAGAGCTACAAAAAACGATAAAGACACAACTGGGGCGACTCGTGGATCCTGAAATTCGTGTGAACTCCTTAAAGAACAAGAGGATGGCAAAAGCAGGATGGAAAAGCAGCAGCCAGTATAAAGAAGCCAAGGAAGGCAGAAGTTCAATGCATTTTGTTGCACCCTAGACGCGAGACTGCAGAAAGTCTGGAGGAGCGTTCTTCCAAAAGCACATTGGTGAGGTCACACACTGATGTTGTTCGAGAATGCCTGACTCTCAGTCTCTGCTCCAGTTCATCCCAAAGGTGTTCTATTGGGTTTAGGTCGGGACTCTGTGCAGGCCAGTCAAATTCAGCATCCGGCACTTTGCATCGTTTTGGTGATGTATGGCTTGGATGCAGCTGCTCGGCCATGGAAACCCATTCTATGAAGCTCTCTCTGTACTGTACTTGGGCTAATCTGAAGTTTGAAGCTCGAAGTTTGAAGTCAGCGACCTCTTTCCACTATGCACCTCAGCATCCGTGGACCCCTCTCTGTCAGTTTACATGGCCTACCACTTTGTGGCTGAGTTGCTGTTGTTCCCAAACTCCTCCATTTCTTTTATATGATGGCTCTTGTAGCAAGACCGAAGTTATTTTTGTATCTACGGTGGCTGTGTTTGACTTATCACGGATTAAATGGCCTGCCAGAGACTGGAGCAGTGCAGGTATTGTTTTTATTGTCATATACAGTGCTACCTTGGCATAAGAGTGGCCCAACTAACCAGTGGTTTTCACTTTTTTACATCTCTCTGATGATTTTGCCATTGAACTGCCAGCTAAATTGGAGTTCCAGCTGCTATTGACGGGCTGTCAATGTGATGAATGGATGAAGTTGAGTGTTGTGCTAGCATTAGCAATTTAGCATCAAACTAGCTAGAGGAAGATTTTCGACATCTTGCTTAATCATACGTACATTATACCGATCAGACGGATTCTTTTTTTTTATGTATTATATAAAAATATGGCAGGAACAACATCAAATGAAAAGCACTAAATTAATACAGAGTCACTATCCTGGTTGGTGGACTGGTTGGAGGTTGTGGCCAGAAAGGCTGATGACGATGTCCCTTCAGCATCAATTTGTGGGACAATAAACATTTAAAAACACACCTACATAAAATCATGACTTGGTGAAGTAAAAAAGTTGTCCAGTCATATATATATATATATACGTATGTAAGGATATTACAAAGAAATAAAATAAGTCTCGTAGAAACACGACCGACTGAGAGACCGCAAAGAAAGTGAAGAAAAAGAAAGGAGGACAGTGGGAATTAGTGTTTCATTATTAATGTTCATCTCTGAACGTCCACAGGCTCGTCCCCTGAGATTTTCAGCCGCAAGGCCTCACATAACATTGTCCTACTCTTTCAATAACTATTGTTTCTTTTTTTTCTAATCCTGTCCTCCTTGCTCACTCTCCATTTGTTGCCACACCCCAGTTTTCCTCACTCACTCTCCAGGTACAAAGCGCTGAAGTCACAAATGTATGGAAAAACAGAAAGTCGACTGCTGTGACTCTGATGTCCTCATATTTCTGTCACCCCACAACTTCCATCACCTCATTATTCCCTCCCAACATATCATCCATCCAGTAGCTGGTTTGCCACCAAAATAAATTGTCAATTATTCATATAAACTGCAGAAGCATGTACGCAAGTTATGACAACAAATTTATTCAAGGAACCTTTCAAAGTAATCGCAACCTCGGAAACTTGGCTGAATGCAGATAAAGGCATGGACTTTGAGTTGGAAGGTTATGAGATGACCGGCATCAACAGGAACAACACAAGGGGAGGAGGAGTCACCCTGTATGTGGACAAACGACTACACTACAAAGTGGTAAAGAATATGTCAATTGCTGTTGACAATATTTTAGAATGAATGAACTATTGAAATCTGTAAAGAAAAAGCAAAAAACGTGTTAATAAGTTGTTTATACAGAATGCCACATTCAAGGATGGAAATGTTTGAAGATTGGATCAAAGCAAACTTTTTAGATAATAATCAAAAAACTATTTTCATATGTGGAGACTTCAATATTGACCTTCTACATTCACACAAGAACAAGGTAATCAACGATTTTATGGACACGATTTACAGCTTGAGTGAGTTTGTTTCCCAAAATCACCAGACCAAGTTGTTACAACAAATGACCCTAAGGCGGGCCCTCTAAGACTGGCCCTCTGAGGCTGGCCCTCTAAGGCTGGCCCTCTAATGCTGGCCCTCTAAGGCTGGCCCTCTAAGGCTGGCCCTTTAAAGCTGGCCCTTTAAGGCTGGCCCTCTAAGACTGGCCCTCTAAGGCTGGCCCTCTAAGGCTGGCCCTCTAAGGCTGGCCCTGTAAGCTGGCCCTTTAAGGCTGGAGCTTTAAGGCTGGCCCTTTAAGGCTGGCCCTTTAAGGCTGGCCCTCTAAGGCTGGCCCTCTAAGGCTGGCCCTCTAAGGCTGGCCCTTTAAGGCTGGCCCTGTAAGCTGGCCCTTTAAGGCTGGAGCTTTAAGGCTGGCCCTCTAAGGCTGGCCCTTTAAGGCTGGCCCTCTAAGGCTGGCCCTTTAAGGCTGGCCCTCTAAGGCTGGCCCTTTAAGGCTGGCCCTCTAAGGCTGGCCCTTTAAGGCTGGCCCTGTAAGCTGGCCCTTTAAGGCTGGAGCTTTAAGGCTGGCCCTTTAAGGCTGGCCCTTTAAGGCTGGCCCTCTAAGGCTGGCCCTCTAAGGCTGGCCCTCTAAGGCTGGCCCTGTAAGCTGGCCCTTTAAGGCTGGAGCTTTAAGGCTGGCCCTCTAAGGCTGGCCCTTTAAGGCTGGCCCTTTAAGGCTGGCCCTCTAAGGCTGGCCCTTTAAGGCTGGCCCTCTAAGGCTGGCCCTTTAAGGCTGGCCCTCTAAGGCTGGCCCTTTAAAACAAATGACCAACGTAGGCTACAAAGACTGTCCAAAGACCATATTCAGAGGACAGAATCAACGCTTTCAAGAAGGATCTAGAAGAGGGAGTGTGTGTACAGTGCCAAAGATGTGGATGAAGCATACAAACACTGTCTACATACTTATACGAAGCTGTACGATAAGAACTGTCCCTGGAGAGAAAGGTCAAAGAAGCAAAACAAAAACAGTTATCAACAATTAAAAAAAAAATACACCCTATAGGCATAGGCAACCGCAAGTCTGCATCATCACTAGCCACGTTTACATGAGGAGATTTTCCTCTTTCCGAATGGAATCGTTCCGAATGACGTACCAGAAAACAGTGTATACATGGAAAGGAATATTCCAATCTCATGTCTACATGCACCGCTATAATCAAACGGAATAGTCAATGGGGCATGCGCAGTAAAACGTAAACAACATCACGTGATTCATCAAAGATGGCAGACGAGAGTGTGATTACCATGGTTGTTGGGACAGTTGCTACGCTTTTTGTGAAACTTGAAACCCATGCGATCCTGCAGAAAATGACAGCGAGGAAGAGGCGTAGAGGGGATGGGATTAATTTGAGATTTGTGTCGTGTTTGTCTGTGCAACCACAGAGTACCCGAAAGCTGTGGATGAAAGTCCTCAGCAAAGATTGGTGGGAGCAAGTGGTTCTGTATGAGTTCTCTGACGCTGAGTGGAAGCTGAATTTTAGGATGATGCGCGTCCTTCATCAAACTTTGTGGACAGGTGAAGGGATTCATGGTTGCCGAAGAAATCACCGTCAGGGCACCAATCCCATGCATGATGCGTGTCGCGATGATGTTGTATCGACTTGTAGTCAACCAGTTTGGAGTCCATAAGAGCACAGTACGAAAGTTCATGTACATTTTCTGTAAGGGAGTGGTTGGGAGACTTATCAACGAGCTGATTCGCATGCCAAATGAAGAAGAGGCCAGTGAAATAGCGGGACCATTCGAGGCAGCCCAATTCATACCCCAGATCAGGGGTGGGCAAACTTTTTGACTCACGGGCCGCATTGATATGACAAAATTTACGGGGGGGGCAGACTATATATTTTACACGTAACAGTCCACCTGGTATTATTATATCTGTAAAATTGTCATGCAATCTGCTATTATTATTTATTATTTTATATTTATATTTAAATATTTTAAAAATAATAAAATATTATAATAATTACAATAAAATTAAAATAATAATTATTATATTATTATGTAAAATATGCAAATATAACAATCATATTATATATAATTAATATAATAATTAGCATTAATATAATAATTATAATAATCATAATATTTCTAATAATAATTATAATATTCTAATAATCTAATAATAATCTAATAATAATAATAATTATTATTATTATTATGTGCTTGTGTCCCTTTTTTCAGGAGCACTTTGTAAACAACAGACCATGTCAAAAAACGAAATTGATAAAACCATCAAAAGGTTGGCTCAGGCCATGATGCCAGGTTGTATGTTGAGTTTAAATGAAATACCTTGGAAAGATTGGGCGGGCCGTATTCAAACACTTGGTGGGCCGGATGTGGCCCCCGGGCCGTAGTTTGCCCACCCCTGTCCCAGATCATGGGATTAATTGACGGGACCCATGTCCCCATCCTCCCTCCATCTGAAGGTTACAAAGATTTTGTGAACAGGAAAGGCTGGCCTTCTTACAGGCTGTTGTGGACGACAGTTGCTGGTAAGATGGCTTCATCCCTGCACTACTGCACATGCACATCATTTCCAATGTCTTCAGCTAAATGATCAGTCAAATATTATTTGTGTAGCTGTGCATGCACAATAATTATAATAACTAATAGCGCTCAGCGTGCGATTGAATCAGTGCTGACTGCATGGCAAAGACATGGGTCGTTATTCATACAGATGTAACAAAATAAGGCAGAATGTGAATTTAGGATCTTACCATGAACATAATACGCTTACACTATCAGACACAAAGACTACTGGTAAGACATTATACTCATTTGCGGGACTTTGTATTACTCCTATAGAACTGGAATCCCAAATGAAGAAGTGGGCAAGACAATCGCAAAGCATCTGAAGCAATATGAAGACCTCCAGACCATAGTGAAGAAAAGAAAGCTGAAGGGGTATGGACATCTGACAGGAACCAGCGGACTATCAAAAACCATCCCCCAAGGGACACTTCAGGGGAAATTGAAACAAGGCAGACCAAGAAAAAAGTGGATAGACAATATCACAGAATGGACAGGAAAGAATTTTGCAGAGACTCAGGCCTTTGCCCATGACCGTATTAGATGGAATAGACTGGTGAAATGTTCATCAATGCAGTGCCCCTCCGACTCCACAGGGTTAAGGGATTCGTGATTTGTGACTCCTATAGAGCTACTACACACAATAACCTGCACAGAAAGCTTTAGAGAGACAGGGAGATCTTCGGCAAGGAATGTAATTAAAACAATAAATACATAAAAACAACGCAGACGCGTGCACACTCAACAAGATCCCAGGCCCCCCTCAACCCCAGCAGACAAAAGAGCAGGCGAGGGGGAAAGTCAGCACATGAGCAACGGGCGGGCAACAAGGCAACCCACCCCGCCGCGCCAGCCAACATCAGCCGGACAGCAAATTCCCCGAGTGCAAGTGTCACAGCTCCAGGCTGCAAGGAGGCCAAGCACCAGAGCCGAGAAGGCAAGAACAGCGGTAAACCAAGCAACTGACCCCCGCGGCCAACGGGAGCCTGCCACCCCCCAGCACACAGAACCAACAGCGCACCACCCATGCACCGGAGAAACATCCCAGACAAGCCTGAAGACAGACTGGGGACAGGCAAAGCCAAGGAAAGCAACGAAGCACAAAGACAAGCGGTAATAAACCGCCCAGCAGAGCAACGCGCCCCCGGCAGCCCCAACTCCAAGGCACATGCGCCCCCAGGCCCCCAGTCCCCGCAAGCGAGACCAAGCCCCACCTCAACACACAGCCCGGCCTCCGTAGCAGCCATCACAGTGCAGCAACCACAAGCCGCTGCAGCGGAATTCAGGCTACCAGCAACTGGAGATTGCAGAGCCTCCTGCCCCACAAGCGCACAGAAGTGTCCGCAATCCAGGACTGTCCAAGGGAAGCACTGCAGACCGCGCCCCCGGTGCAAGCAAACCAGAAAGGCAAACCAGACAAAACAACTGGGTCCCATGCCTGCCCAGTCCCCCACCAAGTCCTAAATTGAAGGGTGTCCGAGTCAGAGGCATGCCGGGGGTAAAGGAGCAACCGAAAGGCAACCCTTCACTGCCACCATGCCCAACTGTGGACCAACCCCCCAAGGTCCTACATGTGGTGCAGGGAAGCAGGAAGGATGGGGCCCCACATGCCCACCCCACAACACTGCCCAAACTGAGCCGTGGGAGGGACACATGACCGACAGGCCAGCCAGCACAGCACCGGCCAGAGCAAGCCATGGGCTGCAGGACCCGCCACAAGCCCCACTCACCCAGGTTATTGTATTCTAAGGGCAATAAATTCAACTCAATTCAGTTGTTAAGGGAGAAAAACCTAAAAGTATATCACAATTCTTGTTTGCTGATACGATTCAAGGATGATATTGGTTCATTGAGAATGATACGATCCAAAATGATTAAGTATCTTTAAACTGATGCAGTGGCTTTTTAGCCATAAATAAATAAATAAACACCTGGATGGCTGTGCAGGTGAAGTTTCCTTGATTCCCACTGTTTTTGTAAAGGAATCAGGTGGAAATTAATTATGGATACAAACAAGTAAACAATCAATGGCAAATGCATTCAAGTTTTATTTGAATATAGTGCAACCAACACTTGAGGTTGAATTAACAATTAATGAATTAATTTAAATGTAGTGAGGGCTGCAGCGTGCAAACCTCACAGCTAGGAGACGCGAGTTCAATCCCACCCTCGGCCATCTCTGTGTGGAGTTTGCATGTTCTACCCATGCATGTGTGGGTTTTCTCCGGGTACTCCGGTTTCCTCCCACATTCCAAAAACATGCTAGGTTAATTAGCGACTCCAAATTGTCCATAGGTATGAATGTGAGTGTGAATGGTTTGTCTATATGTGTCCTGTGATTGGCTGGCGACCAGTCCAGGGTGTACCCCGCCTCTCGTCTGAAGACAGCTAGCTGGGATAGGCTCCAGCACCCCCGCGACCCTCGTGAGGATAAGTGGTAGAAAATGAATGAATGAATGTAGTAATTAATTCTACCCATGACCTGAACTTAAACATTAGTCACTTCTCTACCCCAAGTATTAAAGAAGTCAGAGCAAATTTCATACTGTAGCGCTCTATTTGTTTCCACGCCACACTACAAATTGCATGTAGACCAGGGGTCTCAAACTTGCGGCCTGCGGGACGCTAGTTTGAGGCCCCCGCCTTGATATGAAAGTTTAATGTTAGTGCGGTCCATACGAGTTTGATATGGAGGCTGTATGGGATCATGTACCCAGAAATGACAGCATAAAGGTGTGTGCACTTGGTTTGGATATATATTTTTTTCTGCATATTTTTTCTCCCTTAACAACTGAATTGAGTTGAACTGAATGCCCTTAGTAATAAAACAATTTAATTTAAAAACTGCATTTTGTTTTCAGTTGTGTTGTCATTGACTATTATTTAAACTTTTTCGTGATCTGAAACATTTAAGCGTGACAAACATGCAAAAAAAAAAAACCTTAAACATTTTCACACCACTGTGTATACTAATATAGAGTACATTTTATCAGAAGAGTTCAATACACATTACATATTCTTAAAAAAAGTATTCAAAAATAATTATAATGGTTATTTCAAACGAGATGTGTTAGATGAGGCTGTTGTACTATGGTCATATATGATGTTCATGAGTCACCCACACCAAAATCTGAATAAAATGAGCCTTTTTTGTGTGTTGATAATGGCTCATGACATTATAAGCCATTTGCCTGGCTGAGTGAACTGTGTAACAGTAGGCCAGCACTACGTAGACATTAGGGAAAGGCTGACCATGGCAAACCCAAGAACACTGAATGTCTGCTTAGATTTTGGCTTTGACATGTACATAAACCCCTCCCCCCTCACTGAAAAGACAATGGCAGATCTTAGCTCAGGAAGCTTGCATGTTCTGGGCGTGTGACGGCTGTTACGTCACAGTTGAGCAACACTTGAAATAGCTCCACATTTTCTATAACAGCCAGCAACACAACCAACTTGGTTGTGTCATTCCACACGTGATAGCTGGACAGGCACTCCAGGCACCCAAACAAGTGGACATAAGCAATTTAGAAGTTACATTCCCATTATGTGGGCTTTAAAATACTATTGAATTCCACAACCACACATTGACCTTAACAGTTCTAATACAAAAGATGCAATTTTATCCCAAAAACACACTGACAAAGAGGAATATAAAGGAATACAAACCTGAAAGAAAACCACCATGGCTGCGATGATTCTTTTCTCCTTGAGTGCTGCACTGAGGCTGTCAAAGTCGTCCGAATTGTACATGTAGATTTGCATCTGGCATAGAGTAAACACATGTAAAAAATATTAGTTCAAAATATTGAAAATATTGTAAAAAAATTTAGAGCAATGAAGCAGCAACTATGTACAGGGTTCCAAAAATGTAAATAGAAGAAACCAACACAGTCTGACCCCTGCTGTTTGCATGGTGAGGAATTAGACAGGCACTTAGAAATGAAGTTGTAGTTGTAGTCTGTAGTTGTAGTTTCTGTAGTTTCCTGCCTGGAAATCCTTTGTTGTCATTTCTGGGTACATGATGCCATAAAGCATCCATATCAAACTCGCGCGGACCGCACTAACAAACTGTCATATCAACATATCATATCCACAGGCCGCGAGTTTGAGACCCCTGTTGTATGCAATCTGACTGCACACAGAAGAAAGAGTTGTTGGAGGAGTCAAAGTGATTACTATAAAAAGGGTAATCAATGTGATTGTACAACTGCTAGGGATCGACCGATATGTTTTTTTTGGGGCCGATGCCGATACCGATTTTTTTCCATCACCCTCAGCCGATGGCCGATTTTGCTTGGGCCGATATTTGTGATCGATACTGCTTTTGATCAATTTACTTGAAAAAATGACCATGATAACAAATATTCCAGGTCTCATGTTTAAACAAATATTTACAGATACAAGGAAAAAAAAAGCAAATATCGGCCCGATATATCGGTTGGCCGATATATATCGGTTGATCCTTAATCAGTAAGTTAGCATTTAAGACTAGAAACTTCCCTAACAAAATGAAAACAGTAGTTCTAGTAGTTTCAATTGTTTCAAATGTAGACAAACAAAATGACCCTTGTGATGAGTTTAAACTTTGGACCAGATTTTCCCTTGCCTGGACTCGGGTCACTAGGGCCCAATGGCGAATATCTGGTGCCCTATACCCTTGGGGCCCGGCCGGACACAGCCTGAAGAGCTTACATGGGTCCCCACTCCAATGAGCTCACCACTCATTTGGGGGGCACAAGTGTCAGGTGCAGAGTGAGTTGTGTGGCGGCTGGAGGGGGAGACCTTGGTGGTCCGATCCTCAGCTACAGAAGCTAGCTCTTGGAAGGTGCAATGTCACCTCTCTGGTAGGGAAGGAGCCTGAGCTGGTGCGTGAGGTTGAGAAGTTCCGGCTTGTAGTAGTCGGACTCACCTCGACGCATAGCAAGAGCCCTGGAACCAGAGATGGAATAGACTTTCCCAGGGAGGCCGAGGAATGTGATACCCCTAGTTGGTAGTTGGAACCTAGTAGTTGGAACACACCCTCCGATCCCCCTTCTGGGACCATCACTCCCATCTGCCAAGGCAAAGGTACTGTTCTCGACTTCCACGCAATGTTGAAGAGACGTGTCGGCCAAGTCAGTCTCTCCACATCCAGAGCCTTGAGGAATTCAGGGCGAAACTCGTCAACCCCCGAAGCATTTCGACCACCCCTGATACCACAGCCTGTCTGCTATGTGTCTTCTGACTCTGCTTACTCTATGGAATGTAAGGATTTTTCCAAAGTATTCCTTACACCGTCCGACGACATCCACAGACGAGGTCAGCAGGCCACCATCCCCACTTTAAACAGTGTTGGAACGGGGACCGCTTCCCGTTCCGAGGCGTCGACCGGTTTGTCAGACAGAACCTCTTTGGGGCCGACCCTCTGACTCCCCCTGGTTGCTCGAAGCAACATAGCAGCACCATGTTTATGCTCCTTCAATGAAATGGTTTTCTCAAAGAAATGCATTATGGGAACAATGAAAAAAAAATCAAGCCCTGTCTACCATCCAAGTACACTCAGTGAGGTCGGACCTTGGCACCTACCAGTTTGTGGTTGTCAACATAATATAATGTTGGAGAAACATTAATTATTAAATAAATAAATAAATAAATAAATAAATAAATAAATAAATAAATAAATAAATAAATAAATAAATAAATAAATAAATAAATAAATGAATGAATGAATGAATGAATGAATGATAGATAAATAAATAAATAAATAAATAAATGGGAATAAGAAGTATTTCAAAACATTGTTTAACAAAAGTTGACGAGTGCCTGCATTTTCATAAGCAATATCAATCTAAGTTAGTAATAGTAACTTAGATAATATTCTCTGTTGTTGTTAAGAAAACTCATTTTTATTATAATTGTCCTTTATGGAATTTTGAGATAGCCAATTCATTACGTTCATGAGGATATGATCAAAGTTCTTGGGTTTTCAAACCTTCATGTCAGGTATGGCAGCAATTGAGTTTGGGTTTTTGTGTTTACCATATAAATGGATTTCTTTCAGGCTATTGCTCCGACCATCAGCAGTCCATAAACAAAAACTAATTCAGGGCTGACTTCATTCCACACTCAAGATGTGCTCTTAGGTTATAAATGGATAAAAGAAAGTGGTAAAGATTATGGGTGCAAGAATTTGAAAAGTCTTACATACTGATATAAGATTAATGCAAGAAACTGCACCATGAGGATAGATCAATAGATCTAATAATAAAAGTTTATATTCCCAAAACTTGTTTACTCTCTTTATAAACCTTATGTACTGTGCGCATGTGTGTGTATACACACAGTTTGGGAGACTGGGCTTTCAAGTGAAATGTAAATTAAATCCTAAAATGCACTATATCCTTTACAGGTTAATTTAATGTGACCTAATCAAAACATCTAAATGCAGATGTCCAACTCTTTTTGCACAACTTGTTCGTCTTCTTCTTCTGACAAGAGTCCAAGCAATAAAATTTAAAAAAGCCATGAATGGATCAATACATGTCCTGGGTAAATTTTAAACTGCTATTTAAACAATCCTCTTTATCAAGCCGTTCACATTTTGACATTATGAGCTCAAGACCACACCTAACAATTGATTCATAGCGCCTCACCATGACCAGACTTCAAACTGGAAGTTCTCCAAGATAAGTGGCCACTGAGCGTATTGTTACATGCAAAAACAAAATTTCAAGAAAGTCCCATTTTTTTTAATAAAAGGAAAAAAATATCTTGTCCAGCAATTTTCACATAAGAAAAAAAAAATATTAAGAAATTATAATGAATTAATTCTTTTGAAGATTTTTTTTTTGCCAGAAACTAGTTACTTTTTATAATAAGATAAAAACTTTATTATGGGCATGCAATGCAATGCAGGCCCCCACTGACAGCTGCAAAACAGCAGTTAATGGGGGCTCTGCATAGCAGAGCAGCCAGCCAATCTTAAGATTCCTCTTTAGTTATTATTATTATTATGATGATTATGGGCATGCC
Organism: Doryrhamphus excisus; assembly: GCF_037039965.1. Taxonomy (NCBI): domain Eukaryota; kingdom Metazoa; phylum Chordata; class Actinopteri; order Syngnathiformes; family Syngnathidae; genus Doryrhamphus; species Doryrhamphus excisus. The sequence goes on from NC_136374.1 coordinate 6,993,828, forward strand.
CCCATTGACAGCTGCAAAACAGCAGTCAATGGGGGCTCTGCATCTTCGTAACATTCCTCCCGCTTAGCTATTATTATTATATCTTATTCTTCCCATTTTTGTGCAGACCCCCACACGTTACACATCCGGAATCGTGACGCTCAGGGCTAGGTCGGTATTTGCCTTTTGAAAAGGTTCCTGTAACCATGGCGACTCGATTAACCAAAAAGTTCAAAAATGGGTCACTAGATCAGGTACACCTGTTCTATTTTTAGAAACACCACATGCCAGAGAAAACAGAAGAATGTAGACTTTTCACCAGTGATGGGAATAACGCCGTTACTTTTTTCAGTAATGGGTAATCTAACTAATTACTCTTACCGTCAGCATAGCTGCCTAAAAATATATCACCGACTTCATAACTAATCTGCAGTGCAGTGAGAGTGTGAAAGTGTTGCAGAGTGACAAGGGAGGGGGTGAGATAACCACACAAGCAATGAGGATTGGCTAAGGTTTAGTAAGATTGTGTCTTCAGCCAATCAGAGAACTTGGGTGGGCGGGTGTTTCGAGCACATCCAAAGTGCCGGGTAGTGGATGCAGCATAGCGAGAGATGGCGAGTAAGGAGGACTCTAGTGAGAAGACAGCGTTTTCCAAATGGAAGTACAGACACTACTTTAACCTCCGCTACTTTCATTTCCTATTACTACTGCCACATTTCTAAACGGATCCAAGCCATTCCAATATAAAGTCATTCAACACAGACCAAAAATTCCCATAATTTTTCTTCTGCAACGCAAAATACAATTTTTGGTAATGCAAAATGTCTTTTGATTTGAAAACTTCTAACTGGTTGCACCTTTCTCAACCGATTCAGACCATTGCAACATTAAAGCATTTTACTTTTTCAGTCCATTTATGCCATTTTGTACATTCTATTAATTCCCACTTTTCCACATTTCAATGTTTCCTAATGCAAAATGCCTTAAATCTGCAGAGCTGTCACCACTTCCACATTTCTCAACCAATTAAAGGCATTAACACGCAATTTCGACTAATTGCCTTCACCAGTTACTACTACAGTAAACCTCGGATATATCGGACTCGGATATATTGGAAATTCGCTCACAACGGACAGATAAAAAAGAACCAATTTTTCTGTAATGCATTTCCAATAAAAATTCATTGCATATATCGGATTTTTTATAACGGATGTTGCCTATTTCGGACAAAATCTCCAGTCCCGTTCCAATTTCCCTTGCATACATCGGATGGCCGCATCGTGGCCTTTGATCCATCTTTGATCCATGTTCACAGCCAAAGCTGAAGATTATAACATCTTTGTATGAATTACAGACATGTACATGAGCATGTACAACAAAATAAAAAAAAAATATTCTCAAATCTGTAGAAATGCCTTCTTGTTGCTATTAGCGAGGTTTAGAAACAAAACGATAAACGTAAGTGCAAACGATAATGACGTCACATGCTATTGAAATGTATGGGATCCAATAAAGTTAAATTCTCATTACCTTACGTCTCTTTTCATTGCCCAGTCCAGGTACATTGGAAACATAGTCAAGGAAGTGCCTTTTTATAACGGATAAAATCCGATTTACGCATATACCGGATATAAATCTGATATATGCGTAAAACGGACATTTTCCGGTATACGCATATAACGGATTTCGCTTATATCGGACAAAACCAGTGGGAACAATTGAATCCGATATATCCGAGGTTTACTGTATTATGTTTGACTGTTTCATTTCAGTAATATCACTGTGGCTATTGAGGATAAGCGGTATAGAAAATAGATGGATGGATGGATATTTAATACATTGTTTTCTCCATGATGGTATTTGATAACCATCATAAACATTTGCTGATGTAGTCCTGTTTGTTTCTGTTTGTTCATTGTGTGAATGCTGTGTTCTTGTAGTTTTTTCATTTTTTGGTTCATATCCCATGTATGCATTCATCAATGTGATTGATGTCTCAGAGTGCTCATTCCTCCAGCAAATATTTTAATATAAGAAGACAAACAGGGGCGGCACGGCAGTCTAGTGGTTAGCGCGCAGACCTCACAGCTAGGAGACCAGGGTTCAATTCCACCTTCGGCCATCTCTGTGTGGAGTTTGCATGTTCTCCCCGTGCATGCGTGGGTTTTCTCCGGGTACTCCGGTTTCCTCCCACATTCCAAAAACATGCTAGGTTAATTGGTGACTCCAAATTGTCCATAGGTATGAATGTGAGTGTGAATGGTTGTTTGTCTATATGTGCCCTGTGATTGGCTGGCCACCAGTCCAGGGTGTACCCAAGACAGCTGAGTTAGGCTCCAGCACCCCCGCGACCCTCGTGAGGAAAAAGCGGTAGAAAATGAATGAATGAAGACAAACATTGCTGTGACATAATATGTCAGCTAACAATGGCCTAATTGCTAATATTTCATTTTGCATTTTATTCCCAGTACTCGACTCAAAAGAACTACACAGCCTACAACTACACACGTCCTGCTGAATCAATTGCAGGTGTGTAGCTCAGTTAGTAGAGCACCTAGTTCTTAGTCTGTACGGTGGGAGTTCAAACATGGTTGAATTGAGCAGACCGTGAACTGACTTATTTAATAATTAAAAACATTTTAAATGATGTCATTGCAGATTGTACTAACCTTAAGCTACCGCATACTGAATACTGGCAGAATCAGTTCCTTTGGAACAAAGCATGCTCCAACATACCGAGTCCTAACAAGCAGTACTCACACTGAAGTGTTTGCTCATCACGTAACAAGCTGAAGGGAGGGAAGTGGGGGCAATTACACAGAACACAAACTGGATAAGTAGGTAAATACACACATTGCTCCATATTTAAATATACACTGAATACACATTTACTTATGTACATTGAATAAAAAAACTAAATACATTTACATTTACAAGGAATGACAAAAACATAAACACACAACAATAAACACATACTATTTACACGTATTTAAAGAGCAAATGTAGAAATAACTGAATGTCAAAAAAGGGGCAGGATAAAGATAGGAAATTGAAAAAGTTGCATATAGAATAACATAGACAATGTTTAGAGATTAAGCACTACTACTCAAACATGTTATTATGTTGAGCTCTGCTTACAGTACAGTTTTTTTGTGTTTTTTTTTTGTCCCGTCCAGCCATTGGGGCAGATAGTATTGTTGATCTAAATGCCCTTACATGCTAAACAGATTTGCTCTGTGTCAGGAAAGGTGTTGGCTCCAACTTCCCTGTACCATGAAATTTTATTTGCCATTATTTGATGTGCATTTGGAGCGACCGGACCGGAGCAAGAAGAAGAAGAGAAACTGGGGTGGGGGGGCAGTAGAGCGAGAGACAAAAACAGCAGCAACAAGAATTCCCATAACAACAACAGTGACAAACAGAACAGTTAAATGTCAATGATGGCTAAGGGTCACAATGGAGATGATATCAGTGAAATGGAACAGTCCAACTTACCAGTAGCAATAGTAACAATGAAGACATGAACCGTGGTAGTAAACACAATTACAGCCATACAGTTACAGTAATGACATCATTTTTACTGTAATAATAGCATACCAATAGCATGTAGACATCTACCACTCAGTACAGTAACTTTCACATATAACTAATCCGACAAACCATATTCATGAAATAAAGAGGAAACATGTGTCTGACCGAATGCTTTGGATGAAAATGTAAAGTACGTGGTACTCGGTGGTGCAGGCAAGGCTGTCATGCTGACAGTACTGCAAGACTGATCCCCCCCAGAGGGACTGCCAGATCTGAAGTGACACAAGCAAGGCTTTGTGTGAAAACAAAGTGCACCAGATGGAGTGCACGTCCTTGCTGAGAGCACAGAGCATGGACATCAAGGAGGTTGGATGCAGCTTCATACTCTTTCTCCATATAAGATACATGATGGAGTTTCAAATTCACTGGCCACTGGCCTTTCACTGTCCGTCAAAGGTCACATGATGTAGCCCTTCATCTCCATCACTGCTACAGATAGGAAGAGAAGGGACACAGAGCTCCCCAAACTGGTACTCCTATGTTCAGAGATAACCACAACATCATGAAATCTGTGTTAACCTCTTAAAGTACTGTAAAGAACTGTACTTTTTTGGAATTTTGTCCATCATTCACAACCCTTATGTGAAACATGAAACATATTTCTTTCCTTTTTCTGTGCATTATAACGTGAGAAATTTCAGCAAGTTTACAATGCAGTATTTAGTAATCTATTTCAACTATGAAGCCTGTAAAAAATAACAACATTAACAACATTACATTCTTTGATATCCATGCTGTGATCCTGCATTAACACGTACACTGATGATAATTTTGATGATTTAAAATATTATCAAAACACAGATAATCGGACAGCATTTATTTGGTCTTGAGGTAAAATTGTGCCATTGAGGACAGGCAGGGAAATTTGATATTTTGTTCGGAATGGCACATGTTCTAACTCAAGGGAAGTCGAATTATAAATAGAAAAAAGTAAGGGAGTTGATCTGGGCAGACATCAGTTATCTTTAATGGTTTAATGGAAAGTTGCCGGCTGAGCGCAAGAGAACAAAAACAGCCAATAAATAACCAAAAAGCATAAATAGAGAGGGATTGGTCATAAGAACGAGGATACCATTAACTAAGATCAACAATAATATGCTTATCTATAAAGCACCATAATAACTAAGCAAGCAAACCCTGTTTACCTTATGTACCTTGTTGGGATCCGCAGGAAATAGTTGTTTTTGCTACTCTGTATTACAGAATTGTCCATTTGCACATTTGCACTGCTAATACATTATATTTCCAAAGAGTCTACTGTTGTCCAATGACAGGTTATCGGTTCCACACACATCAACTGCTTGTATTGTTTCTTGAATTGGCCCATCGTTGTGCATTGTTTGATTTCCTTACTCAATCCATTCCATAGTTTGATTCCACATACTGAAATGCTATGGCTTGTTAACGTAGTCCTAGCATATAAGTGTTTCAAATGTACTTCTTCCCTGAGATCATATTTCTCCTCTCTTGTAGAGAAGTATTGGATGACATTTTTAGCTAATTGGTTATTTTTAGCCTTATGCATTATTTTAGCTGTTTGAAGATGAACTATATCAGCAAGTTGAAGTATTTGTGATTTTAGAAATAAGGAGTTAGTATGTTCTCTGTAGGCGGCATTATGAATTATCCTTACTGACCTTTTTTGCAGTACATTTAGCGAGTGAAGATTGCTTTTATAGTTATTAGCCCATATTTCCACACAATAAGTAAGATATGGTAGAACCAGAGAGCAATAAAGAGTGTGTGATTTCTGATTGAGAACAAATTTAGCTTTGTTCAATACTGAAATATTTCTGGCCACCTTATGTTGTATATTTGTAATATGAGGTTTCCAGCTCATATTTTCATCTATTATGATCCGCAGAAATTTATTTTCATTCACCCTTTCAATGTCTACACCGTCTATTTGTATTTGCTGGTACATGTCCTTTCTGCTGTTACCAAACAGCATGATTTTAGTTTTACTTAGGTTCAAGGACAATCTATTATCATCAAACCATCTTTTTAGTGTGTACAATAATGCAAAGTTTTGCATTAAAAAAAATTGAAACAAATAAACCATACCACACCAGTTATGATTAGGAAAACAAAACATACACACATCATAGGGATTGAACAGTCCAAAAAATGAAGTGTTCCCAGTGTTATCGTTATTCATCTGGAGATTTAGGGGCAGAAATTCAATTTCCCACAAAGCAAATAAAATCTCATTTATCAATGACACATCTTTATCTGTGATACCCACGGCCAGGCAAAGAGAGACGCGGCCCTCCTAGAGTGTATTAATTTGCAGTGCTTCTCTTATCTGAGCAGGTGGGCGAAAGTTCTGCAGCCACACGGCACATGGCTCCCTTCCCTCTCTATCTTCCCATCCTTTGCTCCTCTCATTTATCATGTCTGGAATGTTTGGAAGGGGATATGAAGATAAAAATGAGATTTGGCAAGTGGCATTCAAACAGAATGCATAGCTTAGCATCTACGCTAACGAGGACACTCAGCAATGAGGTTCCACTGCTGTTTTATCAAAAGCAAGCTGTTTTATGGTAGTTGTCCACATTTTTCAAAATATTTGTATTTGTCGTCAATTTTTAACCAGCCAGCCATAAATAATAAAAAAGTGAAAACTGCAATGTGGCAACTTAACAGTATGAAACACGGGTACAGTGGAAGCCATTTAAGTTGACCCGTTTATATCAACAACGTGTTAACTCATCAGGTCCTCATATTGTCGATATTGCTTAAAAGTGTCTGATTCAGTTAATAGATCCACTTCTTTTGGACACCAAATGGTGACATTTTAATGAAAATTGAGGCAGTTTATGTTGCCACGTGTTGTATTAACTTTATCATATTGCCATGTAGGGCGGCAGCGAGGAGACCAGGGTTCAATTCCACCCTCGGCCATCTCTGTGTGGAGTTTACATGTTCTCCCCGTGCATGCGTGGGTTTTCTCCGGGTACTCCGGTTTCCTCCCACATTCCAAAAACATGCTAGGTTAATTGGCGACTCCAAATTGTCCATAGGTATGAATGTGAGTGTGAATGGTTGTTTGTCTATATGTGCCCTGTGATTGGCTGGCGACCAGTCCAGGGTGTACCCCGCCGAAGACAGCTGGAATAGGCTCCAGCACCCCCCGCAACCCTCGTGAAGAAAAGCGGTACAAAATGAATGAATGAATGAATGACTGTGGATGATCGTGTCATTATAGAATTTGATGATCGGTCATCAAATGCAAATGTACAGCAAACGTACAGCATAATGACTGAGAATGACCCAAATACACAAAAATTACTAAGATTCAGTCATCACGCACATTTAAGGAAAATAAAGACAGGATTTTATAGACGGAAGCTTTCCAATGCCAAGTATAGCGTAGTTGTAAAGGACACACACACACACACGCACACACACACGCACACACACACACAAAACACACATAGGGTGAGGCCCTCCAGCTGAGGGTTGTGATAGATGTGCTTGGCATATCAAATAGAACATTACTGTTTAAAACAGCAGGTAGGGGAGTAGTAGGTCCCTACTTCATCATGCCATTCAAGGGCCCCATTACACTACAATTACTAAATGACAAGCCTTGTAAATCATGCATTATTCATGGAGACCACTTGCACAAAACCCTTCTCTTTTCCACCACCCACTGAAAGACGGGTTGGAGCGCCGGTGAAAGAAATGGAAGTGACAAGCAAAAAAAAAAGGAACATGAAAGACATTAGTAGTCATTCAACTGTCTGAGTAAGGTACAAGAAAATTAATCAATGTAAGGTTAAAAAAATATTTTCTCATTAAATCTTGTATTATAACACTGACTACAAATGCATAGACAACAACATCAAGTTCAGTGAATTAAAGTACAATATTGAATCGCTAACATTAATCTCTTGTTGGGGTTTATCTATTGGCTATTTGTGCAACAATACGTGTATCCGTATAAAACAGTCATTATAAAACAATTACGCAGTTTTATATTTACTGTCTCAAGAACAAAGCAGTTGTACAGAGACACAATAATCCTCTGGGCGGTGATAATGTGAGCAGAAACATTGCTCTTAACCAATTCTGCCCTCGCCCTGGGCCCCGAACCCCAGCCCACAACACTTCCCCATGCCCATATTCCAGGACAAGAAGGCAACGAGATCCCCTTGAACGCCATATGAATTCTTTTTGGAAAATGGTAATGTGCCAAGGGGCCAAGACTGGACCAATCGACATTGTTTGCTGTTTTGGGGGTTTGGTACCCCCAAAAGGGGGGCATACATTGTAAAATGACTACTTTCTTGCACATTGCATATGACTTTTCTTTTTGGTAAACTCTAGTTGAACTTAAAAGGGCCACGTGACCTGATTGTTACACAAGATGTTTTCGGATGTGTTTGGAGTCCAAGATGTTCTGCCAAAATACTTAGGTCCAGTTAGGAGGCATGACCAGATAAGGACTGAATTCTGGAAATCCACGTCATTGCTAGTGTTCATGAGGTCTATATAAGTGCTGTGTTAAATAAACACGGGGACCCTTTTCCTACAACTGCAAAGGTGTTCGTGTTGCATTATTTGCTAACAGGCCTCCCACATTCACACTCATCTGGTTTTTGGGACCGCTTTGAATTTCATATCAAGTATGACCCTGATGGCAAGGAAAAACCAGTATGTCACAAGCGTCACACAATGCTAAACTCGGTGAAAACGGTGGAAATACAACAAACATGACTAGGCGTTTAGGACAACTGAAAAATAGACAAAAACAAGGAGCGCATATGCTACAAACTTCATTCATTCATTCATTTTCTACCGCTTTTCCTCACGAGGGTCGCGGGGGTGCTGGAGCCTATCCCAGCTGTCTTCGGGCGTGAGGCGGGGTACACCCTGGACTGGTGGCCAGCCAATCACAGGGCACATATAGACAAACAACCATGCTTGTCACATAGAGAAAGGCATGTGGTTTTCATCGAAAGAACACTCACTACAATCATGGCACAAACACTAAAACGGTATCACAACATTCATTCATTCATTCATTTGTTTTTGGAATGTGGGAGGAAACCGGAGTACCCGGAGAAAACCTACGCATGCACGGGGAGAACATGCAAACTCCACACAGAGATGGCCGAGGGTGGAATTGAACTCTAGTCTCCTAACCACTCATCCACATATAACAGGTACTAAATACACACATAGGACAACTACAACAACTATAGGGAATACATGTAATAAACAACTGTGTTGACTAAATATTGTATTATATTATACACTAAATATTGGCCACTAAAGGTCTGTTTAAAACTATACATTGTATTCATGATGCCACAGAATCTATATACTGTATGTCTTTAACCATGATAGTCCTCACTCATTTTGTGTACTATTTACTGAAAAATACACTAAAGAAAAGAATAGCAAATGGTAATGACCAAAGTACAGTGAAAATGCTCAATCCTCTAAGCTGCACACACAGTGTTAGTGCAGACATGATCATAGAAGGTTGTAAAGAATTACCTTCAGTATACTGTTTATTCATGGAACTGCAGATCAAGGCTTGACAAATGTGTTTACCTCCACCGGATAATGTCGGCCATCGATGCTGTGCTCAGAGCCCTCTGATCCGTTGCTTGGCCCCCAGTGAAACTCCACTTTCTCTGCCTTAAATCTCCCTGGTAGACCTGCTCCCCTCACAAAATAATCATCTTTGAGCACAATGGCCACTGGAGGAAAGAAACAAAAAGAAAATAGAACTAATGAGAAAGAGGAAAGAGTACATTACAGTACAACATCTTCATGTACAACTGTTACTGAAACTTACCTAAATTGTTCTAATTAGAAGGCAAAGTTATTGGTGCTTGTAACGCAGATAAAGGCTGATCTCAAAACCTCAACATAAATTTTGCGAGAAAATAATTGTCCTAGATTGTTTTGACATTTTTTTTTTAAACATTTTTTCATTATTTCATATAATAATGCAAGTACATTGTATCAAAATAAATAACATTAATTTGTCAAGACGGCGGCACGGCGGTCTAGTGGTTAGCGCGCAGACCTCACAGCTAGGAGACCAGGATTCAATTCCACCCTCGGCCATCTCTCATTCCAAAAACATGCTAGGTTAATTGGCGACTCCAAATTGTCCATAGGTATGAATGTGAGTGTGAATGGTTGTTTGTCTATATGTGCCCTGTGATTGGCTGGCAACCAGTCCAGGGTGTACCCCGCTTCTCGCCCAAAGACGGCTGGGATAGGCTCCAGCACCCCCCGCGACCCTCGTGAGGAAAAGCGGTAGAAAATGAATGAATGAATGAATTTGTCAAGAGTATTTGGCCACTGTGTTGATTCCTGTGTGACAGTGTGTTCAAGTTCTCTTTTTAGCTTAGTTTCTCCTTGGACGCTCTTATTTTGGTATTCACTTCCTGTCTTGCCTTGCTTCCGTGTTTCCTATCTCCCACACCTGTTTCTAATTACACTCCCTTAGATTGACTTCAGGTGTGTGCTCCTTCCTTTGTTGGTTCATTGTCATTTGTTTGCTTTGTTTGGCCAGTTTGCCGTTTTCTCTGCTTATCTGCAATCATTATTAAAAGAAATACTTTTTACCTGCACTACGCTCCTGTAGCTTCATTCTGGGGTCACAACCATGCCTCAACAGACAGTCAAGAACTTTTAAAAACAAAATAAAATGCATTAAACATAATGGGCTCTAATTTCAAGTGCAAAAAGTTATATCACTCTCACAAAGACAGGAATTTTTTTTCGATAGGCACAGGGCATCTGCTTTTAAAGCAAGTATCGTCCGATATCGATACTAAGCTTTTTCACTGATATTGACCAATCGATGAGAACACCCCTCGTATTATCCCTTAACAGCAGGACTTAACATGTAAAGAATGACAGTCTGTGAATGTGCACCATTGACATGTTATGTTGCTGTGCATTTGTTTATGTTGCTAACTGCTAGCTAAGCATTACAGTAGGGTAGTTTTAGGTAAATAGATTTTCAGACATGTGTGCCATCTCTTCATTTAATTAAAAAGTTAATACATAGACATATACATAATCCTGCACTATAATTTGTCTTTCTTTCAATGAAATTAAATTAAATAAAAATTGGCATATTTCATACCTAGTCAGACATGGTGATTAATCCCGATTAATTAATTTGAAAACTGCAATTAATCTAATATATATTTCAGTTTGATTGAAGCACGGGAACTCTGTAGCCACAAGCTGGAACAAATATTGAGCAGAAATGGAGAACGAAAAGAGTATTTTGATTGGTAAAGTTAGCTTCAAAGCTCTGGCAGATGGCTCTTGTAGCAAGACAACTTTTTATCTTAAAACGACTTTTATCTTAGCAAGAAAATATTCAAAGAGAAATGATTTTTCAAAGAATGTCGTCACTCGGGGCTACTTTTAGCTAAGTCTTTTTCCATTTGTAACATTGGGCATGGGAGGGGTTTCAGAGGGTTCTATTTTGCAAAAAAAGAGAACACTTAATCAGAAAACACAGTCAATATTTAAATTAAATATTACATTAGATTTGAATTAAATCTTTTGACTTCACGTCTCATGTGTCCTTATATGGTTTGTCCCTCAGGTTGGAACAGTCCAATGTTCTACATCTATGCAGGTTATGCTGTATATGGTAAAAACCCCAAAAGGCAATTCTTCAACATTTGATAAATCTGTCAGTCATTTGGTAATATTCAAAAAACAAAGGTCCTGCAGACCACAAAAGTTGCGCCATGGTTTTCGTTTGTTATGCAGAAGAATGTCATTTTTCCCATCTCCATCACAGTCACTGAAGGTGATTCCCACTGCAGGTAAAACATCAACTGTCGCAGAGAAACTGCCTGGTATGCATGCATTATTAACAGAAAAAAATGGCAGCCACATTTGTTTTGTTAGCCATGCACTATGAAGGAGGGACAGAAACGGCATGGCTTTTTGCTTTCACGGCTGTTCATATTTTTGGTGGACTTTTCAACATTTAAATGTTTTTGTTGCATTGTCTGTCATTGTCTGTAAAATAAACGTTTTTTTTAATAGTGCTGGACCCCAGTATGGGGAACAACATGGGCAACATTTGTTATGATAACTGCTACACAACACATCCGTCCCTAAACACATGCGATACATCCGTGTCAGTTCAATCTCAAAGAAACCAATTTTAGAAAAAGAAAATACACTTCAATCCACAAGCTTTCAAATAGAAAAATGTCGAGGACTAATGTCACGCCCTGTGTGGGTTCCCTCGTGACAGTTTGTTTGGTTTCCGTTCTGGACTCTTATTTTGTATTTAACTTCCTGTTTTGCCCTGTCTTCCTTGGTTGCCCCACTCATCCACACCTGTCCCTAATTTGTATTGGTCTATTTAGTTCAGGTGTGCGCTTCTCCCTTTGTGGGATCACTGTTGTTTGTCCGTCAGCTACCTGAGTTGTTTTTTCCTGCTGCTGCAATTATTGCGTGCAATAAACATTATTTACCTGCTATTGGTCCTGCTCTCTGCATCCTGGGGTCGAACCTTAAAGCTCTCAAGCCGTACCGTGACAACTAAGTTGACAAAAACTTACATCCATTACCCCATTGCAAATAGCATGAAAGAAAATGAACACATATTCTCATTTTGTATCACAATTTATGAATTTTCCTTACATTTTAAAACTGTTTTTTTGGAGGTTTTTTTTTCCTCAGCAGAAAACGGGCCTGTGTTCAGTCATGCATGCAAATATGGAAAAGATTTTGGTATGGACCGAAGCACAATATCCATATACCTAGCAGCTACCTTTTGGAGAGTCTACTTTTTTATATAGTCACCTCTTCCAAATTTTCAATGGAACCAGCTTGACAGGGCAATTATTGCTACTCTCCACTCTCCGACTAATGAGCTCACAGGTTGCTATTCAGTCTCTCATAGGTAAACATGGAAGACACATGGAAGACACATGGAAGACACATGGGAGACACATGGGAGACACATGGAAGACACATGGAAGACACATGGAAAACACGGGCGAGAGGCAGGGTACACACTGAACTTGTCGCCAGCCAATCACAGGGCACACATAGACAAACAACCATTCACACTCACATTCATATCTATGGACAATTTGGAGTCGCCAATTAACCATAATGCACGTTTTTGGAATGTGGGAGGAAACCGGAGTAGCTGGAGAAAATCCAGTTATCTCAGTGTTCCATATTTGAATGGTAAAAAATAAACCATCATTGTGCTTGAGGCACAGGGTAGTGGCATAGGAACTGCTCAACATGTCGTCCATAGCCTTGCCAAACACCTTTAGCATCTGCCTCTCTGAGGGGAAATAGCCATCCAGCTTCCTGACAACCTGAAATTGTAAAATACCTCCAGCTGTCAAGGAGGGTCTGTGAGATGCGGAAAAAAGAGAAATGCAGATGGCCCTGTCTTAATTCCTACAGGCAGTTGACAGGCCTTTGCCCTCATTCTCAGCAGCTGGTGCCTGAATGAAAATGGAATGTGTAATCGTTATCACAAATGACTGGCTTCATATTGAAAATGTCCTGCTTTATAATCAGAAGCAGAGAAGTGATGCAACACCTGTGTGACACAAATATGTGCCAACAAGAGCAGTCATTATTAGATTAACCTACATTTCTTTTCATCTTCTATTCAGTGGAATTTACAAATATGACACAGACAGTGAGAAAGCAAAGTTTTGAAATTTCATTTTTTAGGTGAGCTGCACGGCAGATGAGTGGTTAGCACTCAGACCCAAGTTCAATTCCAACCTAGGCCATCTCTGTGCATGTTCTCCCCGTGCATGCGTGGGTTTTTCTCCGGGTACTCCGGTTTCCTCCCACATTCCAAAAACATGCTAGGTTAATTGGTGACTCCAAATTGTCCATAGGTATGAATGTGAGTGTGAATGGTTGTTTGGTTATATGTGCCCTGTGATTGGCTGGCAACCAGTTCAGGGTGTACCCCGCCTCTCGCCAGATGACAGCTGGGGATAGGCTCCAGCACCCCCAGCGACCCTTGTGAGGATAAGCGGTAGGTTTTTTAGGTGAAATTTGATAAACAAAAAAAAGTTTTTTATAAGGCTTACCCACATTTAAAAAAAATAATAAAAAAAATCCTCTAGAAGGTCTACATGGATGAGCTGGGTATCAACATACATTTTGATGCTGACTGTACATGTGACAATGTACATATCTTTACTACCGGAAAGGTAAATCAACCTGGTTGTGCAGTGAAATCTTGCAGTCAAGGAATCAGCCCGTATTTTATTTATGTGTTGAAGTCGGAAAAGTATTTGTATTTGAGTAAAATTTTAAATGATAAATACAAATAATAATAATCAGGAAAAAAATTACCAATGATTTTTTTCATGAATTCATCAATGAACCTGTGAGGAAAAAATAATAATAACAGCCATAATCTCACCGATGGCTAAAATATTGTAGCATTGGGTATACTATATTGGTCCAAGTTGCTGTTTCAGGCGTAAGCTATAGAGGGCAGTCAGGTTCAGCAAGCTGGTTACACGCTATATAATATAAGACTGAGGCTTGGGGTGTGTTGGGGTGTGTTGATGCCGTGATGAGAATCAGTGTGCAAGACAGGAAGTGCTGTATGTTGCTGTTACAAATAAATGGCCAACTGAATACAGCCATCCTGACATGTAGTTATTTAGAATCAGAATCAGAATGCCCTTTATTGTCATTTTACATATAGAAGTCAGCTGTCATTACAATATAATTGTCAACATGAACCCCCCCACACTAACTTAAAGGTACCAAATATCACCCAGAAGTGCATCCAATTCTACACAAGCCTAAGTTCACAAACCTTACTTACTTAACCGTTTAAAGTGAATGTGCACGTTACACTGTCGACAGCCTAAACGTTTGCAATCTAATGCTAACAGTGCAAACAGGAGAATGCCCAAGCGCAGAAGTAAATAGCAACTAAATGCAATGGAATAATCACCTGGTCAAAATCCGCTATTACTGATTGAAAACAGCATCTGAAACCCAGTTGGGGTGAAAGGTAGTGTTTTTACAAAGCAAAATACGGATGCTAACTAACTCCCGTTGCTGGGAGTGACAACCAGCCAGCGTCGAGGCGAGCAGTCTGTGTCACTCTGTCCCCGTGCCTGACTGCTGAACACCAGTCTCTCATTACATCCGGGCAAGCACCATGGTCTCACAAAGAAACGCAGCTTTCTCATTCATTCATTCATTCATTTTCTACCGTTTTTCCTCCCGGGGTACACCCTGGACTGGTTGCCAGCCAATCACAGGGCATGTATAGACAAACAACCATTCACATTCAAATTCATAACCACACATGCACGGGAAGAACATGCAAACGAGGTGTGTGCAGAGGGTGGAATTGAACCCTGGTCGATCTGTGAGGTCTGCGCGCTAACCACTCAACTGCCGCGCCGCCCCAGATTTTCGATATGATGTTTTAATTTTTCCCAAATACAAATCTAATAAAAATGATTTGTTCGAATTCATTATTTAATTCGTGGAAAAAGTCATTTCATGATGCTGTTTCATGTATTTTCAGTGTTCTCTGGTAATGCGGTAAGTCTGTGTTCCACCACTTATCTTCATTCTTATCCTTATCCGGTTTGCCGGGTATGCTGGAGCCTATCCCAGCTCAGGTACAAACTTGTAAATTATTGTTTGCCAGCCAATCGCAGGGCACATATAGACCAACAACCATTCACATTTTGACAATTCGTAGTCACCAATGAACCTAACATGCATGTTTTTGGAATGTAGGAGGGAACGGTTACACAGAGAAAACCCAACGTACAAGGAGAAATGCCAACTCCACACACCCAACTGTGTGGCTGACATGCTAACCACTCGGCCGCTGTGGGGCCCCTAGAGTTTGCAGTAATAGCTAAATAGTTAAATGGTAAATGAGTTATAAAGCAGATGGCAAAGTGATAAATGATGTCAAGTTGGTGAAAGAGGTTTTTGAGACTGACCTGTGAAAAATATCATAGTAATCAAAATTTGGACGCAGTCAACTAGAAGTGGTGTTAGCTGTATGTGAGGATTTGTGACTGTAAAAGAAACCACTCCAAGATTTGATGTCAATAGTACAGACAGAAGATGAATAAAAAAATGCCTTTAACTATAACGGAGCGTCTGCGTTCAGAGAAGAAGTGAAATCACGGTCCTAAAAAAACACACTTCTACAGTATGTGTGCCTCTTATGATCTGCATGCAGCCTTTTTTTGGAATTTACATTTTCATTGGAATTTACTTTCACGAATCAACAGATAAACAACAGGTAAAAGTACGGACTTATTTGTTTACTGCACCTGTTTTGCCAGTGTTCTTCATAGATGTCTTGTTTGAAGATTCTGTATCAAAGCCCTCCAGTGTCAGTTCCTGAAACTCAGTGGATACTTTGGTATCTTGGTCCACAATATTGATTGGTGATTGGTTTCTTTCCTTACATTCTGGGAAAGATGATGCCCAACCTTCATCTGGTCCATATGTACCTAACAAAAGCAGGAAAGCAGATTCTCATTGGAAGATGCATACATTGTAGCGGAGTAGACTTTACAAGGATATTTCAAGGAGCATATCCGAGCAACCGCATATCCTCTGAAAGCTGCGTTGCCAAGATGTCGGAATTATAATGAGACGTTGCTCACAGTATAAACATTGAGTGCCTTCAACTGAGGCAGCTGCTTAAAAAGCACCAACACAATCTGAATGTCTTTAGTGGGGTAGAAAATGTTTGGAGTTTAAGGCTTCTCTGCTTCTGTGATAAAGTCAATGAGTATGCACTGCTGACCTTCTCAAGTACATCCTTGACAGCTAACATGCAGAAGATGTCTGTCACTGTGTAAACTGACAGGAGATACTAAAAAGAACTTCAGAAAATGAATAGCAAGTAACATTTACATTAAAAGAGACATCCTTTAACATTAAATGTCCAGTGTAAAAAGCCTGAGGCCAAACGAGCAACCGACACCCTTTTAGGAGATGTTTTGTATAAGCTCTATTTGATGGGAAAACTACAATGAAATGCCAGTGAACCCATTTCAAGTGACACATGGAGGTAGGGAACATGGAAAACATCATCAGCAAGCAGTCTGTCTCGCTGGACTACAAGTACAGTAAAGTCTCGTTATATCGATATTGTCGGGAGTCGGAAAAAATATCGATATAACCGGACTGTCGATATATCCGATCCTGCACCGAACTGCATTAAAAGTGGGCAATAATGCACTCGACATTGTTCTATAGTATAGAACAATGTCGAGCAGCTTAAATCAATCTTTGCTTAAGGATTTCAATACCAAAAAAGAACACGGCGAACGGCTGCTTCCAGTCAACTTTATTTTTCACACTTCCACCACCAGAGCGCAGCACACACACCGATTCCCGCACTTCCTGGTTCACAGGTCATGCTCAACCCGCCCCACATAGCTGGCCAAACACATGCCACGAACGCCAGCATGTACATATGAAAAACAGTGATTATTGCAAGCGATAAAAAGATATCTGAATACAACACAATTAAATACATGTATTTGTACGCTTGTGTCTTCGTTGGAATAGGTGTGTATGCTATGTCAGTTGGTTCTTCTGTTGCAGGCATGTGTTTGGCCAGCTATGTGGGGCGGGTTGAGCATGACCTGTGAACCAGGAAGTGCGGGAATCGGTGTGTGTGCTGCACTCTGGTGGTGGAAGTGTGAAAAATAAAGTTGACTGGAAGCAGCCGTTCGCCGTGTTCTTTTTTGGTATTGAAATCCTTAAGCAAAGATTGATTTAAGCTACTTTTGTATCGATATAAGCAGACCAAATTGGCTGGTGGGAGATGAAAAGGGCATCGTAGTAACCGGGTTATCATAATAACCGGGTATCGTACTAACGGAACTAATTACATCATAAAAGACTAGAAATTTGCCAGGAAATGAAAATAGTATCGTAATAAGCAGTAATTCGTTATAACCGATATCGATATAACAAGACTTTACTGTAACTGAAAAAAATTGATTCAACAAAATCTGGATATTTTATCCAATGGTCTACCATTTGATGACAAAATATCCATGAAGATATATTCATAATGTCTAACATTATCTCATAACCATATCTTGCATTCACTCTTCACCCTCTGTGATTGGCCAGTCACACACAGCGACCGCCTACCCCGAGACCCCAACTCTGCAAGCGGTGGTGCCTTAGCGGTGCTTCATTCACGTACAATTGGGAAGTTGAAAACGGCTTGGCGTTGGTCACAATGCCGCCACTTTATTAGGTTTTCTTAGGGATTGTGAGAGAGCTGCCAATCCTCCCTCACTGATCAGGTGTATGCCCCACCTACACTGTCCGGTTTCTCTTTGTGTATATAGTTGGCTTTAGTTATTTACATATATTTTGGTTAGTGCTTTAATTCTATTTGTTTGCCGTTTAAGTTTACGTGGCACTTTAGTTAGTTTTTCATTCAGAAGTCATTTGTGTTGTTCCTAATTTCTCATCAGTTTCTCTTTTTGTTTGAGGGTGATTGGTCGTGGCACAAACATGGAGGCGCGCCCATGGGAGTGCAGGCCAGAGGCTGATCACCTCAATTGGACTCTCCCAAGTGCCACCTGGAGGAGGGGGGGGGGGGGTTGTCTGGGTGGTAGTTGGGGAATCCAAGTTGTTAGGTGTACTTGAGTGTTTATATATACAGGAAGTGACCCTTCAGTGGGGGACTCCTGAAGGACTTATATTTAATATGAAGGGTGTTGGGAATGTAAATCGGGTACCTTTTGGACTTGCTTCACCCTCTCATTGGGAACTGTGGTTGGCCCTTCACAGGTAAAAGGGGCTGGGTGAAATTGTTCAGGAGAGGCCTGTTGTGTGTGCTGGGGGAAATGCTGCTGCACTGTCTTGTAAAATAAACTTGAAGAGCTCTCAAGCCCTGGTCTGGTGTACCTTTCAGCTGCTATGGCTATCCCGGGCTAGTAAGAGGCCATTGTTTTTCCAACTCAAAATCTTACAGGGATGAGCCGGATATTTGTTATAAACCTAGCTGAAAATGTGGATACCTCCCCTGGTGCACCGCAATGCCCATCTTGGCGCAGTCCAGTCTACCACATTACCAAATTGGCTGCGCACAGTGGTGCGCTGTGTGGGCTGCGCCATGCTCCACCACCTTGCTCTTGCGCCATGGGAATCGAGCCAGTCAATATGTTGCACTATGCAGCTTTCAGTCTTAAACTTGTTTCTTAACTACATGATGCATTCTTTTCAAAACAGCAGGCACGATCGTGCATCAGTCACAGTGTTTTTTTTTTGGGGTGGTTTGGCTGGTGATATAAAGTCAGTTGGAAAACTCTTTGTAATACTGAACGTGGTGATTTTGAGAAAAATACAGTCAGCAAGTTTGATACATTATTGCCATGTTTGCATGAATCACCAACTTTACACAGATCATGTATATGAAATACTTAAAGATACTGAAAGACTTGAATAATTAAAGAATGAAGTCTCATTGGGGGTGGCACGGCGGTCTAGTGGTTAGTGCGCAGACGTCAATTCCACCCTCGGGCATCTCTGTGTGGAGTTTGCATGTTCTCCCCGTGCATGCGTGGGTTTTCTCCGGGTACTCCGGTTTCCTCCCACATTCCAAAAACATGCTAGGTTAATTGGCGACTCCAAATTGTCCATAGGTATGAATGTGAGTGTGAATGGTTGTTTGTCTATATGTGCCCTGTGATTGGCTGGCGACCAGCGTGAGGAAAAAGCGGTAGAAAATGAATGAATGAATGAAAGTCTCATTGAATCATATATAATACATATGGTAACTTCAGATCAATCCAAACTTAAAATAACTTAAAGTACAACTCTCCGGTTAAACCACACCCACTTCTGGTTTATGCCTCACCCACAGAGTACAAGAGTACAGATACGAATACAGATGTGGTGTACTCGCTCATAACTAGTTTTCTTAAGCTTGCCTCTCTTTGTTGTCAAGTTGTTAAGTAATTAAGTTGTTGAGTCCACAGCCTTTGCACCCACATTTTATTAACAAAACACGGATTACAAAATCAAAGCCATCAGGTGCACAATAGAAGAGGAGAAACGGGCCAAAAATAAAAAATATGGTACGATAATAGGGATGAGCGAGTACTCCACTATCTGTATCTGTATCGCTACTGTAAGTGGGCAGAGTATAAACCGGAAGTGGGCGTGGTTTAGTCCGAACATGTGAAATGTCATTGACAGATACTGTTATCTTGCTCCAGTAACTTCTGCCTCAGCTTGCCTCATAAACAGATAAGCAGAGCTTGGGGAAGGGCAGAGTGCCACGCCCATAAGGAAGGCCCCTCTGAAACCAAGCATTTCGAGCCATCCCAAACGTATTTCAGGGCTCAAATGCGCAAAAAATCATTATCTGAAACGTTGGCATCGTTTAACATGACATTCTAAATACATTGAAATAAAAATGTCTAACTGTCTTTTCCTATTGTATGCGTCCAACAACAGCATCGCAACTGTCAAACATGGAGGAGGAAACATTCTGCTTTGGGGATGTTTCTCTGAACAAAATCCCCCGAGATGTGAGCAATCTAAAGAAACATCTGACCTCTGGGCTTGTCAACAAGCACAATGTTTTGTTACACAACCTTTCGAGGCAATTAGGCTCAATGTCTCCTGCACCTGACCACGTATTTTGGTCCACTGCTCATGAGAAAACTGCTCCGGCTCTCTCAGGCTTGATGGGGGCCTTCTCTAGACTGCACGGTTCTTTCCACAGATGTTTAATTGAGTTTAAATCAGAGCTCACAGAGCTCACTTCTGGTTTGTGCAATCTTTGGTCCTTCCCCATTCTTGGACATATTAAATCTGTGTGTGTCGGATGAAAATACAGTAAGTGAGTCTCCTCCATCTTTCACAGTAGGTCTGCTGTACTTTTCCCTTGATGTATCATTTTTCATCCTTGCCTTGAATTCACATTAAGCGTGTAACACGTATGTCACGTCGGCCTACCGTTTTACATGCATATATTTCATTCATTCATTCATTTTCTACCGCTTTTTCCTCACAAGGGTCGCAGGGGTGCTGGAGCCTATCCCAGCTGTCTTTGGGCGAGAGGCGGGGTACACCCTGGACTGGTCGACAGCCAATCACAGGGCACATATAGACAAACAACCATTCACACTCACATTCATACCTATGGACAATTCGGAGTCGCCAATTAACCTAGCATGTTTTTGGAATGTGGGAGGAAACCGGAGTACCCGGAGAAAACCCACGCATGCACAGGGAGAACATGCAAACTCCACACAGAGATGGCTGAGGGTGGAATTGAACCTGGATCTCCAAGCTGTGAGGTCTGCGCGCTAACCACTCGACCGCTGTGCTGCCCATGCACAGATTTAAAAAGCTCAATTCACATTAGAGGCCTCAGTGCAGCGTTGCATATCATCCAGCTCTATCGCTTTATATTTAGGTTAAAACTCAGTCATACAACAAAACAAGATAGACGAAACTTCGGGTACTTGAGGTTGTAAAACATAAGTACACATGATTATGTGTACTTAAATTAACTTACCGTCGATATCTCAAGCTGATGATATTGAGCGTCATGCCTTTTCTTTTCTTAGGTTGTCCATGGAAAACTGGTGTTTTGGGTCATTAAAAGGTTAAATTGTCCACAGATTAATTGTTTGTCATGCATTGTGTTTGTTGCAATAAGCACTGGTTACTTAATGTGCGCTTTTTAAAGCTTTTATTTAGTTAAAAAGCGAAATTTATTTTGACACCAAAAGATGTTTTATCGTTTTTTATCGTATTCTACTGAATTTATATGTATACTCTAGGGGTGTGCAACACAGCCCATATTTGTATTTGTTGAGGTGGGGAAAGTATTTGTATTTGTATTCGAGTAAGTATTTCACTTGTTGGAATAATTCCGTATTGCAAGTTTTTCGTCCGTCCAGTGGAAAAAAACAGTACTCTATTCCCAATATCATTATCGACATTTATAGAAAACTGGCTACTGACTACAAATTGGAAATTGTCAGCTAAAACTGACATGATGTTAATTCACTCCTACTATGTGCACTCAACTTCTTCAATTTTTTGCCTTTAATTGGAAGCCATACCATGCTCTTGATTTCAAAAATTGAATTTGTCAATGGCTACTCACACACTGGCGTGTTTCCAACGCTGGGTAATGTCTATTTTGTTGAATTAGGCAGCATCCTGTTCTCCCTCCTCTATCCTCAATCTCCATTGTTCCCCTCGGGTGCGTATTGATTGAAGTGGTCTTAGCTTTTAAATAAAGCTCACATTACCTATGACAGCCGATGCCAAGGTTCGAGGAAACATTAGTTATTATTAGTTACTGCATAACCTCTTTTAGCCTGGCTAGAAAAAGACAAATACAAAATAAATAACATTCATACGCAACTCTGCCGGTTTTCAACAGTGCATTTAAGTGATTGTGGTTTCAATTGTTTTGTCTAAAATTGGTTCGGCTCAACTTTTAGCTGTTCTCTTGTTACATGGCTGTATGGTATATGTATGGTGAAAGTGTTGCAGAGGAGTTACCATAGCAACACAAATGCAACCATGCTGCACCCTGTACTCTGAGTCGGTGTACATTTAATACAGGAAAGACCAGATTTAATGCCACACAGGTTAAAATAGTACTATTGTAAGAAATACGCTGTTCGTTAAATTACAAATTGTATCATACATTTATTACATCATTTTCTTCTTACAGAAAGTGAACAAATTTATTAGTAATTAATTCATTAGCAATTATTGAAAGTCAGAGAAGGGGTATGAGTTTAAAGCTCTGCTTCTTGCTACTCCTTTTTGGAAAAATTAGAAAAAATTAATTGTACATAATGTGAAATTATGTAACCTATTATGTTATGTAACCTGGGCTACCTTACCAAAATACCAATAACAATATGTTATTTGTGTTTTTTTAAACACAAATAATACTTTTAGAAATTATTATATAAAATATACACCATTTTTCCCTGGCATTGCTATTAATAATAATAATTGATTGTCATTACCACCATAACAATGCAGCAAATGACAGCTGACAGCTCAGCAAAACATATTCTGGGAACATTGAAACTACATGCTCTGAAATGGGCAACAAGAAAACACAAAAACTGTGAAACTGTGAACTGATTATGTGATGCACACAATTGTAATGTGATGCATGTTCAAATGAAATAAAACCATTACCATTATAATTACCAAAAAGGTTTCATTGAGTCACAATTTATGCATCTATTTATTTGGAATGGAATGGCCTTTATTGTCATTATACAAGATGTACAACGAGATTGGAGAGCTTCTCCTTTCAGTGCAATAGTCAAGTTAAAAAAAAATATATAAAAGTAGAGTAAAAAAGACAATTTAACAAGATATATAAAAGATATATACAAGATATCCAAAATATACACATAGTATTGCACAGGAGCATATGCAGGAGCAGACATATTGCAGATATATTAATTTTAGTGCAATGATAAGTGGGTCATAGTGCAAATAATGACTGGTGTATACAGGTGAGTAAAGTCACATATGAGTGTATTGTATTGGGTTGTTAAATAAATAAATATGACTGAGGTAGTAACAGATTTGTAGCATAAACTCTCCAACTCTATATTGTATTTTATATTGTATTTTATTCTGGCCCCTGACAAGGATTGATTCAATATTTATCTGGTTTGGGTGAACTTTCATGGTATTTTCTATTTTTTATATTTTTCATGGTATTTTTATATTATTTGCCCGTTTTTATAGGGTCATGCTTTCATGACTTGTTGCATAATAGCCACTTTTCATGTTGTACCTGTATGTCAATTAAATTTAATTCTATTCAATTCAAACACTTTATTCATACACGATGGGCAATTTAAAAGTCACAAAGAACAGAGTACAGAATTTATTTTAGTATGTTGCCTGTATGGTGATGGATGTCATGACCTTGCTAGCAAACAAGTTTACCAACATACAAGCACCAATAAATGCACCATACCGATACTGATACCTTCCTGCCTCTCAAGACCGAACCAAAAACCAATAACTTTTTATACAGTGGTATGAAAATGTTTTGCTGAGTCCACTGGGAGTTGGTGCCAGTTCGCGCAAAGATTATGTGATTGGCGCATAGTGACTTGCTGTGGCGCCGAATTGTGTTCGCTCGGCATGTTGCCATGTTGCCGTTAATTCAGTATGCGCCAATCACATAATTGAACTGGCACCAACTGGCACCAGCCCAGTGGACTCAGAGCATCATTGGCGCAACTTGGCGTGACATTCCAGTGGATTCCAATAATCAGATTGTTTGTGACATTTGGTTCCACTTGGTGGACACTTCGCACCGATTGCTTGACGCAAGTGGCGCAACGAAGATTTTGAACATTTTGACATTTTCTTGCCGCTAAACTAAATTTTTGCCGCCATTACGGGCCACCACGAGCCAGTTGGGAGGCAGTTTGAGCCACTGCACCCCACTAGGCACCTTATTGGTGACACTAGACGCCACAGCAAATTGCATTGTAACAATACATGTAACCTCGCCTCATTGGAGCTCTTTTTTAATGGGTTATTGGTGGTATTTTTTTATGTTAATGGGATTACCAGTCCGGGGTGTACCCCGCCTCCCGCCCTAAGTAAGCTGGGATAGGCTCCCGCATACCCCGTGACCATCATCATTCAGATGATATACGGCATAGAAGATGGATGGATGTATCAGCATGACGTCATAATTCCTCATATCGGCCCGATAATTGTTGGTGCACCCCTAGTAATAAAGTAATCTAAACATTCAAATGCGGTGGCACGGCGGTTGAGTGGTTAGCACGCAGACCTCACAGCTAGGAGACCAGGGTTCAATTCCACCCTCAGCCATCTCTGTGTGGAGTTTGCATGTTCCTCCCACATTCCAAAAACATGCTAGGTTAATTGGTGACTCCAAATTGTCCATAGGTATGAATGTGAGTGTGAATGGTTGTTTGTCTATATGTACCCTGTGATTGGCTGGCGACCAGTCCAGGGTATACCCCGCCTCTTGCCTGAAGACAGCTGGGATAGGCTCCAGCACCCCCGTGACCCTCGTGAGGATAAGCGGTAGAAAATGAATGAATGAATGAACATTCAAATGCCTTTCATTGGACAAAAATGTTATTTTTTCTGCTTTGAAGCAAAAAAAAAATACATGTACAGTGTTACGCACATCTTCTTGTTATTTTCATATCAACAACATTGATGTAGTGGAAAAAAACTTTATTTGAGAAATATGTCCTGACACAAAACGTTAAACACATACCGTACTGCTATTTACTTTGACAACCTTATGTCCTTGAAATATAGCTATGATACTAATAAAATATATGGGGTGCGCAATATTTGAACAGTGGAAAAAATTCAGTGGAGCTCCTGAATTATGGGGCACTATAAAGTTTGCCCCTGGCACTGGCAAGTGACTGCAGTGAAGTTTGGGAATTTCCAATGAATATATCCAACCTCACTGCATTGGTTCATTTCCTCATCTCTTCTGTAGTAGCATCCTTATACCGGCCCGGCTCCCGAGTTCATCGATTTCTGCCATTTCCCTTCCAATCCTAATGAAATCAGTGTGGGAAAATAGCCTTCACTTCTGCTGTGCATGTGTGTGTTTCGCTTTCTTATTATTTCCACGCTTGAAGGGACCTCTTCTGACATGAACCGTTAATTACAGGAAATATTTTTCCTGGAACGAACATGAACAGGACTGGGGAACAACAACATTTTCCAGTGTATGTGGTGGCATTGCTGTCTCATTATGCAGACATGCATTTTTTGTTTAAATTTGATGATAAATAAAATTAATAAGCCATGAATTAATTGAAGTTTCTTTTTCCCCTTGCTGTAAAAATCTTTATTTTCTTCCCATAATCATGGTATTGAGTTTAGCTTTTTTCCTGCAATTGTTTGCTTCTTGTCACGATGTGAGAAGCTGTCGATGGCTAGACCCCCCAGGACGCAGAGACACTGTCGGCAGGTTGCACATAAAAATGATTTTATTGAGTACGGGCAGAGCCAACAAAAGGAAAAGGCTATGTGATGACAAAACAAAGCAGAAGATATACCAAACGCACAAAAACTTAATTCAGGTGTCGACACCGGCGAGGACACACGAGTCAGTCACAGTGAACCAATGCCTTACTTTTGGTGATGCTGGGCTTTTAAATCCCACTGTTTGGAATTGCCACGAGTGCAATTAGACTGGGGTCAAGCTGCTGCAACGTCCACAAAACAGGAAGTGCAGCACACCAAAATAAGAGTGGAACATGACACTTCTTCTGCAACCATGATTTAAACACAGGCACAACGTCTACTGTAAGGTTGGTTCCTAATGAACCGAGAAACCTCCCACCAATAAAAGGTCAGATGGAGTACCCATGATTATCCCTAAGTAAATAACAGAAGCATCAGAATTCCAATGACAATGTAACAATAGCACATACTAGGTGTGTAACGGTACAATAAACAATCAATAACGCATACTGTTGACAACTTTTCAGTAAGAAAAGTAGCCATTGGTGTCCCAAATTCAAGTCGCTACAAGGATGACATTCTCTAATTTGAGAATGCTTCAGAGGAAGAAGATCTGCTGTTACCATATCAACCCCTGCAGACCCTGCGGTCCTCCGGCACGGGCCTTTTAACAATACCAAAACCCAGAACTAAAACCCACGGTGAGGCAGCATTTAGCCACTATGGCCCCCACCTGTGGAACAGCCTGCTGGAGAGCCTCAGGACTGCAGAGACTGTTGATATTTTTAAAAACAGATTAAAGACACAGCTTTTTAATCAGGCTTTTAACTCATATTTTTGAACTTTTCTTATGTTTTTATCTTTTTAGTCCTATTTTATGCTCTTAGTCTTCAGCTTTTAACTCCAGTGTTTCCTCAGGGGGGGTCCTCCACACTGGGGGCTGTGACGGGTCTGCTGAGGGGGTGCCATCCTTGGGTCCCTTCGACCCGGCCGACTGGGGGTTCCTCCCTTTAATGTGGGGGTTCGCCTGTCTGTCGGAGTCGGGGGGCCGGGGTGCTGGTCCCCCGATGGCACGGCCTGCAGCTCCTCCCAGTGTGGACAACCCCGAATGTGGCGTTTCCTTGATCCTCAGTGCCATGCCATGTCTCCCTACTGTGTGTGATTGTGTGTATGTGTGGGTGTGTGTGTGTGTGTGCGTCTAGTAAGGCGTGTGGGAGGGAGGGGCTTTCTTAGTATTTGTTTTCCTTTTAATTGTAGTAATTGTTTTTAACTCCATAAAGCACTTTGTGTTGCATGTCTTTGCAGGAAAAGTGCTATACAAATAAAGTTGATTTGATAATTTGCATATCAAATGCGTAATTGCAAATAGTGTTGTAAATACTCAAGTAGGGAAAAAACATAATCTCCAAGGAGAAACCAAAAAAAGTCAGTATAACACCATAATTACTTTTTACAAACTTGATTCTTGGACTGTTAATTTAAAATTGTCCAAATTATCCTCATAAAATATCTTTAATATTTTATATCACCAAGCGTTTTTTCCAGGTTCTCCAATCAGACTTTGGCAATTGAGAACATGTTTTTCAATAGAACTATTGAGCAGATGACGCTGTGTTTATTCTGTGGCTCACATGACAAATGTGATTCTTGGGTAGTACACTTTTCTGGTGAATATGCACAATATTACCAAAAGTATTTGCTCCCCCATCAGAACCAGGTATCCTAATGACCTGGCCTGGCCACAGGTGTATAAAATCAAAATCACCTAGGCAGGCAGACTGTGAATGGACCGCTCTCAGGAGCTCAGTCAATTCCAGCGTGGAACTGTCATCAGATGCCAACTGTGCAACAAATCCAGTCGGGAAATTTCCTTGTGCCTAAATATTCCACAGTCAACCGTCAGCTTTAATATAAGAAATGTAAGAGTTTGGGAACAACAGCAACTCACCCACAAAGGGGTAGGCCATGTAAACTGATGGAGGGGGGGTCAGAGGATGCTGAGGCGTATAGTGCAAAGAGGTCGTCGACTTCCTGCACAGTCAATTGC
The DNA here is from genome assembly GCF_037039965.1 of Doryrhamphus excisus. Lineage (NCBI taxonomy): Eukaryota > Metazoa > Chordata > Actinopteri > Syngnathiformes > Syngnathidae > Doryrhamphus > Doryrhamphus excisus. Next base: position 7,021,462 of record NC_136374.1, read on the forward strand.
TACAGAGCTCCAAACTCCATGTGGCCTTCAGATTAGCCCAAGTACAGTACACAGAGAGCTTCATGGAATGCAGTGGTGTAAAGCACGCCGCCACTAGACTATAGAGCAGTGGAGACACGTTCTCTGGAGTGATGAACCACGCTTTTCCATTTGGCAAAGAGTATTTAGATTGGTAAAGTTAGTTTCAAAGCCCTGGCAGATGGCTCTTGTAGCAAGACCAAAGTTATTTGTATCTACCGCCGCTATGTTTGACTCATGGATCACAAATCACAGATTACATTGCCTGCCAAAGACTGGAGCAGTGCAGGGATTGTTCAGTGGATTGTACAGTGCTACCTTGGCATCCCAACTAACCAGTGTGTTTTTTTTTACATCTTTACATCTCTCTGATGATTTTTGCATTGAACTGACAGTTAAAATTAAGTTCCGTTCAATAAAATATTCTGTCACAAAATCTTGATGAATGCATCAAATGACAGTTTAAACATTTTAGAAGAAAGGAGTGAAACTCCTTCCAGATGATGGAATGACATGATGACTATGTTTTATTGCAGGGGTCAACAACCTTTACTAAGAAAACAGCCATTGTACCCCATTGCCCACTAAAGAAAAATAGCCTGGATCAGCAAAACATACATTTAAAACAACATCTTATAAACTCTAAGAAGAGAATACAACAGCTAGTAGGGTTATCATGCTATCATCTTGGTTAAACCTCACTACCTGACGCCTGAAGAAATGTGTAGCACAGTCAATTGCTGGCTTGTTTCTTTTTGTTGGCGACCAACAACTGTGATGACCTCACATGCTGAGCCAATTAGGAGTCTCTCACTGTTTTGGCCGGAAAATTTGGAGGGAATTTTGGGGTATCAACGTAATTCAGATAAGAACAGACAAGTTGATCAAGTACTCTTGCTATTATTGGGAATAAACTTGCATAAATGTATGTGTAAATTACTGTAAACTTACCTGATTTGTTTAGTCGGGCACAAACAATTTCCCATGCTGCTGTGTTTTAATTTTTCTCTAATTTATTTTTTTAGAAATGTCAAATAGCTGTGGGAAAGTATGACTTTTGTCCTCCATGTTTACCTGTGTGAGAGAGAACTGAATAGCTTTCTGTCTGCTCATCCTCATGCTCATCCAATCACCAGTCAGAACTCATCCAGGATGCATTCATGGTCTCACACAAAGTTGGATTTTTTTAAACTCACTACAAAGACGTGCTTTTTCCCTACTTGAGTGTTGAAAAAAATATATATTTAGAGCCACTTTCATCACAGCTCTGAAAACATACAGTAGCAGTGCATTGAAATAGAAGCACTAATGAAGCTCCATGACTTACATTCAGAATTTGGATTTTTAGTTGAATTTTTTTTCTCTCTCCCTTGTGTTGTTTCTGTCTTCTATTTTCCTAGATAGACATACAGTAAAGTCTCGTTATATCGATATTCTCGGGAGTCGGAAAAAATATCGATATAACCGGACTATCGATATATCCGATCCCGCGCCGAACTGCATTAAAAGTGGGCAATAATGCACTCGACATTGTTCTATACACACGAGAGAAACCACGAACGCCAGCATGTACATATGAAAAACAGTGATTATTACAGGCGATAAAAAGATATCTGAATACAACACAATTAAATACATGTATTTGTACGCTTGTGTCTTCGTTGGAATAGGTGTGTATGCTATGTCAGTTGGTTCTTCATCCTCATCATCCTCGTCGTCCTCGTCATGAAAAGATTAAATAAAATATTTGAGCATTGCAAAAGGAGCCACAACAAAGAGGCTGAACAGCAACCCACCCCTGTTTTAGTGGGATCTTCCTGTTTAGTGAGAGAGGTCAGTTTCTTTAAGCTACAATACTTCTCAACAAGAGAGGTGCAACAACTGATAAAGTGTTGTACTTTTCCCTCACGTATGGTAGATAATACCTCATCAACACAAGACGCAGTTTCCTTCCCTAACGGAGCAACCCTTGGTCTTTTCTACTATAGGTACCATCAATCAACACTGGCAACAAATAACATCATGCAGTAATGGATTGCACCTTTCACTTGGGGGATGAGCCATCCATTAAAATTCAATTTAGCCCCAACATTTATTTCTGCAAACAAGTAAAAGTGCCAGTCATCATTTTGCAACATTTGTAGAGACTGAAGCACTTCTGAGCTGCAGGAGATTAAGAAGAGAAGAGAGATTAACACTTCATTTTCAACCCCACTGGAGATAGCCAAACCATAATGAGATGAATGGACTGAACACGGGCTGTACGGTGGACGAGTGTTACGCGCGCAGGCCTCACAGCTCGGAGACCCAAGTTCAATCCCAGTCTCAGCCATCTCTGTGTGGAGTTTGCATGTTCTCCCCGTGCATGCGTGGGTTTTCTCCGGGTACTATGAATGTGAGTGTGAATGGTTGTTTGTCTATATGTGCCCTGTGATTGGCTGGCCACCAGTCCAGGGTGTACCCCGCCTCTCGCCCGAAGACAGCTGGGATAGGCTCCAGCACCCCCGTGACCCTCGTGAGGATAAGCAGTAGAAAAAGAACGAATGAATGGACTGAACACTGAGCAAAACGGAAAAACAGAAATAAGTAAAATAGTGAAAACATGTAGAGTGTTTGAGCTCTGGACATATCTGACAGGGTTACAGTCTCCCTGCAAAGGCTGCAGCACAAGCACACTATTGATTGATGACCCTATCCAATCTTCAGAGTCAGTATTGGCTGCCAATCGGTTATATTTTTGAAGATCAGATAATATCAGCTTCTAGGGATGAGTGGGATCGATATCTGTAGCTGTTCACCCATCAAAATTATCTGTATCCATATCTGTATAAACCAGGGGTGGGTGTAATTTTCTCAAAATTGGCGGGACGTAAACCAGAGCTTGGCGTGGTTAACCGGAAATAGGCACAACTGAAATCAGTACATTATTTTAAGTCTACAATTAACATGGATTGATGAGAAGTTGTTATATGTATCATTATCACATACTACAGTATTAATTGGCCCTGTACCCTAGAAAGCGCCCATCAATGATACGGGAAAAGGCCGAAATGATACTGTGTCAAAGCCCAGGGCAGTGATACTGATAAAATATAGAGTTTAACCATGTCCAGTATCAGCCCCCGTAGCTGTCCACTCAGAGCGCGCTGCTCTGGTATCGTGCCCGTGAAACAACCAATCAGAGAACAGCACACGAGTGCTTAGTGCCTAGTGCTTCTCCAGTCACCAAAAAACCCAAACTTGATTAATGGAACTTTAATTGTCAGACATTGATAAGATAAGACTGTTGATAAAATATTATTGTTGAAATATTTTTGCAATTATTGTGTTTACACTGTTTAGATATAATACATGTAATAAACTGAACATTTTCTGGAAACAAAATGGTCTTTTGATTAAATAGTACGTGATAATAAGCTCATGATTAAATAGTATGTGACTTTCGGTCTTAAGCTGATACTGACACTTGGGGGCATGATACCTGGCCTGATACCAGACAAACCATGTGATAACCTATAATTATACAGCTATATGTGTACTGTGTATGTTTGTCAGTGATCTGTCAGACTTATTCGTTTTTAGTAACAACTCTTCTTCAACTTTCATTTCTTTCTTAGTTACTTTTTCTACAATGTGCCGTTCACAGGCCCATAAAAATTGTGGTCCAGAGTTGTAAACAACCCTGGTTTACAAGGCACTTTGGCGGCAAGCCTCTCGTGAGGATTATACAGTGTGCATGACGAGAAAAATGCGTGTGTGGGTATTTGGAGCGGAGTTACGATGCATACAAATGAAACAAAGTCTTTTTCGCAAATGAGTACGTCACACAGTCTTTCCTGCAATGATCCAGTATAGTGTATCCACCTGATGATACAGGCTCCACAAGCCACTGCTTGCCTCTACGCAGCCAAAGGGCAACGTCATGTCTGCATGCTCCCAAATGTAATAAATAATAATAATAACAATAAAAACAATAAAATAAATTCTCAACAAATTGCATGCAAAATGTGACAACAAAAAATCAATAAAGGTCTACCTCATTTCAGTGCCACTAAATTACCACTAGTAGTAACTCATTCATTCATTCATTTTTACTGCTTTTCCTCACGAGGGTCGCGGGGGTGCTGGAGCCAATCGCCAGCCAATCACAGGGCACATATAGACAAACAACCATTCACACTCACATTCATACCTATGGACAATTTGGAGTCGCCAATTAACCTAGCATGTTTTTGGAATGTGGGAGGAAACCGGAGTACCCGGAGAGAACCCACACACGCACGGGGAGAACATGCAAACTCCACACGGGTGGGATTGAACCCTGGTCTCCTAGCTGTGAGGTCTGCGTGCTAACCACTCGACCGCCATGCCGCCCCCTAGTAGTAACTATTAATTTAATTAAATAAATAGTAATTAATTTATTACCAAAATGAGACAACACTTGATGGTTAAGTTTTCGGTCTAGTTTTGGTATGCATCCCTACATAAAGGCATGCATTTTGTCTTTAGGGTCCATCCATCCATTTTTCAGGAGAAGCGGCATTATCCTCAGTTTGCATATGCCCTGCAATTGGCTGGAAAACAGTCTAAGGTACTTCACCCCTCACCCAAAGTCAGCTGGGATAGACTCCAGCATACCCTCACAACCGCAGTGAGGACAAGCGACATAGAAAATGGATGGATTTATAATAATCTGAGGACATACTGTACTTGTTCGGCCTGGCCGTTTTGGGTGAAAGTCCACCCTGATTCTTTTGTTGTGTGTGTGTGTTTGTGTGTGTGTGTGCGTGTGCGTGCAGATTAAAACAACACTGCACCTGTTGTTGAGGCATTTGATTTATGCCGTGAAGCAGCATTCCAGCAGATTGATACGTATACGTAAACATGTATCCAGCTTGCAAAACTACTGTATTAACCACACACAGCCTGATGTTTAACATCTCAGCTCATTAGGGTTCTGCGTGCAAGCACAAGGCTTGCATGCATTCTTTACGGCTTTTGTCATCCTTAATTATACTCGGGCATGTTATTGACTGGTGTAACCTTTTTAAGTGACGCTCGATGGCTAAAGGGTGTTCCACTCAGGGGTTGGAACATAAAGTAAAATGACAATGCAAGATGAAAATTGTGAAAACAGCCAGCAGGTTACACATTAAGTCTTTAAAAGGCTGATTTAATAGTCTGGAAGTAGCAGGGGGTGTCAGTTCTCTGCAGGGGGCTAAGCAGGGGTGGTGTCACATATATTTAGAGCCACTTTCATCACAGCTCTGAAAACATACAGTAGCAGTGCATTGAAATAGTAGCACTAATGAAGCTCCATGACTTACATTCAGAATTTGGATTTTTAGTTGATTTTTTTTTCTCTCTCCCTTGTGTTGTTTCTGTCTTCTGTTTTCCTAGATAGACATACAGTAAAGTCTCGTTATATCGATATTCTCGGGAGTCGGAAAAAATATCGATATAACCGGACTATCGATATATCCGATCCTGCGCCGAACTGCATTAAAAGTGGGCAATAATGCACTCGACATTGTTCTATACACACGAGAGAAACCACAAACGCCAGCATGTACATATGAAAAACAGTGATTATTACAGGCGATAAAAAGATATCTGAATACAACACAATTAAATACATGTATTTGTACGCTTGTGTCTTCGTTGGAATAGGTGTGTATGCTATGTCAGTTGGTTCTTCATCCTCATCATCCTCGTCGTCCTCGTCATGAAAAGACTAAGTCTATTCACTGAATCTTCCCTCTAAATTATACAAATATTTACTCCTTTACTTCAAAAGATTGTTTAATACTTACCTCATATTAATTACCTGTAATCCTCTAATTACCGTCCGTCGGTGGAAAAGTCGAAACGGTGTTAGTCGAAAATCAAACAATACGCCATTTACAGATTTCGCTAATGGTGGTATTGAAATCCTTAAGCAAATATTGATTCAGCTTTAAGCTGCTTTTGTATCGATATAAGCAGACCAAATTGGCTGGCGGGAGATGAAAAGGGCATCGTAGTAACCGGATTATCGTAATAACCGGGTATCGTACTAACGGAACTAGTTATATCATAAAAGACTAGAAATTTGCCGGGAAATGAAAATAGTATCGTAATAAGCAGTACTATCGATATAACCGATATCGATATAACGTGACTTTACTGTATTCCTGTACGGGGCAGCACAGTTTGACTTTGTTGGGTTTGCAAAGTCGCTCTTGTTGACTTCCCCTCCGCATTTGCACCCAAGGGAATCCCCAAAGCGATCACAAGTGTTGTTCCATTTATCCAAAAAGCTGAAGTGAACTCCAAAAAGGTCACAAAAGTACTAAAATCAACCCTTGGAGGGTTGAGGGAGTCAACATCGAGAGTTGTACCAGAATAACATCCGCCTCCCGTCTACCTTCTCCCTGGAGTACAGTGGGCAGTACAGGACAGAGCTCCATCTTCTAAGCTACCACAGAGGACCGTAGGAGGTCCTAAGGAGAGCCCTGCATATTCCAAAACATCTCTGTCTCTTCAGCAGGTGGACGCGACTCTGGTTCTTCTTGTATACGGCGTGGGTGTTATCACTTGAGTCCAGTTAATTGTTCAGGAATTTGTAGTTCTCCACTACCTCAATGTCCAAGCCCTGGATGATCACTGGAGTGAAGTGTGGAAGTTAATCACCATGTCCTTTGTCCGACTGAGCTCACTACAGTCCTTGATGACGTCCAGAGAAATTCTGGATGTGGCCGTGTGTGGTGTTGTGTGTGAAGTCTAATCCTTTTGCATAGCATGTCAAGGCAAAGCATTTATAAACAAAACTATAAAAAACAACCTGAAATTCGTGACAACTACAGTAAAAACAAATATATTAAAAAATGAAACAAAGGACCCAACTTTGGAAACCAAAACTACCCTAAAAATATTCCAAATATAATATCATTTGTAATATACAATTATGTACATTACTATACATTCATTCATTCATTCATTCATTTATTTTCTACCGCTTTTCCTCACGAGGGTCGCGGGGGGTGCTGGAGCCTATCCCAGCTGTCTTCGGGCGAGAGGCGGGGTACACCCTGGACTGATCGCCAGCCAATCACAGGGCACATATAGACAAACAACCATTCACACTCACGTTGTTTCTTATTATTTGTGAGAAACTGCATAGAGCTGCACCTACAACTAGTGATTGCTTGATGACATTGTTGCTTGGGTTGAAAGTTAGTTCCATTTATCATTTTCCCACCTCTATGATGTTGGCAATTACATCAAATCAAGTGCAAAGGTCATGTCAGAGAGGGCGACTTAAACCACTATTGGATCGCAGGCCTTGTATTTACTTTTATGCCGTCTGTGCATCTTAGGATCCAATTACTGACCAGCTAACAATTAGAGCAATTACCTGTAAAACATATGGAATAAATGGAATGTTTTTGTAGTGGGGGCATATATTGAAAGCCCACTAGATAGTGGAAGAGCTATTGAGATGGAAGAAAACTTTATTAAAGTAACAGCCACACTTAAAAACTCATTATATTATAGCATTAGCATTATATTATATAGCATTATATTGAAAAAATAAGATTTTATTTTGTACAGTAAAAGTGTTTCACCCAAGATTTCATTTATATTGGCATTCCAATTAATCCCTGCACAGCACAGCGGTGAAAACATGTCAATGTGAGTGGACATTCACCCAAAAATGATGCTTTATCATCAGTTGTCATTAAGTGTTAGGACACCATGGAAAGATTCTGGTCTGATAATGGAACTACTGACACATCAATGTAGTGGATGAATCGTTACAGCCCTAAAATGTTCCCGTAATGAACGCTGCAAGTCCCATTAACCTGTTCCAGACACCCAAATGTTAACTTTTAGTAGACACTTCTTCCCAAGAGCCATCACCACCCTGAACTCAGACATACAACGTACCCGGTCATTAGCATAATGCAAATGTGCAATATTTCCATACCTCAAACATATTGATTTATTTAACAACCCAATGCAATACACTCATATGTGACTTTACTCACCTTGTATATACAGTCATTATTTGCAGTATTTATTATTTGCAAATAATATTTGCAGTATTATTTGACTGCATTATTTGCAGTCAGTATTTGCAGTATAGTACCCTATAAAAACGGGCAAATAATATAAAAATACCATGAAAAATGTAAAAAAATAGAAAATACCATGAAAGTTCACCCAAACCAGATAAATATTGAATCAATCCTTGTCAGGGGCCAGAATAAAATACAATATAAAATACAATATAGAGTTGGAGAGTTTATGCTACAAATCTGTTACTACCTCAGTCATATTTATTTATTTAACAACCATTACAATACACTCATATGTGACTTTACTCACCTGTATACACCAGTCATTATTTGCACTATGACCCATTTATCATTGCACTAAAATTAATATATCTGCAATATGTCTGCTCCTGTATATGCTCCTGTGCAATACTATGTGTATATTTTGGATATCTTGTATATATCTTGTTAAATGGTCTTTTTTTTTACTCGACTTTTATATACTTTTTTTTTTAACTTGACTACTGCACTGAAAGGAGAAGCTCTCCAATCTCGTTGTACATCTTGTATAATGACAATAAAGGCCATTCCATTCCACACTTATTATGGAACCGTTATATTTGTATATGCAGAAAACAACTTGAAACACATGTACAAGTACATGACAAATGAAAGAGATAAATGAACATTTGACGCCACGTTTATCTTGATTGAGAACATCTCTCTAACATGTCCTACTGGCTGGACGTGTCCTTAATACAAAAGAGCAGCTCGTGTTTTTTTCCCAGATGACACTGCTTCTCACTATCTCAAGGGGAGAGCCCAGCCACCTTATGGAGAAAATTAATTTCACCTGGAAAGCCCAAGCCTCTTGTGAACGTCTTCTGGGAACACGTCTCCTGTCAGGAGATTCAAACCTCACCTTTGGGAGAGCTTTAACCATTTTTTTAAGGCAGTGGACACTGAATCCAAGTGGGCCATGTTCAGTGCCTCCAATAAAAGGCAGCCGATCAAAGCTGTGGCCGCAAGGTGGTCAGTGCCTGTCGTGGTGGAAAATCAGAGATGTTGTCAAGATAATGAAAGAGCCCTACCAGGCCTTTTTAGCCAATGGGAGTCCATATGTGATGACCTGCTACACACTTTATGACCCAGTGTTACCGGTCAGGGCTCGACAATAACGATGTACCGATGGCCCGGGGCAAGTTAAAACAAAATTTGGGCAAGTAAATCCAATCAGTGATATTCCCGTCGGGCAAGTGCACTTTGGCATGCCATACTGCCAAGAGTTTTTTTAAAAGCGGATGTTGGTAAAAACACGGACTGCGTAATTCCGGTGGTAATTTGCAAACCAATCCTTGCAAATCTTGAAATGGACCAATCAGAATCTTTTTTTTTTTAATTACTTTTTTTTTCCCTTTATTTGGGCAAATATATGAAACATTACAGTGCATTTCTTACATCAATCAAAATATAACTTTCCATTATTTACATTTGTATTCAACTATCTGATAACAAGCCCAAAAGGAGTAGGCTGAAGCAAAAGCTTATGAATGCCTACCCCTTTTTGCAAGATATAATCATGTTCATGCCACTGTCTTGTTTTCCCCTGTTATTATTATCATTGTAATATTATTATTATTATTATCATTATAATTATTGTTATCATTTAGACCGCGGTCCGGAGTCCACAGTCCGCGTTTTACCCACACCCGTTCTTGTTCGCGATCAACCAATCAGCGATCGTTTGACTACGAAAACATCTATCATGGCGTCCCTGCCAACATGGTGTAATTCTTCAACAACTTGTGAAGGAAACAGCAAAAAGTGATGAACCAGTGCCTCCTAAACAAGTATTTTATTAGCGGCAGCAAATCAATTGATGGCACAGGTGAGTGAATCGCATTGCTGTGACAATTTGAAGTGGTCACAATGAAACACCAGCGATTACATCCAATACCAAGTGCGGATTTTGCACAAGCTACAAAATCTAGCGCTTCCATTTCTCTGTGTATTTTTCTCACCTTTGCTTCACAAATTATTGTTTGACCATTGAGCATTTTTTTCTGGATTAAAAACACTTTACTAGTACACAAATGTGTCTATTCAATAATGTTTCATTGTGGTGCACAACTTATAAATATCACTGCTTACTACGATGTGTAAAGTAGTATGTAGCATGTAGCATGTTAACATACGTTTCAGACATTCCTCCAAATACAATTATGATGAATTATCAGCATATATTGATATATGATATCATTATGGCGGTCTTTTCATTTTACATAGGGCAAGTACGGGCAAGTAGTTCTCACCTTAAGGATTCCCCATGGGCAAGTCATTTTTGTTTTTAATGTAGAGCCCTGCCGGTAATGATGTCATGTTTACATTTCCGACGTAATGCCAGGCAATTCCGAGTATAGGCATTGAAATGTTTGCATACAATGTTTTCAGACTGATTTTATTTTGAAATGAACGCAAAGTTTCAACCTTGAGGCATCTGACTTCCAATTTGGATCGCAATTTTCACATTAGCATGACCAGAGAGTGTTCTGGCTCTGCCCCCCCCCCCCCCCCCCCCCCAAAAAAAAAGATAGACCCCTGACTGATTCTGTTGCATCACAATGGATTCAGTGTGAGCCCGGAGTTAATGTGGTGGATCGGTGAAAGGAATAAATGGTGGGGCTTTCTCGTTTGATAAAGTTGGACTCACCAGCCCATGGAATGATATGCCGGCAAACTGGTTGCTTTTATAACATTCTCATTTGAGTTTGCCACCTAAATGTGACTTAAACAATACTGTATTATTGTTTATCGCCAGATTTGGGATTATGTGTGTAATCCAACATGGCTGAATAAACAAGCAATGCTGGGAGCAGTCCACGTGATTATTAATACTGTAACAATCAGCGTACCCAAGGGGGAAACACAAGTTTGTTCTGCACAATCCTTCCAGCCATACATTTTCTACCGCTTTATCCTCACGAGCGTCACGGGTATGCTGGCAACCCTTGACTGGTCGCCAGCCAATCACAGGGCACTTATAGACAAACAACCATTCACACTCACATTCATACCTATGGACAATTCGCCAATTAACCTAAAACGCATGTTTTTGGGATATGGGACGACAACAGAGTACGCAGAGAAAACCCACGCATGCATGGGGAGAAAATGAAAACCATCTCCACACAGAGATGCCCAAGCGGGGAATCGAACCCGGCTGTGTTGCCACAGTACAGCTGTTCTGCACAATATTATACGATAATTGAGACAAGAACAGTGGTAAAATTTTAGCCAAAAATGTAATCAAAAACTAAATGGGTTCCACTGGAACATAACAGTCATCATGCGGTTTTATTTTATTATACATAAAATTGTGAAATAACAGTGTATGAGAACTCAAATATATGTATGTATAGATATGTATATATAGAGATTTTTTTTGGGAGGTGGGGTCAAAAACTGACAGGCAAAGAAAAGAACGTGGCAAAAGATACACAATGGGGGACTGGCAAAGTGCTAAATAGCGTGACTAATTGAGTCGCAGGTGGCAACTTGATGAACAAAACAGCGATCACGAAGACCTCCCGTAATGACTCACAAACCGCACTGTGAAGCACATGCATGCAATGAGATAAGCGAGAGGAATTACCTTCTCAAATTAATAATCTGGCAACAACAACAACAACAAATTATGCCTGGCGTATTTAAATGAGCTTATAAACGTAGAGCACACAGTGATAATTAAACATAATGAAATATAGAAATACATACAGATTAAATATAGGAAGTGAATAAATGTGCTGCAATCGATGTGAAAAGGATGGGGATATGATTAAATAATCTTCTTACTGCTTTTGGACATGCAAAACTGTGAATTGTAAAGAGTGTGCAGGTTCTAAATCAAATTAAACCATTATCATTACCATTAGCGCCTCTCATCACATTTAAATGAGCAGGGCCCAAAGGACTGCACATCAGAGGCCACAATGCAACATCACGTGGACCACATTGCGGGGCACATGTTATCTGTTCCTGTGCCATGAATAGGAGTACAAAATTAAGTGTTTTAACCCATTTAAACCATAATAAAAAATGAAAACAGGGCCAAGAGGACAACACACCACAGGCCATGCAAAAGAAGAGAGAAGAAAAGAAAGTAAAAATAAGAACACCATGACATTCACAGTATATTCAATAAAGACTGACTACATTGGGAGTCATTTTAGAAAATGTACAGTATGAATAATTGCGTAATCATTCTAAGAGTCTAAGACCAAGACCAACCAACCCTCCCTTGCAGTTCTGCCACAGACTTCTATTATTTGATAAACACCAGGTAAAGATAGGACGTTAAAGATAGTGTGGCAGTGGATACAAAAGAAAAATGTACTTCTATTCAGAGTGGACAGTTGAGGACCTGCTTAGGGACACAGATAGCAAAAACAGGCACAGCCAGCAGGTAATTAATGGTATTGAGACCAGTCTCGGTAGGGGATGAACCTAGGCCCTCTTATTAGACACTTTCCCCAGACCTTCCCATTACCTGGAACAGCATAATGACTTTGTGTGCACCTCAACATAGCGTTGCCCCAATTGCTGCACTTATAAACATGGACATCAGAGTCGCCACTTTGACCACTCCAGAGCTTTTCAAAGCTCTCTCTGGTGGTACTAATTGTTTCTCTGTCATGTTTGCTGCCCTCATAATGGATGTCATTATTATTTTGGAGCTGGATGATAACTGCTTTGTGCCAGTGAAAATTCCAAGAGGCATTTACTCCACAAGAGGCGTTTACTTTACTTTAAAAATGACTGGGTATTTAAGGTTTACTCATGACACCAAAACATATGTTCATCTTGTTACTTTTGTCATATTTCCTGTGTTAGATGTGTGCTCCGATGTCAAAAAATGAACCCCCTATTTCCACTTGTTGTAACTGAAACCAGACTGGAGAAAAGGGGTGTCAAATTTTGCTGAGAACCGTCACACCTGGAAGTGCCCATGGACTCTAGATGGATTCTATATTGGTTGTGGTGCAGTTTTCATTTAATTTTTTTTGTTTGTTATATTTTTCGGATATTATGTCTGCAGAATTGTTCAAATTTCTCAAAGATGCAATTTGCTGAGTCAGATGATTCAGGATTTTGGCACATTTCAACGACAATTGTTTAATTTCTGCACCACAGATAAAGAAAAAATTTGGGACTGAATTTAATTACACAAAACATTCCTATAAAATGGGCACAAAAAAAGAAGGTCTACTGGTCTATGTGGGTTTAGGGCTGGTTTAGCTGGTGGACCATGCTGGTGTATGCTGGTCAATGCTGGTCTATGCTGCTAGACCAGCACCAGCAAGTTTCACCAACATGATCTTGTGGGTGAAGCTAGTTCAACAGCAAGTTTTCATAATTGGTCAAGGAGACCAATTATGCTTTTCCACTTTTCTGACCTTTAACAGGGCTCGACAATAACGATGTACCGATGGCCCGGGGCAAGTTAAAACAAAATTCGGGCAAGTAAATCCTATCATTAATATTCCCGTCGGGCATGCTAAAGTGCACTTTAGCATGCCGTACTGCCAAGAGTTTTTTTAAAAGCGGTTCTTGTTGGGTGTTGGTAAAACACGGACTGCGTAATTCCGGTGGTAATTTGCAAACCAATCCTTACAAATCTTGAAATGGACCAATCAGAATCGTTTATTTAGACCGCGGTCCGTAATCCACAATCCGCATTTTACCCACACCCGTTCTTGTTCGCGATCAACCAATCAGCGATCGTTTGACTATGAAAACATCTATCATGGCGTCCCTGCCAACATCGTCTAATTCTTCAACAACTTGTGAAGGAAAACACCAAAAAGTGATGAACCAGTGCCTCCTAAACAAGTATTTTATTAGCGGCAGCAAATCAAATGATGGCACAGGTGAGTGAATCACATTGCTGTGACAATTTGAAGTGGTCACAATGAAACCCCACCGATTAGATCCAATACCAAGTGCTGATTTTGCACAAGCTACAAAATCTAGCGGTTCATTTTCTCTGTGGATTTTTCTCACCTTTTGCTTCACAAATTATTGTTTGACCATTGAGCATTTTTTTCTGGATTAAAAACACTTTACTAGTACACAAATGTGTCAAATGTGTCATTGTGGTGCACAACTTATAAATATCACTGCTTACTACGACTACGATGTGTAAGGTAGCATGGCTTGCCATGTTAACATACATCTCCACAATTTTTCAGACATTTTTCCAAATACAATGCATCAGTACTATTATCTGATGAATTATCAGCATATATTGATATATGATATCATTATGGCAGTCTTTTCATTTTACATGGGGCAAGTTCGGGCAAGTAGTTCTCACCTTAAGGATTCCCAATGGGCAAGTCATTTTTGTTTTTAACGTAGAGCCCTGTTTAAATATTGTATTTTCGTGTTGAACGATGCCAAAGTTTTACATAGTGAGGTTTACGCTAAGGATGAGCCTGGTACTCGTTACAGACGAGTAACTAGAGGGACAGCAGCTCAAAACTCAACCAAAGCAATTATAGGAAAACAATTAAAAGCACAGTCACTTCACTGGGAACATGTAAAAAACAATGTCATGACAATGTTTCAAATTGATCAAACAAACATACAGCTCCAAAATTATTTTCAAAACCTATGGACAACCCCCTGCTTGGAAGTTACATGGAATACATCATGTGTTGTGATTTATGAATATAAAACCCACAAAGAATGAATGAACCATCATAGTCGCCTCTTTACTGTCACGGTCCGACTTGTGAGTTTTACGGTTCGACCCCAGGATGCAGAGATAAGGACCCAAATGCAGGTAAAAATATATTTATTTATGCTATGCAACAAAACGACGCACTAGCAAGTCCAACTCAAAACATGGCCGACCGACAAAGAACTAAATAGGAATCACAAATAATGGAAAACAAGTGCGGGAGATAATGGAAATCAACGGAAAACAGAACAGAGTAACAGAGGAAGTGAATACAAAATAAGGGCATGAACGAGGAACAGAGGTCGACGAGAAGAAACACAAAACTGTCACACGGGCAAAGATGCAGATTGTGACATTTACTTTGTTACCTTGTAAATGGAGAGAGAAATAATATTCCTTTTGAATATGTCTTTTTCTAGCAAGGGTAGCGGGTTTCAGAACATCTAAAGCCAGAAAAGAAATGTCATGTAGTCTGACAGATATTTTTCTCCTTTATAAAGATATACTGTATTTCCAAACAGTATTTCACATATTCTGTTCTATAATGTTTGTCCTCATTAGAGTCATGGGTGAACAGGAATCAATCCCATCCTAGCGCACAATGAGTTTTTCATTTTTTATTATTTCTCTTGTACAAAATATGAGTAAATGTGACAGTGAAAGACATTATGTGAAACATCCCTTTTTGTGCAAGTGGGTGTTCCAGCATAAAACAGCAGCTCTTTGTCTTTGTTATTCCAATTAATTTGCACAACTCCCCCGAGATGTGTGTTTTTGTTGCCGGGTGTGGACGTACGTGTGTAGGTGTAGTAGAAACTGGGTCATGGTGAAACAATAACTATTTGGTGAAGACAGGAAATACTGTGGCTGTGATACAGTTGAGGCAAATGAATACAAAAATAAGAGGTGGTATACATGATGACTTCAGAGAACATTTTGCAGGACTAGTTACTGTATTCGATTCATCGATCTACATACATCAGGGGTGGGCAAACTACGGCCCGGGGGCCACATGCGGCCCGCCAAGCGTTTGAATCCGGCCCGCCAGTTGCTTTTTCCACCAGTATTTCAACTTTTACCTACAAAATCCTTCTGTTCACCTATAAGTCTATACATAACCTAGCCCCCCCCCCCTTACCTCTCTGACCTCATCCACATTCTCAAGCCATCCCGTTCCCTCAGATATTCCGCGTCCCTCCATCTCACTGTTCCCTCTGCACGTCTTAGCACTTAGCACACTCTGGAACTCTTTGCCACCAGAACTCCGTAACTCTGCCACCCTTCCCATCTTCAAATCCAAACTCAAAACTCATCTGTTCAACCTTGCCTATTCCCTTTAACTGCTTCACATGGTCCCCCCTCCCCCTATTTGTTGTATGTTCTTATTCATTGTATGTTGTCTTTTATCTTGTATTTTATATTGGTGTTTTTATATCTTCTGTACAACGACCTTGGGTGTCCTGAAGGGCGCTTTTAAATAAAATTTATTATTATTATTATTATTATTATTATTTTAACATACAAACTGGCAACATGACTTGCAAGTTGGATGTCTTCTTTATTTATATTAGTAAAAAAAAAATGTAATAACATAGTTTGATGTGGTGTGATGTTTAAAGTGCTCCTGAAAAAAGGGACATGAGAACATACAGCTGATATAACACTTTTACAGACAAAAATAGACAAATAATTCAAGGAAAATTATAAGCATAAAATTGTGTGTGTGTAAAATATATGTTCTGGCCCCCGTGGACAATTTTGTTAACTCAATGCGGCCCACAAGTCAACATATTTGCCCACCCCAACATATTTGTAATTTATATAATATCTAGATTCTAGATATTATATAAATTACAAATGAGAAAACAAATGGGAACACATGAGTGATGCAGTTAAAATGTAAATGATCTTTATAACATATTCTTTCATTGGCATTGACTATCTTCCAGATGTGTATGTGACAGACTGATGCTTGATGATTTGTGAATTACACGGCAGATCCTTTTTCTCCATCCATCTGCAAAACAGCTTCAGCTGTTGTGTTGCCTTCACGAAGCGCTATGGCAGCTGCACCTCACTGATTCTCCTTTTATAGCACTTCTCATGGTGAGATTTCCCATTTTGCTAATTCAGCTCTTTTCCTCCTTTTTGATTTCAATGTCTTGATTATTCCGCATCGGTCAGCTTTGATTTGAAGAGGAAGCCGATGGAATTATTGCTTTACTCATTCACAATTATTGCTCTCTGCTCTGGCTGTGCTGCGCTGGCTCAGCCTGTACAGAGATCAGCAAATATTATCAACGGAAGCTGCCACCAGCATTTTGACGCATCAGCAGATG
The DNA here is from genome assembly GCF_037039965.1 of Doryrhamphus excisus. NCBI lineage: Eukaryota > Metazoa > Chordata > Actinopteri > Syngnathiformes > Syngnathidae > Doryrhamphus > Doryrhamphus excisus. Next base: position 7,038,600 of record NC_136374.1, read on the forward strand.
TCTGCGACTACCAGGGAACAATACAGCGAATTAACAAAGCACGTGCAATTACACAGTCAGTATAGCTTTCCCATTTAGCACTTGTTTAATAAACTGCCCTTTTATAAAACCACAAAAATTGAACGTTCCTTGGGTCTTTATTCCAAGCAAAGGACCCGTCTAAACAACAGACTTTAAGACAAGAGTCTGCAATGAAAAAAAATATGACTAAAACTGCTTTTATTGCTACATGGGAACAGGAGTTGAGTTAAAAGCTCACATCTGAGCTCTTCTGACCTCGAAACACCAATGGCGCCTCTGACAAAGTGTGTCCGACAATGAGCGCTATCCCTCGAGCAGGCGAGGTTTGCCACACTTCCGGCTTCTTCTGAGCTCCACTGCAGTAGTGGTGCTACGTTACCACTCTGAGTTCTTACGCAGTAAAACAGGGGTCTCCAACCAGTAGATCATGAGCTGCCAGTAGCTTCAATTAGCTCTGGAAAGATTTTATTAATTTATTATCAACTCCTCAATCCACTGTATTAAAAAATGGGACTTGGTCATTGTAAGAAAGCACTTTGGACGTGTGACAACTCACAGTGGAGTGGGCCTGTCCTAGGTGGAATAAATTAAAACAGAGCACAAATCCAAGGAGATACAACTGGAACAGGTGAAAATTCTGCTCAATCTAAAAAGCTTTCTGTGCAGGTTATTTTGTGTTACTGTTCTATAGGAGTCCGCAACTTTGAATTCAAAGGCACCGTTTCTTGTACAAAGACATCATTTTTTTTTGTTACGATTCCACATTGTAGTCCACCTTATGCACAAAGCTGGCTGGGGGAAGGTCTGTTACCTGTAGTATGACCAAGCACTAAAAGCATTTGGTTCCATGTCAATAAGAAGGGAAGGGAGGTAACTGCAAAGAACACAAACTATAGTCATGGTGTCAGATAAATAGAAGAGAACGGATACACAATGTACACACATCGTATTTAAATAATCAGTGTGTATTTACTTATGTACATTCATTCATTCATTCATTCATTCATTTTCTACCAATTTTTCCTTACGAGGGTCGCGGGGGTGCTGGAGCCTATCCCAGCTGTCTTCAGGCGAGAGGCGGGGTACACCCTGGACTGGTCGCCAGCCAATCACAGGGCACATATAGACAAACAACCATTCACACTCACATTCATACCTATGGACAATTTGGAGTCGCCAATTAACCTAGCATGTTTTTGGAATGTGGGAGGAAACCAGAGTACCCGGAGAAAACCCACGCATGCACGGGGAGAACATGCAAACTCCACACAGAGATGCCCGAGGGTGGAATTGAACCCTGTTCTCCTAGCTGTGACGTCTGCGCGCTAACCACTAGACCGCTGTGCTGCCTACTTATGTACATAGTATGACAAAAAAACTAAGTACACAAAATTAAATACATAATATTAACAAGTATTTAAAGAGCAGTAGGCGGCACGGCGGTCGAGTGGTTAGCGCGCAGACCACACAGCTAGGAGACCTGGGTTCAATCCCACCCTCGGCCATGTTCACCCCGTGCATCCGGTTTCCTCCCACATTCCAAAAACATTAATTAGGTTAATTGGTGACTCCAAATTGTCCATAGGTATGAATGTGAGTGTGAATGGTTGTTTGTCTATATGTGATTTGCCCAATTCAGGCAAATCAGCAAAAGTTATATACCGCAGCTGGTGGAGTGTTTGGATCCAGACCCAGAGATGGTTGGTTCAATTCCTGATTTTAGCTCAAACCAATCAATTTACTCTTACTTTCATGATACATTTTAGCATATTTCCACAGCATTTCAGTCAAGCTTCAGCTTCCGGACGGCTCCCGTGTTATTTAAAAATTTTGATTTTTGTACCTTTTCAAATGATTTCAGTTTCGCTTCAGCTTTTCAGAATTCACACACAATGTCTGCTGACATTGCATCATCTAGTTACGTCAGGTATTAGGGTTAATGTGCCAGCAAACGCGGTGACATCACTTGTTATGAGCCAATTCAATTGTTTGTTTACTGCTGTAAATCATCCATTCATTTTCTATGCTGCTAATCTTCGAATAGAACAATGGCTTGCTCAGAAGGAAGACGTTGATCGAGAAATGAAAGGATGGACCTAAATGTGTTCATTCTTCTAGAACTGTAGCGCTCAGAATGAAAAATCTATAAGCGTCATAGCACATTAATTTACAGCACAGCAATGTGCAAATGAGTCTTTACCAAGGAATGTAGGGAAATTAGAGCAAAACAACAACATATTTTGCTGACGAAGCTAAAAACAGCAAAGTGCAACAAGATGGAGAGCAGTGAAACATACAAGCGTATTCAAATTGTATGCCGAGTACAACAAATTCAGACATGTTGGCAGGTCTGCACTAATATTCAAAGTCTTCCTTGCATTGTGCTCCCCTGACAGTTTACCGCGTCCCCTTCACCATTTTAGAAGCACTAGTTTAGGGTGTGCAGGGTTTCATTACGTTTGTTATTCAAATGAGCTTGTCTGTTTGACACAGTTTAATTCAAAATAAAGTTCAGAACTTTGCCTTGAAAAAAAAATGGATAAATGGACCTTGCTTAATTTTAATTGGAGACCCAATGCGTAGTGTTCACGCAGAAACATAAGACATGCCTTAGCCGTGTCATTTATTCATTCATTCATTCATTTTCTACTGCATTTCCTCATGAGGGTCGCGGGGGTGCTGGAGCCTATCCCAGCTGTCTTCGGTCGTGAGGCGGGGTACACCCTGGACTGGTCGCCAGCCAATCACAGGGCACATATAGACAAACAACCATTCACACTCACATTCATACCTATGGACAATTTGGAGTCGCCAATTAACCTAGCATGTTTTTGGAATGTGGGAGGAAACCGGAGTACCCGGAGAAAACCCACGCATGCACGGGGAGAACATGCAAACTCCACACAGATGGCCGAGGGTGGAATTGAACCCTGGTCTCCTTGCTGTGAGGTCTAACCACTAGACCGCCGTGCCACCCCCGTGTCATTTAATGCTTCTAAAATAGTTGACTTGACTAATACAGAGTTTGTATGGAGCTTGTGTTTTGTTTTGAATGTTGCCTACAGCAATGTCCGCTCGGCCTCTCATCAACCCAGATGATAAATGACTCCACTCCACGCCTCATTTCACGGTGGGACTGATTAACAGGGCAGGAGACGGTGGCATATCGGGTGTAAACCCTACATTAATCACACAAGAACTTTGTTGTGGGTTGACTTGTGCCAGCTTGTAATTACAGTATATCCTCATACAGTACAGTTAATATATAGATATAGTATATAAGGCAAATCAGTGTACTCGTTTTGTGCAATTCTTTGCGGACAGCTAGCACTCTGGGTAAGAATCACTGCAAAACATGAGTAAAATAATAAATGGGCCTGGGCTTGTTATAGGCATTGCAATTAAGATATAATGTGTGTCAGGATAGTAATTTACGAGTCATATAGTGCTTAGCACTGCTGGTAAAGTACTCAAGTTCTTAACAGAGTTTTTCTTTTTACAGTGCTTTATGTTTAATTAGTTTTGATAATAATAATAACCTCACAAACTGTTGTTAGAGTGATTTATGAAAGACTTTACACACTGCAGTAACCCATAATGGAGTGTTTAGAGCTGCAGTGTTTTGGATAGTTGCTCTACTACATAGTAGTCATATACATGGTAGAACACGAATACCAAACAACTTCTTTTTTTTCCCCCCACAGCCCACATTGCTGTTTTGGCTGATTTAGAACTTAAACCGGTTGTAAAAGGTCCGTTCTGTCATGAATGGTACTGCAATGGGGGCTCTAGTGTTCGAAAAGATGAAGCATAAGGTGACTGTCCACACAGGAATGTTTACAGTTAGTGTTTTATTTTGTCAGCCTTTTCTTCAACGTCAACAGCATTTTGGGTGACTTGAAATGGCAATTTTTGAAAGTGGCTTACAGGGTAGGGAAATCTGATAACTCTGTCTTGTCGTTGCTGTGTGGACAAGCAAACCACTGATAAGGATGACATGCATCGTTGTCATCACGTGACCAGAAGTTAGTGGTTGTGTACTGCTCTTGAAAAAGGCAACATAATTCAGAGTATTTGGATTGGCATGCCTTCCAGTTGACATTCTCCTGATATTTTTTTGTTTTATACAGCAAAGTGACTCAAAGAAGTAATTCCACATGGTCGTACATCTAGACAAGCCGGAAAAGTGGAAGACGGTGATGTCATTTGGTGATTCCATCTGTTTACAGAACCACATGTATGTATTACATCCTTTTCACCCAGTAATACGCTCCCGTATGGATGTGACTATTTACTGATCAGCCATATGACACAACATTCATTCATTCATTTTCTACCGCTTATCCTCACAAGGGTCGCAGGGGGTGCTGGAGCCTATCCCAGCTGTCTTCGGGCGAGAGGCGGTGTACACCCTGGACTGGTGGCCAGCCAATCACAGGGCACATATAGACAAACAACCATTCACACTCACATTCATACCTATGGACAATTTGGAGTCGCCAATTAACCTAGCATGTTTTTGGAATGTGGGAGGAAACCGGAGTACCCGGAGAAAAACCACGCATGCACGGGGAGAACATGCAAACTCCACACAGAGACGGCTGAGGGTGGGCATGGCATAATTAAATGAAAATGTAATTGTTGTGTTGAATATTTTTGTTACAGTATTTTATGTTCTTAATGTGTTCTGTGTACACTGTGAGTGACTTGGGAGTTCAATCAGGTATCATTTCGGCATAAAATCCGAATTACACCAAAGCTTAACTTACATCACAGTCTAGGACAGTTCCCAAACATATTTTGCAGTGCCCCTTTTTTAGACATAAAATGATCTTCAGACTATGTATGCCAAGTGGAGACATTTTCATGAGTAAATTTACTCCCGAGGCTGCACGGTGGACGAGTGGTTAGCGCACAGACCTCACAGCTAGGAGACCGGAGTTCAATTCCAACTTGGGCCATCTCTGTGTGGAGTTTGCATGTTCTCCCCGTGCATGCGTGGGTTTTCTCCGGGTACTCCGGTTTCCTCCCACATTCCAAAAACATGCTAGGTTAATTAGCGACTCCAAATTGTCCATAGGTATGAATGTGAGTGTGAATGGTTGTTTGTCTATATGTGCCCTGTGATTGGCTGGCCACCAGTCCAGGGTGTAACCCGCCTCTTGCCCGAAGACTCCAGCACCCCCCACGACCCTTGTGAGGATAAGCAGTAGAAAATGAATGAATTAATGAAAAATGTACTCCCTTCATTGAAAAAAACTCTAAAAGGTTAATAATGAAATATGTCCCCGGGAACCCGGGAGCCCCAAGCTACAGGTCACATATGGCGGCTCCACACCAGCAAATCCGGTATTCTGTAACCCTTAATGCTTGAATTATTTTCGGAATGCACACATCCTGGACTTAACTCTGACTCTTTTGGAAACAATTTTGTGGCCACCATCACCCCCTCCCTCCAATTTCTATGACACACCAATTTCATAATATGTAAGAATAGTGCCTTCCACTGTACAAACGATGTTGCATAAGATACAAGGCACATTTAAGTTTTTTTTTTTACATTTAGCTAAATATGTCATCTCCCTTGGTGGTCTTTGAACAGGCTTTTTCACCGTAGATGTATCCATAGCGGTTGCAGGGTGTACTCGTGTACTCATGGAACAAAGTGAGCATGTGTATCAAGGGAGAGCTGATATTCCTGGAGCTGCAAAATTCATGCTCTCCCCTTCACACCCTCAAGGAGAAGCTGTAATTTATACACTTGAAGCACTCCGACTGCTCAAGAGCACACACACACATACACACGCAAACACATATTAATTCTAAGAACACACACACACACACAAATGATAGATCTGAGCTGTAACTCCATCTGTGGGGCCCAATGGAAAGGTTCTTTTTTTTTCCCCTTCATTTTTAAACCAGCGTCTACATTAGTAGCAACACAGGGTTGCCTATCTTCCATCATTGGCACCCCTGGAGATCTGTCCAAGGGACCCACTCTCACAGAATGCATCTGTCTCAGGAGTCACTTGAATTAGCTGTATGTGAGAAGAACGCAATCTCACACAAAAACAAAACACAAGCTCACACACGTGCATGCATTAATATTCCTTCACACATATACTGCATTGAATGTACCCCACACAGAGGCAGATACTCTTGCATATTCTGGCTCATTAAAGGAAACAATACTCTTCCAAAACACACAAAGAAAGAGCTCCTCTCAGACCCATTGTTAGGAGCATAAATTATGCGACTTACAATGTTGCAAGTATTGTAATGCCTTGTTTCGTTAATTCATTTTTTATGTTGTTTTGTCCTCGCTGGGGTCGCGGGGTTGTTTAACCACTTGACCACCGTGTGACGTAACTGCCGATTATTTCTTCATGGATTTGAAAATGTGCCCGTTGCGGAAACCTTCCATATTGTCTTTTACATAATCGTTTTCATTTCTTGTATATCAGTAATTTTTAATAGCAAATGCTAACTGGACATAATAGATAAAGTGTGTGTAATGAATTATTGTCATATTGAATTCACATAGGGCGGCACGGGGGTCGAGTGGTTAGCGCGCAGACCAGGGTTCAATTCCCACCCTCGGCCATCTCTGTGTGGAGTTTGCATGTTCTCCCCGTGCATGCGTGGGTTTTCTCCGGGTACTCCGGTTTCCTCCCACATTCCAAAAACATGCTAGGTTAATTAGCGACTCCAAATTGTCCATAGGTATGAATGTGAGTGTGAATGGTTGTTTGTCTATATGTGCCCTGTGATTGGCTGGCCACCAGTCCAGGGTGTACCCCGCCTCTCGCCCGAAGACAGCTGGGATAGGCTCCAGCACCCCCCGCGACCCTTGTGAGGATAAGCGGTAGAAAATGAATGAATGAATGAATTCACATATTGAATGTGAATTAAACCTTAAAACATTATTCATTAGTATTTAGTGTATACGCTTTAAAGTAAGATAGATCATGTATTTTTTTTTAATATTGGGAAATTGCTGCATTAATAATAACAAATAACAAAGATTAATATAACGTTGGTTGGTTGTTAAATCCCCATTTGACGACCCTGCACAACCTGAGGCTCCAGTGTTCCACTGAATGAAAAAGCAGCCCAGATCATGATGGACATCCCTGGACTGTCCTGGGTAGAAAACATCTCAGGTGGCATATCCTTACCATGCCAGTAAATAAACCGTTAAGGTTCACTTTTATATCATCAGAGAATGAAACACTTTTGCACCTTTCAATGTCCGATGTTTGATACTCACTGGCAAAGTCTAAAACGGGCAGTTTTGTGGCGTTGAAGAAGTCTTTGAATTTGTTTTTTGTTTTTGAAAACCTTTTCCTGCAGATACCATCTGATGGATATTGCACTGCAGTTGGCACCAGTAAGGGCCTTAATTTAAAATGAAAATAAGGACGGCCATGTGTCTTGAAGGACAGCGAATAGGATCCTCCGGCTAATTTTACGAGTACTTGACTTTTTTGTTTTTTCTTACTGCGTCCAACCGCAGCAGCAATGGCATGCTGCGAGAGGTCTTGCTTAGGCAGCTCCACGATCCGACCACAGTGAGGAAAAAAAATCTTCTTAGCTTTAGGCAGAAGGAGGGCATGACCGTGTAAATGCCTGACGGAAAATGAGAATTTTGAGCAGATTTTGGCTGAGGTCTTCAACTTTTGATCAGGCAAATTTCAATTACAAGTTCCAAATATTTTTGTCTCACTCCAGCTTCTTGCTTTTGCATATTGTTGCTCTACTTAAAACTTAAAAAGTTCCAAATGTGCAAAATGCATATTCTAGCAATTTTTCAACTGGTCTTAAGATTTTGATCAGGTCTGCATGAGTCATTGGGGAGGTGATTCTATTTCACCTCCTCCTCGCTTCCCTCTGCTTTGTGTTTACCAGAAAGGTCAGCGGGATAATTAGGGCCGGATGAGACCAGCTCATCCCCGCTCCCGTCAAGTCCAGCATGTTAGCCGACTTTTTCCAATCCGCTCTGCTTCATCTTCCAACAAATGGCCATCTCTCAGAATGGCAATGACTCCCAGAAAGCAAGACGGTGATGAGCCGGTGTGGTAGATGAGGCAGAGTGTGGTATTAAGCTTCAAATAGGAGTGTCCAAAGAGCTCCCCCTGTTGTGATAGCTGAATGTGTCTCTATTTAGCTATTTAATGACTCAGCCCACATGCATGCCGCCTTAGGGCATTTCTGTTACATAAACAACACCTAGGCAGTATTAGCCTTCCACTTCAAACGACGACTTCCGAGCAGAAAAGGACACTGTACACTGATTGAGTGGATGAAGATTAATCTCTTATTTCGACCTCCTGTCCTTGCAGCAACGTTTCACAAGCCAGCTATCACCAGTGCAGCCCACCTCACACTTAACAGCAATGCAATCAATTCCTCAGTGGCGCGTTTGCCCTGCCTCGTCGTGTCATATGATCTCAGTTGACAAAGTGCTTTAACTTGAAAGTGTTGAAAAACGGTGGATTGTGAGATCACAGAGTCAGATCTACCATGGCCCAGAGCAACTGGTCCCCACAATTTCCCTTCCCTGTCAGGCACTGTTTTTTTCAGCAGCCTAATAGAATGTCCTGACTCTAATGAGATCTGATGTTTTTTTTTTTGTTTTTTTACCAATCATTGCAACAAAAGACTTCAAAGGTGCATACTACAGTCACCGCCGCTGCAGACAATCTGTACCTGCAGAGATTGGTTGTGTAGGGAAGAGGTCACTACTCAGATTTAACAGAGCATATATGTAACAGATGGAAACATAGGAAATCTTCACTCCCTGACATTTTTAAGAATCATGCTGGACATCGTAGTGCAGGCTTTTATCTCCATTCCCAGTGGTGTACCACGATTCAGGGCAGATGTGTTAAAAAAAAAAAGGTAAAAGCCTCCCATTGGACAATGAGTTACATTAAAGGGAACCTATTATGCTCATTTTTCGGGCCTTTGTATTGATTGGTGGACTCCTATAGAGGAGCTAGAGACAATAAGCAGCACACAAAGCTTTATAGTTCTGCCAGAATCTGCACTTATTCAGCTGCATTTCTTTGGATTTCGTGTTTCCCAAGAAAAAAAGGCTGTTTTAATTTATTCCACCCATGACCCGCCTGTCGGCACTCCCACTCCGCTGTGGTTGGTCACACTGGTAAGTCCATAAAAGGACTTCCGGTCTGTACCACGAGCTGTGAATGGTATAGGAGTTGAAAATAAACGGCGATGTTCATATTTAAAATGTAGGCTTTTAACCTAAAGCTGTATGTGTTGAATTCCAGTTAAGACTGAACAGTCCGAAGATTTTCTACAGCAGTGTTTTTCAACCTTTTTTGAGCCACGGCACATTGGAAAAATCTTGCGTAACGCCACTGACCAAAAATGTTACAAAACGACACTCTGGACAGTATATTTAATTACAATACAATTTCTAAATTTATTTTTACTGAACAGAAGAAAGTGATTTGTATAATTGGATAATGATAATAATCCTCAGGGCACAGTGGTTGAAATCACTGTTCTACGGCATTGGTAACGTCTAATGTGTCTAATGTGTGTAAAAACCGTAATTTTACAAAGAAAAGTCAACACATTCACAGAAAATAGCATTTAAGGAGAAAAAAGACACAACTTTGCAAGAATAAACTAACAAAAACAACAATGTAATGTTTTTTTTTTAAAAAAAGTGAGATTATGAGAACCAAACTAAGCTAAATAAAAGTTGTAATTAGTATTAGTAAATTTATTAGTAAATTGTGGAGGGAAATGGCTATTAGTAACTCTGCTTCCTGTATGCAAGCGCTTCTGCTTCATGACTAACACCTGTGTGGTTTGTCATTTGTAGCTGCTTTATAGGAGTCCACAACTTAATAAAAAAGGGCCAAAACTGAAGCGAAACAATGAAAACTGAAACAATGTCAAGGTCAGGCAGGTTAAGGACATGGAGTTGTGTTAAAGTGTTAAATGATGACATTTGTCTTTCATCGCTGTCTTTACAGCGATGAAAATGTTTTGAATAGGTGGAATTGTTTTGATTGCACATCATTCAGATTCTCCATTGTGGCTCAAGCATTATTGAACGCGTAAGCTTTTATTTAATCGAGTGGAGGACAACTGCAGGACAACATGTAGCAGCAAGTGGCTTGCAGCAAATACATCTGTCTGTGCTAAACGGACGTGTGAGCACGGGGGTTATATAATTAAAAGTACCTGCTATAAGATAGCCTTCTTATGCTCTGCGTGACAGTCATGCTTTTATCTTTCCATATTTGTCTGAGAACTGGGGGCAGTGCCACAAGGCACATGGATACAATCAGCAATTATTCCTCATGTTTCCCCGTGTTGACCTGACCTCTCGGTTCTCTGCTACTACTTCTGTATCGTCTTTTGTGCTCACGTCTGGCTTCAATACGACCGGGTGTTTCAGCCATTTACTTATTTGATCACAAGTAGCAGCTGTTTTTATCTCCGTCTGGAAACGAGCTGTAGTGCACACGATCCATTTTATTGTCTGTATAAAATTACTGAGAATATTTACTTATCATCTTAGAGATGATTTGTTAAATGTTTCCACTCATAACCCTACACACCCTACACACTCACATTCATAGCTATGGACAATTATGGACATACTATGGACATACCTAAAGACAATGTGGAGTCGCCAATTAACCGAAATGCATGTTTTTGGAATGTGGGAGTACCCAGAGAAAACCCACGCAGATGCCCAAGAGGAGATTTGACCCCAGGTCTTCCAGTTCTCCTGACTGTGTGGCCTACATGCTTACCACTCGGCCCCTGAGCGGCTGCAGTAAATATGTCTCTAATTATGTAATCACATTGAATGCTAGAATTTGACACCCCCAATAATGGTATTGTTTCATAAGCTGCTTTTCATATGTAAGAGTTTCTAGCAAATGTGCATCATTGTAGAGAATTAAAGTCATAAGAGACCTTTTGGGGTATCAAAGTAGTTCAGAGGAGAAAAAGGGGAGTTGATCAAGTACTCTTGCTAGAATACGGACTCACAGAAAGTCTGATTTTTTTTTAAAAACTCATTACAAAGATGCATATTTTCCTCATTCTGGTGTTAAAAATACTTGAGCATTGCAAAGGGAGCCACAACAAAGACGCTGAAGAGCCACATGCGGCTCTGGAGCCCTGGGTTGCTGACCCCTGGGTTAAGATTACACTGGACTGTGTTAAACCCTCCGTGCCACTTGTGTTGGTGGGAGGGAGGGAGGCGTGGGTGCGCCGCACTGCGCGGGACCAGGATGCTCATGACAAGTGCGCTGGCCACACCCTGTTGAGCGCAGCGCAGGGCAGGTCTACGAAAATAGAGCGCAATAACATTATGATGATGATGATTATTATTATTGTTGTTGGTATTATGTTATCAAAATATCGAGCTGTTTAATGTATTGCCAATGAAATCTAAGTGACAAATCGTCTGTCCAAGCCAAGTCGATTATTCTAAACAAGAATTCAGATTTACAGTCAACGCATTATGAATGCCCCTATTTGTACATTGTTCCAGTAAATGTTTATGTGAGTCTTAAAGTGTTCTATTAGGCCCACTCACGATCAATAAAATCCATACGGCTTGCCTTGTAAAATACACAATGTGGCACCTAATGGCTTGGCAAAAACAAACACCAGAGTTAATGTGTGTAATTGACCTGTTGTTGAAATCAAAGCCACAAAAAGGTTTTGTGCAGACAAAGCAACCTATCAAACTGCAATGGAAATTTTCGCGGGGGTATGCTGGAGTCTATCCCACCTGACTTTGGGCAAGAGGCGGGCTACACATATAGACAGTCATCATTTGAAATTGCCAATGCTAATAGTGAGCATGTGTTTCCATTGCATATTAGCATTCAGCCACAGTGAAGTGATTTGAAAATCATCACCGAGATGATAAGTAAATATTCTCAGTAATTTTATACAGACAATAAAATGGATTGGGCGGCACAGGTAGGAGACCAGGGTTCGATTCCACCCTCGGCCATCTCTGTGTGGAGTTTGCATGTTCTCCCCGTGCATGCGTGGGTTTTCTCCGGGTACTCCAGTTTCCTCCCACATTCCAAAAACATGCTAGGTTAATTGGCAACTCCAAACTGTCCATAGGTATGAATGTGAGTGTGAATGGTTGTTTGTCTATATGTGCCCTGTGATTGGCTGGCCACCAGTCCAGGGTGTACCCCGCCTCTCGCTCGAAGACAGCTGGGATAGGCCCCAGCACCCCCCGCGACCCTAGTGAGGAAAAGCGGTAGAAAATGAATGAATGAATGAATGAATGAATATCAAATTACTCTAACCCCGTGATCACACTACATACGACTCTGTCGTGGCCGCCGGAAGCATTCCATAAGATTGAAACACAAGCTCCGTCTGCATCGGCCGCACGACAAGATGGAAATAATCGATTCAGGTTTTTTTTTGTTTTTTTTTTGGGTGCTGCTGACATCACACACGCCGATGCACTCTCTAGTCAATTTAATAATAATAAACATGAAAAAAGATACTTTTTAGACATCCGTGTCAAACCCATACAACCATAACAATTCCTATTGTTATAAAAGGCAGGTGTAATGTACTGTTGTGTGCAAGAAGTTATGGTGTCCCTTCTCAGCTGGCGTAGCGTGCACAGTAGAGTTACGCAGTGTTGTTCAAGTACATGTGATGTATGAATAAAGAAGAGTGCTAACACCTGGAAGTCACACAAATTGTCTGTAATACACATTATTTCACAGCCCTCAAAAACACCACCAATATCTAAGACACAGCGGCTGCAAATACGGTTATTGTTTACAATGGTTCTAATCCATAATTAATGTTATCAAGAAATCAGAATTTGTTGTCTTGTCAGTTTAGCCATTGCCCAATTAGTTGATAGGTGGCGGTGATAAGAAGACCGTGACTTCTGTCTGATGTAATCTAACTGAGAACAACAAGGTGAAAGCATAAACAGGAATTGAACCAGGTACCTTTGGGTTGGGAAGCATATACTTTATCAACCAAGCCATGACATCACTGTCAAAGCCACAAAGTGATTTAGTAATGCTTTCCCATCACATCTGATCCACAAATGCGACTCCATCTTACTGGTCGCATCGCCCAACCTCTTCCGGATAACATGATACAAGTAAACCTCGGATATATCGGACTCGGATATATCGGAAATTCGCTCACAACGGACAGATAAAAAAGAACCAATTTTTCTGTAATGCATTTCCAATAAAAATTCATTGCATATATCGGATTTTTTATAACGGATTTCGCCTATTTCGAACAAAATCTCCAGTCCCGTTCCAATTTCCCTCGCATATATCGGATGGCCGCATCGTGTCTTTCTCCTGGCTCCAGATTTAGGACAAATATAAAAGTGAGTGACGTCAATAATACTAGCACAGCAGTGAATGAGATCTTAACCTCACTATTGGAAATAACGTAGGCCTGACGGGCGTAACAGGGCCTAGCTTAATTAACGATTTGTTATGCTCAGAGTCCAATAAAGTTAAATTCTCATTACCTTACGTCTCTTTTCATTGCCCAGTCCAGGTACATTGGAAACATAGTCAAGGGATAAAATCCGATTTACGCATATACCGGATATAAATCCGATATATGCGTAAAATGGACATTTTCCGGTATACGCATATAACGGATTTCGCTTATATCGGACAAAACCAGTGGGAACAATTGAATCCAATATATCCGAGGTTTACTGTACCAACAAAAAACATGCAAATTTGACCACTTTTGACCAATCTCCGTCCACTCTCTCGCTGCTTGGATCGCATGAGAAATTCATAAAATCTCAAGATGTTCCTCCTAAATGTCCGTTTTCTTAGTACCAGGGCCCTCATCCTGAATAAATACATCACCGAAAATACTTCCTTTGGACTTCCTCTTCCATCTGCACTACTTCTCCCTAAATCAGACAACAGTTCATGTTTTCACTTACATTGAAGACCAAGATCCCGACCAAGGTGCCATCTCATCACCTATCTTTCTGCTTGGTGATTTCAACTTCCAGTTCCACATTAACTCCAAACTCGCCATAGCATTTCTGGACCTAACCTTCCTAACTGTTTGCTACCCAGCAAGTCAATTTCCTCACCCACACCAGAGGTCAACCTCACCGGCCATAACCGACACATATCAGACTACCGGGTCCCTCTGAACTGGTCACCTATTACAGCAACACTCTCTCCTCCTGTCATCTGTCTTAATGAACTGGCCCCTAAAAGAACTGCCCCCTGGTATGCCCCTGTGCTCCACAATATGAAACAATCCCGCGAATTTGTAGACATGGAGAAGGGGTCGGATTAAAAAAGCTCTGGTTCTCCCTAAGCTATTTCAGAAATGTTACATTTTTCAAAAGTAACCACGTGATGTTCCTTTATGTAACATATTAAGCATGTACAGTCATGTGATGTCCAAAAGGTATCAATGCAGCAGCCCACATTTTTTCATTTTTTTCTGTATGCAGACCTCACTGGAAAAGGTTTCTCATAAGGGAAATGACATACAGTACATTCGGAACACCGTGGTCAGAAACATACAATGTTCAGAACCAAGGCTGCATTTCAAACAGACAAGACATACACAGTAGAACGTCTGCTCACAGACAATACCAAACCCTATGATGTTGAGGCACTTGGCAGCTTTGTAGTATCCTGTTTGCCCGAGAGGCCGGTATTGCAGTGTTCCAGGCAGCTCTGTTTAAAGGTGGAGCTGGGATATATTTTTTGCCTCTCTTCAAAGCTAAATACAATCTGAGCCGTGAGTGCGGTGCATCAACTGAACTGTAATATTAAAGCGATATAGTATGTGAACAGCTGGGGTGATTTTGCAAGGATCCTCAGTGACCTGTGAGTGATCTGTGTACACTGTGCTCAGATACGCAGTACATCCTTCAGGCAGAGCATTTGTGTATGAGGGTGATGACTTGAGGGATGTAACGGTCTGCCGTTGCCACAGTTCGATCTAACTCAGTTTTAAGGTGATGGAGTGATTCATTTTCGGGGACCTATTTTTCGACCCTTTGTATCGAGTTGTGGACTCCTATAGAGCTGCTACACACAATACCCTACACAGAACCCTACACGTTATATCAAACAGGCATGTGTTTGGCCAGCTATGTGGGGCGGGTTGAGCATGACCTGTGAACCAGGAAGTGCGGGAATCGGTGTGTGTGCTGTGCTCTGGTGGTGGAAGTGTGAAAAATAAAGTTGACTGGAAGCAGCCGTTCGCCGTGTTCTTTTTTGGTATTGAAATCCTTAAGCAAAGATTGATTTAAGCTGCTTTTGTATCGATATAAGCAGACCAAATTGGCTGGCGGGAGATGAAAAGGGCATCGTAGTAACCGGATTATCATAATAACCGGGTATCGTACTAACGGAACTAATTATATCATAAAAGACTAGAAATTTGCCAGGAAATGAAAATAGTATTGTAATAAGCAGTACTTCGATATAACCGATATCGATATAACGAGACTTTACTGTATATATATATACATATGTGTATATATATATAGCTATATATATATAGCTATATATATATATATATATACACGACAAAACAAATCCTACTTTGCGAAAATTTACTTATCACCATGGGGTCTGGAACCAATTAATGAGGACTTTGACCTTTTTGTCTTCGCTGTCCTGCCAGCCTTGTTGCTCTGCTCTTACTTTTTAGGTACAACTTAATTTGCTGTCGTATCGGGTATATTTCTATAAGCTTCTTTGTGTTTTTGTGAAATTATTATTATCATTATTATGATTATTGCGGCGGCACGGCGGTCTAGTGGTTAGCGCAAAGACCTCACAGCTAGGAGACCAGGGTTCAATTCCGACCCTCGGCCATCTCTGTGTGGAGTTTGCATGTTCTCCCCGTGCACGCGTGGGTTTTCTCCGGGTACTCCGGTTTCCTCCCACATTCCAAAAACATGCTAGGTTAATTGTTGAATGTGAGTGTGAATGGTTGTTTGTCTATATGTGCCCTGTAATTGGCTGGCGACCAGTCCAGGGTGTACCCCGCCTCTCGCCCGAAGACAGCTGGGATAGGCTCCAGCACCCCCGCGACCCTCGTGAGGAAAAAGCGGTAGAAAATGAATGATTATTGCACTTTTTGTGAACAAAACATTTGCGACTTCTCAACTCTATCTCTTCATCCCAATTCAAACCAATTTCAGTAGCAAAAACAAAACTATCCTCATGGTTTGAGTGCCTGGTGAAGTTATTCCATTATAACATTTATACTCACCCACTCTGCATCAAACTTCTTTTAACTGAACAGTCAACATCTAAATGTGACAGTTTTCTGAAGCATGAAAAATTTAATCCAGCAAAAAAACAAACAAAAGATACCAAGTCTGGGCTAGTGAGGATTGCTATAAAAACAAAATAACATTTAATTATGCATGGATGATATTGGTTTCAAAGTAGAATGATATTTATTGTAGATATGAAAATGTAAATGTGTTTACTACTGGATAAGAATGAATAAAGATATTTGTTTAGTGAGTTGTAATAGTAGAGGAATGATACTTGATCATTTCAAACGCTGGTACATTTATTATCTTAAGTGTTTTATGAAATTCAATGACATCTGTTGCCCTAACCATTTTCTACATTTACAGTACGTGCTTATCCTTCTAATTGTTTTCCATTTCCATTACCATAGCCACAAAAATACAACCACCCTTCTCCCTGTGCTGGGGTACACTGCTTTTGAATAGTTTACCACAAGAGAGCAGTGCTGCAATCTAGTCAAGACTGACTGTATTGACTCTCCACTTACAGCAGTATTCAAAGCAGAGGCTTTCTAGTTACTCAACACTCCAGGTCATGAATATTGTAACACCCAGTATTTTACAGTAATGACAAAGACTCATACTGGCTGGAAATGATGGGATCACAATGATGCTTTAATAGGCTGAAAGGAGCGGTTGAGTGTTTCCTTCATGGCGGGCCCCATGGTGGCCATTATACATAGAGTAGCACATACATAAAGGTGATAGGAAGAAAAACACCCAACAGTGACAGATGCAATGAATCTTGGAAAAAAGGCATGGAATATCCTCCAGCAAGTGTCCATGTCCTCTGACAAACACTTTTCCATCCAGTATCAAGTGAGTCCTGACAACCCTTCTGCGTGCAATATGAGAACTTTGCTCACAGTTTGGTCAGAGAGGAAGTACCATGCCCTCAACCCACAGGGCGCAAATATTTTTGTTATTATTGGGCCTGGGGCTGCAGCTATTCATTATTTTAGTAATCAGGCAATCTATTAATTATTTTTTTTCTATTAATTGAGCAGTTGGTTGTCAATTACATTTGACCAAGGGACAGAAACTGCTTGACATTATTTGGGTGATGTTTGGTGAACCAAATGAAAACTTTGAAAGGGGACCTTTTTTGTTTTTCCCACTTTCCTGACCTTTAAATGTAGTTAAAATGTTGTATTCTTGTGTTAAACCATGCCAAAGTTTCAGATAATGAGGTTTGTGCATTTGGAAGTGAAAGAAGTTTGGGGTGGCCTAAAATGCTCTGTTTCAAAAGGCGTGGTAAAACTGCCCCTTTGTGATGTCACAGAGGGGCAGACTTCCGTATTTGGGCATGGCTGTAAACCAGATAAACCCTCTGCCCTCCCCCAAGCTCTGCACCTGGTTTACGAAACAAGCTCAAGTTATTGTATTTGGTGATTTCCAGGAAGAGAAAAATATTTCCATCTGTCAACAGCATTTCACACCGGACTATTTTTGTAAACATGAATATGAAATATTGCTGCAGCCAGAAGCAGCACGCTCTCGCCAGGAAAGGTGCATTAATTTCGGACACTTTGTGTGGGAAAGGTGCATTAATCTCAGATGTTGTGTGCATGCATGTGTTGTCATCGCGTCCTGTTTGAGCTCTGACAAAGTGTGTGGGACAATGAGCACGCTTCCTCGGTCAGGTGAGTCCGGCTTCTCCTGAGCTCCACTGTACCAACGCCTCCGCTAACAAAGTGTGTCCCACAATGACCGCTCTTCCTCGAGCAGGCGAGATTGCCACACGTCCGGCTTCTCCTGAGCTCCACCACACCAACGATACCTCTGACAAAGCGTGTGGGACAATGAGCACTCTTCCTCTGACTAAGAAAATAGAAAATAGGATAAGAAAATTTTAAGAAAATTGGAAAAAAGTTACAGAAAAAATTGTCTTCTACTTGCCGTAACTATAATTTGTTTTCCTATTGGTGCACATCATTCATTCATTCATTCATTCATTTTGTACCGCTTTTTCCTCACGAGGGTCGCAGGGGGTGCTGGAGCCTATCCCTGCTGTCTTCGGGCGAGAGGCGGGGTACACCCTGGACTAGTCACCAGCCAATCACAGGGCACATACAGACAAACAACCATTCACACTCACATTCATACCTATGGACAATTTGGAGTCGCCAATTAACCTAGCATGTTTTTGGAATGTGGGAGGAAACCGGAGTACCCGGAGAAAACCCACGCATGCACGGGGAGAACATGCAAACTCCACATAGAGATGGCCGAGGGTGGAATTGAACCCTGGTGGTGCACATCATCAACATTGCAATTCCACTTCTAACATTCATTCATTTTGGACGGACGTTAAATTTTCATTCATGCATTCATTTTCTACTGCTTATCCTCATGTGGGTGCACGGTGAGAATATGCAAAGGCAAAATGCCCAGGGTGGGATTGAATTCGGGTCTCC
This sequence comes from Doryrhamphus excisus, assembly GCF_037039965.1. Taxonomy (NCBI): domain Eukaryota; kingdom Metazoa; phylum Chordata; class Actinopteri; order Syngnathiformes; family Syngnathidae; genus Doryrhamphus; species Doryrhamphus excisus. The sequence continues at coordinate 7,057,377 of NC_136374.1, forward strand.
AAGCTGTCAGGTCTGCACGCTAACCACTCGACCGCCGTGCAGCCTCACTACTAAACATGACAGCTTTTTTTTAAAAAAATATAGAAGTAAAAACAAAAATTCTGAGTGTGTCCTAAAAGCAGGTGATAATGAAGTAGGTCGCCGCCAAAATCTGAATTTACCTTGTTTCTGGTTGTTTGCTATGTAAATATAGGCAGTGTGTTTCCTGGCAATGTGCTGCAGCATTGATACAGTGCTGTAGTGCCAGTTCTGTTTGACAGTGCAAACATTGCACCGCCTTGTCTGTCTTTTTTTTAGTTTGAAATGATCCCAAACTTTTGACAGCTTCTGACAATTCCTTTGGGCACTTTCCTCTCTTTTTACCCTGGTCGCTGTTTTCCTTTGAGCCACCTCTCTCCTCTCGCCACAGAACACGGCACCCACACCAACAATCTATTGTAGTATTCGTGCAGAAACATTTTCCATATAATTGATGTTACTGTCACTCTGTGTGGTCTGGGTTTTATCCATTTTAACTATTAGACTCATTAAATGAGTCATTGAGGCAACAGAAAAGTAATTACATATGTTTTCTAATCAAAATGATTGATTTAATCGAATCTTCGCAGCTAGTAGATCATGATAATTGTGGCCTAAAATACCTTTACCTTAGTTTTGATGTATTGAAGCTTATTTTTCAACAGCATTTCATCAGCTTATGGTTTCACTAATTTGGATTTGTTGTGAAGACCACACGGTGTCCGAGTGGTTAGCATTTAGGCCACACAGTCAGGAGATCGGGAAGACCTGGTTTCGATTCTCTGCTTGGCATCTCTGTGCGGAGTTTGCATGTTCTTCGTGTGCACACTGATTCTTCGTATATGGCTCTCACATGTCAGAGATGTACTTTGGCACAAAAAAAACGTGAAACGACTTGTACAAGCAAAGCTGTTTTAAAGTCTATTCTCTGAGCAACAGGAAGCCAGTGCAGAAAACTGAGGACGGGTCATATTTTCTGGTTCTCGTCAGGACTCAAACAGCAGCATTCTGGATGTTCTGCAGCTGTTTTACAGCTGGTTTAGTGATCCCACTGAGAAGGCCGTTGCAATCGTCCAGCATAAGTCTGTCTAAATCTACCTTAGACATCACTTTTGGCAATATTTTTTAGGTACTAAAAAGCTGCTGATGTTATTCATGTAATGTTGCTGTTAAAGTTCAGAAATGAGTCCATTATTACAGCTAGATTTCTAACCTGATGATTAGGTTTTAGATAGATTCTCAAGGTGACTCATACCAAAAACAATGATTTCAGTTTTGTCTGAGTTTAGTTGGAGAAAGTTTTCCATCCACACACTGATCTATTTGATGACAAATAAGCTCATTCTCTACCAACATGTATTAAATATGTTGGGGAAAAAAATATCTCTTCATTTGTTTCCCATGTTTCCATGCACTCTACTCAGCATATGGAGATTGTATTCAGTGCTGACTGGCTGGTAATCCATCACATTATCACATACTACAGTATTAATTGGCCCTGTACCCTAGAAAGCGCCCACGAATGATACGGGAAAAAAGGCCGAAATGATACTGTGTCAAAGCCCAGGGCAGTGATACTGATAAAATATAGAGTTTAACCATGTCCAGTATCAGCCCCCGTAGCTGTCCACTCAGACCGCGCTGCTCTGGTATCGTGCCCGTGAAACAACCAATCAGAGAACAGCGCACGAGTGCTTAGTGCCTAGTGCTTCTCCAGTCACCAAAAAACCCAAACTTGATTAATGGAACTTTAATTGTCAGACATTGATAAGATAAGACTGTTGATAAAATATTATTGTTTAAATATTTTTTTGTGTTTACACTGTTTAGATATAATACATGTAATAAACTGAACATTTTCTGGAAACAAAATGGTCTTTTGATTAAATAGTACGTGATAATAAGCTCATGATTAAATAGTATGTGATAATAAAATCATCAATAAGATCATCAATAAGATCATCACATGGTTTGTCTGGTATCAGGCTGATACTGACACTTGGGGGCATGATGGCCTGATGCCAGACAAACCATGTGATAACCTATAATTATTTTACACTGTTTAGATATAATACATGTAATAAACTGAACATTTTCTGGAAACAAAATGGTCTTTTGATTAAATAGTACGTGATAATAAGCTCATGATTAAATAGTATGTGATAATCAGATCATCACATGGTTTGTCTGGTATCAAGCCTAGTATCATGCCCCCAAGTGTCAGTATCAGCCCGAGACTGAAGGCCTGATACGGATTGTGTAAGTGGTCGTATTATATGTATATATATATATGTATATATATATATTTTTTTCCCCACACAATTTAATGCCTACCATATAACCATTACAGCGTGTTTACACACTGTAAGCCAGATATGTGGTTGACTGATCAGTAAACCAATGGGTTGCTGATACCATAGATTGCATCAGGATAGCTTTATCAGCCCAAGTGCAGGGTGAAGATTAGACTGAACCAGTCACTGCAGATGCACAAAAGTGTGTGTGTGTGTGTGTGTGTGTGTGTGCAAAGACGGACAGTGAGGGAAAGTGTATTCCAAGGTGGTCCAAAATGATTGTTATATGTAAGACCTAAACACATCCTATTGTTTTTGTTCTCTGAGGCCACCCAGTGTGAGGTGGTCTCCGGGCCTTCAGCAAAGCAGTCCTTGGCAGTCCTTCACCTCATGTCCTACTCCATAGTGGCTCAAGTTTTTATTTCATTTTTGCTCAGACAATTCAAAACCAGCTATTACCTCTGTTTTAATGTACTATTCAACAGCTTTGTGTAGGGTGGATTACATGTTTTTAGTGACGCATTCGGAATAAAGGGATGACACCATCTTCTTCCAGTTAGGTGGTATAGCATGCGCATATTGACACAAACATTGAATAACTTTGGGTCATATAACATTTTGAAGCAGATTTTTATGTACACAGTGGATGTACGGTCAGGGGAGTCATGAAAAAAATGAAATAATAATAATATGATAACAAAGTAAATGATTATAAATAAAAAATGCATTTTCTGTATTGATTCCAGTTGTTTTAAAACAGGACCTACTATGCTTTTTCCACTTGTCTGATATATAAATGTAGTTAGAATGTTGTATTCTCCTGTTAATCAATGCCAAAGTTTCAGATAATGAGGTTTGCACATTTGGAAGTGAGCCATGAAAGAAGTTTGAGGTGGCTCAAAACGATGCGTTTCAAAAGGCGTGGTAAAACTGTTCCTTTGTGATGTCATGAGGGGCGGACTTCCTTATATGGTTCATAGTTTGGAAGCACTTTGGGTGTGTGACCAAATACAGCAGAGTGGGCTGTTTTGCCAGGAAGCACAAATAAAAGGGAATACAGCTGGAATAGGTGCACATTCTGCAAAATCAAAAGTTTTCTGTGTGGGTTATTGCGTGTAGCTGCTCTATAGGAGACCAAAACTCAATACATAGGGTCAAAAAATTTGTATTATAGCGCTCTGTTAACATTTGTTAAAATTTGTTAAAATATTTCCAGATGAAATACAGGGCAGAAACCCAAGTTGATCTCTTCTAGGCTTTGTGGGCAAGCCCTGCTTACCATCTGGTGCACAGAATGGTATCACGGCACCTTCCAGTTTGTTTGTATTGTTGAAAAACAGATGTAATAGTTTTGCTGAACTACAGTACTTTAGTCTGGATGATTATGCCTACAGAGAAAGTGTAAATACTGTATAATCCCAACCCCAAAGCTAAACCCTGAACACATACCCATGTCAAGAGAGCAGTGTGTGCTCATTGAGGGAGGAGTCTGACAGCGTGACTTTAGACACCGGCCCTTCATGCCCAGGGACCCAAACTACAGTAAATGTCATGTTTTCATCTCCTTCTCATTGATCTCACACTCGACTGTTCAAATGGCGATCAGACCCTCGGTGCCCTTTACGAAATCAATGCATTCTTCTGCCGACCTCATCAAAGTCCAACAAATAGAAACAAGACTGGATTCTTCCTCCAACACTCACACACACACGCACACACACGCACACACATTGTGTCTGATTTTGATCTTTACATATATCATAATCTTAATTAATTCATCAGGTTGTTTTGACTCATGTTCTGAGCTTCTCTTTGCCTGCCGGTTTACTTTTTCTCTGCTCTACCATTTATTCTGCATTCTTCCTCACACACTTTGGGCCACGGTTTCGACCACATTTTCCGTCCATATCGTTCACCCTTCTTTTCCCTTTCTGTTCTTTGACATTGTCTGCCTAACCACATTACTATTCCTTTCAGTCCGCCCTTTTTACAGCTGCATTAAAGTGTGGCAAAATAGCTAAATAGATAAAACTACATGGACAGACTAAATTGAACTTTTGCACCCAGTAGATTCATTCATTCATTTTCTACCGCTTATCCTCACGAGGGTCACGGGGGTGCTGGAGCCTATCCCAGCTGTCTTCGGGCGAGAGGCGGGGTACACCCTGGACTGGTGGCCAGCCAATCACAGGGCACATATAGACAAACAACCATTCACATAATTATTTTTTTTTTATCTATTTTTAAGTATCTAGCCATTTCATCCGTTACTTCATCAGTAACTTTCTTAATTAGTTCTTCTGTGCCTTCCCCACAACAAAAAAGCAGTAGTATCACCTGTAAATACTATTAGCTTTAAATATTTTGTCACTTTGCAGATGTCATTCATTTAAAAGTGGTCCCACTATTGACCCCTGGTGTACTCCACATGTAATATTTAATTACCATAATACCGGGCAATGGGCTGCACTGCGGCGAGTGGTTAGTGCGCAGGCCACACAGATAGGAGATCGGCGTTTGATTCCACATGTGTGGAGTTTGCACCCCGTTTGTTGTCCCCGTGCATGCGTGGGTTTTCTCCGGGTACTCCGGTTTCCTCCCACATTCCAAAAACATGCTAGGTTAATTGGCGACTCCAAATTGTCCATAGGTATGAATGTGAGTGTGAATGGTTGTTTGTCAATATGTGCCCTGTGATTGGCTGGCCACCAGTCCATGGTGTACCCCGCCCCTCGCCTGAAGACAGCTGGAATAGGCTCAAGCACCCCTCGCAACCCTCGTTGGAACAAGGAACGGTTGGCCACAACCGAGCGAAATCTGCCACTCCAGTTTATCACTAATGCACTTGGTGAAAATAACAGTTACACGGCAATCAAGAAAATGTGAGGAAAAGCAAGCACACAAATGAGCAAATAAGAAAGCGATTGAGACTTATAAAAACAAGGTTAAATGTGTTGAATTGTCCAACATTTTTCCAAAGTATTTTCCATCACAACGCAAGACACATGTTGTTTCCATTCATTTATTCCATTTCAGTCAGTTGATGTTTTTGCTTTACCATTGTTGACAATATTGTCACATTGGTGAGAAACATGGAATTAGGATTTGTGTCTAGAGTTTAATTCCTTTCCTCCATTTTCCAGAATTTTGGAATCTTTTTCCAGTTTTCGTCCAGTATTTACCAAGTAAGATTAAGATTAAGATTAAGCTATGCCTTTATTCGTCCCTCAGTGGGGAAATTTGTATTGCACAGCAGCAAGAGTACAGAGTCAGTTAAGCAGTACAAAATACACAATATAGAAAAATAAACAATATAAACAACCCAAGTATTAACAAAATCAACAGTTTTTTCCAGAGTTATATACAATACAGTATGTAGATAATATGAAACCAGATGAGATATATGACCAGTCTATACACTGAGATCCTGTTAGAAAGTTAATATGAGGCATTATGGAAATACTTCACATAGAACTTAGTATATTGCATTTAGAGCCCTTAATATTGCACATGGAGGTTGATCAGATATTGCACAGTGAATGGGGGTCTGGAGTAACTATACTGACTATAAAGCAAGTATTACACAGATGTACATAGTGGTGGAGAAGTAGTTGTTGAACTTATCAACTACCTCGTTCATACCATCATTATTGGTGTTTACAACTATAAAATAATGAGGGTAGTCTGCTTTCGTAAGATACTGTTTAGAATAGAATGATTTTTCTCCAATATTTTCCTTTAGTATTGTTTTTGACACACTCTAAAGATTGTGGTCAATAGGGATGAACCAAAGTCTTCTGTACCCATAACAGAGAAACATCCCCAAAGCAGAATATTTCAATTTTTTTCGACAGAAGGCCGAAGCACTGCAGGTTTTCTTTCCAACCCGTTTCTCCAGCAATTGACGAGCTCCTTCCCTCAAAACAAAAGAGGGTTAATCATTAAAATCACCTGCTTTAGTGAGCAGCTGGAAAGAAAACCTGCAATGTCTCGGCCCTTCATGGCATGAGTCTGACACCCCTGGTGTAAAGTCTGTAGGCCATGTCCGGAAATATGCCCAAGAACATGAACAAAAGAGATGATTCATATAACCTGAAGAGAACTCGTTCCAGGATTGCATTTTAAAACAAAACACATCTTTATGGTAGGCTCTCTCAAGCCTTATTAATGGAACTGATTAGCGATGGACAGCTACAATTGCTGAGCACGTTGACTAAGCCAGCTGGACTGAAAGCATGACGCACTGGTAGCATTAACATTTGCATTCGTTCAGAGGAAGGACATTTCAGACTGGAGGCAGATGCCTACAGATCAGTAAGTATCAGTGGTCACGCTTAATGAGTTGACATCCCTCCAGACATTTCGCACTTGATGAAACTTCATGAATTTATGTGTCCTTTCCTCAACTAATTAAGAGCATAATTAACCATTGGATAAAGGCTGTTTGCCCTATTCACATGCTAAGAACAGACTGAATCATTTATGAATGTTCCTGCTGCAGACTGCATGAATGCACATCCATTTTCATGGATACTTTAGCAACTTGACTTGGCACAACTGGATAAGTTCAATAGCAATACCTATAAATAACTCAGCTTCAAGTCTTTACTAAGACAATTGCATCACATTCAAGCAATACCTATGGACAATTTGGGGTCACCAATTAACCTAGCATGTTTTTGGAATGTGGGAGGAAGCCGGAATACCTGGAGAAAACCCACACATGCATGGGGAGAACATGCAAACTCCACACAGAGATGGCCGAGGGTGGAATCGAACTTGGGTCTCCTAGCTGTGAGGCCTCTCCTATTCTAAAATCATGACATAAAATTGCAGAAAAAAAAGCATGCAGATAAAATACTTTCAGTTGTCAAATGAAATTGGGTCGACTAAGCAACATTGCCAAAGTTGAGGATTGTCGCACATCTTCTGGGAGACTCTTCATTTTTTCTCAAAGAGGATGAGGAGGAAATACCACAAATATACCATCAAAGGTTCTCCTATTTGGCGTATATATGTATCATGTATATATGTATACGTATCCGTATCTGTACTACAAGTGGGCAGGGCATAATTCGGAAGTGGGCGTGGTTTAAACAGAAATGTGTGGAGCTTACATATGTACATTATTTTAAGTCTGAAATTGACATGGATTGATAAGACATTGCTATATTTCCTATCATCACATACTACAGTATTAATTGGCTCTGTACCCTAGAAAGCGCCCATGAATGATACGGGAAAAGGCCGAAATGATACTGTGTCAAAGCCCAGGGCAGTGATACTGATAAAATATAGAGTTTAACCATGTCCAGTATCAGCCCCCGTAGCTGTCCACTCAGAGCGCGCTGCTCTGGTATCGTGCCCGTGAAACAACCAATCAGAGAACAGCGCACGAGTTGACACTCCCGGCGAATGACAAATAGGGAAAATAGCATATAAGAAATGGAACGTTTTATCACCATTAATGAGGAGGACACTCTTGAAAAGATTGAAAAATGTAAGTTATCTGTAGGACTGTTTAATTATTTTGATGATCTGTGTGAAGTTGTTGATTCATTCAAGTTGTTCATTCATGTTATGATGGCAAACAGGAAATGAACAAATGAAAAATATTATTATATTGTAAGTAGCACACCTGTTTTATGATGACTTCAGAGAATAAGACAAAAATAAATTTCAAGGAAAATAACACTCATGCTACCCCTGGTTCATAAGTGACTGATGTCACACAAGCCTGCATTCAAGTGCGTGAACGTTACGAGACAAGTTTACCAAACTGAAATAGAGGCCAGCTGAATAAAACCAAATAAAGTGGTGGCAGTGTGACCAACGCAACATGAGCAGTTTTTAACTTGACAAATGAGACACCGCTCAGCTCTTCAGAGTCCATCACAAGAGAGGCGGTCACTGTGTGTGACTGGCCAATCACAGAGCATGGAGAGAGAATACATAATGAGCATTTTCTTTAAACACGAATATGGATAATGATGAAATGTACTAGTTCCATAAAGCTTTACTTATGAACAGTATTTAACCTATTTTTACACTTACATGGCAATTAACAAAGTCAGAAAACCACATGGCACAATTAGTAGGGGTGTCACAAGATCTCTTGAGACTTTAACTTGACAGGATTTTATTCAGAAATAAAATTGTCTCCTGTGTACAAATCGGCCTGGGACAATAATCACGTTATGCTTAAAATGGTTGTTCATTGGTTGATGATAATGAATGTGAGTGTGAATGGTTGTTTGTCTATATGTGCCCTGTGATTGGCGAGCGACCAGTCCAGGGTGGACCCCGCCTCTCACCTGAAGACGGCTGGGATAGGCTCCAGCACCACCACCCCCCCCCCAAACCCTTGTGAGGATAAGCGGTAGAAAATGAATAAAGTTGATGATAATGATAAACTTTGACTTCCCATAAATTGCTAACAACATTAAGGAGTATGCTTTAATGTTAGTGCCCTTTGGATGAAAAAAAAATGTTAAAAGTATCTAACTCTAACTGATATGTGAAGAGAATTTGATTTCTCTGAATTGTTGTATTTTTTTTTTTGTACCACTTCCTGGGGGTGGAGTCCATTCAAATTCTAATCCTAATTCATCCATTGAATTGAACTGAATTCACAATTTTGCACAGGCCTGCATGATAAGTGAGGGAGGGCTGGAATCCGAGCTAGACGTGCGGATTGGTGCAGTCTCAGCAGTAACGTGGACTACTGTTGTGAAGAGAAAGCCGAGTCCGAATGCAAAACCCTCAACGAGGGAACAATAGTACATTGGATCAGTTCTACATCTTTCCAAGTGCACGAGAGTCAGAAACTTTGGATGGTGACCGAAAAGACGAGCTTGTGAATAAAATTAAATCCACTGCAGGTTGGCTGGGCTCTCCCTTGCAGATAGGGTCAGGATCTTGGTCATCAGTGGAGCTACTACTGCTCCACACTGACAGGAGTTGAGGTTGCTTGTACTTCAAGTGTCCCCAACGAGACAATGCCTCATTAAAACAAAAAGTATTTTACTTGTGACGGGAGTAATGTCAGAGACCAGCCAGAAAGTGTCTGACTGAACAAGAACTGTTATTAGATCATAAAAGGGTCAAGCATATTTAACAATTATCTTTAATCTTTGCAGGCAAAGGAGCAACCCTCAACAGTGTGCTAATTTTAGTGCCAGGAGCAGAGATAGTATGTTCCCTCAATGGGCATGTAAGGGGCCTTATTACCTCAATATCCCGTGGTAATGAAGCATGAAACCCGTCAGGAAACACACACACGCACACACTCTTCTACTACAAAGCAATAATTGGTCTCCCTTTTGCCTTTTGATTTGAAAGCAATAGAAGTCACTGTAAATAACCAGTAGATTTAGACAAGGTGGAGGACATTCTTCTTAACGCACTTAAGTCTCAGTTAAGCAAAGTCATCATTTCCTGCTCAGTGCTCTGTTCTTCTTCATGTTTTATTGTCATTTTTGTTCTGGAACATGCAGCAGTTTGAGTTTAGACAGTCAAGATGACCTTGTCCGAGACCAATTAGACCCGCACACTTCTTTCCCTTAGTCTTGCAATGGAAAACGCTTGAGGAGAAAAGCAATGGTTTTACTCTATAAACATGCCTGCTATGAAGACAGAAATCAATAGGCACTTGTGTAATTCACTTTGTAGTAGATAACTGTGGGGTAGCACGGATAATTAATGACTCTTTGACCAATTGAACAAGGGAAATAGACACTTTTAGACCAAGCGTCATCAGGACATTGCAGACGATCCCTGGCAAGCAGATATAGATCCAAAAGTGTAGATGGGCTATACTGAGCAGGACATTACTGAAATTGACTCATTTTGCTGATGTGTCCCCCTTTCTCTTTCTGCTATGAGTGTGTATTTCACTAGAAATAGGCCATGACTACCTCTATAACCAGAACTTGACCAGTCCATTTACGGTAATGGTAATGGTTTTATTTCATTTGAACATGCATCAGATTACAATTGAGTGCATCACATAATCAGTTCACAGTTCCACATGTCCAAAAGGAGTAGGTAGAAGCAAAGCTTATTAAATCCTACCCTTCCATTTGGTACTTTTACAATCAGTAACTGTTACATTTGTTCACTTCCTGCTTTCCTAATGTGGTTTAAGGGTTTGTTTATTTTTTTTTTTTTTTTTTTTCACGTACCGAAGTACAAGGTGATATGACCATCCAATGACATAATGGGTACCACAGTAGCTGTCAATATAGTGATATATATAGCACATCATGACTGGTTCAAGACTCTTCATCCTTGTACTCTTCATTCTATAATTTATACTGTAGTTGGGTTGTGGTTTATTCAATATTGTAAACATTATACCAAATAAAAAAGGTTTGTGATAATTATTTCTAATCTGTAAGATTCAAAACTTTTATTTAAACCTGTATTGTCCAGCCAATATGGCAATAAAAAAATATGATAAAATAATTTTGTCAATATGGCAATAAAAAAATATGATAAAATAATTTTGTTTGCGTCCACGTTCCTGGCTAGTAACATATTGTTATCACCACGTTGGCATGGAAACCGGAAGGGTATGTCATTGTCCCTCAGCTCTGTTGCCTGTCTATGATGTCATCAGTAGTTGACTCTGTAGTTCTTTGCTAACTAACACAGTTACGCCACAGGTCTAATTTTCTTTCATTGATCATGGCTGTAAAATAAGCCACAATGGAGCCAGAAGAAAGTTTTTCGTACTTTGAAGTAACAAAGTTGCACTGTGCATTGATCAAGTACAGTACATTTACTTACACAACAGTTTCAATAAATAGTGACAGTTTGTAATAGTTGAGATATGTAAATTGCTTTTGTTACTTCAGTTTGCATGTTCTCCCCGTGCATGCGTGGGTTTTCTCCGGGTACTCCGTTTTCCTCCCACATTCCAAAAACATGCTAGGTTAATTGGCGACTCCAAATTGTCCATAGGTATGAATGTGAGTGTGAATGGTTGTTTGTCTATATGTGCTCTGTGATTGGCTGGCCACTAGTCCAGGGTGTACCCCGCCTCTTGCCCAAAAACAGCTGGAATAGGCTCCAGCACCCCTCGCAACCCTCGTGAGGATAAGCGGTAGAAAATGAATGAATGAATAATATATACAAATTATGTATATGAGGAGAAGGAAAAGATAAGTCACATACATATTCACAAAGACACACACACACACACACACATCCCTTGTCTTTACAGCCAACCTCTCACTACAGCAACGTTGTCATGATCCTGTCAGATGATGTATGACAAGTGTTGGAAATCTTTAGCTGAGATGATCTGGGCCAAATTAATGAATAATTCATGTTTGATGGAGTCTTTTTAATATTTAAGGCATAATTAATAAGCAGGGACATCACTTCCCCACACTCAACGTCAACAAAAGACAAATTAGTGTCCTTGCCTAGCTCTTGCTCAGCACACACACACACACACACACACACTTCTAAACACAGAAAGAGAATTGGATGGATGAGACAGGAGGCCTGCGGCATAGCCTGGCTTCATATTAGACAAAGAGCAAGAAATGAGCATATACAATCTCACACACACAAGTGAGTGTGTACAATGGTAACGGTACAAATGTGGGATAAAAAAGACAGTCCAAGTCCAAGTCCCTATTTAGCTCAAACCAAATCTCAGCTCATGGAAAATTAATTCACAAACGAGGGAGAATTTCTCTCACCCCCAATACACAGTGGCACAACGCTGCCGGGTAGCGGGTGGGGGTTGCACACAGTCCCAGCGGATCGATGTATGTGGTGCCTGAATATGTTCAGCAGATTGGGAAAAAAGAACGGGTCGCAGTTTTCAAAGTGTGAGGCAAGCCTCCCCCGGGTGTAACCACAGCTTGAGAAAATTGCAAAGAAAAAAACCTACTGAGTTAATGTCCGTTATGTCAAAAGGTAGTGAGTGAACAGAAAAATAGTCTGGGATGAGCAGACAAATGTTTTTCAAAGGGTTACATTCTCTGAATGGTGTCATTTCTTCATTTCTGTCCTTCTGTGAAAAGATGTAACAAAATGTGAGGTAGTACATACCTGTATATGACATTTAAACAATATGTGCTTTTGTCACTTTTAGTGTATATTCTTTCATTAGCTGGCGTTTTGCATGCAATACTGCATGCTTTTGGTGTTACTCTAGGATATGGGTTGTTTATATTGTTTATTTTTCTATATTGTGTATTTTGTACTGCTTAACTGACTCTGTACTCTTGCTGCTGTGCAATACAAATTTCCCCACTGAGGGACAAATAAAGGCATATCTTATCTTATCTTATCTTATATAATGACAGATCAACTCAAAACACACAATTTTTCAGGTTTATATTGAATAAGACACCACAAATATACATGAAAACAGAATATGGTATTGGAGTCTTAAGATGATAAAGCTGTGTATCCACCTCCTCAACATATTTACAAACAAACTCACGGGTGGCTGTAGCCTGTAACTGGATTCCAAAATGCACAGAGTTTACGTGTAACAAAATTTATTACAATGCGTCTGAACCAAAAATACACCAACAGATGAAAAAAAAGTACAACTGAAATACCCCGGACTCGCCATGGGACAAAAATACAAGAACTAACACATGGATATAGCAGAGAATATATATCTAAAAATCACTGCACTACACTAAGCAGAAAAAAAAACTATAGAAGAACAGAATGTATTGCTGTAAATCAAAAAGGAGAACAATGAACAAAGTCACAACCAAAAGACAGCGGCTGGACGTAGCTAAGCAGGGAAGAAAAGGATACTTACAAAACGGCAGGGTGACCAGAAAGCTAAGCTAACTTTACCCTTTCAACCTGAAAACGTTCCCATGCGGACTTTATCTTAGATGAGTTGTCGACACAAATGGGGTCAACTTAAACTGTCCCACTGTTGTTAGGTAAGGACTAGGGAGGAGCCAGTACACAACTATCTCTATCTGTTTACCCATTTCAATTATCTGTATCCATACTCGGAGTGGGCGGGGTATAAACCAGAAGTGGGTGTGGTTTACCTGGAAATGGGCAGGTCTTAAATATGTACATTATTTTAAATCTGAAATTGACTTGGATTGGTGAGAAGTTGTATGATGTATTGTTTACTATTCAGCTATATGCGTACTGTGTAAGTGTGTAAGTGATCCTTGAGACGACATTCATTCATTCATTTTCTACTGCTTGTCCTCAACAAGGGTTGTGGAGGGTGCTGGAGCCTATCCCAGCTGTCTTTGGGCCAGAGGCGGGGTACACCCTAGACTGGTCACCAGCCAATCACAGGGCACATATAGACAAACAACCATTCACACTCACATTCATACCTATGGACAATTTGGAGTCGCCAATTAACCTAGCATGTTTTTGGAATGTGGGAGTTGACAGTTAACAAAATTTAACAGTTTTGCAACGTTACCGGTTCATGTCCGGCTGGTTGTTGAAAAACCTTAGTTAATACAAAATTGCTCTGTGTCATTTTAAAAAATTACAGACGGCGCAGGACACGGCGGCAGCAGTCCGCTCTCCAATGCAGCCCACCACCACAGCTTGAAAAAATCCTAGGGGAAACCCTGAAGTGAGTGAAATCATCCAGTTTTCCGAAATGTGTACACAGCAATGTCACAAATAATGCAGGATAAAAAAAAATATGAAAAAAAATGCTGCAAATGCCAAAAATACAAAGCCCAAATTAATTGCATGAGAAATGCTACAACTTTACAGAAGAAAACAGAAGTTAGCCAGACTACCAAGTTAGTCGGACTACCACATTACTTATGTAATATTTCACAGCATAAGTGATTTTTAAGAACAAGAAAAATTGTGTCTCTCCAGTCTACCAATTGTTTTCTCTGCATCTGGTATGGTGGCCATGTTTTGTATTTGGATCAAATTATTTTCCCACCTTTAAATGCACTACATCAGGGTTGCTCAATACATAAATGCCAAAGGTAGTGTTGGTAGATCGCATGGAAAAAATAGATGTCAGCCTGCCATCCACCCTAACTATGGCATGTGTCCCTTAATCGTCATACTGGGCAGCCAGTCTAACATCTAACATCATCCGTTCCGACACATGGGTCACCACGCATGCATCTACAACTGAAACAAATGCTGCAACCCAGTTGCCTCCTTAGTTTAACTCATCTAAACCTAAGAATGGGTATAACAAGTAGTGGGTCCTTTAAAAACAAACCAGAAATACAGTACAAAAAAATGTCTTCATGCATTAATGCAAGGAACACCAACATATAATTTATCAGAAGTCCCAATATATCACAGTATATTTATAAATACATGGGTTTTCTTTTTGTATGCAACATTTGGACTTGGTCATTTTCTAAGCATGCTGGAAAAGTGTGTGCATCTCTGAATGAGATGGATATCACCCTCTCAGTCCTCCACAGACACCTTGACTACTCAAGGACTTCTTGAAAGGTGTGACGATATTAAGGCAACAAATCAATGCTTCTCAGTGAGTGTATCGGTTTGATCCTGCATTAGACACGCAGCCACTGACACAATCACCGAGAGTTGCTGTATAATGCATGGCCCCACACACCTCGCACGGATTTCTCAATTTGCTGTTAGCATTCCTTTAATAAATGGGGATGCGTGCACACGCACACACCCATGCAGACTGAAAAAAATGACTTTGTGGTGTTAAATAATTAAGAGATGGCATCAATTAAAGTAATCTTTACATTTTAAAGGGGACCTGTTATGCTTTTTCCACTTTTCTGACCTATAAAGTTCAAATGTTGTATTCTCGGGTTAAATAACAAAGTTTCAGATAACTTTGTCCATTAGGAAGTGAAATGTGAAAAGTCAAAAGCCCTGAAAAATTTTGGGATGGCTCAAAACTCTCGGTTTCAAAAGGTGGGGTAAAACTGCCCCTTTGTGATGTCACAGAAGGGCTGACTTCCTTATATGGGCGTGCCTGTAAGCAGACAAGCGCTCTGCGCTCCCCCAAGCTCTGCTCTGTAGCAAAGCCACATTTGTTTATAAATCGACGCCACCATCAGGCACAAGTGGTTGGAGTTCCTGATTCCCGACAAGCAAAAGAATGGATTTTAATCATTCAACAGCATTTCACATGAGTTTTATGGGCCGGCAAATAGCCGACACCTTTCCAACATTACTTGGTCGTGGGGACTGACCAAGCAGTAAGTAACAATTTATCCGAACTGTGTTTATTTTGTGTAAGTCATAGAGCAAAAACGCTTGCATACAGGGAGCGGGGTTGCTAATAGCCATTTCCCACCACAATTAGTGGCCACATAGCTAAAGCTACTTACCATTGAGAGACATCTTGAAGTAAGCTCTTGGGAAACTTCGGACTGTCCAGTCTCTACTTCTGTTTCAGATTCGGGATCTAACATATATGGCTGTTTGTTAAAAAACAAAAATTTTTTAAAATAAATAAACGTGTATTATAAACTCCTATGCCGTTTATCAAAGTTAGCTGCGCAAACCGGACGTGTTTCTATGCACGCAGGAGTGTGACCAATCACAGCGAAGTGGGCGTGTCTGGACCTGGAACGTGGGTTGAATACATTAAAACAGACTGTTTTCGCAGAACCACAAAAGATATACAGCTGAATAGGTGCAGATTCTGGAAGAAATAAAAAGCTTTGTGTGTTGGATATCGTGTGTAGCGCCACAACAAAGGGCTGGAAAAGTAGCATAATAGCTACCCTTCAAAAGAAAGCACTAGTGGGTACTGGATAAACAACATAGATTACATACGTAGTATATGCACAACTTGTTCATGTTATAAATTACCTTTGTGTGGCATTTACAAATTGTTCATATGAATTGTTTGTGAATTCATACAAGACACTGCAATGTCTGCAAGGAGATGGACTGTCGGACACCATTTTTGGTCCATTTCAGAACATTCATTCATTCATTTTCTACCGCTTTTCCTCACGAGGGTCGCGGGGGTGCTGGAGCCTATCCCAGCTGCCTTGGGGCGAGAGGCGTGGTACACCCTGGACTGGTCGCCAGCCAATCACAGGGCACATATAGACAAACAACCATTCACACTCACATTCATACTTGGAGTCTCCAATTAACCTAGCATGTTTTTGGAATGTGGGAGGAAACCGGAGTACCCGGAGAAAACCCACGCATGCACAGGGAGAACATGCAAACTCCACACAGAGATGACCGAGGGTGGAATCGAACCCTGGTCCTCCGAGCTGTGAGGTCTAACCACCACCTGTGCCGCCCTCATTTTAGAACATTTAATCAACAATTAATCGGCTGGATGATTCAGTTTTCAATGAATTGTTGTTTGATTAAAAAATGTAAATATCCTCTCATTTCAACCTCTCATATGGGAATATTTTAAATGTTCTTAGTCATCCATGAAACCTTTGTGTTTTAGGCAAACCAAGACATTCACGCACATCAGCATTGACTTTGGAAAACAGTGATGAGCATTTTTGGCTCATGTTGATATGTTGTATAACAAACCACTAACTATATTATGCTTGGTTCATTTTGATTTGGTCCCTCTCGGGCCCAACCAATTGCTCGATCAATTGAAACAACAAGCTTCATGTTAACGGACAAATCGACAAAGTTCATTTGTAAAATGGCTTATGCCAATATTGATTTTGGTCAGTTCCCATTTCTAGCTGCCATTTCCTGTGTTCTGCTATGTTTCAGACAGCATCAGCATTCTTAATCCCAGGAAGACACCGAGGGCCAAATGTTAAACAATCGATTGCAAGTGGACTGTCCAGGTTGCCTTAGAAAACGTTTCGCCTCTCATGCTAGCAGGTTCATCAGTTCATCAGTTCAAAGACGAGATGGGACACACACTAGTAGAATAGATAGGACAGCTCTAGTCTGAGAGTCTGGTGCAAGATCCAATCTATTTAACCTCTAAAGGAGGAGGCAGGTTTAGACAGGAATGGTAGCTCTTTAGTGGTGTCAAATGGCGATCGTTGGGATACAATAGAGTGAGGTCTCTGGCTGACAACGTTGTCGTTTGGGTGGTTATCACCTTTGTTTCCTTCATCCCATTCAGATGTCATGATAGTCATGGACCCATCTGAACAAGACTTTTAGGAAGGGATAAAAAGGACAGAATTGTATATGGGGGGCGGCACGGCGGTCTAGTGGTTAGCGCGCAGACCTCACAGCTAGGAGACCAGGGTTCAATTCCACCCTCGGCCATCTTTGTGTGGAGTTTGCATGTTCTCCCCGTGCATGGGTGGGTTTTCTCCGGGTACTCCGGTTTCCTCCCACATTCCAAAAACATGCTAGGTTAATTGGCCACTCCAAATTGTCCATAGGTATGAATGTGAGTGTGAATGGTTGTTTGTCTATATGTGCCCTGTGATTGGCTGGCCACCAGTCCAGGGTGGACCCCACCTCTCGCCTGAAGACAGCTGGGATAGGCTCCAGCACCCCAGCGACCCTCGTGAGGAAAAAGCGGTAGAAAATGAATGAATGAATGAATTGTATATGGGAGAAGAGTGGTGTCATAGACCCGCACCTCGTTGAAAGATGCTTTCTTGACCTTAAAAAGGACCTAGAGCAGCTACACACAATGACCCGCACAGAAAAAAATTGACATTTTAAAGAATCAGCACCTATCCCAGCTGTATTTCCTTTGATTTGTGCTTCTTGCCAATACGGTCTGTTTTAAATTATTTCGCCCCCGGTGATTGGTCACAGGCCCAAAATGCTTCCCAACTATGAAGTCTGCACTCTGTGGCAGTTTTACCCCACCTTTAGAAACCGAGCGTTTTGAGCCATCCCAAACCTCTTTTAGGGCTCATTCCAAATGCACAAACCTCATAACCTTGGCATTGTTTAACACAAGAATACAACATTTTGACCACATTTATAGTATAAAAAGCGTAATAGGTCCACTTTAATGTGGACGGCTTGCCTCGCTCCTCTTTCAAACCATCTCATTCCAGGAAGAACAAAAGCAAGGTAGTTGAACTAAAAAATATATTTTCAGACAAAAAACTTTTTTACTGACGTTTCATTAATCTGGTGACAGACCAGAAGATTACACAATTGTGTTACAAATTTTTGAACTGAGAGACAGATATAAGTAAACCTTGGTATATCTGTTTTTCAAAATAGATTTTAGCATGACAATATTACTGTATGACAGTGGTTTTCAAACTGGAGTACGCGCTCCAAAGGGGGGGGCTTTATGATTTCCTGTTCTGTGAGTACTCAAATTGCTACACCTAAATATACAATGATTCATATACAATGAAACATATGATTCCTAATGGTTCCCCTATGTATACTTGAGTTCTCCTGTCAGTGCCACTGCTACCTACTTTTAGTGTTGTCATCGTATTCTACAGTAGTTTTTTGTTTTCATGGGTCTTCCTAGACTGCTTTGCTGCTCTGTTTATTTGCTTTCCAAACTTAAGCCAACAAATAACTATTATTATAGTTATTATAGCCAACAAATAACTATTATTATAGTTATTTGTTGACCTTCTCTGCTCGTGTCTGCTGTTCTTAGGTTGTACTTCATCTGATGTCTTTAGGTTGTACTTCATTCTCTGCAATCTCATCTCTTGTCTGCATCAAGATCCAAAAAGCAAGCCAGGCTGTCACAGACTGTTTTTTCTTATAGCCATCATCTCCGCCCTTTGATTTGCTGTCCAACCGGCAACCAGTCTTAACAGCCTGTTCCTTTTTAATGCTGTATTTAGCATTTAAATTTTCTGATATGAAAAAGAAAAAAAAAAGGAAAAGAAATCTGCCAACTTACAAATTAGCTCCCTCTCTAAAGTAAAAGATCTGCATAAAATATCACAAATTCTCATTTTCATTTACCCACTTGAAGGCTATGACACAAGGCCTGAGCGCCCTGATAGTGTGTAGTGTTGAATGGTACAAATTAGGTTTGGCGCTTCAATTTTGTCAGAATCATACATTTATATCATGCAGCTCTGGAAAATACTGTGAAGGTGTGTGTGTTTGGTGTGCATGTGTGTGGCTGTGTCCTCAAAAGGTTTAAGATGTTGGATAGGAAAAAAAATGAAAATTACAAACAGTATTTTATTTAACCTGTCGAGACCTGGGTCATTGTGACCCGATGAGGTTGTGAAATATAGTGTTCAACAATACAGTAATAGGCAGTATTACTATATTCTATACAAGACACCATATGCACTTTATACTATCCCCTGTATGACTGATCATGTGGTACTGTGGTATATTATGCGAATATTGTGCAGGGGCGCTGGGATTAAATTATTATTTTATTTTATTTATTATAATTATTATTATTTTCACTTATTACTAGTTCTTAACCAGACAGCATACACCTTCAATGTTCCAATCTTATTTGTGTTATATAACAATGCTTTCATTGGGCTACACCTATTTCGACTATGAAGACCTGAAAATAAAACCTCTAACAACATTGCAGCTCAAATTAATTTATTTTCTTGTGTTATAATGCACAGAAAAAGGAAAGAAATATGTGTTCATGTTTCACATAAGGATTCTGAACGATTCCTCCAAAAAGTGCAGTTCTGTTTTTAATTGCAACAAATTGATCTTCTGTGTTAAGAGTTACAAAGTGAGCGATAATCACATCTGTTTATATTTATGTTTATTTAGACTGCATAACTATGCGTAATAAAGACATTGTTGTGATGTTCAGAGTTTCCCTAAATACATCTCACGGTAATCTTACGCAAAAAAAATAACTAAATGAATGAAATGAATTAGTTACTGCCCTTAAGATGCTATTTTTGTCTGGCCTATTATAGTCTTTACATTTACTGGAAGCGTAACAGGGGCGACTCTAATTTGTCCATAGGTATGAATGTGAGTGTGAATGGTTGTTTGTCTATATGTGACCTGTGATTGGCTGGCGACCAGTCCAGGGTGTACCCCGCACCCTTTGAGGCCCTTGCAAGGATAAGCAGTAGAAAATGAATGAATGAATGAATGAAGGAACATTTTTGTCTGACATAGATTGTCTGTTGGAATACTGCAAGGGGAGTTACAGTCTTTGGTCTGACATTTGTGTTTTGTTTGTGGTTCTAACTGCAAACTGGAATGATGGTATATTGGTGCAATTTCAACAAACCAAGCTTTATAGAGAGATGTACAACAACATGCCTCAGCACGGAAATATGGGCCGGCGTATAAACCTGGCTTTTTCATGAAAATGATATCTGGCTGGCAGGGGTTAATCATTATTAACAAAAATGTGTCCAGACTACAAATTCTTTGAGTATTAAGTGTATTCAAACTTTACTGTCTGCTCTTATAGAACTGACAATGAACTGAAAATCCCAAAGATTCCAGGCATCTTATTTTCCCCTTTGTGTCTGCCATTACATCACAAGTTACATAAGACCTGGGATCAAACGTGCAATAGGGACAGAGGGAGCCATATCAACGCTAACTAAAACTGTCATCCACAATATAGTCCTCCAAGCTCTTGCATACACAAGGGGCCATCAGTTAAGATAGAAATGAATAAACTCAAAAAGCTCATCTGAAAGATCAATGATGGCTCTCTGGGAATATTGAGGCTGCTCCTCCAGAGCTGTAACGTTCGTTGTGTGTCCAATAAAGTATGACTGCAGAACTTTATCATATCATCCATCTCCATTACACAGGCTCGTGCTCCTTTGTAAACAAATTCCCACTCCTCCTTTTCTCGTAACTGCTGGGACATATAGATCCTTGAATTTGCATGTTGGTTCTATAGTGCAGTGATTTTCAAGCACTGTGCCGCGGCACACTAGTGTACCTTGAGAAACTGTCAGGTGTGCCGTGAGGAATTATCCAATATCACTTTTTATAGTTAACATTTATTAATCATCATTTGCAAATATTATGTCAATAGCCATGAATATGGATCCAAATATTCCAATTGCATTTGGTTTATTTGCTCAAATGGAAAGAATTGAACAGGGATGGAATATTCCTTTAACCAATCCGATTGAGGTATCTTGTACCCGCTCAATCGGTAAGTTGTCAGGGTGCGTTCTTCTTCGTGGTGTTTTTCTTCTTCTGTTGTTTATTGGCGGTTGGCAAGCAGCTTTAGTATGCATTAGCGCCATCTGTGGAACAGAATCTAAACCCTTCTATACTTTATTCACAAGTGCAGTTTTATTAAAAAAGAAAATATATATCTATATAAAACATGTCCTGAGATTAATTATAAAATATTAGCAAGATTGAATTTGATCTTTTCCCGTTTAAATTCATCCCGGGTGCGTTCTTTCAGCGCATGCTCAGATATGACGTAACACGCAGATCCAGACGTTCTTAACTTTTAAAAATGGAGGCCAGCAATCGGCACTGGACTAAGCAAAGTTTGTTTTTGATTCAAACTAAATTTCAAGACTGGACAGACGAAAAACTGGTAATACGGAGTTATTCCAACAAGTGAAAGAAAAACTTGGGGAAGCCGGTATCACGTGATGTTGATGTTTACGTTTTACTGGGCATGCCCCAGTGACTATTCTGGTTGATTTTCACAGCGCATGTAGACAAGAGATTGGAATATTCCTTTCTATGGATACCATTGTTTCCCGAAAAGGTCATTCGGAAAGAGAAAAAGTGGTGATGTAAAAACGTGGCTACTGTGGAGTGTCTGTGGTGGAAAGACTGGCAGAGCAATGTAATATTGGTCCGTGTGGCAACACCTACCTTGTTCCTCCGATAGACTTATTGATGCACGTGTGAGGTCGTGGTGACATTTTGTAACATTTTTGGTTAGTGGTGTGCCACAAGATTTTTCCAATGTAAAAAAACGTGCCGTGGCTCAAAAAAGGTTGAAAAACACTGCTATAGAGGAATGGATAGCGAGTGAACACTCCTGTCAGTCATTCATCATCTTTGTCCCAGTGAGGAGAGATATGCTACATGCTAGCGAGTGCACTTCTTGATAGCTGTGTGCGGTGTATGCTATAGTTTCTTCATGTCTTTTGTGTATGAAATATGCTACTCGCTCATTATCGGGAAAAACAATTCATCATGAAATCAGTTGTTTTCAGCAGAATTGAAGTGAATTGATGCGTATATGAAAAAACACCTGATGTTTTCATAATTGCTATTTGTGTGTACATGAAGGTGCCAGATATCTGGCAGTCAGATCCATTTTGTTGTTAATCTTTGACATGTCAAAGACTCAAACCTCAAATCCCATCCTCCTACTATTTATTACATGGAAAATAATGCATTTTTTTGTGTTTTTAAAATTCTGAAATATACCATGTACTGTACTCAAAGCGGTATTTTATGGGTTAAAATTAGCCTTGTGCACCGATGACAATTTTCTGCACAGTGATCGAAAATGGCTTGTCGTCAAATGTTATGAACCCTAACCCTAACCCTAATGTTATGAAATCTCTTTCCTTGTAGTAGCGATGTTCTTTTCACTGCTCCATAACAGCTGTCCGCTACCCGGCCTTTTTTGCTCCCGCTAGCTTTAGCTTTAGCCATAGCGCCATTACTAGCTGTTAGTCTCTCAGAGCTAAAGGGGAAAGTGGCTAACTTCCAGACCTTTGAGGAGGTACATGAGATTGGTGGATAAGATTGGTTTCATATGTAAGGATCGGGCAAATGGCAATCCCCCAAAATTCATTCATTCATTCATTTTCTACCGCTTTTTCCTCACGAGGGTCGTGAGGGGTGCTGGAGCCTATCCCAGCTGTCTTCGGGCGAGAGGCGGGGTACACCCTGGACTGGTCGCCAGCCAATCACAGGGCACATATAGACAAACAACCATTCACACTCACATTCATACCTATGGACAATTTGGAGTCGCCAATTAACCTAGCATGTTATTGGAATGTGGGAGGAAACCGGAGTACCCGGAGCCCCCAAAATTAAGAAAATCAAAGTCGATCAGAAGGATGCATGCTTAGTTAAAATCTTGAAAATTACTGAATGTTTGGTAGTTTCAAACGAGTCTGCAAATCTTTAAGTGCTTTATGAAAAAAGCTAAACAAATGTGAACAATAGTACATTTTTGAGACATAAAAACACTAATGCAATCAAAAGCAAAAAAAGAAAAAAGAATGTCCAACATATGTCCATATGCTGTAGTCTCTGGTTCAATAAAGACTAAAATGTTCCCAAGCAACAGCAACCTTAAGCAGTATTAGACTCATCTAGAAACACATACCTGAATAGGCCCAGTATGTATCCTCGGCAGCTCCTCTCCGCAGTCGTGTTTCGCCAGCTGTGTGAAGGCCTCGGACAGAAGGGGCATGATACTCCATTTGACTTCCTGTCAATGCTGCAGGAAAGATGAACAACAGGGACGCAAAGGTTAGCACTAAGAGAAGCAGCAGCACTCTGCAGCCCTGCCTGAACACCTACTGGCCCGGATGACATCCAACTGTGTCCTTAGCTTACATACCACTCAGGCATGTTCACAGTAGCGGCACAGGGAAGGTCAACAAAGAAAATATTATCTTGCAAACGAACACAAGTTAGGCCCTGCGCTAAGCTAATACACCGTAGTTATAGTTTAAGTTTAACAGGAGTTGCACAGAGAGAAAACAAAAATGACCGTAACTGAAATTACGTGAAATTACGTAAGAGGTTATTAACATTTTAAAACTGCAGAACCCCCGTACTGGCAGCAGTTCTGCTGATTTGCATAATACATTATTTGCATGCAGGCTGCATGGCGGATGAGTGGTTAGCGCGCATGCCTCACAGCTAGGAGACCCGAGTTCAATTCCACCCTCGGCCATCTCTGTGTGGAGTTTGCATGTTCTCCCAATGCATGCATGGGTTTTCTCCGGGTACTCCGGTTTCCTCCCACATTCCAAAAACATGCTAGGTTAATTGGCGACTCCAAATTGTCCATCGGTATGAATGTGAGTGTGAATGGTTGTTTGTCTATATGTGCTCTGTGATTGGCTGGCCACCAGCAAGGGTATATCTGCCTCTCCAGCACCAACATGACCCTCGTGAGAATAATGGACACTGACTGGTAATTCTTTCAGGAATTTGTGTCCCTGGTAAAAATAAGGACCAAATGTTTCCCGTGTTTTTTTTGTGCTGTCCTACAATGAGGATCATGCAAAAAAATAAATAGTAAAAAAACTGTGGAGTTATAACAGTACGACTATGAAGCCCTCTAAAAAAAAAAAAAGACCTCCTGTTTTTATATAAAAGTGTTTTATATACATGCTGTGACCATGTAGTAACACACAGTACATGATAGCATAAAATATTTACTGTATTTTGCCGTAGTTTGATTATTTTAAATATCTCCAGAACTTCTTTTGTGGGCACATTGATTTCACAACTAGCGCTACCTCCGTCAACAACGACAGCGTGTCAAATGAGTGTAAGTTTGCTGAGGATGAGGATGGTAAGTAGGCTGGAATCCACTGCCATGAGGAGGTCATTGGTGATCTCGAGGAGGGCGGTTTCAGTACTGTGTTGGGGTCAGAAGCCAGACTAGAGCTGTTCATAGAGGGCATTATTGGTTGGACAAGCATGAAGGTGAGGGAATATTTTGGAAATGAATGGGAGGTTTGAAATACAGTGGAGGTTATTGTATTTGTTGGGGTCTAAACCTGATTTTTTTTTTTTAGTAACATGGTGACAGCTGCTGTTTTGAATGAAGAAAGAACATTTCCAGAGGTTAGTGAGGAGTGGATGATGACAGAGCTGGGAGGCAGGCTTTGACCAGAGCTGTGGGAAGGGGATCGGGTTGGCAGGTGGAGGGTTTGGAGTTGCAGATGAGATTCAGGGTTTCCGGAAACTGGAAGGTGGAGAATGGCTCGCAGTGGGGAAGATATACTGCAGCTGGAGTGTGATTCCACAAGTCCACTGTGGAAGCCTGCCTGATGGTGCCACGAAAACACAGCATAGATTTGTTAACACCACCCCACTCTCTGTGAAATATGTAAAACAGGAATGTCCAAAGTGTGGACCGCATTTTTATGGACCCCGTGAACAGCTCATTGTAGGAACAAAATATTAAATAAAAGTGAGAAAAATTAATCAAAAAAATGAAGGTTTAGGAATGTGAAAAAATTGTGTCAAAAACCTTGACACCAGCAAAATGTATGAAAGACCACCACATTAAAAATGGAATTGCATGTGACGTGATGTCAGTCATGTTATGTGAGTGTATGTGTAGCTTAGTGTAGGATGTAGTATGTCAGGCTATGTATGATACAGTCATGTCATACATAGTCATACATAATCCCAGGGGAGATGTCAGCCTTATGATGGTACTGTTTTTATTTATACCTGTATGTATGAGTGCACATGTGTGTTACTGTGTACCTTGTTTGAGTTTAATATGAGGATGTTGTTAAGGTGATTTTTATAAAGGTCGAGCAGTTCATCGTTGGGGGTCCGTGATTGAAATGGTATTGATACAGGAGGCGAGAGAATCCAAGTTAATGGCGTTTATGTTCTGAAATGAAATGAGACATGGAGTTTTGGTTATGGAGAGGTGGAGGGGGGACATTAAATGAAATGACAAAATGGTAAGATATGTGGACATGGACAGCTGTGCAGTTAGAAGGGGTGAGACCGGAGCAGCAAATGAGGTCCAGGGTATTATGGCCTTATGGCCTTTAATGTAGTGAAGTCTGAAAATTGATGAAAGCTAAAAACGGTCAAAATCTCTCATGAGAGGAAGACTGCTGTTGTCCATGGGAATGTTGAAATCACAGTAATAGTACATGAGGTGAGAGAGTGGACAGATGGGAGAGTAAAATCGTAAGGTCATTTATGACATTTGTGTGGCTTAGGAGGGCGGTACACTGTGGCAATGATGGTGGGAGTGGGAAAAGACAGCTTACATGTTATCGTAAATCTTCAAATGAAATGAAGTTTGGGACAAAAAATAGTCTGGACATTGAACCTCTTGTGGTGAATCGTGAGATAATGAGGTATCAAATTAAAGTCAAGTAATGCTTTATTAATCAGAATTAATCAAAGACTTAATTTGACAAACTTGAAAATTCTGTATCTTGGTTTATATACAAGTCAGTTATGGTAATACAACACCGTTGGTGTTTTTTGGGAGTTTTTTGTTAGGGCTTTTATAGTCAAAATAGGTCAAATGCATTGCTAGCTCCCACATGTTAGCTGTTTTTTAACGGTTTTTCTCTCATTAGAGGGCACACAAAAGAGAAAGACATGTGGGGTCATGTTTCACATAAGGATTGTAGATGATGGGCAAATTCCAAAACAAGCGCAGTTTTCCTTTAAAGGGGAATTGTACTTGTTCATGCATGATCACAGCACATACCGTATTTTCCGGACTATTAGTCGATCCGGAGTATAAGTCACACTAGGCCAAAAATGCACAATTGGGTAGACAAAAAGTTGCACTGGAGTATAAGTCGCATTTTTTGCTGGTAATTTATTTTACAAACTATTTGACCAAAACAGAAGACAAGTTCTAACAATAAAAGAATAGAGAACAGGCCGAATATGTAGGTGTAAGATATGCTAACACAATGGCTATTCAGCTACACAAAAAATAAACATGAACAGAAAAGGTGTCCAGTGTTTATGTAACATAAACAGTTTTTTTCATTTATAAGTCGCTCTGGAGTATAAGTCACAGGAACAGCCAACCTACAAAAAAAGTGTGACTTATAGTCCGAAAAATATATAAAACGATAAAATGTTGTTAGGGTTTTTTGTAGAGAGCTTCGTAGTTAAAATATGTGCGTCATATTAGCTAGCTCATATTAACTAGTTTCTTCACGTTATAATGCACACAAAAGGGAAAGAAATATGTGTTCATGTTTCACATAAGGGGCGGCACGGCGGTCTAGTGGTTAGACTTCACAGCTAGGAGACCAGGGTTCAATTCCACCTCCGGCCATCTCTGTGTGGAGTTTGCATGTTCTCCCCGTGCATGCGTGGGTTTTCTCCGGGTACTCCGGTTTCCTCCCACATTCCAAAAACATGCTAGGTTAATTGGCGACTCCAAATTGTCCATAGGTATGAATGCGAGTGTGAATGGTTGTTTGTCTATATGTGCCCTGTGATTGGCTGGCGACCAGTCCAGGGTGTACCCGCCTCTCGCCCGAAGACAGCTGGGATAGGCTCCAGCACCCCCGCGACCCTCGTGAGGAAAAGCGGTAGAAAATGAATGAATGAATGAATGTTTCACATAAGAATGATGGGCAAAATTCCCAAAAAAAGTACAGTTGACCTTTAAGAAGTGTGCAGCACTGTGAATTGACAGTCTGTTTCTTTTAGCTTGTTGGCGGAGTCTGTTCGATTTAAACCTCAAACACTGTTGTCTACTTTCAAGTAAACTACCGTCTATCAATGTGTTTTCTTTGCTAATTCCTGCCCAAATACCAAGCATAGAAAGTCATCATTTCTTTCAGCATCCTTGTTAGAAGAGCCTCTCTGTGCTCCTCGGACTAAAACAAAGCCTGTGTCTGAATCCGGGGTCTGCATCTTAAAAGAGCGCATTTGTGGGATGCATGACATCATCATGCTGCGTGAAGGCTCCTCCAAATGCGGCAGACAAATGTGTCCTTCTCTATTTTACTCATCTGTATACACCAGTCATTATTTGCACTATGACCCATTTATCATTGCACTAAAATGAATATATCTGCTCCTGCATATGCTCCTGTGCAATACTATGTGTATATTTTGGATATCTTGTATATATCTTGTTAAATTGTCTTTTTTTACTCTACTTTTATAGACTTTTTTTTTTTTAACTTGACTACTGCACTGAAAGGAGAAGCTCTCCAATCTCGTTGTACATCTTGTATAATGACAATAAAGGCCATTCCATTCCATTCCATTCCATATTGAAAAGAAGTCTGCATTCAAACCATCCTTCACGACCCATCATATCCCACCAGTCCAGCCCTTAAACCAACAAGAAAACATATGTACGAGGAAAGAATGTAAATGAACAAATAGTGTGCTGAAATTACTGCTCTTGTTTTTTTCATCTTCTTCATTAATTGTAAACGTTGGGGAATAAGAGGATATTGTTCATTACAAATAATTAACTCTATTTGAATACTGTCAATCATTTTGCCATTTTTATGTTTGAAAATTCATTCATTCATTCATTCATTTTCTACCGCTTTTTCCTCACGAGGGTCGCGGGGGTGCTGGAGCCTGTCCCAGCTGTCTTGGGGCGAGAGGCGGGGTACACCCTGGACTGGTCGCCAGCCAATCACAGCGCACATATAGACAAACAACCATTCACACTCACATTCATACCTATGGACAATTTGGAGTCACCAATTAACCTAGCACGTTTTTGGAATGTGGGAGGAAACCGGAGTACCCGGAGAAAACCCACGCATGCACGGGGAGAACATGCAAAGAGATGACCGAGGGTGGAATTGAGCCCTGGTTTCCTAGCTGCGAGGTCTGCGCGCTAACCACTAGGCCGCCGTGAAAATTCATTACTTAGCAAAAAAATATGTAAAATGTCTTTAAATATGCATATTTTTGGACTAATAATAGTCTGAAATGAAACATGAAACAGAATAATTTATTAAATAATATATTTTGGAAAGAAAGTGATGCACCAAAATTATTTTTTTGATTGAACGGATTGATAATGAAAGCGGGGGTAGCACCGTAATCACAATAGTGTGAATAACAAAGGAAGAGTTGAATGCGTGAACAATGGCTTTGTGGAGCAAAGGAGAGGTATGGTAGACTTTCGTGCATGGCTGGATGTCGATCATGGCAATGCAGTGATTTCTCTCTGCTCAGCATGACTATGTTTTCTGGAGCATTGGCCAAGGGCAAAGAAAGACACTAACACACACACACACACACACATTCTGTGAAGCTCAACAGAACTGATCATCATCTACTGTATGAAGCAGAAACACCAGGAGGCAAATGCATCCAGGGCACACTGAGAAGTATAGGAATAATTCCTGCAACATATACTACAGTATAGTAGTTGAACAGCTAGTTTGTGTCAAAATGTCCACTAAAACACACTTGGCCTTCAAAGCACCTTCATCCGCACCTCACTGATTGCACAAGGCAGGCAGGCTGGCAGCAAAAGGGTGCCACTCACAGCCTCCAACCATTCCATCCAATATAACCCCACCACCCATGAGCACACACATGCTTGGTTAATTAATAGCTAGTGCTCAACGAGACAAGGTCATGCTGCCATGGGACTAAAAAACAATGCTGTGAAAGCGACACCTCCGCTAGGACAGGAGCTGTTAATGCACACCTCTGTGAAAGCTGTCATGAGCCATCACCCTCATTTACCCTCCAACACGTTTTGCTGCTATTTGTTTTTTTTTTTTTTGGGCACCTGATGGTGTAAGAAAGCCTGTCCGTGATGCCACGGCAGCCAAGGTCAGTGCCTAATGAGGACCAGTATGTTGGAAGTTTTTTCTTCAATTGATTAAAACAAAAAATGGATATAATTCGGCAGGTTTGTTGTTAACGTACTACAATGTTATGAATGAAAAGAAAAAAAATCAATATCTGATATAAAATTGTGTCAGTATTTTTCATTAAAGTAGAAAGTACCTGATCAACCTCCATGTGCAATATTAAGGGCTGTAAATGCAATATACTAAGTTCTATGTGAAGTATTTCCATAATGCCTCATATTAACTCTCATCTCGTTTCATATTATCTACATACTGTATTGTATATACTAACTCTGGGAAAAACTGTTGATTTTGTTAATACTTGGGTTGTTTATATTGTTTATTTTTCTACATTGTGTATTTTGTACTGCTTAACTGACTCTGTACTCTTGCTGCTGTGCAATACAAATTTCCCCACTGAGGGACGAATAAAGGCATATCTTATCTTATCTAAAGTTGAAGCAAACGTGTATTTCCCTGCTATTTTTTCATTTCATTGGTCACATGTGAGCACAGCAAGAAGGTTCCATATTGAAATATGTATTAACAGAAGGGAAATTAGTGAGATACTTTAAATTGTTTTTAATTTTGAGTCAATGTGTGGTAGGTTCCCATGCTCTGACACATTTTATATGCAAAAGTTTCTTAATGTGCTCTACTTCTAATCTAATCCTCTAATCTAAACAGCACTAAGCAGGAGCCACGTATACATGGACTCAAATATTCCAATTGCATTTGTTTTATTTGCTCAAACGGAAATAATTTAACCTTTGTATACACCTCATTCCGAAAAAGAAAAGCGCCAATCCGAATGAACATACAGTAAACCTCGGATATATCAGACTCGGATATATTGGAAATTCTCTCACAACGGACAGATAAAAAAGAACCAATTTTTCTGTAATGCATTTCCAATAAAAATTCATTGCATATATCGGATTTTTTATAACGGATTTCGCCTATTTCGGACAAAATCTCCAGTCCCGTTCCAATTTCCCTCGCATATATCGGATGGCCGCATCGTGTCTTTCTCCTGGCTCCAGATTTAGGACAAATATAAAAGTGAGTGACGTCAATAATACTAGCACAGCAGTGAATGAGATCTTAACCTCACTATTGGAAATAACGTAGGCCTGACGGGCGTAACAGGGCCTAGCTTAATTAACAATTTGTTATGCTCAGAGTCCAATAAAGTTAAATTCTCATTACCTTACGTCTCTTTTCATTGCCCAGTCCAGGTACAATGGAAACATAGTCAAGTGCCTTTTTATAATGGATAAAATCCGATTTACGCATATACCGGATATAAATCCAATATATGCGTAAAACGGACGCATATAACGGATTTCGCTTATATCGGACAAAACCAGTGGGAACAATTGAATCCGATATATCCGAGGTTTACTGTATAATCGGATTCACAGGGGTAGAATATTCCTTTCCCCATAATGATTGATTGTACCCGCTCAAAAGGAAAATTGTCAGGGCGCGTTCTTCTTCGTCGTGTATTTCTACTTCTGTTGTTTATTGGCGGTTGGCAAGCAGCTTTCGGTGTGCATTACCGCCATTCATAAGTCCAGTTTGTCTTTAAAAAGAAAATGTATATCTATATAACACATGTCCTGAGTTTAATTATAAAATATTAGCAAGATTGAATTTTATTTTTTCCTGTTTAAATTTATCCCGGGTGCGTTCTTTCAGCACATGCTCAGATATGACGTATGAGACGTTCTTCAGTTTTAAAAATGGAGGTGAAAGTTTTTGTTTTGATCCCAACTAAATTTCAAGACTGAACAAACGAAAAGTTCGCAATATGGAGTTATTCCAACAAGTGAAAGAAAAAGTCAGGGAAGCCGGTATCACGTGATATTGATGTTTACGATTTAACTGCGCATGCCCTATTGACTATTCTGGTTGATTATAACGCCGCATGTAGACAAGAGATTGGAATATTCCTTTCCATGGATACCATTGTTTTCGAAAAAGTCATTCGTAAAGAGGAAAAACTCCTCATGTAAACGTGGCGAGTGTTGACCAATCCAGCATGTAGTTCATATTTCGACCCAGGACTGCTCGGATCGGCTCCCTGTAGTTATACAGCTGAAATAAATCATAGTAAAGTATTTACACCAATACTGTATGACAGCATGTGCGGTTATAGCAAGGTAATGTTGCTAATTGGTAAGAATGGTGTATCCAATATTATGCATATGTAATATAAACAACAGGAATATAGGTATAATTTAGTTAGGAGTGATTTCTCACAAAAAAATAAAGGGGGTAAAAAAATTCCCAACCCCCTCGAATGAGTTTTTCTACAATTGAGGGGGCAAAGAAAGAGAAATGGGGTCCCTATCTCCTCTCTAAGCAGCCTTAAAGGTCAGTGAATCTGAAATGATCAAAACAGATGTCGCTCTGCAGAATTGGGAGACACAAAGCATCTGCTGCTCTGCCGTGCGCTTTCATTCCTCTTAATAAGTCACTGTCTTTACATGTGACATTTCAGCATTCGCACGGACATGATTGTCCTGCAGGCTTTTCACTGTCTGCCATCAAGTAATGGAAAATGGCAGATGGTCACCTGATACACTGCCCAGGTCCACCTTGACTTTTCTGGAGCGAATGAGTAGTCTTGGGTCATGTTCACAGGCCACTATCAGCATTTAAATGGAATAATATTATTTGAATGTTGAACAACAAATGTGTGCATTACGGGTATTCTGCCCCTTTTATCATGCTCAGCTAATTCTCATTTCAATTCAAGTCATCACAACACCGAAATGATTTTCTGTAATTCCACATTTTCACTGACATTGCCATTAAATTTAGTTTTGTGTCAAATAGTTCATTTTTGTTTGTTTCTTTCTGCTTTTTCCTGATTAGAGAGGCGCCTTTTTGATCCGTGTACTGGTTTTTGGCTTGAACCCTTTGAATTCCAGATGCCCTTCCTGACAAATGCCGATGATGCCATCACATAATTCAATTCACTGTTCCACATGTACAAATGGAGTAGGAAGCGTATCCTACCCCCCCCCCCCACGTGTTTCCATTGCAAAATGTTGCATGTATTCACGTCCTGTATTACAGGTATATACAGTAAAGTCTCGTTATATCGATATCGGTTATAACGAAGTACTGCTTATTACGATACTATTTTCATTTCCCGGCAAATTTCTCGTCTTTTATGATATAATTAGTTCCGTTACTACGATGCCCGGTTATTATGATAATCCAGTTACTACGATGCCCTTTTCATCTCCCGCCAGCCAATTTGGTCTGCTTATATCGATACAAAAATAGCTTAAGTCAATCTTTCAATACCAAAAAAGAACACGGCGAACGGCTGCTTCCAGTCAACTTTATTTTTCACACTTCCACCACCAGAGCGCAGCACACACACCGATTCCCGCACTTCCTGGTTCACAGGTCATGCTCAACCCGCCCCACATAGCTGGCCAAACACATGCCTGCAACAGAAGAACCAACTGACATAGCATACACACCTATTCCAACGAAGACACAAGCGTACAAATACATGTATTTAATTGTGTTGTATTCAGATATCTTTTTATCGCTTGCAATAATCACTGTTTTTCATATGTACATGCTGGCGTTCGTGGTTTCTCTCGTGTGTATAGATTCTATACACACGAGAGAAACCACGAACGCAGTTGGTTCTTCTGTTGCAGGCATGTGTTTGGCCAGCTATGTGGGGCGGGTTGAGCATGACCTGTGAACCAGGAAGTGCGGGAATCGGTGTGTGCGCTGTGCTCTGGTGTTGGAAGTGTGAAAAATAAAGTTGACTGGAAGCAGCCGTTCGCCGTGTTCTTTTTTGGTATTGAAATCCTTAAGCAAAGATTGATTTAAGCTGCTCGACATTGTTCTATACTATAGAACAATGTCGAGTGCATTATTGCCCACTTTTAATGCAGTTCGGCGCAGGATCGGATATATCGACAGTCCGGTTATATCGATATTTTTTACGACTCCCGACAATATCGATATAACAAGACTTTACTGTATATATATTTTGATTGATGTTCTGTCGGTTGTTGAATATAGTTAAATAAATACGTTAATTATGGTATAATATTATTCATTCATTCATTTTCTACCGCTTTTTCCTCAGAAGGGTCGCCGGGGGTGCTGGAACCTATACCAGCTGTCTTCGGGCTAGAGGCGGGGTACACCATGGACTGGTGGCCAGCCAATCACAGGGCACATATAGACAAACAACCATTCACACTCACATTCATACCTATGGATAATTTGGAGTCGCCAATTAACCTAGCATGTTTTTGGAATGTGGGAGGAAACCAGAGTACCCGGAGAAAACCCACGCATGCACGGGGAGAACATGCAAACTCCACACAGAGATGGCTGAGGGTGGAATTGAACCCTGGTCTCCTAGCTGTGAGGTCTGCGCGCTAACCACTGGACTACCGTGCTGCCGGTATAATATTAATTATATAATATTATTATGTGCTAATAATATTATGATATATTATAATATAATATATTATAATTATATATTATTATATTATAATTATATATAATTACAATATCGACCCGATATCAGTATAAAAATATGATATTCCTGATTCCCCAAAATGAAAAACTATATTTAAAAAATTCTGAATAAATAACCATTAATGTTGACCAGGATGACACCACAATTTGTGCCAGCCCACCTTGTGCTTTCCACAGGCTTGTGTTCCTGACCACTCTGCCTGTAGTAAAGTCGGCTAGCTCCACACATTAGCCTCTGGTACGCTAGCTCTTAGTCATTCAGCAAGGCACAATTTAAAGGTCTTGAAGTTCCTGCTAGCTCGTAGATCATGCTCAGTACTGAATTCACGTTTTCCATGTTAATAGAAGGAAGGTGTCGAAGGCTTGAATCTCCATTTCCTTGCTGTCATCTTAGACATGGTGCTGACGCCTCAGTATCAACGGGTAGACAGGGTATCACTCGGATGCTGGACGTAACTCTCACAGCATGTAAAAATGTGCTTGACAAAACATACATGCACACATACTGTAGCTGCATACAGTAGATAGACAGTTTATTACTCTCAAAGAGAAAGCCACATTTCCAGCATCTCTGCAAAAATGGGTTTCCTCCCACATTCCAAAAACATGCTCGGTCAATTGGCGACTCCAAATTGTCCATAGGTATGAATGTATGACCCCAAAGTGTCTCCACCTCAGGACATTTGTCAAGCATAATCCCTCCAGTGTGTCCTAGGTCTGCCCTGAGGCCTCGTCCTGGCTGGGCATGCCCAGAAAAACTTACCAGGGAAGCGTCTAAGAGGCATCCTGACTCAACTGGCTTATCTCCGTGTGAAGCAGCAGTGGGTCTACTCTGAGCTCCTCCCGGATGAGAGAGCTGCTCAGCCTATCTTGAGGTGAGTCCAACCACCCAGCAGAGGAAACTCGTATCGGCCATTTGTATGCACACTCTCATACTTTTCATCATCATTTCCTTCTTTTGGTGACGACCCAACGCTCTTGGCCATAGATAAGGGTGGGAACATAGATCGACCTCTAAATCAAGAGCTTTGCCTTCTGGCTCAGCACTCGGTCCAGTACAGTGACCGCATTACTGCAGATGCTGCACTAATCCGCCTGTCAATCTCACATTGCATTATTCCTTGACTTGTGAATAAGATACTTGAACGCCTCCACTTGGGACAAGACCCTACACGGTTTTACATATTATTATTATTGAGAGCATAATGTACATAGTGGGGGTGTCCATATACACTCAGCTCACAAGACAAGACAATACATAATACACTGCGAGACCATTACCAACATTACAATGACAACAGACTGTTTATTTAATTGTGTAACAAAACAATGCAGGGATTATAAAAATGTTTTATAGCTTTACATACAAATTATTAAAGTAAAAATAATTAAATGATAAAAAACCTGCACAGCGGTCTAGTGGTTAGCGCGCAGACCTCACAGCTGGGAGACCTGAGTTCAATCCCACCTTCGGCCATCTCTGTGTGGAGTTTGCATGTTCTCCCCATGCATGCGTGGGTTTTCTCTGGTTTCCTCCCACATTCCAAAAACATGCTAGGTTAATTGGCGACTCCAAATTGTCCATAGGTATGAATGTGAGTGTGAATGGTTGTTTGTCTATATGCGCCCTGTGATTGGCTGGCAACCAGTCCAGGGTGTACAGCTGGGATAGGCTCCAGCATAACCGCGACCCTTGTGAGGATAAGCGGTAGAAAATGAATGAATGAATGAATAATAATGAAACATGTTTTCATAGAAGTCCTGCATAGAAGTCATATGATTTGATCTGAAAACTCTTAAGTACTTCTATTATAATAAAACACAGAGTGCAGGTTGGATTTGCAAGGTTTATAGTTTGTATAAAGCATTCATTGGCTTCTGGCTAGTCTGTTCTCTCTACACAACCTTTCTCAAAATGACATATATTGACTTAAATTTTATGAGATCTTGTGACACACTTGTCATATTTATTAACAGTGTACTGTACACAGTAGGTGCGTGTGTTGTGTTGTCACTTTGAATTTCATGACAATGGCTGAAAAGTAATTTGCATTTAATAACAGGATGAGCCTTGAAGCAAAAACTTTAAACGTAATGCATACAGACATGACTTTGCCCTTGCATCATTTAGGACAGTGAATAGATTAACACATTTTTGCATCAGCATGAAAAACCTTCCACAATTACCATCTGTTCAGTTGAACAGTGGGAGCGAATAAGAAACTAAGCAACTTACATTTTGTATGCTAGAACAAAGTGAACAGTCAGCATTGATGAAATGAAAGATGCATTAAAGAGATTAAAAGCTCGGCTATTAAATGCTCCAAAAGAAGTTGTAAAGCCAAAAATCCACACAATTTGCATTGTGAGGGAAAAGGAGGTCAAATCAAATACAAAATCAACTTTCAAGTTGTTGGACCGCACGTTGACCTCGTGGTTAGCACAGGATCGGGCTAACTCCAGCCCGCTGGCCATACCCGGTCCGTTAACCCTTCTGTAGTGTTCATCTTCATACCCTGACTCTGTTTTAACTGCTCTTAAATTAACACAAAAATCATGAACCACCACCAATTTCTTATTTACCACTCTTGTTAGCTGTGAATCATGTCTCAGAGCAGACGTTAACATGGCTAACTGTATTGAAAATACATAAGGCACTGAAAATGTATTCCAAAATACCGTAAACGTAAACACGTAAACCACCAACCAGATACCTCAACATGAAGTAGTGAGCTTATCGGTTATCGAATCAAGTAAAATTCCATCAATGGACTCTCGTAAAAAGAGTTGGAAGCCGGAATTGTTGTCATCCACACAAGACGGCATCATCTTTCAAACGTTTTGCACTCTGGTTCTACTTCCTCTCTCCAGGGGGGGATGAAGACCAGAGCAAGTCTCCACTCTTTTATTGGAATGTCTTCTCAAAGTCTGGATCAAACGTGTTTTCGTCTTCTACTTCCAAGACATCATCCTCCTTTTTCATCTCAAAATTTGGTCAAGAGCGTCTCTGACAGGTAAGCCCCTGGTCAGTCACCTACTCGTGTAGAAGGAATGCAAGGCTGACATCAAGCTATGTTTTGGTGGTCTGTGTGGCAATAAAATGCATTGACTGGTCTGGCGAGGGGGCAGTAGGCACAAAAGTACAGGAAACGGATGGGTTTACAAACACCTGCCCTCTAGGTGAAGATATGATCATAGATGGGAATAACAGCGTTTAAATAAACAGCGTTACTAACGAAGTTACTTTTTTCAGTAACGGATAATCTAACTAATTACTCTTACTATTACTATTACCATTTTCGACACCCCGTTATCACCAACTTCATAACTAATCTGCAGCGCAGTGAGAGCAGTGTAGCAGGGGCAAGTAATGCAAGTTACTTTTACTTTTGTATTGGAGTAACTCAGTTCGTAACTCGGTTACTTTTTTTGAGAAGTAACTAGTAACTGTAACTAATTACTTTTTTGACGTGCCCAACACTGAATATGATACATTGTTTCACCAGGAAGCCAATCCTCCCTCACTGATCAGGTGTATGTCCCACCTACATACTGTCATGTTTTCTATTTGTGTATATAGTTTTCTTCTGTTATTTACACATCAACATTCTGGTTAGTGCTTTAGTTATATTACATTTGTTTGCAATTTAAGTTGTTTCATTGCCACTTTAGTTAGTTAGTTTTTCATATAGAAGTTACTGATTTTGTTTCTAATTTCTGAATCAGTTTTCTCCTTTCTTTGAGGTGATTGGTTGCGGCACAAGCATGGAGGCGCGCCCATGTGAGTGCAGGTGAGACCAGGTGCATATCATCACCTTGATTGGACTCTCCCAAATGTCACCTAAAGGAGGGGTGGGTTAACTGGGTAGTTTACCTTTGTAAATGTTAAATGTAACATAGGGGTTAAAATATATCCAGAAATTAAAACTTAAATGTAGTAATATTGAAATGCTTTTGTGACATAAAGGAAGGATGTTGAAAATGTACACATGGTACCTTTTATAGAATTTGCCTCACCCTCACATTGGGGATTTATGGTTGGACTTTGACTGGTAAAATGAGCTGGGTGAATTGTTGGCAGAGAACTGTTGTGTGCTGGGGGAAATGCTGCTGTATTGTCCGGTAAAATAAACCTGAGGTGCGCTCAACCCCAGTGTCTGGTGTACTTTTCAGAGGCTATGGCTATCCTGGGCTAGTAAGAAGCCATTTTGCCAACTAAAATCTTGCAACGGGAAAGAGACATTGAAGACATTGTTCAGTCTGAAATGTATAGCGTGTGTGTGTATGTGGGTTTCTCATCTGATGGATGAATATAATCTCGATACAAATTCATTTCCTATGGCGGTTACTTTTGACTGAGAACACCACCACACCAGGTGTAACAATGTTGACTAGACCATTGAAAAATCAATTAACGCGGCTTTAATATGTTCAAGTGTAGTGTCGAGGATATCATCAGGCCTTGAGGCAATCCGAAGTAAAACACAATATTTATGATTCCTTTCCAGTTGCAAATTGTTCAGAATTAACACAAAAGGGAGGTGAATACTTGGAATCCAGTTTCCAAATTATTTTGAAACTTTTAACCCTTGAAGCTGTACCGATAGGATTTTGAATGCTGTTTTTAAATTACCCTAATTCTTCCACCAATTCCATTACATCATCACTCCCGAAATACTGACAGAAATGACCAAACTAATCCATTCGTATTGTATCGAAAACTAGTAAAGACGGACTGAAGAGGAAAAGGACGTGTAGAAGCATGGATAAGTCACATACTAAAGATATAGATATAAACTAACATCATAGATACATGCACACATCACCCCCCTTTGGGGTGGAGCTGAACCCAAATACGATATTCACGATATCAGGATATATCAGCATAATAAATCGTGAGACCGCAGTGCATGCCCAGATCAGCAAATGTAATGAGTGACTGGTGTTCAGCAGTCGGTGGCCAGACAGAGTGACACAGTAACCCCCCCCAACACACAAAGGGCCACGCCCACAAACACAAATACACACACCCAAGTTTTCCCCCTTCAGTTGTCAGCTGTCTACAAGATACCAAAGATGCGGTGATGAATTTACCAGATAAATGCTTTCTCTCCTAATCTGTTCCCATCAGTGTTTACGAAACACAAAACAGAATTATAGATGTCCAATCTCTCCCCGCCTCCTTAGCCCACAATCCCAGCAGCACTTAATGTTGCGTTCCAATAAAGCTCCATTTGGATATTACAGTAGAAGACCCTGCCAGTTAGGACTTTCTAATGGACTCTGTGCTGATCTGAAAGTTACATTTGGAGTACAGGATGAATTATTTCAAAATCACTGATGCTATGATGATATGTTCATGTTTACAAGAACAGTTTTACGTCTGACAAGATGAGTGTCATGAGCAACAAGATGGCTTTAATTTACCCAGGGGATATTTGGGTTATTAGTGCTTAAATATGTGTTATGTTAGCTTGAGCCGAGGGTAATTCTTCCTCTGTCCAAACATGGAATTAAATTCTGTCTAAAAGCCTAAAGGCCAGGGAAAGCATGGATTGAGTTGTTGTGATTTCATGGACTTTATGGTTATCTCATATAATTACATAGATTTGAAAAAAATCCCAATTACCATAATTGCCAGAACAAATATCCCACAGAGGTTAATACATTTGCATTTAACACGATTTTTCAAATTAATCTAATTAAACATTCTGTTTGTTTAACTGTTCCGCGTTTCTTCAATTTAATTTGACCTTTCTATGATTTCCCCATAACGTACAACACATTCACCTGTACGCACGTTACCTCATTAGACCTCAACTAGACTTACGGAAATACAGTTATAATTTTACTGGTCACTGCCAAATGTTCTCGACCTGAAACACATGAAAGAGCAGTTGGTCGTCTCTCCAACACAGCGGTTTATTTATTTCTTCTTCTACGAAACTGCAACCATCGAACCATTCAAGCATGCTCTGTGAATTGACAGGAAATAGCCATATTAATATATATATATATTTATATATATATATATAAGAAAAATATACATTGAAATATACATCCATTT
Organism: Doryrhamphus excisus; assembly: GCF_037039965.1. NCBI lineage: Eukaryota > Metazoa > Chordata > Actinopteri > Syngnathiformes > Syngnathidae > Doryrhamphus > Doryrhamphus excisus. Next base: position 7,097,654 of record NC_136374.1, read on the forward strand.
TGTTCCTTCACTCATTCTTTTGTCTATCTACTTCACTTGCACCTAAAATGGGTGCTAAAGGCGGCCAGGCTTCGGTTCTCACCGCTAGGCCTGTTAGCATTAGCAAATATACACAGACTTTCTTTTCTCATATAAACAACTAACATACAGTACAGAAGTACTCAAAACTCAAAAGTCACTCTACATGACTATACTACATATCGTGGCGTACTTAAAAACACTACTTTTTCACCAACCTGAAACACATGAAAGAGCGGGAACAGTCGTCTCTCCAACACAGCAGTTTATTTCTTCTTCATTGCTGTGTGTGGCCTTCCCAACAACCAAGTCGCAACGCCCCCCTGTGGCGCCGCTGTGAAACAGCACCGAGCAGCAAAAGTGTCCTACTTTCAACCACAAATTATAAGATTAAATGAAAACCCCTTAGTTTTTTGTGGGGTTTTTTCACACCTTTACACTCACAACAAACACACAGCTTCTATTCATTCAACCTGCCGATGGTTGGCTGCCAGACATCTGTGGCCAGGATCTATTTGTAGCCTGGTGAAGGTGGTGTCTCCACAGGCTAATTACGCCATTTAGCCAAGAAGGAGTAATTAAGCCAGCATAGAGACATAACAAAAAAACACACCAATTAGTATTAGTATTGGCTATCCGTAAGGCTTAAAAGTGTATTATTTGTCTGCCTTAAGAAGGAAAAACTTATGGAGGACCAAAACTGCCAAAATAATAAATAAATAAATAAATAAAAGTGGAAATAAAAACAAAATGAAAAAAAAAATCAAAAAATTAAATACAAAAAATAAATATAAATGGAAATAAAAACAAAAATAAAAAAAATAATTTTTGAATCTTGTTTTTTTATTTTTGTATTTATTTTTGCTTTTATTTATTTATTTATTTATGTATTTTTTTTTTTATTTTATTTCCATTTATATTTATTTTTTTGTACATCGCCCAGACTTCCCGGTCCCTGGCCGCCTCATCCAGCTCCACCGGGAGGATGCCAAGGCGTTCCCGGGCCACTTGTAAGACATAATCCATCCATTTCATCCATCCCAAGCACTGGATCTGTCGCAGCAGTGGTCCGTCTTGCCTCCAAGTGCAACTCACGCTGGCTGTGGTAGGCGCTGCTGTGATGTTCCGCTCTAGCTGCGGAAAGTGTGCTCGTGAGAGCAGATGTTCATGCGATAACTCGCCTTGTATACAGGAAGTTCTTGTAAACAATAGCCATATTTGCCTGCACAGCCGCAGTATCGTACATTTCTGTGTTTTGTTTTTTTTGTGCTGTGAAATAATGTGTATTACAGACTGCACGACTTGCGTGAGTTTCGGGTGGTAGCCATCTTCTTTACTGCTTCATCACATCCTTGAACAACACAGCACAACTCCACAGCACACGCTACAGCAAGGAACATTAAAGACACCACCACTTCTTGTACACAACTTACACAGTAGGAATTCTTATTGTTGTTTGGGTTTAACACAGACATCTAAAAAGTGACATCTAAAAAGTTCAGAGTTCACGCATATGGTTGTATTTGTGCACGGTGATAAATTAAGAGACCCATTGAGCTCGAACGTCCAGTTGGTATAGTCTGGAGACGAACACACTTTTGACTTCATACAATGAATAAGTACAAAGTCATTTTTTTCATGTCTGGTATTATTCAATTAACCAGAGAGTGCTCCGGCATCTTTGACGCCTGAAGCACCCCCCCCCAAAAAAGTTAGGAATAGGTTCTTTCCGTTTTGCCGTACGGCCGATGCAGATGAGGCGGCGCCGCATGAATCTGGTGTGAGCCTACAACAGGCATTTCAATCAATGCTTCCGGAGTCATGACGGATCCAGTGTGATCCTGGGGTAAGTACAACACACTTGCAACCCCTCGGACTACGTACGCTACATTGTCGACGGCGTGTTTCCCAAAAAAATTGCAGAGCTGCTGCGTGTGGTAACACGTACATCAGGATGTAAGTCCCGTTTTTAGCTGCGTAATGGAGGGGGCGGGGACAAACTCCAAAGGTTGCAATTGACAACAAAAGGGACAGAAGAAGAAAAGGAAGCAGACACATTTTGCGATTGTCATTTTCGCTAAGGGCGAAGTCTAGTGGTTAGCGCTAGGAGACCGGGGTTCAATTCCACCCTCGGCCATCTCTGTGTGGAGTTTGCATGTTCTCCCTGTGCATGCGTGGGTTTTCTCCGGGTACTCCGATTTCCTCCCACATTCCAAAAACATGCTAGGTTAATTGGTGACTTCAAATTGTCCATAGGTATGAATGTGAGTGTGAATGGTTGTTTGTCTATATGTGTCCTGTGATTGGCTGGCGACCAGTCCAGGGTGTACCCCGCCTCTCGCCCGAAGACAGCTGGGATAGGCTCCAGCACCCCTCAAGACCCTCGTGAGGAAAAAGCGGTAGAAAATGAATGAATGAATGAATTTTCGCTAAGTGTGCTCTACGCTGTCAAAATTGTAGTCCTCAGGAACTAAGTACACAGTGTACAGAAGTATAGTCATTGAAGTATGTGAATGGAAACGCAGCATCGGGGAAAGGGTAGGATTGAAATGGAGTGCCAATCACACCACACCACCCTTTTACTCAGTGCATGGACATGACGCGTTGGCACATTTAACTAGCACTCAGGGTCAGCTGGGAAAAGCTCCAGCTCAACCGTGAACGCCAATGAGGATAAATCTTATGGAAAATGAATGGGTAGATGGGTGAATTTCACTGGCTTGAGCGCTAGCACACGGAGATTATGCTTATGAAACTTCAGAAAAGAGCTGAGAGCGAGGACAAAGAGACAGCCAGAGATGATGAAAAAGAGGAAGTGAAACAGCTGCCTGGCTGGGAGTCATGGAGGAGAACAAGTCAAGCCTGATTGGAGTGGAACGTGTGTAGTAGGTGTTTTATTCAAGTCAGTCATAATTGATTTCACTATAGAGCCATGGCATGTGGACTGTAAATAGGTAAATAATTCACTGCTCAAAATTGGATCCACAGTCATGTTAAACAGAAATACATGATTGCATATGAAAATTGATTGGTGAACGATCAGGCCAACTACATCTGGCCAATGGAAATTTCAATTTGAAAGGAGGTTAGCATCAGAATTCATTGCGCATACTTTATGAATTGAGATCAATTTGCTGGTCGATAGCCAGGACTAATTTGTGGACCATTTTCCATACCTCCCGGGTGTATTACGCATGTGTGTGGCACCACTGAGCAGAGGAGTATGCACACCACACTTAACATTCCGGTCCAGGAACTATCACTGCTTTGCATATTAAATGTTGGCTCTTTCCAAATGAGACCCAGGAAGTTTCAGCAAAAGATATGAAGTGAATACTGCCTAATCTTGATGAAGCAATTCACCCAGGAAAAAAAAAAAAACGCATGATTCGGGGGTCACTCTCCGGAGGAGGCGTCATAGACAGAGAATAACGATAAAAAAGAAAACTGACTTGACTTTCCAGCCACTTCAAGAACGCTGTCTTATCTCAGAAGCACACGCAACACACCTAGTCTCCAAAGAATCCACCCATAATGCCATCATTATCTATTGCCATGTGTTGGAAGTCTTTGAGGGTTAAGTACCCTTGGCGGAGGGCACAGTGGTGTATTCCCAAGAGGGAGGAGATTTGAGTCAACCACAGTCTGCTGAGATGAGACTTTCCTTGGGGGATATTTTGTCTGCTGTACCGTGGCACCAGGCTGCAGGACATAGGAAGAAACTGACAGCATAACCCGTGGGGCCATATTTCAAACTCTTGTAGACATGCTACATAAGCATGCTGTATAACCCGACTTGCTATTTCTTCAGATATACAATGTCTTTCTCCTCTCCTCATGTGCTGTGGCTATACAGCTCGGCCATCATACCAAAGAGATGGGTCGAATACAGTAGTAATGAACAAATGCCACAGTAACAAAACACGTTTCATAATCTTGGGAATTTTTGATAATTTTTTGCACAAAAGGGGTTCACTCACTATATATTCATTCATTCATTTTCTACCGCTTATTCACACGAGGCTATCTCAGCCCTCTTCGGGCAAGAGGCGGGGTACACCCTGGACTGGTGGCCAGCCAATCACAGGGCACATATAGACAAACAACCATTCCCACTCACATTCATACCTATGGACAATTTGGAGTTGCCAATTAACCTAGCATGTTTTTGGAATGTGGGAGGAAACCGGAGTACCCGGAGAAAACCCACGCATGCACGGGGAGAACATGCAAACTCCACACAGAGATGGACCAGGGTGGAATTGAACTCCAGTTTCCTAGCTGTGAGGCCTTCGCGCTAACCACTCGTCCATAAACATTAGAAAAGTTATCCATTTTCATTCATTCATTCATTCATTTTCTACCGCTTTTTCCTCACAAAGGTCGCAGGGGATGCTGGAGCCTATCCCAGCTGTCTATGGGCGAGAGGCGGGGTACACCCTGGACTGGTGGCCAGCCAATCACAGGGCACATATAGACAAACAACCATTCACACTCACATTCATACCTATGGACAATTTGGAGTCGCCAATTAACCTAGCATGTTTTTGGAATGTGGGAGAAAACCTCTTGCATGCACGGGGAAAACATGCAAACTCCACGCAGAGATGTCCCAGAGTGGAATTGAACTCCAGTTTCCTAGCTGTGAAGCCTTCACGCTAACCACTCGTCCGTACACATTAGAAAAGTTATCCATTTTGTTACCTATAAATAAATTTGCTTCACAATTCGAGTTGTGTTTGTGTATTTACTTAAATGGGTTGAGGTTTGTAGCTTTTCATACAGGACTTGGCTGAAATTAATTATATTTTCATATCGTGATACATCCCAAACATATTGTGAGGTCCGTATTGTCTAACCGTATTTGATACATTTTCTATTTTTATGAATGCTGGTTGAATTCTGTTATTCATTCTAGTTGTTTGTTGGTTGGCAATGGTATATTGTATTAAATGTTTATTAGGAACAATTTAATCGCCGGGCTGCACAGTGATCAAGTGGTTAGCGCACAGACCTCACAGTCGAGTTCAATCCCACCCTCGGCCATCTCTGTGTGGAGTTTGCATGTTCTCCTCGTGCATGCGTGGGTTTTCTCCGGGTACTCCGGTTTCCTCCCACATTCCAAAAACATGTTAGGTTAATTGGCGACTCCAAATTGTCCATAGGTATGAATGTGAGTGTGAATGGTTGTTTGTCTATATGTGCCCTGTGATTGGCTGGCCACCAGTCCTTGGCCCTTGTTTTTTTTTTTTAAGCGGTAGAGGAAGTGGGAAGACAACAGGGGAGGACTAAGGGGTAGAATTCAGATTGAGCCAAAAAATGGCTGTCACATATTTCTGATGACACAACCAAAAAGCTCATTTACAATAAATTCAGGGTGTCCAAAATCTGCCCGAGGGGCCCTTTGTGGCCCGTGGCTTATTATTTCTTGGCTCACTGCACATTGTAGTGGCGTATGTGTTTGTGTGTGTTAGTCTCCCAACCCCCACACACCTACACTTGTGCACATGTACCTGTAGGGCAACTGAACAGGATCAGTGGCAAACAAATATATGGCTTCATTTTACCCCGATGCTCTTCAGGCTCTGACACCCCTCCCCCGCTTACTTGATTGTGTCAAATCAATGCATTTCTTCAAGTGCTCTCCAAGCAAAGGCATGTATTCCACATTTGAGTTGACGTCACACGGCACTGGCAGTAACTCAGTTCCCACATCCCACACCCCCCCTCGATGACGCCCAATTGCATTACTCACTGCACCACTAATGTGGGCTAATGTCTTCTACCGTAGAAGGGTCTGCTAATGGCTTGGAATGCTGCACTTTCATTCTTTTTCCTGCAATGCAATCATCTACTGGTGGCAACAATGCTCTGGAGTGTTTCAGTCCTGCTTTCATAGAAGACCAACAGAGTTTCTTAGTACAGTCGTCCCTCGACACTTTGCACTTCAGATTTCACGGCTTCACTCTATGACAGTTTTTTTCAAAATGTTTTGATTAATAAATCATGCTGTTTCATGGTTGAATACAGCCTGTTAGTAGTAAAAAAATAAATGTTTTGTAAAATGTTACTATTGATATGATCTGTACTAGTCTACACTGGTCACTAGGTGTCAGTAATGTTACACTGATGCCATTGATGCCACCACGCGAAGAACGGTCAACTAGAAGTGAAAAAGGGAAGAATGAACTCTCCCAATGCTAGCTTTGACTCATGTGCAAGCAATGGCGAGTTATGGTTTCAGTTATGTCAATAGTTATAGTCAATTATGTCGATGTGAATCAGCCACTTCAAGGAGGTGCTGACATAAACGGGTCACTGTATGTTAAGTAGTTTATATTCCAAACATCCAAATCATATCATTTAGGCTTAGTTGTTGCACAGACCTTTAATATTGTTGAACACGACGGAAGTTTCTAAAAAAAACTGCACACACACACACACAAACACTTCATCCTCACTTGCTGGATATCCATTCATCTCCATGCAGCTATCCATCCATGCATCCATCCATCTCTGTGTCTCTCCTCTGTTAGCTGAGCTCAGATTCACCAGTTTGCCAGTTGCATAATAAACACTGCTTGGCTCACATGGGATCACAAACTACTTGATTAGCATGCCTTCCACGCGCACACAAACAAGCATGGCTGACAGCAGTGACATCACAAGCTTGTCAGCCTAAAGACACAGCATTAGTGGACACCTTATGAAGTCCTCTCTTATATGCCAACTACACCAATGCTCTGGCTTAGTTTCAGACATGGACTTGGAATCTGTACATAAATATTTCACCAGCATAGTATAAAAACTAACTGAGAAGAAAAAAAAATCACCCTAATTGTGTTCTCAGCTGTGTTTAATTTTGTGTTGAAGCACTGGTGCAAACTGGAAAACTGACAGATGTGAGGCACTAAAAGATAATGGAAACAATGATTTAATGTACAGATGGTCATGGTACATTCTCATAATAATGTCAAGGTCAAATGTTAGCAATACAGTACATACACTACTGCTCAATTTTTAATAAAAAAAAATGCAAGAATTTGTATTTTGCACTGTTGGATCTTAAGGAGGATTCAACTAGAGCTTCCAAATGTGAAAAGATAAAATGGGAATGACTTAGTGCCAAGTTTTAAGGTGGTGAAATTTTTTTTTAAGGTTCTGGTTCTGATTGTTCCTTGCCGACTTCTTCTACCTCAGACACGGTAGTCTGTTATGCTAAGAGTCCATTTTCTGTGGCGCCTAATGTCACCAATAAGGTGCCTAGTGGCTCAAACTGCCTCCCAACTGGCTCGTGGTGGCCCGTGACGGCAGCAAGAAAATTTCAAAATGTTTAAAATTTTCGCCACACGACTTGTATCAAGCAATCAGCGCGAAGTGTCCACCAAGTGGAACCAAATGTCGCAAACAATCCACCTATTGGAATCCACTGGAATGTCATGGCCCATGCCAAGTTGCGCCAATGTAACTTCAACTGAGCCGCCGGGCTTCTGCTTTGCTCCTCATCCAATCATATACAGATAGAGCAGTTTATATCGATATCAGCGATTATGGCTGGTTTTAATATTGTCCTTAAAGTATATATCGATATTTTTATAATATCAATATTTCGCCCAGCCCTACTTTAAATGTGTTTAAAAAGTGTGTGTATTTTTAGGGATTCAACTTGGATGATGCGGCACGGCCGTCGAGTGGTTAGCATGCAGACCTCACAGACCAGGGTTCAATTCCACCTTCGGCCATCTCTGTGTGGAGTTTGCATGTTCTCCCCGTGCATGCGTGGGTTTTCTCCGGGTACTCCGGTTTCCTCCCACATTCCAAAAACATGCTAGGTTAATTGGCCACTCCAAATTGTCCATAGGTATGAATGTGAGTGTGAATGGTTGTTTGTCTATATGTGCCCTGTGATTGGCTGGCCACCAGTCCAGGGTGTACCCCGCCTCTCGCCCGCGACCCTCGTGAGGAAAAAGCAGTAGAAAATGAATGAATGAATGAACTTTGATAATGTATTTACCTATCTTTAGTTAGCTTGCATCACTGGTGAACAATGGTAATTGAAGAGAGAGGATTCTGGACCTGAATCGAACCCTGGTCTTCCTCACTGTGTGGCCTACATGCGAACTACTCAGCTATATTGCGTCTTTTTGTAATCTACTAATACTAATGTAATTTCGACTATGCTACATTCTTCTGTACTCTGTGTGTATGCTAGTGGCCGCGCCTCCACCCACTGAGACAAAGGGAGACTGTATGGCTGACAAAAGGGCTCACTCTGTTCATGCCATTGCTCTATGCAACCAATGCAACCAGTGAAGTCTCTTCCTGTATTGTGTGATTCATTCATTTATTTATTATCGTATTTATTATCGTGCTTCTTTCCCAACTTTTAATCTCATGAGATCTTGTGACACCCCTACTTTATATGTCCTCTTTTTTTTCCAACATACTGTAATTGGTTCTCGTCAGTGTGACATAAAGTTGAAGTGAACTAATCTATGTCTCTCTGGAGAGAATGCATACAATGTGGGTTAAGATTGTTAATGTGGATAATTAGATTCAGTGCAGCTATCAATAGTACGCACTAATGACCACATGTATGATTTTTTTTCCTACCACTGAACTATACAGTATGTCTCCCTCATCCTTCTTGGAAGTGGAATGGATATGGAGAGAAGGGGAGTGCCAATAAGGCCTAATTAGGAAGATAAAAGGAAGAGGGAGTGAGTGACTCTGCCATAGCGGCTCTGACCTACAGTAACTGCTAATGTTCTCCACCGTGTCCATTCCATCCATTATTATCTTTAGTTTCTCTGCACTCACGCCTCCTCTATCCCAGAATATAACCCTTAACGTTTACAATGTTTATTGAAAAACATTTTTGAGCAACATATTCACATCATACATGCAGACCTTGTTGGCCTACATGCAGAGAAAAAGCCTATTTATTTCGGGTATGTCTTTTTTCAACCAAGCTCCTCAAGCCCAGGCTTTAAGCGTTTAAGAACTCTGAGCTCCAAACAAATTCCAAAACACTATGTTTAAATTAAACCTAGTAGAGAGAAGAGTTCACCCAATGTTTTTGTAGCCACTGGCAGATTTGATCTCATAAAAGAAAGATTAAAGACATGGCTGACGCCCATACAAACAGCTTAAAGATGGCATTTGTGTGTTGTAGTTGATAAGCATGTCGACTGCACCAGATGGCTAACGCCAGCGTACATCAGGATTAGGAACATACAGAAAAAAAGGGATTTAAAAAGGCAGTACCTTTGCAATTTTTTCATTTGCAGTTGATGTTTACATCATAAAAATATGGGGAGAAGCTGAGTTCATCTTTTCAAAAATATTAAAAAAAACACTATATATGCCTAAATGTATGAAATTATGAAATATTCCAGCGAGAGTCCATGTGAAATAGTGTATGTAAGATTTAAAAAGAGTATACTATACACACAAAAAGAGTTGACCATGTGTTAGCCTGACCCAGATAGACCAAATCAGAATGCAGAAAGGGAACAACGGTGCTGACATCCACATTGTGATCCATCCATAACCATCCATATCCATGATGGAGCAGACAAACATGTAGTAGATCATCCCGTCGTAAAACATAAGCATTATTTTTACTTTCTTTGTTTTCAAGCGACAATAAAACAATTTGTGTCATTGATGAACTAATAATGATAATGATTAGAAATTGAATTCCAAAAGCTGTGTGTGGAAGTAGTAAGAATTGAAGAATCTCAAGATCAAAAGGAATTTATGTTATGCATAATGAGGAATTTCAGGAAAAGCAGTAATTTTGGGGATGTGGAAGTATAACAATAAAGCAAATAGAAATTTGTTGCAGAATAACCAATAACATGTCATCTTGCTTTTAGAATCTACCAATTAGAGTTGGAACGCCATGCTGAGTTTCTGCACGGTAGACATTAAGTGAGAAACAGGAAGTGTACCTGTGTCCACTCCGAAAACAAATAGAGTAATCCCTCGTTTATCACAGTTAATTGGTTCCAGACCTGACCATGATAAATGAATTTCCAAGAAGTGGGACTTCTTGTTTGTAAATTTAATATTTTTGTAGTTAGAGCATTTTTTATGTTACACCTGTTTATAACCTTCTAAATACTGGTTATTTTATTATGATTATTGCAGCCCTGGGGCTGCACGGCGGTCGAGTGGTTAGCGCGCAGACCTCACCTCACATCTCTGTGTGGAGTTTGCATGTTCTCCCCGTGCATGCGTGGGTTTTCTCCGGGTACTCCGGTTTCCTCCCACATTCCAAAAACATGCTAGGTTAATTAGCGACTCCAAATTGTCCATACGTATGAATGTGAGTGTGAATGGTTGTTTGTCTATATGTGCCCTGTGATTGGCTGGCCACCAGTCCAGGGTGTACCCCGCCTCTCGCCCAAAGACTGCTGGGATAGACTCCAGCACCCCCGCACTTTCCTTTATAAATACAGGTGTGCAAAGGGAAAACTGTAGCAATTCTGTCAGTTTTAGAGCAACACTGCAAGCAATTACTGGCATTTAAGTCTGCAATGTAGATTCTCCAATCAGGGTTTTATGTCGATCATTCATGAGCGAGATCGGCCGATACCGATACCGACCACATGGATGAACTGGACATTTTTTGATTTTTTTGACAATAGTGCTATTGTCTGTAGCCACTGCTAGACAATAAACCTTTGTCAGCACTGTAGTAGTGTTTTACTATGGAGCCATGCTGTAGTAATACGTACAGAATGCAGCTTGCATGGGCGTCCATGAAAAAGATGTAGCTTGGATGGCAACATATGTTTTGCTCCAAAACCTGTATGCACCTTTCAGCATTAATATTGCATGTTTCACATATGTGTAAGTTGGCCATGCCTTAGGCACTAATACACCCCCATAGCATCACAGATGCTGTTGATGAATGGCTTTGGCTTTGCATTGTAGAGTTTTAACTTGCACTTGCAGACGTAGCGGCGAACTGGAGATACTGACACTTTCTGAAGTGTCCCTGAGCCCATGTGGTGATGTCCTTTACACAGTCATGTCGCTTTTTGATGCAGTACCGCCTGAGAGATCAAAGGTCACAGGCATTCAATGTTGGTTTTTCGGCCAAGTGATTTCTCCAGATTTTTTTGACAATATTACGGACTTTAAATGATGAAATCCCTACATTTCTTGCAATAGCTCGTTGAGGAATGTTGTTCTTTAAATGTTTGACAATCAGCTGACGCATTTGTTCACTAAGTGGTGACCCTCGCCGCATCCTTTTGTTCCCAATTAGCCCTTTCACCTGTGTTGCTGATGTTGCATTGCAGTCTTTGATGAGCATTCTTCAACTTTCTGTCTTTTTTGCCACTTGTGCCAGCTTTTTTGAAACATGTTGAAGACATCATTTTCCAAATGAGCTAATATTTGCCAAAAATTACAAAGTTTACCAGTTCAAACATGAAGTAACTTGTCTTTGCAGTGTATTCAATTTCATCTAAGTTGAACAGGATTTGTAAATCATTGTATTCCGTTTGGGGGCGGCATGGCGGTCTAGTGGTTAGCGCGCAGACCTCAAAGCTCGGAGACCAGGGTTCAATTCCACCCTCGGCCATCTCTGTGTGGAGTTTGCATGTTCTCCCCGTGCATGCGTGGGTTTTCTCCGGGTACTCCGGTTTCCTCCCACATTCCAAAAACATGCTAGGTTAATTAGCGACTCCAAATTGTCCATAGGTATGAATGTGAGTGTGAATGGTTGTTTGTCTATATGTGCCCTGTGTTTGGCTGGCCACCAGTCCAGGGTGTACCCCACCTCTCGCCCGAAGACAGCTGGGATAGGCTCCAGCACCCCCATGACTCTCGTGAGGAAAAGCGGTAGAAAATGAATGAATGGGTTTTTTGGGGTTTTTTATTACGTGGTTTGTGATGATATTTGAATCAACACCATGTTGCTGCACTCGCACATCCCTTGATAAGAGAGCGGCGGTTTGGTGTGTACACTGTAAAGATGAAAGTTTTGTTTTATCCTTGAGATGTCAGTGCGGGTGGCAAAATGGAAACGGGATGATACTGTGTTCTTAGCTCGCTGCTGTGCTGCTTAGAACACAGCGTGCGACCCGAAATGCCTCGGAGTGAACGTGTGTGTCTTGGGGGAGTGTTGTATGTGTGTGTGTATGTGTGTGTGTGTGTGTGTGTGTGTGTGTGGACAGTTCCCTGCCTTCGCTCCAATTGTGTCGAGTGAAGGAACAAGAAAGAAAATCATCCTCACCAAGCCACCGTGCAGTGATACCCAATGGTACCCCAAATGGTAATGGACAAACTGTGTACGGATTCCATCTGGAATATCAGATTCAACGTGTGATTTGGACTTTGAAGACAAAGCTGTAAGAAAACCCATTTAGATGAAACCACATCTGCTAGTTGCATCCCAGATTTGTACATTTGTGGCAAGGACAGGCAAGGTGTGAGTGAAGAGAAGGAAAGGTGTGCTTCATTTTGGCTAATGGTCTTGCTATGGGGACTCGCCGGTTTAATGGTTATTGGATTTTGCTTTTGGTTGGCTCAGTCAGTGGCTGTCAGACTCAAGAAGCAGCAGCGGCCTTTGGAGTGACATCGCCTGAGAGGCCTTTTCTCAACGGTCAGAGCTGCAGGCACAAGAGAAGAGCCAGTCACGAAGAGTCCCAAGACACTAATGCGAGTAGAGTGACATGGAGGAAAAGTAGACATTAAAGGAGCCATGACAGCTTTGGCTATAACATTATTCTTTTTTTTTTTTTTTTTTTACCTAAAAAAAATAAACATACAGGGTCCATATCGCCCTTGGAACATCTCCATGTTCTTCCCACTTTTCAAAATATGCATTGGAAGTTAATTGGAGACTCTAAATTATCCATAGGTGTGAATGGTCTAAATGTGCCATTCGATTGGCTGGAGACCAGTCAAGGATGTCCCCTGCCTCTCGAAGACAGCTGGGATAGGCTCCAGCACCCACGCGCTCTTGTGAGGAAAAAGTGGTAGAAAATGAATGAATGAATGAATGAAAAATAAACATACAGGGTCCATATCGCCCTTGGAACATCTCCATGTTCTTCCCACAAAATATGCATAGGAAGTTAAGTGGAGACTCTAAATTATCCATAGGTGTGAATGGTCTAAATGTGCTGATCTCATTGGTGGATTCAAGCATGTTTTAGTAATAACAAAAACATGGTGAACCAGGACTTGATGAGTTGGTCCACTTAAGCTTGAACTAGCTTCATTTTTATGGCACCGGCACACCAGCATTTCCCCATCAAAAGCCTCCTCCAGCAGAACTTGACAACTTCTAACATCACGGTTACCTGTGGTTAGTCAACTTTCATCCATTTTCCCAGCTATCCCACTATCCCAGCTGTCTTCGGGCAAGAGGCGGGGTACACCCTGGACTGGTGGCCAGCCAATCACAGGGCACATATAGACAAACAACCATTCACACTCACATTCATACCTATGGACAATTTGGAGTCGCCAATTAACCTAGCATGTTTTTGGAATGTGGGAGGAAACCGGAGTACCCGGAGAAAAACCCACGCATGCATGGGGAGAACATGCAAACTCCACACAGAGATGGCTGAGGGTGGAATTGAACTCGGGTCTCCTAACTGTGAGGCCTAACCACTCGACCGTGGAGCAGCTATCACCCATGAAACAGTGATAATTTATTCATTTTTGAAAAACCCTCGATACAGCAAAGCAGCACCGTGTCCATATATCAACCTGCATTCCCAAGTTTTCCATTGCGTTGTGAGACCATCATCTTTTTGTGCTGGCTGATTTCCGAGTACTGTATGTGTCATGCTGTGTCAGGAGTTTTTTCCGCTCGCTATAGAAGGTCAGAGAATAATCTTTCAGGCGCGCAGAGAAGGAACAGTGGAACACAACAAATCAATGACTCAATGCTTTGCTCAAGACATGTCTCTGCTTTTTGGGGGAAGTCATCATGCTGATGTTAAGCTTTATTTCATAATTGTACAGCCATCATTATTACGCTTTTCCATTCATTGGGGAACAAAAAAGTGAGTTTCCTTGCTAATGGTTTGAACACTGAAGAGCATCCACACCATTACAATTATTCCGAGCCATTTTTTGACACTGCTACCACATTTCTCAACTGATTCAAACCGTTCAAACAACAAAATCTAGCAACACATTTCAAACAATTCCCAGTTTTTTGTAATTTCAGGTTTTTTGCAAAAAACATTGACAATGGACAAAGTTCCTCAATTCTCATATTTTTTTAAATGATTCAAACCATTCTGGCACTAAATTCCGAATATTCTGAATATCCATTCATTCATTTTCATCACATCATCACAAGGGTCGCGGGGGTGCTGGAGCCTATCCCAGGTGTCTTAGGGCGAGAGGCGGGCTACACCCTGGACTGGTCGCCAGCCAATCACAGGACATATTCTGAACATTCATTCATTAATTTTCTACCGCTTTTTCCTCACAAGGGTCGCAGGGGTGCTGGAGCCTATCCCAGGGGTTTCGGGCGAGAGGCGAGGTACACCATGGACTGGTCGCCAGCCAATCACAGGACATATTCAGAACATTCATTCATTAATTTTCTACCGCTTTTTCCTCACAAGGGTCGCAGGGGTGCTGGAGCCTATCCCAGGTGTTTTTGGGTGAGAGGCGGGGTACACCCTGGACTGGTGGCCAGCCAATCACAGGACATATTCTGAACATTCATTCATTCATTTTCTACCGCTTTTTCCTCACGAGGGTCGCAGGGGTGCTGGAACCTATCCCAGGTGTTTTAGGGCGAGAGGCGGGGTACACCCTGGACTGGCGGCCAGCCAATCACAGGACATATTCTGAACATTCATTCATTCATTTTCTACCGCTTTTTCCTCACGAGGGTCGCAGGGGTGCTGGAACCTATCCCAGGTGTTTTAGGGCGAGAGGCAGGGTACACCCTGGACTGGTCGCCAGCCAATCACAGGACATATTCTGAACATTCTGACTTAACAATTTCTTACATCAGAAATCCGAACAAATCTGTTCTTGAGAATGAATACTACTTTTTCCACATTTCTCAACCCACTCCAACATCACACCACGCAATCTATAAAAATACTTTCCACATCCCAAAACTTTCCTCCAATTTTCAAAAATGTCTACTTTCGTCCCCAAAACATCATTTCAGGTTAGCTTCAGCTCTTCGGCATCTCAAACCAATTTTGACACACGCTGCCTTCCCTGGTTCGTACCAATATTCCCATGTGTCATTTCATCTGTTAAATGGGGTCCCGGTCTAAATAATCACGTCTCCGCCATCTTTATCTCATGTGTTAACATGGAAATTGAGAAAAACACCCAAAACAAGACAGCTTGAAGAGGACATCAACAACGAGCAATGGGGCTTGAAGCAGACAAAGATATAAGACCGGGAAGGGGAGAGGTCATTAGAGAAAGAAAAACCAGAAGCATTGCTGTTTAAAGCACCCCCCCCCCCACCGGACACCAGACAAATTGTCTTGTTGTCCCAAAGTCCCCCTCTTTTTTCCCAAGGATGAAGCCAGCCTCTCCCAAGCATTAAAGTGGAAAACCTAACACCACTTCAGCATTTTAATGAGATCTCTGCGCTGTGTGACACAATTCTTCTTGACGTGTACTGATGTATTTTTTTTCCTCCTCATTTTCTCTCTTCTTTATTAACTTCTTCAGTTTTGCTGAAGGGAGAAGGGTGGAATTCACACATGAAATCTGCATATCATAAATAACAAATAACATAATAAGTTAAAGTTTATTCACATACACTTATGCTGTGCTCACAATTTTAACTCTCAAAATGTCCAAAAAAATTCAAGGAAACTCCCACAAGCAACAAGACAGAAGAGCAT
Source organism: Doryrhamphus excisus (assembly GCF_037039965.1). Taxonomy (NCBI): domain Eukaryota; kingdom Metazoa; phylum Chordata; class Actinopteri; order Syngnathiformes; family Syngnathidae; genus Doryrhamphus; species Doryrhamphus excisus. The sequence continues at coordinate 7,113,541 of NC_136374.1, forward strand.
CCATATCCATATGCCGCTTTTCCTCACTAGGGTTTGCGGGGTATGATGGAGCCTATCCCAGGTTACCTGCTGCGTGTGCATCACAAGCAATAATAATTCCATTATTTACTCTGTAGCTAGTAGTCATTTTTAATGTGTTCAAAACTGAACCTCATACACCCAAAACACCCTAATATCAAGGTGTGTTATTGTATAAATTGCCAATATTTGGAAAAAATACAATAATTTAAACCACAAGCAATTAAAAGGAGCAAATGTCAAAAACAAGCAAAAATAATTAAATGGAACAGACGATATTTTAGGTATGGACTATAGCGTCATAACGAGCGTATAAACTGAAACTGAAGACGTAAAAATAATATTGGCGGGGATATTGCATAAAATATTGCATAAAAAAGTGAGAGGGCGCACTCGCTTTTGCAAAATCACCTCTCACTTTCCGATTTCCGCGCTCTCGATCGTCCTTACTGCTCGCGCTCAGTTCAACTTTCTCCTCGCTCTCGATTCCTCATTGAGGTACATGACGTCACTGATTAAGTCTCGACTAGACGATTGCCAATCTGCGGGTTGGGACCTGGGTTCAACGGTGTGTTTTGACCAACTGTGTCATTGTGGCATAAATAGTGAAGTACACACCTGCAAGAATGCCAAGTATATCACAGTAAAAGTATCAGTGTATTTCTAATAATTACCTTTTTAAAAAGTCAACGATTCAATAAATAATAAACCCTACCTCCCCCTTGCCCTTTGATGTGCATGAATTGAAATTTTAATTGAAATTTAATTTATTTGTTTGGGGTTTTTTTTTTTGCTTTATAATTTATGTATATTTCTAATGTTTCTATTTCTTTGTCTACTGTTATTTATTTTTCTTGTTTTTGAGAGTTGTTGACCGCAATAAAAATGTAAAAGAAAAATAAAAACATTCTTCTGTTTAATGGCAGTTCTGGTGCATTACCGCCCCCTTCAGCATGGGAAGATATACTGTAGGTAGCTATCACCGATCCTCTAGTCCAGTCTTAATCAGTGACGTCATGTTGCTCAATGAAGAATCGAGCACGAGGTGAAAGTTAAACTGAAAGTGAGCGGAAAAGTCGACCGAGTGCGCAGAAAACAGAATCGAGCAAGCGCGGAAATCAGAAAGTGAGAGGTGATTTTGCAAAAGTGAGCGCCCTCTCACTTTTTTATGCATCCACAAGAATGATTTTACTCCCCCGAATATTATTTTTACCGCTTCAGTTTGAGTTGATATGCTCATTTTTATGTAGTTTGCCTGCTCTTACTTTTGATAGTACACTGACGCCGTAATGGACACAGTGACATCAGCCCATCTCCAAAATGATTAATCTGTCCATTTCCCCCCAAAATATTCCCATGCACGTGGCAACCTGCTGTTGTCACTCTCATTTTTTAAAGTGGACATCAACTGGTAGCAAAACAAATCATCATTTACACGCCACAGCTTTTCCTCTACACCCCATGCTGTTTGGCTTTAGAGACATTTACTCCACCCAGACTGCTACTTGTATTGTCATGGAAGTCCAATTGTGGAGAATGTATGCACTGGAAAACCTTGCCTTTTTGTGCAGATTTCACACAATTGCACACAATTTTTGTGGATTTTATTTCAACTTGGTGAATTTTACTTTAATTATTGATTTAAATTACTATTCTGCTCAACTTGCATGTCAACAAACTCAGGCAAGTAAGGCACTGTTGTGGGACAAAACTTGTCTGTTTTCCTTATTTTAAGCACCAGTTGGGGCACCAATGCCATTTAGAGCCCACAGCAGATTCTAAAAATATAATTTAACAAGAAAACTGAAAAAAAAAACACAATAGCTGTCTCAATAGAAAAATCAAACAGAATTTTCAAAATAAAGTCAAAATAGTAGAATGAGGATATGAGGATGATTAGTTTTCATTACCACTTAAAATAAAAAACATATTTTTCTCTATTCACTTTATGCTACTAAAATGGAATGGAATGGCCCAGGGGTGCTCACACTTTTAAAATGACCGAGTCAAAATGATCTACCCACTACAAAAATGCAAAACATCTATTTATTTTCAAATGTATTGAGGATTATTTGTACGTACAATGTATGTTGATGTACCTTACATAACCAAATGAGCTAATATTGCAAAACACACATAATTAACTATTAACATTTTTTGTAATTACCTGAGTTTACTTTGATGACTTGCACTGAATTGAATCAGCCAGGGATGCATAGTCCGGACAGTAGCTGCTGATAGCCAGGTTAGCCAGGCAAACACACTTTGAAAAAGACATTGTGAAAAAAAAGTCCACCTCCCATTCCGTATGGAAGTGATATGTTTTTGCCTTTTTACTTGGTCCAGCTCCTTCACTCATTTTAGTGACCATAAACTTTAGCGAGGGCTTAAAATCTGACGCAATTCGCCGACTAGCTTAGCACTTTGCATCGTTGTTTACGCATGAGCGGTGACCTAAAGGTCAAAATTCAGTTGTCATCTGACTGGTTGTCCTGTATGTCAATCAAGTAACGGGGATGGATGATAGGCTGACATCGCAAGTTCTGCTGCACTTAGAGACGTTGTTTGATTTGATTGGTCACCCGAAGGGCAACATTCAGTTGTCATCTGAATGGCTGCCCTGTATATCAATCAAGTGACGGCATTGATGCTAGGACGATATTTTTTTAATGTCACGCCGCGATCGACCAGCGATCGACCAGTACCACCTCCGCGATCGACCGGTAGATCGCGATCAACTTAATGAGCACCCCTGGAATGGCCTGTACATCTTGTATAATGACAATAAAGGCCATTCCATTCCATTTTAGTAGCATAAAGTGAATAGAGAAAAATATGTTTTTTATTTGAAGTGGTAATATGAGAAGCAAACAAAACAACAAATAACATTTTATTTGGGAGGAAATTTGGGTCCAGTTAGTCAAAATATTTGGAAAATTAAAAAAGCAACATCAGAAATGAAAAAAAACAGCTGTACTTGTCCAAAAATAAAGCAAAGATATTAACAGAAAAGGAGAACTTTTGGTATCTTGTAGATGAAATGTTAAAAAAAAAACATGTTACTTTATCTTAATAGTATATGGAATAAAAAAAAAATAAATAAAAAGGAAAATGTGGTTGATAATATGTGATAAAATGATGAGAATAAAGTCAAAATATTATGGAACTGAAGTCTATGGGAAGAAAATTGACAAAGATTATTTAAGAATGTTGAATGTTTAAAATGCAGTAAAAAATCGGATAAGAGAGCAAAAATCAAAGTTCGTGTTGGTTTACAAAATATGAAAGTGGCCTTTGCATCCTTTCATTTTTCAGTATGTTGTCCTCTGTGGAAATGTTTGGACACCCCAGGTTTAATCGGTTAAATCAGACAATATGTGATACATATCCTAAAAACAAAGAGACTAAATACATAGATACAAATGATAGAAAGAAAAATGTGAAGTTAAAGCAAAGGAGAAGCCATGTAAAAGGCCTGACAAAAAGATGACTATTGTGTAACTGGCACACAGGGGTATCCAGGGGAGGTGGTAGCGCTGCTTTTCTAACAGAGGGTGAATGCAGCTGCCTCCATCTCTGTCATCCGTGATGACTGATGGAAGACGAGTGAAGTGCATTCCCCCCATTCAAGATGAAAAAGTGTTCTGGGAAATGGCAGGAACACCCATCTACACCTTTCACCGGTGTATTGGAGAGCTGTCACGGCACCACAGCGAATGGCCGCCTTTCAAGTCTGACAAATGAACACAAAGTGTCTGAAAGACCTGACATGGCTCCCGCGGCCAAAAAAAAAAAAAAGAAAAAAAACACCACCTGGCAGACGTCCGACACCTCGATGTCACGAATATGCAGTCAAATTGCATCCTCAAGCTTCTAAAACAAACTGACGCCGTCACAGGTTTCAATCTAAAGGGCAGGTCGGGTCCAAACTCTCCCTCGGACTTGAGCTATGTCTATTTGTTTCCCGATCTTGTCGCCTTCTCTGCTCACCTCCTGGTGTTTGTTTGGTGTCACCATCATTTAAGTTCACGAGCTTCCATGCGGGTCGACAGCCTGTCAGTCTAGCCTCCTTTTAACACTCTGCAGCCGCATACAGTGACACGGAAGCTCCTGGCACTGTGACGTACTGAGCAAAATGAAAAAAAAAAAAAAGGGACTTTGTTATGTACACCTCTCTGCAATCATCAACATCTTGTGCTGTCAATGTGTCTATGTGGCTATTTTGCAAGCTGACACGTTGCATCCGTTGTGTTAAAGAGATAAAGACAGAAAAGGATGATGAAGGTTGTTGTCTGAAGATATCAATTCAACTGATCTGTTGGTCCCCTGCAGTGTTGGGTATCGTGTTCATTCATTCATTTTATACCGCTTTTTCCTCACGAGGGTGGCGGGGGTGCTGGAGCCTATCCCAGCTGTCTTCGGGCGAGAGGCGGGGTACACCCTGGACTGGTGGCCAGCCAATCACAGGGCACATATAGACAAACAACCATTCACACTCACATTCATACCTATGGACAATTTGGAGTCGCCAATTAACCTAGCATGTAGAAAACCCACGCATGCATGGGGGAGAACATGCAAACTCCACACAGAGATGGCCATGGGTGAAATTGAACTCGGGTATCCTAGCTGTGAGGTATGCATGCTAACCACTTGTCCACAGCGCAGCTATAATAAATGATCATAAATATAAAAAATTATGACAAGGATAAACATAAAAATTTTCATGCATCTGTAAATCTATAAATCATTCATTCATTTTCCTCACGAGGGTTGCGGGGGTGCTGGAGCCTATCCCAGCTGTCTTCAGGCGAGAGGCGGGGTACACCCTGGACTGGTGGCCAGCCAATCACAGGGCACATATAGACAAACAACCATTCACACTCACATTCATACCTATGGACAATTTGGAGTCGCTAATTAACCTAGCATGTTTTTGGAATGTGGGAGGAAACCGGAGTACCCGGAGAAAACCCACGCATGCACGGGGAGAACATGCAAACTCCACACAGAGATGGCCGAGGGTGGAATTGAACCCTGGTCTCCTAGCTGTGAGGTCTGCACGTTAACCACTCGACCACCGGGTATCGTGTTGTTAGTTTCAATGTTTTGAGGCTGAAAAATATTTTTTGGCACGGAAAATGTGTTGAAAACTGAGATTTTCTCTTATAATGTCAGAAATACTAATTTCTGGAATGAGCTTAATTTTATCATATTATAACGGTTGGAATTGGTTAATAATATGGAAGTGATAACAATTGCATTGAAAGGGAATTTGGAGTTATGGAAACTATGGAACTGCTTTAGTATGTCGTGTTGTTTTGTTGATAGCATGCTGGTAGCAAAGTTGACAAACCTTTCAAGCTTATTGCCAAAACCCTCAACAATACACGTGCGAGGCACGATTTATAACCTCGACATCTTGCTGAGTCTTTGTAGCCATGTCGTCTGGTCTGAGTTGCGTCAGTCTGCCCTGTTGTTTTGTTGGCACGGCGAGGCATGATTTAACTTTAACTTTGCAAAAACTAATCACACATTACCAGCACCATCAGGTCGTGTTCCAAGGAAGTAGCTTGAGGCGTTGTGAGTGATGCTGAGACGTGTTACTTTGTGTTCCCTGCTACAATAACAATATCGCTGTAGCTCAGTTAATAAACAGGTCAGTTATGTAAATGCTACACTGTTGTGTGATGAAACCAGACAAGGGATCCCAGGATGCAGAGGTAAGGTGCTGAAATAGTCTTTAATGGCAACTTCCACATATATGTGGGGAAACCAATAAACAACGGTGCAAGCAAAAGGAACAAAAGGCACCGTGAAAGGTAGAACCAGATGCAGCGACAGGACGTGCAGCAAGAAAACGACTAGTTGGGCTGGATGACACATAGAACAGCCAAAAGCTCAATAACATGAACAGGAGAACAGTAGAACGGGTGTGCCGAGAACAATCCAGTCAGTGCCATCCAGTCACAACGGGGGAGCTTAAGTGGGCGGCACATCCCACAGCTGGGATTGGCCAAATCTAAATAAGAAACCAAAATCATTAACCATTCATTTATTATCGCGGGGGTGCTGGAGCCTATCCCAGCTGTCTTGGGGCGAGAGGTGGGGTACACCCTGGACTGGTGGCCAGCCAATCACAGGGCACATATAGACAAACAACCATTCACACTCACATTCATACCTATGGACAATTTGGAGTCGCCAATTAACCTAGCATGTTTTTGGAATGTGGGAGGAAACCGGAGTACCCGGAGAAAACCCACGCATGCACGGGGAGAACATGCAAACTCCACACAGAGATGGCCGAGGGCGGGACTGAACCCTGGTCTCCTAGCTGTGAGGTCTGCACGCTAACCACTTGACCGCCGTGCCGCCAATCATTAACCAGTTCAACAAATAAATAAAGACCGCCAAACCCGTGTTACGGTCAAGCATGACACAGTTGCCGTTTTTTTACATTTCTTTGTTAGAGCTCAAGCGTCAAAATGACATGCATTGTTAGCTAGCTCATATTAATTACTTTTCTGGTGTTATAATGCACAGAAAAAGGAAATAAATATATGTTCAAGTTTCACATAAGGATGGGCATTTTTTTTTAAACACAGTTCCCACAATCACGTTTTAGATATCCATCCAACCATTAGCTATGCCGCTTGTCCTCATTAGGGGCACAGAGGTTAATTACGGGTAAAAATTATGGGAAATAATACTGAACTTTTAAAATGTAACTCATAAAAACTCAAAAAATGTTAACAATAACCCTTCTTTAGGCCCACCCTGTATCACATTTCATTAAAACGTAATCTTTCAATAAACGGTCTTTCTGTGGTTAGTGGAAATGTTTTATTTTTTCTTGTGAATTTATTATTGCTTTTTAACCAACCAATTCATTTTTTCAGATTACTCAATTAATCCAAAACATTGTAGAATACTCGAATATTCGATAGCTGCAACCCCAAATGTTTCATTCAGTTTTTCTATTTAATGTATCAGAGCAGTTTATGTCCCTCGTGTGTTCAGTGAACAAGGTGAGTGACTCAAGTGTAATTTAAACACAAGTTCCCACTTGCACCAAAATTTGACTGACAATGTGTCGTTGGAAAAGAACTCCTTTGTATCCTGAGGACCATATATAATAACAATTATTGAGATCAAAGGGAATTTGTTCTCTTAGTTTCCGTCTTTGCCTCTGTTCCGTTTTCCATGCCCTTATTTTGGTAACCACTTCCTTTGTTGTCCCCTTCCGTTTTCTTGCTCCTGCTCTTTTCACGCACCTGCTTCTAATTTCATTATCCCTATTTAGTTCAGGTGCGTGCTCTTTCAGTTGTGGCTTCATTGTGAATTGTCTTTGGTTTGTACTGGCTGTTGTGTTTTCCTGCTGCTGCCATTTTTGCATTAAACAACCTTTTATTTGCACTTTTGGTCCTGCTCTCTGCATCCTGGGGTCGCATCGCTAAGCCCGCAAGCGTGATCGTGACAGAATTTGTGTTTTAAATAATGGATTATTTAAAAATGGAAGAGCTTAAAGTTTTCATGTTGGAAATGTTGGAATTGATTGAGACACGTAGAAAAAAAATGTATATTCGATATCAATATAAATGTTGATGCAAAACGACATCAAAGAAGAACAGAATCAGTGTTGGAAGGCTCTCACTGATCAACCTTACTGAACCAAAATTCAGGAGTCACCATCCAGAAAATAGTAGAAATGCTCCACTCTCCAGCAACGCAGCAGTGGACTTGATTAAAAACAATGAAATGGAAGAACAGCGAGAGCTTGGTGATTGGTTGAAGATCAAATGTTATTTCCAAAAGCCAATTAAATAAGAGTGCAACAGAGCCCGGGAAGGGAAAACCAAGTGAAGAGAGAAGGGAGCTCTTTGCCGCTTTTCAGCAGTTGAAAGCAGTGTAGTGCAACTGTGGCTCTTTGAGGTCTAAAGTGTGATGGCATTGTATCGTGTAAGCAGAAACGCAGAATCACTAACACTAAATATGCTTCAGGGATTCTCTTCACTCATTATATTCTTGATACATCACAAGCATCTCTGCACTTATCATCAATAGCATTGATATCATGATCACACCTTTACTTTCTTTGCACAACAATACAGCTGCATTTCCTGCTTCAATTAAGAGAAGACAAAAGGGAATCCAACATTTTGTTCCGCATATTTGAGTCCGGGTGGCAGGAACTACTGTCAGTTCTAGTGGGTGGGACACAGACATGTTGTCCATCACCGTGGCTCAAGTGCTTGAGGTAGCCAGAAAACTCCTCAGTGGCACGGTTCCAGACGTGAATGAGATTCGCCCTGATTCCTTAAGATTCTGGATTTTGATGTGGGGAACATGGAGGAGCAGACTGGGGTGGTGGTCCCCCGTTTAGGAGGGTGTGTTCCAACTCTAGGGTATCAAAATATTGGGCTTCCCTGGGAACGCCTACTATAGACTGCTGGAGAGAAAAGTCAGACCATTGGATACAGGAGGTGAAAGGTGGTTTTCAACCTGGTCCAATTATCTTGCTGTTGCTTCCTTCCTACTCAATTTCCAGGGACTTCCTCATTATGATATATATTATAGGTTATTTGTAGGTTATCACATGGATTGTGTGGTATCAGGCCCGGACAAAGTCTCGGGCTGATACTGACACTTGGGGGGCATGATACCGGGCCTGATACCAGACAAACCATGTGATGATCTTATCACATACTATTTAATCATGAGCTTATTATCACGTACTATTTAATCAAAAGACCATTTTGTTTCCAGAAAATGTTCAGTTTATTACATGTATTATATCTAAACAGTGTAAACACAATAATTGCAAAAATATTTCAACATAATATTTTATCAACAGTCTTAACTTATCAATGTCTGACAATTTTTCCATCATGTAACGTGCCAGAGAGTTTGAATTTTGATTTAAGAGAATCGGGCTCGTATTCATCCCCATTTTCTTTTCTGATTGATAAAATAAACATAGACACATATTTGTCTAACTCTAAGGCGGGGGAATACTTTCTACCAGTCTTTGTTCGTTCTTGCAGTTGATGAGCCATTCAGAAAAAAGCTTGAGGTCGCCGTTGGTTTTCCGACTTGTATTTGCATTTATAGTTTTTTCGATCATTTCAAGAGTGTCCTCCTCATTAATGGTGATAAAACGTTCCATTTCTAATATTCTGTTTGCTATTTTCCCTATTTGTCTTTCGCCGGGAGTGTCAACCGCTGACATGTTGACAGAGCACAGACGGCAGCAAAACAAACGCTGTGTGTTCACGCTTGTGCGCTGTTCTCTGATTGGTTGTTTCACGGGCACGATACCAGAGCAGCGCGCTCTGAGTGGACAGCTACGGGGGCTGATACTGGACATGGTTAAACTCTATATTTTATCAGTATCACTGCCCTGGGCTTTGACACAGTATCATTTCGGCCTTTTCCCGTATCATTCATGGGCGCTTTCTAGGGTACAGGGCCAATTAATACTGTAGTATGTGATAATACACGATATCCTTCAAGGCTTAAAGCCTGCCAGCACTCCTCCCACGACTGCTGTGTCTTATGTACACACAAACAAGACATGGTATCTTTTAATCTATCTATTAAGCCAAGATGGGGTGGCAATGACAGGCCCCTAGCTAGACTGATAAAGTGACCGTTTCACAGACGAGCAAGCATTTTTCTGGCCACGGCGGAGAGCAGATAATAGCCCAGCGAGCACTGAGATGATGACTGCGATAATGTCTCTAACTGAGAGCCACAAAGCATATCCCATCTCTTTCCTTAAATGTCAGCCCTCACCCAGCCCTTTCCCTCTTGTATCACCGTGACAAAAAGGTTCAGAGGAAAGGTTAGCGACACAGAGGACTGCTTAGAATGGTTAACTGTGCCGAGATGGAGGATGCATGTTCAAAAAGATATAGGGAGAGGGTGTGCATGTTTGTGGTAGCAAGCAGAAACCCTTACTCAGACGCTCCAGAGATTACAATTACTCTTCTGTTTTTCCTTCCCATGTCTTTCTTTATGTGTCTTTTCTGTCGCCATCCTCCATCTTTGAGTGTTTAGTTACCTAAGGGCTGAAGAGCAGCAGAGTGACAGGGGGTGCGACACCTCGATGCTGACGCTGCATGTCGTTGACAAAAGAGTCACAGTGATGCCCGATATCAGCTAGCAGACGCCTGCAGTAGTGCTCAGCACTTTTCATCCTCGACAACAGATGTTTGTGTGGCTATAAAGCGGCCATTGTGTAGATGACCGCGGGGGCATGTCGCCATCAGTCAGGTTGCAGCATAATACCCTGTAGTTCCTGTTGACTGAATCATTGCGGATGCTTCTCTGAAGCTGCATAAAACATTATTATAAACAATTTATTCTACTAGTCAAAAGCTCTACGTGACAGGTTGAGTTTGAGTTACCTTCTTGGGCTTTGGTTTCCGTTTTGGACACTTAGTTTGTATTGGACTTCCTGTTTTGCCTCGTCTGCCTTCGTTGCCATAGCCACCCACACCTGTCCCAAATTTGTCCTCTCTATTTAGTTCAGGTGTGCGCTTCTCCCTTTGTGGGATCATTGTTTGTTTGTCCTTCTGCTGCTATTATTGCTAAAATAAATATTATTTACCTGCATTTGGTCCTGCTTTCTGCATCCTGGGGTCGAACTTTAAAGCTCTCGAGACCGACCGTGACACAGAATATAGTGCTTAACTGTGGTCGCAAAAACACAGCAGGTCGGAGTCTGGGCCACGTTTGTGGGCGTCCCATCCTTCCATAAGTTGCATTGTTAAGCACATTAGGCATTGCTAGCTGAGTTTCAGTATCCAGCATGTACTTATATGCAAACTTCATCTGCTGAGGGCTACATGGAGAAAAAACAAGAAGACACAGAGGCTATTTTGATATAGGTAATTACCAAATGAGGCTACTGTAATTTCCGGTGTATCCGCTTTATCGTTGATTGCATGTATTTTTCTTTACTTCAGATACTGCTTCATCATGATTGTTAAAATTGCCGCTTCAATTTGTTGACTTAAACCAACAAAAAAAATGACCCAAGTCATTCAAACAGAGGGATGCCGAAATCAGACTGGAATAAAAGACTACTTACAGTGTCAGTCTACATGTCAAACTTGATCAAAATGTAACCATTCATTAATCGCAGGGGTGCTGGAGCCTATCCCAGCTGTCTTCATGTGAGAGGTGGGGTACACCCTGGATTGGTGGCCAGCCAATCACAGGGCACATATAGACAAACAACCATTCACACTCACATTCATACCACAATTTGGAGTCGCCAATTAACCTAGCATGTTTTTGGAATGTGGGAGGAAACCGGAGTACCCGGAGAAAACCCACGCATGCACAGCAAGAACATGCAAAATCCACACAGAGATGGCCGAGGGTGGAATCGAACTCATGTCGCCTAGCTGTGAGGCCTACGCGCTAACCACTTGGTTGCTGTGCAGCCTGAAATGTAACCATGCCACTGTAGAAGGTTTGTGAACCAATGTTCATTTTGAACTTAAGGAGCCTCCTCATATCCACCCAGGAAATCATCTCCTGCCTATCCCGGACTGCGGTCACTGTCGACGCTGGTTTGTTTTGTCACATCATGCAACTTACTGCAGTGTTTTTCAACCTTTTTTGAGCCACGGCACGTTTTTTATATTGGAAAAATCGTGTGGCACAACACTGACCAAAAATGTTACAAAATGTCACCACGACCTCACACGTGCATCAATAAGTCTATCGGAGGAACAAGGTAGGTGTTGCCACACGGACCAATATTACATTGCTCTGCCAGTCTTTACACCACAGACACTCCACAGTAGCCACGTTTTTACATCACCACTTTTTCTCTTTCCGAATGACCTTTCGGGAAACAATGGTATCCATGGAAAGGAATATTCCAATCTCTTGTCTACATGCGCCGTGAAAATCAGCCAGAATAGTCAATAGGGCATGCCCAGTAAAACGTAAACATAAACATCACGTGATACCGGCTTCCCCAAGTTTTTCTTTCACTTGTTGGAATAACTCCGTATTGACAGTTTTTCGTCTGTCCAGTCTTGAAATTTAGTTTGAATCAAAAACAAACTTTGCTTAGTCCAGTGCCGATTGCTGGCCTCCATTTTTAAAAGTGAAGAACGTCTGGATCTGCGTGTTACGTCATATCTGAGCATGCGCTGAAAGAATGCACCCGGGATAAATTTAAACAGGAAAAGATCAAATTCCATCTTGCTAATATTTTATAATTAAACTCGGGACATGTTTTATATAGATATATATTTTCTTTTTTAATAAAACTGCACTTGTGAATAAAGTATAGAAGGGTTTAGATTCTGTTTCACAGATGGCGGTAATGTACACGAAAGCTGCTTGCCAACCGCCAATAAACAACAGAAGAAGAAAAACGCCATGAAGAAGAAGGCACCCTGACAACTTTCCGTTTGAGCGGGTACAAGATCCCTCAATCGGATTGGTTAAAGGAATATTCCATCCCTGTTCAATTCTTTCCGTTTGACCAAATAAACCAAATGCAATTGGAATATTTGGGTCCATATATTCATGGCTATTGACATAATATTTGCAAATGATGATTAATAAATGTTAACTATAAAAAGTGATATTGGATAATTCCTCACGGCACACCTGACGGTTTCTCAAGGTACACTAGTGTGCCGCAGCACAGTGGTTGAAAATCACTGACTTACTGGGTCGAGTGGTTGTGTTTTGTTGGTCTTTTTTTACCTGCCTGCGTCTACCCTTTCCACTATTTACAGTACATGACGTTCTCCAGCCAAGAGAAGACTTTATTCCAGTGTGATTTAAGCTTGCAAACTTTTCTAGCACTGTCTGTAACACAAGTGCTAACATGCTGCATCGACACTGCCAGTTGTCCCAGATTTCACATTTTTCTCATATTTCTCTTTTTGACCTAACTGGAACAAAAATGGCACATTTGATATTAAATTTGACTCAATACAAAATTCAGAACTTCTTCAACCTCTTCTAGTGTTTGAAAGAATGTTGCATATACGTACAGTATCGTATGTGTACTGTGATTGACTGGTTTTCAGTCCATGGTGTCCCCTAATGAGGACAAGCAGTATAGAAAATGGATGGATTTTGTACGTTATCGTTCCTTTCCCAGAGCTTTTCCAAACCTCCTGGCTAAGAGGCTTATTAACAGAAAAGAGTTAGCAGGCAGGAGGTAAAGAGAGTAACACCACCCAATGATGATGCCCAGCAGGAGCCAAGCACATTCATCTCCGGTTCCACATCATCTGACAGCCATTCAACATAAAGCAGCTAACTCGCATTCGCTCGCAGCCGCTATCATGACAGCATGGGGTCAAACTGAGAAAGAGGGGCGGGAAAATGAATTTGTATTTAAGTACTTGCTGAAACAGAACACAAACAAACATAAACTCGTCATTTCTTAGCAAACGTTTCACCACAGCTTTTTGTGATGGGAGTCATGGCGGCTGCATTTACCCCAGTTATTCGGGTAAGGAAAAAATTAATGAAAAATTATAAAAACAAATACAACAAAGGGCGGCACGGCGGTCTAGTGGTTAGCGCGCTAGGAGACCAGGGTTCAATTCCACCTTCGGCCATCTCTGTGTGGAGTTTGCATGTTCTCCCCGTGCATGCGTGGGTTTTCTCCGGGTACTCCGGTTTCCTCCCACATTCCAAAAACATGCTAGGTTAATTGGCCACTCCAAATTGTCCATAGGTATGAATGTGAGTGTGAATGGTGGTTTGTCTATATGTGCCCTGTGATTGGCTGGCCACCAGTCCAGGGTGTACCCCGCCTCTCGCCCGCGACCCTCGTGAGGAAAAAGCGGTAGAAAATGAATGAATGAATACAACAAAACAAAAAGCCTCTTCAGTCATGGCCATAAGAGGGATAAGCCCTTTTGCTAAAAAAAAAAAAAAAAAAAAAAGGGGGGGGGATCCAAAATAAGTAAGACGCAGCATAAAAGCTGTTTTGGCGGTATAGGAATGATACTTTTACCGTTACTAATGGTTAAGTGTTAGTTTTTCAAACTTGCCAAAGTTTAATGAAATTATTCATCACATATGTCGCTTTGCTTGCTTTCCACATTTGCCTATTTAAGTGCTTGTGGTAGAGGTAGACAGATCCAAATGTCGATATTTTGAGTATCAATACTAGCCTGATGAGATTAATAGTTGTCAGTTGTCTTGTACTTATTTTTTTAACTAAAACTTATTTTCGTTGTGCTGTTCAAATAAAACCATGTACCTTTCAGTCCACCCTGGATGGGACAATAAACCTTATGATCAAGGGTCTGCGATAAATGTTGCACTGTTTGTGTGCATAGGCCTGTCACAACAATGGATATTTATTTATTTTTTGAATGAAAAAAAAATGCATCAGCTCTCAATAAACTGACATACGCTGTATAAGTGTATGCACGTCATTGATTGTGGCTTTTGATCCGCAGAGTAAATATTAAATTAAAGCCTGCTTTAATTCACTATACTGCATCCTGTACACACATGTACTACGTTGCACATAACATGACTGACGTCACTTCACAGGCAATTACATTGCTAATGTGGTGTTGTCCGTACGGCCAGCGACTGTCTTCATACATTTTGCTGGTGTCAGGATTGGGCAAAATTTTTCGGACTCCGACAATTTTTTTCTTGTTACTTTAGGTTTTTTTTGTTTAATTTTTGCACTTTTCTTATTTTTTCCCGACCGTGTGCTGTTCACAGAACAATAAAAAATGTGGTCCACAAATGGCTCACAGGCCGCACTTTGGACATCACTGGTTTATATATTTCACAGACATGGCGGTACTCTTAACAAATGAATGAATCCATACTGTGTTTTCGCAACACCATCAGGCAGGTTTCCACAGCGGACTTGTGGAGGCACAGTCCAGCCGCGACCGTCTTGTGACCGCGTGTTGATGAGTAAATGCATGACGAAAGAAACACTTCACGCACCAACTGGCGCCAGTCCAGTGGACTCCTAGCATCATTGGCGCACCTTGGAGCACGCCATTACATTCCAGTGGATTCCAGTAGGCGGATTGTTTGCGACATTTGGTTCCACTTGGTGGACACTTTCATCAAGCAATTGGTGCAACAAAGATTTTAAACATTTTGAAGCCCGCCTCTCACCCGAAGACAGCTGGGATAGGCTCCAGCACAGCCCGCGACCCTCGTGAGGATAAGCGGTACAAAATGAATTAATGAATGAAATTTTCTTGTCTCCAAACTCAATTTTTGTCGCCATTACGGGCCACCACAAGCCAATTGGGAGGCAGTTTGAGCCACTGCACACCACTGGGCACCTAATTGGCGACACTAGCCGCCACAGCAAATTGCAGAGAATATAGTCATCTTTCCTGCATTGCTGCAGTATAGAACTGATAACATGGCTTGTTAGCTCTATGTCAGTCACCTGCACAAGCTAGCTTGTTGTTGATAAGTTGATGAGACTTGTAGATTTATAGATGATAGATATAGATTATAGATGATTTATAGATTGGGGTGCACGGTGATCGAGTGTTTAGCGTGCAGACCTCACAGCTAGGAGACCAGGGTTCAATTCCACCCTCGGCCATCTCTGTGTGGAGTTTGCATGTTCTCCCCGTGCATGCGTGGGTTTTCTCCGGGTACTCCGGTTTCCTCCCGCATTCCAAAAACATGCTAGGTTAATTGGCGACTCCAAATTGTCCATAGGTATGAATGTGAGTGTGAATGGTTGTTTGTCTATATGTGCCCTGTGATTGGCTGGCCACCAGTCCAGGGTGTACCCCGCCTCTCGCCGGTAACAGCTGGGATAGACTCCAGCAAATTTTCAATTTTGTTCACCTTAGGACAGAGTATATATCTAAGAGTATAAGCGTACACAGCTGTGTTTATTGACATTGAGCGATTACCATGACAACACAAACACAAGCCAGCACACCCAGGACCAGCGTTGTGTACTTTTTGCAGGTTAATGCAAAAAGACTTTGCTAGTTACTGACTAGCTATCTAGCGCTGTGTCGTTTTATCAACAGACAGACACATGAATTTCAACACCACAAGGAGCTGCCATGGGTCCAGAGTGCAATCAAAGGTCCATCCACTCTTTGGACGTGTAGAAACAATTTTTCCAGCCCGAGAAGATGAATCAAGACTTGACAACCGTCAGATTATCTCTTATCTTCCTGCACAGGCTTCTATTTTCAATTTGTCATTTTGGCCACACACGCAAAGACTTACACTGCTTATCAGAGACAGTTAAACAAACATGCCGTACTTCAAAATCACATTACATACTCACGCTGAAGCGCCACGCTCTGGCTAAATAAAACTTAATGAGAAACGGCTTCAATCATTACCGTATTTGGTGAGAGTTCCTACGGATTTCTAAATTCCATACTTTTTCCACAATAGATGTGTGTCATAATAAAGGCAGTAATTAATCAACAACTATTTTGGTATTTGATGTATTGCTTAAAATCCTGTGATTTCTACCTCTCGCAAGTGAATTATTTTTTTTTATTTCCTTAGTGATCCATGAAAGTAGACCTATTATTCTTGTGATTTTCGGATTACCACAAAACTTTTTAGATTTTCCAGAATCTGCACCTATTCCAGCTGTATTTCCTTTGATTTGTGCTTTCTGCCAAAACAGTCTGTCTTACTTTATTCCACCCACAGCCCGCCTCCGGACAGGCCCACTCTACTGTGATTGGTCACACCCCCAAGGTGCTTCCTAACTATGAACCATATAAGGAAGTCCGTCCCTCTGTGACATCACAAAGGGACAATTTTACCACGCCTTTTGAAACCGAGAATTTTGAGCCATCCCAAACTTCTTTCCAAACCTCATTATCTGAAGCTCTGGCATCATTTAACTCGAGAATACAACATTCTAACTACACTTATAGGTCAGAAAAGTGAAAAAGCATAATAGCTCCCTTTTAAGCATATTATCATGTTCCTTTTCTGTCTTCCTGGAGTGATGAGTCACGCCTGTTGCCAGCAATTCCTCACGTTTATTAAGCCTTCTCTACTGATTTTTATCAACAGTCACAATAGAAGTGTTTTAACACATTGATTAGTTCCAGTTCCAGTACAACTCTTCACATCCTTTTAGCTGCCATAGTTCATTCATAACACAGGAAGCTAACAAGGCAAATAGTTGACCGGTATCATGGTTTCTCACTGAGCTGACTAAGACAACACTGGTCTTAGCACTTCCATGGAAGATGCATAGCACATGCTTGGCACACACAGAAGCATAAACCAGCTGGCGCTAAAAGACCCGCATGTGACTCCAGAGCCGCACATTGCAGACCCCTGGTGGAGGGCCTAACCAAACTCAATTAATCAATTAATAGACTAAGAAAATAACGGTTGTCATGTATATAAATTATGGAATTAATGGTTTGCTGTTGGCTGCACGGCGGTCAAGTGGTTAGCACCCAGGCCACACAGCTAAGGGACCGGAGTTTAATTCCACCCTCAGCCATCTCTCTGTGGAGTTTGCATGTTCTCCCCGTGCATGCGTGGGTTTTCTCCGGGTACTCCGGTTTCCTCCCACATTCCAAAAACATGCTAGGTTAATTGGCGACTCCAAATTATCCATAGGTATGAATGTGAGTGTGAATGGTTGTTTGTCTATATGTGCCCTGTGATTGGCTGGCCACCAGTCCAGGGTGTACCCCGGGTTGGAGGAGTTGGTTGGAGGAGCTGAGAGAGGGCTGGCAATTCAACTTCTCAATCTTCCCAAATGTTCTCCAGGATATGTCGCTTACTGTATGCTCTCATAGAAACATCTTCGCTGCCCTCGCCTGAGAAAAACTAATCAATCAATTTCTTTTTTTACACTATTCATAATTTTGCCTTTTAAAAAACAGAATGGTGGTAAATCAAATTCCATTCCAACACCGTATATGTATCTCCAACTTGCAATGATGTCTCTCCTAATTTTGCACTCTCTCAACGAAGCACATGTGAAGTGCATTCACAGATTTCGGAACATCGTTATCAGATCCTTACAAGTTCATAACAGCAATACAGTGTAAGCGAGGCTGATGTTGCAAAAGCTTAACATGACAATAACACAGCCATGAACTACACAAAAACTTCATTACATCTTTTCATCATTTCACAGCTCTAATGCTACGTTCACACCGACGCCGAATCGATGACGAATTAAATCGGCGAGCAAAGCGGCGGCAAAGCGTAACAAAGCTTAATGAAAGCGTAAAGACCGTAATACAGCGTAAGAAAGGTTTGAGCAATTCAGGACATCTGGCAAGAGCGCCAAAAATTTTTAAACTTTAAAAATTTGAGGCGATCTGTCACAAATTGCGTAAAGCGGGGAGAGCGTATTAAAGCTTATCAAAGCGTCACAAAGCTTATCAAAGTTTTGCTCAAAGCGTAGGAAAACTTAACAGAGCTTGGTTCAAAGGATCAATGGATCTGCTGCATCTTTATATATGCTCTGGATCAGAGGCGGGATGCAGTCGGGATCTCAAAATTTTCCATTGCGTAACAGAGCTTAACAGAGCCTATCAATGCACAAGAGAGCTTGATAATCGTATCAGAGTGTTATTTAAAGCGTGATAAGCGCACCAAAGCTTATCAATGAGTATTAAAGCGTATCAAAGCGTGATTTAAAGCGTAACAAATCCTGATCAATCGGCATCAAAGCGTGAGTAGCCGTAGCGATTCGGGAAATAATTTGTCGCCTAAAGCGGGAACGTATTTCGTATCAGAGCGTATCAGAGCTTATCAGAGCTTATCAGAGCTTATCAGAGCTTATCAGAGCTTATCAGAGCTTATCCGAGCATAAACATATCTGAGGAGATCGTGAGATTTTTTGAAAAATGACGCCGAATTCGTCGCCGATTCAAAGCGCGACATTCGGCGTCGGTGTGAGCGTAGCATAATATTTTCCAAAGAAAAAAAAACCTTTGCACTGCAAATGACCTGCGACCACAGTCTGGACACCACCGATGTAAATCAAATTGATTCAAATTGAATATTACACTTAGTTGGCAATCTGATGGAAATAATTCATTAATTTAAAAAATACCTTATCATATCATATTATTGATCCTCCATGAATGACATGTAGTATCCTGCTTCCATCCCTCCATCATTGTTGCGTCCTTGGGCAATACACTACACCCAACATCCTTCCAGTGCTGGTGTATAAATGTAATAAATATACACTGGTGTATAAATGTGAATGTTTGGTGGTGGATGGAGAGGGCATTGCTGTGCATTGCCAGCCACGTTTCTACACGTCAGTCTTACCCCAGGGCAGCTGTGACTACAGATGCAGATTACCACCACTTCAATAAATAATGGCTTCACTCTGAAGCGCTTTGGGTACCTGGTAAAAACAAAAAGTTGATTTCCACTGTTGGATCTTACTGGTGCTCTAAATAGAGTTTCAAAATGTCAATTCTTGCAATGTTTTACTCGTTTACAATCTTGATTAGGAGTGTACACACGCCGCCGCTTGTCAGGGAACCCTGCTTATTACTGTGTCTCCCCTTACATGTGACACAGGTCACTCCTCTGACACAAATCCACCATTTTTGCATGACATGTCCTAAATATCCAGGAAATCTGAGGATAACAAGGCATGACCAAGGAATTAGCGTATCTGAATGATGGTAGTAAAGATACCCTGCTCCAGTGATGCATAGTGCTAATGGTTTCATTTTATTACAATATGGATCAAGTTACAATGCAATACATTACATAATTCAATTCACAAAAGGACTAGGAAGAAGTAACCCTCCCATCTGTTACTATTACAATACATTACATTTAATCACTTCCTGCATTCCAGATGTGATCATTTTAATACATAATGTAACCATATAGTGAAGTAATGGTGATTTTTCACAACCATAATAAACGATTAGTTCATTCATTTTCTACTGCTTATCCTCACAAGGGTCGTGAGGGGTGCTGGAGCCTATCCCAGCTGTATTCGGGCAAGAGGCAAGGTACACCCTGGACTGGTGGCCAACCAATCACAGGGCACATATAGACAAACAACCATTCACACTCACATTCATACCTATGGACAATTTGGAGTTGCCAATTAACCTAGCATGTAGAAAACCCACACATGCACGGGGGAGAACATGCAAACTCTACACAGAGATGGCCAAGGGTGGAACTGAACTCGGGTCTCCTAGCTGTGAGGTCTGCGTGCTAACCACTTGTCCGCCGTGCAGCTATAATAAATGATCATAAATATAAAAAGGAATAATGACAAGGATAAACATAAGGATAAACATAACATGACCCGTTCAAGACCCTTCTTCCTTGAATTTTGCAAACATCAACATAGCTCATCCTAGTTCCTTACTCAATCCGTTCCATAGTTTGATTCCACATACTGAAATGCTGTGGCTTTTTAACCTTGTTCTCGCATAGAAGTTTAAGTTCATATTTCTCCTCTCTTGCAGAAAAGTATTATTTGACATTTTTAGTAATGGTTTATTGTTAGCTGTATACATTTAGCTGTTTGAAAATTAACTAGGATTAATTAATTAATCAGAAATTTTTAATATTTGTAATTTTAGAAATAAAGAATTTGTATGTTCTCTATTGGCGGTTCCCTATATGGATCATACTCACTGATCTTTTTTGCAGTACATTTAGCGAGTGAAGATTGCTTTTATAGTTATTACCCCATATCCATCCATTTTCTGTACCGCTTATCCTCCCATATCTCCCCACAATAAGTTAGATATGGTTGAACCAGAGATTGTGAGAACAAAGATTGTGAAGTGATTTTTGTTCGAGAATAAATTTTGTTTTATTCAATATTGAAATATTTCTCGCCACCTTATGTTGTATATTTTTAATGAGATGTCCAGCTAATTTTTTCAGTCATAATGGAAAAAAGAACATAAAATAAATATTTGAATTTGGCCATTAAACCGGGTTCTATATGTAGTTTCTGTAAGATTCCAATCGCTTTTAACATTTTCTTGAGTAAAATTGTTGCATTTGTACATTATCTGAACAAACACAGGGCAGAAACCTAAGCTGTGGACAAGCCCTCCTCTCGTCTTAAGTGCCTACCATCCGAGTGCACTCACTGAGTACTCTCAGATAGCCGAGGGCGCCTGCCATTTGGTGTTTATCAGTATTTCACCAATAATATAGTGTTGTTGAAACATTTATTATACACCATGACACAGTCAGTGTAATGTCTTCAATTTACGTGTAAAGTCATTCTTGCTAATCCCACAATAAAATACACCGAAATGTCACACGCAGAGGGTGCTTGTCACTGCCATCCATCCATAGAGGAAAAGTCAGTGTTTTTGTTTGTCAGCAGCACCAGCTGGAGATCAAGTTGCATTAAAGATATTTTCATACTGAATGGGTGGATTTGGCTGCCAAGATGAAGGATTACATATCCAAGCTCACCAGGAGGTGATCAGAAATTTACAAGACCACAATTTTTTTTTTTCATGAATAAATTGGAAGATGTATTTGAAAGCAGTTTTTAATGAAAGTGATTTTTTTTTGTTATCTGTTTAACAAGCAACCCGTATTTAGCAACAATAACAACAAATCCGAACGAGTCGACCCCTCGCCAACCAAGGGTAGTATTAGTATCAGGTTGATACTAGTGTGATCAGTTGGATATTCTGTGATTTTGATATTGTCTTGTTGATATTATTACATTGTTGGTATTGTTATATTTATAGATACATGTAAATAAATGTAATGTAAATGTAAATAAATGTAAATAAATGTACATTTTATTTATAGATAAATGTAATTTTACACTTTATTTTGCTCCAACAATTGTATATAACCAAAAAGAGCAATTGCCTTATGCTCTTGATATTGTTACATTGCCTTAAATTGTTATATTTTGAAATTGTTCACATACAAGTTAACTGTCAAAATAAATACTTTTTTACACGTTTGCGTTATACATGCGCCCTACATTATTTGAATTTAATCATGATCAAGGAGTTTTAGAATACAGGACAAGTTGTTTTAACATTTTTTTCTCACGTCCTCATTGAGTCAAATTTGATTTGTCTTATTTTAATTCCCTTCCATTTATCCAGGCTTGGGACCGACACTGGACATTTGGAGACTCAAACGCAACACGGGCAGCATGTATCCATGACACCAGCAGGGCCACAAAATCAATTGCAATAGTCCAAATAAAAGTATCGGTATCGGGAATACTGCTTTGGTATCGAACCAATGACAAATTAGGAGGTATTGGTGCAGGTAAATAGGCAAATAGATTTAAATCTATGCATTTTTCTGTGATAATGTCGAAAGTATACACTGTTACAAAACACAACCAGGCACGAAAAGAGATGAAACTTACCGGGATGACACTCGGTACGGAGAAGGATGGACGGCACGACCAGGAAGAAAATCCAGCAGCGACACGCTTGCAGGAACGTCCACATGATAGAAATAAGTGTTGTTGTTCCTTCCTTTTGGCGTTCAAACCGGCGACAGGGTAGAAGTGAACGCGGATGCGAAGAAATGCTCTTTGAAGTCCAGTGTTTGCGTCGGATGTTCCTTTAATAGGAGGACGGCCAGCAGGGCTGAGCATGTATGTGACACCTGAGGAGAAGATCTTCGTCCTGCAGTCACAGGGAAGAAAGTCGATGCTTGCTTTGTGGAGAAAAGGCTCTACAAGGTTCCTCCATGCGTGCAGGAAGTCTGTCAGACTTTAAAACAGTCTTGATGCGAGGAAGAGCATGTGAGAGAGAGAGAGAGAGAGAGAGAGAGGATGGAGAGAGGAGAGGATAAAGCAGAGCCATTCCTCTGGATCCTAGCGCCTGGGAGAACACACACACGTCATTGCTATTACAACACTTACAACACAATAAGTCTGGATCCATCCACTATGGAAGCAGTTTTTGTGTGAAAGAACATCTGCATGCATTGCTAAAGTTAATTGCACTCAGTTAAGAGGACATTTGTGCCAAGTCCAATCAAGTGCCATCGAAATCCAATCAATCTGATGACATTTTTAATGATATTCTGTAGCACTCCTGTAGATGGCAGCGATGCATATTACAAACAGGTACTAATCATATCTGTCAACGTTGGATCAAATATTCAATTTAGATCTTCCACAAGGATTTGTTTGTAGTGTTGGTGTAGATACCCAGCTATCTTGTGTTGGGCACAGGGGCATATTTAGTCATCCATTCTTTCAGATTCTGCCCCTATTCCAGCTGTTTTTTCATGGATTTCCAAAACGGTCTGTTTTAATTTATTCCACCCTTGGCTCATGTAACTGGCTAAAATAAAGCGTTGTGTTCTGGTGTGAAAAGACGAGGTGGGAGGCTGCAATTCCTTCGCCAACCGGAGGGGGGCGTTTATTTCCCTCAACATACAAAAATGTACAGCAGCGTCAACACACTTCCACACGTTTCCTCCTCCTCGGCGGTCCAAAAGGCGACTGAAGAGACTATTTATGCAAAATAAATAAAACAATAAGGGACACACATACTTGTACACAACATACAAAATCTACAGCAGCGTCAACACACCTGCACAAGTTTGCTACAAAAACAAAAAAAAACGTATCTTAACTTATCTGACAACAGTAACTTTTACCAGGTGTCTTTAAATGCTGTACATAATATAATCACATACTGCTGAGAAACGCGTAACATATTCATGCTTTTCATAAAAATTAACCATTGCTGCCACCTACTAGCATACCTCCTCCTCAGCAGTCTCAAAGGCGACTGAAGAGGAGCCCGCCAGAAATACAGGAAGTGACATCACACAATGTCAAAGTTCACACAACAAAAAGAAGTGCAAAAAAATAATTGACTATGTATAAAAAAAACATATAGTGACAAAAACATACATACAAGAAGTGAATTATTGGTGAAATAAAATTAAGTAAATTATCACATCGGTTAGACCCGCCTTCGGGCACACCCACTCCACTGTGATTGGTCCCACTCAGCTTGTAATGAAATGTTGGTACCCACGCACGCCCATATAAGGAAGTCAACTGCTGTATGGCTCACTGTGATTGAGCATATACCTGTGCAAAACATACAAAACGTACAGCAGCGTCAATCCTTAAAAATGACTTATCTGACAACAGTAACTTTTACAAGTTGTATTTAAATACTGTAAATAATAGAAGCACATACTGGGTGAAACGCGTAATATATTTATACTTTATATAATTAACCCTTGCTGTCACCTACTAGCATACCTCCTCCTCAGCAGTCCAAAAGGCGACTGAAGAGGAGCGCGCCAGAAAGGCAGGAAGTGACATCACACAATGTCAAAGTTCACACAACAAAAATAAGTACAAATAAAATAATTGACTATGTAAAAAAACATATAGCGACAAATACATATATATACAAGAAGTGAAATAAAATTAAGTAAATAACACATTGGTTGCACCCGCCTCCGGGCACACCCACTCCACTGTGATTGGTCCCACTCAGCTTATAATGAAGAGCTGGTACCCAGGAACGCCCATATAAGGAAGTCACCTGCTGGATGGCTCACTGTGATATCACAGTGAACTGGTGTTAGAAAAACTTCATTCAGGGCTCACTTTCAAATGTGTAAACCTCAATATCTGAAACTTTGGCATTGTTTAAAAGGGGAACTGCACTTTTTTTCATTCACAATACAACACATCTTTGTATCCCTTTTCTGTGCATTATAACACAAGAAAGTTAATTTGAGCTAGCTCACAATGCTGTCGTTGGAATACACCTATTTTGACAAAAAACAGCATTGCATTGTTTGATATCCATGCTGTGATCATGCATTAACATGTACATTGATGATAACATATAATAGTTGCAGTATCTTGCCATATTTTGATGATTTACACTACCAGAACTTTTTTTTAAGTAGCATTGATACACATACTTATGCTAGCTCTGTCAATGACGACCCTTTAAATTTCTGCAGGTGAGACACGTGTTGTTGAGTCTTTGTAGAGAAATTGAGAGGTAGGTATCCACTCTTCCATCTGTGAATGATGCTGAGACTATCGAGCAGCGACATGTCGTGTTAGTCCAGCAGATGAAAAATAGCTAGAATGCACAGAAAAATGTTTCACATAAGGAATGTGAATGATGGCTATTTTTTTTTATAAGTGCAGTTCCCCTTTAACATGATAATACAACATTCTAGCATTTATAGGTGATGAAAAGCATTGCTCACAGGCTCGGCCTCAAAACGACCTCTACGACTGACACAGACGACAATGCTACTGTCAAGAGTGTCTGGCTCTTGTGTGTCTATGTTTGTACTTGGGGCTATGGTAAAGTTTAACACCTTAGGTGGTTTTGATTAAAAAAAAAAAAGTCTGTACTTTCCTTTCGCCATCTCTGCTCCACTCAGGCAACTTCATCTACCTCCACACTGCACCGACAATTTTGTTTCTGTTTTTATGTTTGGGGGCAGGCGGCACGGTGGTCTAGTGGTTAGCGTGCAGACCTCACAGCAGGGAGACCAGGGTTCAATTCCACCCTCGGCCATCTCTGTGTGGAGTTTTCATGTTCTCCCCGTGCATGCGTGGGTTTTCTCCGGGTACTCCGGTTTCCTCCCACATTCCAAAAACATGCTAGGTTAATTGGGGACTCCAAATTGTCCATAGGTATGAATGTGAGTGTGAATGGTTGTTTGTCTATATGTGCCCTGTTATTGGCTGGCAGCCAGTCCAGGGTGTACCCCGCCTCTCGCCCATAGACAGCTGGGATAGGCTCCAGCATCCCCTGTGACCCTCGTGAGGAAAAAGCGGTAGAAAATGAATGAATGAATGAATGTTTGGGGGCTCCTGGAAAAAGGAGTACCAGTGACGCAGAAGTGAAGTAGGTGCCATTGGAAATGTTGCCATCCCCAGCTTGAGTGTTGTTTTTGGGTTAAACGATGAACAACTCATGTATCTATATAATATTTACAAACATCTAATATGTAGGGATGCCACCATCTCTGTCAATACTCCCCCTGATTGGTGTCCCCGAACATGGCTTCCTGGCACACTGTTGACAACAACACGTCCGTCATGTGACCTCCAGATGCCAGTTTGTACAGATTTGTTGGCACCTTTCTCCAACCATGCTTGTTCCTGTAGAGCTGCTTCACTTTACATGTCAACTAAAGCATTTTCAGCGAAACGTCCCATCGCTATGGTGATCATCTGGTAATCTGTACATTTATTTACATAACGAGATCAGCAGCACTATTCCCTCTGGTAATATCGAAGTTCCCCACCTGATGCCCTTGACACTTGATAATGGCCACTCCAGCAAGGATGCCTCGAGCTTCCTGCAGCCTAATAATTTGCTCGAGATGTTTTAATGGGCTTTCCAGTTGGTGTCATGTAATTTCTCCTCATCTAATGTTTTAACATAGTGGACTCTGTATATGTTCACTGTCACCCCTAAATTTCTGGTGGGATGACATTTGCTCTGCTATTTCCAGTGTTCCTCTCCCATTGGTGATGATTGCGTAGGAGGACGCTACGCCCCCTGTTGGAAGAGAGTTGCTATGATCGATGGCATACACGTTTTTGGCATGTTCAATCTGATTTTTTGTGATGTTTGGGAATACATTGTCCTCTTGTTCTGTAATTTTGGCACAACGGTACGTTTGTCTGTAGGCTTGGGTTTTGCCATGTTTTTCTGTGGCCTTGACATGGATGTTGGGTGCAATCAGTAAATCTTGCAACTTTTTGTTTTCTTTGGCGACTGAGTGTGGATTTGTTGCTTGAGATATACAAACAGAGTGATCCGTGTGTACAATGATATCTTGTCCAATGGTTATGTATGCTTTCATATCTCTCCTTCTGCTCCCCCTAAATCTCTGCACTTGCCGCCGCTCTTTCAGTTTCGTGTCATTCTCTTATCAGTGGAGGGATGGTACATTCAATGGTCCCCTGCTCTGTCTGAATCTGGGGTAACTGTGGAATGTACCTTGCCGAGTCGAGACACAGTCCTGGCGCAATGACATGCTTTTTATGTGGTTGCCGTTCACATTTTTCAAGCTGTTTTTCTAGCTTTTCCCTTAGCAAACCTTCCATAACCAGTTAATTCATGACATTTGGTGTCAATTTTTAGTGCTTGGTGATTGTTTATTATGTTTTATTACATAGGTGGCCCCTCTTCAACCACACTGCCCACAACACTATTCACTAAAGTATGGCTTGATCAGGATCGTCAAGGCTTTTTAAACCTTAGACCAGGGGTCCCCAAACTTTTTCCAGTGAGGGCCACATGACTTTTGTGGCCAGGGTCAGGGTAGTTTGTTTGTTTATGTTCTATGACTGGGGCAAAGTGTGTTTGAAGTAACGTTGCTCACAATAGGTTACCATTTCCAGTTCTATGACAGAAAAATGTATATGCTTTATTGTTCAAGGGGCCGGGTCAAATGACCTTCAACCCAACACAAAATACTAGTTTCTGCCCAGTACTCAGCCCGTAGCATAAATCCTTGGTCTATGGTATACGTATATCCTTGGTAAATTAAGACCTGCGCCTTTCGGCTCAGCTCTTTCTTCACCACAACGGACTGATCTACATCAGCAGACTACACATCACTGCAGAAGCCACACCGATCCCACTGTCAATCTTGCGTACTACTCTTATCTCCTCCACTTGAGGCAGGATCTCATCCACCTCAACGTCCTGGCTGCACTTGGAAATTCAGTGCGAACCAAACTCTGACCCCGGCCATACAGAGAACGGACAGCTTGAAATAGCTGCTCCATTATACCACACTCCTGGAGTACTCCCCACAATATTCCTTGAGGTACATGGTCAAATGCCTTCACCAAAGTCCATACAGCACATGTAGACTGGTTGTGCAAACTCCTATGCACACTGAAGGACCCTGTAGAGGATGTAGAGCTGGTCCACAGTTCCTTAACCAAGACGAAAACCACAGTGCTCTTCTAGAAGCCATGACTCAAATATCCAGCAGATTCACCTCTCCAGAACCAATCTTATGACAATTGGAACACACCCTCCGGTCCTCCTTCATGCGATGCTTTTTTGCTTTTTGCAGCTGCAAGCGGAGGTGGGAGCAAGTTAGTGTTTTTGCAAGTCTCAAGTTTTAAGTTTTTAATATCAAAACTCAAGTCAGGTTTCAAGTCTCAAAGACATGCAAGTCCAAGTCAAGTCTCAAGTCAAAACAGGACAAGTCCAAAGTAGGCTTGACATTTTTGAGTCCACAAAACTTTTTAAAAACTGAACTGCACTTTTTTGGAATTTTTCCCATCATTCACAATTCTTATGTGAAACATGACCACATATTTATTTCACTTTTCTGTGCATTATAACAGGAGAAAACTAGTTAATTTCGGCTAGCTTAAGATGCACCTATTTAGACTATGAAGCCCTCTAAAAAAACTTCCACTGTGATCATGCATTAACACTACACTGATGATAACATGTGATAGTTGCAGCATCTTTCCGTATTTTGATGCGTTAAAACACTACAGAAAGTTCTTTCATCGGCGCATTGATATTAATGAACTAACTAGACACCTCGCTGACCGCTCGCCTCAGCATCATTCACAGACGGAAGAGTTGATACGTACCTCGCAATTTCGCTACAAAGACTCAACAAGATGCTCATTCACCTGACGCTGTTGACAGAACTAGCATGTGCATGTGCATGTGCATGTGCATGTGCATGTGCATGTGCATGTGCATGTGCATGTGCATGTGCATGTGCATGTGCATGTGCATGTGTACGTCTATGTGTAGAAAAGATGGTTTGGTAGTGTTTTAAATCATATGGCAACATACTTATCTCTCTTATATGTAATCATCAGTGTATGTGTTAATGCATGATCACAGCATGTATATAAAACCATGCAATGTTGTTAGAGGTTTTTTTAGGGCTTCATGATGATAGCATTGTAAGCTAGCTGAAATTAACTTCTTTTTTCATGTTATAATGCACATAAAAGCGAAATAAATGTTTCACATAAGGATTCAAAGAGAAAATATGTCTGACACAACTGTCATGTCAATTGAATACTTTGAATGGGGACACATTTTACTTAATGCATTCACTGAAAAGCTGAAAAAAGTATTTTCAAGTCATCACACTGAAGTCTAATTCAAGTCCCCCAGTCACTGAAGTCAGTTGAGTTGATTTGCAAGTCTTTGATGATATTGTCAAGTTGAGTTCAGAGCCATTGAAATTCTGGTCCACACCTCTGGCTGCAAGTGCCTTGAATTTTGTCCTGCTTCTTTACTGTGGTGTGTTTTCTTGGTGATGTTAGCATTGCATTTTGTCATCAATGTTCATTGATGTAGATCACGGGTATCAAAGCTTTTTCCAACCAGCGCCACACATGAAAAGATGCAATTGCCACTTTGATATTTTTTAAAGCAGCACATGTGGATATGCTAAGAATTTCAAGAAAAACTACATCTCAGCTTTGTGATATACTGTACAGTAGGTGAAAAAAGCCTATTATTAGTATCAACTTCCCCATTTTTGCAGTTAAAAAAAAATTCTTGTTCAAATATTTTTTTCTTAATATTACGACTTTATTTCCATAATATGTTAATCTTGTTCCCATAATATTTTAATTTTCTACCCAACCTACTTTTCCAAAAATTACATCTTTATTTATTTTACTTCAAATTATGACTTTAAAAAAAAGAAAACAATTTTTTCCCCTTTAATATTAACTCTCTGCTCTTAATTTTTTTTTAATTTAATTCTTGGAAATTTTCTTCTTATAATTTTGATTTTATTCCCATAATATTTTGACTTTATTCACCTAACATAACGTTTTCTGCAACCTAATTATTTCCAAAAAATATTCTTATTGTTTTTTCTGATTTTGTTTAATATTTCCACTTCATGCTCCTAAAATTACATTATTATTGTTATACTATTACAATGTTATATTCTTTTTCTCGTTAGAATACATATTTTTTTTCTCTAAATATTTACAATTTATGCTTGTAAAACTACTGCTGATTTTTCAATATTTGCTGCTGTTGTGTTTTTTTTTAACTTTTTTCTTGTGCCGTGGGGGACCAGTCCAGGGTGTACCTCGCCTCGTGCCCAAAGACACTGGGATAAGCTCCAGCATACCTGAGACCCCAGTGAGGATAAGCGGTAGAAAATGGATGGATGAATGAATGAATGAATGAATGAATGAATGAATGAATGAATGAATGAATGGCCTATTTCTTATGGAGCTCCTTAGTGCAGTGAGTGTGTGTTGGAAGGTGTGGGGGTCTTTGTTTATCATGGAGGACAGCTTGGCTTTTTCTCAATATTATATATTCTCAATATTCTTCCCTACAGAATAATTTTTGTATTTTTTTTAAATAGAATATATACACTACAACAATACAATAACTGTACTGTACTACCCTGTACTGCAGGAGCAGTAAAATCATCATGGTATTTTTATAACCAGCAACCGGCGGAGGTATGTATCAAACTACAAAACCGTCTACTCGGTTTATTTGTAATGCGGAATATTATTATTTTGTCTTCGCTTTTATTTTCTAGTTCTATTATATTGTGGTCAGTAAACGCACCATCCGTTTACCTTTTATTTTTGGTACATGTAGTTTTTGAAAAGTGCAATGCTCAGGGCTTCAACTGCAACATACGCTATTAAAAACTACGTTACCCACAATGCAACGAAGCAAGCTCTCCCTTTCCCGGATATACGGTAAGCGTGAAACGCATGAGTTGGTTGAAGTAAATTCCATTATTCATTTTGCAACCTAGAGGGAATGAACCTGTCGTGTTTTTTCCGTTGTATTGTAATTATTGTGCGTTACTATTGTCTCCCGATCACTGATGACGTTTTTGAGACATACATCGTACATTATAACTGCGACAACGACATAAAAACAGTAGAAATAGCACAGTCACACTTTGTAATGTATCACGAGGTCTTTTTGATCCTTAATTCTTGTGGTGTATTAACATACACGTCGAGTGTTTTTTTTTGCACAAGACGTTTTATAAAGCTTCTGCTTTTAACTCATAACAAGCCATGGTGACTAACATACAATACAGGTTTGTGTTTGGCTTTAAACACGTGAAGTCCCTCGGTCAATGACTTTGGAGAGTGATTGTCACGTGACTGTCCAAGCATATGGTTTCCCCAACATGGCAATGTGTCAGAATCATTTCCAAAAGCTTTTTTTCCCTCATTAAAGTTCATTTATTTACAACTGTTATCTTTTAACAAATATTACAATTCAACTGATTTTGCTATCTTTATTCAATGGATTCATATAAAACAAGCTAGGAAAAAATATATGGTTCTTATCTGGAAAATTGCTATGGAAAGGGATGCTAGGGAGGAGCGGGTACACCACTAACTGTATCTGTATCTGTTCACTCTAGTGGTGTGTTGGTCATGAACGAACGGGTCAAAAGAACCGCCCCCAAAATACCCGTTCAGTCCGTTAACTGCAAATACTATTTTTTTTTTGATTTTCTGGAGAGTCAGTTCACTGTTCCTTTTGCAGGGCGGGACTATCTGAGTGCTTTCCTGTCTTATCCTATCGTTGCGCCTCACTCTGTGGGTGTTTGGGGTTGACAAACACTGATGTATGAGAAGTGAAATGAAGTTTATTGGATTTACAGAAAGTGTGCAATAATTATTTAAACAAAAGTAGGCATGTGGAAATTCTATAAATATAATAATTCTATAAATATTAAATTCAACTCTTATGAGCTATTCATGTTGTGTTTTTTGTGTATTCATTATACCTGTCCAAACAAATGTACCTTTAGTTGTATCAGGCATTAAATGTAAGTACATTTAAGTGTATGTAAGTACAGTAGTTCTACCTTCTACTGTGCTGTGATTGACCTCCATAATTTTGCTCCATAAAATATATATAGCGTTTTATCCTTGTCATCAGCATTTTTTAATTTCAAAATTGAATGTTTCTGAAATTTCACATCGTGTACGCTGTATACACAGTATATTATACAGTATGTGTATATTTCCAGACTCTAGGGGCACTGTGCACACTTTCACACACTCACACTAATGCCAGTTTCTTTCATTTAAATACCTTTACCGTCACTCACTTGACTTTTTTTGTGTGTGCTCACAGAAACTACTACTCGAAGGGTGTAGGTCCCAGTTGAGGTATGGAGAAAGATGGTCAGGGCATGACCTCAAGCTACATATTGATGCTCTGGTTCTTCCCTTTGGTGATTTTCACATAAAATATGTCCTTACTTCTTCCTCCCATAGGCAAGTAGAGCCGAGAAGCATTCTGAACCACTTCACCATTTTCTCAGGTATCCGACCAGCACACAGCACTTTGCTATTGCACCAAAAAGTACGACACATTTGTTTTTTACGACACAATTTTATCGTCTTGAACACATTTGGTTAGTCTGTTAGCAACGTGAGGCAGTGGTTCAGGAGGTTGAGCAGATCGTCCAGTAACTTGAGGTTCGAACCTTGCTTCCCTGTCACTGCTGTTGTGTCCTGAGCAAGACCTAACTTGTTCACTATGTATAAATATGAATTAATGTTTGATGGTGGTCGTAGAGGCCGGCAGCCACGTTTGAAGTGGTTAAACATGTAGCTCACTACCACCGCTGTTTGACTGCTGAATGAATGAGTAATGGCTCAAACTGTTAAAAAGTGCTGTGGGTACAGTGTTTCCCAGAACTGCAATTTATTGTGGTAGTCGATTGTGGGGGAGTGTAATCTGTATTTGCCTAATTGGACCACGGACTGCTCATCAGAGGCCCCAGTGGGCGTCATCACGTGGACCACCTTGTGGGACACATGTAATCTATCCATGTGTCATGAAAAGGGGTACAAAATTGAGTGGCAATTACATTAAACACAGCAGCAGGCTAATCCAGGCATCATGCAAAGCATCATGTCATGCAGACACAACATGGAGACGAGTAAAGTCAGTGTGAGCAGTATTGGAGTCTGTGTGGGTGAGAGTGTAAAAGGGTGACCACTTTCGGGTAAAAGCTGTTCTGGGGTCTGCTGTGTGGATGTTTTTTTCACCCTTTCCTTTGGAGGTAAATGTGAACATTCTACCACTGGATTCCACTGGTAGCGTTACAGGAAGTCCTTTTTTTAGTTTCTAAGGCCAAAGTCCCTGCTTTGTAGCCCACAAATTTCTTGCTGATATATCTGACAGCTTTCACAAGGAGACTTTGTTTGGATTACTCCTCCGGGCATGTTGAGAAAGTTGTAGTCACTGGATTCTCAGATATGTTGGAAATTAAAAAAAAAAAAGTCTTGGTTCACTTAAAAGGAAATGAATTAATCTCCAAGACCCAGGGAAAGAGTAGAATGATTTCAAAGTGAAAAAAGCTTTAAGCAGCAGAAGCAAGCAGAGAGAGAAGCAGGATGCAGAATTGTATGTAGTACGTGGTTATCTGTTTCCGTGATTTAACACAGTCAATTGTGGAGCTGACATGGTCCAGCACAGAAGGCGGCAATGTTTGTGTGTGAGCCGCAAGTAGCCAGGGATGGAGGCAAGCTCCTGTCTATTGAGACTTAGGCTGAAGCGCATCGTCTGCCTCAGCTGGCCATGAGGAATGAGGGGGCAGTACTGGGATTAGAAACAAAGAAAGTCGGGGTGTCGGGAGCCTACATATATTTGTATAAGCATGATCTAAAATTGTGTTTCCTCTTGTATTGCAGGAAATGTACTGGTGACATTTAGGGAGCACTGATTTTGAATTAGGGTGATTAAAGTCACCAATAATTATAACTGCACCGTTTGGCTGGGCACTCTTTTGTTTACTCATTGTTGGTAAAGTTTTTGCATTTGGTATTGGGGCACAACATAGTGATGAAGTGGATGTAGAAGGCGGGGTGAACCCTGGACTGGTAGCCAGCCAATCACAGGGCACATATAGACAAACAACCATTCACACTCACATTGATACCTATGGACAATTTGGAGTCACCAATTAACCTAGCATGTTTTGGTAGGAAACCAGAGTACCCGGAGAAAACTCCACACAGAGATACCCGATGGGGAATCGAACCCGGGTCTCCTAGTTGCATGCCCTGTGCACTAACCACTTAACCGCTGTATAGCCGGATATAGAATGGTCGACATTTAATTTCTGCGAAACTCCAGAACAGAGTCTCTCAGTAATTACATAGTCCGTGCACCGAGCTGCTACACAGTACTCCACCTCCGATCTTGCCGGTTTCAGACGCTGTTCTATCAGCATGTGTGCATCTGTCAAGTGTACGTATACTATGCTTTGTCAGTATTAAACTGAAATGATTTACAGAACACACAAGCTGTGTCAGCAAATGGCTCATTCATCAGTATTTGGGAGCCCGAAACCCAGCAAACCTAATGTGGCTAATTCAGTTTCCAATAAGTTGACTGAATAGAAACATAATTTGCAGTGTGGATGCTTAAATAGATAATCCACATGCACACTATGAGTTGGATGTTTTGAGATTGGAATGGCTGCAATCATATCTACGTATCTACTGTATATATTCTGTGTTTATATAGGTATATCTACGTATCTACTGTATATCTATCCATCTCTGGTTTTACTTAGCAAGCTTCTTTTATGTGCTTTAAAGCATGCTTAATGATGACCTCACTTGAAGTATCTTATTCAGAGGTGTTTGTACAGTATCTGTGGGGTCTTCAAGCCACTGGTATTTATCAGTGTTGACTATTGAATGCTTTAAAAGATTTGTGACAAAAGATTAAAAAAGGGGAAGCTACTGTAAATAAACTGAAGGTGCCAGTTTGCTTGAAAAATGTTTCTCTGTGCTTGAACAAGATTTAAATGGATGACCTTGGTGTCAAAGTAAAAGACAGACATTTATTCTAACTTTTAAGTATAAAATGTCACGTAAACTTGTATGTTTTATGGAATGATTAGGGCTGTCAATTGATTGTTGTGATTAATCGCAGCTAGAAATATGGTTTTATCTATAAAACTGCTAAATGATAGACTCTTCGATATGCATGTAGATACAAATGTTAAAATTTGATTAAAAAATTATATATTTTAAAAACATAACCCTGTGATTGGCTGGTGACCAGTCCAGGGTGTACCCCGCGTCTCATCCAAAGACAGCTGGGAGCACGCCCGCGACCCTCGTGAGGATAAGAATGAATGAATGAAAACCAGAACGATTTAGTCACTTGAGCATCAGGGGTAGCATGGCCGCTTTTTTCCTTCAAATGTATTTTTGTCTTACCCCATGAAGTCATCATAAAACAGGCGTGCCACTTGCAAAAAAGAATTGTGTTCATTTTCAGTTGGCAGTCCACAGACAGCCGCATTGACTGACAACATTAGGCACACCTACACAGTAGCTGCATCAAATATTGCCTTATTATAGTACACCCCTCTGCTCTCTTCTAATTTGACTGGTGAGATACAGGCTGACGGATTATTTCTCCGTTTGCCATCAATGCATCTTTGCATGAATCACCAACTTCGCAGCACATCATGAAAAAAACAATTAAATAATAAAGTATTACAGATTTTTTATGTGCATACACAGTCCACATATAATTTCAGACAGTGGCAATAGTAACCTGTATTGACTGGCCCCAACATTAGGTACACTTGCACAAGAGCGGCATCAAGCATTCTGCATGCATGGATGACATAAGCGTGCTAAAACATTACACCCTTCTCGTTGCAGTCTGCTCCTTGCAATGTAAAACTTATTTCATAACTTACACGGTGCATTTGACAAGACAGTGGGCATGATGATGATGATCAGTCACTGTGTTTTTTTACGTCTGCTTGCTTTGGCTTGTTTGGCTGGTGTATAAAGTCAGTTGGAAAACTGCTTGTACTGAACATGGTGCTTTTGACGAAAATACAGTCAACAAGGCTGACAGATTTTTTGCCTGTTTGCATGAATCACCAACTTCACACAGCTCATTAAAAATAAAGAATAATGTCTTAAAGATGACTTATACGTGTACTGTGTATGTGTGTAACTGAATGATAAACAATATATATCGCAACTTCTGATCAATTAATGTCATTTTCATGTTATTTCGTTAAAACCACACACATCTAGATTTAGATGGGTGAACAGATACAGAGAGTGCTGGACATCCCCCAACATTTACCCATTTGGGTCGTTATTATTATTTTTTTTATAATGTTTTCTTAAGCATTTCGCTTGTGGTTAAGCAGATGTATATTGATACAAGGATTGCATAGCAGTTACCATAGCAACACAGAAGTAACCCCTGTGCTTCCCCTGTACTGGTGTCTGACAATTGTGCAGGCTTAAATATCATAAATTTACATTACATTCTTCTTTTTATTTCTGCCAACTTTAATTTTATTAAAACAGTCACTGGGCTGCACGGCATTCGAGTGGTTAGCGCGCAGACCTCACAGCGAGGAGACCAGGGTTCAATTCCACCCTCGGCCATCTCTGTGTGGAGTTTGCATGTTCTCCCCGTGAATGCCTGGATCTGCCTGGAATGCCAGTATCTCTGGGTACTCCGATTTCCTCCCACATTCCAAAAACATGCTAGGTTAATTGGCGACACCAAATTGTCCATAGGTATGAATGTGAGTGTGAATGGTTGTTTGTCTATATGTGCCCTGTGATTGGCTGGCCACCAGTTCAGGGTGTACCCCGCCTCTCGGCCGAAGACAGCTGGGATAGGCTCCAGCACCCCCGCGACCCTCATGAGGAAAAGCGGTAGAAAATGAATGAATTAATGAAACAGTTACTGTCTTTTTTAAGACTACAGGTAATTGTCTGTTGTGCTTTTTGCTTTTGTTTAGAATTTTTTAAAATATTTTTTCTGCTACTTTAAAGTGACAAATGGAGCTTAAGTCACACTGCTTTGTTTTCACTGTCAACTTTGTTTTTGCACAAGTGCAGAGTGATGCTTTACCTGGAGAAGTGTCCAGATGGATGGCAGGAAGCTCGTTCTTATGCCATCTGCTCATTATCTGCAAACTCCCTTTCTTCCCTAGCTTAAAGAGAGCCTTGTATTGATCCTTTTGGGACACATGCATACAAAAGACATGCAGATACAACAGTACCAATGAAAGGCTGTTTGTCTGGGCCTCTTAACCGTAGCCGGCAGCAAAACCACTCCCCAAAAACCTTCACACTGTCACACTGGACGAGTGTACACCTGGGGACCTTTTGTGATAATCTTTTCCTTTTGTATCTCTATTACAAATACATCTAACTTTCTTTAGACTCAAGGGTACTCCGGTTTCTTCCCACATTCCAAAAACATGCATGTTAGGTGAAAATTCTAATCCAAATTCTCCATAGGTATGAATGTACCTATCATGAATCTATATGTGCCCTGCGATTGCCTAGTGACCAGTCCAGGGTGTACCCCGCCTCTCGCCCGAAGACAGCTGGGATAGGCTCCAGCATACCCACGACCCTAGTGAGGATAAGCGACATAGAAAATTGATGGATAGTCCATTACTGCTCAGTATTTGGTCCCGCTTGTAGCGCCACAGTCACCGCTGCGGTTCCTCAAACTACAGCATCAAAAAAATTGTGCTGTCAAGCGAAACATCTGTTAACGTTAACTTTGACATTCCTAATTAAAACCCTTTAAGATTCGAACTGACGTCCAGTTAGGTTTAGGGCCAACTAATAAAGTAATTATTGGCACAGGTGGAACTAAGTTGGATGTTTAATCCACCTGCTGCCTCCCATCTTGGCGGAGTTTGGGAGAGAATTATTCGTCTAGTGAGGAACTTAATCAGTCCAGTGTTGAGTCAACAAACCCTGGAAGATGAGGGGCTGAGTACAGTGCTTTGCGAAGCTGAAGCCATTTTAAATGGTTGTGCTATTACAAAGCTTTCAGACCAAAGGAGTTGCAAACTCTCACGCCAAACCACCTACTCCTGCTCAGAGGAAAGCCATCGCTTCCACCTGGAATTTTTAAGGCAAGCGAGAAGTACATAAGAAGATGGAAACAGTTATGATATCTGGATGACCTTTTTTTTAAAAGAGATGGGTGAGAGAGTACTTACCCGTGCTTCAAAAAAGGCAGAAGTGTAATGAAAACGGAAGAACATGGCAGTTGGAGATATTGTGGCCATTATGGATTCATCTGACCCCCGAGGACCTTGGGCTCTGGAAAGGGTTTTGGAATTATCCCCAGACAGCCACGGTCTGGTGAGGTCCGTCAAGTTGAAAACCAAATCCATGTTATTGAGAAGAAACTTTATATGGTGTCTAAATTATTGTCTACAGTACATATGTACAAGCTAGTCTCCTTCTAACATTGTAAGGACTGCCATGTTTATGATGTCAATTAGGGGCCAAATATGTGGTTTTATGTCCTGTGGGTGTGGCTTGCTTGTCTCATATGGCCCTTATATGTGACACGTTATGTTGTGGAACGCATATGCTGCCGTAGCTGCTAATTTACGACGTGCTGTAAGCGGAATGGTGTGGGAAAATGTTGTTGCACTAACTGAGGATGTTGGAACTTATTCTGACATTTAATCTAAAACCATTTAGATTAATGTTATTTGAATGTTATTTGAATGGAAATGAAAAGAGTACACAAAATGTATTTTATTTGGTGAATCGGATGTACCTTATTTTGAAGGGCACTAAACAGGCTGTTCTATCAGCAATTTGGTCAGCCAAAAAAAAAAAAAAAACTGAGAAATACAGTAAAGTCTCGTTATATCGATATTGTCGGGAGTCGGAAAAAATATCGATATATACTGTCGATATATCCGATCCTGCGCCGAACTGCATTAAAAGTGGGTAATAATGCACTCGACATTGTTCTATAGTATAGAACAATGTCGAGCAGCTTAAATTAATCTTTGCTTAAGGATTTCAAAACCAAAAAAGAACACGGCGAACGGCTGCTTCCAGTCAACTTTATTTTTCACACTTCCACCACCCCAACGAACGCCAGCATGTACATATGAAAAACAGTGATTATTGCAAGCGATAAAAAGATATCTGAATACAACACAATTAAATACATGTATTTGTACGCTTGTGTCTTCGTTGGAATAGGTGTGTATGCTATGTCAGTTGGTTCTTCTGTTGCAGGCATGTGTTTGGCCAGCTATGTGGGGCGGGTTGAGCATGACCTGTGAACCAGGAAGTGCGGGAATCGGTGTGTGTGCTGCGCTCTGGTGGTGGAAGTGTGAAAAATAAAGTTGACTGGAAGCAGCCGTTCGCCGTGTTCTTTTTTGGTATTGAAATCCTTAAGCAAAGATTAATTTAAGCTGCTTTTGTATCGATATAAGCAGACCAAATTGGCTGGCGGGAGATGAAAAGGGCATCGTAGTAACCGGATTATCATAATAACCGGGTATCGTACTAACGGAACTAATTATATCATAAAAGACTAGAAATTTGCCGGGAAATGAAAATAGTATCGTAATAAGCAGTAATTTGTTATAACCGATATCGATATAACGAGACTTTACTGTAATATCAATTCATTACATTGTTGGTACCATGTGACCGTCAATAAAAATGTACTTTGAGTTCCAAAAAGGACATCCGTCGCCGTTATCATTGAGAAGCTTTTCACTCCGCTACAGAGAAATTTGTAATGTATGACTTTATGTATGCCTCACGGCGAAGAACAATACACGGATGAACCTTTGACTGATTTACTGCACATAAAAGCAACATGTACCACATTTAGCCACATAGGACATCGTAAATTAGCAGCTACGGCAGCACATACTGTAAGTAGCACAACATAGGATTGGGCTGCTATAGTATTTGTAAAGCTATATTGAAATACCGCTTTCACATGGATATTGTCCTGAGCTATATATACGTATATATATATATATATATATATATATATATAGTATATACTATATATCCTTTATTCCAGCCTCTTAGCCAAATCATAGAACACATTGTGGTCTATTAAAATGTTTGCCCTCTTCAGACGTACTTTTTTTCCCTGTAGACTTCTTTGGAAGTTCCCAGAGTGATCCAATTATCTGGTGTTACATTATATTTGTCAAATTCAACTTTCATAAAGTTAACATAAAAAAAACAACAATTTTTTCTTCTGTGTAGTGCATCATAAATTTATCTAGTGATTATCAAAAATGGGACATCGGAAACCCTAAGCTCTGCACATGCACTCCATATTTCTACAAATACTTCCTGGCAGGAAGTAGCCCTGCTGGTCCCTCGTCTTAGTTAATGGTGTCTGAGTGGCTCTCAAGCCTTTCAATTGATGACCTGTAACACGTAAAAACATCCCCTCTCGGGTAATGTTCTGCTTCTCTCCCTTCTTTTGTGCATGTCCCCTTCCAAATGTGTCATTAAGTCCAAAGTAAAATAATTTTCAAAATGGACTTTGCAATGGTATAAAAGAATCCCATGGTTGATTCTGGCAGAAAGAGCCAAAAACAATGTGCAAAATAATGTCTCATACATAGGAGAGTAGGAAGTAAAGACTGTACAGTAAAATCTGTTGACACACCTTAGCGCAGGGGTCAGCAACCCACGGCTCCAGAGCCACATGTGACTCTTCAGCCTCTTTGTTGTGACTCCCTTTGCAATATTTTTTTAACACCCGAGTGGGGAAAATGCATGTCTTTGTAATGATTAAAAAAAATCCAACTTTGTGTCAGAACAGGAATGCAACATGGCTGAGTTCTGATTGGATGAGCATCACGCACTGGCTCTAAATGTAATTAATAATAATAAAAAACTGTAAAAA
This sequence comes from Doryrhamphus excisus, assembly GCF_037039965.1. Lineage (NCBI taxonomy): Eukaryota > Metazoa > Chordata > Actinopteri > Syngnathiformes > Syngnathidae > Doryrhamphus > Doryrhamphus excisus. Next base: position 7,154,259 of record NC_136374.1, read on the forward strand.
TTAGCGAAAGCCAAGAATGTAGATGTGGGCCAGGCGACCACAGCCTGGATCTTGGCTGGATCGGCTCTAATTAGTCTTCATTCATTCATTTTCTACCGCTTTTTCCTCACGAGGGTCGCGGCGGGTGATGGAGCCTATCCCATCTGTCTTCGGGTGAGAGGCAGGGTACACCCTGGACTGGTCGCCAGCCAATCACAGGGCACATATAGACAAACAACCATTCATTCATACATTCATACCTATGGATAATTTGGAGTCAACAATTAGCCTAGCATGTTTTTGTGGGAGGAAACCGGAGTACCCGGAGAAAACCCACGCATGCACGGGGAGAACATGCAAACGAGGGTGGAATTGAACCCTGGTCTCCTAGCTGTGAGGTCTGCGTGCTAACCACCAGACCGCCGTGCCGCCCTAATTAGTCTTGCGCTTGAGAAAAGGGTAACATCCACTGGCTGTAATAAAATCTAAGGTTCAGGGCATGAAACCTGCACCGAAACGAACCCACAAGGTAAACTAGAGATAGGCTTAAGAATGCCCAAAAGTTAATTGGCTACAGCATTGACTACATGACTCAATTTCCTCCTCACCAGCCCCTAGAAGTTATGTTGACGAAAACTAACACAAAAATGTCAAAGCTACGTATCGAGAGACATCTTGAAGTAATCTCTTTTTATGAGAAACTTTGGACTGAGTCGTAGTTTTCGTTTTATTTTTATCCGTGCCGACATTCACCTGACACCCCTCTGCCAATTACACCATTAAATTCAAGTGCTTGTGACACCAAAAAAGGTTTCAAAAAGACAAAAGCAAAATGAAAGCATTCACTTAATAAAACATTTTTGTCCTGGAATTTCCCCTTGTGGGACTAATAAAGCCAAATCCATATATTTTGACACGATCTGAACACATGCAGCCATGAAGCCAAGAAAGTGACATTCACAAATATATGATATAACACGCACACACAAAATGGCCACAAAATATGCTTTTAAGTAAGTGTCAGTAAGTGACAGCTGCAAAATAAAAGACTATCGAGGTCTCTATTTAGCCCTACACACTATTATTCTAAGATCTGACAATAAATCTAGTAAAAAAAAATCAATACAAAATAAAATTTATTTACATCGATTGGAAGATAAAATTCCAAGTCACTGCAATCCATGTTTTGCAAACAATTCACGTCTAGAACACTCAAGGTTAACACAAGCACAGCCATGAACTCATGCACTGTGACATAGTGTATTCACAACAATAATATTCATGAAGTCAATCACTGGAAGCTATTTTCAGAGAATAGAGCTCTATATTACCAGAGTTTTGGGACATTTATGCTGAACTGTCAAGGCCCACAGAATATTGAGTTTTAGTACTCGTGAACATTGAAACTAGAGATGTGTCGGATACTCGTTTGTAATGAGTATAATGTGGATATGGAAAATGCATTTTTGCTGGATAGGAGTATGAAATTAGTACATTTCGTCATTATTTGTGTTTTAAAGAAAATGCTCATTATGTATTCACTCCTCCTCAAAATTAGCCTTTTCTACGGAGAAGAAAATTCAGTTTTTATGGTTTTCTATACAGTACATGCTGTGACCGCGTATTACCAAGTACATTCATTCATTCATTCATTCATTCATTTTCTACCGCTTTTCCTCACGAGGGTCGCGGGGGGTGCTGGAGCCTATCCCAGCTGTCTTCGGGCGAGAGGCGGGGTACACCCTGGACTGGTGGCCAGCCAATCACAGGGCACATATAGACAAACAACCATTCACACTCACATTCATACCTATGGACAATTTGGAGTCGCCAATTAACCTAGCATGTTTTTGGAATGTGGGAGGAAACCGGAGTACCCGGAGAAAACCCACGCATGCACGGGGAGAACATGCAAACTCCACACAGAGATGGCCATTAGACCGCCGTGCCGCCCCCAAGTACATTCATGATGACATTTAGTACTTAAAGTATTTTTTCAATCTCAAAAGTGATGATGATTGGAAATGTGTTTTGCCATTATTTTAATAAAAAAAAAAAAGAAACCTACATTGTTAATTTTCACTATGCAATCTTTTGTATTTTAGTACACATAAAGTCTGTTCGGGGAAGGAGATGCTATGTTTTTGTTGTGTCCATTTGTCTTCAGTCAACCTACTGCATGGTGAGGATGTGCATTTGTGTAGCCCCACAGTCCCTGTGTCATCTCCCCATTACCTGCCAGCCATGTTATTGTTCCATTTATTTTCTAATTGTGTCTCTAGCTGCCTTGGGCTGTGAGATTACTGGGTTATCACTGGGAGGAGATTATTTCTGTCTGACATTCTGCATGCCATGGCAGTTATCCAGCGGGATGCTTCTATGCCCAGTGTGTTAATGCCTGGGAGTAAATGGCTCCACCAGTCAGGACTGTGCCAAAAGACAGTGGGTTTCATGGCTCTAAGGTGAACAGAGGTTTTTAGAATAGAGAATTTTGTCTGATTTAATCCCCGGTTTCAATGCTTTATCCTAACTTATAGTAAAAGTAATTATTTAAATGACCCTCTTATGCGCAAAATTCCCCAGTAACAATGAGACTGCTGCGATATTGCTGTATTAGTAGTAATCGAGAATCATCATCGCTATCCCTGTGCTCTACATCTATAACACACAATGAATGTCTGCTCGAAGCTCCACAACAAATTTAGGACAATTCAAGCCACACATACTTGAAATGGGGAAATGACAAAAACAAGTGAAAACTCAAGAGAGCAGCATGTCAATGTTAACGCCACAAAATGATTAGAATTATGGAGCAACATTTACCCAGCCTGAAAGCTAACAATAAACATTATTCCTCTACTGCTGAACATGAAGCTAAAAATAACCATTTGTGATTCCAAATCTTGTCTAATCTTTGCAGTTTGCAGTTCAGAACTTTGTTTCAATCAAACAAACCTTCACTAATCTCATCATCCGTTGTTTGGGGTTACATTGAAATAATTTGCACTAGGGCTGCAACGATTATTCGGATAATTTCAGTACGTCCATTACAAAAATAGTCAAGGATTATTATTTGATGGTCTGATGTTTAAAGTGCTCCTGAAAAAAGGGACACAAGCATATATCGCAGATTGTATGGCACTTTTACAGATAAAATAAGGCAAATAATTCCAGGTGGACTGTTAGAATTTAACTCGTGTGCATGCGTCAAATACATACTCTGCCCCCCCGGCCAATTTAGTTAACTCAATGTTTGCCCACCTCTGATGTGGATGCAATATAACTGCAGTGAAACTGCATATCCAGGTACTACCCCCAAAAATTGAATATCAACTAAAACGTGTTTTATTTTGGCAATTTAATATAAAAGATTAAACTAACTAATTCTATTGAGCCATTACTTGCAAATTGACATATCTTGAGCGGTTCCTTGTTGTAACAAGATTTTTCATTATCACACCACAAATACACAAACTCAGAAAATTAGAATACTGTGAAAAGCTTCAGTTTTGTAGGTCCAAAAAGTCAAATTGTAATCCAAAACATCTGCAAAAGGCTCCTGAGCCTTTCAAAAGTCTGTTTTAGGTTGGTTGACATGGGGAAGACTGATCTGACAGTTGCGCAAACAACGCTCATTGAGTCCTTCCACAAGGTGGGAAAAAACACGGAAAAAGATAGCAAAAGAATGTGACAGTGGAGTGGAAGGAAGAAGTGTGGAAGAAAATGGTATACGAGCTGAAGAGATGACCATAGACTGGAGAGGGTGGTCAGGAAAGGGCCATTCAGAAGTGTGGGGGAACTTCATAAGGAGTGGACCGATGTTAGATATGGGCTTCAAATGTGGGATTCCTGCTGTCAAACCTCGCCTTAATAGTAAGCGGCACCAAAGACCTATTTCCTGGGAAAGAGAAAAGGACTGGTCTATTGCCCAGTGGTCAAAAGTCCTCTTTTCTGATGAGAGCAAGTTTTGAATCTGATTTGGCAACAAAGGTCCCAGATTCTGGAGGAAGACTGGAGAAGAGCAGGATCGAAGATGCATGTAGTCCAGTGTTAAGTTTCTCCAGTCTGTGATGACTTGGGGATCCATGTCAGCTGCTGGTGTTGATGCTTCATTAAGTGAAACATAACCGCAGCCGTCTGCAGGACTTTTTGGAGCACTTCATGCTAGGTTCAACGGAACAGCTTAATGGACATGCAGACATCATCTTCCAGCAGGACTTGGCACCTTCTCACGCTGCTAAAAATGCAAGGTCCTGGTTCAACAACCATGGGATTACCATGCTTGATTGGCCTGCAAAGTCCCCTGACCTGAACCCCATAGAGAATCTGTAGAGCATTGTCAAGAGAAAACTGTATGGGAAAAGACCAAACAATAAAGAAGAGCTAAAGACCGCAGTTGAAGCATGCTGGTCTTCCATAACCCCTGAGATATGCCACAAACTGGTAGCATCCATGACTCGCCGGATAAAGGCAGTTATTCGGGCAAAAGGGGTCCCAAACCAGTACTTCCTCATATCAGCCAACCTAAGACAGACATTTGCAGATATTTTGGATTACTTGCCAGATTTGAATTAGACTTTTTGGACCTACAAAACTGAAGCTTTTCACAGTATTCATATTTTTTTGGATTTGTGGTTTAATAAGCTGAAAATCTTAATCTTAAAGTTACAACAAGGAACTGCTTGAGATATGTCAATTTGCATGTAATGACCCCATACAATTGGTTGGTTTCATCTTTTATGTTAAATTGCCAAAATAAAGAAGTTTAACTTGATATTCACATTTTTTGGGTAGTACCTGTACATCAGGGCTATGGCTCGTGTGTTAGTGGAATACAAGCCACTCTAAGATATGACTTTTATTTTGGAGATTGCTGTACAAGAAAGCACTACATTTGTGCCATTCAGAGAGAGAGAGAGAGGATGAGAGACGATGAGCCCTTACCAAAACACAAACAATGTCTGTTTCCTGTTTCATTTTCCTTGTAAAGTAAAAGTCTGAAATAAACAGGGACATGTAGCAAACTCTTCTTGGGCCAATGAACCAATTTCTAATGTTTGAATGGCGTTGGGCTTCAGCAAGTTTGTCGACTCCAGTGAGAAATGCCTTGGCAGAAAATATTTTTCTTTTGCTGCTTAGGAATTGCTCGTTAGGATTTGTAAACAAATGTACACCCAAAGAAACACTTCCTGGGAGACATTGCTAACACCGTAAACGGAGAAGCAAAGCTTGATCGAATCTGGCCTACAATGCATGCCCATATAAGGAAGGTTGACAATCTGTGACATCACAAATCGCCAGTGTTAGCACGCCGTCTGAAACAGAGCGTTCAGAGCCATCTCAAACTTCTTTCAGGGCTCACTTCCAAGTGCGCAAACCTCATCATCGGAAACTTTGGCATTGTTTAACACAAGAATATTCTAACAACATTTATAGGTCAGAAAAGTGGAAAAAGCATAATAGGTCCACTTTAACTCTCTCATGGGAGCAGCGGGGAATTAATTGGAGGCCTTTTGTTCATCTTTCACATTTCTAAGATACCATCGCAAGGCTGGCGTTTCAGTTTCTTAGATGAAATTCCAGTGACCTTGGAGAACATTTAGTCTTAATGAACATCATCGGTATTCATCCATGGTGGGGGTTAGTGAGATTGATCTATAGTGGATTCCCTTGGTTTTTGTGCTAAGATCAGTGCATTTCAACAAGGGCTTTGCAAGGCTACTGGATGGAAGTACTTTGAAGTGAGGCTTCATCTTAAAGAGAAGCCAGCTCTCGGTTAGGTCGTTCCCACATGTCCATCACAAACACCCTCATCCCCCTGAACACCGACGTGCAGTCCACCAGGGAGCCAGAAACAGTCAGCTGGGTTTTTTTTTTTTTTTTGCTTTGTATTTGAGCATCGTTGGCTCAAAGCAGCTTACATTTGGACCTCTTGAATAGAATTACATACTATACTGCTAAACAATTATAAAACATGAAAAGTAAGTAGTTCTACACAGCTGTTTTAGACTCACATTATTATGAGGATATATAATGGCCATGTGACTTTTTAGTTGCTTTTCCACATATTTGGTAATGGTTTAGTTTATATGGAACCTGTATGCAAGGTCACATACACAAAGTACATCACATGTTTACAATGTAAAAAAAAATTGTCCACTTTGAATATGTAACAGTACCAGAAGGGATTGTTGTTTTACTAATAAAAGAAAAAGATAAAGATGTGTAATAGCAGTTTTTTGTAGTAGCTTATAGATACATGAATGCATCGGTCAGAGTTGACAGAAACATTGTTCAGTAATAAATAAATGTCAAATGTGTAATAATACATTAATATTCCAAAAACATGCTAGGTTAATTGATGACTCCAAATTGTCCATAGGTTGCCTGAGTTTGTTGTTCGGTGCCGTATCAACAAAAAACAGCCATCGTCGCACGTACAGCTTCAATCTGCTTCCGTGTTATGCGTCACTTGACGGCATTCAAGCAATAGTGTCACTGCAGCAAAGTGATGTCATGCCGTACTTATAGGTTATCACATGGTTTGTCTGGTATCAGGCCAGGTATCATGCCCCCAAGTGTCAGTATCAGTATCTGATACTGGCACGCGGGGGCATGATACTGGGCCTGATACCAGACAAACCATGTGATGATCTTATTATCACATACAATTTAATCATGAGCTTATTATCACGTACTATTTAATCAAAAGACCATTTTGTTTCCAGAAAATGTTCAGTTTATTACATGTATTATATCTAAACAGTGTAAACACAATAATTGCAAAAATATTTCAACAATAATATTTGATCAACAGTCTTATCAATGTCTGACAATTAAAGTTCCATTAATCAAGTTTGGGTTTTTTGGTGACAGGAGAAGCACTAGGCACTAAGCACTCGTGCGCTGTTCTCTGATTGGTTGTTTCACGGGCACGATACCAGAGCAGCGCGCTCTGAGTGGACAGCTACGGGGGCTGATACTGGACATGGTTAAACTCTATATTTTATCAGTATCACTGCCCTGGGCTTTGACACAGTATCATTTTGGCCTTTTCCCGTATCATTCATGGGTGGTTTCTAGGGTACAGGGACAATTAATACTGTAGTATGTGATAAACATTGCTGTTTATGTGCGGTATTGATTGAAGAGGTCTCACTTTGTAACACTGCATAACTAATCTGATAAAAAAGTAATGACCATAAATATGAATGTATAACCGAGAGATAATCCCCAATTCCGATCTAGTCTAGTCGCAATCCAGCCTAATTTCCAATTACACGATTGGATGGAGACATCTTTAGAAGCAACCTTTTGAGTTTGTGTAGGCGTGTGTTTTTGGGAATAATGCAACAAGTTTTCCCCACCTGGTTTTGGGGATCATATGTCATTGCAGATTATTTCCAGTTCTGTGAGGTTGGATGGTTAGCATTGGTGGACAGCCATTTTCATTTCGTTCCAAAGATGCTCAATTGGTTTTCAGTCAGGGCTCTTGTTGGGCCATTCAAGAATGGTCATAAGGTTGTTCCAAAGCCACTCCTTGTCATTTTACCTGTGTGCTTAGGGTCATTGCCTTGATAGAAGGTGAACCTTTGGCCCAGTCTGAGGTCCTGAGCAGTCTGGAACCGTTTTCTTCTAGGATATCTTTGCACTTGACCTCATTCATCTTTTTTTTCCAATTGTAACCAGTCATCCTGTCCCTGTAGTTGAACCCCCCCCATAACATGATGCTGTCACCACTGTTGGGATGGTATCGGCAGTTTTTTTCCACACATACCACACAGAAATATGGAAACTCTAATGAAGGAGTAGAAATGGACAAGACCTGAGTTAAATATACTGTATGACTGCCACAGCAATGAAAGAGCATTAAGAGTGAATACCTAATGAGAATTTTCTTGACACACGACTACGGACAATGGCAAGATGTACTCTTTCATACTCATATGTGTCAAAAAGTAATTATCATAACAGATACTCGTTTATAACAAGCATCCAGCTCATCCCTACTGAATAGTCAACAAGAATTGTGATCATGCTCAACCCCAATGTACCCCAACCCCTATGAAGAATTACAATACCATGGGTGTTCAAAGTGTGGCCCAGGGGTAGCAGCCCGGTTTTCTATGGCCCCACAGTAAAAAGGCATCCAAGCCACAAACACGCACAGAGGAAAGGTGATGTGAAGAATATTATATCCTATTCCTACATTACTGAACGCCTGCTATCTGTGCTTCTATTCAGGGTATTCAGCGAGTGTGACATGTCGACTCTGCGCTTTGGACAACACCTCATCAAGGTCTCTGCCGTGTTCCTGCAGACGGAACTATCCTTTGCTCTCGTCAATAGGAAACCTGTGGTACCTGGACGTATCCTTTTTTTTTTTTCAAACAGCAGGTGAGAGTAAATACAATGTTATATGTCATTGCTATGTCGAATGAGTGGGAAAAAAAACACTTGCATGGTGCTATGTAATTAAGAAATGACTACTAATTGAATGAATTCAAGTAGCAGTGATTTGCTGTTTGGCACATTTGAAGTTAAACCTTTTGCAGTGAAACATGTGATTTTCTGTCTGCAATTAAATGCCGATTACAGAAACATGGAAACACAGTTGTTGAGGGTCAGGGGTGCAATTTTCAGTCCGCTTCGAAGAGCTTCTGGCAAACCAATGAGAGGGAGGAAGTAGTGCCCTTACCTCTACAGTGAGGATGGAGTAGGGATATAGTATAGTAATTGGGCGGTGGGAGGAACACTTCCGAGCTCTTTTCAGTCCTGTTTTGACACATTTGCATATTGAGGAAGCGGCAACTGAGGATTTGAACACAGACATGACCATGGGGTATCAAAAGTAGTAGTGAAAATTCCAGTGACAAGGCCAATATGAAGGGTGACTGGGGGCCATGTTCCAGCTTCTTTTCCTGCCTGGGAAAGTCTATTCCAGAGTGCAGGGGAGAAGAGGCAATGCAATTTGGTTTTTGTACTTGTGGAGAAGGAGTCTTGCTCATCTCAGGGTCTTGCCTTGCTCACAAGTGAGGGAAGGAAATATATATTTTTTTTTTACCATGCAGGGTGGCGGCACTGACCCTTAATGTATGACTTAATGACTTAATGTATTTTTGTTGATGGAATAGAGCAGTAGATGACACATGAATGACGGGTAACCTTCTCTGTGTGATAATTCAACCTTATCAATATTGTTTGACAGTCATATGCGTGCTTTGTGCACCAGTAGCTTACAGTTGTAAACACCTTGCTTGATCCACCATAAGCCCATCCTCATTTTCATCTGAGAGAAAAATCACGAGGCTCTGCTGACTGAACTTTCATGTTCATAGTCTTATAGTTTTGGTTGAGGCATCTACTGGAGCTGATGGTCGTCAAATTAAAATTGGTAGAGAATGGAAAACCAGTTCCAATTAGCATATGAATGATGTCCCTCATTATTCTGTACAGACGGTAGTGCTCAGGCATGGATTATAAGAATAATGGTGGGGTTTTTTTCCCTCCCAAAATAGCTGCTTCAAGTGTCTTAAAGTGATATTAATGCAAATGTCAGATGCTGTTTTTATGTACTTTCTAGAAATATATTTTTATATTCCCGTTATCCAAACTCTGAGATGCACTGCATCCTGGTATATAAGGCACAATAAATGAGTTGAATGGAGCTTCTGCAACAGTATTTTAGCAAAGTCTCTGTAAATAAAATTAAACCATTACCATAAATTCGACAACTCACCTTTGAAGCCTCATGGCAAATAAAAGACAAAAACGGTCCTGTTATGTTGGCAATGGTCCAGTTATTGTAGTTATTTCATACCAAGTCTTATATATATATATATCATAAACACACACTGAGCACTGCTCCTCACCTTTATTGTTATTATGTTCATCAGATGCATATGTTTTCCACATATTATTGATCATAAATTTGGTTAGCCTGGTTGCATTAGCCAGACTCTGCTACTAAAACGAGGGATGACCTGATACTTGTTATCCTTTACGGATAAAGCCTTTTGCAAAGTGAGTACAGCTTGTGGGCGGCACGGTGGTCGAGTGGTTAGCGCGCAGACCTCACAGCTAGGAGACCAGGGTTCAATTCCACCCTCGGCCATCTCTGTGTGGAGTTTGCATGTTCTACCCGTGCATGCGTGGGTTTTCTCCGGGTACTCCGGTTTCCTCCCACATTCCAAAAACATGCTAGGTTAATTAGCGACTCCAAATTGTCCATAGGTATGAATGTGAGTGTGAATGGTCGTTTGTCTATATGTGCCCTGTGATTGGCTGGCCACCAGTCCAGGGTGTACCTGGACTACTCTCGCCCAAAGACAGCTGGGATAGGCTTCTGCACCCCCCGCAACCCTCGTGAGGAAAAAGCGGTAGAAAATGAATGAATGAATGAGTACAGCTTGTCATTATCTGTAATAGTAATGATGGAAAATCCTCATTATGTATTCACTCTTCACGCTCTGTAATTGGCCACACACAGAGACCGCCCCCTCCCTGAACAGACTCGCTGGCGCTGCAGCCAGCGTCAGTGTCAGGGCTGCATATAGTGCAAGCATTTCACTTGCATATGTGCCTAGAAATAAGTAGTGGACCATCTGATCCAAACTTTAGAAAAACCTAATCTAAATTACTAAATTTCTGCAATTGTCAGAACTTAAATAGGATGAGTTGTGGTGTGTCTTCTTGTCCACACTTCCAAACTAGTGGCACTTTGAAAAACTTTCACAAAATCCAGCTTTATTTTAGGTATGACCTTTTCTTGGTTTAAAAAAAAAAAAAAAGTCACAGGATTAGAAAGAGTTGAATGTGGACAATGGAAGGTAAAACTGTTGTTGATACATTTAGAAATAATCACTTTGTGTTTATGTTGTTTGTACATTGTTCTGACCCCGAAAGGCCAAATCACATGCATGCGTGATCCAAAGGGCTCCCTCCTTTTTGCACGCCCAACTATGCATGGATCACTGGTGCTTGCATGCCAGAAATCATACAAACAAAATCAAGTCATCAGTTTCTTTAAGCTAAAGAATTTGCTGTTTCTTGACCTTTACTGTCTGCCTCATGTTTGGTGGGTTTACATATATAGCCTAGGGGGTTCTGTTTGTTTGCTCGTCTGAAGTGAGGTGGCTATTTAACCAAGCCCCTGGAGACATATCACAGCATGCTTTCATTGTCTAGACAGCAGAGCCTGCAATGTCCAGCCAGTGAAGGATCAGGCCACAAGACATGGAGGAATGAATTATGAAAGGCATATAAGGCAGTAGACATTATGGCGTGACATAAAAAAAAATTAAGTTGCCTTTGGTGTGCAATTGCCACACTTTATTAGATCTTTGACCTTCTGATGACAATCAAGCTGTGTTTGACTATGGTGGACAGAACTTGTGCCCCTGCTCCAGTCAGGTCTTTTACCTGACCTGCCTCTTTCCAGGCTCGCTTCAAGTGCATATATCCACAGGTTCCCCGGTCTACTACATCGATTACATCCCCATTGCTCGATATCTTGAGATCTTTGTGCCACGCTCCACTGCATCATTTTGGTTTTACAGCCGGACACTCATACATGAAACATCCCAACAGACAAGCTCTTTTTAACCAAATGTGCCTCCTTCACTACACAAAGCCACTTTACATGAAGCATTCTGGGTAATGATGAAAAGTACTTGTGATCACTTAGTGCAGTGGTTCCCAAACTCCACTTTCGGAGGTAGAATTAGTAAATGAGTCCATTCTAATTCTGGCATTTATTTATACCCAAATAATGTTCTTTATCCATTAGGAGTGGAGACATGGCTATGGCCTTTTTTGAAATCGGACTTTTCTCCCAATCAGACACTTAAACTGACAAATAGGAGTTTGAAAGAAGGACATTCCGTTTTTATTTTTTTTATGTTTGCCCCTTTTTTCAGAACCATGTCCTGGAAAAGGACAGAACTGGAAAAGCCCATGAGGCCAAAGCTTGAGTCTTTACGTATTGCTATTTAAATTTTTACAAAGATACCACAAAGAGTTAGGATTAAGCGTTCGAAAGGGGTTCCATCTGGAGAAGCTCAGTCACTTTGGGTCGGAATTTTCAGTAACTACATGCAACAAAACTCCATGGCTTCTTAACACTGTCTTTTGAAGAAAAAAAAGTTGACACATAGATGACGCACAGTCCATGTTTTCCGTTGCTCAATGATGCTTCACCCATCAGGCAGCATATCAGTCTTTTGACAATTTAATTGGCTATTGAATGCGTCAGTCATCACTAAGACCAGTTGTAATTGGCCTTTGTCAGTACTTTGGAAGATTAGAAGAGGGGCTGGTGCTTTTTTATGTGCAGATGTTGATTGGTTATTGTGCCACAGCAGGTAAGGTAAACACCTTTCTACAAACTTGCTAACCGGAATAGCGATCAGTAATGTGGGAAAAATTTGTGCATCTGATAAACGGTGAGCATTATATTATACTTACATTCATTCATTCATTTTCTACCGCTTTTTCCTCACAAGGATCGCGGGGGTGCTGGAGCCTATCCCAGCTGTCTTTGGGCGAGAGGCGGGGTACACCCTGGACTGGTCGCCAGCCAATCACAGGGCACATATAGACAAACAACCATTCACACTCACATTCATACCTATGGACAATTTGGAGTCGCCAATTAACCTAGCATGTTTTTGGAATGTGGGAGGAAAACCCACGCATGCACGGGGAGAACCTGCGTGAGACACAGAGATGGCCTAGGGTGGAATTGAACCCTGGTCTCCTAGCTGTGAGGTCTGCGCGCTAACCACTATACCGCCGTGCCGCCCATTATACTTATATATTATATCATATTATATTATATATTATACTATATATATTATACTTACACTATATTTACGGCCCCATTGCCAATGAACAAGACTGTTTTTTTCCGACTTTTATTATTGGAATACTGTGAGGCTTCCAAAGTGACTTTCATTCATGTCTATGTAGACTGGCTTAATATTAGTGTTTTCCTAGCCTGTACCGGTTCCTGGAATAGTTTATACACCGTATGCCAAGCTCAAGAAACTCAGCTTGTGGGCGCAACGGCAATGAGTTAACTTGACTCCTTGGTGGGAAACCCTGTGCTTCATTCATGACATGTTTGTCAAGGACTGCCAGTGTACACTTCCATTATGTATTTCTTATTTTTCACATTTTCAGCACAGTGGAGAAATTGCCTTGAGTTATACGTTGCCAGCGGGCAAAAATAAGCCATCTCATCTGTCATGGAAAGCAGTCATGCTCAAGTATTATTTCCCAGCGGTAGCAAGCTGATGATGTCGTAGAGAAAAAGACTAGGTTGCTTGTACGTGAGATGAAGCGATATTCTATCCAGGGATTTTTGTATGCCATTTGCCTGCCAGTGCAGATTATCAAGCGTAAAGCGTTCATATTGTTTTCTTTTTATAAGACTGTAAAAGATAATTGGCATGTACAGTGTTGTGAAAAAGTGTTTGACCCGTTCCTGATTTCTTATTTTTTGTCACACTTAAATGTTTCGATCATCAAAATTAGCAACAAATTTAAATATTAGTCAATTACAACACAACTGAACACAAAATGCAGTGTTAAATTGAACTTGTTAGTATTAAGGGAGAAAAAAAAATCCAAACCTACATGGCCCTGTGTGGAAAAAGTGAAAAATCCAATAACTGCAATCACGTGATAACTTGTCTCTTACATAACTTGAGTCTTTTACAGCGCTATGGAGGAATTTTGGCCAACTCATCTTTGCAGAATTGTTGTAATTCAGCCCCATTCGGGAATTTTCCAGCATCCTTTTTAATGTATTGAAAAACTATTAAAGCATTAACATTTTTAGCTTTCTGGAATGGATTAATTTTCTTATGGGATAAATTGATTGGTTTGTCATTTGTTTTGGTTATAGTCAGACCTTCTGCAACAAATGCATGACCACTATACTGTACTATGTACAGTGGAACATTGGACAGATGGTGATTTATTTTAAATATACTTTAATTATTTATACTTATTATATATATTTATTTAATTATACTTGAATTATACTTTAAAAAATCAATATTGAATCAAGTCCATATTTCATGGTATATTTTATATCAGTGATCAATAAAAGTATATTTAAAATAAATGACCAATTGATGGAATATGCAGCATAGTACACAACGAGGTAGTGAGTGAGCTGTTTGTCCAGCATTTTTGTCACCAAGCAGGGAGATTTGACTGAGCAGAAAGAGCCAAGGTTATTGGGTTCTTTTGATAGTGTCAGTTAACAGAGCGCTTGTAATCTGTCTTGGAGCTTGAGCCGTCTCACCCATTCTCTCTTTGCTTTCACAGACACTCACGCTCTCCTTTGTGGTGACTCGTTTTGTATGGAGAGAGCGTTATCCAAGGCTGGATGTACGTACTGTATTGTGGTTGTCATTTGCTTTGGATGCTTGCAAGAAACATTGTTACATTTGTTTGTTTATTTTACTTAGTTATGTAGCCTTGCCGGCTGCACGGTGGACGAGTGGTTAGCACGCAGGCCTCACAGCTAGGAGACCAGAGTTCAATTCCACCCTCTGCCATGTCTGTGTGGAGTTTGCATGTTCTCCCCGTGGGTTTTTTCCAGGTACTCCGGTTTCCTCCCACATTCCAAAAACATGCTAGGTTAATTGGCCACTGCAAATTGTCCATAGGTATGAATGTGAGTGTGAATGGTTGTTTGTCTATATGTGCCCTGTGATTAGTTGGCGACCGGTCCAGGGTGTACCACGCCTCTCGCCCGAAGACATAGGCTCCAGCACCCAGTGACCCCGTGAAGATAAGCGGTAGAAAATGAATGAATGAATGTAGCCTTGCTTTTTTTAAGATGTGAAGTTTAGCTAATTTGGTGACCATAAATTCACGAGGTTGACATACAACATATTTGTAAATGTATTTCTAAACCCTTGGTTTGAGGAGCTTTTTAGAAAAAAATATATATAATAATAGGGCTGTCAAAGTTAACACTCAGTTACGTTTTTGACGATCCTGTTTGACCTTCGGCCCACACCGTAGTTTAAGGAAATGCAAGTGGCGTGGCAGCTGATGTGAAGCCAGAAACGGGTACAAATATTGAGCAGAAATTGGAAAAGGAAAGAGTATTTTAAACAGTATGTTTAGCTTCACAGCCTTGGTAGATGCCTCTCTCAACTCAGGAGTCGAGTTGCCACGAAGTACGTTGCCATAACAGAAGTTACTGGAAACTAGGGGCTACTAGTTATGGGCAAGTATAACTGAGGGCCACTATTTTAGCTTGTGTCAAGAATTACACTTTTATACAAGTGGCGTCTTTATTACAGAATGTAAGATTAACGTTTACATCAACAAATCATTGAATAATATTGAATTGGTTGTATACTGTATGAGATTGTTTTGTTTTTAATGTGGATTGATTTTTCTTGCATAGTGTGGGGTAACCATTGCAGTAAAGGTCAACAGGCAATGTAATATACCTGAGCCACAAAGGGAACATCAGACTCGCGTTGTATGTTTTGTGGCTCCTGTATAAAAGTTATTTATTTGTTTTTTTGCCTCACTGCTGCTATATGTCTTGAGCACATATACTGTTCTTGTTGAACAGACTGGCTCTATACTATTAATTACAAAGCCTACATCAGCGTGTAATTAGGGGTTTTATGGAAGGGGGGGCGGGGGTCATAATTTGAATCACCCTAGGGCTCAACACTTTCTTTTAATGTGCCTTCTGGAGCTTAATGACTTCACGCCTCTACTATACTTGATACTCTTTTTTTGACCATAAAACAACATTCGATTGCCTACACTATGCTCTAATTGGCCAAGTAAATGTCTGGAAAATGTCTTGATTGCATGGAGTTTTCCAAGAGGTTTGATGGCATGGGACAAATTATATGTTATACCTATGTAGAAATTAATAATCAGCTTTATCTAATTACTCAAACAATTTATGATGGTATGTTGCTGGAGCGGGGCGGCACGGCGGTCGAGTGGTTAGCGTGCAGACCTCACAGCTAGGAGACCAGGGTTCAATTCCACCCTCGGCCATCTCTGTGTGGAGTTTGCATGTTCTCCCTGTGCATGCGTGGGTTTTCTACGGGTACTCCGGTTTCCTCCCACATTCCAAAAACATGCTAGGTTAATTGGCTTCTCCAAATTGTCCATAGGTATGAATGTGAGTGTGAATGGTTGTTTGTCTATATGTGCCCTGTGATTGGTTGGCCACCAGTCCAGGGTGTACCCCGCCTCACACCCGAAGACAGCTGGGATAGGCTCCAGCACCCCTGCGACCCTCGTGAGGATAAGCGGTAGAAAATGAATGAATGAATAAATACGGTAAAAGTGGGCATATTTCTGACAAACTTTGTCATGGTGATTAATCATGATTAATGTATTCAATAACTGATTAATTGGTGACTCCAAATTGTCCATAGGTATGAATGTGAGTGTGAATGGTTGTTTGTCTATATGTGCCCTGTGATTGGCTGGCGACCAGTCCAGGGTGTACCTCGCCTCCTGTCCCGAAGACAGCTGGGATAGACTTCAGCACCCCCGCGACCCTTGTGAGGAAAAGCGGTAGAAAATGAATGAATTAATAAATACGGTAAAAGTGTGCATATTTCTGACATACTTGCTCATGGTGATTAATCGTGATTAATGAATTCAATAACTGATTAATCTGATTAAAATGTTTAATTATTTGATATACCTATCTACAAATTAATAATCAGCTAATCTAATTACTCAAACAATTTATGATGGTATGTTGCTGGAGCGGATTGCCTGCATGCAACAGGGTTGCGGCAGTATGATGGAGCCTATCCCAGCTGTCTATGGGCGAGAGGCGGGGTACAACCTGGACTGGTCGTACATGCATTTATCCTTCTTCAAAGTGAATATTTAAGGTTACTTTTACTTAAATTGAAGACCTAAATGGTGTCAAAGGTTTGTTAAACACATGATAAGAAGTTAATGCTATAGAGGTCTATTTGTTGAATTATCACTAGTAAAAGAGTAAAAGAGATCAGAGAGGGAGGTTCAGGTTTATCGGCAAGCACTACCTCAGTAGTAAGCAAGACATTCATAGGGTGTGCATCAGTATGCATAATATGTCGCTTCATTCATTCATTTTCTACCGCTTTTTCCTCACAAGGGTCGTGGGGGTGCTGGAGCCTATCCCAGCTGTCTTCGGGCGAGAGGCGGGGTACACCCTGGACTGGTGGCCAGCCAATCACAGGGCACATATAGACAAACAACCATTCACACTCACATTCATACCTATGGACAATTTGGAGTCGCCAATTAACCTAGCATGTTTTTGGAATGTGGGAGGAAACCGGAGTACCCGGAGAAAACCCACAGGGAGAACATGCAAACTCCACACAGAGATGGCCGAGGGTGGAATTGAACCCTGGTCTCCTAGCTGTGAGGTCTGCACGCTATCCACTCGACCGCCGTGCCGCGCCGCTCCAGCAACATACCATCATAAATTGTTTGAGTAATTAGATAAAGCTGATTATTAATTTCTACATAGGTATAACATATAATTTGTCCCATGCCATCAAACCTCTTGGAAAACTCCATGCAATCAAGACATTTTCCAGACATTTACTTGGCCAATTAGAGCATAGTGTAGGCAATCAAATGTTGTTTTATGGTCAAAAAAAGAGTATCAAGTATAGTATTGTTGCTGTAGCACTTCCTTGTCATCCTTGCAACATCATGGATGTTACGATACCATCTTTATCCTTAAAGTGTGTGGCTGCACCGAGGCGCACATATTGTATTTTCCCAATGTAACTACTTCTTGATTGTGTCTCATGTTAATGAGCCAAAAATCAAGTTTTTAATTCATAGAAAATGTGGCAAAAGGAAACAGCCAAATATTTGCATCATTAATCAGCCCTGTCGTGGTCTCTGAGAAATGAGCCAAAAGAAGCTGAATTTTGTTTTTGTTATGCAAGTTTTTGTTAAGCAAGTCTCAAGGATGCTGCAAGTCTTGAGTCAAGTTTCAAGTAAAGACGTGCAAAGTCCAGTCAAATCAAAAGTCATAGTCCTGAAATGTTTTGAGTTTAATCTTATCACTTTGTGACTCTTAATTCAGATGTACAATTTGCTACATTTGAGTATGCTGGAAAATAAACTGAAACTGTCTCTGAATGCAACCCCTCATTGCTCATAATAAGACATTTTAAAGTGTAATTCAAATGTTGTGCTCCTATTAAAGGGACTATTTTAGACTTGTGTGTCACCTCTTTAGCTTGATTGACATGTTTGCAGTCCATGCGGCTATTAATACATATAAATATAGGTTATATTTGGGGTTCTCGGATCGATTGGTATCGGGTGATATGAGTGGAAAAAGCACAATATTGATCAGCTGATACTTGCTTTTTAATGCCGATCTGCTTTGCCTCCACTGCAGCATCCATAACAAGCATGTCTGCCGTGTGTGAGAGTGATTTAAGTTTTTCACCCCGCAAAACATGCCACAAAAAATGTCTCAGTGGGGTGGGACTTTAAACAGTTTTAGATTGTTGCAGGGAGTGGTGAGTTGTTGACGCTCACAATGTGATCATCCATTAGGCAATGGCTAAAACCCTGGTCCCAACCCACTGTACTGACTATGTAGCACTTTTCATGCAGGAGGAACTGTGGTTGTGTGTGGGGCTCCGTTGTGACGCTCATGCCCTCTGCAACCACTTCTGACTGATTAATATTACAAGACTAGAAAGAAATGCATTGTGAAATACTAAACGTGAGTTGTGGATTGGCTTGAAATAAGCGATGAAAATGGTACAAAAATAAGTAGCTCTTGGCCATTTTCAGTTTATAGCTCTCACAAGAAAATAAAACCTTCATGACCCTTAATATAGCCAGTAGATCACATATATCTGATCAGTATTGGCCGATTTCACTCATGGATGATCGATATCGGCACCGTAAAACCCTGATTGGATCATCCTTTCCTGTTATCTTTCTCTTCATTAAATACGGTAACCTCAGAGCTAGGAGTCCAGGGTTCAATTCCACCCTCGGCCATCTCTGTGTGGAGTTTGCATGTTCTCCCCGTGCATGCGTGGGTTTTCTCCGGGTACTCCGGTTTCCTCCCACATTCCAAAAACATGCTAGGTTAATTGGCGACTCCAAATTGTCCATAGGTATGAATGTGAGTGTGAATGGTTGTTTGTCTATATGTGCCCTGTGATTGGCTGGCGACCAGTCCAGGGTGTACCCCGCCTCTCGCTTGAAGACATCTGGGATAGGCTCCAGCACCCCCGCGACCCTTGTGAGGATAAGCGGTAGAAAATGAATGACTTAATAAATACGGTAAAAGTGGGCATATTTCTGACATACTTGCTCATGGTGATTAATCGTGATTAATGAATTCAATAACTGATTAATCTGATTAAAATGTTTAATTATTTGACAGCCCTAGTTTTTATTTTTCATCATGACCGCACCCCAACACTGACCACACACACACAATATGATTTAGTTATTTTTGGTTTTACTTGAAATAGTTTTTATATGAAAAGAGAAAAGCAATGCATTTTCCTCCCTTTTCCCTCACCCTATGTTTGTATATTATTGTTTGTCCAGCGCTGACGTATTCCTGGATGCTCATTAGCACAAACACGGCTTTATTTTCTGACAGTGTAGGCAGGTAGTAATGACACACTCCCTCTTTCAGGAGGATAATGGCTCTGCTTCTCCGGAGATGAACTCCCCCATTCTCCTCATGAAATCTCTACTAACCACTGCAAACCTTGTTATAAGGCGGCCCCCCAGCACCACTTAGTTCAATCCAGTGTCCAGCTTGGCTATTTCTCTTCCTGCCCTCCTATTTCCTCTCCTGTTGAATGCTTATGTACGTGTGTGTGTGTGTGTGTGTAACGATATCTTAGGGTTGACCAATATACAAAAAAAACATATAATGTAATTTCTAAATGATGATGATTTTTTATATTTGACTTAATCAGCTGCATCACAAATAAATGCTGCCAAGGACTCAAGGACTTGTAACATGTTTCGCATGTTTCCCTTTTTACTGGCAAAAATTAACCCACCTGTGACCTTAAAAGTGAGTTAGCTACCAAACCGTCATTATGAGGACACCGGCAAGGGATATGACAGCCCATATAGAGACCCTGTTGTGTGTATTGTGGTTGCATGTATTTTTCCACGCACACACACAGACACACACAGCGTGGAAGAGAGAAATGTCACAGCCCTGCAGGAAGATAAATGGGAGAGTAATTGACCGAGACAATACAAATAATTTGTGGCCGTACAAGAACATCAAGATTGATGCTGCTGAGGTTCAAGATTTCAGAGGTGACGGTAGTTGGGGAAGTGACTAGTCTGGTCAAATGAGGAAGTGGAAGAAGGTCAAAGAGTGTGCAAGAATAAGAAGAGAGATGAGCGGGGGGTGGCCTACAGCAGGAAGAGCTGAATTGCTCTTTCCCTTGTTGATTAACCCTGTCATACATTATGGATCCAGCACTGGAAGTGAAAATTAATTTTTTAATAAGGACATGTTTAAACCATGCAGCCGAGCAATATTGTTCAGATTATTCTCCAGCAACATCTTATTTTTTCAAAGCAAACCCTGAAATTGAATTTTTTTTACATGCCAGCTTTCAGCTCAGCAATCCATATCTTATGTGACTCGATCAGTACCATCACACTTTCATTTTCCGACTTAAGAACCTTGGTTTTCATCATGAATCTATTCCAGAAGAGGCACCAGAGGTAAACAGACCTTTTGCGGGAGCTTTTGGGTATATACCGCGGCCAATGTACGGAGGGATACGAGGTGGGGGGAACCAAGGTCAAGCAGCTAAGAGATGGAGTAATGGAGTTTGCCCGCTGCTGGCTGTGTCTAATCAGCCGTTGTTGACTCCTCAGTCGAGTTGGCAAACGTGCAGATGCAATCTCCTGCACCAAATCCAAGCCAGACACTTGACAATCCAAATGCTGATTCACTAGCAGCAGGAAAGAAACAATCATCCAGAGATACACCTATGTCACCTCTAAAAACTATAAAAAAAAACACCTGTTAAAACACCTCCAAAAAGGTTTTATGGGTTTATATACATGCTGTGACCATGTATTAAGGTACATTCATGATGATATGTAATACACTATTTTGTGTATTTTGTTCATTACCGGAACCACCTTTCTTGGCGCATTGATTTTACATAGCAGCATAGAATTTTTATATTGATACAATATAATACAATATAGGCGGCACGGCGGTCTAGTGGTTAGCGCGCAGACCTCACAGCTAGGAGACCAGGGTTCAATTCCACCCTTGGCCATCTCTGTGTGGAGTTTGCATGTTCTCCCCGTGCATGCGTGGGTTTTCTCCAGGTACTCCGGTTTCCTCCCACATTCCAAAAACATGCTAGGTTAATTGGCGACTCCAAATTGTCCATAGGTATGAATGTGAGTGTGAATGGTTGTTTGTCTATATGTGCCCTGTGATTGGCTGACGACTAGTCCAGGGTGTACCCCGCCTCTCGCCCATAGACAGCTGGAATAGGCTGCAGCATCCCTCGTGACCCTCGTGAGGAAAAAGCGGTAGTGAATGAATGAATACAATATAAAAATATTTATTAATTTTTATATTGTATTATATATTTATATTGTATTGTATATATATTTATATTGTATTTTATATTGTATTTTATATTGTATTTACGAATTTCGTGAGCAGCGCAAACTGGCGCAGTGCCGCGCACCCACGCTTCCACCCTTCCCACCGGTGCAAGTGGCAAAGAGGGAGGAGAGAAAGCGTGAGAGGATTTAACACAGCAGATTGTAATCTTAACCAATCAAATGAACGCCTCTCATTCCTTTTAAATGCACCGGACTGGACTGCGCATCAGGATGAGTTCTTGTTATGCGTGACGTCTCAGATGTCATGGGACAATTAATACAAAAATGTACATTGCTTACAATGTACGCTTACATTGAATAGTGGTTGCTGTCATGTGCATGACACTCTGGAAAAATCTACCTATGACGTTTTGGTGATGTGTCTGCACTGCGCCCCTGTCAGCCCATTTACTACTGCGCGGGTTGCGCTTCACCTGCGCCAAGAATGGATGATTTGCTGGCAAACTTTCACCGTACCTTTGGCGCGCTGTTTTGTCACGTTGTTGTCACTGCGCCAAGCTGAAAATGTGGACTCCTCTTCCCCTGGTGCGCCGCCACGCCCATCTTGGCACAGTCAAGTCTACCAAATTATCAAATTGGCTGCGCAGAGTGGTGCACTGGAACATATTACCACTACATGGGCTGCGCTATCTTGCATTGCATCACAAAATTAGAGCCCTTAGCGTTAACTTAACAAATTCAAAATAAAAACACATCAGCGCTAACGGAATTCTGACTAATTCTTCCTCTCTGATCCTCTGTGGTGGATTATTTCACAGTCGCACTCGAAGAATGCACGGACAGTGATTCATCAACGCGTTGGGTGCTTCACTTGGGGACTCCATTCCACAGTTTGATGCCTTCTGTGTGAATGGAGGCATAAATTCTTTCAATAGCCTCAATGAGGGTGCATGTGTTTCCCACGCAGGTGGAGGCTGTTTATGTAAAACTATAAACAAATGTCTTTTTTCCAAAGGTCACATCAGTCATAGCCTTAACCTTCTACGGATCAGTCAAAATGACATTTTTGTTAATGTGCCCTAGAAACTTGATAGATGACATGACTTTGTTGAATTATATTTTAGAAGCAAGGTTAAGGATGTGCGCCTTTACCCTGTCATGTATTTGTGTACACATATAAGCCATTTTGACATGAATTAGGATTTATGAAAATAAACTGTCAGGGATGAGCCAGATACTAGTTACTAACAAGTATGCGTCACGGATAATGCATTTTTGATGGATACAAGTATGAAACAAGTACATTTCAGCATCATCCATATTAGTGTTTAAAGAAAATGCTCATTATGTATTCTCGCTTCATGATTGGCCAGTCGCACACAGATCCCGCCTCTCCCTAGACGGACTAAGAGCAGGGCCTCCGTACAAGTGCACGGTGCAATTGGCAAGTTAAAAAATGTCTGGTGTTGTGTGAGTCACACTGTCTCCACATTGTAGGTTTTTCTTCAGTTAGCCTCTATTTCGGTTTGTATCTAAGGTTACTTGGTGAACTTGTTTATCGCAGGCTTGTGTTACACCAGTCACTCAATGCATCAGGGGTAGCAAGACAGCTTTTTTCCTTGAAATGTAATTTTGTCTTATTCCATGAAGTCATCATAAAACAGGTGTTCTACTTTCAATATAAGAATTTTGTTAGTTTTCAGTTGGCAGGACACAGACAGTGGTAACAACTACCAATTGACTGCCGCATTGACTGGCCACAACATTAGGTACACCCGCACAGTGCTACACGAAACATTCATTCATTCATTCATTTTCTACTGCTTTTCCTCACGAGGGTCGCGGGGGTGCTGGAGCCTATCCCAGCTGTCGGGGTACACCCTGGACTGGTGGCCAGCCAATCACAGGGCACATATAGACAAACAACCATTCACACTCACATTCATACCTATGGACAATTTGGAGTCGAACATGTTTTTGGAATGTGGGAGGAAACCGGAGTACCCGGAGAAAACCCACGCATGCACGGGGAGAACATGCAAACTCCACACAGAGATGGCCGAGGGTGGAATTGAACCCTGGTCTCCTAGCTGTGAGGTCTGCGCGCTAACCACTCGACCGCCGTGCCGCCCACGAAACATTCAAACACTCACAAATATTACACCCTCTGAATATCTCGCACTATAGGCACCTTGCAATCATAAACTTGTTTTGTACACGGTGCATTTGACAAGACAGCTGTATCGGACTTGTGTCACTGACATCAAAGAAGAAAAAAGTAGCAGGTGTGGCAGCAGCATTGGACATTTCAACACCGCATATTCGATCAAGCCTTTCCAAAAGCATCACGGTCAAAAGTATTTTACAGTCAAGTAGTGCAAATAAGAGAGACTGCTGCACAGTCAACAAGCGAGCTACAGCTTTTCTCTTGCACGCAACTGTTTTCTCCACAAACACGTGTAAAAAAAATAGTTTCTGCAAGGTTGTATAAAGTTCCGTCAAAGGTAGTCTCCTCATTGCTTTTGTCAGCCTTTTGAAGACGCCAAAACTGATCCCCATGTCCTCACCTACCAAGCACAAAAGCCTCCAGATGTCTCCTGTCTGTGTTCTTAATACAGCAGATAAATCCACCTTCTCTCTGTGATCTTTCTCCCTCCTACTGATCCAGCTCTAATCCATTTCAGAGTATCCTAATCTGTTGCTGTACTTTTAAAACATACAAGCCCCTAACTGGCATGGTGTTTGCTTGTTTCTCGATACCACCTTTTAATACCTACTGGGCGTCGTCATCTGCTCTCACATCTGATAGACATTTGGACAGCTTAGTCCTGAATTATTAGTGGCTGCTTCTTTTCTACACCAGTACGGCGCTGATCAGCAGTGCTGCTATGAGTGTGGTTGCTCAAACAACACGTGACAGCCAACAAGAGCAAGATGTCACATTAACTTGGCAGCAACAACATTGGTGTAAGACTTCATCAGGTTTCAGCTCAGTCTCAGCAGTGTCAGGTCTCTGAGGACATGGAAGGACTTAATGACAACATGCAAGCTGTTATTCCCCCCCAAACAGAGCATGGTTTTCACCTTGTTCAATTTTTACGGATTATGTTTTCTTGTTTGCTTTGCTTATGAACTATTTTTCAAAAGATATCCCCTCCAGTAATGGCTGTTTTTGATGATTTTGACTTATCTTCCAAGGCACACAGAATACTATGTTCTATGGCTATATACAGTAAACATGGAACTTAACAAAGGATTATATTTCTTGTCATTCTGTCATATTTTTTTCCGTTCTCGAGTAATTAGCAGTAGAAAAAATAGTGGAAAAAATTAATAGATCAGCCTTGTTTCTTCAGTTTATTTGTTCACTTTAATGCCTGGTATGACTAAACGGTATATTCATTCATTTATTCATTGGGTGCGGTCATGATGAAAAATAAAAACTAGGGCTGTCAAATAATTAAACATTTTAATCAGATTAATCAGTTATTAAATTCATTAATCACGATTAATCACCATGAGCAAGTATGTCAGAAATATGCACACTTTTACCGTATTTATTCATTCATTCATTTTCTACCGCTTATCCTCACGAGGGTCATGGGGGGATATATGTCTTCGGGCGATAGGCAGGGTACACCCTGGACTGGTGTTCAGCCAATCACAGGGCACATATAGACAAACAACCATTAAGATTAAGATTAAGATATGCCGTTATTCGTCCCTCAGTCCCACACTCACATTCATACCTATGGACAATTTGGAGTGGCCAATTAACCTAGCATGTTTTTGGAATGTGGGAGGAAATCGGAGTACCCAGAGAAAACCCACGCATGCACGGGGAGAACATGCAAACTCGACACCAAGATGGCGGAGGCTGGAATTGAACTCAGGTCTCCGAGCTGTGAATCCTGCGTGCTAACTACTTGTCCGCCGTGCAGCCTAAAAGGTATATTTTTTCTTCCAAATATGACAACAAAAATAGCTGATGAGGGTACAATTTAAGAGCATATATGTCGCCATGGGGCGGCACGGCGGTCAAGTGGTTAGCATGCAGACTGCACATCTAGGAGACCAGGGTTCAATTCCACCCTCGGCCATTTCTGTGTGGAGTTTGCATGTTCTCCCCGTGCATGCGTGGGTTTTCTCCGGGTACTCCGGTTTCCTCACCACATTCCAAAAACATGCTAGGTTAATTGGCGACTCCAAATTGTCCATAGGTATGAATGTGAGTGTGAATGGTTGTTTGTCTATATGTGCCCTGTGATTGGCTGGCGACCAATCCAGGGTGTACCCCGCCTCTCGCCCCAAGACAGCTGGGATAGGCTCCAGCACCCCCGTGACCCTCGTGAGGAAAAAGCGGTAGAAAATGAATGAATGAATATGTCGCCATTTACCTGTTTTTCTTGGCAATAACCAAAATAAGTTGGCATACTGAAAAAAACTGTACTTTCAGGCATTCCATTTTGTTGTGTTCTTTATTCTTCAGGCAACATATTTGTTGTGGTACCAGCTAGACCACTTGTCTGAAATTGTAAAGTACATATGTTTATTGGTACCAAACTAGCTAACTTTTCTAATGGGATGTCAGCGTCTGCACACATTACTACTAAATCTTACAAATTGTAATGATTAGATTTTGTGTAAGGGGAAGATTTAGGGGCCCAAAGATTTAGGGGCCCAAACATATTGGGGCGTAGGTTCCATGGAATAGAATGTCAAATAAATGTGTGCATGTGTGCTTGGGTTTTTGCTGCACTGCTCGTGCTGCCTTAGTTCGTGGCAGTCTCGACTCCCCCTCTTCGTCATGCTCAGCTACTTCTACTTGCTCAGAAGCAGCTTGGTGTTATTTTTCATTAGCTTTCAGTTCTTGTTTGTCCTGGTGTGACCAGCTGTCCTGTTTTCGGTTTTGTTTTGGTCAGGGATTGAATTTGTGTGTGTTTTTATTTAGTGTAGCTGTGAGATGACAGGACAACCGCCCTGCATAGGCTTATTCACTTCATCATTCTGTTGTTTGTTTGTTTGGGCAGGCGCACCAAAGCCTTTTATTTTGTCATTCCATTAATAAACTCGGGTGACTTTTCTTCGTTTCCTCCCCTGTCCTTTTTAAAAACTGTAAGTTGCAACTCTCATCACAACTGGATCACTTTCTGATGACATTTGAAAGTATTGAAAATGCTTTTTAGCAGCAATAGTTCTCATGTGCTTCACCAGCACCGTCTTATTCCACTGCTTTGCAAATCCTGCAGGGAGCTCCTCATGGTCAGTGGAGGACGCCATGACAGAAAAAGCCACAAGGATTGTGTGGAATGCAGTAGTTGACAGAAATTTCACAGGAAACTAAATTGCAGCAGTGCTCTCAAATATGACTGCGGACATTCCACGCAGTCTGTGAGCACGTTCAGTATTTTCCGCATGGAATTTTAAGTCTGGGCCGTAACATGTCCCCCGATTATGGGGTTAGGACAATTCTAAGTGACCCTGACTGACTGGGCCCCAATATACTGGATATGTAAGTTATTAAAATCTAATTTTGCCATCTGTCGCACAGGATTACGCTTCTTTGCAAACAAACCCCCACTTTGCTGGTTTGGTTAATATACAAGTTAGTTTTGTTAATGGAACACTGTTGGGATATTTTTGTTTTATTGGGGGGCGTTAGCATCCAAATAGGTATTTCCCTTCATGCCTGTTGCTACCAAGCTGACATAAACTTTTCTCGTGCGAGAATGCACAGAAAAGGGAACGAAATATGTGTGATTGTAAATGATGGGCAAAATCTCCCAAAAAGTGCAGTTCCCGTTTAAATTAGGGGGGTGTTTCCACACGAACGGTTCAGACAGTAGGAAGAACCATTTTGTTGTGGTTTCTGGGCTCCCCATTTGCTGCAGTTATGAGTGTGACTTCATGTTGAACAAGAAAATAAAGTTTGCTCCTGCATTCGACACTGTTAAGTTGGGATGAGCGAGTACGCCAATATCTGTATCTGGACTCGAAGTGGGTGGGGCATAAAACGGACGTGGGTGTTGGTTAACCGGAAATGGGTAAAGCTTAAAACTGGGCTTAAAGCTGCACATTATTTTTAATTCCGATTGATCAGAAGTTACTCTATGTATTGTTTATTATTCAGCTATATGTGTATGTGTGTAAGTGATCCTTGGGACTTGATTTTTTATTATTTAGATACAGTATATTGCAATTATTTCATATATATGAGCTGTGTGAAGTTGGTGATTCATGCAAACATGACAATAAACATAACCACAATGTGTTAGCCTTGCTGACTGTATTTTTCTCAAAAGCACTGCATTCATTCATTTTCTACCGCTTTTTCCTCACAGGGGGGTGCTGGAGCCTATCCCAGCTGTCTTGGGGCGAGAGGCGTGGTACACCCTGGACTGGTGGCCAGCCAATCACAGGGCACATATAGACAAACAACCATTCACACTCACATTCATACCTATGGACAATTTGGAGTTGTCAATTAACCTAGCATGTTTTTGGAATGTGGGAGGAAACCGGAGTACCCGGAGAAAACCCACGCATGCATGGGGAGAACATACAAACTCCACACAGAGATGGCCGAGGGTGGAATTGAACCCTGGTCTCCTAGCTGTGAGGTCTAACCACTCGTCCGCCATGCCGCCCCACTGCATTCATATTCCAAGAATTTTTCCAACTGACTTTTTAATCGCCAGCCAAACCACAAGAAACAAGCAGACCAAAAAACACCTTCAGTGACTGATGCACGATCGTGCCCCGTCTTGAAAAAAATGCATTGTGTAATTATGAAACAAGTTTAAGATTGCAAAGTGCATACTGCAACATATTAAGAGAGGAGTAATATTTTAGCACTGTCATGTCAGCCATACACGCTCTTGTACTTCTGTACAAGTGTACCTCATGTTGTGGTTGTATGAATTGAGTTGTTGCAGCGCTACGCACCGCACAATCGCACATGATACGGAACAGGTTTAGCAAGTCATTTTAGATACAAACCAAAATAGAGGCGAGCTGAAGAAAACCTAATCAAGTGGAGGCATTGTGACAAACGCAGAGCCGTTTTCATCTTCCCAACTGCACTGCTGAGCTCCTTTGTGGCTGCCGCCGTCTCAGGAGAGGTGGTCGCTGTGTGCGATTGGCCAATCACAGAGCGTGGAGAGTGAATACATAAAGACCATTTTCTTTAAACACAAGTACAGATAATAACGAAATGTACTCGTTTCATACTCGTATCTGGCAAAAATGCATTATCCGTCACAGATACTCGTTCAAAACGAGTATCTTGCGCATCTCAAGTGTTAAGTACAGAAATAGACACCGCAATTGAGACTTATAGGTTATCACATGGTTTGTCTGGTATCAGGCCAGGTATCATGATACTGGGCCTGGTACCAGACAAACCATGTGATGATCTTATTATCACATACTATTTAATCATGAGCTTATTATCACGTACTATTTAATCAAAAGACCATTTTGTTTCCAGAAAATGTTCAGTTTATTACATGTATTATATCTAAACAGTGTAAACACAATAATTGCAAAAATATTTCAACAATAATATTTTATCAACAGTCTTATCTTATCAATGTCTGACAATTAAAGTTCCATTAATCAAGTTTGGGTTTTTTGGTGACTGGAGAAGCACTAGGAATATTTATAGTTACAGTGACATTTCTGTCACGAGCAGGCTTGCGAGCTTAGCGATGCGACCCCAGGATGCAGAGAGCAGGACCAGAAATGTAGGTACAAGGAATTTAATGGTGTTTGAGCAATGTAGACAGCAACTACAGGCAAACCCAACACAAAGACAATGAAGCCACAAACGAAAGAGCACACACCTGAACTAAATAGGGAGAGTGGAAATTAGAGACAGGTGTGTGAAATGAGTCAGAGAAAGCAGAAGGGAACAAGAAAGGAAGTAGTACCAAAATAAGGGCATGAACAGAGGCAAGGAAGGAAACTAAAGGAGCTGTCACGAGAGGGTGACGCCCACATCGTGACAATTTCCTGTGACATGCGCGGAGTTTAGAAAGTTAAGCCCGACTTGTATTTGCATTTTTAGTTTTTTTTGATCATTTCAAGAGTGTCCTCCTCATTAATGGTGATAAAACGTTCCATTTCTAATATTCTGTTTGCTATTTTCCCTATTTGTCTTTCGCCGGGAGTGTCAACCGCTGACATGTTGACAGAGCACAGACGGCAGCAAAACAAACGCTGTGTGTTCACGCTTGTGCGCTGTTCTCTGATTGGTTGGTTGTTTCAGAGCAGCGCGTTCTGAGTGGACAGCTACGGGGGCTGATACTGGACATGGTTAAACTCTATATTTTATCAGTATCACTGCCCTGGGCTTTGACACAGTATCATTTCGGCCTTTTCCCGTATCATTCATGGGCGGTTTCTAGGGTACAGGGCCAATTAATACTGTAGTATGTGATAATGTGCTTTATAATCAAGTGTGCCTAATGATGCAGAAAATACTGTAAGCATTCTTAATTTGTTGGTCTTTGTTTGTATTGTTTGATTACATTGATTTTAGTAAAACTGCAAGAGACAGGGATGTTTCTCTCCGTACGTTACTTCTCTCAAAGTTGGACATGTTATATTACCATAATATATCAAGGGAAATCATAATTTTGCTCGCATTGTTCTGTGACACCAAAGCTAATAAAAAATGCCTTCTTGTCCCATTAGACTGAGTTCTGTATTTGAATGCCAATATTGGCACAAATATTGCTGTTCGGGCTGGTGTGCAGGATTTGTTTTACACATCTGAGCAGGTTTTGGTACTTTATGGTGATTTGTTGTCTTTTAGTTCTCAATTCATTGCTTTTCTACTTACCTTTTGGTCTTTTCAGTAGATTTTGTTTCCACTGCTTTCCTAGTAGGTTTTCTTGGTTTAGATGACCGACGTCAAACTCAAGGCCAGGGGGCCAGATGTGCCCCGCCACATCATTTTAAGTGGCCCACAAAAGCTGTCAATAATACACTTCAGCTTTTTCCTTCTTAATGTGTGTGCAGTTCTTCTAAATTTACCTGTATAATTATCTACATATTCCAAGCATTTATTATTATCAAAATGAATACCTGAATATCTGCTTGTCACTTTGATAGTCTCACTTTAGACACACATTAAGAGAAGATGGAGAAAAAGTAAATTGACGGTTCATTACGAGATTTTACGTCAACAACTCCAAACCTACAATAACGCAGTCAAAAAGGCACAAATTTCCCATTTGTCACAACTCATTAAAAAACACAAAAACAATCCCTGGTTCCTTTTCTCCACCTTTAATATTTTAACAGGCACTAATTTTAATAAAGTTTTTAAGACACCTACAGATGATCTTTGTGAAAACTTTGCAGACCACTTCAGAACTAAAATCAAGGGCATCAGATCCTGCCTGTTACCCCAGAAAGTGTTTGAAACTGTTGTCCTTGCCTGAGGAGAGACTGGAGAGTTTTGCCCTGGTTGATGCAAGGACACTTGGTCGAGTTTTCTCCCAAGTAAGCCCAAAAACCTGCCTTTTAGATCCAATTCCCACATCACTCTTAAAATCACTTTATGGATTCTTTGAGGAGCAGTTTTTAAACATCATGAATTGCTTTCTTCAGACGGGTGTCTTCCAAGAGAGAGAAACTTTTACCAAAACTACAGGATCTTAAACCAGTTAAAAATTTGGGCGTGATTTTTGACTCTGAGCTAAACTTTATCCCACATATCAAAAATATAACAAAAATAGGTTTTTTATCACCTTAAGAACAGAATCCGCCAGTTTCTCTCTCAGGCCAGTACGGAGGTGCTAATGCATGCTTTTATTTCCTGTCGTTTAGATTACTGTAATGCCCTGCTCTCTGGTCTTCCCAAAAACAGTATTTTAAATCTCCAATAAGTACAGAACTCAGCCGCACGCGTGCTGACGAGGACCAGAGGGCGGGAGCACATTACACCAGTTTTAAAATCGCTACATTGGTTCCCCGTCCGCTTCAGGATGGATTTTAAGATTCTCTTACTGGTTTTTAAATGTCTTAACGGCCTTGTAACCTTCTTATTTATCTGATCTGCTTTTACCATATCAACCCCCGCAGACCCCGCGGTCCTCCGGCACTGGCCTTTTAACAATACCAAAACCCAGAACTAAAACCCACGGTGAGGCAGCATTTAGCCACTATGGCCCCCACCTGTGGAACAGCCTGCCGGAGAGCCTCAGGACTGCAGAGACTGTTGATATTTTTTAAAAAAGATTAAAGACACACCTTTTTAATCAGGCTTTTAACTCATATTTTTAAACTTTTCTTATGTTTTTATCTTTTTAGTCCTATTTTATGCTTTTAGTCTTTAGCTTTTAACTCCAGTGTTTCCTCAGGGGGGTCCTCCACACTGGGGGCTATGTTGGGTCTGCTGAGGGGATGCCATCACACAGCCGGCTGGGGCTTCCTCCCTTTGATGTGGGGGTCCGCCCGTCTGTCAGAGTCGGGGGGGCCCGCCGGGTGCTGGTCCCCTGATGGCACGGCCTGCGGCTCCTCCCAGTGTGGACGGCCCCAAAGGTGGCGTTTCCTTGATCCTCAGTGCCATGCCATGTCTCCCTATTGTGTGTGTGTGGGTGGGTGTGGGTGTGTGTGTGTGTGTGTCTAGTATGGAGGGGCTTTCTTTGTAATTGTTTTTCCTTTTAATTGTGGTAATTGTTTTTAATTCTGTAAAGCACTTTGTGTTGCATGTCTTTGCAGGAAAAGTGCTCTACAAATAAAGTTGATTTGATTTTATTTGATTAACTGGCTAGGTTCTAAATTAGGTTACATATTGGCAACATTTTTGTTTGTCTTTCTCACCTTTTTCTCTTTCCTTGTTTCACTCCCAAATATTATTTGACTATTTCACTCTGCTGTGCCGCAACAGCAGAGTGACAAGTAAACAAGCATGGAGATACTAGTGGACCAAACCATTTCACATAGCTTTGGGGGGGACGCTCTCCCAATACAGCAGTTTTAGTCTATATGTGGATATTGAACTGTTACTACCAAAGACAAGACATTGTATTAATCATTTTCTGACTGTATATATATAAAAAAAAATTTTTAAACCAGTGCCAGACAGCAAAATAATTTGACCTATTTACTGGGGCCCCTGTCTGTCAGGGGCCCTTGGAATTGTCCTAACTTGTCCCTCCTTCATGGCATCCCTGGTCTCAGTTACTCATGTTGAGTTGCTACTGGTCTTGGAATATTCTGGAATAGCAGGAATTTACTGTATACTGTATAGTTTTCTTGGAATAGATCGGCTGTCAATTGTGTTCTAGTACAAATATTGTTCTTTGTTTTTTTTTTATAAATACCACGACAAGTAATTTATCTGCTCATCTAATCCGTCTTTTTCAATAACAGAAATTTGTAGCCTTGCATAATACTGTGTCAATAATATAATATCAAAAGCAGCATGAAAGTTCGAATTAAAAAAATATATATTTTTGAATTAAAGATCCTTCTTCATAGGATACAAAATACTGCTCACACTGACAACTGACAAAAGAAGTAGTTTCAGGGAGGGACTTGTTCAGAGCAGCTGAGCTTTCCTACTGACAGCTTTATCAATATTCCCTCTCATCAGAGTGCTCGGTCAGAGAATGTCGCTGAAAGGTTAGCGCTGCTCGGCTAACTGCCTCATTAAAAAGTTTGGAGGGTTAAGGGGGCAGCTACTGGAGCCCAGAAGGTCCGTAGCTGACAGTGTCGGGAGTCCCCGCGGTAGAAGCCCTTAGAGATCGGCTCTCATTGGAAAGTCAACACCGTCACACGGGCGGCTCCGTCTGCCTCTGTTACACGTGACTCTAACAAAAGCTGGGTATACCCAGTAAATATCCAGGCTTCATCATTATTATGAACATTAAAACACCAGTGGGACTTGGTACTTCATTTTTGTTGAATTAGACGAGAAGACGCGGGATCCATTTACAGTAAATTAAGATGATGGTGGGTAGACCACACAGCACACATTCATTCATTCATTCATTCATTTTCTACCGCTTTTTCCTCACAAGGGTCGCGGGGGTGCTGGAGCCTATCCCAGCTGTCTTCGGGCGAGAAGCGGGGTACACCCTGGACTGGTCTCCAGCCAATCACAGGGCACATATAGACAAACAACCATTCACACTCACATTCATACCTATGGACAATTTGGAGTCGCCAATTAACCTAGCATGTTTTTGGAATGTGGGAGGAAACCGGAGTACCCGGAGAAAACCCACGCATGCACGGGGAGAACATGCAAACTCCACACAGAGATGTCCAAGGGTGGAATTGAACCCTGGTCTCCTAGCTGTGAGGTCTGCGCGCTAACCACTCGACCGCCGTGCCGCCCCACACATTTATTACACTTTTTTTAAAAAAACTACTTATTCACTACTACTACTACTACTTTTGTCACAGATGTGACCTAAATTGTTTTCTATGAAGTCATTGAAGATGAAGAAAGGTAATATTTCACAACCTATTCAGGTCTCTACATTAAAAACAAAAATGACTTGCCCATAGGGAATCCTTAAGGTGAGAACTACTTGCCCGAACTTGCTCCATGTAAAATGAAAAGACTGCCATAATGATATCATCTAATTTTTGTGGCATCACATGAAAATCTCAAATAAAGATGAAATGATTATCATTTCTTGGTTGTTTTCCTACATAGATCATGACGTTGCATAGAAATCTGGATTGTCAAGAGACTTCTAGGCACTTTGCCTTTTTATAAGTCGTGCACCACAATGAAACATTATTGAATAGACACATTTGTGTACTAGTTAAGTGTTTTTAATCCAGAAAAAAAATGCTCAATGGTCAAACAATAATTTGTGAAGCAAAGGTGAGAAAAATCCACAGAGAAATTGAACCGCTAGATTTTGTAGCTTGTGCAAAATCAGCACTTGGTATTGGATCTAATCGCTGGGGTTTCATTGTGACCACTTCAAATTGTCACAGCAATGTGATTCACTCACCTGTGCCACCATTTGATTTGCTGCCGCTAATAAAATACTTGTTTAGGAGGCACTGGTTCATCACTTTTTGCTGTTTTCATTCACAAGTTGTTGAAGAATTAGACCATGTTGGCAGGGACGCCATGATAGATGTTTTCTTAGTCAAACGATTGCTGATTGGTTGATCGCGAACAATAACGGGTGTGGGTAAAACGCGGACTGTGGATTGCGGACCGCGGTCTAAATAAACGATTTCAAGATTTGCAAGGATTGGTTTGCAAATTACCACCGGAATTACGCAGTCCGTGTTTTACCAACACCCAACAAGAACCGCTTTTAAAAAAAACTCTTGGCAGTATGGCATGCTAAAGTGCACTTGCCCGACGGGAATATCACCGATTGGATTTACTTGCCCGAATTTTGTTTTAACTTGCCCCGGGCCATCGGTACATCGTTATTGTCGAGCCCTGCTATTCAAATTGAAAATGAGCTCGATCACCTGACACAGTCATTTTGAGGAGACTTTGTCCTGGGATAGTCACATGACCATCACATGATAACACCTGCAAAGTGTATTTTTTATATGGTGTATCACCATGGTTAGGGAAGCAATTTGTCTGAGGTTAACTGTGATTAATTACTGGTAATTGTACTAAAAGGTTAAATAATCTAATTGTCTGAAAGCCAATAAATGTGGTAGCTGGTGGAATAACAGTAAACTACAGAAAGCAGAACAGGCTGAATTTAAGAGAGAGTTCAGAATTTTTATTTATTTATTTTTTTAAGTGAAAGAGAGGAAGTTAATGGACAGCTTGCTTCCCATCTCCTCTCGCCTCTGCTAGATAAGTGTGGAACAGATGGAGGATGGCAACGGATGCTTAATGAGGTTTCAGGCGCACAGGCAGTAACCTGCCGTCGCCAGGAAAAGATTCACATGGGTAACTATTCCTCAACACTTGGAGAATCTGTCCTCGTGAGATATGCACATTTGTCAATTAGCTCACTGGAGCCTGCGCCATGCTTTGGAACACTTCCCGAGAGGTTGTTTGCCAGACAATAATGAACTCAACTGGTGTTGACTTCTACCATCAGTCCTTACTTTAAGAGTTCTGGGCTAACGTGCAACCACAGCTTAACAGTAGCTTCTGTCTGGAAGGGTCATATTTATTTAGTGCACACAGGTAACACATTTCACCACCACATTGATATGTGTAATTACAGCAATGTGAGCAGAAATCACTGTACGGAATGCGCTGTACGGAAATGTGGAATTATTGAAAAAATAAGAATTTTTACCATGTGGAAAATTGTTATCCTGGATGTTTTGAGGCAGGGATGGGTTGAGAAATGTGCAAAAATCACATTTGGTCAAATGGGAACTTTTAGAACCTGAGAAACATGAATTTTTGGAATGTGGAAAATAGATGTTTTGAATGGCTTCAGTGAGTTTGACTTTGAGAAAGATGAGTGAGTTTGAGAAATGTGGAACTTTTGAAAATTGTCAAATCATGTGAATTTTCTAGTGGAAAATGCAGAAAATGTCAGATTGTATACAATATTTACCATGCTGAGTGTTTGGATGTTGGAATTATTTGAATGGTTTGAGACGTGACAGAATAAGACTTTGGGTGTAGAACACCATACGAATGAATTAAAGGTGTGATGGTACGGGCCTTACAGTAAAGTCTCGTTATATCGATATTCTCGGGAGTCTGAAAAAATATCGATATAACCGGACTATCGATATATCTGATCCTGCGCCGAACTGCATTAAAAGTGGGCGGATCTTTGATATGGCATGTAATTTTCTCCTTGAGTTCATGGATTGCGTATCTAGCATGCTTTTGTACTGTAGTGAAGTGAAAAATAAACTTATGCATTAAATAAAAACGTCTTTACACTTTTTTAATGACTATTTCTTTTCTAAAATTCAACCAATGCAAAATCCTCACGCTTCAGCAGACAAAACCATAAACATTGTTGCAAAAAATGATTGCATTCATATACATAACACAATTCGGTTAAAGTCAGATGGGTCACATTTTTTTTCAACATTTATTATTTTCATAACGCACTCTTGCAATAGTGACTCTGAGTAAATATTCAATAATGCACTCGACATTGTTCTATACACACGAGCAGCATGTACATATGAAAAACAGTGATTATTGCAAGCGATAAAAAGATATCTGAATACAACACAATTAAATACATGTATGGAAAACAAAAACTGCAACGTTTACATTACTTATTCTGCAATACTTTGAAAAAATCTTCCATCTTCTTCTGCTTCCCCGTTTCACCTTTTAACACAAAAGATTCAATATTGTTTAACATTTCATATTAATCTTTAAGATACAAGTGTATTGATTTATTTCAAACAACAAGAGATTGCTTCTTTGATCAAGCAATACCGTAAGTTTACTTTCATAATTTATCAGTAAAGCTAGTGCCAAGAATATTGGCAGAAATTTGTAGAAATTTGCCGGGAAATTAAAATAGTATCGTAATAAGCAGTACTATCGCTATAACCGATATCGATATAACGAGACTTTACTGTATCTTGATATTTGGGATATGGTCTTGGTCCATTTTTGTGCACGAAGAGAAAAACTTTTTTCTCCCCAAATTCTGTCTTTATTATTTATGATTATTAAATGATTTTTAAAATTAAGAAATGCAATTGCAATCTACTTGCAGGTAGAAAATAAATAAAATTGGAAGGATGTGAGAACCACTTAGTTGAGTTGACTAAAAACATATCTCATAAGAAAGAATAACAAACAAACTGGGCCACACTTTGGTCAGCCCGGGTTTACAATGTTTGTGTAACAGTAAGACTTTGTTTTGTCTGAAGTGCAGCGTTATAGTTGCAGCGTGCAGCCGTGTTCTGTTCTCTTAGCTGAACAATGGCAGCACATTGCTTTCATCTCATTGTTGTAACTTCTATGGAGGTCAAGTGTTCAAAAAACGTCAGGGTTAGTTGTATAGAACTGTTTTGCTTCTCAAATAGATACGACTAGAGTACTGTAGTTTTGGAGCATGAACTGACTAACAGTCCAGTTGTGATGTATTCAGTGCCCTTAGAATAACCTGCATGAATGACTATATTCACAGGCCTGAAACAGAAGGGATAATGTCCTCACAGGATGTCTTCTATTTCCTTCCAAGAGCACCAGTCCCAACTGTGTCATGTGACATATAATTACATAATAATCAGCGGGAGGTCAGGTCAAAAAGGAAAGGGGAGCAGCAAAAAGTCTGTCACCTCCCCAGCCAACCCATTGGCCATCCCTCCAGAGATGAACACTCTTTAACCTGAAGATAGCAGCCAAAACTGCAGCTAATGAATATGGCAAAGCGAGGTGGTTTGCATGCGGGTACAGTCGTTATGTTGGAGAGCAAGCTGCCGATGAGGCAAAAAACAAGTGCTTGGCGGTGTTGAGAGCGAACATATGTTTCACCGAGGCTCCGTGGAGGCGTCACAGTCGAGTGATGCCATATCAGAGGACACATTTCCCACCAATCATTTGTGACAGGCATCGAGCACGGCAGATGTGCTTGAAAAAAGAAAACTATCAGGACAAACGGCACATAACGCCACATGAAAAATAACAGGGATGTGCAAGAGTGACAAGCAGGGTGATGAGTTCACCTCGTGTCACAACGCGCTGACTAAAATGCTCAATAAATCTGGAACCTGAAGTGGTGCACAGGTCACAGTGACCCTGAGCTTTCATATATGTTATTATGCCTTATCGATGCCATTTATGTCAAACCAGCACATTCATTCTTTCCTAAATGTTTTACTCCAAAATGCACAAAGGAATTCATAGTTTCACACTGATAAATGTTAGCATAAGTGCAGTGTATTCAGTTTAAGTCTGTCCCGCTTGTGTTGGCAGCCCGTCTACTCATCAAATCCTTGAGGGGTCAAGTTGACATCATCTAGGGATGGACAATGTGGCCTTAAAGGGGACCGATTATGTTTTTTTCCACTTTTCTGACCTATACATGTAGTTAAAATGTTGTATTCTCATGTTAAACAATGCCAAAGAGGTTTGCGTATTTGGTAAGTAAGTCCTGAAAGACGTTTGGGATGGCTCAAAGTGCTCGGTTTCAGAAGGCGTGGTAAAAAAACGACCCTTTGTGAAGTCGCAGAGGAGCAGACTTCCTTATATGGGCATGGCTGTGAGCCAGATAAGCTCTCTGCTCTCCCTCAAGCAAACAAGGACTGGTTTTAATACTGTTGAGGACCACTTACTATGTCAACGTGACTCACCCAATCAAAGGGATGTCAACTTAAAGTGGACCTATTAAGCTTTTTCCACTTTTCTGACCTATTAATGTTGTTAGAATGTTGTATTTAGGGATGAGCGAGTATACCACTATCTGTATCTGTTCAACCATCAAAATTATTTGTATTTGTACTCGAGGTGGGCGGGGTATGAACCGGAAGTAGATGGTTCAACCAGAAACATATGTACATTATTTTAAGTCTGAAATTGACATGGTTTGATGTAGCTATATGTATTATTAATATTCCACTATATGTGTATTGTGTATTTGTGTACATGTTCCTTGGTACTTTATTCTTTAATTATTTTTAATGATCTGTGTGAAGTTGGTGATTCATGCAAACAGGGATATAATCTGTCAGCCTTGTTTATGGTATTTTTCTCAAAAGCACCGCGTTCAGTACTACAAGCAGTTTTCCAACTGACCTTATAGCCAAACCAGCTGAAGCAAGCAAACGAAAAAAACAAAACATCCTCAGCGACTGACGCACGATTGTGTCCACTGTATTGAGAAAAAAAAAATACCAACACGAAAACAAAAAAACATATTCTGGCCATGCTGGTCCTCCATACCAGCATAGACCAAGTACCAGCACCAAAACACAACATATGCTGGTCTATGTTGTTTTTTTGCTGGTGTTGTGGAGCAGCCTACCAGCATGGAATGCTACTAAGACAAGTACAGACATAGTATGCTGGTAAAACCAGCAAGACCAACACACTGCTGTATGCTGGCATGCTGGTAATGAGATGCTGGTGACTAACCTGTCAAACTGGAACTGTTGCCTGATCACCAGGGTTGGACTCTGGTAGGATGATAAAAGCCAAAGCACATGAAAATATTGCAATGTTTCCTTATTTCACATGTCATGATAGCAACTTTGGGGTTTTCCAACATGTAATAAACATACATACATTAAGAATGTGATAATTAAACACAGGGCAACAAGATGCAATTCAACTAAAATCATTAATTTACTTGCACGTATTTGGGTTCCAGTAACTTACTCACATTCTATGTGTCTTTTCTGCTTGTTTGTTGTCCATATTTTTTCTGTGATGCAGCGCCCTGCATTTCCCCATCTGGTCTGCAGCTCAGTTTCCTCCAGATTTTTTTTTCCTATGAAGCAGACTGAAAAAAGACATGTTCCAATAAACAGTGATGCTCCTATCACACTACAGCAATTAACATGTTAATAATCCATATCCGCTAACACTTAATATTAGTTACTTTAGTGACTTAATTCCATCCATCCATCCATTTTCCTCCGCTTATCGCGGGGGCAGCAGTCTTAGTAGGGAAGCCCAGACTTCCCGGTCCCCGGCCACCTCCTCCAGCTCCACCGGGAGGACACCAAGGCGTTCCCAGGCCAGCTGTGAGACATAGTCCCTCCAGCGTGTCCTAGGTCTGCCCAGGGGCCTTTTCCCGGCTGGGCATGCCCAGAACACCTCACCAGGGAGGCGTCCCGGGTAGTGACTTAATTATTAATTATTAATGAATTAACCTTTAAGTGGCTCGGCATGGCGGTCTAGTGGTTAGCGTGCAGACCTCACAGCTAGGAGACCAGGGTTCAATTCCACCCTCGGCCATCTCTGTGTGGAGTTTGCATGTTCTCCCCGTGCATGCGTGGGTTTTCTACGGGTACTCCGGTTTCCTCCCACATTCCAAAAACATGCT
The DNA here is from genome assembly GCF_037039965.1 of Doryrhamphus excisus. NCBI lineage: Eukaryota > Metazoa > Chordata > Actinopteri > Syngnathiformes > Syngnathidae > Doryrhamphus > Doryrhamphus excisus. The sequence continues at coordinate 7,194,806 of NC_136374.1, forward strand.
AGGTTAATTGGCGACTCCAAATTGTCCATAGGTATGAATGTGAGTGTGAATGGTTGTTTGTCTATATGTGCCCTGTGATTGGCTGGCCACCAGTCCAGGGTGTACCCCGCCTCTGGCTCGAAGACAGCTGGGATAGGCTCCAGCACCCCCGCGACCCTCGTGAGGAAAAAGCAGTAGAAAATGAATGAATGAATGAATGAACCTTTAAGTGCCAATAATGATAGTAATATATGTACAAGGTGTCTATATTGTAGGGACTGTAAGCCAGGTTTTAATCAGAGAGGAGTGTGCTGTCCTCACAATACATGACTGTATGCCACTAGACAGCCAGCCAACCAATAAGGAAAACAAGGCTTGTTGTGTATTACACACAGCACACCTACGTGTGACACTGTGAACCGACGCTGACGCTCAGAGGGAACCACATGACCCACCAAACCATGAAAGAAGAAAACTCATATGCTCATAAGTCCATCGACTTTCCTCTTTCCAGGGCTCACCAAGACTTAGAAGTAAAATTACTTCTGCGGGTCTTTATGGAGTATAACAAAATATTTTCATATAAGTTGTCGACACAAAAATGACATTTTCAGATTTGCCCACTTTGGAAGCAGTTTTCAAAAAACAGCATTTCAGGGTAGCCAGAATGCTTCTGTGTGGATGAAAGGCTGAAACGATAAAATGACCTGAAAACGGTTTTGTGTCTGATCCAGCCCCTTTGCCTCCTGAGATGTGAATGAGGGAGGTTGATAATCTTGGTGTCCCATTAAGGTTGAAATTGACAATAGCAGGTTTTTACATTGTCAGGCGTGTCGGCGACTAAAGTCCTTCAAAGCTTAAGGAGTGCAATTCAGCACCTTCTTTGATCAGTAATCGCTTGAAACTTTCCCACAGTTAATTGATCACTCTTGATCAAAGAACAAGGGATTTTTTTTTACTTCACTTTTGGTGTGCTTCAATGTTTTGTTTTTTTTTTCCCCTCAAGGTGACAATGAAGCACTAACCCAGCCCTCCTTTCCCAGTGGACTTGAGATTTCCTTGTTACTTTGTTGGAATGTCACGGTCCAGATAGAGTTGCACACTGCTGCTGCTGTCTCCCATGGGATGCACTTGCGATGTGCTGGCATGCCTTATTTTTCCCGGAGGCACTTCTTGTTAAAATGGGTCCGCTGAGAGCTGCCTGTTCACTTGGCAGGTGGAGAAGACAGCAGATGATCTAAGTGGAGCTTAGAGCTGCAAGAAGGTTTAATTTGTGGACTTGCCGTGTTGCTAAAGCTTGTCTGGATGAACTTTGCCATGTTGTTGGAGCGCTTCTCTGCCATCCTAATTCCCTCTTTCAAAGACTGGATGCTGGGGAGTTTTTCCTTTTTCAATTTTGTGGCCCTTTCATGCATACAGTCTGTCAGCTTATGGATGAAGATTTGTTTGAAGACATCGTACCTATTACTGTATATTCTGTGACAAGACAGACAAATATGAACAGTTATATACATATATATAAATATATATATATATATACCTCCACACACATTGTTTACCCTAATATTTCAGATTATCAAACATTTTTAAATATGACTCAATCACAACACCACTGAACACAAAATGCACTTTTTGAATGAAACTTCTTACTATTAAGTGAGAAAACAAATCCAAACCTACATGGCTCTGTGTGAAGAACTGATTGCCCCACCACCCCTACCCATTATTTTAAAAGGTTAAAAAAGATATTCCTAAAGCAAACCACACAGAGATCGCCATTATCCACAAATGGCAAAAACAGTGGTGAATCTTCCCCAGAGTGGATGGCCAACCAAAATTACCCAGAGAGTCCACAACAACCTCCAAACAACTGTAGGCCCCACTTGCCTCATTAAAGTCAGTGTTCATGACTCCACCATAAGAATGACACTGGGCAAAAACAAAATCCCATGCCGAACAAAAAGAACATTAAGGCTCTCAATTTTGCCAGAAAAAGAACATCATACCAACAGTAAAATATGGTGGTGGTAGTTGGAGCGCTTCTCTGCCATCCTAATTCCCTCTTTCAAAGCCTGGATGGTGGGGAGTTTTCAAAAACAAAATCCCATGCCGAATAAAAAGAACATTAAGGCTCTCAATTTTGCCAGAAAAAGAACATCATACCAACAGTAAAATATGGTGGTGGTAGTTGGAGCGCTTCTCTGCCATCCTAATTCCCTCTTTCAAAGCCTGGATGGTGGGGAGTTTTCAAAAACAAAATCCCATGCCGAATAAAAAGAACATTAAGGCTCTCAATTTTGCCAGAAAAAGAACATCATACCAACAGTAAAATATGGTGGTGGTAGTTGGAGCGCTTCTCTGCCATCCTAATTCCCTCTTTCAAAGCCTGGATGGTGGGGAGTTTTCAAAAACAAAATCCCATGCCGAATAAAAAGAACATTAAGGCTCTCAATTTTGCCAGAAAAAGAACATCATACCAACAGTAAAATATGGTGGTGGTAGTTGGAGCGCTTCTCTGCCATCCTAATTCCCTCTTTCAAAGCCTGGATGGTGGGGAGTTTTCAAAAACAAAATCCCATGCCGAATAAAAAGAACATTAAGGCTCTCAATTTTGCCAGAAAAAGAACATCATACCAACAGTAAAATATGGTGGTGGTAGTTGGAGTGCTTCTCTGCCATTCTAATTCCCTCTTTCGAAGACTGGATGGTGGGGAGTTTTCCCATTATTACCCATTATTTTAAAAGGTTGAAAAAGCTATTTCTAAAGCCAAACCACAGAGATCGCCATTATCCACAAATGGCAAAAACAGTGGTGAATCTTCCCCAGAGTGGATGGCCAACCAAAATTACCCAGAGAGTCCACAACAACCTCCAAACAACTGTGGGCCCCACTTGCCTCATTAAAGTCAGTGTTTATGACTCCACCATGAGAATGACACTGGACAAAAACAAAATCCCATGCCAAACAAAAAGAACATTAAGGCTCTCAATTTTGCCAGAAAAAGAACAACAGTAAAATATGGTGGTGGTAGTGTAGTTGTCTGGGGCTGTTTTGCTGCTTCAGGACCTGGAAGACTTGCTGTGATAAATGGAATCATGAATTTTGCTGTCTACCAAAAAAAAATCCTGCACGAGAATCTGTTTGTGGCCTCAAGCTGAAACCAACTTAGGTTCTGCAGCAGGACAATGATCCAAAACACACCAGGAAGTCCACCTCTGAATAGCTGAAGATAAACAAAATGAAGACTTTGGAGTGGCCTTGTCAAAGTCCTGACCTGAATCCTATTGAGATGCTGTGGGATGACCTTAAAAAGGTGTTTCATGCTGGTAAACCCTCCAATGTGGCTGAATTATAACAATTCTGCAAAGACAAGTGTGCTAAAATTCCTCCTCTGCGTTGTAAGAGACTCATTGCAAGTTATCGCTTGCAATTTTGTTGCTGCAATTAAAAGTGAATAAGGTGCATTGTTTTTCACAGTGAAAGTACAAACCTTATTTTGCCTGAAATTGGGTCAATCTCATATGAATATCAAATGTAATGAAACCCAGCAATCACCCTACAACCATTGGGGGGGGCCCTCTGAGGCGGTGCGTTGAAGTGTCAATTTACATGCAAAGCTTCAATTGTATTTCAAATTGGGAGGTTGGGCAGGGGTTTATTAAAATATTTATATATAAATATAAAATATTTGTAATTGACAACCACTGCCCTACAATACACTTATTTTGGTCTTAGCTGCATTTAAAAGAAAACAGGACCAAATTTCAGATAAATAATACAAGGTTTGACAAAACAATGAGTCAACACAATAGACTTATTTTCAAGTTACATAAAACTGCAACCGTTTAACCGTTAAATATATATTAAATAATAATTGAATAAGTGGCACAGCGGTCGAGTAATTAGCGCGCAGACCTCACAGCTAGGAGACCAGGGTTCAATTCCACCCTCGGCCATCTCTGTGTGGAGTTTGCATGTTCTCCCCGTGCATGCGTGGGTTTTCTCCGGGTACTCCGGTTTCCTCCCACATTCCAAAAACATGCTAGGTTAATTGGTGACTCCAAATTGTCCATAGGTATGAATGTGAGTGTGAATGGTTGTTTGTCTATATGTGCCCTGTGATTGGCTGGCGACCAGTCCAGGGTGTACCCCGCCCGAAGACAGCTGGGATAGGCTCCAGCACCCCCGCGACCCTCGTGAGGAAAAAGCGGTAGAAAATGAATGAATGAATGTTTTTGGAATATTAATATATTATTACACATTTGACATTTATTTATTACTGAACAATGTTTCTGTCAACTCTGACCGATGCAGGTATGAATGTGAGTGTGAATGGTTGTTTGTCCATATGTGCCCTGTGATTGGCCGGCGACCAGTCCAGGGTGTACCCCGCCTCTCGCCCAAAAAAGAAAAAGCGGTAGAAAATGAATGAATGAATGAATAAGTGTTCATTTAACAGAAAAGCTGCAACAGTACATTGTTTACCTTTGAGTAAGATCTCTGCAGCAGAACTCCACCACTCTCCCGTCAGAGAAAGATGTTGTTTTGCTCCAATATCAATAGAATCCTTAGTGAAGTCTCATTTGCACGATGCTGTGCTGTAAATGAATGTGCTATGACTCACGTAGATTTTTCATACTGGGTGCTACAGTTTCAGAGCATAGGAGACACAGCGCTTGGGCACTGGATTCTGGAAGAATGAACACATCTTTTCACTTTTCTATGTTTGCTTTTCTTGATCAACTTCTTACTTTTGAGCAACACATGGTAAAGGCCAGGGAAAGCATGGATTGAGTTGTTGTGATTTCATGGACTTTATGGTTATCTCATATAATTACATAGATTTGAAAAAAATCTAGGCGGCACAGCGGTCTAGTGGTTAGCGTGCAGACCTCACAGCTAGGAGACCAGGGTTCAATCCCACCCTCGGCCATCTCTGTGTGGAGTTTGCATGTTCATGCAAACCCATGTGTGGGTTTTCTCCAGGTACTCCGGTTTCCTCCCACATTCCAAAAACATGCTAGGTTAATTGGCGACTCCAAATTGTTCCATAGGTATGAATGTGAGTGTGAATGGTTGTTTGTCTGTATGTGCCCTGTGATTGGCTGGCCACCAGTCCAGGGTGTACCCCGCCTCATGCCCGAAGACAGCTGGGATAGGCTCCAGCACCCCCCGCAACCCTCGTGAGGAAAAAGCGTTAGAAAATGAATGAATAAATGAATGAAAAAAATCCCAATTACCATAATTGCCAGAACAAATATCCCACAAAAGGTTAATCCATTTGCATTTTACACGATTTTTCAAATTAATCTAATTAAACATTCTGTTTGTTTAACTATTCCGCGTTTCTTCAATTTAATTTGACCTTTCTATGATTTCCCCATAACGTACAACACATTCACCTGCACGCACATTACCTCCCTAAACTAGACTTAGGGAAATACACAAATATATTCGAAGACTAGCGGTAAAGACAATTTATGCATTTTTGATGATCTGGAACATTCACTTACATGGGTGTGACAAACATGCAAAAAAAAAAAAAAAAAATCAGGAAGGGTGCAAACACTTTTTCACACCACTGTGTGTATGTATACAACATTTTCAGTATTGAGTGTAAATAAACTATTCAGGTTTTGTTGATGTGAGCAATTGCTTTTGTTCAAATGAGATGCAACACCATCTGTATCACAAATGATGTGTTTGCAAATATAATGAGACATTTAGTTCAGGGGTGCATTGTGGTTGAATTTGTGTTGCTTTGTTAACTGATACACAATGCCTGAGTCATTGTACATACCGTATATGCCATAAATCAAGGAATGTCAATATTATCAATTGATGTCATAAAAATAAGATCATATCAGCATCATTTTTTCTGCCGATAATGAGTGATAATATGCTCCACAGGACCAAGCTTGTTAGCTCATTATGTCCGCCGCCTGGAATTATTGCTCTAATTATCACTTTTCATCAACCACAAAGGAGCTACATATGGCACCAAACAGGAAACAGAAGGCCAAAATGAGAACACAAAACAGGAAACGAGGTCAAAACTAAGGAAGACCAAAAATAAAGTCCAACCTGCCATGCACAACATGATGTAAAGCGCTAGTAGACAGGCATCTAATACTAATATTTCAATACTAATCTCGGGAAGACTCACCCACAGAAGAATCACACATATTTTTCTATAACTAGCATATTGTTCCAGAAGATCCAGCTGTAACTGAAACGTACTGTTGACAAACAACCATTCACACTCACATTCATACCTATGGACAATTTGGAGTGGCCAATTAACCTAGCATGTTTTTGGAATGTGGGAGGAAACCGGAGTACCCGGAGAAAACCCACGCATGCACGGGGAGAACATGCAAACTCCACACAGAGATGGCCGAGGGTGGAATTGAACCCTGGTCTCCTAGCTGTGAGGTCTGCGCGCTAACCACTAGACCGCCGTGCCACCCTAAATTACACTTGATATTTGATAAATTAAATCTGATAATTACACAAAACAATACTGAATTCAAAAAACAAATCATGGCAAAACATGATTTCTTATGGGAAAATCAATTTTCCCATAAGAAATCAATTTTCAAAATCAATTTTCCCATAAGAAATCATATAAATCCAATTTATCTGTTGCAGAAAGCCAAAAATGTTAACGCAAAACACTTTTGCTAGGTTAATTGGCGACTCCAAATTGTCCATAGGTATGAATGTGAGTGTGAATGGTTGTTTGTCTATATGTGCCCTGTGATTGGCTGGCCACCAGTCCAGGGTGTACCCCGCCTCTCGCCCCCGCCTCTGGGATAGGCTCCAGCACCCCCGCGATCCTCGTGAGGAAAAGCGGTAGAAAATGAATGAATGAATGAATGAAGAAATTCCAAAGCAAAAGCACTTAAATAGTAAACAAGCAAACATCCTTAAATCCATAACTTTATTTCCTAGTATCGATGCAATTGATTGATTGCCTTTTACATGATGTTAGATTGGCATGTTTTGTCCAGAATGGCAACTTGCAGAACACAGATCAATGTAGGAATCTACACCTAGGGATGGCCCGATATCAGCCACAAAAATCAGGTGATATCAGTCTCAGGATCCTCCTTATAATGAGAACCGATATATAGAGCATTTGCAAAAGTGTGAAGCAAAAGACAGGTACTGTGCTCTTTAAAAATTCAATGTTAGAGAAACAACACTTAAGCAAGCAAAGCAAGATCAGATTATACAATGAGCTTAGCAGCTGACATCACACAGCAATGTTATAGATGGATAAAAGTGTAATAGATAACAGACAAGACACGACCAACAAATAATGCAGAATAACCAAGAACTATCTAAGCGTATCTGACATTAATGCCCCTTGCTCAGCCACTGCGAGCGGCTTCTCCTGCTGTACAGCCGTAGGAAGCCAGTACATCCATCTTGTAATGAAAGTGAGTGGGCTGCACAAGCCTTCTGTGGTGCCCACACAAGTACGCTCCAGCCTTCCATGAAGCACATCCTCTGACTCCCCTCCTTCCTCTACATGATGGCCAAGGGTGGAATTGAACGCTGGTCTCCTAGCTGTGAGGCCTGCGTGCTAACTGTTGTGAATTCATTCATTCATTCATTCATTTTCTACCGCTTTTTCCTCACGAGAGTCGCGGGGGTGCTGGAGCCTATCCCAGCTGTCTACGAACGAGAGGCGGGGTACACCCTGGACTGGTGGCCAGCCAATCACAGGGCACATATAGACAAACAACCATTCACACTCTCATTCATACCTATGGACAATTTGGAGTCGCCAATTAACCTAGCATGTTTTTGGAATGTGGGAGGAAACCGGAGTACCCGGAGAAAACCCACACATGCACGGGGAGAACATGCAAACTCCACACAGAGATGGCTTAGGGTGGTGGAATCGAACCCTGGTCCTCCTAGCTGTGAGGTCTGCGCGCTAACCACTCGTCCGCCGTGCCACCCGTTGTGAATTGATATTATTATTAAACACGCTGACATGTATATGATGCGGGGTTCTTGCTGTCCATTAGCGTAGTGATGAAGAAGGGAAGAATAGTTTGAACAGAAATGGGATTTTTTTGTCTATGAGACTTTGGTCTGGTACACCCAGCCTGCCTTTGTTTCCACGTCACAAGGAATCACGTTAAACAGCCAGATGCTTTTCACTCCAAATATCCATCACACATAACCGAATGCTGAACCTCAATGTGTTTTGTCGGCCTGTGTGCCCTGACGGAACAAAGAGCCCTCAGTTTTGTGGATACTTCTTAATTGAGACATGGTAACACAATAATTAACATTTTTTTCTAACTTGAATCTCTTAATCCCTAAACCTGGAAAGAAATTATATTGTAGTGTGCATGTACGATCTGCATGGATGATGTTGGTATGAAAGTAAAGACTAGAGAAAATGAAAAAGTTTGGGCACCCCTGATGATTTTCAAGATTTTCCTTTATAAATCACTGATTGTTGGGAGCCACTTCAGTTAAATATATCATCATCAATACAGCAGACAAACACAGTGATAGATGAGAAGTGAAATTAACTTTATAGGATCGGCAGAAAGTGTGAAATCATTATTTCAACAAAAGTAGGCAGGTCCATAAATTTGGGCACCCCAACCAAAAAAACTTATATCATTATTTAGTAGATCCTCCTTTTCAGAAATAAATTATTTCTATAGCTTCCAATGAGGGTCTGGATTCTGGTTGAAGGCACTTTTGAAAAACATCTAAAACAGCTGCCCGAAGACAGCTGGGATAGGCTCCAGCACCCCCCGCGACCCTCGTGAGGATAAGCGGTAGAAAATGAATGAATGTCTCAAGTATCACTTACAGACATACTCAGTACACATATAGCTGAATAATAAATAATGCAAAAAGCAACTAATGATCAATCCATGTCAATTTCGAACTTAAATTATGTACAGATTTAAGCCCCACCCATTTGTGGTTAAACCACGCCCCTTCATGGTTTCTGTCTGATTACAACCATGTCCACAGGAATATGAATGTTTGGAAAATATGTGTTTTGGCCAAGAACAAGATTGCGGATATCTGTGGTCAATATTAGTTTCCTCAGTAGGGTGGCTGGGGAGAGGTGGCTGAGAAGGTGAGGACTTCGGTCATACAGGAGATCAGAGCAGATCGTTCACATTCGCAGTGCCAGTTGACGTGACGTTCAATATAATAATATAATCAATAATAATATAACCATTAATATAATGATATATTAATATAATCAATTACGACCACGTTGTGTTTCATCCATCCACTTTGTATACCGCTTATCCTCAATAGGGTATGCTGGAGCCTATCCCAGGTGACTTCGAGAGGCAGGGTATAAAACTATAAAAACTTTCCGAAACTGATTTAAATGATGAATATACCCTGGTTAATTAGTGTTTATGTAACCCAGTCACAAGAGTGAAATGAAAATATGATTATTAATTATTGATTTGAGTCCTCATACTGAATGATGAAGCTCAAATGTCTTTTTTAAATGTCTTAACGACTTTGCCTCTTTGTATTTATCTGATCTGCTTTTACCATATCAACCCCCGCGGACCCTGCGGTTCCCCAGCACTGGCCTTTTAACAATACCAAAACCCAGAACTAAAACCCACGGTGAGGCAGCATTTAGCCACTATGGCCCCCACCTGTGGAACAGTCCGGCAGGCCTCAGGACTGCAGAGACTGTTGATATTTAAAAAAAAAGATTCAAGACACACCTTTTTAATCAGGCTTTTAACTCATATTTTTAAACTTTTCTTATGTTTTTATCTTTTTAGTCCTATTTTATGCTCTTAGTCTTCAGCTTTTGACTCCAGTGTTTTGTTTATATCTTTTTAGTCCTATTTTTCTGCTCTTAGTCTTCATCTTTTAACTCCAGTGTTATGTTTTTATCTTTTTAGTCCTATTTTATGCTCTTAGTCTTCAGCTTTTAACTCCAGTGTTTTGTTTTTATCTTTTTAGTCCTATTTTACGCTTTTAGTCTTCAGCTTTTAACTCCAGTGTTTCCTCAGGGGGGTCCTCCACACTGGGGACTGTGTCGGGTCTGCTGAGGGGGTGCCATCCTTGGGTCCCTTCGACCCGGCCGGCTGGGGGTTCCTCCCTTTAATGTGGGGGTCCGCCCGTCTGTCGGAGTCGGGGGGGCCCGGGTGCTGGTCCCCCAATGGCACGGCCTGCAGCTCCTCCCAGTGTGGACGGCCCCAAAGGTGGCGTTTCCTTGATCCTCAGTACCATACCATGTCTCCCTACTGTGTGTGATTGTGTGTGTGTGGGGGGGGGGTCTAGTATGTCAGCTGGATAAACACAACTTTATACGTGTGACACGTTTGCTATTGGATTAAATGCAAGCCCTCCGAGCCCTTGTGTCAACTCTTAAATGTCACACTTCTTAACTGATACCTAACAGGCCCCAGGCCACAATTACCGAGCAAATCAATATTTATGTAGATCTGTTCTAACTCCCCTGAATAACTGCCTTTACCAAATGACACTAAGCTGTCCATCAGTCACCTGGAGTCCCCATCCTCTCCCTTTTAGTCCTTTAAAGATACGTTTCCTCTGGCGCAGTCATGCAAATCAGCTATAGGCCAGGATTAAGGTATTTAAATATATTTAAATAGAAGTGATTATTGAGATGAGCACTGCAGTTGGCTGCAAGCCAAATCACAATGATTGCTGTGTGCCCATTCATGTATTTATTTCCCTTGCTACTCCCTCTTAGGACACCTGCAGCCGACTTACCTAGCAGACTTTAATTATACCATTGCTAACAGTCTTGCCTCTGCTGATATTACAACCGCTCTTGTGGAGAGATTTTCAGAAAACCGTTGTTGGCAATTTAGGATCAAAGTGTCAGCACCCCGGACCAAGAATAATGATCCCATTTATAGTTGAGACATGAAGTGATTGCAGACAAAGCCATTAAGAAAGGGGACGGAAAAGAACAAGCTACATTAAATGACTCCCAGCTGATTGAAAACATGCCAATTTATAGTCCATGTCTTCATTAGCTATGTGCATTGACTGTGACCCAATGCTATGTAAAAATCATTTGCATTCAGCCTGCATATGATTACATGACATTACTCTCCAAGATCACTGGTGCCCATAAAATGCTTATTTTTGACACATGGCTCACGTAAATGTAAACATTTTTCTCCAATTTCCCATCAATATTTGCAACTAAAGTGATTGTTGCAATTGAATAGATTATTGAATAGATCCAGAGCACGTCTCTCATCAACTGAAGTTTCACTCGGAACAAAGGAAGCTAACGTGCTAACATGCTAAATGCATGGATGTGCAATCCAGGTTCCTTCATTCATTCATTTTATACCGCTTATCCTCATGAGGGTCACAAAGCCTATCTTCGGGCGAGAGGCGGGGTATGCCCTGGGTATGCCCCTGGACTGGTGGCCAGCCAATCACAGGGCACATATAGACAAACAACCATTCACACTCACATGGACAATTTGGAGTCGCCAATTAAAAAATTCTCCGGAGTACCTGGAGAAAACCCACTGCGAGAACATGCAAACTCCACACAAAGATAGCCCAGTGCGGAATTGAACTCGGGTCTCCTAGCTGTGAGGCCTGCGTGCTAACCACTCGGTCACCAAGCAGCCCGCAATCCAGGTTTACACCCTAAATTTGCCTCACGCACGAAACATAAGTTTGGTGTCGACCTAAAAACAACAACTCACTAAGGGATCTAATTTCGTGGCGCAGCGCAAGGTGGCGCAGGGTGGAAGAGTGTGGCACACACCATGCAATGGTAATCTGATCCAGCGCACCACTGTGCGCAGCCAATTTGGTAATTTGGTAGACTGGGCTGCGCTGAGATGGGGAGGGGAGATGTCCACACTTTAGATTTTGTGACAAAACAGCGCACCAAAGATGCCCTGAAAGATGAAAGATCACCAGACCTAATCTGGTCTATTCTTGGCGCAGTTGAAGCGCACTCTGTGCAGCGGTAAATTGGCAGACAGGCGCAGAGTACACACTTGTCGCAAATACCTCACAGGCAAGTTTTTCAGAGTGGACATTCCAATACAACTATTCAAGGCACTATTTAAAGTAACCGTCGAAAATGGGAACTCAACCTGGCAGCAGCTGAAAGTGTGATGGCAACTGGGGCCCGCTCTGGGGGCCAACTCTTCCCTCCGGCAGGGGGGAGATAGGGATTAGCCTGCGGTTGTGTTAAATGTGATTTTCAGGAACAGAGGTGGTCTACATGGTGATGTGCATTGTGGCCATTGATGTGCAGTCCAGTGGGCCCTGCACATTTAAAGGCGATGATTTGATTGGTTACGATTCCACTCAGCTGTATTAACCCCTCTCATACCTTCACTCCTCCCTCTTTGCCACTTGCGGTGGTGGGAGGGATGGAGGCGTGGGTGTGGCGCGCTGCGCTAGACTGCGCTGCTCACCAAGTCCCACTGCGCCGCGCCTGTGCCTGGTCTACGGAAATAGTTTATGATTTACCAAATAAAGGTTTGTTGGATGTGACCATTTTGTTTTAGATGAATACTAATATGGTCGAACAGACCCTGAAACGGCAGCGAATGAAATTAACAGCACAAGTTAAATAAAAAGTGCATTTCCTTTGAAAAATTAAATAAACATGAAACAGCGTTTGCTTAGGCTAAATGCCGGTGACGTTTTAGACAGCATTGTGAAGTTTATTTTTTAATAAAGAGGAGCATCTCTGCTTTTTCAGCCAGGAGTCTTTTTGTGTTCATCCACGATTGTGGAAGCAGTGCTGAATAAGCGCTCACTCTCCACACTCGCGCAAGGTGCAGACAAGTATGCTCTTGCTACTCTAGTAAGGTCTGAAAAGCGTTCCTTGTTTGTTTTCCAGTATTCCAGTGGAGATGGGTGGCTTTGAGAGGTAGATCATCATCTCAGATGGTGCTGCACTGTCGGCAAGAGCCTGCTGATGGTTCTCTTCTGGTCACTGTTGTTAGCTTCTGGTTGTTGGTTTGAATCCATTTGAGTGGCCTCATCACATCAAGAAGTCGTTTGTGTGTTGTGGTCTTGAGTTCTTCAGTTCTTGAGATAAAACCCTAAAAAGGAGACAATCACATTTAAGCTAAAAAAAAAAAAAAAACATGCAGATTGACTGTTGCGAATAAGTTCATACAATTTAATGGATATTAAAAATTTAAGTTAGAAATTTGAGTCGGTGCTTCTGGTAATGGTAATGCCAGCATAAGAAGGTCTTTCTTGCCGTGGCTACAGAGCACTGATATGATACGATAATAAGAATATTCCAATTTATGAGTTAATGCTAATAGTTACGGACCCCTTTAAAAATACCTAGCCCCTGTATTGTGAAACAGAAATAGATGAATATCGATGCTTCAAGACGTATGGTGGTTTAAAAGTAGCTTTGTAAATCGCATCGCCATCCAGAGTCATTGTTTTTTGTGTGACAATCTGAATAGCTCCGATTAAAAAAGCCTCAGTTTGCCAAGCCCTGGTCTGATTCATCAAGACTGAGAACATAAAAGAAAATAATTAATACAGATTACAGTGGTCTGTGCCTTTTAAAGCCTATTGTATCTGCAGTTGAATACAAGGGAAAAATGATGATAGAGACATTTTAATAACTACCAAAGGACTTTGATTCAGATTTGGAAATCTGAAAAATGTGTTCATGGAAAAATGTCATAAGAGTCAGTAAATTAACTTGTCTCATGTACTCCCAAATGTATGTCTGTTTATACTGAATTAAAATGAAGACAAGTAAAGTACCGAATTAAAAAATACAGCTGATGGACGTCTATGTCATCCATCTTTGTTGAGAATAAAGGTTACAGTCAGAAGTTCATGTCTCAAATTGTCATGTGATTGGATGTCCTCAGAAGTCTTTCAGTGCTGAACAAAATGAGTCATTTTAGAGTGAAGAAAATGTAAGAATTGGTATTTCAGCCCCTTTCCTACACTTTCCCTTTTCTCTCCAATCACTCAATGAAGGCCAAACACCAGATGGCAGCTAAAACAAAACATCAGGAGCCAGTTTGTCACCCTTCACAACTGCCATCTCCACAAATGATTGCTTTTAGGTGAGTGATCAAACAGGAAACTCAGCAACCCAAGGTGACTTCTTTTTTTTTTGTTGTTGTTTGAAATGCAGCATATCAGAAACACGGAACAATAAGAATGCCTCCTCGATGCTGCTGTTGTTTTTCAGGAACAAAGAGTGACTCACATGCCCTTTTGGAGCGTGTTGAACAATGTTGGGTAAAACACATCTTACCAACACTGACTGTTATTTATGTGTGTAAATATTTATTTGGCCATCGAATGAGTCGTTTGTTGGGGAATAATGACAAACCAAGTCAGAATCGAGGGATTTACAGGTTTTTATTGAACATGACACCCAGAATGTGTGTGGGTAAACTTTTTTTTGGTTTTGAAGGAGTCTTTAATATTCATATCAGATGATTTAAAATTTGTCCTTGAATCGGCTGTGTATCAAACTCCCTTATTGCAGTAATACAAATGGCTGAAATGCAACAAACACAAACAATTCTGAGAGACACTAAAATATGACGGGAACCAGACCAGGGTTCAATTCCACCCTCGGCCATCTCTGTGTGGAGTTTGCATGTTCTCCCCGTGCATGCGTGGGTTTTCTCCGGGTACTCCGGTTTCCTCCCACATTCCAAAAACATGCTAGGTTAATTGGCGACTCCATATTGTCCATAGGTATGAATGTGAGTGTGAATGGTTGTTTGTCTATATGTGCCCTGTGATTGGCTGGCCACCAGTCCAGGGTGTACCCCGCCTCTCGCCCGAAGACAGCTGGGATAGGCTCCAGCACCCCCGCGACTCTTGTGAGGAAAAGCGGTAGAAAATGAATGAAGGAATGAATGACGGGAACCTTGTCATAGAAAGTGTGAAACTTCTCCCATCTTCGTATCTCCTTTGTAAACAAAACCCCCACTCTGCTTTGTATTAACAGAGTCTGCCTTGAGCTGTTTCTTGGATTTTCTGTAATGACATGTGATATGCTGCACGGTGGACAAGTAGTTGGCATGTGGTCCGCACAGTCAGGAGATCGGGGGAATCTTGGTTCGATTTTCCGTGAGGAGTTTGTATGTTCTGTGCGTGTTTTTTTTTTTACTCCGGTATACTCCCACATTCCAAAAACATGCCAGGTTAATTGCCGACTCCAAATTGTCCATAGGTATGAATGTGAGTGTGAATGGTTGTTTGTCTATATGTGCCCTGTGATTGGCTGGCCACCAGTCCAGGGTGTACCCCACCTCTTGCCCAAAGACAGCCGGGATAGGCTCCAGCATACCCGCGATGCAAGTGAAGATAAGCGGCATAGAAAACAGATAGATGGAAGTGATATCACTGGAAAGCACTTACAGTAACCACTTCTTTCAGAAAATTGCAGAATTTATTCAAGACTTCTGGAAGTTTAAAAATATCCTTTTTGGTGACAGCTTCAGTGTTAAAGAAATATGATATATAATATGGAGCCGCACGGTGGTCGAGTGGTTAGGCCACATGCAAATTTCATTCATTCATTCATTTTCTACCGCTTTTTTCTCACAAGGGTTGCGGGGGGTGCTGGAGCCTATCCCAGCTGTCTTCGGTCGAGAGGCAGGGTACACCCTGGACTGGTGGCCAGCCAATCACAGGGCACATATAGACAAACAACCATTCACACTCACATTCATACCTATGGACAATTTGGAGTCGCCAATTAACCTAGCATGTTTTTGGAATGTGGGAGGAAACCAGAGTACCCGGAGAAAACCCACGCATGCACGGGGAGAACATGCAAACTCCACACAGAGATGGCCGAGGGTGGAATTGAACCCTGGTCTCCTAGCTGTGAGGTAACCACTCGACCGCCATGCCGCTCCCATGCAAATTTGACTCATGAAATATACTTTTGCTTGAGTAGCAACTTATAAAGGAAGAAAAGTCCATACTGATGTTTCTTGATGGTCAATGTGAAAAACTATCTTTGTAGATTTTGATGACATTTCTTCATACCTCAAGTGGATTTTTTTGGTCTTGGGCTCTTGATCCAGAACAGTAGTAGTCCCTCATCCTGTCAAAAACAAGGCAGACTGAGAAGCTAAAGTAGGATGAAGGCATATGAGTCGAGGGGTGTGATGTCCTCATCTCAAAGCTCAGCACGCTTCTTGGAGGCATTTACCTCAAATATTGATTTCTTCTCTCTTTCCTGTCCCCATCTTGGCTCCTGTGTTAAATCAGATCCAGAAGTTTGTTCAACATTGATACAAGTGATTGATTGATACTGAGGTTCCATTTCCTATCTGCATCATTTTATTTTAGATCCAAATGTAGTATGTTAGATCTGTTGAGTTCAATTGTTTTGACTAGGGATGAGCCTAGTTATAAATGAGTATCCTTTATGGATAATGCATTTTTTGAGTATGAAAGTAGTACATTTCATCATTATGAACAGCTACTTTTACTTACTTGAAAAGAAACAAACTGAACCATTGCAATGGTCGGTTCAGCGATCCGATTTGGTTCCAGCGTTCAATCTCCGGTCAGCTGCCCTTCTTAGTGGCGTTGCATAATGTGCTTTGACTGTAGATAACGCCTTCTAACAGCACATTGTACAACCAGCAGCTATCTCGTCTGCTTGGCCTGCGGATTCATGCAGACTTTTATTTTTTGCAGTCGATGTATATTTGTCAAAAATTACAGATGCTCATGTCAGTTTTATGGGGCAAATATGGAGTAGGGCATGCATAATTTCAAGCACTGCATCTGCTTCTCGTGTGATTATTTATCTTCCTCTGTGTTTCACACAAGGCTATATTTCAATCATAAATAATGTACCCAGCCAAGTCCCAGAATAATTTGCCTTCTAATACACATTGTTGTGTATTTATAATAAAAAGCAGAACAGCACATTGTCATGCCCTTCAGGTTCAGGTAAAGGCGCTCCCCGTATCATAGATCAAATTGTCTGGGAGATTTTCCTCCTCCACTTACCACACTTTGTCAGTTAAGCCTGATTGATCATCCTCATCAGTTTTGTATGATGTCCCTAATGTAACGGCCCGATAATACACACAGATAATATACATACATTGCACCAAATTAATAACTAGATGTGTCTGAATTGCGTGTGAATGTGAAAAGCTGAAGCGAAACTGAAACACTTTGAAAAGGTACAAAAATCAAAATTTTGACAGAACACAGGAGTTGTTCGGAAGCTGAAGCTTGACTGAAATGCTGTGGAAATATGCTAAAACGTTGAATGAAAGTAGAAGTAAATTGTTACTTTGAGTTCAAACCAGGAATAGAATCATCTCTGCGTGTGGATCCAGGCAATCTTATCTAACTTTTACTAATTTGCCACAATTGGTGTAGCAGTAGGGCATTCCAAATATGTCTGTGATTTCACTGCTCTTTAAATTGTTGTTAATATTATGTTTAATGTTGTGTAGTTGTTTTTATTTTATTTTATGTACATAAGTAAATGCACAGTGTGTATTAAAATATAATGTGTGTATTTACCTATCTGTTCTTTTCTATTTATCTGACGCCACATGTGATTAGCAAACACTTCAGTACACCTGTAGGTTTTGAGCAAAATGTGGATACACTGTGGACAACATTCACTATTAAAGACATAGTGCAATCCAAAATCAAAGTTTTTTTTTTTTTTTTTTAAAGGTCAGGGTTTACTGTCTTGTTCGTTCAACCATTGCTCCTAAATAGTTGATCATGAAAGAGATAAATTAAATTACAGTGACCAATGATGGTCTGGGGCTATTTCAGGACCTGGAAGACTTGCGGTGATAAATGGAAACATGAATTCTGCTGTCTACCAAAAAATCCTGAAGGAGAATGTCCATCCATTTGTTTATAACCTCAAGCTGAACCCAACTTCTGTTCTGCAGTAGGACAATGATCCAGAAAACACCATCAAGAAGAACAAAATGAAGACTCCTAATCAAATCCTGACCCCAATCCTATTGAGATGCTGTGGCAGGACCTTAAAAAGGTGCTTCATGATGCCAAACCTTCCAATGTGGCTGGAGTAAAAACAATTCTACAGAGATGAGTGGGCCAAAATTCCTCCACAGCGCTGTAGGAGACTTAGTTATCACAAACGCTTGATTGCAGTTGTTGCTGCTAAGGGTGACCCAACCAGTTATTAGCTTTAGGGGGGAATCACTTTTTCTACACTTGTTATTATTGCTATAATTTCATGATTAATTCAAAATAACTCCTTATTATGCTTTTTCCGCTTTTTGTATTTTATTAATGTAGTTAGAATGTTGTATTAGTTTAGATAATGAGGTTTGCACATTTAAAAGGGAGCCCTGAAAAAAGTTTGGGATGGCTCAAAACGCTCTGGGCTATTCTTTTGTGATGTCACAGATGTCACAGGCTTCTAATGGGCGTGGCACAATACACTCTCTGCCCTCCCCCAAGCTCTGCTTCCCCTGCCCTCCCCAAAGCTTTACGAGTCAAGCTCAGGCAGAAGTTATTGGAGCAAGAGAAAATTATTTTCATCTGTCAACACCATTTCACACAGGACTGTTTTCGCGAACATGAAAGTGAATTATCCGCCAAAGTCTTGCTGAAGCCAGAAGCAGCGTGCTCTCGCCGGAAAAGGTGCATTAATGTCGGACACGCTGTGCGTCCACGCAATGCCTTCACGTCCGGCTTCTGAGCTCCATGGCACCAGCGGTGTTTATGACAAAAGTGTGTCCGACAATGAGTGCTCCTTGGACAGGCGAGAAAGTTCGCGGAATTAATGTTCGCTCGGCATCTTGCCATGTTGCAGTTATTCGGCGCCACAGCCAGCCACTACGCGCCCAGTGGACTCCTAGCATCATTGGCGCACCTTGGCTCGTGCCATTACATTCCAGTGGATTCCAATAGGCGGATTTCCAATAGGAAACGACATTTTTGCCGCCGTTGCAGGCCACCACGAGCCAGTTGGGAGGCAGTTTGAGCCACTGCACGCCACTAGGCATCTAATTGGCGACACTTGCCGCCACAACAAATTGCATTGGTACAAAGTGGCACTAGCTGACGCCGCCCCAGCGGACTCATAGCATCATTGGCGCAACTTGGCTCGCGCCATTACATTCCAGTGGATTCCAATAGGGAGGAAACCGGAGTACCCGGAGAAAATCCACTGGGAGAACATGCAAACTCCACACAGAGATGGCCGAGGGTGGAATTGAACCCTGGTCTCCTAGCTGTGAGGTCTGTGTGTTAACCACTCAACCACCGTGCCGCCCACTTTGTTGGTTATGTTCAATAAAATACAGTTTTAAAAAGTATAGATATTCTAATTTTCAATAATAATTTGCGTCTGGGGCGGCACGGCGGTCGAGTGGTTAGCGCGCAGACCTCACAGCTAGGAGACCAGGGTTCAATTCCACCCTCGGCCATCTCTGTGTGGAGTTTGCATGTTCTCCCGGTGCATGCGTGGGTTTTCTCCGGGTACTCCGGTTTCCTCCCACATTCCAAAAACATGCTAGGTTAATTGGTGACTCCAAATTGTCCATAGGTATGAATGTGAGTGTGAATGGTTGTTTGTCTATATGTGCCCTGTGAATTTGCGTCTGCGTCCAGACTTGAGGACAGTCTGTAGTTTCTGTGGGGGTTTGAGAAAAAGGAAGCTTGCTGCTGTTATCTTAGTGAAGTTGTGATGGGATTTGAATTCAAGCTTCTCTCAAATGAAGGTGCCTCAACACAAGGAGGAGTCAGGTTGTTTTGCAACTGTTCTGCCCTTGATATTCTCACATTGTGGCTCTTTTTAGATAATTGCTGCCAGCCAGGTTGTAAAGAGAGGCCCAATCTTCTCAAACAATAACTCTCTGATTTCGAAGACTTGAGTCTGGTTCAGAGGCACAATGCCTGTCAAATCTCAATAGGCTACAGTGTAATGAAATTCTGATTCAACCTCTTTTTTTCTTTGTGATGGCAGGAATGATGTGTGTTTTAAGCTGCAAGCGTTTGAGTGAGATGACATGTTTGAGCTTCAGGCACACTCCCAATGAGTGTGAGTCTTTGTTCCTCTGAAAGGAACATGACGGGGGAACACTTATTCTCCTGGCGTTCTCTCCATCATTCCTGTCAGCATTAAGTGCTACGTGATAGCTGACTTTGGTCCAACCAAAGTTCTCCAATGGGTAGAGGCAGCATTGACATTGCACATGTGTGATGCATTCAATTCAATTTTCAGAGTCGTCACTTTCTGTCACCGAGTGATTGCTGATTTACCCAAACATCCTGTTACAACTTCTTATCCACATGCATACACCGGGTTGCAAATCAGCACAAAGAAGATGAAGGCGCCAAGCATTCATTCATTCATTTTCTACTGCTTTTCCTCACGAGGGTCGCGGGGGTGCTGGAGCCTATCCCAGCTGTCTTTGGGTGAGAGGCGGGGTACACCCTGGACTGGTGGCCAGCCAATCACAGGGCACATATAGACAAACAACCATTCACACTCACATTCATACCTATGGACAATTTGGAGTGGCCAATTAACCTAGCATGTTTTTGGAATGTGGGAGGAAACCGGAGTACCCGGAGAAAACCCACGCATGCACGGGGAGAACATGCAAACTCCACAAAGAAATGGCCGAGGGTGGAATTGAACCCTGGTCTCCTAGCTGTGAGGTCTGCACGCTAACCACTCGACCGCCGTGCCACCCCGGCGTCAAGCATATTTCAGCCAAATAAGCCGCATCATTCTCGGATCTTGATGTTGGAGGATGTTATCTCGTTGAAGATGTTTTGAACATTGCATAGGCATCCTTGGCTAGATTGACTCTCTTTGACTCTCTTTTTGTTGAGTGTCTGAGGTCCTTCCGGACATTTGAATTGTGAGACTTATTTAATTAGAGTGTTGCCATGGAGATGGTTGGATGATGGTGAGGCCGTACCTCTGCGCAGAACCGACACAACCCGGCAGCCACCAAGTACCCGGGCCAGACTTTTGAAATGTTAAGCCAGATCTTGCCTGGAATTTCCTTGCTGTTTTTTTTTATCGAATGAAGATGTTTTCTATTTTCCAGCTTCAGTTTGAGCAAGGGGGGGCTGCACGGCGAACGAGTGGTTAGCGCACAGACTTCACAGCTAGGGGACCCTGAGATCAATCCCACCCTTTGTGTGGAGTTTGCATTGTTTAATTGGTGACTCCAAATTGTCCATAGGTATGAATGTGAGTGTGAATGGTTGTTTGTCTATATGTGGCCTGTGATTGGCTGGCCACCAGTCCAGGGTGTAGTCCGCCCCCCCTGCGACCCTCGTGAGGATAAGCGGGTGAAAATGAATGAATGAGTTTCAGCAAGCACACCCAGCTGGGGCAGCCTATCCTTCACAAACACTAGAATGATGGAAGGCAGGGTTGCTGTCCTCCAACTGTTTGGCTTCAGGTTTTTGCAGCAGATGTTCCAGGATTAATCGACACACCACGTTGACATGGACCTGTTCACTTTGTAACCAAAATGGAGGGTGCCCAAAAGTAGGTCTATGAAAAGATCACACCATCCATCCATGCGCTCCATCGACAAAGATAACTACAAGTCATTCAATCCTGTAATCTAAATGGACAAATATTGGGTTGAAAAAAGAATTTAAAAATAACCTAAAATTTACCTAATTGGCTGAATAAAGATGTGCCTTTTTAATTTTTGTGTTTACGATTCATTCATTAATTCTTTACCGCTTATCTTCACAAGGGTCGCAGGGGCGACCTGGAGCCTATCCCAGCTGTCTTCAGGCGTGAGGCGGTGTACACCCTGGACTGGTGGTCAGCCAATCACAGGGCACATATAGACAAACAACCATTCACACTCACATTCATACCTATGGACAATTTGGAGTGGCCAATTAACCTAGCATGTTTTAGGAATGTGGGAGGAAACCGGAGTACCCGGAGAAAACCCACGCATGCACGGGGAGAACATGCAAACTCCATACAGAGATGGGTGGAATCGAACCCTGGTCTCCTAGCTGTGTAGCCTGTGCTCTAACCACTCGACTGCCTTGCAGCCTGTGTTTACGATTGATGAAATAAAATTTCCGTGAATTAAATTTAGTATTGTTGTCCAGGAAAAAGAGAATGTTTTGTACTCCTCTAAAAAAAAAGATGGAAGTTTAAATCTCCCTGACATGCAACTCTTTATCAGATTGATATTGGTTGAATTATTAATAACAGCAATAAAACTCCATAGGAAATACTCAAAACTATCAATTGCAAACAGTTAGTTTCCAGAGCGCGCAGACCTCACAGCTAGGAGACCAGGGTTCAATTCCACCCTCGGCCATCTCTGTGTGGAATTTGCATGTTCTCCCCGTGCATGTGTGGGTTTTCTCCGGGTATTCCGGTTTCCTCCCACATTCCAAAAACATGCTAGGTTAATTGGCCACTCCAAATTGTCCATAGGTATGAATGTGAGTGTGAATGGTTGTTTGTCTATATGTGCCCTGCGGTGTACCCCGCCTCTGGCCCGAAGACAGCTGGGATAGGCTCCAGCACCCCCGCGACCCTCGTGGGGAAAAAGCGGTAGAAAATGAATGAATGAATTTTGTTACCAAATAGTAGCTTTGAAAAAAAAGATTATTTTAGCACAAGCAATAGGGACTCCTTTACATAATAATCCATCAATGAAAATACCAAATACAACAGTGGCATTACATTGTTAGCTGATGTTATAACCTCAAGTAATATTTGCTAATATTTAAAGACCACCCAAGTGAGGATAATTGGCATAGAAAATTGTTGGAAGAATATGTTTCAAGGCTGTAAAAAAACATATTGCTTCTGTTGTTGTATTTTTCTGCTTCCATAATGTCGCCCTCCAGCTGCTACTCCTTCTTCCTTGTCTGCCTTTCGGGTGCAACCGCAGGTGCCTTTGACGGTGCAAAACGTTTTCGTCGACATTGTGGATGTTGTCAGGAATACAACTTAAAAACACGCAGCACTTTCAGCGTCACACTGCTAGATTATTGCTTGTTCTGTCCCATTTTTGGCACCCATTTCAGAAGAATGACCCTGAAGGGTTCATTTTTTCTTTAGAAGAATATGCATTTTTTTGTACGTTAATAAAAACAAAAATCAATTCATTTTATTTTCCGATACATTTTGACAGTTTGGAGACCACTGACAGTATTTTCTGAAAATGTTATTTATTAATGAGAGGACATGATCCACTGTGTGGGTTTGCTTAGTCATTGAACTTTCCCTGAAAGAAAGCAACACTTGTCTTACGTAGTTGTTGTGCACATACTGTAGATCACAGCCCTATGATTGTGATAAATGCTTTTGCTCTTTTCTTTGTCTTTGTGTGAGGAATGTATAGCTCTCATGTCGCCGGTGCTGCTTGGTTTTCCAGGCCATGCTGGCCGATGGAGGCCATTCTAGGGCAGCTGCAATCAGGCAGAAAGAGCCAATTGTTGCAGCGGCAGTGATGGATCTCTTTGTTTTGACCATGGAGGGTTTTGAACTGACAAGACAAAGGGCATTTTTATTCATTTGAGATCCGGCTGCCTTCATCATTGCCTGTTACTTTGTGAGTGTGTAACACATCTACACAGAGTGCACTCTTTTATATATTGGTGAAGTGAACAAAAGTTTAAAGTTACTTGGGTTTGAAAGCAGTTAATGTGGGCACATTTATCACAAGGTAGCTCGACTATCATATTTCTTTATCATTAGAGAAAACTTGTAATTATTACTAATTATAATTTTTTAGATCCTGAAGTTGGGTATTTGTTGCAAGCATGTAAACTGCACAGGGAAATGGTGGAGATGAGCGAGTACACCGCTACCTGAGCGAGTATCTGTTCACCCATCTAAATCATTCATTCATTCATTTTCTACCGCTTGTCCTCACAAGGGTCGCAGGGGTGCTGGAGCCTATCCCAGCTGTCTTCAGGCAAGAGGCGGGGTACACCCTGGACTGGTGGCCAGCCAATCACAGGGCACATATAGACAAACAACCATTCACACTCACATTCATACCTATGGACAATTTGGAGTGCATGTTTTTGGAACATGCAAATTCCACACAGAGGCCGACTTGACCGCCATGCAGCCCCCATCTAAATCATCTATATCCATATCGTATAGTAGACGGCGTATAAACCAGGTGGGTATGGTTTAATCGGAAATGGGCGATTCCATTATTTTAAGGCTGAAATTGACATGGATTAATAAGAAGTGTATTATTTATTATTCAGCAATATGTGTACTGTGTATGTGTGTAAGTGATCATTGAGACTTCATTATTATTATTTTTAATGAGCTGTGTGAAGTTGGTAATTCATGCAAACATGGCAAACAGGGAAATAATGTGTCGGCCTTGTTGACTGTATTTTTCTCAAAAGCACCGCATTGAAGCAGCCGAAGCAAGCAGATGAAAAAAACACACCATGTAAATTATGAAACAAGTGTATGATTACAAGGTAAATACTTCAGTGAATTTAGAGGGGTGTAATATCTTAGCACTCTGAAGTCCTAATGTTGTGGCCAGCCAATCAATGCAGGTTACCGTTACCACTGTCTGTGTACTGCTAAATTAAAGTACTGAAAATTAACAAAATTCTTGTATTGTAGGTAGCACGCCTGTTTTATGATGACTTCATGGAATAAAACAAAAACACATTTCAAAGAAAAAATGCGGTCATGCTACCCCAATTGTGCCACGCATGTTATGGAATAAGTTTATCAAGTAACTTTTGATATAAACCAAAATAGAGGCGAGCTGAAAAAAACCTGATAAAGTGATTGTGATAAACGGCAAGTGAATGAGGCACCGCTGAGCTCCTCTGTGGCTGGAGCACCTATGATGCTTTTTCCAATTCGGACCTATAAATGTTCTTAGAATGTTGGATTCTCGTGTTAAATGATGGCAAAGTGAGCCCTGAAACAAGTTTGGAATAGCTCTGAACGCTCGGTTTCAGAGAGTTTTTTGACGTCAATGTGATCCAGGACCGCAATGATCTGCGGTCTAGGAAAGGATTTTCCACTTTTGCATTCTTTAGTGTAAATCTTTGTATTTCTTCTGTTTAGTGTAGTACTTTTTTGGGGGAATATGCATACTGTTCACATTTCCATCTAGTTTGCATGGGCGTTATGAAGTCTACTTCATCATTTATTGTGTGAACAGCCCACCGGCTCACACATTTCTGGGTCTGCGAGATGAGCATGACAAGGGTCAGGAAAATATGTTATTTTCAGGCTAATGTGAAGTCATTGTCATAGTTGAAAAATGACACCAGGGCATTGGGAAATGTAATGGATTGGGGGTGTGTGGGGGGGTGTAACAGATGTTTTTCCTCAAAGAAATGATTACATTTGCAATGTAAAACCAATCTACAATGCCTTGTTCTTATTACATGCACTGTAACCCTGAAAATGAATCACAAAAACACTAAAATAACTATTGTAACAGATAATAGTCTGATTTGATCAAATGCCCCACTTGGAAAAGGACATTTCCTGGCTCTTCATTCTCATTGTCAACGCCCAAACAGCTGTCTGGAGATTCAAGGAAGAGATTGTCTCTGGAAAAGTCACATGGGAATCTTTCCTTCTGCAAACGTTATAATGATGGGGACAGGATTGATCATATCGGTCTTTGAAGGGGGTCAAATGTATTTGCACGCAACAAAAGGAACTTATATAATAAGCCGCTACTTTTTTCCCAAACTTTCAACCCT
The DNA here is from genome assembly GCF_037039965.1 of Doryrhamphus excisus. Classification (NCBI taxonomy): domain Eukaryota; kingdom Metazoa; phylum Chordata; class Actinopteri; order Syngnathiformes; family Syngnathidae; genus Doryrhamphus; species Doryrhamphus excisus. The sequence goes on from NC_136374.1 coordinate 7,220,514, forward strand.
GCGGCTTATTCAGTGATGCGGCCAATTTATGTAATTCTTCTAACGGCCGCCAGGGGCTCTCGAGTAGAAAAGGTAAGATTAAGACCGGTGGAATATATGCGTCGAGGTAGACTGCAACTTCTTGCCTTGTGCATAAATGAAATTAGCGTGAACATACCGTACCGTGGAAAATGCAAAAAGAAAGGCATATGACGCAGCTTTCAAGCTAAAAGCAATCGAGCTGTCCGATAAAGAAGGGAAACAGAGCTGCTGCACGTAAACTTGGCATAAACGAATCGATGGTGAGACGCTGGAAACGGCAGCGGGAAGAACTGGAGTAATTTAAAAAGACGAAAAAAGCTATCAGAGGTAATAAAAGCAGGTAGCTGTGTTGCTATTGTGTTGCTAGCGTGTTGTTACCATGTTGCTACCGTTTTACTGCCGCGTCACAGGCACCGTTTGTGAAGAAAGTTATATTATTATTATTGTTAAGTTATATTATTAAAACTTTGAAAACTCTCTCTGTGTACCGTCTTTCTTTGTAAATATGTTTACATGTTTTAATGTCAATTGTGTATGTACAAAATCGGTTTTCCTCTAAAAATGTAGTGGGTGAGGCTTATAATCAGGTGTGCTCTATAGTCCGGAAATTACGGTAATAATGCATATACATGGCAGTCTTTGAGGCTGCATCTTGTTCTATAGTAATGAGGGGTGTAATTTTAGATGGATATGCAGTATGAAAAAGCAGCTGCGTATGGGCTGTTATGAGGTATTATACTAATTTGCTTTGTCATATGTAGCACAAAGCTAAGATGTGAATCAGAATCAGAAAAGATTTATTGCCATGTATGATCAAACACATAGCACTAGGAATTTGTTTTGGTATAGTAGGTGCAGACCTATTAAAAAAGAATGAAAAATACAAAATATACAGAATAACAGTATAAATATATGTACACAGTCTGTTTTTTGTTTGTTATTCCGGAAGTGCAGTCTGATTGTTTTGTTAATAATACAATTGTAATGACTTTTCTGTACTGCCAACATCCTTAACAGACCTTTTTTTTAAAAGATGTCCTTGTTTGCCCCTTGAGACAAGTGGAGCGTTTTCGTGATCTCGGTCCAGATGAAGTTTCAGATCTCTTCAGCACCACCCAGAGGGTTGCTAACCTGGTTGAGAAGCACTTCAATGCCACCTCCCTCACTATCGCCATCCAGGTAAAAAAAAAAAGCAAAAACAAAAAAACACACCAGAATACTTTCACTTATCATCATTTATTCAGTCATTTTTTTTCCATGCTCAACTACTTTCACATTTATTCGCTGATTCAAAATTCCCACTTTCCCCGTAATTCCACACATACCTGTTAAACCTAATGAAGCTTACTACACCCCTGACTGAATTTAGTGGGTCATTGAGGCGACATATTTTACTTTTGAATCTACCCCATTGAATGAAGCTATTAACATCCAGGCAGGTTTAAGAACAAACAAATGTCAATGAGTCTTATGTTATTTTAAAAACATTAAAGTAATTAAGGGGCTGCGCGGCGGTCGAGTGGTTAGTGCACAGACCTCACAGCTAGGAGACCCGAGTTCAATCCCACCCGCGGCCATCTCTGTGTGGAGTTTGCATGTTCTCCCCGTGGGTTTTCTACGGGTACTCCGGTTTCCTCCCACATTCCAAAAACATGCTAGGTTAATTGGCGACTCCAAATTGTCCATAGGTATGAATGTGAGTGTGAATGGTTGTTTGTCTATATGTGCCTTGTGATTGGCTGGCCACCAGTCCAGGGTGTACCCCGTCTCTCGCCCGAAGACAGCTCTGTTAGGCTCCAGCACCCCCGCGACCCTTATTAGGATAAGCACTAGAAAATTAATAAAGTAATTAAAAATGCATTCATTGTATTTGTCACATTTAATTGCATGGTACATTGCTAATATGTAAGAACTCCAAAATTACAAGCCAATGATTTCGGACTTGACTTTAGACTTCAGACAACGGACTTGAGACTGACTTGAAAGTTGCAAAACACTGACTTGCTCCCACCTCGGCCTGCTACTATTATAGAGACGATAGGTAACTAGATTTTTAGACCCGTGTCTTTTCGCTTGATTGACATTTTTAGGTCATTTGAAGCTATTAATACATACAAATGTATATATTCATTTCCTGTCATTTACCTTTCTGTTGAATAAATACAGTAAAAATTGGCATATTTCACACATAGTAATTAATCAATTTGAAATGATTAATGATTAATCATTTGACAGCCCTAATTTTTACACAATTTTAGAACCAAATGTGACCCTCGAGTAAAAAGGTTTGCATTAAGGTGTACTGTATAATTTCTCACATTTCAATAAAAGGCCAATTGTTCCATTTTGAATTAGGACCAGTTTCTGTCCTGTGATCCCACGTTTAAAAGAACAAAATTTGTCTGCAAGTTTTGAACACTGTGACCTCTTCTTTCTGAAAAATCCACAATAATACTGCCTTCATTGTATTTTCAGGAGAAAATCAAACAATATGGCGATAATCGATGGTGATGGCGTCATCGTTTTCGAGCAAGCCTGATCAATTTGACTATTTTCACTCGGGTACACTGACTAGAACGTTATAATCGATAAGCATTTTCACCAGTATCAGCTCATCTGTCATAGACTATAATAATGTGATAGAAGCCAAACACAGAGCTAACTCTGACGCCCACAAGACGCCCAGACAGACCCTCACCTTAGATTGAAGGGCCTATTCTGCATAACTGGTGATATATATGCTAATATGAAAATAGCAGCTCGCCTGCACTGCGGCCTCACAGAGAAAATTGTTTCACAGGTTAGGTGAGAGAACACAAAAAAAAAAAAAACCCAAAGCAGCAAAGAGTAATCTTTACCTTGATATCATTTTCTTTGACTGAGGAGGTGATGAGAAGTGATGACAGAAGATTAATCATGACAGCTCGCCTGCTTTAGTCACCACATTAAGTAGAACTCGCTGCAGTAGTGGGATGAATAATAGCATACTGTTGGACTCCTACGACGTGTTCCTAAAAAAAAAGGTGTTTTTCCACTGCATATGAATGTCTACATAGATGTTGTTAGTATGAAAATAATGAGCAGATTGGTGAACGTGACAGTTTTTTCACACTGGGGAAGCAAAGATTGCATTTCTTATTTGTCAAATGAAAGAAACCTGAATACAGACTTAAAATACCCTTTATAAATAAAAAGTCAAAAACGTATAAAAACAACACATGATTATCACCTGTGCGAAGCCTGTTGTTAATAAAATAATTCATCGCAATTATAAAGCTATTAGTAGAAGATGGACAGGACATTTTACACACTATGGAAAAAAACTTACAATAGAACCTTGGTTTGTGTGTTTTTTGGTTTGCATTAAAAATGTATATAAACGTTTATATAATATAATACATATCTTTTTATCACAAAACATTCCTGTTAGCAACCTAATAGCCTGCTAATAAAATAAATAATAATAATAAAAAACCCGAACCACTTGCCTATGATGTCATCAGCGGGTGACACTGTAGTTCTTTGCTTACTAGCACAGTTATGCCACAAGTCTCTGCTTTTCTTTTGATTACAACTGCAAAACATGTCAAATGGAGCCAAAGAAAGTTGCAAGGGCCAGCATTTTGGTAAAAAAGGGGAGAAACACTTTCAACAACATTGAATTCAAAGAATAACTCATAGCAAAACAGGAAAGTGGTATCTCACTGCAACAGCATATCTTTGGCAACACATAAGGTAAAAGTAACCTTAAATGTTCATTTATCCTATTTATTCATGTATTTATATATATTTATATACATTTAGAATTGTTTTCTGTTTGTAAAATATGTTTTTGGCTTTCTGGAAGGGATTAATTGGATTTACATGATTTCTTATGGAAAAAAATTAGTATTTTTCGGTTCGAGTCCGACCTTGTGAAAAGGATTAATGACACTAACAAAGCTTCCAATGTATATGAAAAGAGAAAATGGGCATATAGCATCATTATGATGTTGCCAGTGTTCAGCGGTGTGTTTATTTGAATCCCCCACCAAGGCCTGCAACTCCATGACTTCAAAGCTCATTTTTTTCTTTACGGCCACTCGCCTCTCCCAAATTCTCCATGGTGACAGCCGCTGCCACACGCACGGTCCTCATTACAATACAGCGCTCTGCACCGCTTTTCTGCCTGTTAAAAATTGTGTAAGCATTGTATCTATATTAGATCACCTGCAATACGCCCACTAATTTAGGGCTCCTTATTTGTACTCACACAATTCTCATTATTTCATTGAAAGTCTTTAATTTGCCATCTTATTTGTCAAGTCAACATATTTTTATGCAAAATTTCTGATTAATAAACAAAATGTACTGACAAAAATCATGTTTTTTTGTAATTAGAGAGTAGCAAAGTGCTGCAGCTCATCTGAAATTAAAATCTCTGTAAATAATTCATGTAAATACAGTTTCCGCCTCTTTTCTAATTACCGCTTTCTGTGTTCCCACTAGGACGGCCCTGAAGCCGGACAAACTGTGAAGGTGAGAACTTAATAATTCAAGACTTGTTAATATGGCATGAGGTTTGCGCAACACTTATACACTATTAAATAATCATTGTATTTCATTTTCACTGCTAAACTCTTGGCATTGCTGAATTATTTAAAAATGTATTCAAACCCGTAAGACGCCATGGTGACCAGCGTGTCCAACACTGGAAATGTCTTCACTTGTGTCCTTTACTGCTTTGTGCTGTTGTTGTTGTTGTTGTTGTTGTTATTGTTATGTAGTTGACTCCAACATGGAGTCATCGCTTTTCTGGTCAGTGGTCATGTGACATGAATGAATCAGTTCAATTTTACGCTACTGGCGGGGGGGGTTCCAGCACAAAAGCCTGTGTGCAGTATATTACCCTTGAAGAAGTAGAACTTATTAGCATCCCTATATGTATTTCACCGGGGCGACTGACCTGTTTCCAAACAGACAACTTCCTTTGAATTAGCGCATTGGAACATTACATATATATATTCATTAGTCATATATTCATTAATATAATGACCAAGGCAGCCATATTACCACTGTCGAGGGTGCGCTTCACCTGCGCCAATAATTGACCGAGTCAGGGCTGGCGATCTTTGTCACTAAATTTTCACTGCGCCAATCTGAAAATGTGGACACCTCCCCCCTGATGGACCACCATGCCCATCTCGACGCATTACAGTCTACCATATTGGCTGCGCACAGTAGTGTCCTGGACGAAATGACCACTGCGTGGGGTGCGCCACACTCCGCCAACCTTTGCCACCCGGCACTGCGCCACAAAATTAGAGCCCAGACAGTCACGAACATTCAGAACCTTCCAGACAAGACACACATCCAAGAACATCTGATAGTTTTCCAAGTCTACATATTATTGAGAATATTACAATCGTGATATTTCCATCTAAAACTTTCAATGTTTTCTTAAAGAGAGACTTGATAGGTTTTAATGTGTTCTCTGTTGCATGTGACCAAGTTGTATAGCAATAGGTTATATGAGTGAAAATCATTGCATGCATATACATTTTTGCTAACTCAAATGTCAAAAAATTCCATGATTAAAATTTGACAAATTTAATTGAATTTGTGAGTCAAATACTACGGCCAGATACTTAAACTGGTCCACCACATCTGAACTTTCAACATTAACTAAAACAAATGCTTGTTGTTCATCAGCTTTATGTCATGAAAATAAACGGTTTTCTTGGACATGAACATGAACCATGGCTCCAGAAAGTATTGCAGCAGCTTCCTGTTTTGTTTTTGCATGAGTATATACAACACTGTATCATCTGCGTATAATTGTATTTTAGTAGTTGAACACACATCTGGTAAGTGATGGACATAGAGACTGAATAAGATTGGGCCTAGTATGGAGCCTTGTGGAACTCCACTTGACTTGACTTGACTATTTGTATGGCTTGCTTTCTATCTACTAGATATGACTGCATCCAGCCAAGGGCACTTCTTGAAAAGTTAAGATGAATTAACTTTGAAAAAGCGCACCATGATGTAGTAATAAAATCATTTTAAAATAGAAAAAAAAAAAAAAGGAAGGTTATAAATGAATTTGTATTGAATTGAGGGAAAAAAGGAAGTCTACAGGCTTCTTGATGTTCCTTGATGTTATATATCTATATGGAGATGGAAAAAAACATGTTTTTTTTCAAATGGGATACATTATTTTTTTGTGTACATAGGTGGTACATACTTTGTTGTGTATGTACTTTATACATTCTACTTTGGAGGTAAACAACTTTGTTGTTTAATCCATACATATTTATACCTACATATATATTTATGTACATTTGTATTTTCATTGAAAGTTAAAAAGTGGAGACTTTTTCCCTTGGACACTGACAGTTTAATGCAGGTCAGAGTAAATCCCTAAAACATTTATTTGTCTTATTTGTGTGCTTGCAGCATGTTCATGTCCATGTGCTGCCCAGGAAAGCAGGTGACTTTGAGGACAATGACAGTGTTTATCAGGAGGTAAGATTTCTGTTTTCTGCTTCAGCATGTCAATGGAAAGCCATATTTGATGTTGATATGGTGACATTGGCTCACGTAGCATGGTTGCTATTATGACAGTGAGTAGAATTACATGATGTGTATGGTTAGCGGTAATGTTTAGCTCGCACTGTTGAATTTTTGGAAAGACTAAAAAGGTGATGAAAAATTTTATCGCAACATAGCTGAATGAAAGAGCACTGTACTTTAAAGCACAACTACTCTATTGTATGCAGCTTTATCAAATTAAAATTGCAAGCGGTGATGAGCGGGCTCGAGCACCCCAGCGCCACTCGGGAGGTACGCGTGAGTCGGGGGTACCTGCGCGAGCGGACGGGCGCGCGGAGTGTAGGATAAAAAACACGGTGCAATTGAAAAAAGCACAAGGACGATACGACACTTATAATTTTCTATCAGGAGGGGGCGACACCGGTGCCAAGGCGGGTATGTGGTCATGTCCTGTGTGACGCCCCAACCTGCCATAAAAAATTTTGAGACGATCCGACCATGCATTGGGAAGTTACGGCCGATATACATTCCCACCAGATGGTGGCGCTATAGAGTCTATAAACACAAAGATTCACAGAGTGGAGGGTGACCCAAACTACCATAAAAAATTAGAGACGATTCGACCATGCATAAGGAAGTTACGGCGCTGTCAGTGCTCGAGCCCTAATAAATGGCCACGCATGCTCCCACTTAAATGGCTGATCAGACCTTGGCCGTGTCCAAGTGGTTTTTCTACTGCACCCACTGCTCCCCCTCTTCAGCCCGAGCCATCTGCATGGTGGTTCTCTCAGGTTGGTAATGGCTCGTCTACTGTTGGCATCTGTTATTTCCGGTGTGCTTTCGGCCTTGCAAATCCCCAAGAGCCACCCTCCACTGGTTGGCATCTCTTCCTGCAAATGTTCTTGCCACCGCCATTATCTCCTCCTTAGGGGGCAGGTTAGCTCCAGCAAGACCAGTTGTCTTGTCGCCTTAGAGACCCAGATGACGTCCAGTCTCAATTTGGACTGGGTAATGTGTTTGAGAATTGCATATCAGCTGCCCTTCCAATCATCGCCCAGTCTCGGGTCATGGGGGGCAAACCAGCAGTTTCTCCTTCCTTGACAAACTGAAAGGCCTGGCAGTAGCTCTGGATTAACTTCGATCACCTTGCTGATTGTCCCAGCGATGGATGTTAGGACTCGACCGTGTCTTCTTCGACAGCGGCCCTTAAAGATGTGTTCCAATGTTCCTAACTTGGAATACAGGGGGCAAGCCGGTTCTAGTTTACCTTAGACCACCCGGATTAGGAATTTGATTGTCTGGAGGTTCCATTGCTTGATGTCTTAGATGACAGACGGTCCATCGCATGCTCCCACTTCATCAAGGCACCTTGCTGCCTCACGGCCATTACTACTCTGATGCTTCGCTCTTTCATAACTGCAGCTCACACGTCCCACCGCACCATCTTTAGCCTCGCCCTCATACTGGCAGACTCGTACTGGGTTGAGGTTATGCACCCAAGTCCCACCCTGCCTTGCACCACAGGCTGGTCATGTGCTTCAGACGAGTTTCAGCTTGCTGGACTGCCTCTGCTGCCATCCACGTCTTCCCTGTTCTCACCAGTATTCCTATTCGAGACACTTTGGCGTCTAAGGAGTTGCATGCAATTCTGTCACAAGGTCCAATTGGTGGGACAGACTTTCCCCGTCTTTATTTTCCCGTTTTTGATGTCGGTGGTATACAGTATTTATGATGTGTATGTGTGAATATCTGGGTAAATACATGCATAGCATTTGAATAAAGCAGTATGAGAAAATTACCAATGTATAGTTCTATATTATGAGGCAATTCATTTTCCAGTTGACATTTTCATGATAAAACATAACTTTGTATTTTTGTATAAATTCTGTGTGATGTTGCTCATTGTAAACTGTAGCATGCTAATACTCCACATGCTACACTTGACAAGAGAGACAGGTTCATCAGCCACACTTTGTCTTATTTTGGTTGTTCTTTTTTTCATTTTTGATTTTTCTCTTCATAAGGGAATATCCGATTCATAACGTTTTCTGAAATACATTTTGTATTTTTGGATGATTTCCACATGCGAGAACTGCACATGTATTCACAATTTTTGCTGTGATTTTATATGACTTCTAGATCCGAATACTCTTATTTGACCCCCCCTATGACAACAATAACCATATGCGACATCATGTGAAACCAAGTACCGTATTTTCCGGACTATAAGTCGCACTTTTTTTCATTGGTTGGCTGTTCCTGCGACTTATACTCCAGAGCGACTTATAAATGAAAAAACTGTTATGTTAAAATAAACATATAATAAACACTGGACACCTTTTCTGTTTATGTTTTGTGTAGCTGAATAACTATTGTGTTAGCATATCTTACATCTATTTAGCCTGTTCTCTATTCTTTTATTGTTAGAACTTGCCTTCCAAGAGGATGTAATGTTGGTTTTGGTCAAGTCTGTAAAATAAATTACCCACAAAAAATGCGACTTATACTCCAGTGCAACTTATGTATTTTTTTATTTTTCTACCTAATTGTGCATTTTTTTTTGCATTGTGCGACTTGTACTCCGGAGCGACTTATAGTCCAGAAAATGCAGTAATTGTACTCTACAAGTGTACTCTGTAGTGGTGTGCAGAGAAATGGTTACAAAATCAATATATTCATTAATTCAATATGTAGCATACGGTAACAGTATATGGTGAATAGATTCCTTCAAATGCATCCTCAACAAAGACACACACAAGCAAATGTCACTTTTAAGTTGAATGCTATTAAAAAGTACAACACGGAGGAATAAATCATTATGAGCATGAAAGAAACATACCAAATAAATTGGAGGCAAATGTTAAATAAAAATTGCCGGATGCTGTTGTTTTTCACACCTTTACTGACATGATGCTGAAAGTATTAATAACACATAATGCAAACACAATTGTCTACTAATGAACTGATGCACCTGTGCTTCCTCCTGACTTTAATTAAACATCTGAGAAATGAGTTTGAAGGAATATCAGACGGGCTATACAGCCCTAAGAATCTCCAAGCCAGTGGACCGCAACATTTTACTCAGAAAATAATGAGCATGCCTTTCAGGGTGCTTTTCAATTTCAGCGTGACATTTTGAATTTGTAACAAGAATCGGAAGCAAATGAATATCAATGACTGGCAAGCTTAAAATGAATATTCTAATAAGCATGGATTATTATTATTTTTTTGCTATATCCCCTCATAGTGTCTGAAAGAAGAAATGAAATGAGCCATTCCACATCTCAAAAGCAAATAGTTTGTTTTCCATTTCCATACAGTTCTTTAGTGTGCATAAGTGACTCGTGTTGAATGCACTCATAGCTTATCCAAGTGCTCGAAAGCCCAGACTTACCATAAGATTTATTAATAGCAACTATAAGAGGCAATAGAGAATGGTTCTCTTCACTGCTAAGAGTAGGAGAATTGCAGATTTGGCACTTTCACACCAAATAATTCAGTGCATCCTTTGTTCATGGAGGTTAACTGTTTCCAAACTCAACCACCATAATTGGATTTACGCAAAGTAGGAATTCAATATTAACTCATTCAATCCCAGCCATTTTTCAGAAGTCATCCCTGTTGGTGCCCAACATTTTTCTTCAAGGCACACAGAATATTGGGTCCTTGGGCTATATACGTATGTATACAGTACATGGTATATACCAAAATAAAGATTACACTGTCATCTGTCATCAAAAAAAGTTTGTTTCTACCTTTTTGTTTTACCTTCTTCAGTAATCAGCAGTAGAACATCAGCAAAATACCAGTTCTCAACAAAAAAGGGGGAAAAAAGTTTGTGGGAAAAGATCCATTTCAGGCATAATTTTCACTTTGACACAAACTTGTATAAATATAAGTAATATATATATAAATAAATTGTGTATATTTAGACTATTCATTCATTCGTTCATTTTCTACCGCTTATCCTCACGAGGGTCACAGGGGTGCTGGAGCCTATCCCAGCTGTCTTCGGGCGAGAGGCGGGGTACACCCTGGACTGGTCACCAGCCAATCACAGGGCACATATAGACAAACAACCATTCACACTCACACCTATGGACAATTTGGAGTCGCCAATTAACCTAGCATGTTTTTGGAATGTGGGAGGAAAAATATATGTGTAATATGTGACTATGTAAACCAAAAATTGTTGTTTATAAAATGTGTTTTGCATTAACATGTGTTTTGGGTGTCTGGAACAGATTAGATTTACATTATTTTCTATTTTATTATTTTCCATTTTGGTTTCAGTCGGACCTAATGACACTAACCAAGACATTGCTGTAAATCTTTTCATGAACTTATACAATATAATGATTATGTTTATGGCAGACATGCTATATAGAGTATATACTGACATAATGTACCTCCTCTTTAGGCAACAGTAACCAGTCGTTGCTAGATAGATAGTAGCTTTGGATAACCTGAATACATACAAGCTTCCTCTTCATATTTTTCCTTCTCTCTCTCCCTCTTCAGTTTTTCTGTTTTGTGCCTGTGAGAGCTTCCTTTTCTGGCTCTCCAGCTTTTGCTCTCTGTCATCTGTTGACAACACCATTCAAATTAAAACACTTACCCTATAGTGTGTATGTGTGTGTGTGTGTGTGTGTGTGTATCTTGAAAACCTGAGCTTGAAAAGCCTCTTTTATGGTTGCATCTCCTGTTTGGGAACACTTGGTTGTACGTAAAAGGACAAGTGGATAAGATGAAAGCAGTGTGCCGCCATTGTTCAGTAGAGATGGGGAATGGGACGACAAGGTGGAAGGGTGCTGTATGGGGGGAAAATGGGACAATTCCAAGGGTCCAAATAGTTAATTATTAAATAGAAAAAAGGTGGTTCCAATGTTTTTTTTTCAGGGAGCAGCACCCCTGGATGGAACTATTAATAATACGCCTCAACCAATAAGAGACTTTACTACAAATATTTTCCCTGTTTTTGCTGTATTTTGGTTCCATTTTATTTCTACAATGTGTCACGGGTCAATAAAAAAACAAGCATTCATTTTCTACCGCTTATCCTCACGAGTCTTCGGGCGAGAGGCGGGGTACAACCTGGACTGGTGGCCAGCCAATCACAGGGCACATATAGACAAACAACCATTCACACTCACATTCATACCTATGGACAATTTGGAGTCAATTAACCTGGAATGTGGGAGGAAACCGGAGTACCCGGAGACTGCAAGCTCCACACAGAGATGGCCGAGGGTGGAATTAAACTCGGGTCTCCTATCTGTGAGGCCTGCATGTGAACCACTCATCCACTGTGCAGCCAAAAACAAGCATTCATTCATTTATTAATTTTCTACCGCTTTTTCCTCACGAGGGTCGCGGGGGTGCTGGAGCCTATCCCAGCTGTCTTTGAGCGAGAGGCGGGGTACACCCTGGACTGGTGGCCAGCCAATCACAGGGCACATATAGACAAACAACCATTCACACTCACATTCATACCTATGGACAATTTGGAGTCGCCAATTAACCTAGCATGTTTTTGGAATGTGGGAGGAAACCGGAGTACCTGGAGACTGCAAGCTCCACACAGAGATGGCCAAGGGTGGAATCGAACTTGGGTCTCCTATCTGTGAGGCGTGCATGTGAACCACTCATCCACTGTGCAGCCAAAAACAAGCATATTTGTCAAAAATCCTATCACTGTGGCAGTGGGCACTTGGCTTAGAGCACCGACTGCCAGGCAAGAAAGTCCATGTTCCTATTGAGCAATGATTCAGGGTATGACAGCAAAGTCACATGCAATACGCCGTTGATCGCTGAAATGAGTAAAAATGGGACTCTGGAATGCTGTCGCACCATCATTATAAATATGAATAAATAATAAATCAGAGGGCTGACTGCCTCTTTGTGGTAAAGGATCAAAATCAGAAACTAAACACCCTTGTGATAATCCGTCTCTGTTTGTCTTCCTCTGCTATGTCATTTTCTCTTTGACCAGATGGCACATTTGATATTCTTTCCAGTGTCACCTTGCTGAGAACGCTGTCTCTGCGAGTCATACTCACTTTGCTCGTCTTGTTTGTGTCTTTGTTTTTCTCCTCTGCCTGCTTTTATTTTAGTCCTTCCGAGCACCGTGCTTGTCACCGCTCATAAAAGGCACTTGAAACCAGAATGTGTGTTGATCCGCTTTTGTAAAAATAGCTACACTTTAGAACACTGTAAGGTGAAAGTGCCAATGAGTTCTGCTATCTGGCATAAATTGGCACTTTCAGCAGTCCATTATCTCCGCCACTTACACATGCACATGTGTAGCTTGCCATTAAAAATGTACACAGGTAAGTGTCTGTAATTAAATTAACAAAGCTGTTTTTTAGTTGTAAGAGGACGCCTGAGTACCTGCAACAAATGCATACAATCACAGGGAATAGAGAAAACCCAGAAGGGAACCGTGGTACCACCGTGGTAGATACGTATCCACCACAGACATGTGTACACTACAGCCGCTACACACTGAAAAGGCAGTTCAGATGAACACCAAACAAACAAAGATTGAATGCATTGTACATTGTTATTGCTGCATACATGTACTGTATACGTCAGTGATTTTCAACCACTGTTCCGCGGCACACTAGTGTACCTTGAGAAACCGTCAGGTGTGCCGTGAGGAATTATCCAATATCACTTTTTATAGTTAACATTTATTAATCATCATTTGCAAATATTATGTCAATAGCCATTATGTCAATAGTATACATGGACCCAAATATTCCAATTGCATTTGGTTTATTTGCTCAAACGGAAAGAATTGAACAAGGATGGAATATTCCTTTAACCAATCCGATTGAGGTATCTTGTACCCGCTCAGGGTGCCGCCTTCCTCGTGGTGTTTTTCTTCTTCTGTTGTTTATTGGCGGTTGGCAAGCAGCTTTCGTATGCATTAGCGCCATCTGTGGAACAGAATCTAAACACTTTTATACGCCATTCACAAGTGCAGTTTTATTAAAAAAGAAAATATATATCTATATAAAACATGTCCTGAGTTTAATTATAAAATATTAACAAGATTGAATTTGATCTTTTCCTGTTTAAATTTATCCCGGGTGCGTTCTTTCAGCGCATGCTCAGATATGACATAACACGCAGATCCAGACGTTCTTCACTTTTAAAAATGGAGGCCAGCAATCGGCACTGGACTAAGCAAAGTTTGTTTTTGATTCAAACTAAATTTCAAGACTGGACAGACGAAAAACTGTCAATACGGAGTTATTCCAACAAGTGAAAGAAAAACTTGGGGAAGCCGGTATCACGTGATGTTGATGTTCACGTTTTACTGGGCATGCCCTATTGACTATTCTGGTTGATTTTCACGGCGCGTGTAGACAAGAGATTGGAATATTCCTTTCTATGGATACCATTGTTTCCCGAAAGGTCATTTGGAAAGAGAAAAACTGGTCATGTAAACGTGGCTACTGTGGAGTGTCTGTGGTGTAAAGACTGGCAGAGCAATGTAATATTGGTCCGTGTGGCAACACCTACCTTGTTCCTCCGATAGACTTATTGATGCACGTGTGAGGTCGTGGTGACATTTTGTAACATTTTTGGTTAGTGGTGTGGCACGAGATTTTTCCAATGTAAAAAACGTGCCGTGGCTCAAAAAAGTTGAAAAACACTGGTATACGTTTTTTTTTACTTTTTTAACATTTGCAGAAAAAGCACTGTTGGCTGGCATGATATCAATTTGGGAATGTGGGGCTTGTTGACAAAGCAGTTCATTGAGCATCTGATGTAACACATCATACATGTTGTTTGACTGGTAGGGATTGACACTGACATACAGTATTTATGCAGATACTGCAAGATAGTGAGTTTGCGATGGTCCCTGAAATTTGCCATGAAAAAACCCCATACTATTATTCTAAGATTTGTAGAAAATATGTAGTAGACAAAATGCACCACCAAATGTGAAAACAATGTATTTCATTCACGGTGACCTAGCGGTTAGAATGTTGGCTTCATTCAGGTAATGGTGTTTTTTGTGGTATCTTGTGGTAATAATAATGTGAACAGAGGATGCTCTCAGCATTGTTTTGGATCATGCTTGGATCACACACCCAACACCAAATGTACACAATACTACAGCATCATAGAAGAAAAACTCACGTGATAATTTCTCACAAATTAGTCCATTTTTTTATGCATCAACAGATGGTTCCATCCTTGCCAAGAAAGAAGAAATCAAGGAAGCTAATATTGTGAAAGGAGTAAAGCTGTTAACAAACCCGAGATCACAAAGGAAAGATGTTAAGGAGTTGTTGTTTGTGTGATACCCTCCTGTCGGCCCCCCTATGTTCTCTCTTGCCACACTTCGCCCTCTTTTGTCAACAAGAATCTTCAGTTAAGGTAAAAGTGATGTGAAATGTCCATTTATCCATACATACATACCTCATTTATAATAAGAAAAATGATAATATATGTTATTTTTATAGTGCTTTTCAAGGTTAAATAAAGCTAAATAAGAGCAGGAAAAGCACATTAAAATACAGTGAATGGGGCAATGAATTCCAGAGGGTGGGGATAGCGATGGAGAAGGTTCTGTCTCTTCAGGTTTGAAGCTTGGTACTGCAGGGAAGTGCCAGGAGGTTGGAGTCTGAGGAGCGAGGGGGACGCGAGGGATTGTGTGGATGGAGCAGGTGTGTGAGGTATGGAGGGGTCAAACTGTGGGGAGCTTTGAAGGTAATGAGAAGGACTTTGAAATGAACACGTTGGGGGACAGGTTTTGAAGGACGGGGGTAATGTGTTCGCGAGAGCGGGTGGAGGTGAGAAGGCGGGCAGCAGAGTTGTGAATATATTGTAGTCTGTTGAGGGTTTTGGAGGGTGTACCATAGAGAAGGCTATGGTACACAGGCCTCACAGCTAGGACACCTGAGTTCGATTCCACCCTGGACCATCTCGAGGGTTTTCTCCAGGTACTCCGGTTTCCTCCCACATTCCAAAAACATGCTAGGTTAATTGGCCACTCCAAATTGTCCATAGGTATGAATGTGAGTGTGAATGGTTGTTTGTCTATATGTGCCCTGTGATTGGCTGGCCACCAGTCCAGGGTGTACCCCGCCTCTCGTCCGAAGACAGCTGGGATAGGCTCCAGCGCCCCCCGCAACCCTCGTGAGGATAAGCGGTAGAAAATGAATGAATGAATTAATGAATGCTCTATCCCAGGGGTTGGCAAACTACGGCTCGTGGGCCACATCCGGCCCGTCAAGTGATTAAATACGACCCGCCCGTTCTTTCTAAAGTATTTCACTGAAACTTAACAACTGAAACTACGGTGTACCATATAGAAGGCTATGGTACACCATGGTGTACCATAGAGAAGGCTATGCTACACCATAGCTAAGGCTATTGCAGTAGTCGGTTCTGGATGGGACAAATGCATGGATGCAGCCCAGGTTCATTGTTTCACGTGGGGTTCAAATGAAAGAGTAGGGTCTGGTCACGGAGGATGCCAAGGTTGCGGATGAAAGGGGATGGAATGAGGGTGGCGTTGTCAAGTTGGAGACGAAAGTCATGGAAGGATTTTGTGATGTTATTGGGGACCAATGATGATTATATCTGTTTTGTCACTGTTGCGTTTGAGGAAGTTGTGTTAAGGGTGGAGTACGTAGATATGGGAGTTGATGGAGGAGGTGGAGATGTAAAGCTGTCAGCATAGTAACCGTGAAAACTGACGACGACGGATGATGTTTCCAAGTGGGAGAATGTAGAAGACTAAGCACTAAACCTTGGGGAACACCTTGCGATAAAGGGGCTGTGGAGGTGGAGCAGATATTGATATGCCCAAACTGTTGACGATTTGTGAGGTACGACTGTAGCCAGGCCAGAGCAGAGTCAGTGATGTTGAAGCTGGTCTTGAGGCGGGACGGGAGGATAGAATGGCTGACGGTGTCAACAGCAGCGATAAGGTCCAGGAGGATAGTAAGATGGCCGCAGTCGGAGGACAGAAGAAGATCATTAGTGATTTTAAGAAGAGCTGTTTCAGTGCTGCGTTTGGGACGGAAACTGGACTGGAAGGATTCAAACAGGCTGTTTTTAGTTGAGGTGAGTTTGTAGTTGAGCAGCTACGACACGTTCAAAGATTTTGGACAGAAAGGGGAGGTTGGATGTGGACCCGAAATTTGAAAGGTTATTGTAATTAAGAGCAGACTTTTTGAGTGTGATGGTGATTGCTGCCAGCTTGAGAAACTGTGGAAGGGAGCTGGTGGTAAGTGAGGAGTTTAGGATTCCTGTAATCAGAGGAGAGAATATACATTTGGAAGCAGTGAGGAAGGGATAGAATCCAGGGAGCAAGTGGAAGTCTTGATGCTGGTTAGGAGTTCAGTGAGTTGAGATGGGTGTGAAATGGGAGAGCCGCTGAATGAGCCATAGAGCAGAGGGTCGGGGGGCAGCGAGTGAGCAGAGGGGGGATTGAAGTCAATTTTGGACTGGAAGAAAGTTGGAAAATGGTTACATTTGATGGTAGTGAAGGATGAGGAGGAGTCGTCATTGGGCTTTAGCAGTGTGTTGATTGTTGGAACCAGATGTAATGACATTGGAGTAGTATAGTGACCGGGCCGTATTTAAAGCATCTTTGTACTGCTGTAACATCCATGTAAGCTTGGAGATTAACAGGTAGGCCAGATTTCTTGTACAGTCTCTCAAGCTGCTGTTTATGGGATTTCATTCAGGAGACCATTTTGGTTTTTAAGGGGCCAGTTCATCAAGACAGGAGGAGAGGTTGTTGTTGTAATAAGTGGCCAGTTCACAGTGTGTTTTGCATGTACTATATAATACTGACAAACGTTTTCCCTTGAGGGCCACATGATGACGAATAAAAGCATGCAAGGGCTACTTTGATACAGTATTTTGTTAAGTTATATACAGCGTATTTCAAGAAAAAACTGCATTACAGCTTTGGATATGGGTGAAAAAAATATTTAAAATATATTAGTATTAGTGTAAAAATATTAGTATGAACTTTGATCTTTTCTTTTTTTTTAATTTTTGCTGTCATGTTTATTTATTTTATTATTTATTCTTTCTATTTCTTTCTATTTATTCTATTCTAAATATTTCCACTATGACTTCTTTTAAAAGTTTATTTTTATTATTATAAAACAGCCGTTGTTTGGTCTATTTCTGCTCTTTTTTTATTATTATTATTTCAACTTTCTTCTTGGAAATTTTCTCCTCCTAATTCTGACTTATTCTCATCACATCATCTTTATTGTTGTAACATTAGACCTTTTTCTGCAACCTAATTTTCCAAAAATTACAACTTTAGTTTTGGTTTTGTTTGTTTCCAAATTGTCATAACTCGAAAAAAATTGTTTAATATTTCAACTTTATGCTAGTATATTGATGCTATTTTATATATATACTGCAACTTTTTTGCTTAATATTTTGACTTTATTCTTATGACATTATAACTTTTTTGGCAACGTAATTTTCCAAAAATTCAGATGGATTCAAAATGTCACGTCTTTTTTCTTTAATATTTAAATTTGATGCTACTAAATTTATTTTTCCTCATATTATGCCATTTTTCTTGTGAAAGTACATATTTTTCTCATTAGATTACAACTTTAAAAAAAATTTAATTACTGCCGATTTTATCCTTGCTGTTGCTTTTTTTTTTTATTGTTAAATAATATAAATAAAACAGCCGCGGGCTGGAAATGACCCTCTAGCCGCACATTGGACACCCCTGAACTAGTGTAATGTAATGACAAAAGGAAGTAATGTTGATACTAAACATGGATGACACAAAGCTTGTATTTTATTAAAAATGTAACCATAGTACAAAATTAAAAAAATAGATGTGTTAAGGGGGGTTACATCAAATTTCTTCAGGGTTGGCAGGTGTGAAACGACTGAACACGCCTCCTACTGTATGTAACAGTACCCACCAGTCCAGTTCCCCGTGAGAGGAGAGTTCACATTTCCATTCCTCAATTTGTAGCAATGAACTTAAAAAGCATCCATGTATGTCCGTGTCCGGTGGGGACTGTCGCGCTTTCATAGGCACACGGGTGAGAACATGAGACGAGCCAGCAGTTAGGCTGTTTTTAATTTCTTCAGGGAATCTGAATGGAGCCTCTCTCAAGCTCAGGGATATTTGAAACAAGTTTCTTACCCCATTTTCTATCATGTCTCTCTGGTACAAATCACGTTGGTCATCTTCGAAAAGGATGGTAGAAAATTCTTCTGGTCCCAAATGGGAGTGGGAGTAGAATAGTAAATAGTAGGACAGTGAGAGGATGACCTGGGATGGTTATAAAGGACAATGTCAACATTCCTAGCTCCATCCTGAGCATTCCTCACTGCTCTCGGAAATAACAATACTCCTGTGGTTTAATTAGGAATATTTGATGGGCAGGGCCCACAGTGTGGAGGAGGCACCCATATATGTTAAGTTATTGGATACCAGAGAAGGTTGTGTTATCGTAGCTCAGGTTAACTGAAACTACTACATACTTTGTGCATTTTTGTAAATTTCGTTTTGAAAAACTGCATTAATATCTTGAATGTTGTGTTCATCGAATCGTCATGCTGATGACACAGTTCTACTTTCTTTGCTTTCTGCACCAAATCTACACCATAGCTCTGTTCTTCAGGACTTTATCACCTGGTGTGACGACGTTTGCCTGCAACTCAACCCAACCAAGACCAAAGAGGTGATTGTGACATACAGCAGCAAGCAGAGACAACTTGTAGAGGCCATCAGTACCACCATCGTGGGGAACCGGTGGAGGTGGTCGAGGAGTATAGGTACCTAGGCACTATATTTGACGGCCTTCTGAGGTTTTCATCCAACACAGAGGAGATCCTCAAGAAGTGCCATTAGAGGCAGTACATGTTGAGGAAGCTGAGTTCCTTTGGAGTGAACAAAAAAATTTTGCTGACCTTCTACTATGCTTTTATTGAGAACATTTTGACCTTTTCATTCATTTCATGGTTTTATTCACTGTATCTACAGGACCGGACTCGTTTAATCAGTATTTCAAAAGTTTGTTCCAAAATCATTGGCCATCCTGTGAGAGCTCTTTCTATACACTATACACACTTGTTATACTTTTTAAAATTATTTAATTACTATTTATTCTCTTAGGTACGTGTGTGTTCAGTAGTGTCTGCTCTTTTACTTGTCCTTGTCTGCTTTCTACATTTTTATTCCATATGCTGCTCTCTGTGTCCTTTAAATTGCCCCTAGGGGATAAAGTGTTTTTGAACTTTGAACTTGAACTTTGAATTGGACTAATCACCCAGACAAACTAAGTAGCAGTAATCTACTGTATGGTCTTGCCCACTATGCCCACACCTGGTTATTTACAACTTTGCCTTTGCCGTGGTATAGTCTTAATTTTCCCATTTAGATGTCTTGAAAAGGGTTTTAAAAGTGTTTCAATTTGGACTTGAACAAAAGCCCCTTTGACTGATGGGTGATGTGAAATTAGAAGATGAAAAGCCAGATGAACAGTGTGGTCTCAATGAGGCACGTGTGGTCTCACACAATTAACTCTTTGACTAGACCGAACCCCATTGCCAATGCACTCTTGCATTTCCATGTTAATGACCTCAGTCTGAGCGTTTGTCATTGTTATAACAAGATGACAGAATTAACGGAGCAGTAAAACAGGAGTCCTCATCCAAAAATGACAACAAAGGACGGGATGTAATTTAAGCACCTTGTGTGTATTTTTACTAGAACCTGAACACTGGGTTGAGGAATTACGAAGATTTGCTTCAAGGTTAAAGGGTCATCCTTTGTTTATCATGGTCAATTGGTTCCACGATTTCTGAATTTCTGTGATGTAAGATTCAATATTAATAACATTAAGACATAACATTAATATCGGCTTCTAACATTATTAGAGCCCTCTAGACATGAAATAATACAAATATAGTCACATTTACTTTCGTATTACCCTTTATAGTGGCTATGATCATATGAAATAAGTCATACTAGACATCAATAACTTAAATATCATATTATTATCAATTCAATTTCAATCAATATCTTAATTTTTCTGGATAACGTGTTTGCTGCTGTGGCTATTGTCTTGCCAATGTGTTGTAATGGTGGCTTTAAAAGGCCTTGTATATTTTTTATATATCTTTCATTCATTTCTACTACTCACGTATGCAGGGTCTTGAGACACATGCTAACTCGCAAACTAGAGAGCTAGCAACCTAAACCGTAGCCTTCAAGTTATTTCCTTTAAACTTAAACGTAAAAAAACAAAAACTTACCACTTCCACACGGATAGGGAGGATAACTATTAACAGTTATTTAACCTTTAACATGAACATTAATCAAACGTAATAATTTTTTCTGGGTACATGATACCATACAGCATCCATATCAAACTTGTGCGGGCTGCACTAACATTAAACTTTCATATCAAGGCGGGGGCCTCAAACTAGTGTCCGGGCCGCGTGTTTGAGACCCCTGGTCCATAGGTATGAATGTGAGTGTGAATGGTTGTTTTTCTATATGTGCCCTGTGATTGGCTGGCCACCAGTCCAGGGTGTACACCACCTCTCGCTCAAAGTCAGCTGGGATAGGCTCCTGCGTACCCCCACGACGCTAATGAGGATAAGACAATGGAATGATTGAACCAATTAACTGCAATAAATGAGGGACAACTGTTTATGGAGGCCGGCAAAATGATTGAGTTTTTGCAATTTATGTTGTGATGAATTCATGTTCTTATTGTGAGACATTTTTTTTCTGAACGAGAAATCTCATCATGACTTAATATTGTTTGCTCATTCAATTTAGCATTCCTTATTTGGGATATTAGCAGATCAGGCCCTTCAATTCTTCGAGTAATTCAACTCATATTTCAGGTTAAGGCTCATAGTTTGTTGAAACTGTCATCAACTGCTGCATGTTGACAAAAATCCTACAGCACTTTGGGATAATCCTGTCAACGCTGCACAGGGTGGGCATGGATTAGTTTATTACCATGTCTCGTCTGAGCAAGGGCAGGGTCTTGACCCAGTCTGGTGTCATTCAGGATTCCTACATGTTGGGCTTTTCTCCTAAACCCCCCATAGTGTTGATTACAAGTATACTGATTGTCGGCCGCAGTGCCATAAGGGGATTTTTATCCTTGCTGGTTGCAGATGGCACAGAGGTCAAGTCCACCCCTGGGTCACCATGTTGGGGTCACTACTTAATGAAACCATATCGGATTTGACGTATAAGATGGTGGCCTCTGTGCTGTCCAACACCCGGCCACCACAAGAGAAAATGGGGTTAGCAGAGGTTAATCAACTGCAATTTCTTGTTCCCCTGCCAGATATTTTCTTTCCAACTGTGAATGGCGGGTGGCTCCGTTGCTAAAAACAGTGTGTGTTCATGCTAGTGTGCATGTGGTAAGGGGAGTCATAATATTAATTCTTTCATTCATTTTCTACCGCTCACGAGGAGGAGTACTCATTGTCGGACACACTTTGTCAGAGGCACCGCATTCACTAACTGCGGACAATCTTGGCACAATGTCGGTAGTGGAAATGTGATCATTACACTTTTTTGTGGGACCACTTGTTGATGCACAGCGTGTCCAATGCAACGTGAATGCACCTTTCTTCTTCTCAGCAACATATTTCATGTTCACAAAAACAGTCCTGTGTGAAATGCCGCTGTCAGATGAAAATATTTTTCTCTTGCTAGGAACCGCCAAATACAATAATTTCTGCCTGAGCTTGTGTTGTGGAAAAAATTTACCTTACTAAAAGAGAATGCCTGAAATAAAGACAGAGTTGCGCAGTTTATTTCTTTTGCAAAAGAGGTCAGACAGAAACATACATCATGCGTGGCAGTCTGTAGGTGTCTGACAAAGAGTGGTCTCTTGGCGGGAACTTTTATACTCCATAGCATGCAAATGAATTACATATCAAAAGAAAGGAGACGTTCTTGTCACTCCCCCGGCACCATATGGGGGTTAATTTACATCCTCATCACAGCATGGTTTGTCTCACCCTGGCTAGATAGCTTCCTGACTGAGAGATCAACAATATGATGAGACCCTCTGATGTCTTCTGTCCCGTAAAGGGAAGCTTTGATCCAGGTGTGGCTTCCTGAGCCATTGTTTGTTACCCCCAGGTTACAGATAGCCTCCCGCTGGGCTCACAGTGCTTGAAAGGACCGCGGGATACACTCAGATACCAGGTTCACGATACTTCAGATGACTATGTGTAACTCTAAAAACTAAGCTATACATGTCTATGACCTAATCTTTATATGTAAACTGTAAATATTCCCATCACACTCCTCCCTTTTGATTATCAACTAATCACAAATTATAGCCATTTATCTATAACACATACATCAAACTTCAGAAATTCACACAGATTCAATCTCAGTTGTCACAAGCGTGTTACGACAAAAAGTATATGTATTCGTGATAGTCAAAGCGAACGAGATAAACACTAAAGAGAGCAAAGGAAAAGACAAACAAAAGTAACAAAATAAAAAAAAAGAAAGAAAAAAAATAATACAGAGAATCAAATACCATACCCCGGTAATGTGCCAGCTCCTATATTGTTTCTATTGAGTCTCTGTTTTAATTGTCATTGGTGTCCATTATTATATCCTCATCGTGATATGGTGCAAGCCAATTTGAGACAGGGAGTATCTCTGTGCCTTTTTCATCTGTGGGTAACTGGAGGTATTGACCTACAGTTGCTCCAACCCATTTCAGCATGAGGACTTTTAGACAAGTTAGTAACATGGTACAGAAACAAATAGCCAATGCTAACATGATGCAAATGGGTATTAATATTTGCAATAACAGTGCGCCCCAGGGCCCAAATCTTTCTGACAGCCAATCCAGGGCTGAAGAGCCTGCACTAGGGGAAGGACTAAACCGTGATGTTATGGTTTCTAAAATATTCACCAGTTGGGTGATGTTGTCATGTGGATCAGGGGCCAATACGCAACAAGCGTCGCTGCTAATATTTAGCGCAGCGCACATTCCTCCTTCGGATGCGAACAAGTAATCGAGCACCATTTCATGTTTTAAGATTACCTCACGATGATTTTTAGCTGCATTATTCAAATGTGTCATTGCTCTCGTGTTGGTTGACATGTATGCAAACAGATCTGCTGTGATGTTATCAATGTGATCTGCCAAAAATGTAACTCCATACCATGGGAGTAGCCCAATGCCCCATTTTTCACCTAGAGAAATTCTGTAATGGTAATAATCTTTAGACTCAAATGATGCCATTTCTCTTTTAGATTTATGCCCGCTCATGGAGTGGCTGATGTCTAGATGAGGATCAGTTAGATTTGAAATTGGGATGATTGTCATTGGTGTGACCAATTCAGCTAAGTAACAACAACCAATGTAATCAGGTGGGAGAAAGTGGTAATACTGATCCCCACATATCCAATAATAATTCGGCATGCTAGCTAACCCAGGAGTTGATGATATGACCTTGATATTTGACAGATTGTGTGATGGTAAAACTATGTCTACTCTCCCACACATAGCAGTTGCACCCCTCGTGGTGTCCGTTACCCCCTCACTGGCTTCACATTTAGAACAGTTTGACCATCCCAAGAATATTCCTGTTTTGATGTCAACAACATTTGGTCTACTGGAACATGATTGTTTTTGTCCTCTACAGACACAAAAAGACGGTCGAGCTTTGGAAGGCAACACTTTCCCCGCTTTGGTGCGAAGTCCATTGTCTGTGGAATTATCTGGAAATGACCATGATTGTTGGCAAAATTTCAGACAGACGCTTTTGTCAAAATATTTGTTGTCTCCATTGAAACTCTTCATTAGTTGTTTGCATGCTGCTTGTGTCCAAACGGATGTCTGTCTGTTTAGCACTGCCTCCCGAGACAATGTCAAAATACACCTAGTTTCAGCTTCTGTCAGGGGTTCAGCCTGATATGGCATGACGTTTTCCTGTGTCAGGGGGTGTGGGAAGCAGGCCAAACATGATGTGTTTGGCAGGGTTGTTCGAACTGTAGCCAGCAGCCAGTGATACCATTTGTTTTTTTGCCAGGAGTTGGGTACCTTCAGATCCTCCGGCTGGTACCACCAATCCGCTGTCCTCGGAGTCCTCCATGTTCCCGGTGTGTTCTGGTCATGTGAGGTGTTATGGTTCTGAGGTCCTTGTGGTTTGCAGTTCCACCACAATAATGACATCACAACGATGAGGGGGACGATGACCGCAATACAAGCTGGCCATGAGATCTTGGAGCCCTTGTATTTCCATGAATTCCACGGCTTTGGAGGCTGATGTTCCATTTTGTTGCACTCAATCAGTTGGCCCTCTTCACTGCAGCACTCGCAATTCTACAGTTGGTCAGGTGCCGGAGTTCGGAGTGCGAGCCAGTGAGCCCAAAACGCCCCCCAAACTCACATCTGGGAAAGCAGAGCACACAGTGAAGATTCCCTTCCTTTTGAGTGTTGTTGGAGTTGCCAAACTCTTATGATGTCGTCTGTTGTTCCGGTTGGTTGTTGATCTTCTTGCAGTGGCTGGCGTGTATCCACGTTGCTCTTTCGACCACCTTAACAGCAGTGTAGGTCGTCAGCAGCACCAGGAATGGACCCCGCCACCTCTTAGACTTCCAATGCTTCCTCCTCAGGTCCTTTATCACAATATAGTCGCCTGGAACAATGGAATGGAGTGGCTTGGTTGCTGGCTTCGGAAGAGTGTCTTTCACCTGTCTGTGGACATCAGAAAGAGAAGAAGACAAGATTTCACAATATCTTAACATGGCATCCTCGCAGTGGGAAGTAGGGGGAGCAGACCCTCGCTCAGCTGGACCCATTCCCACATCTGGAGGACGTCCAAACAGTATCTCAAATGGACTTAGATTTGATCGGGCACGCCGTCTCATCCTCATATACATGAGTACTATGGGTAATGCTTTCGTCCATGACAGACCTGTGTCTTCACAGCATTTGGCCAATTTTGTTTTTAATGTGCCGTTTTCTCGTTCAACTGCTCCCCCACTTGCTGGGTGGTAAGAGCAATGTTGGCGCATGTCAATTCCTAAAAATTGCCCCAGTTGTTTTATAGCTTCACTCACAAACGGGGTTCCATTGTCACTACTGATTTTTGCGGGAATTCCCCATCTAGGAATAATTTCCATCAGTAGCGCTTTTGCAACTGCAGCACTGTCTTGTCTTGAAGTAGGACATGCTTCGACCCACTTAGAGAACATATCGACCATTACTAAACAGTATTTTTTTCCCATCACTTGGTGTAAGTTCAATGAAATCAAGCATCAAATGATCAAATGGGAAGTTTGGCTGTGGGTGTGCTGCTTGAGGGACTGGGGGGCTTCTTCCCGTGTTGTGTGTAGCACAAATGTGACAGGAGTGGCAAAACTTTTGTGCATATGCGCTGAACCCTTTTGTGAACCAATGCTGTCTTATGGACTCATACATTCCCCCTTTTGACGCGTGGTCTTTACCATGCGTCAACTTTGCAAAATGATGGAAAAAATGTTTGGGCAAACAGGGTTTGTTGTCGGGACCTCGCCATACATTATTGTCTTTGATGCAACCAGCTTTGCGCCAAAGTTGCACTTCTTCCGCAGAGGAAAAATTTTGCATAATAGTAAGTGAATGAGGAAGGGCGTCTACTTTGGAGAGCAACATGCGGGAATGCGTCACAGCTTGTGCGGCGGCGGCACGAGCAGAGGCATCTGCTCGGGCATTTCCAAGGGAGACAGGATCAGAAGCCCTGGTGTGAGCGACACATTTACATACAGCAATAGAAGCAGGTAAAAGGATCGCGTCTAGTAAATCTGCCACCTTGTCATGATTCAGAATGGGTTTCCCGTCTGATTTGAGAAATTTGCGGTGTTTCCAAAGGGCACCAAAATCATGTACAACCCCAAAGGCATATCTGGAATCCGTGTAGATTGTAACTGTTTTGTTTTCTGCCAATTTGCATGCTTCTGTGAGGGCAACCAATTCCGCCGTTTGTGCTGAGTAATGGGGTGGTAGTGGCCCAGAGGCTAATGTTTCATGATTTGATACAACAGCGAAACCCACTCTGTTACGACCGGTGACCGGATCACGAGACGCTGAACCGTCAACAAACAATACAAGATCAGGATTTGAAAGAGGGGTCTCAGAGAGGTCAGGACGGGGTGTACAAACCTCAGTCAATACAGACACACAGTTATGTTGCTCGCCATCACCGCTAACAGGTAACAGTGTGGCAGGGTTCAAGACATTGCAGCGTTTGACAGTTATGTTGGGCATGTCAAGCAGAACAGTATTGTAACGCAACCACCTAGCAGTGGAAAGATGAGATGTCTTTTGTTCAAGAAGTATGAGAGAGACAGCGTGTGGGACCAAGAGAACAAGATCAGAATAACCCACAATGTCTCGTGATGACATAACTGCTTTTTCCGCAGCTGCAACAGCACGCAAGCAACGTGGAAGACCTGTAGCGACAGGGTCAAGTTTGGAAGAGAAATAGGCAACCGGTCTCAATCGTCCGCCATGATTTTGTAATAACACAGAAGTCATACAGCCATTGCGTTCATCAACAACTTGGGTAAAAGGTTGAGACGGATCAGGAAGGCCCAAGGTGGGTGTGGATTGCAATGCAAGCTTCAAGTCAACAAATGCCTGTTCTGCATCTGAAGTCCATGTGACCTTGTCATGTGCTTGCAGATTTTTTCCATGAATAACGGAACTCAATGGAGCTTCCAAGATAGCATAATTAGGGATGAAAGTTCGGCAGTAAGAGCACATTCCCAAGAAAGACAGCAGTTGTTTCTTTGTCAGAGGTTTCGGAATGTTTTGGATTGCTTCGGCACGTTTAGGGGACAATGATTTTCCTTCGTGGGTGATAATATGTCCCAGAAATGTGACTTCCTGTTTGACAAACTGCAATTTTGCCAGGCTAGCTTTGTGTCCTTCTGCAGCAAGATGTTTCAACAACAAGATTGTATCTCTCTCACACTGTTTAGATGTCGGGGCACAAATCATAAGATCATCCACATATTGTAACAATGCTGTGCCAGCGGTCAGACATAAGGATTCCAAGCTCCTTCTGAGTGCTTCATTGAAGATGGTAGGTGACTCACAATAGCCCTGACACAACCGTGTGAAAGTATAACTCTTCTCTTGAAAGTTAAAGGCAAACCAGAACTGGCTATCGGGGTGGACGGGGACACTAAAGAATGCATTTGCTAAATCCACCACCGAAAACCACTGTGCATTTGAGGGAACTTGTGAAAGGATAGTGTATGGGTTGGGGACATTGGGGGCACGAGGCTGGACAGCAGCATTAACTGCCTGGAGGTCCTGAACAAATCTCCACTCAGTAGGTTGGCCTTTGTCACGGATTTTCTTGACAGGAAAGATGGGCGTACGAACAGGTGAATCGCTACATGGAATAATGACACCTGCTTTTCTCAAGGATTCAAACACTGGGGTTATTCCTTCGATGGCTTCTTGCTTTAAGGGATATTGTTGTTGGCAGGGTCTGTATGTAGATTTTGGTCGTATTACTACAGGTTCAGTATTCCTTATCAGACCAACATCATGTTTATCTTGTGCCCATAGTGTTTTAGGGACCTCCAGTAGAGCAGGGATGGCTGCAGCTTCAGACTCAGACAAAAAACAAGACGAGACAACACAAGAAACCAGCTGGACAGTCCTTTCCGAGTGTATTTTGGCCGAAAACACTTTTTTGAAAGAATCCAATTTAGGACTGTAATATATGGACGAATTATTTGTGCATTCCCAATCGGACGCAATATAGCATGCATGTACAAAGGGGCCCACATTTTTCCATTCATCAGTGTCTCTTTTAGAAAGAGGCACATGAGGAATGGAATCTTTGACGTCAAAGAATGGTACTTGAGTAGAATCAAGGAGCACTAGGGCAGCACTTTTATGCCCAGACCAGAAAATATCTGAAAGTGTCAGACATTCAACCCCGTTTCTTTCTCTATACCACTGTTGTTCATATGAGATATCAGTACCCATAGAAATGTGTGATGTGCAGTGTAATGCATCAGTTGGCATGAATTGTGTGTTCATGTGCATGTGAGAGAGAGCAAATAGATCCTTAACCTCCTCCATTAGTTGGGCAATTATGTCACCAGTTTGCAACTTCCATTGGTATGCATATAACTGATTGGCCGTTTGTTTCACTAATGTGTGAGCATCAGGTTCAGTGTCAGTTCTGACAACTTTAACTCCATCTGCATTAGAAATAAGGCCAATTTTTAGTCGACACATTAAGTCACGTCCCAACAAGTTAACTGGACAGCAGGTAGAGAGTAGGAAGGCATGCTTGAATTTTGGCAATGTGTCTTCTACACAAATGAGCGGAATGGTGAATCGCTCTCGGACTACTTCCCCTGATGCGCCAATAGAGTTAACATAATTGCTACTCAACTTTGGAGAGGTTATGAACTCGTTGTTCTTTATGACAGAGTGTGTTGCACCGGAGTCGACGAGAAAAGAGATAACTTTTCCATCTACCTCTAAATTATATTTCGGCATTTTCTGAAAGGGGGGTGTATCATACTGTACATATGTACCCATCAGAGGGGGTGTACTTATTTCAAGAGAAGGGATAGAAGAAGAAGAAGAAGAAGAAGAAGAAGAAGAAGAAAAAGATGACAGTGTGTCACCATGTGTGTATATGGACAAGTGTGCGGTACCGTCAGCCTTCATGTCATCCTCAGGTGTCAGATGAGTCAGAGTAGGCAGCAACCCGTCACGCCCCTCCTCCCTGCCTCAGTCTGCATCCTCTGTTAGATTTTCCATGCATTCCTTGGCCCAATGTCCTCTCTTATTACATCTGTAGCATATATCACGAAACTGCAGAGGTTTTCTTTGAGGAACCAGATAATTCCTTCTTCTTGTAGATGAATGTCTCTGGTTTTGTGATCTTTCTTCCAATGGCGCATCTTTGTTGATAGATTGGTACATTGTAACGGCAGCCATGTGCAGCTCTTTCCCAACTTTGTCCTTCTTCCGCTTTGCTTGTTCCTTAAGGTTACCCTCAGCATGTAGAGCATGACGGCGTATCTCCTCAAGGCGTGCATCGTTGTAAGAAACACAACTTCTTTTTGTTTCTGTGGAAATTTCTGGTTGTAATCCATTGAGGAAGCTATGTTTCAAAAAGGATTCCCAAGTGGAAATGTCATCTCCCAAGGTAGCGGGACGGTGAAGGCCACTATGAGTGTTAAAAACTTCAACAAGTCTGGCATAATAATCTTGAACAGTTTCATCCTCTCTCTGTTTGCAGGCACTTATCTTGGTTGTATCCATGCGAAGTGGAAAAACGCGACAGAATATGTCACACAGGGCTGTTACGGCCTCCCTGTACGCCCTATTTTCTGGATTGTTCCAGTCGTGGTGACCTCTGCGAATGTCAATCACAGGGTATCTCCCAGATATTTTTGACCACTCCCCTGCACCCATCTTTAGGGCCAAAAGACGTTTCAATTCGAAAAGAGTTGGACTAAATTCCTGACAGAATGTGAGAAGTTCAGTGGCAAACCTTTTCCCAGAGTTCCTTGGGTTTGGTAGATGAGTCATAGCTTGTTTGATATCATCTTCTGACCATGGTCGAAAGACCAATTGAATTCCAGTGACTCCTGCCACTTCAACCATCGGCATTTGTTGAACCATGTATTGTTGACCAGCCAGTCTGGAGCGTGTGTGATCGGCCACAGGGGAAATTGCCCTTATGGAAGCTGACCACTGGGAGTTCGGTAGTTCATATGGAGAAGATATGGTGGAAGGATTTGATGATGTGTCAGCAGTTGATGTTGGAGCAACAGGTGGTGTCCAAGCAACAGGTGATGGAGATGGTGCAACATTGGTTGGCATTGTTATAGTCGAAGTTGGTGGAGCAGCGTGTGTTGACACTGGGACAGCAGGATAAGGTGGTGGGGGAGGTGCGCGATCGAGGTCCTGGTCCACTCTGAGACACTGAGGCACTGTAGGATACAGAGAAGAAGCCGCATTCTGAGAAGTTTTGTCTGTTCTATTCATGTCACTGTGAGAGACCCTCATTTGAGATGAGTTATCTACTTCTGTGAAAGAAGTAGATGTGGGTGTTTGGGTGTGATTGTTGGTGTTTTCAGGCATGGTTGGAGTAAAAGTGTGTGCATTTTGTGTGTGAGTATCAGCTTTGTTTGTGGTGATATTTCTATTCTGTTTTCTCTCCCTAATCTCTGCTTCTTCCTTCCACAAAGCCAGTGCAGTAAAATGGTCTTCAATGTCATCATAGTCTTTCTTTGACACCTTTGTTTTTACCTTTTTTGACCTTATGTAAAGGTTTATTTTTTCCTCAAGCACAATCAACTTGTTCAGGCTGAGAGATCCCTTTTCTGGGAATCCAAACTCAGTTATCCATACATCTACTGGGCGTAAAGCTCTTTCCCCGTATTTAATTTTCATGCATGTAATGATCGGGCTTGTGACATCTACAATGTCCTTGAATTTTTGTTTATTTGACTGATTTCCCATATCTACAAGTGTCACTACCTGTGCACAGTTACTTTTAGACGAGGCCGTCGCCCCGAATCCGAATTGTTTCCTGCTACAATTGGAAAAAGCTTAAAGGTGGTACTCAATCCTGAAGGTCAATATAAATTAACGTCAGCTTCTACCTACCCATTGGCGGTACTCAACCCTGAAATTGAATGGCAGGTATGTCTATGAGCATGACTGAATTCTGAAAACTGGTTTCAGCCTCAACATATCCATCGACAAGTTTTGCGCATTAATTTCAGCTTCTACCTGCCCTTTGGCGGTACTCAACCCTGAAATTGAATGTCAGTTATGTCTATGAGCATGACCAAAATCTGAAAATTGGTTTCAGCCTTGACATATCCATCGACAAGTTTTGAGCATTAATTTCAGCTTCTACCTGCCCATTGGCGGTACTCAACCCTGAAATTCAATGTCAGGTATGTCTATGAGCATGGTCGAAATCAGAAAACTGGTTTCAGCCTCGACATACCCATCGACAAGTTTTGAGCATTAATTTCAGCTTCTACCTGCCTAACAGCGGTACTCAACCCTGAAATTGAATGGCAGGTATGTCTATGAGCATGGCTGAAATCTGAAAACTGGTTTCAGCTTCAACATACCCATCGACAAGTTTTGCTCATTAATTTCAGCTTCTACCTGCTGATAAATGCCACTGCAGCGGGGTTGAGCCTTTTCTCAACCAGCCAGCCCTGCAGTGACACGTGACCAAATATATATATGGGAAATATTAAGGTGTGTGTATTGTTAAATTATGTCAGAATACAGTATTTATTTCAGGATTCTCACCGTGAAAAGGACGGAGTTCCACTCTTATAAGAGATTCCAGTGGAGATGGTCTGGATTCTGGACGTTCAGCCCTCCCTTCTCTTAGTCAATGAGGTAGAGGCTGGAAAATGAATTTACTTCCAGGATGATCAGTCGCTGTTCGTCGCAGGTCCAGATCCAATCAGCCAAGGAATCCCACTTCTGACACCAAATTGTTGTGGAAAAAATTTACCTTACTAAAAGAGAATGCCTGAAATAAAGACAGAGTTGCGCAGTTTATTTCTTTTGCAAAAGAGGTCAGACAGAAACATACATCATGCGTGGCAGTCTGTAGGTGTCTGACAAAGAGTGGTCTCTTGGCGGGAACTTTTATACTCCATAGCATGCAAATGAATTACATATCAAAAGAAAGGAGACGTTCTTGTCACTCCCCCGGCACCATATGGGGGTTAATTTACATCCTCATCACAGCATGGTTTGTCTCACCCTGGCTAGATAGCTTCCTGACTGAGAGATCAACAATATGATGAGACCCTCTGATGTCTTCTGTCCCGTAAAGGGAAGCTTTGATCCAGGTGTGGCTTCCTGAGCCATTGTTTGTTACCCCCAGGTTACAGATAGCCTCCCGCTGGGCTCACAGTGCTTGAAAGGACCGCGGGATACACTCAGATACCAGGTTCACGATACTTCAGATGACTATGTGTAACTCTAAAAACTAAGCTATACATGTCTATGACCTAATCTTTATATGTAAACTGTAAATATTCCCATCACAGCTTGTTTTGAGCTTGAGGAAGGAAGAAGAGTATTTCGCCTACAGCCACGGTCATAAGGAAGCCCGCTCCTCTGTGACATCACAAAGGAACAGTTTTACCACACCTTTTGAAATAGAGCATTTTGAGCCATGCCAAACTTCTTTCAGGGCTCACTTCCAAATGTGCAAACCTCATTATCTGAAACTTTGGCATCGAGAATACAACATTTGAACTACATTCATCGGTCAGTAAAGTGGAAAAAGCACAACATTTTAATCCTCTGCTGAATGAATGAATACATTTCACCGCCAAGATGGAGTATCCAAGCACACCAGCAAGTGATCCTATTGGTTCACAAATTTTGTTTTTGTTATTTAATATTTTTGTTTTTGAGGGCACTATGAGATGGTGGTAGGAGTTTGTGCTGAGGTACTATTTGCTAATAAAAGAGCATGTCCTGAAAGTCAGTTGAAGATTCCCTCTGACCATTTTCTTGTGCAACTCAAGCTCACCACAATATGTTTAAGACCCTTTTTCTATTAGTTTGAGACCGGCTTTTGGTTTTATCCATTTGATGTGAGAAGTATTGGGGCCGTCAGTGTCCTGCCTGTAGAGGATGTGAAATGAGCATAAACACCCTCTTTCTTGCGGCACCGTCTAGAGAATGCCACCCTGGGAAATTGCCTGTGTGGCCCATAGCTAAATATGTAGCCGCTGGATACCAGATCAGTAGATTGGATTTATTTGCTTTTCTGACCCGAGTTTTCTGATTACCTCAGATATCTCGGCCACAGTCACAAGAATGTCTCCTTCCTCTATGGAAGGTGTGTCAGTGGCATTGAGGCTCTTGAAGTATTCACCACCATCAGCAGACATCCACCACACTGTAAAGAGCATGGAGGAGAGTCCTGCTTCCCCCTCTTTTTCAATTTTTATTCACGTACCCCCTTGGGCAATTGACGTACCTCTGAGGGTACTCGTGCCCCACTTTTGGGATATTTATTTATCTGTTACATGTCGTAATCAGCCCGATATATCGGCCAATCGATATATCAGTCTGGCTGTACATTAACAGACCTTAACCCCTGACTCCTGAAAGCGCATCAGGGCTCGACAATAACGATGTACCGATGGCCTGGGGCAAGTTAAAACAAAATTTGGGGCAAGTAAATCCAATCAGTGAAGTGCACTTTAGCATGCCATACTGCCAAGAGTTTTTTTAAAAGCGGTACTTGTTGGGTGTTGGTAAAAACACGGACTGCGTAATTCCGGTGGTAATTTGCAAACCAATCCTTGCAAATCTTGAAATGGACCAATCAAAATCGTTAATTTAGACCGCGGTCCACAGTCCGCGTTTTACCCACACCGGTACTTGTTCGCGATCAACCAATCAGCGATCGTTTGACTACGAAAACATCTATCATGGCGTCGCTGCCAACATCGTCTAATTCTTCAACAACCAAAAAGTGATGAAAATTAGCGGCAGCAAACCAAATGATGGCACAGGTGAGTGAATCACATTGCTGTGACAATTTGAAGTGGTCACAATGAAACCCCAGCGATTAGATCCAATACCAAGTGCTGATTTTGCACAAGCTACAAAATCTAGCGCTTCCATTTCTCTGTGTATTTTTCTCACCTTTGCTTCACAAATTATTGTTTGACCATTGAGAATTTTTTCTGGATTAAAAACACATTACTAGTACACACATGTGGTCACTGTGGTGCAGAACTTATAAAGGGAAAAGTGCCTAGAAGTCTCTTGACAATCCAGATTTGCATGCAACATCATGATCTATGTAGGAAAACAACCACAAGAAATGATAATCATTTCATCTTTATTTGAGATTCTCATGTGATGCCACAAAAATTAGATGATATCATTATGGCAGTCTTTTCATTTTACATGGGGCAAGTTCGGGCAAGTAGTTCTCACCTTAAGGATTCCCTATGGGCAAGTCATTTTGGTTTTTAATGTAGAGCCCTGCGCAAGAACAATTAGTTGAGTTTGAGCTGTACAACTTTTATTTATCAGGGATTTGTAATGTCTTCATGATCCCCAAGACTTTTGGAAAAATATGCTGTCGTCTCTGACAAGACAAAAGTTGAACTTTTGGAAGGTGTGTATACCATGACATCTGGCGTAAAAGTAAAGCCACATTAAAAAAAAATCTTATCGACAGTAAAATGGTGGTGGTGGTGGTAGTGTAACCTGGAAGATTTGCTGTGATAAATGGAACCATGAGTTCTGCTGTCTACCAAAAAATCCTGAAGGAGAACATTCAGCCATCTGTTGGTGACCTCAAACTGAAATCAACTTGGGTTCAAGAGCGGGACAATGATCCGAAACTCAGCCATGGCTGTAGAAAAAAGTCCTGGACTGAATCCTTTTGAGATGCTGTGGCATGTCTATATTGTCTATATCTGCCCTGTGATTGGCTGGCGACAAGTCCAGAGAGTACCCTGCCTCTCACCCGAAGACAGCTGGGATAGGCTCCAGCACCCCCCACGACCCTTGTGAGGATAAGCGGTAGAAAATGAATGAATGAATCAGGAAGGGCACAAACACACTGCTACACACCACTGTAATAAGTGTGATGATGATGTTCGTCCTTAGCAGGTGAAGATGACCTTGAATTCTTCATGATGTATGAGGTGTGCAAAGAGAGCTGATAAGGCTAATCCTTGCACTGAAAAGACTGTTGCAAATGAGGCAATGGATGTGCAGCACTGAACTATGCTGAGAGTTCACGCTATCTTTCTCCTCTGCCATCTTTGCCCTTTGCTACTGATGGGTCTCTGCTCATTGCACACACCAGTTTTTACATCGGATCGCCAGGCACAGGGGTCCTCTTCAATGGTAGGAGACCATTTCAGACATAAATAAGACTCTTGCGTGTGTATGTTGCTATAAATGTGAGTGGAAGACAGGAAGTCAGAGTTGAATTTCATCTTGCTGTGGGTTATGGCTGGTAGCCTGGGTTTTGATTCGGGATTTTTACCATTATAATTAGATTTTATTAGCCATCAGGTCTGATGCTTGTGTGTCTCACCCAACATTGCAGTAACATTAGTGACACCTAGTGACCAGAGTAGAATCATTCAATCAGTGTCTTTGAATGCCTTACATTTGTTTTTACTTCATTCTGACATATTTAGGCTTGAAAAAAATTAAATATGCATATGTTTTGACAACGCACAGACCTCACAGCTAGGAGACCAGGGTTCAATTCCCACCCTTGGCCATCTCTGTGTGGAGTTTGCATGTTCTCCCTGTGCATGCGTGGGTTTTCTCCGGGTACTCCGGTTTCCTCCCACATTCCAAAAACATGCTAGGTTAATTGGCGACTCCAAATTGTCCATAGGTATGAATGTGAGTGTGAATGGTTGTTTGTCTATATGTGCCCTGTGATTGGCTGGCAACCAGTCCAGGGTGTACCCAGCCTCTCGCCCGAAGACAGCTGGTATAGGCTCCAGCACCCCCCGCAACCCTTGTGAGGAAAAGCGGTAGAAAATGAATGAATGAATGTTTTGACGAAGGCTGTCAATCGAATAAAATAGATTGTGATTGCATCTGCCCTTAGTTAACTCGTAATTGATCGCAATTAATCACAGATAGAAAATTAGTTTTTATCTATCATCAGAAAGGGAAAACCTTTTTCATTCTATCATGTTGGACATGCCGGGCTGCACGGCGGATGAGTGCTTAGCGCGCAGGCCTCATAGCTAGGAGACTCGTGTTCAATTCCACCCTCTGCCATCTCTGTGTGGAGTTTGCATGTTGCATGTTGTGTGTGGGTTTTCTCCGGGTACTCCGGTTTCCTCCCACATTCCAAAAACATGCTAGTTTAGTTAATTGCCGACTCCAAATTGTCCATATGTGAGTGTGAATGGTTGTTTGTGCCCTGTGATTGGCTGGCCACCAGTCCAGGGTGTACCCCGCCTTTCGCCCGAAGACAGCTGGGACACTCCCTGTTACCCTCGTGAGGATAAGCGGTAGAAAATGAATACATGAATGAGTGAATGTTTTGATGAAGGTTGTCAATCGATTAAAATAATTGATTGTGACTAATCACATCTGCCCATAGTTAATTTGTAATTGATCGCAATTAATCAGAGATAGAAATACGTTTTCATCTATCATCAGAATGGGAAAACTATTTTCATTCTATAATGTCGGACATGCCATGGCTGACTTGATGCAGCGTTAAGGTAATATAATGGCAACACGATGGTGTGGGTCAAGACTCTCGCCAAGTGACCAGAACACTACTATATCACTTGCGTTTTAATATGTTTTGACTAATAATAGACCATGGTCTACTACTGTACTAATATACTGACCTTCTTTTGAGTCACTCTCTGAAGTGAATCAGGTACTTGGTTCACTTTCACTAACTTTTTCCAATACTTCTGGAGGGCATTGTACGTATGTACATTTTCACTTCTACACTATCCATGTACATGTTGTACATGCAAACCCACATGTCAATGTTCAAGAGCACATAAGGAAGCATTAAGGAACGAGAGCCATATAGGCTGTGTTGTTGTTCTAATTGTGTCTTATGATCACACTGCAGACAAATCAGATACTTGACTGCTTTTACGAATGATCAGATTGCTTTGATCAATCTGCATGGGTTGCAATGGTGACAAAGTTGCCACAATGTACGATGGTAATGCAGAATATAAATGTACGTGACAAGTGTAAGCATTGCTGCCAATTTGGCGACTGTCCTTGGAAGCTTCACTTAACTTCATTAGGATAGTGAGCTTCATTTCTCGGATGGATGGATGGATGGATGGATGGATGCATGGATGGATGGATGGATGCATGGATGCATGGATGCATGGAAGGATGGATGGATGATGTTTCAACTATTTCAGCAATGTTTCTTTTCATTTGCAGCTCCAGAAACATGATCGCCAAGGTCAGGATGTTCCTTCAAAGTGGAGATCGGAGGAAGAGATGGCAGAAGAAGCCTCCATCTTGAGGAAACAACTGGAGAGCCCTTAGACCAAATTGTCCAAAGGCCAGAGTTTGATGTTTTATTGTCCTGCAGTATGTTGTAAAGCTAGAAGGGAGCAATAGATCTATAAATAAAGCAAGTGCAAAAAATTATTGTTCAAAAAATGTGTTGCAATTGCATTCAGAAACTAATTTTATATTAGCATCTGTCTTGGTTAAGGTACAATACTGCACATAACAAACTGTTGTATTTTCCCCTTTAGTAAGTAGAATCATGTGGTATTAATAAAGACATGAAGGATTTCGTTTCATTGCTCATTTTAAACATTTCAAGTTGTTTTCTGCATGCAAAAAC
This sequence comes from Doryrhamphus excisus, assembly GCF_037039965.1. NCBI lineage: Eukaryota > Metazoa > Chordata > Actinopteri > Syngnathiformes > Syngnathidae > Doryrhamphus > Doryrhamphus excisus. The sequence goes on from NC_136374.1 coordinate 7,258,458, forward strand.
TATTAATTGTTCTCTATGAAAATTATTTTTGGGCATATTTTGGGGAATTAATTAATTGGTTTATTTCTGCATTTTTCAAACATTTCTGTTTTCATCAAAGGTAAGTAATATTTTCTTAGTTATATTTTTTTACAAAATGTGTTTTGTAAAATATATTTTGTAAAAAAATGCAAAACATCAAAATTCCTTTTGATTTTTCAGTATTGATGATGCCATGGTCATGGTCATGGAGTGGAAAACAATCATAAATTATACAAACCCTCATGATATTTCACGCGTTAACCACTTGTCCACCGTGCAGAAGGAAGAAGCTTAAATCAAGTCACCCAATCTGTTACAGTTTTTTTTTTTACACATACATAAGTATAAGGTGATGGAACCATATAGTGACATAATGGTGATTTCTTTACAACCAAAACAATAGTGATCCTATACATATACAACCATCCAAATAGTGATATATAATAACAATAAACACATCATGACTGGTTTAAGACTCTTCATCCTTGTATTTAGCAAACATCAACTGCTTGTATTGTTTCTTGATTTGGCTCATCGTTGTTCATTGTTTAAGTTCCTTACTCATTTGTTCCATAGTTTGATTCCACATCCTGAAATTCTGTGGCTTTTTAACCTTCTTCTCCCATAGAAGTCTTTCGCCTTTACTTATTTCCTGAGATCATATTTGTCCTCTCTTCTTAAAAGTATTGGATGACATTTTTAGGTAATTTGTTATTATTATTTATTGGTTATAATTAAATATATAAAGAAATAGGGCGGCACGGCAGACTAGTGGTTAGCGCGCATACCTCACAGCTAAGAGACCAGGGTTCAATTCCACCCTCGGCCATCTCTGTGTGGAGTTTGCATGTTCTCCCCGTGCATGCGTGGGTTGAACATGCTAGGTGGAACATGCATGGAGCATGCTAGGTTAATTGGCCACTCCAAATTGTCCATAGGTATGAATGTGAGTGTGAATGGTTGTTTGTCTATATGTGCCCTGTGATTGGCTGGCAACCAGTCCAGGGTGTACCCCGCCTCTCGCCCAAAGACAGCTGGGATAGGCTCCAGCACCCCCCGCGACCCTTGTGAGGAAAAGCGGTAGAAAATGAATGAATGAATGATTTTAGAAATAAGGAGTTAGTATGTTCTCTGTAGGCGGCATTATGAATTATCCTTACTGACCTTTTTTGCAGTACATTTAGCCAGTGAAGATTACTTTTATAGTTATTACCCCATATTTCCACACAATAAGTTAGATATGGTAGAACCGGAGAGCAATAAAAAGTGTGGAGGGATTTCTGATTTCTGAATATTGAACTATTTCTCACCACCTTATGTTGTATATTTGTAATTTGAGGTTTCCAGGTCATTCATTCATTCATTCATTCATTTTCTACCGCTTTTTCCTCACGAGGGTCGCGGGGGGTGCTGGAGCCTATCCCAGCTGTCTTTGGGCGAGAGGCGGGGTACACCCTGGACTGGTGGCCAGCCAATCACAGGGCACATATAGACAAACAACCATTCACACTCACATTCATACCTATGGACAATTTGGAGTCGCTAATTAACCTAGCATGTTTTTGGAATGTGGGAGGAAACCGGAGTACCCGGAGAAAACCCACGCATGCACGGGGAGAACATGCAAACTCCACACAGGGGAATTGAACGAGGGTGGAATTGAACCCTGGTCTCCTAGCTGTGAGGTCTGCGCGCTAACCACTAGTTCGCCGTGCCGCGTATTCCAGGTCATATCTATTATGATCCCTAGAAATGTATTTTCCCTCATCCTTTCAATGTCTGTATTGTCTATTTGTAATTGCTGGTATGTGTCCTTTCTTGCGTGGGGTTGTTTGTGCATATGTATTCATAAGTATGTTTATGAACATTCACATTACTGTAACACTTTGAGTAAATCTCTATATTCTTACCATAAAGAAGATTACTGTAACACTTTGGCTAAATCTTTATATTCTTACCATAAAAGCCAATCCCATTCATCACAAATCTAATTTGCAATAACTATAAAGACTAGTGAACAATGCCTTGTCAGTGATTGTGCCAGTTTTCCACTGAGCTCATATGTTTTCTTTAATGAGCACTTCATTTAGATTCATGCTATATAATCCAACCATTGTGAGCGGCGTGCTCGTGGATTTAAAACTTGATGACTTGACACTATCTTGTGCCAGAGGTGAAGCTCGGGCAAACTTCTTTTTTTTTTTTTTTTTTTTTACCCTGCTTTGCAGAATTGATTTGACACTTTAAGCGTACTGCTTTTTCTTGACATAATTAAAGCAATGTGATCTTGAAACACATTTTTATCAAGCCCGGCTGGCTCTAATCCCAGTCAAATAGATTCAACCCTCAATCTGCCAAGATGCTGCTGAGCAAGCCAAAGTGTCGACCGGAGGAACACTGCAGATTGTTCCAGGTACGTTCTCCCTGCTGTTCCGATTATTTTGTCCCTGCATTTTCCTCCTCTTTTTTTTTTTTTCCTGTCCATAGAACTTCCTACTCTGGCAGGAAGCGGTCTCATTGGGCACACCTGGGGTTGATTGCTGAGCAGTGCTGGATCCTTTGTCTCCCGTGACACCAGTCCCATCTTCACGGTACCTCTCCTTCAGCTCCTCATTTCCTGTAGTTTCTACTACTCCTTTTTGGACTGCTTTCTTTACTGCTCAGTGGATCGTGAACTCCTGCTGCCAAGTTTCCGAAGTTGCATTCATTCATTCAACGTGTTGCCACACTCACCTCTTGGCTCTGCATCTGGGGTCCACCAAAACACCTCACCTAACACCGCTGTTGGACACGTTACTTTAGGTATAGTTACTAGTTACTTCTCAAAAAAAGTAACTACTCCCCTACAAATGTAGTTACCAGTAAAAGTAACTATTGCTCCCCCCCCCACACACACACACAGCAAAGACGGGTACCATTACAGAGGTTTGCATTTATTGCAGTCAACACGTGTTTCTGTGCGTTTGAGTTGCTCACACAAGACGTGGACAAAGTTTTTTGGGGGGACATAATGTAGTTTTTACCTTTGACATCAACAAGGTTAAAGTAGTGTCTGTACTTCCATTTGGCAAACGCTGTTTGGATGTGCTCTAAACACCCGCCCACCCAAGTTCTCTGATTGGCCGAAGACGCAAAATCAGGCCAGGTATCATGCCCCCAAGTGCCAGTATCAGCCCTTCGGTCTCGGGCTGATATTGGCATGCGGGGGCATGATACTGGGTCTGATACCAGACAAACCATGTGATGATCTTATTATCACATACAATTTAATCATGAGCTTATTATCATGTACTATTTAATCAAAAGACCATTTTGTTTCCAGAAAATGTTCAGTTTATTACATGTATTATATCTAAACAGTGTAAACACAATAATTGCAAAAATATTTAAACAATAATATTTTATCAACAGTCTTATCTTATCAATGTCTGACAATTAAAGTTCCATTAATCAAGTTTGGGCAGCAAAACAAACGCTGTGTGTTCACGCTCGTGCGCTGTTCTCTGATTGGTTGTTTCACGGGCACGATACCAGAGCAGCGCGCTCTGAGTGGACAGCTACGGGGGCTGATACTGGACATGGTTAAACTCTATATTTTATCAGTATCACTGCCCTGGGCTTTGACACAGTATCATTTCGGCCTTTTCCCGTATCATTCATGGGCGGTTTCTAGGGTACAGGGACAATTAATACTGTAGTATGTGATGAGTCCCTGTATCACCTCCCATGCAATATAGCATGAGCGTCTATTACAACTGAAGTGATGGAGTGTACTACATATAAGAGAGATGCTATGGGCAGCAATGGCCCATGAAGTAGAGCAGCATAAATAAATAGAAATCCAATCCATTACTATTATTAAAATGTTATGATATTTGGCAAGAGTGAAAAGCAACAGTTGAAGCTGTGATGATTGACGTCTTTCATCAGCAAACAGCGTGGCCACCGTGAAGCGTTGCTTTTGCGACAAATGATTCAGCACCTTTGTTTGTCTGCGAGGGGGGGGGTGTCACATTGAAAACACGGAAAGGAGGTTAGTTATCATAAACATGTTTTCAGGTACAAACCAGCATTTCCTGCGTGAGGCAAAGACAACACCGTGCATCGCATTATCTGTCCTACATCCCCCGGTGGCTGATGTGCTGTGAAATGAATGTTTGGGGAAGGGATTTGCAGATATCCAAGCATCTAAGCAGGTAGCCAAAATGGAATGAATACAGTGTTCCTTTCAAACCAGTTAAACCTCTTCTTTAGAGCCATATATATACAGTAATCCTGACTTTATCACCGTTAATTAGTTTCAGATCGAGAGCCGCATGTGAATTCTTTAGGATTTCTTATTTAGAAATGGAATATTTTGGTAGTTAGAGCATAGAAAACCTGTTTACGACTTTCTAAATACTGTTTATTAAAGACCTCTACACATGAATGAACACCCTTATAATCACCTTTACATTCTTATTTCCAAATATAGTAGACAAAATAAGAGAAAATAAGCCATCTCGGACATGACACATGTTGCTGTGTGGGAAGCCAACAGGAAGTGGCTTTGGGGGTTCAGAGTTGAGTTTTCGCTTGATGTGGGATACGGCCGCAACAGTAGTCTGGGGCTTGACACTATGGACCTCCCACATTCCAAAAACATGCTAGGTTAATTGGTGACTCCAAATTGTCCATAGGTATGAATGTGAGTTTGAATGGTTGTTTGTCTATATGTGCCCTGTGATTGGCTGGCCACCAGTCCAGGGTGTACCCCGCCTCTCGCCCGATTTGACAGACATGTCACTGCATCCGAGTTGAACAACGGTGACCGTGTTGGTAAAGAAGTAGACTGAGAGGAAAATACAAGTTAGCGGATAAATGGGAGCCTGATGTGTCCATTATTGTTAAGCCAGCTGGTTATCGACCTGTGTACACAGTAAGACCAGAGGGCCAAGACAGGCCATTCAGGACACTGCCAGAGATCTCTTGCTGCCCTGGGGCTGCCTACCTGCCTACCATGTCAAGAAAGAACCCCCCCCCCCCCCCCCCCCCAAAGCAGAAGAGAGCTGTGTCTGAGCCGTCTGCTGTCATTGCTGATGGTGAGGAACTTTCACCAGGAGATAAACAGACCTCACTTGTGCAGGTTTTATTCATTATTGACATACCAAGGCTCCAGCCTCCCCTGGACCTTAATGCCTGGGTCTTCAATTAAAATTGAATAACATGACAAAATAACATTCATTCATTCATTCATTCATTTTCTACCGCTTTTCCTCACCAGGGTCGCGGGGGTGCTGGAGCCTATCCCAGTTATATTTCCTTTAAACTTAAATAGCCAAAAACTTACCACTTCCACACGAATAGGGAGGATAACTATTAACAGTTATTTAACCTTTAACATGAACATTAATCAAACGTAATAAATTTTTCTGGGTACATGATACCATACAGCATCCATATCCACATTTGGCCCGTGGGCTGCGTGTTTGAGACCCCTGTCCTACAGCATCAGTATTTTTTGTGAACACATCTGTGTGTTCATTCATTTTCTACCGCCCCTACCGGTGGCAGGGGTGCTGTCTTCAGGCGAGAGGCGGGGTACACCCTGGACCGGTCGCCAGCCAATCACAGGGCACATACAGACAAACAACCATTCACACTCACATTCATACCTATGGACAATTTGGAGTCGCCAATTAACCTAGCATGTTTTTGGAATGTGGGAGGAAACCGGAGTACCCGGAGAAAACCCACGCATGCACGAGGAGAACATGCCGAGGGTGGAATTGAACCCTGGTCTCCTAGCTGTGAGGTCTGCGCGCTAACCACTCGACCGCCGTGCCGCCCACAAAATAACATAACATTGAATAACATTTTATTCACAGCAGGAAGTCCGAACCTTATTTTGCTTTCTTATTTTGGCACCTTAATTGATTTTTAAAAGAAAACAGGACCAAAATTTTACATAAATAATACAAAGTTTGACTGTACAAACAATGAACACCAAAGGTTTATTTTTATGCTAAATAAAACTGCACCAGTTTCTCAAACACTCATTTTCATGTTGCTGTGCTGAAATTAAATGTGTTGATTTTTCATGCTGGGCTGTAATTTCCGTGCTCTCACATGGATTCTTACCGTTGAATGATCTGTGTTTTGTCAGGTTGTCGCATCACATTTCCGCTTTTTACCAGCACGCCAGTTTCAGAGCATATGAGACAATTTGGCACTGTATCCTGGAAGATAGAATATATATTAGATTGGTCCGTATATTCACTTTTCTCGATCAACTGTTCTTACTTTTGAGTGAGCCATGGTTCTCTTTCTCAAACAATTGCTTGTTTTGAGTGATGTCACCACATAATTGTAATAACTGAGGTAATTATGCCCCCAAATCTCCACTGCAATCGCTCCACGAGCATGATTAGATGTTATTATATTTCCCATTGACTTGAATTGGTCAGGGGTCCATAACGGGCCACCACTGGATCCCAATCCGGACCAAGATGCGCCATTTGGTGATGGCTGCCTTATAGTGTGTTAAACTTAAACATCATGTTGCCTCCCTCGTGCATGGGAGACTGCTTTGCTGACCCGATTAATGGTAATCTTCATATTATTTGTTTGCTATATTGGCCTATTAATTATACAAAGGATTGGTTGTTGCAAACCGTAATAAATAACCACAAACTAAATTTGTCAGATTTCATTTGTATAACTAATTACAGTTTGAAAGCAGACCACATTCAGTGTTGATGTGTTTTTTTTTCTCTGCAAACATGTATGTATGTGTTGCTTAGTGTGGACAAACAAACCAATCATTGCAGCAAACAGCTATTGTGTATCTTAAAACCAGCGTCAAGGCTTGAATAATTGGCATGATTAAAACAGGTAATTCATGCACCACTTTATTTCAGCACTTAGAGAATAAATAAAGACATTTTTTAAAGTTTTTCAACAATGAGAACAGCTCCTGGGAATACACACCTCACAGGCAATTTGTAGGTTATTTATCTTGATCACACAGCGCTTATATAGTTCATTGAATCTTAATGGAATTTCTCTTGTTTTATTCACTTTCCTACCTTATTGTTTTCAACAATACTACAGCCAGCAATGATACATTTATTAGAGGAGAAGAGTGACCATGTTTCATGCACATAAAACATGTTATAATATAAAAATATAATATAATAATGTTTAATAAATTAAGTATTTAACTTACTATTTTGTTTTACTTGCTTTTCACAACATTTTGTAAAATAAAAATGCTTTGTTTTTGGAGAAATTTGAACACATTTAACCCAAAACGTACTCTGAAATAATGGAAATACAACTAATCTGTTCCAGACACACAAAAATAGAAAGCATAAATACATGTGATGGATAACTATAGGTCTACAGGGAGAAAATAATCAAATGAGAAATGAATGCTGGGAATATTCTCCAGACACATCTTTATTAATGCCACAATATTCAACATATCAAAGGCAAAAATATGTATTTGTATATATATATATATATATATATATATATTAGATTAGACTTTAGAGATCTGTATTAGACTAATACAGATTAGTTGTATTTCCATTATTTTAGAGTACGTTTTGGTTTAAACGTGTTCAAATTTCTCCAAAAACAAAGCCTTTTTTTTTTTTACAAAATGTCGTGAAAAGCAAGTAAAACAAAATAGTAAGTTAAATACTTAATTTATTCATTCATTCATTTTCTACTGCTTATCCTCACGAGGGTCGCGGGGGTGCTGGAGCCTATCCCAGCTGTCTTCACGCGAGAGGTGGGGTCCACCCTGGACTGGTCGCCAGCCAATCACAGGGCACATATAGACAAACAACCATTCACACTCACATTCATACCTATGGACAATTTGGAGTCGCCAATTAACCTAGCATGTTTTTGGAATGTGGGAGGAAACCGGAGTACCCGGAGAAAACCCACGCATGCACGGAGAGAACATGCAAATGCCACACAGAGATGGCCGAGGGTGGAACTGAACCCTGGTCTCCTAGCTGTGAGGTCTGCGCGCTAACCACTAGACCAGTGATTTTCAACCACTGTGCCGCGGCACACTAGTGTACCTTGAGAAACCGTCAGGTGTGCCGTGAGGAATTATCCAATATCACTTTTTATAATTAACATTTATTAATCATCATTTGCAAATATTATGTCAATAGCCATTATGTCAATAGTATACATGGACCCAAATATTCCAATTGCATTTGGTTTATTTGCTCAGACAGAAAGAATTGAACAGGGATGGAATATTCCTTTAACCAATCCGATTGAGGTATCTTGTCCCCGCTCAAACGGAAAGTTGTCAGGGTGCGTTCTTCGTGGTGTTTTTCTTCTTCTGTTGTTTATTGGTGGTTGGCAAGCAGCTTTCGTGCGTATTAGCGCCATCTGTGGAACAGAATCTAAACCCTTCTATACGCCATTCACAAGTCCAGTGTTATTAAAAAAGAAAATATATATCTATATAAAACATGTCCTGAGTTTAATTATAAAATATTAGCAAGATTGAATTTGATCTTTTCCTGTTTAAATTTATCCCGGGTGCGTTCTTTCAGCGCATGCTCAGATATGACGTAACACGCAGATCCAGACGTTCTTAACTTTTAAAAATGGAGGCCAGCAATCGGCACTGGACTAAGCAAAGTTTGTTTTTGATTCAAACTAAATTTCAAGACTGGACAGACGAAAAACTGTCAATACGGAGTTATTCCAACAAGTGAAAGAAAAACTTGGGGAAGCCGGTATCACGTGATGTTGATGTTAATGTTTAACTGGGCATGCCCTATTGACTACTCTGGTTGATTTTCACGGCGCATGTAGACAAGATATTGGAATATTCCTTTCCATGGATACCATTGTTTCCCGAAAGGTCATTCGGAAGGAGAAAAACTGGTGATGTAAAAACGTGGCTACTGTGGAGTGTCTGTGGTGTAAAGACTGGCAGAGCAATGTAATATTGGTCCGTGTGGCAACACCTACCTTGTTCCTCCGATAGACTTATTGATGCACGTGTGAGGTCGTGGTGACATTTTGTAACATTTTTGGTTAGTGGTGTGCCACAAGATTTTTTCAATGTAAAAAACGTGCCGTGGCTCAAAAAAGGTTGAAAAACACTGCACTAGACCACCGTGCTGCCCCTTGCTGTAAGTTACTGACCTTTTTTCTTAACCCTTATGCTACAGTCCTGTATTCACATGAGACGTTTGGTTACATTAAACCTTTAACTTTACTTCCGTATCTGTTTTATCTTTGGGGTTCAAGCATACGGTTGCCATTATTTAAGCTGGTTTGTGTGAAACAATTACTTACATGAAAACACACCTGCTATAATTTTTCGTGGGGCTGCAAAACACCCTGAAATAGACCTAATGACGCCCATGCTTCAGTAATACATCCAATGTGACTTATCTTGGGGAACAGTAATGAATGATGACTCATTGATACAAATGAAGCAGGTCGCGCTGTGGTTTTGCCCACTCCACACACGGTGACTGTTTTTGGGTTTGCTGTTTTCATTGCTTCTCATTTGTATTCTTCCTGGCACAATGAGAACATTGTGTGTGTCTCTAAATTATAGATTCTGTCTATTCTGATAACCCCAAAGACTCAAGGTTACGGTGGTTACGCATTCAGTACATATTCATGCAGAAATATACAATAATACATAATACAATAATACATGTTGTCGCACATGTTCAGATGATGGGATCCTGCAAGATGAAAACGTGGTGAGATTTGTGGTTCGGAGAAAAAGATGTATGGCACGAACAGGGCAGGCACAAGCCAACCAAGACTGAACTGTGGCATGGCTACAATACAGTAATATGGAATGCATTATTGGAATCGAACAGACCTCAGTGTTCCGACCTCACAGCATCAGCGAATAGTGTGAACGTTTTTTTTGTTCTCACTTTACAATAAAGTACACAAAAATACTGTAGTCACCGAGGAAACTAATAAAGAATTAATGAGGAACTAATGACTAAGGTATAAACATTTAGAGACGTTGCTGAGGAACTAATGAAGAACTAATGAGTAGAATAGTTACTGAGGAAATATGGCACATCATTTTAGAGTAGTTAATGAGGAACTAATGAGTGGTAGGGTTTAGGGTTAGGTAGGGTTGTTCCTCATTAACTACTGAAATTGTGTGTGCCTTATTATAAAGCAGGGGTCTTCAATTAAAATTGTTTTTTTTCACCGCAAGGTTTGAACCTTATTTAAGATCACGTCAAACAGAATAGCTCATATGAATATGAAATGTAATGGAATCCTGCAGATCACCCTTCTCAAATGGTGGGGTGGGCCTCCTGGGGGTGCACGGTGAACTGTCAGGGTGGTATGATACAGGAAGGACTTTTAATATTAGTGCAGACCTGCCAACATGTCTGAATTTATCATACTCAGCACGCCATTTGAATACGCTGACAGTATATGCTTCACTGCTCTTCCATTTTGTTGGTTTCTGTTGCGAGTTCAGTCTTTACAGTACAGATACATAAATAGATATTTCTCAACAGTATTTCAAATGGGGGTGGGGGGATGACAGGAAGTACTTGAGAACACTTAAATGGCATTTAAAAGAACACAGGACCACATTTTTAATAAAAAGTTTGACTGTGCAGCACGGCGGTCGAGTGGTTAGCCCGCAGACCTCACAGCTAGGAGACCAGGGTTCAATTCCACCCTCGGCCATCTCAGTTTGCATGTTCTTCCCGTGCATGCGTGGGTTTTCTCCGGGTACTCCGGTTTCCTCCCACATTCCAAAAACATGCTAGGTTAATTGGCGACTCCAAATTGTCCATAGGTATGAATGTGAGTGTGAATGGTTGTTTGTCTATATGTGCCCTGTGATTGGCTGGCGACCAGTCCAGGGTGTACCCCGCCTCTCGCCCAAAGACAGCTGGGATAGGCTCCAGCCCCCCCTGCGACCCTTGTGAGGAAAAGCGGTAGAAAATGAATGCCTTTGAACGAGAGTACATCCTGGACTGGTGGCCAGCCAATCACAGGGCACATATAGACAAACAACCATTCACACTCACACCCCCGCCTTGATATGAAAGTTTAATGTTAGTGCAGCCCGCGCAAGTTTGATATGGATGCTGTATGGTATCATGTACCCAGAAAAAATTTTTACGTTTGATTAATGTTCATGTTAAAGGTTAAATAACTGTTAATAGTTATCTTCTCTATCCGTGTGGAAGTGGTAAGTTTTTGGCTATTTAAGTTTAATAACTTGAAGGCTACCGTTTAGGTCGCTAGCTCTCTAGTTTGCGAGTTAGCATGTGTCTCAAGACCCTGCAGTTGCGCAATATGTTGTAAATAAAGAGTATAAATGTGACTATAGTCGTGTTTTGTCATGTCTACAGGGCTCTAATAATGCTTTGTTCATTTTAATCTGAAAAAAATAATTTGTCTACCCACCAACTATATGTGGTTTCTTAAGTTTTTATTATTTGCCGTTTTATTGATATTATTATATTTATTTATTACTGATTGATTGATTTTCTTTATACTTGATTTGTTTGTTTATTTTTCATCTTATTTTGTGTAGAAAAATAAAAAGTAAGATATTTGAGAACAGTGGAATGTTTTAGCAGAGCTTTTCTTGTAGAAAATCCAAACCGAAGCAAAGTTTATTCACTTTTCTGTTTTTAATAAATGCGTTTTTTATGGGGGGGGTTTTTGGAAAACCTGATGCGGCCCATTCTCTCCCAGACCCTAGCTCCAGTGGCCCCCAGGTAAATTGAGTTTGAGACCCCTGCTTTAGGAGAAGATGCCGCTCAAGTGATTCTAAGCATGAAGACCTGAGAGCCTACTGGTAAGTAATAGCTATTATTGCTTCTAAAATAGTAGTCAGCATGTTGGCCACACAGTCAGTACATCGGGAAGACCTGGGCTCGATTCTCCACTTGGGCATCTCTGTGTGGAGTTTGCCTGTTCTCCTCATGTGTGCGTGGGTTTTCTCCGGGTATTCCAGTTTCCTCAAACACATTCCAAAAACATGCTAGGTTAATTGGTGACTCCAAATTGTCCATAGGTATGAATGTGAGTGTTTGTCTATATGTGCCTTGTGATTGGCTGGTGACCACTCCAGGGTGTGCCCCGCATCTCACCTGAAGTCAGCTGGGATAGACTCCAGCATACCCGCAACCCTCGTGAGGATATAGAAAATGGATGGATGGGCTTCTAAAATAAACTGTAATGTTGGATGAAAATGCCTCAATGACAAATAAGCTTGCAAAAAAAAGGAAAATTTAAAACGAAAAACTGCATGTCATGTATATTTCTATACATTTCAAACATTCATTGATGCGGATTGATTGATAAAGAAGGAAGTGGAACGTGTTAGCGGTCATTGTTCCGTTGTACAATGGCGCCCTCTGTTGCACAAAGAGTGGTAATGTCTGTTTAGATCAGCAGTTTTGTTTCTTCACTTTCTTGTCATTTTTAATACTCTCTACAACTAAAGCTATGTTTGTTTGCAGAAATATAATAATAATAATAATAAATAGCTCAGAAGAGTCTTACATATAGATCAGTCATATATGTTTGTCTATATGTGCCCTGTGATTGGCTGGCGACCAGTCCAAAGGCAGATGGGATAGGCTCAGGTAATCCACATCCACCCAGACGTGGCAGCAAGTTCTCCATTCACTTGCCATAGTCAAAGTTCTTGCCCTCTGCCTTCTTAATCTCCTATGTGAAATCATTTGGTTAAGAAAATTGTTATAGTGTAGTATTGGTATAGTTGAACCCCAGAAGCAGAGACTGAAGGCAAGGTCAGAAATCAATGTAGATTATTTAATGATACAAAAAATGACAAAAACAAAACAGCCATGTCCTAAGTTTTTTATTAACATGTCTTAGTTTTGTGAGAAATGATATATGCTGGACTTCATGGCCACTAGATGGCGACATTTATGTGTCTAAAGAGACTTATGGATGCTCCCGGTCATATAATTCGCAAGGAATCTGTCTTCTTTGCCCAACATGTCGCAACATCCTTTCCCGATCCTCCTCCAGCTCCACCGGGAGGACACCAAGGCTTTCCCAGGCCAGCTGTGAGACACAATCCCTCCAGCGTACCCTAGATCTGCACCGGGGCCTTCTCCCGGATGGGCATGCCCGGAACACCTCAGCATCGCTATTCATAACTTGGGATGTTTTGTCAGCCAATGGCTGCAAGGAGTACACTGATGCCGCCCGCCAATCACAAGCCAAAGACGAAAAAGAAGAAGGTGCGTGATTGGTTGTTTGTGTGAGGCGCCAATATAAACAGGAAGTTACGGCCTGGGGTACCCTGCAGTTTCTCCGTCCGGTTTCACCAAATTCACGGACAACCACAGAAAACGAATTTATTTGATTTAAGTTTTTCAGTAAATTGCGTATCAGTTAATTTGTTGTGTTGTGCCCAGATTGGTAGGAGTTAACTTAAGAAAACGACGTGACAATTGTATTTCATGGTTACATAAACAAAGACTTAAAAAATAAGAAAGTTCAGCTTGACTACTCTTTAACAACACCGACTTTTTTTACATTTTATACTATTGTATTTATGATACTTGACGGTACAATTGGAAAAGATTGAAAGTTTTTATCTTAATACTGTAAAGTTTTCTTGGCGGTATCTTTACTTTTACCCAAGTACAGGACTGCTGAAAAACTGGACATTCATAATTCATGTCCTGTTGTGTTTGCTGACAGTGGTGACGTCACATCACATCTTTTTTTTTCTTTCCCTTCCTAGCAACCTTCTTTTCTTCTGTTCTTCTTTCTGCAACTTGACACGTCTGCCACGTAGGAACTTCCTGGAACGCCAGGATGAACATCTGGTAAGTTATTACCTCCTTCCTACGATATTCTACAAACCGAAAGAAATATTTCGATCTTCAATTCTTCATTATTAGATCCATGTGACGCAGTGTGTGTGTGTGTGTGTGTGTGTGTGTGTGTGTGTGTGTGCGCGTGTGCTCGCACTTTTTGGATGCACAAACCGTCACAAGTGGTGAAATAACGGGTCTGAACACGACGAAAACATAATACTTCTTGACTATACTACTATTTGAGTAGAAAAGGTGATTTTGAAAGTTAAATGTATGAAGTTTCATTTAAAGGTACAGTACGCGTGTTTCCATGCCTGACCAAAACAAATTACGGCAGTGGTGTCCAGAGTGCAGCCATTTGTTCCCGCTGTTTGTTTTTTATTGGCCTGCGACACATTATAAAAATACATTTCAACATGAACACTACAAAATAAAAAAAGATTATATTTGTAGTAAAAAAAGCAAATTTTTTATTTAAAATAATATATATTTTTAAACTTTTATATTGTTTACAAAATGTAAACTATCAAAAGAGCCCTCACCTTTTGTTGTTTTTGGTCCACAGTAAAGGTGGGCGATTATATAAAGTTTGAACTCAATCGATACACTGATACTTCTTGGCATTTTTCCAAGATCATTGCATAATTTTCCCCTTAATTTGTTGATCATGATTTGAATCAGAATAAAAAACAGCTTAAACATTTTAGGGAAACAAAAGAAACATGTTAGTCAACAAAAAATAATTTGTGGACAATATACAAAAACAACAAGATCCACTAAATAATATAATTAGTCCTTGTTGTATAATTATTTGCTGTGACAATGTGTGTCATTTATTTATGGCACGCCTGAAGATCATGAAGACGAGTTTGTGCACTGTTTACACTTAGATTACATACAGTGAAGAAAATAAGTATTTGAACACCCTGCTATTTTGCTATTTCTCCCACTTAGAAATCATGGAGGGGTCTGAAATTTTCATCGTAGGTGCATGTCCACTGTGAGAGAGATAAACTAAAAAGAAAAATCCAGAAATCACAATGCATGATTTTTTAACAATTTATTTGTGTGATACAGCTGCAAATAAGTATTTGAACACCTGTGTATCATCTAGAATTCTGACCCTGAAAGACCTGTTAGTCTGCCCATTAGAAGTCCACCTGCACTCCATGTATCATCCTGAATCAGATGCACCTGTTTGAGGTCGTTAGCTGCATAAAGACACCTGTCCACCCCATACAATCAGTAAGACTTTAACTTGTAACATGGCGAAGACCAAAGAGCTGTCCAAAGACACCAGAGACAAAATTGTACACCTCCACAAGGCTGGAAAGGGCTACGGAGCAATTACCAAGCAGCTTGGTGAAAAAAGGTCCACTGTTGGAGCTATCATTAGAAAATGGAAGAAGCTAAACATGACGGTCAATCTCAATCGGAGTGGAGCCCCATGCAAGATATCACCTCGTGGGGTCTCAATGATTCTAAGAAAGGTGAGGAATCAGCCCAGAACTACACGACAGGACTTGGTCAATGACCTGAAAAGAGCTGGGACCACCGTTTCCAAGGTTACTGTAGGTAATACACTAAGACGTCATGATGTGAAATCATGCATGGCACGAAAGGTTCCCCTGCTTAAACCAGCACATGTCAAGGCCCGTCTTAAGTTTGCATATGACCATTTGGATGATACAGAGGAGTCATGGGAGAAAGTTTTATGGTCAGATGAGACCAAAATAGAACTTTTTGGTCATAATTCCAATAAGCGTGTTTGGAGGAAGAAGAATGAAGAGTACAATCCGAAGAACACCATCCCTACTGTGAAGCATGGGGGTGGTAGCATCATGCTTTGGGGGTGTTTTTCTGCACATGGGACAGGACGAGTGCACTGCATTAAAGAGAGGATGACTGGGGCCGTGTATTGTGAGATTTTGGGGAACAACCTCCTTCCCTCTGTCAGAGCATTGAAGATGGGTCGTGGCTGGGTCTTCCAACACGACAACGACCCGAAGCACACAGCCAGGAAAACCAAGGAGTGGCTCCGTAAGAAGCATATCAAGGTTCTAGCATGGCCCAGCCAGTCTCCAGACCTGAACCCAATCGAAAATCTTTGGAGGGAGCTCAAACTCCGTGTTTCTCAGCGACAGCCCAGAAACCTGACTGATCTAGAGAAGATCTGTGTGGAGGAGTGGGCCAAGATCCCTCCTGCAGTGTGTGCAAACCTGGTGAAAAACTACAGGAAACGTTTGACCTCTGTAATAGCAAACAAAGGCTACTGTACCAAATATTAACATTCATTTTCTCAGGTGTTCAAATACTTATTTGCAGCTGTATCACACAAATAAATTGTTAAAAAATCATGCATTGTGATTTCTGGATTTTTCTTTTTAGTTTATCTCTCTCACAGTGGACATGCACCTACGATGAAAATTTCAGACCCCTCCATGATTTCTAAGTGGGAGAAATAGCAAAATATCAGGGTGTTCAAATACTTATTTTCTTCACTGTACATAGCACACAATTCCTGACTGAATATGGTGCACGCTTGCACAAAAGACTCACACCTTTTGACACTGGAGTCATATTATTACCGAGTACTTCCTGCGGTGGCTATTGTATCTTCATGTAACACATAGTGACCAGTGAAGAATACTACATATCAATTACAACACATGCATACTGCCAGTCTACGGTTTGTTTTATTTGATACGCTTTCCAGACACTAATATAGTAATAATATTTAAGTATGATAGAATGAAAACCATGATAGAAACCCATGGTAGAATGATGCCACAAAAGTCTTTTACAGTCTAATTCTCAGAAAGCCAAAACCAGCCTGATCTAAATGAAGCAAGCATGTGTTGTGACATGTACAGGACCATGATGAATGGCTTTATTTTTGTATGTATGCTTTTAAATGCAAGGACGCTAAGTCAATGCAATTGTGTCTTCCATGTTTCTGATTCCATCTGAAGTGGATGCAGTAATGAAATCACAGCAATCAACAAGGGGGTTGTCACGGTGACAGTGGTGCCACACACTCCTGTGGGCTCTCTCATCTTTCCTGTGAGCACAGACCGACATGATGCACAACGGGAGAGCACAGACCATATGCCATTGAATTTCATGTATGTTATTTGTTTTACAGAGCAAGACCTTTTAGACCTGAAGCGGAATTCCTCTGACATGGCCGAAGAGCACTCGTAAACTGAAAAAAAATGGGTAAATTACCTTTTTTTTTTAAATCAGTAATATGATATTTTGATATTATATTGTATCATTTTTATATGATGTTTTTTTTCATTTAATATGTATATGTATTTCCATTATCATCAAACCAGTGCAGAGCCCAGATGTTTAATAATGGCGTTAGTTTAAGGAAAATAACTGCATCACAAGTTCATTCATTCATTCATTTTCTCCCGCTTATCCTCACAAGGGTGGCAGGGGTGCTGGAGCCTATCCCAGCTGTTTTTGGGCGAGAGGCAGGGTACACCCTGAACTGGTCGTCAGCCAATCACAGGGCACATATAGACAAACAACCATTCACACTCACATTCATACCTATGGACAATTTGGAGTCGCTAATTAACCTAGCATGTTTTTGAAATGTGGGAGGAAACCGGAGTACCCGGAGAAAGCCCACGCATGCTCGGGGAGAACAAATTCCACACAGAGATGACCGAGGGTGGAATTGGTCTACTAGCTGTGAGGCCTGCGCGCTAACCACTCGGCCGCCGTGTTTATTATTGTTATACTGTATGCAAATACCAGTCCAGCGTTTACTTCACCTCTCACCTGAAGTCAGCTGTGATAGGCTCCAGCAAAACCCCACCACCATAGTGAGGATAAGCGGCATAGAAAATGTATGGATGTATAGAAGTACTTTTACCGACAAGCTTCATTTAGCTATTACTGTGTTTCATCAGCATTACTATCAACAAACAACATCAGAGATTCACTTTGATATGGGGAGCTGCAAAGGATCATTGGAAATGTATGAATTCACCTTTTGAAAAGCAGTGGACATGGGACAGTGTGGTTGCATTTGTGTTGCTATGGTAACTGCTATGCAACGCTTGTATGCTACACAGGGCTCCAGACTAACCTTTTATTTACTAGAAGCACAATGGATCTCTAACTTAAAAGACATGTTTTTAAAGCAGTATTTAAAAATAACTACATCAAATAATATGTAAATGCATATCAATTTGGAAATAAGTGCTATAGTTTTAATGGAAAAGCCCATAGTTTTTGCATGATTATGTAGGTTTGTTTCATTATGTTTCCAAGTGTTTCCCTAGTGTTTATGACAGTTACATAAAACTTTGTCCAAATGCTGACGTTGTGTGTGAATGCATAAAGGTGAGCTTTGATGCTGTTATTATGTCAAAAAAATTTGCAAAGTGCGCTGGCCACACAGTGTTGGTGCTGCGTAGGTGCAACGCAGGACAGCTCTACGAAATTAGAGTCCAATATGTCTACATCAAACAAAGATGGTCTTGAAAGATCTTGTCTCTGGAAAACAAACTTGAATGTAGTCGTTGTCTGTATTTATTTTTTGGTTTTAATTTGATATAGTACTATACTTTTATTATTTATAGACTTTTATTTGGTGCAGTCTGACAGAATGTAACATGCAGCACCTTTATTGTGAAGGCCGGAAGTGTGTTGTTCCTTCACGCTTTAACACCTTCAGTGGTCATCTTTAAAAAAAGCCCTCGGTTGTGTTTGTTTTGTACACAACACATAAGGAATAAATAACATTAATTTGCATACATTATAACTCCAATACCACCCTCTTTCCCGCCTTCTTCTTCTTCGGTGTTTGTCTCCTTTCTTCTTTTGGAGTTAACATTGTTTGGCAACCCTGCACATTGCATTTCATTTGCACATTCCTGTCGACTATCGGGCTGACGTTTGTCAGCAACAAAAAATATTCAATAATAACTCAATCAAAACGTCAAATTTACTGGTAGATGAAAACGTTCATCACAATGTCTCAAATTTTAGACACAAAATGTGAACATGTAGTTGCAGACTGGAGCCCTGCTACATTCATATAACCGCAGAAATGTCAGCTAAATGCTAAACCAAAGCAAATATTTATTATTTATTTCTGTGTGTGTGTGTGTGTGTTGCATAATTTGTGTCTGGTTTTCCTCATTATTTCCTCACTCATTATTGTCTGTTGTTTCTCTTGTTCTTGTCTTGCTTTTTATTCTGGATGCTGGTCTTTGTGTCTTTTAAATTGCCCCTCTGGGATAAATAAAGTGTCCATTTGAATTGAATTGAAAACATTAATGTAACGAACTGAGCAGTATTGGAAAGCTATTATTCCTCTACCACTAAAACTGAACAATCAGCTTCATTTACTCCTATCCAGTAGTAAACATGTACATTTCCACATTTACAATAACCATCAAAATATTGACTTTTATAGCAAAATCATCCATGTACCCTTGTACATGTAAAGACAACGAGATAGCAGCGACTTTAACTTATTATTGTGACATTTGTGGATTGGCTCAAGCATACCTTCGACCCTAGTGAGGATAAGCGGCATAGAAAATGGATGGATGGAAAAAAGTTTTGCACTTTGAAGAGGTTAAAAAAACAACATGATAGAAAAACACATCAGGAACAGCCTCAGTACTATGGTAGAGTCTTGTACACTGGCTTACTACTGCTATTTTCTCAACTGAAGTCTGTGGTATTTTTCTGTTGTTTTTACCCTGTCCTGTTTGGCAGCTTAGTTGTGCAGTACTTAAGAACTGTATGTTTATTTTCCCAGAACTGATTTGCTGTACAACTGGTGAGTCTGGTATAATTCCTCCAGTTCATATTGTATAGCAGCTTTAGTTTTAACCCCACAAACTGAATCTGAATCAGTTTTATTTGCTGTGTACTAGGAATCACTCTACACTTTACTACAAAGTATAACAATAGTACAGCTTACATAAGAAGAATGAGAACACTACAATAAATTTGGACATATAATATTATAGATAATAACAATTGTCATTTACAATGTTCCAGATTACAATTTGACAGTGTTACTTCCAAAACTGTATGTAGTGTGTTCATGGGTGCAAATATCAGTGGGTGGTAATATAAATATGGATAAACAATAAAGTAATACATCGATACAGGCCAGTTTGTGGGGGCTGTCTGTGTGTTATTAAGTGTTAAATAGTTTGACAGCCAGGGGAAAGAAACTGTTTTTATGTCTGGTTGTTTTGCTAAACAGTGCTGTGTATCACCTGTCAAAGGGACAGTACATCGTTTAAAAGGGGACAAGACAGAGAGACTAAAGATCATTTTTTATGTAAACATCCATTCTATAATGACCGGTTAAATTGACCTGCCGATTAATCGGTCATAAATCTTTAAGAAAAACACCATATGACCTGAAATGTGAAAAATAAGTGTTCAAAAATGAATTTAAATTTGGCGGTGAACTTTCGATTATTCTCTTATGACATGTCTAGAGCCCTTATCTCTACTTGTGGATAAGAATGGTAGAGGAAGGGCTAAGTGTTTCAAACTTTCAAACACTGCCAAGTTTAGTGTTTCACTTTTATGAAAATTATTCATGACATATGCTGCTCTGTCTGCTGACTGTTTTGAATTGTCAGTTTTTTTAAAATTGGTTTGTTTGAACTTACCGTTGATGTTTTTCCTGTGTATAGGGGGCAGTGTATCATCTGTATATTGATATAGGCGCCACATAGCAGTTACTATAGCATAGTTCTGGGGTCCAGCACCTTTTAAAAGGTCAACAGTTAGCGCGCAGACCTCACAGCTAGGAGACCAGGGTTCAATTCCACCCTCAGCCATCTCTGTGTGGAGTTTGCATGTTCTCCCCGTGCATGCGTGGGTTTTCTCCGGGTACTCCGGTTTCCTCCCACATTCCAAAAACATGCTAGTTTAATTGGCGACTCCAAATTGTCCATAGGTATGAATGTGAGTGTGAATGGTTGTTTGTCTATATGTGCCCTGTGATTGGCTGGCGACCAGTCCAGGGTGTACCCCGCCTCTCGCCCAAAGACAGCTGGGATAGGCTCCAGCACCCCCTGCGACCCTTGTGAGGAAAAGCGGTAGAAAATGAATGAATGAATTAGATATGTGTTACTTTCTCCCCAAAATAATGGAATTTGTATCGTAACTACTCTTTAATAAATGTAATTAGTTTGCAGGTAAAGTAATTATTGTGAAACTTTTTTTGGAAACGTATATGGCTAACTTTAGTATCTTAACCTCCTCAATGTCTCCATCATCTCTAGGGTGTTCTGTGCTCCTGTTGGCCAGCACCGTGTCCAGTCTGGGGGGTCTGCTTTTTGGTTACGAACTGGGCATCATCTCTGGTGGTTTGCTGCAGCTCAAGACCCAGTTCCGACTCACGTGCATCCAGCAGGAGGCGCTGGTCAGCTCTTTGTTGATCGGCGGCCTACTATCCTCTCTGGTGGGAGGAGGCTTGATCGACCGCTACGGCCGCAGAAAGTCCATCCTCCTCAGTAATGTCCTGATGCTAACTGGGAGCCTTATTCTTCTCATCAGCTCCTACCCGACGTTGCTGTGTGGCAGGTTCACAGTGGGGGTCTCCATGTGTCTGTCCTCCATGTCCTGCTGCATCTTTGTGTCGGAGCTGGTCACTCCTGAGCGGAGGGGTTTCCTGGTAACCTTGTATGAAGCTGGCATCACTGTGGGCATCCTTGTAGCCTACACCATGAACTACATCCTGTTTGACTTGAAGATGGGCTGGAAATGGATGTTTGGCTTAGCTGTTGTACCAGCCATGATTCAGATGGTCTCCATATGCTTCCTTCCATCCAACACTGACAGAGGTATCTGTCAGGATCTGATTACTTCCATGGATACACAAGAAGAAGGGGACTCCAACAAAAGGACGGAGTATGATATCATGTCCCTTTTCCAGCAAAAAGACAACATGAGGAGCCGCAGCATCGTCGGGCTGGGATTGGTGCTTTTTCAGCAGTTCACAGGACAGCCCAGCGTTCTTTTTTACGCATCCACCATTTTTCACTCAGCAGGCTTTCAGAATGCTGACTCTGCAGTGCTCGCCACTGTTGGCATCGGACTGGTCAAGGTGGTGGCTACGTTCACCTCTATGTTTTTTTCAGACAGAGTGGGCAGGAGACCTTTGCTCATCAGTGGATGCTGCGTCATGGCCTTGTGTCTGACAACCATCGGACTTCTCAGTGGACAGTCACTGAAGGACACTCAGGGCCCTTGTAATACGGAGCACGCCATTGGCAACAGAACAGGTCAATCTCATTTTCCCTTTGGAAACCAAACACTTTTGAACGCAACACTGGATGAGAACAACATACTCCAATATTCTAGTGACCGAAAAACACTGAAACCTCTGGAACTTTCTCCTAGTGCACATCAAAACGTTGTAAACTGGATTATTCTTGTGTGCATGATGACTGTTGTGGCTGCATACTCCATTGGATTTGGACCAAGTAAGTTTATTCACCTCCACTATGCAGGCCGTGTCCACACACTCATACAGGGGAACTTCCGTTGTGGTTTTTGATGAAAATATCTGTCTGTTATATACCGTCATGGTTATGGTACAGCCAAACAGTTGGCTTAACAAACTAAACTAAACTGAACTGCCCAAACAAAGCGTGGTTCTTTTATAGTTGGGACACTATAGACAGATTCCGGTCAGAGAATCCTTTCATTACATTTCTTGTGCATGTGTGTAAAGTAACTGGAAAGTAATAGAAAATAGGTCATTTCATAGGTCAGTTTTACCCTACCTTTTACCCTATGATGTTTGCAATAGTAATACCAGAATTCTGGTGGCAGCTGTCATCAAGTCCAGGACATTCCAGCATAATTTAGTTTTTGTGTTTGTGTGTGTTGCAGTGACGTGGCTCCTCCTCAGTGAGATCTTTCCTGCTCCTGTGAGAGGAAGAGCATTCGCACTCACCAGCTGCTTCAACTGGAGTGCCCACCTCTTGGTTGCCTTCACCTTCTTGGATGTTTTCAGTAGGCGTTTGCTAGCACAAGCTGTGTGCTGCATTGTTCATTCATTCATTTCAATTCATATTCTACTGCTTATCCTCACGAGGGTCGCGGGCATGCCGGAGCCTATCCCAGCCGTCTTCGGGCGAGAGGCGGGGTACACCCTGGACTGGTGGCCAGCCAATCACAGGGCACATATAGACAAACAACCATTCACACTCACATTCATACCTATGGACAATTTGGAGTCGCCAATTAACCTAGCATGTTTTTGGAATGTGGGAGGAAACCGGAGTACCCGGAGAAAACCCACGCAGGCACGGGGAGAACATGCAAAGGCCACAAAGAGATGGCTGAGGGTGGAATTGAACCCTGGTCTGTGCGCTAACCACTGTATTGTTCATGTTTCTTATAAATATTTGTTTACATTTTCTTTTCAATTTAATAGTAATTCATTATTTAATGTATGCTTGAGGCGGCACAGCGTTCTAGTGGTTAGCGCGCAGAACTCACAGCTAGGAGACCAGGGTTCAATTCCACCCTCGGCCATCTCTGTGTGGAGTTTGCATGTTCTCTCCGTGCGTGGGTTTTCTCCGGGTACTCCGGTTTCCTCCCACATTCCAAAAACATGCTAGGTTAATTGGCGACTCCAAATTGTCCATAGGTATGAATGTGAGTGTGAATGGTTGTTTGTCTATATGTGCCCTGTGATTGGCTGGCGACCAGTCCAGGGTGTACCCTGCCTCTTGCCCAAAGACAGCTGGGATAGGCTCCAGCACCCCCCACGACCCTCGTGAGGAAAAAGCGGTAGAAAATGAATGAATGAATGAATGTATGCTTTATTATTATATATTATATGAACTCACAGGTAAATGCCTATATGCTATTATTCAATTTAAAACATATATTTTTATGTATATTATTATTATATTACCATATTTCCTGATAATGTACTTTTTTATAGTATATTATAGTATACTATTTTGGTAGATTATACATTTGGAGGTGATTTGTGTTGAACAGATGCAGCGGGTCTGGGTGGAACGTTCCTCATGTACGGGGCGACCTCGCTGGTGGCTTCAGTCTTCTTCTACTTCCTGCTACCAGAAACCAAAGGCAAGACGCTGGATGAGATCGACAAGGAGCTGCGTATGAACAGGTACATTATTCATCTTTCTAAACACAGACACCAACCACGCTGACCTCCCGGTGTCGGCAGGTTTCACCACCATGCGGTGTGCTGTACCTTCATCAGACCGACGCCTTCTCGCCACCGCTACCAAAGAGTCAGCTGTCAACAGAGCATTTGAATCTTTTGAGCATCACGAATCCACCAGCTTTTCACAACAAGCACAGCAGGTGGGCTGACATGAGGTGATGATTAAATGGTTGAGGTCATCAAACTATTTTAAAATATTAGTCAATCACAACACAACTGAAGACAAAATGCAGTTTTTAAATGAAACTTTTTATTATTAAGGGAGGAAAAAAAATCCTAGTGGTTAGCGCACAGACCTCACAGCTAGGAGACCAGGGTTCAATTCCACCCTCAGCCATCTCTGTGTGGAGTTTGCATGTTCTCCCCGTGCATGCGTGGGTTTTCTCCGGGTACTCCGGTTTCCTCCCACATTCCAAAAACATGCTAGGTTAATTGCCGACTCCAAATTGTCCATAGGTATGAATGTGAGTGTGAATGGTTGTTTGTCTATATGTGCCCTGTGATTGGCTGACGACCAGTCCATAGGCTCCAGCACCCCCGCGACCCTCGTGAGGAAAAAGCGGTAGAAAATGAATGAATGAATAAACCTAATAACTGGTTGGGCCACAATTAGCAACAACAACAACTGCAATCAAGCGTTTACAATATCTTGCAATGAGTCTCTTATAGCGCTTTGGCTCAATCATCTTTGCAGAATTGTTGTCATTCAGCCACATTGGCGGGGGGGGTCCAAAGTCTTAATTTTGGAGCCGATAGTCATTTGCAGTGAAAGGGTAAAACATTGCATAAAAATGTTAAATAATACAAACACAATTAGTTTAATAGCCTAAAGCATGTTGATTTAAGCAAACAACTAGACTTAAGATCAACACAACTCTTGGAAAGTTCAATAGAAACTTATATAATAGCTGAGCTCAGCCTTCATCTTAGCATACTTCCTTGCAACTAAACAAGACTCAACTTGAATTTCTTGTTTTCTTTCCATCCATCCATCCATCCATCCATCCATTCATTCATTTTCTATGCGCTTATCCTCACTTGGGTGACTGGGACCTGGACTGGTCGCTAGCACACTCACATTCATAACTATGGACAATGGTGGAGTCTTAACACTGACCTTAAATGACAGCAAGTGAGACCTACAATTCTTTGGTTGTTGTTGTGGGGTCTTTTGTGACCTATGGATGAGTCATTGAAACCTGGAAATCGTTCAACACCGGTCCATGTTTTGGCCATTTGTGGCTCTCTCATGGCTCTCACTGTGATTCACTGGAACCAGATTGTACTTTCTTAGATCTTGGCATTTGTAGATTTTGATGATCTTTTGATCTACTTCACTTTTTCAGTCAGTTGTTTTTATACAGGACAATGCAGGTATGCATCTTTAGCTCGCCATATGTCATGTAAATGTGAATCGTCCTTATTTATAAATGGTAATGGTTAATTTTATTTCAACATGCATCATGTTACCGAGGAAAACATCACATGATTCTGTTCCCAGTTCCCCATGTCCCTGCAAATGAGCTTTTCCCTTCAGCAAATCAATCTCCTCCATCCAACCCTGTCTTCTGCATTCGTCCCTTCAATCCTAGCACCCCAGAGGAAAATAAGACACATTAGTATTACATTACTGACACCAAATGACCAATGTAGAATACTACATATTAGTAAGTCTTTGAATGCCTTGTGCAGTATTTGTATTTTACTTCATTGACTTTTAGCTTGAAAATTTTGCATTCAGGCCAAAAATACATAACAGTTGCTTATTTAAGCCTTTTTTTTATCAAGAGGCTATATTTGGCAACAAAACAACATTATTTTTGATGTGGGGAGAGTTTGACCTCTGTGTTTGCCAACAAGCTTTTTCCATCAGCAAACCACCTTTTATATTGACATCCAATATTGCACTTATTTGATAGTAAAAGTATTTGTTCCCTTGCTGATTTTGTCGGTTTAATAATAATTATCATATAATTGATCACTGTCCACTGGTAAGAATGGTTGCAGAGCTTGAGCAGCGGTTTTGCAGTGTAGATTGTGTGTACTTGTGTAAATGTAATGGTGGCCTAAAACAATTGAGTATCGCTACTAAATCTGTCCAAAAGTGGGAAAGTTATATCCTGGTTCTTGTTCGTTATTTGTTTTTGGGATTTCCTAATGTCTACTACATTCATTTATATCCTGTGCATCTCCGGGGGGCTAAGTCCCCTACCCCCGTCCTCAGAACCTAGTGACACCCCTGCAAATCACATGTATGGAAGACACCCGTTTTAGTAAGATTTATTTGTAATCACCAATAATTTACTAATCACATGTATGGAAGACACCTGTTCACACTGTTAACAGGTTGATTGGGAGTGTTTAACAGGTGTGTGAAAGCCAGAATTCCAAATGCATACCATGGGGTCAAATATTTATTCCCCTCAATGAAAAACAAATTAATTTAAATATATTTTCATACATCACCCTTCAAAAGTATAGAATGATCAATTCTGTATTAGTGGGCAAACCAACAAAATCAGCAAAGGATCAAATATTTTTACTCACTGTATTTACCTTGTTTTTAATTGAATTTTGTGCATTCTGTGTATTTAAATAAAGTTTAGAATAAAAACTTTTGTTCATAGTTAAGTTTACATCAGCAGGGGGTCAAATAAATATTTTTCTGTGTTTTCTTCCAATATGGTAATTACTGCACCACTGCTGTATTGTGCTGGAGTATATATATTGTGTATATATATATATTTATATATATATATTGCTGGAAACATTTGACTTCATTGCTATGCTCTTAAAAGGTGAAAAATTTATGTCCCATTTGAAGTGTACAATGTTTACCTTGGAGCGTGTAGAAATGTAAAATGAAGAATGCTTGCAAAAAGAATTTGAATTGACAAGCAGCTGATAAATAAAAGGCTTTATTTACACAAATCTTTGCAAACGCTGGTCTCTTACATAAGGACATACAAATATATACATGGTATAGGGACTGCGCTCAAGGTTTAGGGTTTATTTGCATTTGACATGTTTACAAAAAGATGTACATCAGGCTGGGAAACGTACACACGGCCTTCAAGTGCTATTCAACATCAATGTTGCTCGTCAGGGAGGCTCCCTTTTCCTTCCAGTCACCTGCCAAGAATGATTGTTACAATCAAGGTTCGCCTTGTAAAGGTTTCATGCAGACTAATAATGATGGCCTACTCAATTTAGAATCAGTGTCCATCCTTAGCGGAGTCAACACAGCTTCCAAACAGTGGGACTATGCTAACAAGGTTGATGGGTTATTGTGATGGAAAACTATGTGGGTTATTTTTCTGGTATACAACAAAGGCAGCTTTGTTCTCTTCTGCCTTCCAGTTCATGGAGTCAACTTTGGTTACGTCTTGGGAGTCATTGAAGCAGCATATGTGTGGGAAAATGACCCACTGGACTCCATACATGCTCACGATAATGTTAGCAGCACAGTGGAAGCCCTTTGGCATATACAGTCGTCCTGAGACATAGGAACATTGTGTGATGATTCAAGATTTTTTTTTTGCAGTTTGTTGTCATGGTTTTATTTTTGTGTTTTCATAGGACACGTCAGTATATAAACATCTATGCTCTGCTGTGGTCATGTCTTGACAACAAAAGCAAACATAAATGTGGTAGAATCCAGGTTTATATGGATTATTTTTACTTTGCACTCAACAGTAAGTGTGTGTGTCATGTTTTAATGTTGTGTCACTAGACAGTATTAGTGATACTGATGACAATACTAATACAATACTTGACATTAACAACCATTTTTCATAAATGGTGTCACGTTATGTCGACTAAAGCGATCACTATATATGCTCGTGTCGACCTTTGTAGTAATGAGAACATGGTGGACCAGGACTTGAGTTGGTTGTGGACATAAGCATAGGTGCTAGCGATACTGCACCTATGAATTGGAGTACATAATTTGTAGTAGAAGGAAATGTTATCATCATTCATGTAAAAAGTGAGGTGTTAAACCTACATGGATGCAGATGTGAGGAGGGTCACTGTGGTGCCCCAGGGGCGGTGGACACAGAGGAGCTGAGAGCATTGGGAGGGGCAGACAGCACAGGTGATCCAGTCAGTGGACCCAGGGCAGTGGAAGCTGGCAAGGCAGAAATACCTGGAGGACAAGAAGCAGTCATTACTCAACTCCTACTGTGCTTTTATTCATATCAGTCCCTCTTTGTGTTGTTAGTCAATAAATACAGTCAAATGGGTAAGTAGATTTCTGCGAGTTGCTAATGGTTGATTAATGAATTTAAAAACTGCGATTAATCTGATCTTTTTAATACAGTAAAGTCTTGTTATATCGATATTCTCGGGAGTCGGAAAAAATACTGATATAACCGGACTATCCATATATCCGATCCTGCGCCGAACTGCATTAAAAGTGGGCGGATCTTTGATATGGCATGTAATTTTCTCCTTGAGTTCATGGATTGCGTATCTAGCATGCTTTTGTACTACAATAAATTTTGTACTACAGTAAATAAAAATAAACTTATGCTGTAGTGATTACCGGTTACCGGGACATAATTCACCCCGGAACTATCGATAGGGAAGGTGTTGCCACCCGGAGGGGTAGGCGCGAGGGACGGGTGTTTTCCGCTGTGTGTGCTGCACTCTGGTGGTGGAAGTGTGAAAAATAAAGTTGACTGGAAGCAGCCGTTCGCTGTGTTCTTTTTTGGTATTGAAATCCTTAAGCAAAGATTGATTTAAGCTGCTTTTGTATCGATATAAGCAGACCAAATTGGCTGGCGGGAGATGAAAAGGGCATCGTAGTAACCAGATTATCATAATAACCGGGTATCGTACTAACGGAACTAATTATATCATAAAAGACTAGAAATTTGGCGGGAAATGAAAATAGTATTGTAATAAGTAGTAATTCGTTTTAACCGATATCGATATAACGAGACTTTACTGTAATTTGACAGCCTCAGTTTAAACGCTTCATCGAGCATCCGGAACCTGACTATATTGTCCTAGCCGTCACTACATGTGGATAGAACATGTGGAGTTTTCCCTCGTAATTGTACGTTGATATTACATTATATAGATATTGGGATCAGTTGATATTCAAGGCTGCAATATTGGGACTGCAACAGAAGTGAAACAGTTGTATTAGGACACCCCTAATGTGTTCATTAATTACGTAACATTAATTGGAGGAAAGAGATGCTGCCTGTGTGTTGGTAATGAAGTGCGGGACAATATGGGTAAGAAAGACAATATGGAGAATGTCTAGTAGTGTTATGCGAGGAGGTGGTTATGGCTAATACTTTACAAGAGGAAGCATGGCAGTGATGATACTACATGCATGAGTTTGTGATGAGAACGTCCTCCCAGGATGTGCTGGTTACCAGCTGCTGAACTGACTCAATGGACCTCAATCATTTCCTATTTGTATGTTAGGCATGAACACTTAGTAATTTGTCACACAGAACAAGCAGAAAAAGACACTAATTGTGTCAAAAGAGTCTGATAACATTTGGTCAGCATGATGATGGGATGTCATTTGACATTAGAGCTTGTGTTCTCACCAGTGATGATGTTGGCCGTGCTAACGGCTGGGTTCCCACTGGCTAGGTTGGCAGCTCCGGCTCCACTGCGAGACTGCTCCTTCAGAATGGGGACTACCAAAGCAAACAAAACAATTACTTTCTATTTCAAACAAGTCCAAGGATGCTGTCTATTTACTGTGCATGTATTTGTAATCACATTTTTCAGTATCAAATATTGAGTTTGGTACAGGGAGACAGGAAGTGCAGTGCAGTCTTTGGCTAGTGCTTGAAAAGTATTAAGACACTAAGACATACAAGCTCCTTGCAGGGACTCCGCCCAATGATGAATGATGAGCTTACAGAAGTAGGGGTGATCCATGGCCTCGCGGGCAGTCAGCCGGGCCTGGTGATCGTAGCGCAGCAGCTTATCCAGGAAATCCAGAGCCTCAGGGCTGACTAGGTGCTGGTTTTCACTATGGACGAAGCGCTCCCACCGCTTACGAGAATGCCTGGAGGACAACAACAAATAGGAAAGAAGATATGCTTTTGTCATATCATCGTTGCCTTGCTGGAAAAGATGCACAAGGATTTCTAAGCTCTTCTTCAAACATTTTCTGAGGTAGTCAAGTGGTTTTAGCTAGCAACTTACCTTCCAAGTATATCATTGAAGCGAGGTTCTAGCTCAATGTTGTATTTATCGATGTAATCGTAAAGGTCTTCTGTGCCTAAAACCTTGGCTATTCTCACCAGCTAGAAAAAAAACAAACTCATTAGTCATCACACACACACTCACTCACACAGAGTCAGGCAAAATGATCTGACACATTTGTAGGTTAAATAAAAGGCAAATAAAGTAAAGAAACAAGTGTTTTTATTTTTGAAAAGTACATAAAATGCCATTTTGCTTTCTTTATAATGCCATTGTTTTTTGTTTCTGTTGCTGCCATGAATTGGACTGGTGAGCTTTTATTGTGGAAACAAATCAAATCAAACAAATCCGTAACTGCAACACAACAAGCGTTCCGTTTGCACTTGAATCTTGGTAGACATGATCTCGTACCAGCTCAAAACACGATCTTGTTATGGATTACCAACTTCAGAGCTACTGGATCTGCATTGAAAGGAAAATCAACCGGCCGACATTGCACCCCCAGAACTGATGAAAATAAAAACTCTTCTTTGTTTCTTTACTTTATATGCCTTTTATTTAACCTACAAATGTGTCAGATCATTTTGCCTGACCCTGTGTGTGTGTGTGTATACATACACACACACACACACACACACAGTGTAACAGAAAGAAACTAATCTCACCTATGTGACATAGCATATTAGTACAGTATGAATTGTCTTTTTCCCCAATTTTTTTGTTTTTAATTTATTTTTTTATTATTGAAATATTTTTAAATTATTTTACTTAATTTTCTTCTCATATTATTCTCTAATATTTACAATTTATTCCCATAATATAACTTCCCCCAACCTCATTTTCCAAAAAGGACAACTTCATTTTGTTTCTTACAATATTATAATTAAAACATATTTTTTTTCTTTAACATTTCAACTTTAAAAGTGAAAATTGGAATTTCCTCCTAAAATTACAAGTTATATCACTTATTACTTTCTACAGACTTCATCGCAAGTCTAGACAAGCGTTTTTTCTTCCATTATAGTCTGTTTACAGCACCATTGTAAGTATTACATCCTTTTCACCCAAGTGACCCAGCTCCCATTTGAACGGGACTATTGCCGATCACACCATTTTTTTTAAACCCACCAAACGTGTTCCATGCAGACGGGGGCCGAGTGTGAATACCTGGTCATAGTTGTCATGGCCATGGAAGAAAGGCTCTTTCCTGAAGATCATGCTGGCCAACATACATCCCAAGCTCCACATATCCAGACTGTAGTCATACATCTGAAAGACACAAATCTTGTTGTAGCTCTGAATGCAGTTCAGCATTTGATGAGTCTTACAGTGCAAGTGTTGTATTTTCTAAAAGTGGATATTCTCCCTATTTCTTACATGTTTTTGGCCATTAGTGGTTAATGGCTCTTACTGTGGTTGGCTGGAGTCCCAAAGCTTGGGAAGGGCTTTAACCTTTTCCAGACTGAAATAATAAAAATGAAAAGGACTGGAGTACACATCTTGTGCTGGACCACACAGCCATCCAATGAGGGCAGACATAAGTGTTGTTGCGGCTGTTGACAGAACTTGGATAGGTATGTGTATCAATGCGCAGAAAAATGCGTTTCAGCAGTGTTTTAAATAATGAAAATAGGGCAAGATACTGCAACTATTACATGTTATCAGTGCAAGTGTTGTAGGAGAGGACAGGAGGGTTCACTCTCTCTCTGTTCATTCCACTGTAGCACCAACACCAACAGATACATGCAGAGTGAACCCTCTTGTCATCCTGCCTGAGAGAGAGAGGTTAAGAAAAAAAACACTATGTATGCACATGTCGATTTATTGAAGCCGGCAGATTTATCGACTTTGTTTTTATTGCTTGTGCAATTATCGTGACAGGCCTCTTTACATGAATTGCCTGTTTCCATCTTTGACCAAACTGTGTTGATCAGAAGTAAAGAGTGCTTTAAATGGACAGTGCCTTAAAAAGCCTGCTGTGGTCACACATCTATAACATCTACATCTGGAGTCACCAACAGGTAATCCAATGTTTACACAAAGTACCATCCTTGAAGAGTTTTACCTGATAGTCCACCAAGAGCTCGGGCCCTTTGAAGTATCGTGATGCAACCCTGACATTGTACTCCTGTCCTGGGTGGTAAAATTCTGCCAGGCCCCAGTCGATAAGACGTAGCTACACACAAGAAACATTCACCTATTAGTGACAACAAAATACAAGCGTGTGGGTATTGTACAAGAAACAGGTTAGCTTAGTTTGAAGGGATTGTAATGGTACAATGCATATGTCAGGGTTGTGAATCTCTTTGTGATGGACAATTTTATATGCACCTAGATAGATACAAAGGTTATACTATTCAAAAACAATGTATTTTAAAAACATAACAATTCCATAAAATGTACAAGCGATACAAGTTCCAACAATGTGATACCATTTGATTCTATGGTTACATCATGTAGAAAATCTTACATTATAAAATAAGCCAATTCTATACTAGGCCGCACGGTGTCCTAGTGGTTAGCGTGTAAATAAGCCAATTCTATACTAGGCCGCACGGTGTCCTAGCATGTAGGCCACACAGTCAGGGGATGCTAGGTAAATTGGCAGCTCCAAATTGTCCATAGGTATGAATGTGAGTGTGAATGGTTGTTTGTCTAGATGTGCCCTGTGATTGGCTGGCAACTAGTCCAGCCTCTCACTCAAAGACAGCTGGGATAGGCTCCAGCATACCCACGGGACCCAAGTGAGGATAGGATAGGATGCATAGAAAATGGATGCATGGAAAAAAATCATATGCAAGCATACTGTAAGGCAGGGGTCCCCAACTGCCGGGCCAAATTTCAGGTGCAATGGGAAAAAAAACAAAAAAACAACGCCAAATGTAAATTGATGTACATTTTTTAATTATGGCCCATTATTTTTATTTATTTTTTTTATTGTATTTAAAAAAAAACATGTGGGGATCGCTGCAGAGGCACTAGTATCGTAGTAGGCGCTAGTGAGAGAGTCCGCGACAAAAAAAAAAAAACACACTGCGAATTAATAGATTAGACCTCAGAATACCATTTTGATGAGATGGTATCGTGGAGACATGGATCGGACAAATTCTGAGCCTGGTGACATCATACTGTGCGCATTAGATTAGCATATTTACTCCAATCACAAACTTATAATACTGATGTTTTTTTTTTTTATTTAAAGTATGCCTTCATCTTAGACCATTTTCAAGCTACAACATTTATAAAAAGTAATTTCAAAATTGAAATAAACTCTTAAAAACTTAAAGCACTTACCTTGCGGTGTTCGTGATCGATCATCACATTATGAGGCTTGACATCTCGATGCATTATTCCCATACTATGGCAATAGTCCAAGGCCTATAGACAAGAACCAAACAGCAACTTATAGAAAGCTGGAAAGAAATAAAATGTGTATGGCAAATGACCCAAGATGGACTCACCTTGAGAATCTCATACATATACAATCGGATGTCAAAATCTGCCAGAGTTTGGTACAATTGCTGAGAACCAAAACAAAGTCATCAAAGTGACCCGTATTCGGAATCATCATCATCAGTATGATCAGTAGAATATAAGCATGCTTAGAATGTGCCAGTGATTGAGGATAGGACCAGAAGACTGTTCACATTCTGGCACCGAAGACATAGCACTGGACGTTAATATTCCTCCATCACATACACATATGCATACCAACAGAAGCAAAAGTGCCAAGAAAGGAGGGTTTACACTTAGTAATCATGTCACAAAAACTAAGGCCTCACCTTGAAGTCTGTGTTGTTCACATGTTCAAATACCAAGGCAGGTGTCCGAGACTGAAAAACAACAGTGATGTATTCACAATACTGCAGAGACAATAAGTGACAAGGCTTCTAAATGCATATATACATAAAAAAGTGTAAATAACAAAACTATTCGGTAAATAAAGGACAAGGTATTCTATCGGAAAGTATCTTTATTTGACTTGTCAATATAAAATAAAATAAAAACAATAATTTAACACATAATTTAACATAATATATACCTGAGTAGGCATTCAGGTACATACTGCCATCAAAAAAGTATTGAGCTATGGCCACACCAACATAAATGCACTTTCCATTTAAAAATTATTGGGAGCGTCTACCAAGAACCTAAAATGATATACTTACAACAGGGTCTTTCACAATGTCAATGAGGGAGATGATATTAGGGCCTCCTCGTAGATTTTCCAATATCTTGATCTCACGCTTGATTTTCTTTTTCTTCACAGGCTGACGTAACACAAACAGATGAACGTTACTGTGTTGATCTGACAAAATCCAAAACTGATCAAACGCTCATTAACACACATTAACACATCATGTCATGGATTTACCTTGAGGATCTTGACAACCACCTTCTCATTGTTGGTGATGTTGATGGCCTCAAAGACTTCACTATATTTGCCGCGGCCCAGCTTTCTCACCAGCTGAAAGTCATCTTGGTTCCTGGGAATACATTGGCACTCAAACATCAGACAAGTTGGAACCTGGTGTAGAAATATTACAAAAGAAGAATCTTACCCCCACTCCACTACATGGGACTCATAATCCCAGTACTCCCTCGGCCGGTGAGTGTTGACCTCATTGTACACTCTGGCCCGGCTTGGCACGGGTCCTGACATGTCCGACAGTTTGGCAGTGAGTGATGGCTTTGTACAGCAGCGGAAGGAAGATGGGAGGGTGAAAGGGAGGGGAAAGAGGGAAGGTTGGGGGGGTGTTTGATTCAGACAGGGCAGGGGTCTGGGGAGGGGCTACTTAAGGACGAGGGAGGGGGCACCAGGGGCACGGTATTTTTGGCTTAAAAAGAGAGAGAAAATGAATTAAATTCTCCATCAGGCAATTAGGTCAGTGTGCCATTTGCTACAGTACTGATCAATATGACATGATAACAATGCAACAAAATAGTGCCTTTGGTCTCCTTTGCCTTAAAGTGGATCCATTATGCTTTTTCCACATGTTGTTACAATGTGGTACTCTTGAGTTAAACGATGCCAAAGCATCAGATAATAAGGTTTACGCATTTGGAAGTGAGCCATGAAAGGTTTGGGTGGCTCTCCACGCTCAGTTTTACTGAGTTTTTGTAACACAGAGTTCTACTGACGTCTATGTGAGCCAGACTTCAGATTAACTGAACTCGGTAAACGAGGACCTACATATCTGGAAGTCATCGGGAGCGCGACCATTCACAGCGGAGTGGGCGTACCTAGAGGAGTAGGCTGGAGTGGAGCAAATTAAACAGACCATTTTGGGTCAGAAGCAGGAAGTCCTTGGAAACACTGCAGAAAGCGGTGCAGAATCTGGAAGATCTAGAAAGCTTTCTGTGCGTATTATCGTGTGTAGCTGCTATATAGGAGTCCACAACTCAATAATTAGCATAATAGGTCCCCTTTAACACAGAGCCAAGACAAAAGCTGTGATCGACTCACGGACAACTGCGCTACAAAATATGTAATTATTTAGGCTGGGAAAATCTGTTTTAAAAATCAGAGTATTCATTTACATGTTTTGATAAGAACAGGGAAGAAAGTCAAGTGTGATATTTTTAATGTGCTGTTTATGCCGCACACTGCAGTGCAGCAGTCCACTTTGTAGTACCTTTCACACTAACCACAATGCAAACGCGACCATGTACTATATCCGGACAAAATTTAATTTAATTAATGTTCATCAGCAGAGAGATATAAAAGTAAATTAATCTTGCATATACCTTTTATATTTTTCCACTGCTCTATTCCATGAATATGAAAGGATTTTAGTTGTACTAATTTTCAAAGCACAAATTGACTGGTTGGGGTCCAACAGTTGATATAAATCCAATGAAATGAATGAATGAAAATACACCTAATATCAGAAAAAGAAAATGCATTTTTAGGGACTCTCCTACACAGCGCGCATGCTCACTGTCAGACTTCATCATCGCATATTGACTGCTGTGTGTGAGGCGTTTGACACTTGACTTTCTTCCATGGACTTTTTGATTATCAAAACGATGTAAATCTCTGTTGATGTTTGAAACAGATTTTAACAGACTAAATTATATATTTAGGCTTTAGCCTTGACTCAATGTTCAAGCAATTGAGGTAAAAGGCACTATTTTCCGGCATAAAATATGCTCTAACTTCTTTGATATTTGGGTAGAGACGTGAATGAGTTATCAAATTAAAGTTCAGGTCATGCTCTATCAAATACAATTAATTAAAAACAATTTACAAATTTCAATTTTTGGTATTTGTAACGTCGCTATACATAGTATTTTTTTTTAATTAGCATTGTGTGGTTCAAAGTAACCCGGTGTGTGTAGAATTTAAGGGCTTTGACTCCTGATAGCACATAAAGGAGCCACTTAAAAGACACTAACTCCGATGATAAACATTTGACAATTAATGGGAAACCATGAGCGAGAAACCTAATGCTGTAGCCGACAGAAGGTATAGATAACTCATCCGTGTTGGGCGGACCCTTCATGTTAGCATGCTAACCTTAGCAAGTGGTAAAGCTTATTTGTTTCGCCAGGCACGGTTGCCGACTTAACATTATCAACTGATACACTGCATAATTACCCCCGTGAACAATATGACGACTGAAATATTTCCCCAGAAGATCAGTCGTCAATCCGTAAAGCCAAATGTCGAACCGTTGCCGGTATCTCTGCACAAGTGCGAGATTTCTGCTGTATCAGAGACAATATGGCGGACCCCTGCCTCTACGTCACCGAGGACTAAAACGGATGTCGAAGAGGGACATGCGCGTCAAACGCGGAAGCCGTTTCGCTTCCAAACCGCAATAGTATACTTACGTTACAACTTTTTGTTTCTTTCGGCTTTTGTGAGTGCGTAATAAGTTATAACTCGTTAAGGCTGTGAATGTTGCGCAACTATATGTCACTGTGCTAATATTTTACTCAGCGTGTAAGAAGATCAAATGTAAGACTGTGGACAAGGATACAAGGATGTAAACCCTCCCGTTTCCACCAGGAAACTGCATAATTTTACCTTAATTTCCAGGTGCCCTTCCGGTTTAATATAATAGTCTACTGTATTTTTACTTTCATAAAAAAATCCTCTCCAGTTCAGTCGGAGCAGCACAGCTTCCGGTCTGCTCAGTGACATCGGCATACTACATCCTATCGCCTGGAAAGTACGACCTTCAAAATAAAAAAAAATACACCGAAGGCAGTCAGGTATAATCAAAATATTACAAAGACGCTTTATAAAGAATGTGAGTATAAAACGTTAGCATAGCATGCATATGACGACCTACACTGCTAAATAAATGTATTGGACCACAATTTCATTAGCCACGAAATTCAAAAAGTACTGTTGAATTCGTCCCGTCTTTATTGTGAAATAAAACATTTACCTTGCAGTTCCGTCTTTATTGTGAAATAAAATATTTACCTTGCAGTTTTACGTTTGTCCAAAAGAGGGCAGTCGACTCTAACATGGACCAAAACTTGTTGATTGTGTGTTACTGTGTGAATGTGTTACCACAGTAGGAATTTGACTCCTACGTTTGATTATGTGTTATATATAAAAAGAAGGATATCCACCAACATTCTCAGTTAAAGACATTATTTTTGGTACATTCAGGAAAAGAAAAAAAACATGAAAATTTGTTGAATGTGATCAATATTATGGGAAAAAATGTATTCATGAATGCTGATTTTTGAGAATCACTCCATCCTTCCCCACCTCTGCTACTTCTTTTCAATTTATAGACAAAAAAACAAGCTGTGCAACTATCAGACACAATTAGTGTTTTGAACCTAATGGGAACCCCTTGTTAAGTTATTTGCTTATTTTTATTTTTTTCTCCCCTTGTTTGTATTTTGCTACTTTAATTGCCTTTTATTTATCATCTGCCTTTATTTTGTCCCTTTTGTCTTCTACAATAACCTGCTTTGTCTTTATTCTGGAATTTGCTTGAAATTGTTGCCACTTTTGTATGTATATACTCTTTGTATGTTCATTGTTTGTGTTCAAGGAAGAAGAATACTACTATACATATTAATGAGATCGACACAACTCTATGCTATAAAACACATACAAAATAACACTTAATAGTATACATAATAAAAGTACATACATAAAACGCAGATTTCCTTGTTTGTTTCCCAGCCCTCTGGGTTCCAAGTGAGCTGGCACTGACCCAGCGTCTGTGTCTCAACGCTGCTACTTTCTTCCTGTTCTTCTATGACAACTTCCTGCTTGGATATGGCTGAGAAAGCCAAATATCTGCAGGATAAGTTAGAATAGTGGCACAGATGCAGCTTGCCTGGGTGTTTACACCAAGGGTATCCAAAATGCAGCCCGGGGGCCATTTGCAGCCCCGGCTTATTTTTTTATTTTTGTAAACTCATACTTTGCAAAAATGTACTCATCACAGAACCAACTTCTGGCCATTTACTGTACAACAATATAAGACAATATGATAATTATAATATAAGACAATTATTCCTTTTATTAAATACAATTTGAGGAAGCGAATTGTGAAAAATAAGCACAGGAAACAAAATCTACGACTGCCTCTCAGTCATAACTTTCAAAGCCCTCCAAGAACGTCTTCCCTGAGTTTTTAAACTATGTAATAATATACGCATAAAAGGAACCTTGGTTAGCGTCATGAATCCATCCCAAAAGGTGCGACTATAACTGAAATGTACTCTAACCCAATCCATTTTCCCCATAAGAAATAATATCAACCATTTCATTCACCATTTATATGTGTTTAGAATTGTTTTATGCATGTGAAATGAAAACTGTAAAACTATTTAAAAAAGAATTCTGTTAACATTTTTTAGACTTGTGGTGTTAACTGTGTTAGCAAACAAAAAACTACAGAGTCAACCACTGATGACATCATAAACGGGCAAGGGAGCTGAATTCTGCATCCTGATTCCGTGTATTAGCGAGATAATAAGACACTAACAAGAAATTTCTGTGATAAAAACAGATTAAAAACACATTACGTACTAATTCCAAAAACATGCTAGGTTAATTGGCCACTCCAAATTGTCCATAGGTATGAATGTGAGTGTGAATGGTTGTTTGTCTATATGTGCCCTGTGATTGGCTGGCCACCAGTCCAGGGTGTACCCCGCCTCTCACCCAAAGACAGCTGGGATAGGCTCCAGCACCCCCCGCGACCCTCGTGAGGAAAAGCGGTAGAAAATGAATGAATGTATGCTAACTGAAAAATGAAAAATGTATACAAACAGAGGCAAGATTTTGGCCTACATTTTCTACGTTAACTGAAAAACACGCTACCAGGGCATATGCTAAAGGTTATACTGTACAACAATAGCAACAAGGTAACAACAACACAACACAATATGCATATTTGTGAAAATAATCATATGTCATATTAGCATACCGTAGATCCAATACCCTTGGTGTTGTTGCCCCCCAATAATAAAGGGGCCCAACACGGGCATGCCTCTAAGATCGTCATCATTTTCACTTTCCCATTTTCAATTCCAACGTATATATTTGGAATGAGCGGGGCACTGCCCTGAAACGGGGAAGAGCCAATTTGCTGATTGTTTTGTCGTAATGAGTCTCACGCTTGCATCGAGCAACATCCGGAGGCTAAATGAACTTAGTTGAATCAGGAAGTCTGTTTATTTCCTTCCATGAAAAAGACACATATTGATCCCAGGGTTCGCTCAGATGTTTTCAACCCCTTTTTGTGCTTGACCTCGTGGACTTGGTCCAGCAATAGTACAGTCCCATGCGTAATCACCAAGCCCCACAATAGATGGCACACCGCTAATTTGCGTCTTTCCTGTTTTGTAATATTCCCAGAGCTGACGCTAATTCCTACCTTCCTACCTGGCACTCTGCAGCGACTGACTACCACCCTGACACTGAATGCAACACAAGGACTTCAGAGACTGCCCGCTGAGAAGATGAATGACTTCCTCTCTTGTAATTCTTTGGCCTTACTCACATAGAGACGGGTCGGTCGCCCTCACTGGAATTCCCCACACAGGTTTTTCCTCCCTACTTGTTCAGTTTCAAACAGATGATATAATGTCAATCATGTAAAGTAAGCACATTTCCTTTAACCCTTGTGGTACCTTTATTCATTATCAACAGACACTAACTATCCAGCCCACACGTCATCAGTCCGGTCTAATTGTTCCTACGGCGGACCTTTTGTGTTGCCTCACTGCACATAGCAATGTCCTTAAAGGCTTTGTGTACTGACGCCAGTGGAAAACATGACCTGGTACCGTGTAGGGTCTCTTCCTTTGGGGTGTAATGGTTTGTACATTATATGTCTGGGCATATGAAATAAAAAAAAACAAAAAATAATCAGATTAACAAATCTTTATCTCATTAATTGAATGTATTTTTTAAGTATTTTTTATTTAAATGGATATTACCTGCATAATGCATTTATATTAGGGCTGTCAATCGATTAAAATTTTTTGATCGTGATTGATCGCATTTGTTATACATAGTTAACTCAGAATTAATCACATTTAATCGCAGATAGAAATACTTTTTATCTATAATAAATAGGGTAAATCTCTTTGTGGTAAACAATTCAATGTGCAAGTTCAGCAATAATTAAATCAAATTTTATTTAAAAGAATATCAATTTTGGAACTATGTGTCATTATTTAAAACAATACAGTCAGCAAGCATATTTTTGGATTACTAATTTTCTTTATTATTAGCATATTAGCTCTTAAAGTCGGCCACAAACGTTCAGCAAATACAAAATGTGAGCGAGTGAGACCTCTCACACTGACACAAACATGTTTATTTGATTACAGTGTCAGCTCAAAAGGTTTTTTTATTTATGATACTGGTTTTAAATTCTAAATGTTTGGGAGTAAAGAGGACTATTTAGGAACATTCAGAAAGGATTATTATTAACGATTTGCCTCAATGCACCTTTCCTTCATGAAATGTGCTAATGAAAATACCTAAAACATAGGGCAATAGTCAAAACATTTCATCAAAATTGCAAACTCAATGTCATTTCATTTCTCTTTTAAAACACATTAAAATACATAGAAATTAATAATATATTATAGGTAAATATTATTTTAGGTAATATTAATTTTATTTTATTAACAGGAAGAGCGTACGTTAAACGCACGTCCAAAAAATTACCACTGTGAAAGGAAACTTTCAATATATTATAAAATATATATTATAAATAAATATTACAAAGACATTTTATTCGTCATATCAAATAACTTTTCTTCACAACTACATTCTGTACAGCATTATCGATGGGAATGTATTCAACATGAGTCACTGATGATCATAAAGTCACATTTCAGTTTATAAGTGCACTTTAAGAATCAATATAATATAGAAAATATAGAAAGCCAATTCAAAACTACATTGGCACTCGGGCAGATATAAAAAAAGTAACATAAAAGCACCATAAAAATGGAAAAGCTTACAAACAAAATGTTATCTTAACTCTATGTCTTTTAGCAACATGTTCGGCTGTAATATAAACTCCTCTGATTGGACCGTTTTAAATATACGGCCATTAAATGGGTCACGTCGACTGTGTTTGTAGCCCTGCTAAATTAGCACTTAGCTTGATGTGCTTTTAATGGTACCATGTGCAAGGGTGCACAATTGGACAATATAATTGTCCAAAAGTTTGACTCATGGCTTGAGTGGATGGTTACTCGCAACAGTTTGAGCATGCCGGCCATGGTGATGAGGAATGAACATATTGTTCATATACACGTGTGTACCGAACAGTGACCCCTGTATCCAGATACACGTATTGTGGCTCCCCTAGTCATTAGCGGTAAGTAGCTATACCGGTCCTGATGTGATTGGGTGTCCATCAAAACACAGGACGGCCCAAATGAAGGTCTTGAAAGGCTATTTTTCCTTGGAATTAGCATGGTCTTATGAGCAGCCTATTTCTCGTTAATGCTTGTTTGCGATAAACTGCATACTCCCATTTTGGCGTTTGAAGCTCTTCTAAGAACGCTTAAGACCCAACAGCGAGACATTGGTGCGGAGCGGTCCTTGACACCAATCCCACACTTCATTAGTACTTCAATCACCTCAGCAGGCATTCCTTTACATTATTAACGTACGCGGGGGACTGAAGTATTTAGGGTTCCAAAGTGTGACGTTACGGCGGCGCTGGGGGGGAAAGAAAGTGCAGCGGGGTCGTGTTGCCGGGCCGGGCTGAGGGTGCTAAAAACACCATGGTGTCCCATTTTATGAGGGCCAGCAGGTTCCGTACAGGTCACTGTTGTTAGTGCAGCTGAGCTGGAGGCCATGGGGCCGCCGGTGGCCCGGTTTGATGTGTTTGGAAAAACAAATCGTCTCGCTGTAGCAGCAGTCAATCTGGAAGCCATTTGCTCCGCTTCCAACAGCGAAAGTTCAGGCTTGATCACTCTTGGCATCTGCTGAGTGTTTATTTACCCGCAAGCACTTAACCCTTTACACAAACTGAGAGCCACATGCTGACGCACACACACACACATACACATACACACATTTAAGCTACAGAAGCTGAAGGGAATCAATCTTTTCAAGTGTATGGACAGAAATAATAAGATAACGGTCAAAATGTGTCAAAAAGTGAATCACCGGAACAATAATATAAGGCATCATTATTAGTATAAATGATGTTTTTAGAGATGCATACTGAAAAAACTAAAAATAGATGTTTTTAATTGTTGTAAACAGGTTAAAAACAACCCATGTAGACATGAACAGAAGATAATTTTATGTTTAAAAAAAATCAGCTTGCAGGTTGGGGGTCAAAAATGTCCCCCGGGGCCACACTTTGGACACCCCTGCCTTTCACAGATGAGACCCTGCCCCTATAAGAGTCCTTCCTGTCTTCAGGTCTGAGCATTGTCCCCCGATTGGACTGGAAAGGAGGAGAT
The DNA here is from genome assembly GCF_037039965.1 of Doryrhamphus excisus. Taxonomy (NCBI): domain Eukaryota; kingdom Metazoa; phylum Chordata; class Actinopteri; order Syngnathiformes; family Syngnathidae; genus Doryrhamphus; species Doryrhamphus excisus. Next base: position 7,301,643 of record NC_136374.1, read on the forward strand.
CTCATCTCGCATGTAAATGTAATCGTTGATCATAATTGACAAGTGTATGGACAGAAATAAAAAAATAACAGTCAATAAATAAATAAAGCTATGTGTGTCAAAAAGTGAATCACCAAAACAATAATATAAGGCATCATTATTGGTATGAATGATGTTTTTAGAGATGCATACTGAAAAATGTAAGGATATATGTTTTTAATTGTTGTAAACAGGTTAAAAACAACTCCCCAAAAATAAAAAAATATATATATATTTAAAAAAATAAAAAAATAAAAACCCATGTAGACATGAAGAGAAGTTATTTTTACGTCAAAAAAATCAGCCTGCAGGCTGGGGGTCAAAAATGTCCCCGGGGCCACACTTTGGACACCCCTGCCTTCCACAGATGAGACCCTGCCCCTATAAGAGTCCTTCCTGTCTTCAGGTCTGAGTATTGTCCCGGGTTGGACTGGAAAGGAGGAGATCGGTCTCATCTCTCATGTAAATGTATCGTTGATTGTAATAATTGACAATCGATACCGGTTCCCAAAGCATGGCTTTCACAATGTTGAGGCCGATGTCCGCCCATCCTTTCTCGTTGACGGTGGACCTGACGGTGACGTCGGACGAGGAGGACGACGACAACAGCAGCGAGCGGGGCGAGCAGGTCTACGCCTGCTGCGGAGCATCGGGTCCCGGCCATGCTTTGGTCCCGCAGCGGAACGCCGCCAACGCCAGGGAGCGGCATCGAACCCAGAACGTCAACACTGCTTTCAGCGCACTGCGGACGCTTATTCCCACGGAACCAGTGGACAGAAAACTGTCCAAGATCGAAACGCTGCGCCTCGCATGCAGTTACATTTCACACTTGGCCAACGTGCTGGTGTTAGGCGACGGCACCGACGACGCCTCGCCGTGCCTGGGATCGGTCTACCGGGACGTGAGGGGGCAGCCTCGGAGTATCTGCACATTCTGTCTCAGCCAGCAGCGAAAAGGGGTACTTTTCATATTCCACTTGCTATCTTTCTCTCCATGCCAAAAACACGTGGATGTAAGTCACCAGCAAAATCATATCAATATTTTTGTATTATCTTACATTGGACAGGGTGTCCCCGAACTACATTATTACGTATAGTACATTTTAATAATGATTTATTATTAAAGTTATCCGGCACGGTGGAGTAGTGGTTAGCGCGCAGACCTCACAGCTAGGAGACCAGGGTTCAATTCCACCCTCGGCCATCTCTGTGTGGAGTTTGCATGTTCTCCCCGTGTATGCGTGGGTTTTTCTCCGGGTACTCCGGTTTCCTCCCACATTCCAAAAAACATGCTAGGTTAATTAGCGACTCCAAATTGTGAGTGTGAATGGTTGTTTGTCTATATGTTCCCTGTGATTGGCTGGCGACCAGTCCAGGGTGTACCCCGCCTCTCGCCCCAAGAAGACAGCTGGGATAGGCTCCAGCATCCCCCGCGACCCTTGTGAGGATAAGCGGTAGAAAATGAATTAATGAATTAAAGTTATCCCATTTTATGTATTTTGTATCATTGATTATTTGATTTAAAATCTATTTATAACAATAAATGAACCCTCTTTATACCATGTTTGTGCATGTGTGTATTATAGGCATGGAAAAAATGAGTAGACCGCCCTTGTTTCTTCAGTTGATCCATTGGAATGCTTCTTAGGTACAATTGGACAGAGATAATGATAACAAAAATACTTCTGACATGAATAACTATAGCATTGTACTGTCAACAAAGTCAACTCTTATCAGTTCTTCGTGTTATCTTGTTGGATATTTGTCCAAATAAAGGTACCATTAGATGTACAAAGCATTACAATGAACAAGAAAGTGAAGATAAAAGGGTTGTCTAATCGTTTTTTTTCTGTATTTTGTTCTTTTTAGATTGACAAGTTATTATTGTTATTAGTAATATGAGGAGGAGGAGGAAGAGCAGTGTAGTAGTATCATTTTTTTTAATTGCCCTATAAGAAGTATTACAGTTTCAACTGAAATACCTTCTTTACTACTTTTCATTTAATTTCTAATTTAATTAACTTGTATTTATACTGTCATAAGAAATATATTTTTGCTTGTTTTTATATTATAATTTTTCATTATTTAACATATTATTTTTAAATTATTATCATCATTATTAAATTACATATAATTTTTTTACAATATCTGGGGCTCTTGGGGTACACTGCATTTTAGTCTGTAACAACATCCATCCGTCCATTTTCTATACAACTTATTCTCAGTAGCGTCGTGGGGGTATATGCTGGAGCCTATCCCAGCTGTCTTTGGGTGAGAGGCGGGGTACACCCTGGACTGGTGCCCAGCCAATCACAGGGCACATATAGACAAACAACCATTCACACTCACATTCATACCTATGGACAATTTGGAGTCGCCAATTAACCTAACATGTTTTTGGAATGTGGGAGGAAAGGAAAGGAGTTTTTTACTTTAATATATATGTAATATATATATATATATGTAATATATGTAATATATATGTAATATACATATATAATATAATAATTAATGTAACATTTATTATTTCATTAATATAAATGTATTATTAAATTATTTAATATATATAATTTTACACATTTTGTATTTGTATTATTTATATTTTCTATTTTTTAAGTGTCTCATTTATGTTTATTTTCCATCAAAATAAGGCAGTATTTATTGTATTTTTTTAATTTATCATTAGTATGCCAAACTTGTATTGCATGTGTGTATATTACATACATGTATTATATGTTTAGACTTCAGGACAGCCTGTACTAATAGTTTTATGTATTTGTATTATTGAATTTATTTAATTTATTACTGTATTACTTAAATAACAGCATATATTCATCTAATATGTGACTTTAGGGACATCCTTTTTTGAGTCTTGTTGGGTTGGATTCAAATCTGAATCGAGTGATACTGAATATTATATGCAGCATAGTAAAAAGAAAAAAGTAGACTTTTGACCGCCCTCTCCCCCCTAAAAATGATTGATGAAATGCATGTCAAACTCTGGGAATATAATAAAAACAATCCCAGTGAAACAAGCATCACATCACGATGTTGAAATCTATGGGGAATGAGTTTATTTATAGGTGCACATAATGCATGACACATGTCCTTTAAAGGAATTGATATCAGCCTCTTCTCACGTCTGTATTGGATTAGTAGACATGGAAGTGGTCAAAAATAAAATAGCCATTTTCTTTTGTCTTCACAGGTGAAAGACAGACGAGGTTGTGTGAAAATTCATGGAGGATCAGCGAGGAAACTCAGTTCACGATAAAACTGCCTTGTATGTGACATTCAAAGACAGTTCCTTGTCGTTTGAAGCGTGCCCAAACCAATCTTTAGTTTCATACCATCATCATTCATGTAGACATGCACACAAACATCATCTACTAAGAAATTATAAATGTCATCTTTGCGTAAATGTTTACAAATCAAATCATTTTATCATGTACAGTATATCTTGGCCAAAATAGTTTTTAGCTCAGTAGTGCCCCCCAGTGCACATGTCCATTATGACAGTCATGAAAGAACCTCTCGTACGGTGTGAGATGTACAGCTAGTCGACTAACTTTCCAATTTTTGCTTTGGTGATGTTTTTCTCTGTGACCCAAATCATCCTTCACAAGCTTCTCTTTTGCATTTTATTTCTGGAATATACAAATAAAGAACAAGCTGCGAGGCACAAACGGCCCCAGAAACGCATTTTGGACACCCTTACCACAAGTAGTATTTATTTGTCACCTGCTAATGTTTCACAGGATGTCATACTTGAATTAAAGTCCCTTATACAACAATTACATTAGGAGTACAGTGGTACCTCAGTTAGTGTACGCCCAAGTTAGCATGTTTTTTGGTTAACATAAAAGATTTCGCCTTGGTTTGAATACGCTTTCTGGTTAGCGTACAATATGGCGTGCATCTTGTTGTGTTATTAATACACGGCATGAGTCCACCTGTGTTCTTGATGTGTTTCTATTACAAAACACCCTTGTTAGCATTTTATTAGCTTGCTAATGCATGAAAAGAGTCACAGTGACACAGTTATGCCACAAGACTATGTGAACACCTTTTTATGTAATGGTAATGCTTTAAATTATTCGAATATGCGTACATTTTACATTACAGTTTACAAGTCCACATGTCCAAAAAGGAGTAGGAAGAAGTAGAGTTTATTTAATCCTGCCCCCCTCTCTGTTTTCACAGCAATTGCTAATACATTTCTTCACTTCCTGTATTCAACATGTGCTCTTTACTCTTTATTTTTAGGGTTCCAGAGTTCTTTACTTAGTCCATCTCGTGATTTAATTCCAAATACTGATATTAAATTATGGAACGGATTATACATTTACATTCATAAAACAATTCTAAATGCATATAACTTATGAACGAAAGGGACAAATGAGCATTTAAGGTTACTTACCATTACTGAAGAAGTAGTGATTGTTGCCAAAGATCGTGGCAGCACGATCAATACATACATCACCTTCCTGTTTTGCTTTGCCATGAGTTCTTAAAAGGTGTTTTATGTTTTTGGCTTTCTGGAACGGATTAATTGGATTTACATGATTTCTTATGGGAAGAACTGATTGGGTTAGAGTACATTTCAGTTAGAGTCATACCTTCTGGAACGGCTTTATGACGTTAACCAAGGTTCCACTGTTTAAGTAAAAATCTATAGAAAGTGTTTTTATCGAGCAGTCAGGTTAAGTATTAAAAATGTGTTTTTTTTTAGGTTTGTATACTTTTTTGCTATACGACATGGATGTTGTTTTGAATGTTTTGGTTGTCATCTTGTCAACTGCTAATGATATCAACAAAATTTGTGTAGGTTTAATAGGTGAGACAACATCTGTCTGTTATGTTTTTACATGTCTACATTAAGATAAAATCTATTTTTACACATATACTGTCTGCACTGTCCATTGTCTTCTATGTCCTGATGGGTGTAGACCGTTGTCAATCAATTTCCTTCATGCTGGCTTACTTGCAGAATAGTGTAAACTAATCTTTGGTTGCAAGGAGGAGCACTGTAACAGGAGGAATACTACAGCAATATGCTTTAACAAGGATACAAAAACAGCTACATCAGTCACTTAATAATTTCTTAGGACCAACCTGTAGGTTGACTATTAAAATTCAAACAACATTTTTGAACATTTTTGAGTGTTTAAACAAGATAAATGTGAGAAAATGGTATTACCTGAGTGTGTGTATAAACCTGATTAGTGAGAGGAATCAAACCCATGCCTTCTGCCATTAACAGCAAACGCATGTACTATTACACAGCCTAGGATGTTTATATTAAATATTAGGGTTGTCAATCAATTAAAATATTTAATTGTGATGATTGCATTTTCTATGTCTAGAGTTAACTCACAATTAATCACATTTAATCGCAGATAGAAATAAGTTTTATCTATAATAAGTATGGAAAATCTCTAAATTACATCAAATTTTATGTGCTGTACTATTACACAGCCTGTATGTTTATATTAAATATTAGGGCTGTCAATCAATTGAAATATTTGATTGTGCTTAATTGCATTTTGATGTCCATAGTTAACTCACAATTAATCACATTTAATCGCAGATAGAAATAAGTTTTATCTATAATAAATATGGGAAATCTCTTAATTACATCAAATTTTATGTGCTGTACTATTACACAGCCTGTATGTTTATATTAAATATTAGGGCTGTCAATCAATTGAAATATTTGATTGTGATTAATTGCATTTTTTATGTCCATAGTTAACGCACAATTAATCACATTTAATCGCAGATAGAAATAAGTTTTATCTATAATAATTTATCTATTACATCAAATTTTATGTAAAAGGATATCAATTTCGGAACTCTGTGCCATTATTTAAAACAATACAATTAAGAGCATATTTTTGTATTACTATTTTTCTTCATTATTAGCATATTAGCTCTAAAACTCGCCCACAAACAATCAGCAAATACACAATGTGAACGAGTGAGACCTCACACACAGACACAACCATGTTTCACCTCAAACTAAGATTTGTTATTATTTATGAAACAGGTTTTAAATTCTAAATGTGAGTAAAAAAGCCTATTTAGGAACATTGCTATTTAAGTGCCTCAATGCACCTTCCCTTCATGAAATGTATGAATGAAAATACCTAAAACACTGGGCAATAGGTACAGGTACAACGTTCTAGAACGCCCATCTCAGTCCCCAGACCTTAATATGATTGAAAATATGTGGCGTGATTTAAAGCAGGCTGTCCATGCTGGGAAACCATCAAACCTGACTCAACTGGAGATGTTTTGGACAGAGGAACGGTCAATGGTTCAACCAGAATGTAGAACCTCATTGGAAGCTGTAGGAAGAACCTGCCTACTTTTGTTGAAATAATTATTGCACACTTTCTATCACTGTGTTTGTCTGCTATATGTTATATTTAACTAAAATTGCTGATCCCAACAACCAGTGATTTATAAAGGAAAATATTGAAAATTATCAGGGGTGCCCAAATATTTTCATACCACTGTATATTTTTTTACTGTTCATTTTTTCTCAAGGAGGATGAGGAGGAGATATCGAGAATATACCATGAAAGGTTCTCCTCTTTAATTCACGACATAGCATGAATGCCGGTGGATCATAAGCACCATGCCTCGATTAGCCTGCTGTTGTGTTTAATATAACTATCAGGAACAGAGTTGGTCTACCTGGTGACACGGTGGCCTCTGATGTGCAGTCCAGTGGGCCCCAAGCATTTAAAGGCAAGGAGAGGCGTTCATTTGATTGGTTAAGATTACAGATTACTCATCTGTGTTAAACCTTATCACGGCCTCTCTGCTCCCTCTTTGCCTCTTGCGCCGGTGGGAGGGATGGAGGTGTGGGTGCGGCTTGCTGCGCCATACTGCGCTGCCCAGACTGCGCTGCGCCAGACTGCGCTGCGCCAGACTGCGCTGCGCCAGACTGCGCCAGACTGCGCCAGACTGCGCCAGACTGCGCTGCACCAGACTGCGCTGCACCAGACTGCGCTGCGCCAGACTGCGCTGCGCCAGATTGCGCTGTGCCAGATTGCGCTGTGCCAGATTGCGCTGTGCCAGATTGCGCTGTGCCTACGTCTGGTCTATGAAAATAGAGCCCATTGAGATGTGCTTATTTTCCAAGAAAAAAGTAATTTAGCGGCACGGCGGTCTAGTGGTTAGCGCGCAGACCTCACAGCTAGGATACCAGAGTTCAATTCCACCCTCGGCCATCTCTGTGTGGAGTTTGCATGTTCTCCCGTGCATGCGTGGGTTTTCTCCGGGTACTCCGGTTTCCTCCCACATTCCAAAAACATGCTAGGTTAATTGGTGACTCAAAATTGATGTGAGTGTGAATGGTTGTTTGTCTATATGTGCCCTGTGATTGGCTGGCGACCAGTCCAGGGTGTACCCCGCCTCTCGCCCTAAGACAGCTGGGATAGGCTCCAGCACCCCCGCGACCCTCGTGAGGAAAAAGCGGTAGAAAATGAATGAATGAATGAATGAAAAGTAATTTATTTGACCAAAAATCAGCAAGTTTGCAGGGCAGTGAATGCTGGATGACGGATGTCAATATCGACAATGTGAAAATATCAATAACACAATAAAGAAAAATACACATATTAGTAAAAATATACAGAAATATCCATCTCGTTTTGCTCGTGTCTATTAGTAGCAATAGTAGCATAGGTATATTTACTATGTATACTTGTATGCACCCGCCAAATCCTCCTACACAGCGATTGAGTCGTTCCAAGTTCCAAACAAGTCAACTTTGTGAAAGACAAAGCACAGATTGAGCCCAGTGACATGATATCTTGAACAAGCAGCTGTTTGTTGATCCTGCACTGATGAACCAGCGTGTCATCATCTCCTCCAAACCGACAGAGCGTCCAGCAATCCAGGAAGTTGACTCACACGCGACAATTGATTCAGTGAAGCTCACCCCACCGCCCTCGATGTCCACAGGGTCTGCTTTTGGTGCTTCTCCGGCCTCTGTGGCCTTCCTCTGCAGTCACCTGGGACGTCTGAGTGAAGGTTTGTGCTGATAACACACTTTATCGCCTTCAAGAAATCTGCTCGTCGGTAATAAATCTCTGTCCGACGTGAGCAGCAGACGTGGCTTCAGGTCCGATAAAGGAGGCTATAAAAAGACTCATCCGTTAAGGAGACCTTGAGGTCACGCTGCTTGTTGTGGACAACACTCATATCCTGTGTGTTGATTGGCAAGCATGGCTGACCTGTTCCTTGTACAATGACTTTCATGCTTATTTTTACGTCCGATCCCATTCAGCAGACTTGTAGGCCATCAAGGGGTCATGTCGTTCACTGACTTGTGGAGTCTGCTCAGTCTTAAGAGTGAATGTGGGTGTGAATGGTCACTTGTGTGTCCATAAAGTACTGACATACTGTATGCTAAACACCAGTGGCGTCATTAGGCCTATTTTAAACCCCCCTAAAATGTTTTTAAGCACCCCTAAACAATTTGATTTTTGATTTTTTTATTGTTTTTTTTTTACAAAAAAATCTCTGACAAATTTCATATAATAGGGCAAAAGCAGGCTGATAAGCAAGCCAATAAGTAGGCTAATACTAGCCATTATATTATATTATATTATATTATATTATATTATATTATATTATATTATATTATATTATATTATATTATATTATATTATATTATATTATATTATATTATATTATATTATATTATATTATATTATATTATATTATATTATATTATATTATATTATATTATATTATATTATATTATATTATATTATATTATATTATATTATATTATATTATATTATATTATATTATATTATATTATATTATATTATATTATATTATATATGTTTCCTAATTTCCTTGATTAAATGCCTTATTAAATGTTTTAAAATTCACTTCGGATTTATTTATGTACAACAATGTTTCAACAGACACGATGATTTTAAAGAAGCAAATACTTTTGCTTGGTATGAAGTTTAAAAGTTTTCAATAAAAATGTCAAATAAATAAAAATATTAACAAAAAAAATAGCTTAAGTAAAGGTGTAATATTATTTTTTACAAAATATATAAAAACAAGTTAATAGAAATGTAAAAAAAAATAAAGGTGGGTCTTCCTTTATTTTATGACCTTTTAAAAAAATTGCCTATTTGAGAACCCCTCGTCTAGATGTTTTCATTGCTGACCATTGTTTCTGCAAATAGCTCCTATATCCACTCTGCGGTCTACTGAGACACATACTTGCATTTCCCATGAGGGGTCCAGGCCTCGGTCCTGTCTGGTCTGGACCAGCAGTCCAGTTCTCATGACCCCTGACCCAGAATGCATCCTGTGGTGGAGCTGCTGTTGTCTCCAAACATGGCTGAGTGGAAGGAGATGCTTCCAATCCAACCTGTAGTGATAAGATTTTCATCCAGTACTCACTCAGGTATAGGAAGGTTGGGAAGGTGCGCCCTCTTCTGGATGGACGTGGAGTACAGCAAGGATTCTGATACCAGTCACTTTGTGTTCCAGTGTGTGTTTGACAAAAAGACCAGTTTTAATGTGTCATGTATACCAGTGGCTTGGTGCTGTTCCCTTAAAGGAGTTCACTGCCCTCCTTTGTCTCCTATTTCCTTCATGTAGGGGTTGGCCAAAACAAGGGGATAATGGTGACATTTTCTTTAAAATATTCTCATTATGGGGCTCCACGGTGGTCTCGTGGTTAGCGCGCAGGCCTCACAGCTAGGAGACCCAAGTTCGATTCCACCCTCGTGTGGAGTTTGCATGTTCTCCCCGTACATGCGTGGGTTTTCTCCGGGTACTCCGGTTTCCTCCCACATTCCAAAAACATGCTAGGTTAATTGGCCACTCCAAATTGTCCATAGGTATGAATGTGAGTGTGAATGGTTGTTTGTCTATATGTGCCCTGTGATTAGCTGGCCACCAGTCCAGGGTGTACCCCGCCTCTCGCCTGAAGACAGCTGGGATAGGCTCCAGCACCCCCTATTATGATACCAATCGTTCATGAGAGAATCCGGCTGATACGATGACATGGATTAACTGTACAGTTTTCAAGTTATTTATGATAAGTGCAAGTTGGCAAATAGGTAATTATTAATAAATGAACTTTTTGTGCCGATTGTGTGAAGGAAGTATGATGCCTGTTTAATATGATGTAACTGCTTAGCACTGTTGTATTCTTTTTTTGTGTAAATTAAAATTTGTCTTTCCCAACTACTGTTTGGATCTCTATTCAGTTTTGTGTCATATGTCATAAGTCATATGTCATATGTGTTGGCTTCATTGAGGAGTCTAAGTCAGTTGTGTTCAGAATTATGGTACATCTCCCCTCCTCTACTGGCAAATTGTGATGCTCAGCCATGTCACAGCTTATTTTCCTCCAGGGAAAGGTTAAAAAGGACGAACGTTGCCAAAGACCAGACAAAGGACAGGTGAGCTGCTGTCAGAAGAAGGTAGAACGGCTCTGTCTGGTATTGCGCATTGACGTGTGCATCAATGACTGTGAGAAAGAGAAGGTGAGAAGGCGTAGCCGCCGCCATACCCACCGCATTCCTCATTTGGCTGCCTGCCATCGTCAACTAAGCCTATGTTGGCGTTTGAGGATTCAGCCTAGCTGAGAGGAAGTTGCCCTACAATAGCTGAGAGGAGCCGAAAGATAAATCTATACGACCTTGCATAGACTACCGCTCTCTCACTATCCTCTAGATAGTCAGGGTTGAGCATCTTCGTCAGCAGCTGTCAAAGGCCTGAGAAGGGCTCAATTTACAATATACAATATAACATGCTTGGCATTTTTCAATTTGTCTACCTATACGACTATACGACAAAATATACGCCTTCAAAATACACTTTGTGTCAAGGTAGGAAAAATGCCTGTACCACCTTTGGGTCTTTTCTGAGATTCATTGTGGAGGAGGGGCGATATACACTCTAAGTAATTCAGAGTATCTGTTGACACCACTTGATTTAATACATGAATGCAATGTAAAAAATGTAATTAATTGATTTAGATAAATTTTGTAAGTTGCTAACTTTATTTTTTAAATTATGTTAAAATAATAATGTTGGCTGTTACATGAATTTAATTTAGAATGTCATATACACTCAAATTTTATTGTTGGTAAGCTTAAAACAAAATTCAACTTGCCATGACTTAATAAAATTAGCTTGGTAACATAAAATACACACGCACACACATATATATAGTATATATATATAAAGTTACTGCTACTTAAAAAGCTGTGTGCATTGTTATTATAATTAAGTAGACAACAAATTAAACTACTTTGAATAAAATGATTAAGTCAGTTGGCTTAACATATTTTTTTGAGTTACGAACTTAAAAACTTGTCCTTATGACAACAATTATTCAGTAAGCATTACTTAAAATAAGCTTTGAGTGAAGAGGAAAAACTAATTTGTGCAATGCAATATTGTTTTGTTTGTTCAAAGCAATTTCAAATTAAGTTGTCATAACTAAGAAAGACTAATGGAAAAACTGTTGCGTTGATTTTTTTTTTGTTGAGGCTAAACGTTTATTTTTTGAGTGTACTCTTTATCCTGCAAAGATGTGTTGGAGTGGCCCGTTCTTACATCAAGGAAGAACCTTCAAAGGTTCTTGGCTTTTGCAAATGTCTACTGTTGATTTGTTAGGAATTTTTGTTGGGTCACTGAACCTTTGACCGGGCTCACATGTACACGTCAACATTGATGCGTCTGACAGTGGTGTGAAGCAACCAGAAGCTGAACCTCTGCACTTTCTTCTCCTGCTCCCTGACCCTTGCAGAGCATAGTTATGACATACTCTAGAGCAGGGGTCTCAAACATGCGGCTAGTTTGAGGCCCCCGCCTTGATATGAAAGTTTAATGTTAGTGCGGCCCGCGCAAGTTTGATATGGATGCTGTATGGTATCATGTACCCAGAAAAAATTATTACGTTTGATTAATGTTCATGTTAAAGGTTAAATAACTGTTAATAGTTATCCTCCCTATCCGTGTGGAAGTGGGAAGTTTTTGGCTATTTAAGTTTAAAGGAAATAACTTGGAGGCTACCGTTTAGGTCGCTAGCTCTCTAGTTTGCGAGTTAGCATGTGTCTCAAGACCCTGCAGTTGCGCAATATGTTGTAAATAAAAAAAGTATATATGTGACTATAGTCGTGTTTTGTCATGTCTACAGGGCTCTAATAATGCTTTGTTCATTTTAATCTGAAAAAAATAATTTCTATTATTATTATTATTATTATTATTATTATTATTATTATTATTATTATTATTATTATTATTATCATTATTATTATTATTATTATTATTATTATTATTATTATTATTATTATTATTATTATTATTATTATTATTATTATTATTATATTATTTTATTATTTTTTTAATTTATTTGCCGTTTTTATTATTATTATTATTATTATATTTATTTATTACTTATTACTGATTGATTGATTTTCTTTATTCTTGATTTGTTTATTTATTTTCATCTTGTTTTGTGCAGAAAAATAAAAATGAAGATATTTGAGAACAGTGGAATGTTTTATCAGAACTTTTGTTGTAGAAAATAGGAACCAAAGCACTGAAAAAGTTTTTTAGATTTTTCTGTTTTTAATAAATACGTTTTTTTTGTGGGGGGGGGGGGGCCTGATGCGGCCCAGCCTTGCCCAGACCCTAGCAGGAGGACAAGCAACATGCAAAATGGATGGATAGATCCTCTGTTCTCCTGCCATTCTATACTTTCTCGTACCATCTTCATCTTGTCATAGCGGTTCTGATGGCCCTCACTGTGAGTAGATGATGCCTTCCCTGCATGACTCTTGCCTGCACTTCTCATCCAGTCCTTTCCCTGGTCTCATGTGGCCTGGGACTTTGTCACAGGACTTCCTCGCTCAAATAGCAACACAGTACTGTACTCCTTGGTGGACAATTGACTGCTTGTCCTCAGGCTAGCATCCATGAAGAAATGTCCAGACTGAACTACCAAATCGAAACTTAGAGGCTTATCCGACTTATCCGTTGTCCCCACATGTCCCCACAGTCCACTTCTTGGTTCACTAACCTACCTTTGATCGAGTATGTCAGCTCTGCCACAGTGTGTCATGTCTTTCTGCAGCAGTTCCCACCGGTACCACTCAACAACGCCGTTCAAGACCTGGCTTCAGGCCATTGGGTTACCAACACGTGTCATTGACTGACAGAGTCCCAACTCAGTGTATCTCAGCAAATGGTGTGACAAATCTTTTGACACCACATAAGAGTGAAGTTGTGTATCTGGGCATGCCTTTATCATTAGAGGATAAACATTTACCAACACCTCAGACAATCTGAACAGTCCAGTTGCGGTTGATCTGTGATTGAAGACGTGACTGTTCCCAAAGATACGATGTGGCAACGAGATCACCCACCACCACCACCTTCCTGTTTTTAGACATAGTCTGTAAAACTATAATTATAAAACTATATAAACGTGTTTTGTGTCATCAGTTTTGGCTTTCTGGAACAGATTAACCGGATTTACATTTAGAATTTCGGTTAGAGTCAAACCTTCTGGAATGAGTTAACAAGTAAATAGTAAAGTACATAAAAAAATACTTGCATACAAACAAGATATGTCTCTGTCACTTTTATAGATTTTATTGTCTTCTTATATCTGACCAGCGAGAAGGAATATAAGCATGGCAGGATATATTTAGGCTTTTCTTCTCAACAAATCCAAATCCTGGCTTTAAAAAAAGCAGTCCAAAAAAATGTTTCCAATAATAAATAGCAATAAATAAAAAAATAAATACATTGATACACAAATAAGTTAGCGTTCCATGAGAAAAGTTTATACATAGCTAGTCAAGGAACCATGATAATGAACAAACAAATGTGGTTGAAATGTTGAAAATTCATGCACTGATTCGCCTGAGAAGCCTGGTTAGCAGTGGTTAGCGATCGTTAGTGATGGTGTGCGGTGGTTAGCGCTAGTTAGCTGTGGTTAGCGTGCTAATCTTTACTTTGTCAGTCCTCTGAGCTGCAGGTGTCCTCTGCTTGGTGTCCTCTCAAGCAGGCGGACTCACAGTGCTTGTTCAGGTAGGACTTGAGTGCAAAGCTTTTGCGGCAGCGCTGGCACGAGTAGTGCTTCGATAGCGAGTGCGTCTGCATGTGGGCGCGTAAGTTGGAGCGGTCGGCGAAGGCTTTTCCGCAGTGGGCGCAGGCAAAGGGCTTCTCCCCTGTGTGTGACCTCATGTGGCCCTGCAAGAGCCAGGGTCGGCTGAAGGCCTTCCCGCAGACCGTACACTCGTGCTTCAGGTCGTGGGTTAGCATGTGCATGGCGAGGGCAGGCATGGAGACGTACAGCTTGTGGCAGGTTGGACACTTCCTGGCCTGCTGGCTGTCCAGGCTGCGATGAGTTTGCTTGTGTCGGCTAAGGTTGGACGACGTGGCGTAGGATTTGCCGCACTCGCTGCACACGTGGCGGCCGTCGGTTTTGGACTTGGGAATGCGGCCGGTTGACCTCACGTTCTCGCCGCTTGTTTCTTTGCGGTGACATCTCCGGTGGGAGCGTCCGTCAGAGATGAGGAAGGCATCGATGGCGCTGGCCTCCAACTCAGCACCGCTGCAGTCGGACTCCACGGTGCCGGTGCTGGAGACCGGACTGTCTGGATTGTCCATGTCATGGTCGGAGAACTCATCCCCGCTGCTGCCGCCAACACATTCTTGTAAGTACAACGACCCCGGGGCCTGTTTGGACTTCTTTGAGTTCTGCAACACTGATGGGATGGCACGGATGTATCCTGAGGAAAAATAACAAGCATCAGTATTAGTATCGATATCAAGAAGCATCAGTATCAGTATCGATATCAACCCTGTATTTTCTAGGGATCAGATCAAAACCAACATTTGCATAAAATCTATCATCAATATGAAACCAAAACAACAACAGAGGTGTTTTTCCACTTAGGGCTGCAAGTATCATAACTGAATTGAAATTTATTAAGCATGATACATGACATTAGGTCCACAGGAATTAGACAAGATGAGATTTTAACATTCATTTGAAGAAGAATTCATGAAAAAATATGACTATACAAACAAACTTTAAGGCACAACATAATGCAGGTATGTTTTGAACTGTATATTGCCCCATTAATTGACACTAAACAATGTTGTTAACATTTTTTGACACCAAATATATAATGAGTACTAATATATATTATCACATACTACAGTATTAATTGGCCCTGTACCCTAGAAAGCGCCCATGAATGATACGGGAAAAGGCCGAAATGATACTGTGTCAAGGCCCAGGGCAGCGATACTGATAAAATATAGAGTTTAACCATGTCCAGTATCAGCCCCCGTAGCTGTCCACTCTGCTATCGTGCCCGTGAAACAACCAATCAGAGAACAGCGCACGAGTGCTTAGTGCCTAGTGCTTCTCCAGTCACCAAAAAACCCAAACTTGATTAATGGAACTTTAATTGTCAGACATTGATAAGATAAGACTGTTGATAAAATATTATTGTTGAAATATTTTTGCAATTATTGTGTTTACACTGTTTAGATATAATACATGTAATAAACTGAACATTTTCTGGAAACAAAATGGTCTTTTGATTAAATAGTACGTGATAATAAGCTCATGATTAAATAGTATGTGATAATAAGATCATCACATGGTTTGTCTGGTATCAGCCCCCCCCCCCCGCGTGACCTTCGGTCTCGGGCTGATACTGACACTTGGGGGCATGATACCTGGCCTGATACCAGACAAACCATGTGATAACCTATAAATATATCACAGTAATGCAATATAACCTTAATAAGTTGTGGAATTCACATTTGTGATATGCATTTTCCTACAGGCAATTTGTACTGTCTGTTAAACTTTTGCAGCATTTCTAGAAATGCTGGCTTTTCAATAGGAATGTCAGCATTGATAGTTACAGCTTGTACTGTAGCTGAACAATGCCAGCTCAGGGCTGTCCAGCTCTCCTTGATTTTTATAATAATTAAAAAAACAATTAATATTTCTAGACAAATCTTTGTCTTTATTAATAAAATGTACATATTTCTGGTTGCATTTCGTCTATTTTTCCACTTTTGCTGGCTTTCGTTTTATTTTGCTTCTTATGAGCCATGTTCCACAGATGGCCCCTGTGCCACACTTTGGTCACCCATGCATGTTTCACCAGGAAGGAGAGGTGTTGCCAGGTGAAGAATGAGTGTGTCCATGCTCTGCCTTCTTGGCCATGCCGCTGGTTAGGGATTGGGTTGCAATGTAGAGGGGTTTATGCAACTTTCAGGCCCACATTGCATGGCTTCATTGTAGCCTGCCTTCACCTTTTTGTTTGTTTCTTTCATCTTTTTTCCTGATTTTGGAGTCGCTACAGCGGATCTTTTGATCCGAACACTGATTTTGGCTTGTGCACTTCCGAATGCTGTTCCTGACGAATACCAATGAGGCTTACTAGAGGAGATTCAAACCGTGGGCGTTAGCTTCAAAGTTCAAAATGCTAACCACTACACAACCTTAGCGACCAAATAAATGCATGATGCAAGAAAGACGTTCTCCCCTACATGCTAAGTATAGCAACCATGTCGCTAAATCTCTTCTACGTATGAGGTGTGTTATGAAGTGGAATTATGGTATGCAGTATATCCACAGTACCATTGTTAATCTCCATGGTGATTAACGGTAAGGTAAGGGTGCAGTCAAGTCCGATCTGCGTGTGTTGATCTGACAAATCCTATGTAAGTTGGATCAGATGCAGAATTACAACTGTGTCTGCTTCTACATATTAATGACTGCAGCTGTTCATCAGTGATGGAAAAAACAGGCTGAGAACATCGAGGTAGGTTGGATTATGGTGTGCAACAGTGTGAGTGTTTGTGTGTGTGTGTGTGTATACTCTTTTGACTTTGAGAAAAAAAATGAGCTGGGGGCAGCAAGTAGCCCCCGGGCTGCACTTTGGGCGCCCATGCAATACAGGAAGCTATTTCTTAGAGGCAGAATGAGGGTGTTTGAATTATTAACGAGTCTTCGATCAGTACATCCTGTGACTGCAACAAGTTCTCTTAAAAAAAAAAAAAAGGTGAACTGATTATAAGTCAAACACAATGTGCTGACTCTGACAA
Source organism: Doryrhamphus excisus (assembly GCF_037039965.1). NCBI lineage: Eukaryota > Metazoa > Chordata > Actinopteri > Syngnathiformes > Syngnathidae > Doryrhamphus > Doryrhamphus excisus. Next base: position 7,318,808 of record NC_136374.1, read on the forward strand.
AAAAAAAAAGAGAGTGCGGTCATATGGCTCCAGATCGATTTTGGGTCTTTGAGGGTGAGGTTACAGTGTCATGATGTGCTTTTCCACCTTGACTTTTATTTTATTAAACCCACACCCTTTATTTGCCAATTTGGAGGACAGCTTTGTAAAAAAAACAAAACAAAAAAAAAAAAAACAAAGAGGCTTTGCTACATATCATAAAATAAAGCCCAGAGCTCTGGCAACAATCTGTCAGTCAGCTACAGATGTAGCAGATGTTTGTTTTTCTACTAGGCTAACCCAGCATGATGTCACCGTTAAATGTTAGTGGAACATTAGCACTGTAGCATCACATAGCTATGCTAGCGCTATGCTAGTGTCCTCCTGTCCCACTTCGTCATGTTAACGTGATCTATGGCATAAGCGCAGATGTAGCAGTGGTCATCCTGCACGGACTGGCTGCTTCAGCTGCATCGACACCCAGAAATATTTCTGCCATAATTAATTAATGAGTAAACTGTGGTTAATCTGATTAAAAATGAATCACTGTGAAATCCCCTCAATGGCTGAAGGATTCAAATCAGTTCATTCCCCATCTGTGGCATGTTTGAGGAAGTTGCGAATATGCTAATGAGGTGATTGAGTGACAGGTGGGGGTGGGGGGGGGCAGGGGTAGACAGAAGGGGGTCTGATCTTGACAGCAGTGTGTGGTTTTATTGTCTGCACCACAGACTGCAAAACAAAGCAGACAGCTGGCAGCCTGAATCAGGGAGACAAAACACAAGTGAGGAGATTGGGGAAGGGGGGGTCGGGGGGGGGGGGTCTTTTAAATCAAAGCATGCATTTCTTTGGATGCCCCTCAGCCAAAGTCAAACACACAAAAATGTTGTGTTAAGACGCAATGGTTGTGTTGCACTTATGGAATTACAAGATGTCAATAGCAAAATCTGTTCCCATCACATAAGGATTGTGTTGCGGCAATCCTACTCCCTGTGGCTATCCAACATCCTGCACCATCACATGACAAGATGGGGGGTGGGGGAGGTGGGGGGGGGGCGCTCAAGGGCATTGGCACCGTTTCAGGACGACACGCTTTCCTTTGGATTTGACGCTCAACATATACAATACAAAAAATAGACATTCTCATGTGCCAAACGAAGCTGTGTGCTCCACTTTGACCTTAAGCTGATTGAGCCTGTGTGACCCCAATACTGTTTGGAAAACACAAGTTCTGAGCCGGATGGGACAAATGCAGTCCAGGGAGGATTTAGGGGTTTCTCTGCAGCACTTTAGTTGCAGTAAAAACTCTTTACAGTTGTTGGATTTTTAGACAAGAAAAAAATTGGGAATTTGGGGGGGATGTGTAAAATTGATAGCCGGAATGTTTTGATGCAAGATTGATTTGAAATGTGGAAAAATTACTTTGGGGGAAAGAAAATTTGGAATTACTACAATTGTTGGAATGGCTTTAAACTGGTTGAGAAAAGCGGAAGTCAGAATTCTTACAACCAGGTGGAATCTGTGTTGTGGAATTACAGGGAATGTAGGAATTTTGTGGATGTGTACAGTTGTTTGCCAGAAGGTTTTCATGCTGGAATGTTTTAATGTTTTATTATTTTTATTCATTTGTTTTCCTAATATTTTATTTTGGGGACAAAAAGGTGGAATTCTGGGGTTTGAACTGGTTGAGAAAAGTGCAAGTCATAAAAAATTATTTAAATAATCAGAATATGTGTTACGGAAAATGTGAAATTGCACCAAAGCCAGGAATTTTAGGAATGCCGAAAATAAATAGCTTGTTTTGATGATGGAATGGTTTGATCAAGGTAAGAAAAGTAAGACTCAATCAGAACATGTGGAATTACAGGGAAAATGGGAATTTTGTGGATGTGAAAAAAAATGTGTAACCTGGAATGTTTTCATCCTGGAATGGTTTGAGAAATGTGAGAAAATTCATTTTGGGGACAAAAATTGGGAATTCCGGGACTCTAGGAATTTTGGTAATCTCTGAAAACTATGTAGCCTGTTTGGAATGATTTGTACTGGTTGAGAAAAATGGAAGTAATAATTTTCCAATTCATAAGAAATCGTAATCTGTGTTATAAAAATGTAGAATTACAGGAATTCTGGATGTCGGAATGGTTTGAATGGGTTGGAAAATGTGGAAAAATAAATTTTTGGGAGAAATCATTCCAGGAAAAACAGGAATTTTGGGAATGCTGGAAACTAGGCAGCCTTTTTTATGGTTTGAACTGTTAAATGTGGAATGAAGGATTCTTATGATCCAAATTTGTGGTATGGAAAATGTGGAATTGACAGGAAGAATGGGAATTTGGGCAATATCTAACTGTTAGCAAGAATGTTTTGAAAGGGTTGAGAAATGTGGAATTGTGGGCAAATTGGGCATTTTGGGAATGTTGAAACTCTATGTTTTGATGTTGGAATGGTTTTAAGTTGAAGCAGAATAAAGAAGAAACGGAAGGACTTATTTGCAGAAGAACATGCGTGGATGCACTGAACTTCCACAGCTGCAGTATGTTCTCATGAAGAACATGAAGTGGTCTTAAAGAAGTGGAAGCAAACTCACCATCATGGCTGAAACGGACAGCCAGGTTGCTGGTGGACTCAGTGATGGCATGTGAGACAGAGTAGGAATCCTCCCAAGCATCCTGGTTCTGCTGGTAGTAGTTGCAAGGCAAGGAATCATGAACCTTGGGCTGCTTCACCAAAAAGGAGCGTGGCATTTTGTTCCCTGAGGAAAAACTAACTCAGACCCTCATAGAAAAGCAGAAAAATCTTGCAGGGGGGGGGCAAAGAAAGAAAATATTTTATGGGAAAGGAGATGAGGAAGCAGACAGGACAGAGAAAGCATGAGACGGGATGGAGATGAAGATGGAAAGTGGTGAGGAAGACACAGCGGCACGAAAGCAGGGGGGGGGGGGCGGGGGGCTGAACAAGCTTAGCTCAGCATTACTGCAGCCTTTTATATATGGGGCACCAACCCCAAAGATCAGGTGGTGCTTGGATGAAGGGAGCTGCTTAGCATTAATCCATCAAACATCCCAGGGGACACACATCAAATTACCACCGGCCGTCTGTGCTGCCTTACTTCATCACACACACACACACAGATACACACACACTGATACACACATACCGAACCACCACCGTCTCCTCCCCCCATCGCCCCTCGGAGTGGAGACAATAGTGGTGCAGGAGCACGTGGTTGACACGACACAAAACATCTTGTCTGCCATTGTCTCTCAATGAAGTAGCCAAGATAATTCATGCTAAGCCAGCACACTTCCTGCTACCTAACCAATCACGCTTCATGGTAACACAACACGCTTTAATCTAAATGATACATGCTAACTCAACAAGCTACATGATAACCCAGCACCTTTGATGCTAACCCAACACACTGCATGCTGACCCAACACACAACACACCTCATGCTGAGCCAACATGCTACATGCTAACGCAACACACTTAAGGCTAACCCAACATGTTTAATGCTAACCCAACAGGGCTACATGGTAACCTATCATGCTTGATGGTAACCCAACACCCTACATCCCAACCCATACTGACCCAACACGTTCTACATACTAACTTAATGTGTTTCATGCCGACCCATGCTAACCAAACATGCTTCATGCTAACCCTATACACTTTATGTTAACCCAAAATGCTGCATGCTAACCCAACACGCTTGATGCTAACCAAGCACACTACATTCTAACACAACATGCTACATGCTAACTCAACAGGTTTCATATTATGCCAACCCAACACGCTTCATGCTAACCCTATACACTTTATGGTAACCCAAGATGCTGCATGCTAATCCAACACACTTGATGCTAACCCAGCACACTAGATTCTAACACAACATGCTACATGCTAACTCAACAGGTTTCATGTTATGCCAACCCAACATGCTTCATGCTAATCCAACATGCTAACACAGCACATGCTAAGCCAACACACTTGATGCAAACCTAACAGAGCTACATGGTAATCCATCTTGCTTGATGGCAACCCAGCACCCTATATGCTAACTCATCACACTCCATGCTAACCCAACATACTACATGCTAACACAACACAGCACATGCTAACACAACACACTTGATGCTAACCTAACCTAACAGGGCTACATGGTAATCCATCTTGCTTGATGGTAACCCAGCACCCTATATGCTAACCCATCACACTCCATGCTAACCCAACATGCTACATGCTAACACAACACAGCACATGCTAACACAACACACTTGATGCTAACCTAACAGAGCTACATGGTAATCCATCTTGCTTGATGGCAACCCAGCACCCTATATGCTAACTCATCACACTCCATGCTAACCCAACATGCTACATGCTAACACAACACAGCACATGCTAACACAACACACTTGTTGGTAACCTAACCTAACAGGGCTACATGGTAATCCATCTTGCTTGATGGTAACCCAGCACCCTATATGCTAACCCATCACACTCCATGCGAACCCAACATGCTACATGCTAACACAACACAGCACATGCTAACACAACACACTTGATGCTAACCTAACAGGGCTACATGGTAATCTATCTTGCTTGATGGTAACCCAGCACCCTATATGCTAACCCATCACACTCCATGCAAACCCAACATGCTACATGCTAACACAACACAGCACATGCTAACACAACACACTTGATGCTAACCTAACAGGGCTACATGGTAATCCATCTTGCTTGATGGTAACCCAGCACCCTATATGCTAACCCATCACACTCCATGCTAACCCAACATGCTACATGCTAACACAACACAGCACATGCTAACACAACACACTAGATGCTAACCTAACAGGGCTACATGGTAATCCATCTTGCTTGATGGTAACCCAGCACCCTATAAGCTAACCCATCACACTCCATGCTAACCCAACATGCTACATGCTAACACAACACAACACACTTGATGCTAACCCAACAGGGCTACATGGTAATCCATCTTGCTTGATGGTAACCCAGCACCCTATATGCTAACCCATTACACCATGTGAACCCAACATGCTACATGCTAACACAACACAGCACATGCTAACCCAACAGGGCTACATGGTAATCCATCTTGCTTGATGGCAACCCAGCACCCTATATGCTAACCCATTACACTCCATGCTAACCCAACATGCTACATGCTAACACAACACAGCACATGCTAACCCAACAGGGCTACATGGTAATCCATCTTGCTTGATGGCAACCCAGCACCCTATATGCTAACCCATTACACTCCATGCTAACCCAACATGCTACATGCTAACACAACAAAGCACATGCTAACCCAACACACTTGATGCTAACCCAACAGGGCTACATGGTAACCCATCTTACTCAATGTCAACCCAACACCCTAAGGCTATAACACCCATATATGGTATGTGAGGCTGAAGTTGAATCTGCTGTGGAACATTCATGCTTGTCCCATCACTGATATTAAAATTAAAATAAGACTAGAAGTAGATTTTGACAAAGTCTGGGAAATTGCAGTAAAACAGCAGAAGAGAAGAGATGGGACAAGCAAACGGGTCGCAGTAAAAATACAAATGGAGTCCAGGATCATGTGACGCGTCTATTCTACAAAGAGGATGGTTTAACTCCTCCTCCAAATGTTCACAGCATGTCACCTTGAGGATAAAACTTCCAGCTGTCAGATGAGATGAGTGACAGCTGATGGTCCCCCAATGGGCATGTTCAAAAGACGGGGGGGAAGAATTGTACAACTGCATTTTAATCTAGTCAGACCTCAATCTTGATAAAAGGAATTCGTGCATCGTTCTCTCTTTCATCCTGGGGGTGGGTGGGGGTGTGGGGTGGGGGGGGTCATCAATCACAAAACGTCGCTAGCTTCTGCTCCTCCATGGAACGTCGCATCTCCAGGGAACGGCAGGCTGCCAGCGTCAAAATGTGGCCTGAAATGGAAGAAAGGAGCGATGACAGAGAAACAGAACACAGAAGGAAATGAGCAGCAATGACAGAACAACTGCTGAAGCCAATGTTTACCATAGAACACATTTAAGTCCACATGCCTTCAACTGGCCGACTGAGGACAACATAAGCGGTTGTCAATATAAGATGCCACAGGCATCAGGAGAATGGCCAATAATAGAGTAATCCCTCGTTTATGGTGATTAATTGGTTTTAGACCCGACCACGAATCGCCACCAACTAAGAACTGTTATTTTTAAGTACAATATTTTCATTGTTAGACCATGCAAAACCTCTTTATGTGTCTTCATTTGGGTCTGATGTCTGGTCCCTCCCCTAGGACCTGACCAGGAGCAGGGAAGCCCCCAACAACGTAGCTCCGAGGATCTTCGGGATCCTTATCCAGTGCCGTTGTCATTCATTCATTTTCTACTGCTTTTCCTCAAGAGGGTCACGGAGATGCTGGAGCCTATAGCCTACACCCTGGACTGGTGGCCAGCCAATCACAGGGCACATATAGACAAACAACCATTCACACTCACATTCATATCTATGGACAATTTGGAGTGGCCAATTTGGAGTCCCACATAACCTTTTGGAATGTGGGAGGAAACTGGAGCACCCGGAGAAAACCCATGCATGCACGGGGAGAAGATGCAAACTCCACACAGAGATGGCCGAGGGTGGAATTGAACCCTGGTCTCCTAGCTGTGAGGTCTGCGCGCTAACCACTAGACCACCGTGACGCCCTGCCGTTGTCATAATAGGAGAAACTAAGACAAATGAATAAGACTTATGCTTGTGTGCTGTCAATATTCACATGTGTTATGAAATGGTCATTTTTTTGTGTTTACTCGGCAGTAATGCGTAAGTATGTGCGTATGATATAATAAAATATTTTGTAAATTGACTTTTAATGATTAATTGAATTAAATCTTTATTTGTAACAATGTATACACATTATACTATTACTCTACTATATGTCCACACTTTAGGCACTCCCCATTTTATCAACCTTGTGTTCATTATGAATTGATTATACAATTTGCATCTATATATATTATATATATTATTACTACAGTTATCTAAAAAGTATATTTAAAATGTTTAAGTGAATGTTATATTTTCTTTTTTAAATAATTTATTAATGACTTTTTATTAATATTATACTTTTTAAATTAATAAAACATTAAATAAAGTTTTTAATCACCCAATTTCCATCCTAATTGTCCTTATTAGGATCATGGGTGATCTGGAGCCTAATTTCTGAAATTATTCAACTTTTAAATTTTAATTCATTTATGTATTTATTATATTATTATTATATTTTTTAGTTGTGGTTATATAATATTCATATTATAATATACATTTTTATAAATAAAAAGTGTGTTATTATTAACCATAATATTATTTGTTATTATTATTTTATTTTTGATAATTATTTTGTATTATTTTTATTTTTATTATTGTTGTTATTGTTTTTGTTGTTGTTATCATTAAGAATTTAATTTAAAAAAATTCAGTGTATTTATATTAGACATCCCAACTTAAGACACATCATATATTGTGTACTCATTTCAAAACATGAATTGCAATCTATCTTTAAGGCTGTGTAAAAAAATGTAACAATAAATGTTATTAAAAATGTACTTTGTAGCTCTTGGCCCTTAGATCTTGTCCAGATGATGTCAAATGAGTTTGTTCTAATGTCCTCATGTTGAGGATGTCCACTATGACAAACCCAGCAATAAAGCAGAGTGGCTTGGTGGGAAGCTGGGTCATGGGGGGTTGGGGGCGGGGGAGATGTAAATCATGGCGGGTCTGCTGCTTCCTGTAACTTGGCAGGACTAACCTGGCTGTGTCCAGACCATGCTTTCAGGTGATGGAATGTCCCACACCCCCACCTCATCACACTGTTATGAAATCCCAGCAGATGGCCTGCAGACAAAAAAAAGGGTGAGAGGCGCCTGCAGCACAAACACACCTTGTCCTCCAGGCTGCTGTAGGACACACACACACACACACACACACACACACACACGTACACTTTCCCCTTTCAAGACAAATGTACAGCGTCAGCTTCATTGCTCCTCCATGCAGATGTAGTAATTTAACCTTGATTCCTCATCCTCGTTAATGTGGACACATTAGCCTGAATGATTCCTGCTGTCCTTTTATCTCTTCCCATTTCCCATTTGCTGCTTCTTCTCAGTCTGAGTGTGGAACACTGAGAGGCTATTTGGTAAAGAGCCATTTAGTTGAAGTGCTCTCAAGGCCAGCTTGTGGAGACAATGTCACCCTTCCTGACACCATGGCTTCGGCGTGAAGGAGGCACACTAATATCAGAGGGGTCGAGTCCCAGGCAAGGGTTTGTATCTGTCCATCCAAAATGACTGTAATTAATATACAGTATATGCTACATCCTAATTTACAGCCACCAATGAAAACATGCTGTGTGTGAATGCCACATAGAAATTGTGATATCCCTGCATGGACCACTCCTTAAAATCACTGGGGTTTGGTGGTGTGTCTCAAACAGGAGTGACTATTGAGCATTACTGACACAAATGGCATCATTCATTCAGTGTTTCATGTCTGCTCTACTATAGGGCAATGAAGGGCGTGACTGAAAACATACAAACAAATCCAACTCCATGGCCCTAAAAAAAAAAAAAAGTCACAATAAAATTGTGTTTTTCAAGTCTTTCAGTGTGTTAATTCATGAATCATACTGTTGTGTGGTTGAATATTATGAATATTGAAGCAAATGTTACATTTCTTTTTGGTTAAAGTGTGTTGGAATGTTGAGGATGTGGAAATTTCAGTTTAATGGTTGTTGGTCTCATTTCCATTTCTTCTTTTTTGCATTTTAAAACTCTGCTTAGAACCTCTTTAAGATCCAACAGTGGGGGGAAAAAACCCTGTCAATTCTTGCAATTTTTCCACTGGTCTTAAAATTTTGATCAGGAGTGTTCCTTGACAGTATAATCACCATGGTTACACATTTTCTATTCAGACAAAGCAGGCTGCATGGAGCTGGTCGGACTGGGCGAGCAGGATGCCACTCTGAGATCAGTTAAACTGGTGTTACAGGAACACACCTACAAGTACACATGTTCAAGGTTCAACATGATATTGTCTCTTCCCTACGGGAAAAACTAACCTTCCTTTTCACCCATGGCCAATGTCCGCTTGAGATTTGCTCTCTATCATTTATCATTAGAAAAGATCTAAGATACTGTAAACAAATATATAGAACGTAGATTGTAAAGCGTGACCAGGAAAAGGCAACAAGGTGTGACTGCTGCATGAATATGGACCATGGACTCAATACCATACCTTGATGAAATCAGGAAGAACAATCAAAAAGGGGTGGGCTACAATGCTGTACATACGGTCTATTGTATGGTTTGCGTCACTGTCATGAAGTCAAATTTAAAAGACCTGTCCAAAGGTCTGACACAAAAACACCTCAATGTGTGATGGAGACGTTTGCATGCATTGAGTGGACTCAGCAGGGCGGCTTTGAGTTCAGCAACTATGAGTCTTGTTCTCAACTGAATGCGTCATACTACCGTAGAGTTTGTATTGCATTTACCTTACTGCCTAGTTAGTATTTGCCCAGTTCCTAGATTAGTACAGTAAACCTCGGATATATCGGACTCGGATATATTGGAAATTCGCTCACAACGGACAGATAAAAAAGAACCAATTTTTCTGTAATGCATTTCCAATAAAAATTCATTGCATATATCGGATTTTTTATAACGGATTTTGCCTATTTCAGACAAAATCTCCAGTCCCGTTCCAATTTCCCTCGCATATATCGGATGGCCGCATCGTGTCTTTCTCCTGGCTCCAGATTTAGGACAAATATAAAAGTGAGTGACGTCAATAATACTAGCACAGCAGTGAATGAGATCTTAACCTCACTATTGGAAATAACGTAGGCCTGACGGGCGTAACAGGGCCTAGCTTAATTAACAATTTGTTATGCTCAGAGTCCAATAAAGTTAAATTCTCATTACCTTATGTCTCTTTTCATTGCCCAGTCCAGGTACATTGGAAACATAGTCAAGGAAGTGCCTTTTTATACCGGATATAAATCCGATATATGCGTAAAACGGACATTGTCCGGTATACGCATATAACGGATTTCGCTTATATCAGACAAAACCAGTGGGAACAATTGAATCCGATATATCCGAGGTTTACGGTACTTTAGCTTCTTCCGGCAAGAATGAATTTAAGTATTCATTCTTGCGTTTGTACCTGTGGTGATATCGAGCCAAAGTCTGACAATGACTACAGAACTGTAAAATGATTTGCACTATTGTAAGATGTCAATATAATTTTAATTTACAGGTGAAATCAGTAAGGTTGACCCTTGCAACCATCAAGATGAGTATGTAAGCCAAGGTTTTCCCAATGTTTTCCTAGGTAAAACTTAAGAGGTGAATGCCTCTGTATTTTTCACATTTATTCATGAAAAATGCTAAAATCAATTCAAAGTAGTACTATCCTAATACACCGCACCGTTCAGTATATTCAAATCAAGAAGAACCTACATATAAGCTGTCTGTTACCAGATGAAATGCGTCTTGAATATTGTCATTCATCCAGGTCATTGAATTCTCTAAGGGCATGAAATCCATCACAACCGGACTCAGGTTGTCTTGGAAGATGTTTCATCTCTCATCCAAGCAGGCTTCATCAGTTCATGCTTAAAGACCGGATAAGACAGCTCTCATCCCAATAGCCCTATCTAGTGAAGACATCTCCCCATACGATTCCAGCTATCTATTAGATAGGACAAAAGCTGTGATTTAAAAAGTATGGGTGGAATTTCTTGTAATAGTCAAAACATTTTCCTCAGATTGAGACTCGTTTTATGTTACTTTTGCTGCAGTCCAACAAAAACAAGACAAATTCAAAGATTGGACAACCTGCTAGGTGGAAAATGTTGTAGTTGGTGGTGCGTATATTTTCGGTTTAAGATGGATTCCTTCTTCATGCCCGTTGCCTTGGAAAATGACAACGCAAACAGTGCAAAAGTAATAACATTTAATTCAAACAAAACCATGCAACAGGTCCCCCGTCACCCTGATTGAACTCTCCTGTTATAAAATAAACATCCAAAGCCATACATTGCTCAGTGGGCACTCACTACATGAGAAACTACTTCAGGGAATACACGCAGCTCAGCCCGAAAAACTAAAGAAACCCAAACAAGAACCCCCCCCCCCCCGAAAAGACCAGAAAAGAAATAAAAGTCAGCACGGGCCCTGGCAATGTGGCAATCCAGAAAAGTGCCAAGCACACACTTGTTCTCTGCAGAGTGATGTCTCCACCCAACCCTATCCAAATCTATCTCCATCACGTAGCGCTACCAACCAAACCACACTTATACATCTTCCAACGTTGAGTGATGAGCCTGCAGTGCTTTTTGTGATACAGTCGTCCCTCACTCCGGCATGTTTTGGAAACAAATTCATAAATGACCGCTATTTTGTGGAATATTATTAGTCAAAAAGGCATCATTACTATCATACTGATGACCTGTGACCTTATATTACATTACCTTAATGCATGTAGGCATGTCTGACAAAATTACGGTTGTAAATCGTTTCAATTAGAACAATTCTTATTCTTTAAGTTTAGAATAAATAAATTGGAAGCTAATGAGTTAGCATGCTATGTTTAAAGCAATGGCTCTCTCCTGTGACAATGCAGTGATCCCATAGCCTGCCTATTACAGTTGAGCAATGTGCTGTAAACAAACAAAAATAGTAGTGTAAATGTGACTATAGGGGTGTTATTTCATGTCTAAAAGGCTCTAATAATGGTTAGAAAGTCACAAACGGGTTTTGTTCCATTCTTCCATTTGTTAATATTGAATCCCGATTCACTTATCACGGTCGTGCCTGAAACCAATTAACCATGATAACCAAGGGACGACTGTACATACATTGCTGAATGCCCCCCCTCATAGCTTTCCTCCCCATGTATCAGACTTGCTCCTTTTGTCAGGAAAGCCCGACACATTCACATCTTTGGGATTGCAGGAATTGGGGAACTAATTGGGGAGACTAAAATAACCTCTGAGACCAAGTGACGTATTATTTGAGAATGGAGTTCAGACATACAGTAAAAGTGTGTAGTTGTTAAAAAAAACAAAAACCCAAATCTTGGAATGGTCTGAAAATGAACATCCATTACACTTTCAGGGATTTGATTTCAATCCCTCACCACAGTACCGACAGATTTTGGAGGATTTACTCTTCCACCACACAATCAGTATGCACATGGTTACTTTACAATCTTGGAAGTGTAACACAAAGAGGCTAAAAATGCACAGTATGTTTTTTTTTGATTGAAAGGTCACACCTGCTCCAAGGACCAGAATGGGGAACTGGGTGAGGAAGTAGCTTGTACATTCCTCTCGCTGTCCAATGGGATGTTTCAGATGGATAAAATGACACTTGTGGAGCCAAAGTGGTTTAGCCAGTGTTGAGTATGTGGGCTCTGAGGTGTTTGTGTGTGTGTGTGTGTGTGTGTGTGTGTGTGTGTGTTGTGTGCGTGTAGATGAAGAGGAGGGGACGGTAGAAGGCAGGTGCATCAGTTGTACATTAGGCCTTCAGGTGGCTGGGAAAGCTTGATGTTTTCTCTCAACATCATATGCTGTCTGAGCTCCTGCAGCACCATGCGTATGGTGTGATAGTTCTTCCACTTGCTCAAGCTGGTCAAAGCCTTCATGTCCACCTGCAAAGAAGAGCAAATGATGTTAATGGGAGAGGCGTGGAACGGTATATACAGTACAGGTGCAATTGGATCTGTACAGTATACATTATGTGTGGGACAGAATGTTTATGGCATCACGCGTCTACTCTGTAATAAAAACACAGTGCAGTCCAGCCTTTGTCTCGTGATTGTGCCAAGGAGACGACAGAGCTTGAAAAGCCTCATCTGTGGTCAAAGTATCCTGATTAGGAGCACCTGGCCTTCACGGTGAAATGTAAAAGAGACAAAGACAATGGAGGATGATGGAGGACTATGGAGGACGGCCTCCAGGCTCTGGCTTCCCCTAATTGCAAGTGTTCTGCTAGTCAAAAGGCTGGACTGCATATTTGTGGTGGATGCTTTTTTTTTTTTGCACAGTCTCCTCGCCCAGATTTCTGCTCGCCTTTCATGACCGCTTTCATTTCACAAGTAACATTTTCCATCCCTGACTTTTAATGTGTACTGCGTTGGAATTTGATACACCTCTCTACCGAACCAAAGGTTACGTACCAAAAAAAAAATAGTTGATTATATTACAAATTAGTTATTATTATTTGGGCTTTTTCTCCTGATGCTCATTGTGTTTTATTTTGATACATGGTGGTTACTTTGGTGCGGTCTGGTTTGTGTTCACACTTGTATTTTTGTCAGGACACCAAATAATACTCAGTGATGATGATTGGACAGTATGTGACGTGTACACTGTGTGACAAAAGTCATCCAAACAACAAGAGGTCTTTAGGGTCACATATATTTATGGGACTTTCCCTTCAATGGCAGATGTTTTACCAGCTGAGCTGACAGGAAGAGGATATAAATAATAAGACAGACAACTTCAGCAACCTGTAATGATCAACATGACCGCTTTGTTGAAAAAAATACAGGTATGTTTAACGACCTTTTTTTTTCTTCAAGATTTTCCACTCAGCTTTCTCTTGGGTGTTGCGCTGCATCGCCTGGTTGTGCTTACATTTGGTGACATCATATCCGCTATTGTGGTGTGTTGGTGCGGTCAGCGTTCACACTTGCCTCCCTCATTATTATAGTCCACTGGTGCACATGACCAAGGTAAGAAAGGCTGAAAGCTAACCACCACTGAAGAAGACAAACGCTTTGACTGGGCCAATAACTATCTGCAGACAGATTTGTCAAAGGTCTTATGAACTGACAAGATGAGAGTGACGCTTGATGGACCAGATGGATGCATCTGAAATGGGCATAGAGCTGATATGAGCTGGAATTATTAAAGATGACTATTACCGATGAGTTTCGTGGGCCCTTTTGGGTTGAAGACCGACTCAAATTCAACTCCCAGTTTCTACGTAGAAGACACTTACTTCACACAGTGGTACAGGGAAAAAGTATGACTCTATCCAAAAAATATATTTTTTATGCAGGACAATGCTCCATCTCATGCTTCAAAGTACTTGTCCACTGCATGGCTTGCGAGTAAAGTCCTTAAAGATGAAAAATAATGACATGGCCCCCTTCCTCACCTGACCTAAACCGTATTGGAAACTTGTGTGCCCTTCTTAAATGGAAAATATACGGTGAATGAAAACAGTACACTTCTCTGAACAGTGTCTGTTTGCTGCTTCACTAAAATTGAAGAAAATCCATGGATGATTATTGGGAAGAAAAGGGTGAAATAAATAAAAATAAAACAAGTTTGAGACGTATAGACATGAACTATAACTTTACAACACACATTGCATTCGCCGCCATGGAGGTGTGCATTAGTAGTCCGGGAACTTGCAGTAATACAATTGTACAATCCTCAGCCATCCTGCCTCAGTGTTAATGTGGAAGGGCTACCATACAAAACCATGTTGGAGGTTGGACTTCAGTTGTGTTTTTTCTTTCTTTTGCATTGTTTCCTGTTAGGGGCTCCTATTTTGGTTTTCTGTTTCCTGTCTTGGGATCATGCATGTGCAGCAACTTTGCTTCAGCTGCTACGCATGGCAGTAGCACCTATGAAGACCTCCACTCGTCGTTACATGATTGTTTTCTGTGTTGTACTTTTTGATTCACGCGAGGTTTCATTTTTTTCCCCCTGAATTAATGGACTTTGTGTACTGCACCTGCATGACGTCCTGGAATCCTGGTGTGGCACTATACGCAAGAACAGAACATGACAACAGTTCTTTTCACAAGCAGTGAAACCTGTGGTAGCGCTGCTCTGTTGAGTCATTTTGGGGTTATTTTTAGGCACTCATCAGCAGCTGCTATGGACTTAACCTGGCTCTGCCTCTACTGTATGAGTGTGCTCTTACAGAAACCAATTAGTATTTCTACCTTGAGCGGCAATGTTGCACGCTGACACAATGCTTTCTCGCGCTCTTTGAATTCCCCCTTGATGGATTCAGGCATATCAGTATAATCAATTTTGTCAAAAGAGATATTTGAGAACATGTTGTGCTTACCAGACCATTTGATGTATGTACTCCCACCATGTTGATCTTGGTCAGAAAGCGTACTTGAGGTGCATGCTCAGGATATTTGGGTCCGCATTCAATTTTCAGAGTGTATATTCTGCCTTCGTACGTTGTCTGTAAAACACACACATGCACACACACAGAGAAAAGGGGCATTAGTTGAGTCAGTAGCTTGATAAGCACATTGTACAGTACGTCTTCATTTACAGATCCAACACAGGACAAAATCATGTAATATCAAAACCAGTAGCTGATCTTTACAATTATTTTACAGATAAAAGGTGATAAAAATATTAAATCTATATCTGTACCTTAAAAGGTCATCCCAAATAGCACTGATTTTTTTGCATAAAATACAAGTGAATTGATTTTCTATATGATAAACTTTCAAGACAGCCTGCCAGGATGCATGTTACCATATTGTTACCTTTGCAATGGTCTGTAAACACAATGGGTTTAGTAGGGTTGGGTGATCATTTTCATTTAACGATATAAATTCTTCCAATGATAAGAAAATGACTTACAGCAGTATACATGATGAACAGAAACCGACTGTATTGACACATTGGCGCCTTACGTGTACCACAGATGATGTCTGCGTCAATGGAATTGCGGAATATGCCAATTAAAAACAGAATTTACTGTTAAAGGCAAATTCTTACGGAAATTGACATAATGTGAATGAAATGCTGTCATCGGGAGGAAAAGGAACTTTGTGTGGGGTAGTATTTACTCGACGGAGCATTTTACAATGCCCAATGATGACATGCATTTGTGAGTGGGGGGGGGGGGGGGGGGGGTGTGAGAAGGATGTATATTCCTGCATCCAGGTCATCTTACATTATCAACACACAAGAAAATACACTAGCGACCTTCAAAATAAGAGCGCTGTTTGCCGTCTAACTGTGAAAACTAAATAAGAGTGTCATACATATGCAGCTGGAATTGCATGGGTGACTATATCTTTGTTGAAGATGTAGCTGCAATGTGTGCAGAGGATGCCATCGCATTAGAAAAAGCTAGCTAGATTTTGTGTCGCACGAGGGTGTAGCAATGGAACGGTTCATCTTTTTAATTGCCCGAAATGCAAAAAAGTTTGTGCACAGTCCTGGGATACAAGAGAAGACTGATGCCTTCAGCTGTGGCGAGCATACACTATGACTAAACTATGACCTCTATGACTTGGACGGCCCAACAAGGAAAAGTGGCCACTTGACCTGTCTCACTTGAGAGACTGAGCCCGACAGCCAGTCCACTGGAACCTCTGACATCAACATCTCAGGCTAAACCAAGCGAAACAGATCTAGAGTAAGTAAAGCAGAGTCATTTTGTGTTTCGACAAAACTAATTATGGCTAATTATTGTTGTTGTAATTGGCAGTTGTATAATCTCTCAAAACAGTCCCTGAAGAAAGTACCTCTAACCCACATTACAATTATTTTTAAATGCTAATTTTAATACTTCATGTTTGTATGAGAGCGACATTTCAAATACTATGCTTGTGTGATTTACAGTGCATCCGGAAAGTATTCACAGCGCTTCACTTTTTCTACATTTTGTCATGTTACAGCCTCATCCCAAACTGAATTAAATTAATCTCTTACCTCAAAATTCTACACAAAATACTCCATTATGACAATGTGAAAAAAGGCTGTGAATACTTTCCGGATGCACTGTAGGTGTCATTTAGGAGGAACTAGCATGTAACTAGCACTAGTTTAGCATGCAAAGGGCATCTGCCCCAATGGAAGGACAGGGCAAAAAAACAAAAAAAACAAAATGTTGGCAAAATGTAAGCAGTTACAGACACTGATAAACAACCTCTTGTGCTTATAAAATGTTCACTGACAAGTATTGATTTGGAACAAAATCATGATTAGGGTAGGGTTGTCGTCATCAGGATTGGCTGCCAAACCAGCTCTGTTTTGAAAATCAGAAAAAAATCAGGTTCAGCCTCAATATCGGGCTGATCCATGACAATTGTTGTATAAAACTCTGGCCACACTCCAACATGGCCGGTCGCGGTAAACGCCACCAAAATGGTTGGCACCCGCCTCCCGGAAGAGAAAGAAAACACAACACCATTTATTATATTATATTATATTATATTATATGCAGCAACTGTGTCACAAGACAAAGGTAAATAAGACACTTAAGACATAAATAAGACTTTTGCGTGTTACTATAAACGTGGTCCCTTGCGGACCTGAAAGAGAGGCAGACAGGAAGTGACGTTGGGGTTCAGAGTTTCAGCGTTGCACAGGTAACGGCCAGTAGACAACAGTAGACTATGTTTTCAGTAGGGATTTTTATGATATTATTGTCCTTTTGTGAGATAATAAAAGCCTTGTGTGGGCCACACTGAACATGACACGAAGACTATTGTCATATAGTGATCAGTGTAAAAATACTACATTTCATCATCTTCTAATGTGTCTTCAGAAAACCTTTCAGTTGTGTATTTTTGTTCCGTTACTTTTTTCATGCTTAAAAATGCAAAATTTCTGAAAAAAAGGTAACAATCACTTAAATATGCACATTATTGACTAAAATAGGCTGCGTTCAATCATGAAACAGCATGAATAATATATTTTATAAAAACCATGATAGAGTGAAGCCGCGACATTCAAATCGAGATGTGTCAAAAGATTATGTGCTTGTTTTGCTTTTCATGTTTATCACTGACTTTTTGCCTCATCACAACATTATTTCTCTCTCCAATGGCATTTCATTCCAATTACACTGTACCTGCTCATAGCCAATTATGCAAATTAGATAATGACATTTACCATGAATAACCTGTGGAAAATATGTGCATCTGATGAAAATGATGAAAGTATGCAGCAGTGGTCAGTGTGTCTTGATGAGTTTAAGGCCTGGTGTGGAGTAAATTTGGAAAGGTGGGAAAAAAATCCAATCTCAAGGCATTAACGACTCGAGTAGTCTTTTTTTTTAAATGCATTCCAAAAAATTTGTTGAAACAGTCACGCTATTATAGCCTTTAACTGCTTTCAACTTCCTGTCGTGCTTCTCTCTTACTTGAAAAAGGCTGATTCAAAGGAAACAGCACTTCTTTGTTGTTGTTGCTGTGCCCTGACAGCAAAACAGCTGATGACTTCATAGCATATTAACAGTAAACTTGCCTTGATTCAAGTCATCACAGGCTGTGGAGCTTCCACTACCAAGCCACATTAAAGGGATAGTTTGAATTTTTTTTTTTTTTTTTACATGAAGTTGGATGACATCCCCATCAGCACCCCTCCACGCACACACATGGTCCCGTGAGTCCAGTTTTGGTCAGATTTCGGAGAAGAGGAAAATAGTTATGGTTGCTGGGGCCATTTAGAGTTTGGCTTCACAAATCACTCTGTGTTACTCTCCATTCCTATCCAATGCATGTTATCGCCTGTCCATTGTTGTGTGTGTGATGAAGGGGGCTGCAACACTTGCATCTACACCTGCGGTGGAACATATATGTAAACACGTGTTGCAGCCTTTCCAGTGCGTAACCAGAACTAAGTTCCTCTTCACTGAAATCCAACCAGAACTGGGCTCACGGGAGCAATTGGGTTGGGGGTGAGGGTAAGTCATCATTGATGCGCTACAATGCTTCATGTCAAAACATCCAAACTGTCCCTTTAAATTGGAAAACAATATATACTGATTTTTCATGTTGTGAAGCATCGATGTTGAACGTCTCACCTTGGGGGGGCCAATAATGGTGGCATTCCAGTGAGTGAGGGTCATGTCATCATCGTTGGTAAGGCCCCAACTAACTGTGCCATCTCCGACTCCTTTCTGACCTTCTTCCAGTTCCTCCAGCAGCCGGAAATTGCGGGGAACTATAGCTTTACACAGAATAATAGTTTTTCAATTAGAGTAAAATGGCTTTCCTTGACTAGACACTGATGACTAAATATTCATCAAATCCAAAGACGACCGTAAAAGCATCATTGGCCTGTGACACATTACCCCAAGTTACTGGGTGTAATGTACTCCACCTTTAGTTACACTACCCAGGATGGTGGAGGTGCGTCACAACACAGAATGTACACTTCCTTCCTCGCTTGGAATGTGTACCGAGTGAGACTCAGTATGGTGCGTTTGGTTCACAAGAGCTGTGTATCAATTTAATTAGAATAAGAATACATTTTTCACGACACTCATACTTTAAACATACATTGTTCATCACAATCCTTCTTGGCTTATATTATAACATAACATGAAAAGTGTTGAATCTAGCTCGTCTACTAGCCACAGACTATGGAGGAACCTGTTGTTTCAGTGCGACAAATATAAACACGCCTGTGATTAATGATAGCATACGATGATCCCACGAAATAATTTAATCTAAAAAAGAACAAACATCTTCGGGGTGTATGAAATATGCTGGGAAAACCAGGCTTGAGTGTGTTCACCTTCCCGTGGCAGCTGTCAAATTGCCAAGAATTGTTATAATATCAGATGACTATTATGTTTGATATAACGTTGAACCCCCCAATGTATGTTGTCCTCTGATCCAGCTCACCCCTCATGTCGACTCATAAAGGCTGACGGCCACTTTTGCTAGCCAATAAGCTATCAAGTAGCAATGCGGGTAGCATGTCAAGCACAACTGGGGAAGTCCAACGGTCACAAGATATCACATTTAGCTTGTTAAACAATCGTGTTACTAAATGTGTTATGTTGTCAAGTGTGCCGTCTTAATTTCGGTAAATAAGGAGATATTAGCCAGGCTATCAAAGAAGTGGGCTTACTTGTTCCGGGGACGGACGCCATCTTGGTCACAGCTTCTCGGAAACGCGCACGTACAACGTTGACGCAGGGGAGCGCGCGCGTCCGCCGCAACAAAAAGCCCCCCCCCCAGTCCAGCTGTCCGGAAACAATGGTTCAGGAGCCAGATGTCATTCTTTGGACGACTGCATCTGTTCATACGATAAATTGTGTTTATTTGATTTTTTTTCCAAGGGCATTTTAAAGTAAAACCACGGTGTTAAAAATAAAGTTCATCCATCAATTTTCTATGCCGCTCTGGAGATTTAAAAAATGGAGATCCGAACTACAAGAATGTAAAAAATATAAAACTTTCTTATTAATTTTAACCCATCCATTTTCTACGAAAAGATATATTTTCCGGGTCAGACACCAAAACTTATTACCGGATAATGCGGTAGTCTTCCCAGGGCATTGGGAGGTGAAGAAGCAAAATTCCCTTCTTTATTTTAATAGTCAGTTTATAGTTTACAGTTTATTTTAATAGTCATCCTGCAGAGCCATAAAGGTGGCGAAAAGAAAGATACGTAGTACGGTGCAAAACCATGCCGCACCAGAAGTTGCATTAATGTTCAGATTTATTTTATGTATTAGTCTTGTATTTATTAGTTAGTTTCAGTGTCACAATGTTCTTATAAAGAATACATTCAGAGACGTATTATATATTATTGTTGTCACTAAAATGTCCTTTGACTAACATAACACTACGTCTGGTGGTATGCGATTGCCATCTATTGGACAAATTTGAAAAAACACTCTGTGAGATGAAAGGTTTTTTTTGTCAATGCCAGTCAGAAAACAAATGACGAGAATAAATGATGAAAAAATACTTGTGCTGTAGATTAGAGATACCATTACAATTAGAGATAAAAAAAACAACAATCAGTAAAATTATTGAAAAACTGACAAAAATAATAATAATAATAAATGAACAAATTAAAATGATTTTTGATTGTGGGTCAGTTTGGATAACAGGATAACAAAACAAAACCAATGAAAATGTCCAAATTGTGAATATTTAGTGTGGATAGCATTACTTTCTAGTAGACTTAACTCCCTTAGGTACATATGGCCTTCACTATAGAACATCACAGGTTGCCTCTGGAATCCTCTTTCGGGCCTCCATAATGACATGATACCTCCAGCCCCAAAGATGCCGTCCATCACCTTTGCCTTCATCTTCTTTAGCAAGGCAGTGGTCATCTTGGAAGTATATTTGGGCTCCTTATCATGTCCTTCACCTCACTTTGTCATCATGGACCCCCCAAGATCAAGGCCCCGGTGAAGAAGGCTCAGCAGCGGCTCCACTTCATACACAAGAACTGTCATTTATTGCTTACTTAAATGACAATGTCATTGTAATTTTTACGCAATGTCAATGAAATTATTCCATTTCTGCCCTTCTGCCCTAGTGGGGTATGGTCTCCCGCTGGTCTCGGGGGTGCGGCTCTCCTCCGGCCTGCTGGTGCCCTGTTGCCGGTTGGGATTGCTCCTCCATGGCCTCTTGCTGGTCTCTTCGGGGAGTTGCTTTGGGGGTGGGTCTTGGGGAGTCGGCCCTGGCTTTGCCCGCACCCACGGGGCCGGAGGATCTCTGGCGGTGGGGTTTGCTGGGTGGTAGAAGGCAGTCTCTCTCCTTTTGTCATTCTCAGTGACAATTACACAATGACCCTTAGCCATCATTGACATTTAACTGTTCTGTTTGTCACTGTTGTTGTTTTGGGAATTCTTGTTGCTGCTGTTTTTGTCTCTCGCTCTACTGCCCCCAACCCCCCCCCGACCCCACCTTTCTCTTCTCCCCTCTTCTTTTCTGTTCTTCTTTTTGCTCCGGTCCAGTCGCTCCAAATGGCATGACAAAAACATCAAATAACGGCAAATAAAATTTCATGGTACAGGGAAGTTGTAGCCAACACCTTTCCTGACACAGAGCAAATCTGTCTAGCATGTAAGGGCATTTAGATGAACAATACTATCTGCCCCAATGGCTGGACGGGACAAAAAAAAAAAAAAAAAAAAAGAAATTATTCCATGCTCTGCTCTCAGTATGTCACACTACACGTTGTGTTCATGTTTCTTTCGATGAACAGTAGCTCCCTAGTGTTGGAAGCACCCATGCAGCCCCATACCCAGGTAGGAAAAACGCCCAATTGGGCCCTATTAGTACTGTTTCACAGTCTCGGTGAGACTCCTGCATCTGTGGAGGTACAGTATTTTGGTCCACTCTGTGGTATACACTAGTTCTATAGTTGTAGTCTTATTTGTAAAGTATGAACAGTAACAACGGTCACATGAATATTTCCTGGAATTGAAGAATCTGGATGGCCCCCAGGGTAAATAAGAACCCACGAACAACCCACTGAGAGACCTGCAGTGGAACACAAGAGCGCCCCTGGCAAGAAGCAAGAGATGAGGCGGGCACCCCTGTACTGGGTTGATAAGCTACTACAAGTTCTCCAAGGTACCACATGGTAAATAGACATGTGGGACCCCCCTTTTATGTAAAGAGGAGGATTTTAGATTCTACATTTTATAAGAGGCCAGTGCAGTGAAGCTGGTTTCCGAGAGCTACATGATCTCTTCTCCTGGTTCTGTTTAGAAGTCCTGCAACAACATTAAAGAGCAGCTGGACCGTTAGAGCAAACCATGGACTACTTGTTCAGCATTGGAGAGCTGGAAATGTTTCACCCTGGAGTTCAGAATATTTCCAAAAATACATTTCCATATTCAGGTCTCTGCTGGGTGTGTCTCTGCAGGTGTGGCGGGTGAACGGCTGTGTTGTTAAATGACGTTTCATCGGTGAGAGGTTAGAATGTTGTAAATTGACAGGTGGTGGAATGGCCTTATTAATAGCTTCCTTCACTCTTGCATTCGTCCTCTTTGGCCAAGATCCTGGCTGTGTTGTCCTCAAAGGAATGTTCCTCCCCTTTTCAGATGCAAATGAGATGCAGCATACAACACCGCTGAGCTTGCTTGCACGGACTTTGAATTTGAAGTGCATAGAAATGTTATCCGCCTGAGTTTTTACTCTCACAATGTGTGATTGGTGTAGGGCCGGATGGAGCAGACATATACCTTATTTATCCCCAAAGAAGAGAAAGTCACATAATGTACATGTACATTTGGACCAGTGATGTGTGATCAGGGGAGCCAGGTGAGGCTCTCATGATGAAAAACAAAATATTAATCCTTGCATCCAAATATACAAATTTCCCCACTGAGGGACGAATAAAGGCATATCTTAATCTTAATCCATTTTCTATGCCACTTATCCAAACAAAGGGAGCGGGGGTATGCTGGAGCCTATCCCGGCTGTCTGGTACACCCTCGACTGGTCGCCTTCCCATCACAGGGCACATATAGACAAATAACCATTCACACTCACATTCATACCTATGGACAATTTTGCCTTTGAACTGAACATGTATGTTTTTGGAATGTGGGAAAACCCATGCATGCTTGGGGAGAACATGCAAACTCCACACAGGATTCAAACCCAGGTGGCTGTGTAGCTAACATGCTAATCACTCATTCACCGTGTGGCCCATGAATTATGATAACATTCTTTCTTTTCTTAATTTATTTCAGACATGCATACTATGTTACATTATTCTTTCTCACATATACACTTAAAATACAATACACTTACAATATCTATCTATCTATCTATCTATATATATATATATATATATATATATATATACTATATATATATATATATATACATACATACACATACATACACATAGTACATGCACACACACAACACCTCATTACTACACATGTCTGAAAAGGAGCAGGAAGAAGCAAAGCTTATTAAATCCTACCCCTTCTCCACGCCATAGCAGTTAATTCAATATGTGATTTTTTTCCACACATATAATCACAGAATCTTTACATAAGACAAAACAACAAAAGAAGAGTGGGAACATCGGACACCCCAGCAAAACCCCAGGACATTGCTGAAGCACACCACCAACCCCGCTAGTCAACCCACCTGCATGGCCCCGACCCCCCTAGCCCCCGAGTGCACCCACCGAGTGCCCAGCACCCCAGCAGTCCCTGCACACCCCGCTGCCCTCCAATAAGATGCCATTTTGGCTGGATCCACAATCATGTGTGATCCCTGGGCGAGCCTACATTTGGATGGATTGTTTATAAACATAAAATATACATAAAATATATATTAATATTCGACCTGTATTATGAATGTATTTTTATGACAAGCACATGCTGTATGAGGGTAGGAACCTATGGCCCTGTAAATTGTAAATTGCCTTCCAGTTCAGCTCTCTCATCGCAACGACAGTCTGGTGCATTGACCGCATTAAAGCAGATGCTGTGCTAATTTTCCTGTCAACATCCTGCTCCACCTGTGAACAACAACAATACAACAATACTTACAAACAAAACTCCTCCACCTGGGAGAAAGACCTCACTCCTTACCCGAGGACAAACCACCCTTTTCTGTCTGAGAACCATGGCCTCAGATTTGGAAGTGATGGGTCTCATCACAGATGGATTCAAACACTGAACTCTGAAGGTCGCGGCTTGATGACGCCATCAGGACATTCATTCATTCATTTTCTACCGCTTATCCTCACAAGGGTCGCGGGGGTGCTGGTGCCTATCCCAGCTGTCTTCGGGCGAGAGGCGGGGTACACCCTGGACTGGTCGCCAGCCAATCACAGGGCACATATAGACAAACAACCATTCACACTCACATTCATACCTATGGACAATTTGGAGTGGCCAATTAACCTAGCATGTTTTTGGAATGTGGGAGGAAACCGGAGTACCCGGAGAAAACCCACGCATGCACGGGGAGAACATGCAAACTCCACACAGAGATGGCCGAGGGTGGAATTGAACCCTGGTCTCCTAGCAGTGAGGTCGGCGCACTAACCACTCGAACGCCGTGCTGCCCCATCAGGACATTATCATCCACAAATAGCAGAGACCAGATTCTAAGACCCCCAAGCAGGACAGTTTCAGTACCTCGACTGCACCTATTCTGTCCATAAAAATAATGAACTGAATCGGTGACAAAGGGCAGCCTTAGCGGAGACCATTTTGATAATTAACAAATATGGTTCCTTGCTCTTTAAAGAAGAAGACCTAAACCTTTTCATGCAATCCTTTTCATCGTTCATTGGTAGCTCCCTACTTTATACTACTTACCACTTCTCTGTACTGATGCAAAGACTGAATAAGGTAAACAAGGTGTTGCCCTCTGACCAGACCTCCCCCAGCTTGCTGTCAGCCAACCGCCTGGCAGGTCTCCTTCCCCCAATGCAATACAGCCAGCTCCAAAAACATAGACAAGAAGGCAGTCTGTGTGTGTTTGTTTCTTGGGAATGAATGGGTCAGTGTTTTTCCCTGGGACATGACTGCGATGTTTCTCCTGACACACAGGCACGTTCTTTCACACCGTCGCCTTTCCACATTTTCTCTGTATGTCTGCTATGAACACAGACCTGCACTGTCAAATATATGGACACACGGCCACACCCACTCACAACCTCCCATTGCCGCCATATTTCCTCATCCACATGATTATTTGAATGACAGAATATGCACAGAGGTTATTTGGCAGTTCTCTAAGATCCATCAATAGTGCGAATGTTGGAGCTCGTTCATGTTTTAGCATTGTTTAGCATGTTTATTCAGCCTTTTTTCACACTTTTTCCATATTTTTCAACCCATTCAAACTATTTCTATTTCTTGACACACAACCAACAATTCCCACATTTTCTGCAACTGTGACAACATCCCTACTGAAAATGAATAAAACAAAAAGACATATATTCAACTTATTCAAGGGGTGCTCAATGGGTCAAATACTTACTTTCTTCATTGTAGATCACGACTTCAATAATATTGTTGTGTTACTTGAACAAGCTGATCATTTTATTGAGCATGAAAAAAAAAACACAGCCAATGGGATGTGTGTTTCCAGTTGGCCAGTAGGTGTCTGCAAATCCCCACACTTTTCACTTGCAAGTAGTGCTGCATTCACTGACTGGTGGGAAGTCTGGTTGAGCTGAACACGCATGTCATGTTGTCGAAAGTTAATAACACTACTACTAGTAATAGTAATAAACAAACAAAACATATAAATGAAATAATAAGAAGAAGCGTTTAATTTGTTTCAAGACAAATGATTCGTTTTGTTCACATTGCAGCTTACGCTGATGCTATTTTGAGGCTGTAGTGCTAGTTTTAGTAACACAGTTTGTCTTTTTTTCAATTTTCTTTTATCACACAAAAATATAACATCTTAAATCTTATTAGATTTAAGACATTTTCAATATTTTTTTCTTTAGCAGTTTCAAAATAATATCCTTTAAGAAAATTCAAGTAATGATAATGGTTTTATTTTATTATAAAATGCATACAAATGACAATGGAAACCATTACATAATTCAAAAATTATAATACATTTCTAATAATGAAAATCCAGTCGTGCACATCATCTCAGAGCTTTACAGCGCAACCACAACAACCACACTTCCTGCTTATCCACCAATCACATTCACGGAAAGGTGCATTCATAAACACCGGAATTCCCAATATCAACATTTAGAGTGCAACTACAATACCGTTCAAATACATATCTTTCATTTCTCAGAAAGGAGTTAAAACTAGTTTAGAGACTAGTTTTTAAGACATCTAAGTAAGACGTGGTCCTTTTCACAACTTTGTAGCGACTAAATCGTGATGCACTGTTCTTTGGTGCGCGCACTGGGTTTTAGTAAAAAACAAGGTTCCCTGAATGCAGCACAGTAGTCAATGCTCTTTGCCAAGCCTCATTTTAACACTAAGCAGAGCCGGGCGCTGTTTGCACCCCAAGCGGTTCGCTTTGCTCCGTACCGGCCGGCTCCATGTGGGGGACAAGTCTTCAGGGTGAAACCCCACAACAAGATGACCGAGCATAAAACCAGGGTGTTTCTTGCATTAGCGCTGCACTGATTTATTTGTTATTCAGCGCTTGCATATGCAAACTAAGTGAAAGTTGGATTACTGGGAAGAAACCTGCAAGTCTGGACTGGCCGAGAGTGGAATTTGGAATCGCGTAAACGGCGTGGGTCAGCTTGGATATTTGACGTGGAATGAGTTCAAACTACAACGAGGAGGTGAGTGGAAATTACCTTTAAAGTTCTCAATCAAATTCGCACGGAGTTTGAATATTTGTACAAACGTCTTGTAACATGACATGCGAATTTCACACCAGAAGCTAACTTTAATAGAACTCACTGCGTGCGTATTAACCATTCACCATAAACATGCCAATATTAACCAATTAAGCTAACGCCAGCTAGCCTGAGGGTGTAGAAACTTTGCGGCTCTTCGGAGTTTGGACTCGACCCTCGGGCGGCCCAGTCCATGAAAAGTTCAGTTTGGTCACTCGAGAATTGAACCCAAATGTCACAATGATCGAGTCAACAGTCAAATTAAACTTAACACTGACTAATTCCGTTCGTGTGGGCTGACATCGGTAATGGCCGCGACAACACACAGGTGTGTTTGGCTGTCTCAATTGGTGCACTTCCGTACTTCCAAGTCTTTTGAGAAGTTCACAAATG
This sequence comes from Doryrhamphus excisus, assembly GCF_037039965.1. Taxonomy (NCBI): domain Eukaryota; kingdom Metazoa; phylum Chordata; class Actinopteri; order Syngnathiformes; family Syngnathidae; genus Doryrhamphus; species Doryrhamphus excisus. The sequence goes on from NC_136374.1 coordinate 7,346,343, forward strand.
TTGCAATCGAAACGTCAAAAATGGTGACAATGCAGTGATTGTCGCTTACCAGCCTCACATAGCCGAAGGGGACTTCATCATTAAAAGAAGGGAAGAAGAGGGTCAATATTATAATTGTCATTTTCGGTAAGTAAACAATGACAGTGAAAATGTGTGTATGTAGTAGCGTTATTGAAGTGTACTGACAAGCTGTGTACTTCCTCTTCAATGTACTATAGACACTGTGTACTTACTTCCCTAGGGCATGGATTTAGACAATGTAGTTCCCAATCCCAATACTTAAAAAAAAAAAAAATAATTTTATATAATCATTCAGGGCTGCACTGCAGTCGAGTGGTTAGCGCGCAGACCTCACAGCTCGGAGACCCGAGTTCAATTCCACCCTCGGCCATCTCTGTGTGGAGTTTGCATGTTCTCCCCGTGCATACGGGGGTTTTTTCCGGGTACTCCGGTTTCCTCCCACGTTCCAAAAACATGCTAGGTTAATTGGCCACTCCAAATTGTCCATAGGTATGAATGTGAGTGTGAATGGTTGTTTGTCTATATGTGCTCTGTGGTTGGCTGGCCACCAGTCCAGGGTGTACCCCGCCTCTCGCCCGAAGACAGCTGGGATAGGCCGCAGCACCCCCCGCGACCCTCGTGAGGAAAAAGCGGTAGAAAATGAATGAATGAATGAGTCCCCAATCCATGACTATCATTGCACATTTACCGCTCATTACTCTTATCAGCAGGAATTTTGCAGTGTGGAATGTGATAAAATGAAATGAAGTGACAATACTCAGAGTACAGTTAACAACACTATGTATGAGGAAAAACTCATTTTCTCATGCAATGTTTTGGACAGAGTTGCTTGCTTGGGGCCAATGTTAGTTTTCCTCCTTTTTGGTCTTGCAAGAATCATGTTGTTTATTATGATGGTGGCTTAGGAAGCATGATGGGGTTGGTCATGTTGAACTTTCACCACTGGGGACATGCATGGTGGGTTCATAGTCTGATACTTGACTCAATCTAGGGATTGGGACACCCCTATAACCGCCATTGTGTTTTGACTGAGAATTGCTTGGAAGGCATACAACTCGAAGAGCTCTAAAAGATCGAGGTAGCATCAGAGGGTGAAATTGTGATACAAACCTCGGTTCATTTCTCCCCCCGCCTGTTCTTCTTCCTGAAATTCTGGTAGATTCTGGAACATTGCTGCTCTTTCTGGTGTACTGATGTTTTGTCCAAACCAGTACGGTGGAAGCTTGGTTAGCATCATTCATTTCTTCCAGAAGGTATCAAATCAGTTTTTCCTCCTAAGAAATCAGAGGCGGGGTACACCCTGGACTGGTCTCCAGCCAATCAGAGGGCACATATAGACAAACAACCATTCACACTCACATTCATACCTATGGACAATTTGGAGTTGCCAATTAGCCTAGCATGCATGTTTTTGGAATGTGGGAGGAAAGTACGGAGTACCCGGAGAAAATGCATGCATGCACGGGGAGAACATGCAAACTCCACAGAGAGATGTCAGAGGGTGGAATCAAACTCGGGTATCCTAGCTGTGTGGCCTGTGCGCTAGCCACTCAACAACTGTGCAGCCAAGAAATCATCCAATGAATTCATTACGGAAAGCCAAAAATCTTAACACAAAACACGTCTTTTTACAATTATATTTTTACATGGAGAATATATTGTCCTCGGGCTATCTAAACATGGTCTATGCCAAAAAAAAAAGATTAGACACATCTTTCATCAGAAAAAAGTTTGTTTCTGTCTTTTTCCGTTCTTTTGTAATCACCAGTAGAACAAGGAGAAAAAAAGCTTTTTGTGTGGCAGCACGGTGGTTGAGTGGTTAGCAAGGAGTTCAATTCCACCATCGGCCATCTCTGTGTGGAGGGTATTCCGGCTTTCTCCCACATTCCAAAAACATGCTAGGTTAATTGGCGACTCCAAATTGTCCATAGGTATGAATGTGAGTGTGAATGGTTGTTTGTCTATACGTGCCCTGTGATTGGCTGGCCACCAGTCCAGGGTGTACCCCGCCTCTCGCCCGAGGACTGCTGGGATAGGTTCCAGCACCCCCGCGACCCTTGTGAGGATAAGCCAGGGGTGGGCAAACTACGGCCCGGGGGCCACATCCGGCCCGCCAAGTGTTTGAATACGGCCCGCCCAATCTTTCCAAAGTATTTCATTTAAACTCAACATACAACCTGGCATCATGGCCTGAGCCAACCTTTTGATGGTTTTGTCAATTTCGTTTTTTGACATGGTCTGTTGTTTACAAAGTGCTCCTGAAAAAAGGGACACAAGCACATAATAATAATAATAATTATTATTATTATAATTATTATTAGAACTATTATAATTATTATAATTATTATATTAATGCTAATTATTATATTAATTATATATAATATTATTGTTATATTTGCATATTTACATAATAATATAATAATTATTATTTTAATTTTATTGTAATTATTATAATATTTTATTATTTTTCAAATATTTAAATATAAATATAAAATAATAATAGCAGATTGCATGACAATTTTACAGATACAATAATACCAGGTGGACTGTTACGTGTAAAATATATAGTCTGCCCCCCCCCGTAAATTTTGTCATATCAATGCGGCCCGCGAGTCAAAAAGTTTGCCCGCCCCTGGGATAAGCGGTAGAAAATGAAAGGCTTTTTGTGAAAAGATACATTTAAATTGTAGTTTTCACATTTGCTGAACTGAAGTGTTTGCACACACCTTCCATGCATGTGCTACACGGCAAGATGCCTTTTCACTTCTGCCTTGTGGATGTTTTTTTGGCTTAAAACTCAATCTCTTCTATTATTGTGCAGTTGCATCATCACCAAAACCATCAAATTCATCTTCATCTTCCAACTTTCTGAAAGCATGGAATATCCTGTCAGTATCTTTTGTGTTACTGTCTTTTGGTACCTGAGCTATGTATTCTTTGGGAGCAAGCAGTCAAAAAAATGAAAAAAAATGTTTTTGGTAGCGAATAAGGTCATAACACGACAAGACATATTGCACGCTAACTGGAGAATGCACTCAACCTGAGGCTAAATAGTGGCATGAATGGTGGATTGGTGTGCGTGTTGTTTCTGACAGCTGGATGGTCTGCATGTGCTATCAGAACCTTTTGCCACGACACCTCTTCCAAGCCAACATTTGTTTAACGAGTGCCTTGACGTGCTGACATGTTGTCTGGGATGTAATGAACATGCGAGGAGATGTGTGTGTGGGGGGGGGGGGGTAGCCTTACAAAGCGGATGAAGCTACCAGGTGTTGATTGCAGGCAGATGCATCTGGAAGTGATCCTCTGGCTGATTGCACTTTATCCAGATGAGGATAACTGCTGGTCTAAGTATATTATCATGAAACCATAGATTGGTTGTTTTTTTTTGGTTCTAAACTACTTTGATGTATGTTTTGAGGGGCAAAGCACAGCAAAGTTGTCTCCATTCATGGTATTTTTTTTTACAAATTCCTGTATTTATAGCCTGTTTACATGTACAGTGACATCATCCCAAAGGAGATGAAAATAGATGCTATTTGGAAAGGCACCAGGGGCTCACCATGTGAACTGTGATTTGCCCAGCAGGGGTGTCGGTCTTGTTCGCTACAATGGCCAGATTAAATACTCAATTTAATTATGTCACCAAGCATTAAGTCACTAACCTTATCAGTGTGGTCTGCTACTTAATGGGGCTCTCTTAGCCAGCAGATGCAACAGGATTACAGACAATATGTTCATGCTAATGACACACAGTGTAGTATATTAGGGGTGGTGCACGACCATATAATCATGGTTTGGTACATACCTCGGTTTTAAGGTCATGGCTGGGTTCATTTTGGTACAGTAAGAAAATAAAATGAAGATCCATCCATTTTTTGTAGCACTTATAGGGTCGCGGTATGCTGGAGCCTATCCCAGCTGTCTTTGGGCGAAAGGCGGGGTACACTGCGGGTTGCTGTACGCTGAGAACACGAGAATAGATCATGATTGCCAAAGACATAATGTTGCAGCGAGATCAACACAAACCAGTTTTGGTTTGACATTGTGTTTCTTGAATTCAATAGTGCTTCTCACGTTGGCGCTTAAAACTTTCTTTGGTTCCATTTTGAACTGGGACTTGAAGTGAATTGATTAAAAACAAATCCTCATCATAAAACGTGAAGGAAGGAATAACTCATGGCAGAACCAGAAGTGTCTTTGGCAACAATCAGGTCTCCAATGAAGGTAACAATAACCTTAAATGTTCATTTGTCCCTTTCATAACTATACCAATGTGTTTTGGCTGTCATTTTTGCAACACTTTTGGCTTTTTGGCATGGATTATTCATTCATTCATTTTCTACCGCTTTTCCTCACAAGGGTCGTGGGGATGCTGGAGCCTATCCCAGCTGTCTTTGGGCGAAAGGCGGCGTACACCCTGGGCTGGTCGCCAGCCAATCGCAGGGCACATATAGACAATCATTCACACCCATGGACAATTTAGAGTCTCCAATTAATGTGACATGTTCCTGTCTTTCTGTGGCCGCCGTGTTAACCAGCATGGCCTCTTTTCTCATAGCGAAGGATTTTCATCGACTTTGTTCTCCGGGGATTTCATTAGTCAAGCAGGGTTTAGATATGTAAATGAAGGCCCAGATCCACTACAAGAAGTGCTGCGCTATGTAAAATAGACTCTTTGAAGCCGCAAGTTGAAGAAATGGTGTGAATTATTTACACGTCAGGACACGCTGCATGCTTCCACTATATGCGTGGTGTGCATGTGTGTGGACTTCGTTCCCTCATGAATGAAGGTAGTGTGTTTCTGCTTCTGTGAAAGTATTAAGGATTTGTTGTTTGGCTTTGCCAATGAAGAATTTTTGCCTGAGCAGCAACTGGACAGACTGAGACAACCTGACATTAACTTAGATTAACTCGGGTGTTTCCAGACTGTCTTGAAAGCATTATACAGTATTTCCATGCCTGTATGTGTGTGCAATAAAATATACAGTGAAGCACCACACATTTGGCATTCAGGATTTATGTCCGTGTTGATCTCGCTACCACATTGTCTTTGGCAACAATCACATTTTCAATAAAGGTATTGAGTATTTTGACTTTATTCTTGTCAAATAATTTCAGATTTTGAAATGTTTTATGTTTTTTTTTTTTTTTTAAATATGCCACAGGCCTTGGACGATGGACGAGCGGTTAGCGTGCGGACCCGAGTTCAATTCCATCCTCGGCCATCTCTGTGTGGAGTTTGCATGTTCTCCCCGTGCATACAGGGATTTTCTCCGGGTACTCTGGTTTCCTCCCACATTCCAAAAACATGCTAGGTTAATTGGCGACTCCAAATTGTCCATAGGTATGAATGTGAGTATGAATGGTTGTTTGTCTATATGTGCCCTGTGATTGGCTGGCCACCAGTCCATGGTGTACCCCTCTTCTCGCCCGAAGACAATTGGGATAGGTTCCAGCACCCCCGCGACTTTTGTAGGATAAGCAGTAGAGAATGAATGAATGCCACAGGCCAATAATAAACTCAGGCCTTGGGCCACAAATGACCCCCAAGTCGTACTTTGGACACCACTGACATAGAGGAAACACTGACTGGTTATGTTTTATGTTTTGCTGTTTTTTGTTGTTTCTCAAATCAATGGTAGCCATGAATGATTTTCCTGACTACTAAACATGATACACAAGCACACACACCATAACATAGTTTCTGGTGTATATTCATGCAAGCATGATGTTGTTGTGGCGTGACATGCAGCACACCGGCACGGTTCCTTGTACGCTTGTTGTCATGTCCCCCCCCCCAGCTTAATGGTGGTACAACAATGCCCTCCCCCATTCCACCTTAGCTGGTTTTATCCAGACCAGCGACGTGGAATAATGGCAAAACATTGCTGCCTGGAACTGGCTGCAGAAAGAAGCTTTTGTCTGTCTCATGCTGGCATTCCCCAGGACTACATGTCCGCACGCGTAATTGTACATTATCACATACTTTTCACATGCACACACATCCTTTGATCAACTGAAGACAAAATAATCTACTCTCCTTCACTTATCTATCTTCACGCATCTGTCCTCCACATATCTGTACTTTGCTTGAAAATACTTCCCAGTCTCATGATGGAGTTTTTTTTTTGGGGGGGGGTTGTAACATGTTGAAAGGGGTGGTCTGCAACTCTAGTGTCCCCGCCTTCTCTCCACAGGGGGTGGCAGGGTGGTTTTGTTCTGTTTCTTTTGTTGACGAGAGAACTGAATGGAGCAGCCAACCGGAGAGATGGGGGGGGGGGGGTTAATAGGTGAAGGCATTCCTTGGGGAGAAAACTGCACTGGCTGTGGAGGCTGTGGTAGAGCAGCTTGTCCAGTAACTGCAGGGTTGGCAGTTTGAATCCCAATTCTTGCATCCCAGTCACTGCTATTGTGTCTTTGGGCAGTGGGTATTATGCCCCACACAAACGTAAAAATGAATTGGCAACTGCATTTCCATTAGAATACCCCAGGGCAGCTGAAGCTACGGATGCTTAGCTTGGTCGATGGCTGAAAATGTGAGACCCAATGGGGTCATTTCTATGAAAAATGGGTCAGTTGGTGTCCAAGTCGTATCATGCATCATCGTTGCTGGCGTTTGTGGAAAAAAATAGGTTTGATGTCAAAATCAATAAAAACAAATGGAGGGTGGGAGGGGCATCAGGAAAGGAATTGCCACTTGCCTTTAAAGCTTCAGCATAGAACCAAAGTAAGTAAGAGGATTTACTGTATGTTTTTTTTTTTTTGCAATAAACTCTTTCCACAACTTACAATATACATCCCTTTGATGTACAGTGTGCATTTTACACAAATAAAATTGCTGATTAATTGGTTAGTCAATTAATCAACAACTATTTTGGTATTCGAGTAATAGTTTTTGGACTTTAAATGGAAATATCCTCTGATGTCAGCCTCTCAACTGTGAATATTTTTCTACATTTTGTTAATCATCCATGAAAGTAGACCTATTTTCTTTGTGTTTTAGGCAAAAATTGTTTTTTACACATATCAGTTTAGACTTTGGAAAACACAGATGGACATTTTGGCCTCTTTTTTGATATGTTGCAGACCAAACCACTAACTGTTTGTTATTGTGTCATATTGATTTGGTCCGTTTAGGGCATTTTTACCCATTTTAATCCCAAAGATCCACCTCCTACTATAAACACAGAATATATATATATATTTGTATTGACAAATATGAGGATTGACTGTATGCACATTTGACATGCCCTGAAATGCACAATGCAAAGACGTTTTTAGCATGCAAGTTACAAGTCAAAATTACAGCTAAGTTAGTTTATCATTAGTGGGAATAATGAAGATGAAAGTTGCATTTCCGTGTGACCTGACATCTACAAAGTGACAATTACAATGTGAGTCACACACGCGGTTGACCTAACACTACATTCAAGATCGGTCGTGGGCACCCCGTGGTCTAGGGCCTCACCAATTACTCGATTAAGCCAAAAAACAAACTTCAGATTAATCGACTAAGAAAATGCATGATTGTTGCAGCCTCTGGAGTATGAAACAGACGAGCATGAAAAGCAGCATTATTTTCCGACTTTTCATATGGATCGCTTGTTGCCAAGTGATAAGGCTGGGGAAAAAAAATCCCTCTTGGAGGACAGCTTAGCCAGAAACGCCCACTGGCCCGAGACAGCTCTTTAAAAGGACCATCTCTGAGCCCACTGCGCAAAGAGGAGCTCTATCCTGGGAAAAGCGGGTTGCCATGGAAGGCACAATGTGAATGTTACAGGCGTGTCAAAAGTTCAGGACCTTGGTTGCCTGTTGGGGGGGGGGAGTGCCAAGTGCACCACAGTGATGAAGGATGTCCCTGCTAAGCTGGAGGTATGCAAGTAGAACATGAACATCCCTTCCTGATACCATAACTTGTGGCTAGGAACATGCTCATTAATTTCCGTCCATATACCTAATTAGCCACTTTATCATCATCATCATCTTATACAGTATTTCTGTATCAAGGAGGAGTCCTAAATAAGAATGAGGACTGTGTACAGTGAACCGCTTGTATTGCAATTGCTCCTCCGCAGTTACATGTCACAAACATCCGTCATGGGAAGCAATGCAGCCATGGCTAAAACGACTTTTTTGTGTGTTTTTACACATTCCCTGTGTTGTGTACTGTGATAATTGCATTGAAAACTCTTGTTTCAAGTACTTTAAAATACAATTTCCCCCCCCAAAACAAAAGATGGACATGGATGGATGAAAGTGTTGCATTGATTTTCCTGTAATAGGAAATTGGAATAGTATTTAATGAATAGTATGCAGGCACGGCGGTCTCGTGGTTAGCGCACAGACCTCACAGCTAGGAGACCAGGGTTCAATTTCCCCGTGCATGCGTGGGTTTTCTCCGGGTACTCCGGTTTCCTCCCACATTCCAAAAACATGCTAGGTTAATTGGCGACTCCAAATTGTCCATAGGTATGAATGTGAGTGTGAATGGTTGTTTGTCTATATGTGCCCTGTGATTGGCTGGCGACCAGTCCAGGGTGTACCCCGCCTCTCGCCCGAAGACAGCTGGGATAGGCTCCAGCACCCCCGCGACCCTTGTGAGGAAAAAGTGGTAGAAAATAAATGAATGAATGAATGAATAGTATGCATGAAAAATACTGCTTGGACCACCTGACTATGCTGCATTGACAGAAGAAACTGACACTAAAATGGTATACAGTATATAGACAGTAATATACAATTAAAACGAAATACTAATGTTTGACTTTTTAGTAGGGGAAACACTGCTTCTTTTTTAAATGGAGTCAAAGGAGTACAAAGTTACTGGAGTGTTATTATATTCATGATGATTTTGTTAGCATTTGACAGTGATTTAAACCCCTTGCTATAACACTTTCCATTGCTTCACACTTGCAGGAGGTCTCTGTCGTACACTTTCTGACACCATAGTCTCAAAATAATCCCCCGCCCCCAAGCCCTTTTCACACTGAAGTGTGGGCATGTGCTTCTCAGGACCCTGGTTCAGTATATGCTTTCATTGGAGTATGTGTGGATGCTCTTTGACTTGATTATTAGTTGGTTATTATTTGTATTCGTGATTCCCTGGCAGCCATGCTTGTCAAACTTGTTGTTTTTGGCGGCCACCATGGTTTTAGTCTTAGGCTGAGTTTGAAACCACATACGTACCTGCTACTCATACTAACTACACTGGCAGTATGCGATTTTTGAGTATGCGAGAAGTTCCCGGATGCATACCTCATTCGCCAGAAATGTTGAGTATGTATCATCAGCTTACTACTCACACCCAAATTACCCAGGATGCAACGCGACTTTTCGGTATGTCATAGCGTTAGTGGATGACAACTCAAAACTGAAAAAAATCAAGAAGTGTGACATCCTTCTGCATTGACTGAGTTCTAATCCTGGTCAATAAAACTCGAAGTAGAACTTTGCAGTGATTCGTAGATCATAATGTTTCCTGTTGGGTTGGAATATAACAGTCTGGGAATTGAAAGGGTTAAAGCAAACAAGCCAGTATTGCATGCTTTGACTCAGTTCAGTCCAAAAGTGCCTGTTGAAAAGCCCTGTGGGAACTGCCTTGCTTATTAGCACATAATAACATTGAATATGTATTAATGGGACTATTTCTACATATTCATCAGCTTATGCAGCACGCATACCAGTCTCTCTCATCCATGCAGCTTACTTTCACTCATTTCATTTGACTAATACCACCAGGCTGGTCATATTGCTCATTAACGTAATGGAAAATATATCCACTAATATTTGGAATTGGACTTTGGGCCAGCATTTTTTGGATTTTAGGATGGTATCATTTTGCTGTTTTCCGGTTAGCTTGGCTTGCTACTAGCTGTAAGCATTTGTGACTCGTTTATTTCAAAGAATCGCAACCTCTCGCCTGTCCGTGTTCAAATTGGGGTTGTCAGCAATCTGTTGTGATCTTGTTGCCACCACGAGAAGAAAGTCCTTGTATTGCGAGATACCCATACCTGCCAATAATTCTGATTCTGACAATCCTGCAAATTATGTCCCTTCATTGATTGACAGCTTTATTAGCAATAAAATCCCCCCCCCCTTTCATCCCAAGGCTAGTATGGATTTGACAAGATCTGTCTGTTGTCTATTGAGCAGAAGTCGCCAACTGATTACCACAATGACCCCGTGACCTACTTGCCTGGAGGATGCCACAGAATCACTAGGACCCAAATAATTACCAAACCAACATTCATTCAAATGTGAAGTTTTGTGCTTTTAAAAAGGAAAATCCAATTTGAATAGAATTTTGCGTTGAGCTGCATGGCTTTTCAGGAAGAAAGCGGATCACGGAGAAGTGGATTACAGGTGTGCTCAGCTAAAGAAGGAAGCAATCCTTAATCTCACCATGATTCTGCTGATCTTGTTTTCACATTAAATGAAGTACAAGTGATTCCTCGTCACGGACGGCGTTCTCCTCGCTGTTTCTTGAATAGTTCACGTTAGGAAACATGGGTGTTGAGCCACAAATCAGCACACGCAGCTGAGAGCAATGGAAACTACTAACAATTGATTTACTGTGTTTGGTGTGGAGGGTATCATTGATCGGGTGATTGGGCTGCTGTATATGTCTTTCATTATCAAGTGGCATCTGACATCCTCCATTTTTTTTTTTTTACATCTTTCAGCATGTTAGCTTTGAGACTATTTTTGTTTGCCTTTTCAATGTCCTTTTTCATTCATGCTGTTGGTTCAATCTAGTTAATTACATTTAGATTCATGACAGGATTAGTTTGTGTCTTTTGTAGTTCTTATTCTACAATGTGTTTTGTATTTGTTGATTTTTTGGGTTTGTGAGCCTTGTGATGACAGGCGTGGTGTTCTAGTTTCTTCTGACCAGTGGAATGCATGCATCGATATCACATCTTCCTTCCTTGATCAAAAGGTTGTACAAGGCAGCATCTATTCATCTGGTTCTTAACTGCCCAAGCGTAATGTGGAACCCAGTCATAACCACGTCCTTCAGCTTTGCTCCACCTCCTCCATTCAGCACAGCACATGATCTGTACATTCTCTTCCCCTTGCTCCTTGTTTGGGCACTCCATTCCCAAAAAAAAACAAAACCAAGGTTTGACTGTTTACACGAACAGATTAGTACAATTATAGGAATGTGAATTCAAGCTGCATTTAGAGTTGACAGTATGAATAAGGTTCATAAAGTCAGAAACCATAAATCAAGTTGACCATGTTTATCATTTTTGTGATCCAGAATGCCACACATTGACAGGAACATGCGGCCTTCTTGAGATTCTGTTGCGAAAAAGCAAAGCTGGCTTATCTGATAACGCTCTGCTGTCGTCCTGATGCGGGTTGTTTTTATGAACTAGACTGTTGTAACCATTACAGTGGAACTTGTGGATTTTGCATATGTGCTTACTTAAAAGTGGCGATGTTGACTACAGCTGTAATCGACCATTATTTTCCTAGTCGATTAATCTGGAGCATGTTGTTTTGATGAATCATGTAAACATGTCAGGCCATAGACAGACCAAATCAATATGAACCAAATGCAAATAGTTTGGTTCACAACATATCAGGTCAAAGGTGGAAAAAATTCACTTGGTCTCTGCCAAAGTAACTAACAAAATGCACTTATTGACTTATTTTGAATTGTAAATTTGTAAAAACATTGCCAATTCGAAATAATTCACGGCGTTTGTAAATACAATATTTTTTATGTTAAACAACCATTTTTGTGTTGTTTATGTGGCATAGTTTAGATATTTTGACCAAATATTTATGGCTAAATTTGTGCCAAAGTGAAAGTTATGCTTGAAGTGTATCTTTTCAAAATGCTGTTTTCTCCCAGTTGTTGTTGAGAACTGATATTTAGCAGAAATAATGATTATATAACTGAGACTGCTTGGCCCATGACCCAGACTTGGATAAGTGAATTCAATAAAAATGTGCTTAATGAGTGAAAAACATATTTTATTTTCACAAATTTTGCTAATGTCTCTTGGCAAAGTCAGAAGTGAACGGTTATGTTGACTACAGCTTGGGTTGACGCGAGTAAGCCAACCCAAGAAGCGCCAACTGAAACCGATTCCACTGTATAACACTTTCAGGCTTGTGACTGGTGAAATCATGTTTTCCTCTTAGTTTGGAACGCTCCAGGGAACCGTGGAAAGAATTGTAGAAAACAGCTTTTTGACACCGCAGGTAAGATGGCAAACCAAGGTTTTAAATGCTTGTACAAAAATAAGCATCCAAAGTTGTATAACAGACCATGTCTGGCCAAACAAGAATAGCCAGATGTGTGAAGGGGCCAATGAGTGAAAGCGTTTTGTATTGTAATTGGTATATTGGTATTTCTCCTATGCAGTGTCAAGGAAAAAGCCACATCCCACCACACTGCAGTTATTTCAAGCATCAGTGGCTGCGCCCAATTACTCCTCCCTACGTCAAAGCAGCAGCTCTGGCCACACAAACGGACGCCTTAAGGCTGGGCGGTACTGTATATAGAGTTTTAGGGTATACTGTCATTGGATGAGACAGTACACTATGATATATACTAGTGTAGGTTTTTTTTTTATCTTCTTCTGCTGTGTGCACATTGATTGAATAGAACACATCATACTTTCCAATGTTAAACACACAGGGATATATGTTGTGGATTCAACCCAAAAATATGGGGATATGTCTTCTGGGCCATATTGGCCAGCCCGAGAACGCCTCCCTGCTGAGACTTTAATCTGTTTTCATATTCCCCTTCCGTTTCCCTCCTCTCTTGTTTGCCTTTGCCAAGGATTAAAGTGTGTTTTTCTTCTATCTGACCTTGGTTATACAAACCAACTCCCGATCCCCCCTACCCTGTCCGAGTCCTTCAGTTCTGTCCCACTGTTCTGTCAAGCTCCTCTCCTCTGGGTGCTCCCACAAAAGTGAGTGTTTTGGTTACATTGTAAAAGTAAAGACTATTTATTCCCAGGCAGGCGTAATGTGGTGGAACCGTTATAGCTCGGAACCTTGCTGTGGTTTCAATTGAGGCCAATGGTGCTGCTGGTAGAGAGACCAGCGAGCTGTTGTAAATAACAACACTACAAGTCATTCCCCTGGGTCATCACGTCACACAGTACGGCCTGCTATTAACGAAAAAAATACATGTTCATTCATTCATTCATTCATTTTCGACTGCTTTTTCCTCACAAGGGTCGCGGGGGTGCTGGAGTCTATCCCAGCTGTCATTGGGCGAGAGGTGGGGTACACCCTGGACTGGTGGCCAGCCAATCACAGGGCACATATAGACAAACAACCATTCACACTCACATTCATACCTATGGACAATTTGGAGTCGCCAATTAACCTAGCATGTTTTTGGAATGTGGGAGGAAACCGGAGTACCCGGAGAAAACCCACGCATGCACGGGGAGAACATGCAAACTCCACACAGAGATGGCTGAGGGTGGACTTGAACCCTGGTGCCTCCTAGCTTTGAGGTCTGCGTGCCAACCACTCGACCGTCGTGCAAAAATACATGTTTTAACACATTTTCTGTATCTTTTTTTGGCAGAATTTAAGCATTTTTAAGCATAAAGTAATTCAGAAGGCTCATTCCAAGATGTGATGATATGTAGTATTAAACACTAGGTGTCAGTAATGTTACTGACATGTTGGGTGAGACACACAAGCACCAAACTTGATTGCCAGAAAGCAACAGGCTTTTATTGCAGGTTTGAATGGCCTCACAAGAGGCAAAATAATCCCGAACACAGCCTACTGTTGCAGGCGTTACCCATGCCAAGCTAAAACTCAATGCTTGACATCACTTTCTGTACCCCCCCTGCTCTACTATATTGGGTAATAGGAGTGTAAAAGTGATTATAGGAGTCTGCTCTAATTGCTCTAATCTGCTATACATTTAGACATAAGGAATCTTACTTACCAGAAATTCACTCCATGGTTAAGATGCATATATTAGTATATTTACAGTGTGTATATACACACACAATAGTCCTCATTGCATTTGTGATGGCAAGTTCCATTACTATGTGTTGCCTGGAATTCTGCTGCGTTGTCAGTTGGATAATTGTTTTGTAATTGTAAAAAAAGGCATGCAAAGTGTGTTTTTACCAAATAATATCAAACTGTGACACCAAATTATGGAGTCACACTGACCAGTGAATTGTATCTGTATGGTTGCACCCTCAAGTAGGTACCATATCAACACAAATGCACCATGCTGCCCCATCCTTAGAGGTCATTGTTGATGTGTTAGTGTTTGTGAATATGTGCATTCTGTTCTATTCTATTTATTTGGGCAAATACACAAAACACCACAGTGCATCTCCCACATCAATCAAAATATAACTCTCCATTATTTACATCTGTATTCAACTATCTGGTCACAAGCCCAAAAGGAGTAGGCTGAAGCAAAAGCTTACAAATACCTACCCCTTTTATATTATTATTGTTATTATCATTATTGTTATAATCTTTATCATTATTACCATCATTATAATCATCATTAATATTACCAGTTTCATCATTATAGTTAACAATTTTTGGAATTTTTAAAAAAAAATTATTTAATTTTACAGACTTCATTGCTTCTTGTAGAGTGCTGTATCATTCCATCTGTTATTTTCTGAAATCCGCAGTATTTGTGCTTTTATTGTCAATTTATTAGCCCACTTTTTTGTGACATTTACATATCATTTTCTGGATTGCAAGTGTCTAATCTTGTGCATTAAAAAAACAACTGTGTCTGAACAGGTGACCAACCCAAACATCAGTATCTTCTTGTTAAACTCTACCTGAGGTTTTTAGATGTGTTTATTAGTTTGTGTGTGTCTAGTCTTGTGCATTAAAAAGCAAGGTTTTACTGATGACCAGCTCCAGCCCCAGCATAAGCTAGAACTGAGAAAATATGTCTATATTATTTTTCTTGATGATTTTTGGTGAACATACAAATTCCGTATTTCTATCTTTGACAAGCTTCAAAACAAGAAATCAAAACAAAGGAGAAGTGCAGATGTTTATCTCCCCATCAAGGTGACTTTCCAGAAGCGACGTAGCCGTGCTCGCAGTGAATGGAACAATATCATCAAGGGTTGTCCTTTCGGTGTCCTCTCGCCTTCTTGTCTTGTCTCTTATCCTCTCCAGAGCCGTATGACCCATACAAGAAAGTCTATGCGACTTCCACCAGACTCATTCATTTAGATGATTGTTTTCCTTTATTTTCACAGTCACCTTATTTCTCTTGTGGTGGGCAGGATTAGAGCATTTTTATGACATTGACACACCGCTTTGCTTCCACGATCTCATTTTGATGGGCCTTACTTGGGGGTGCACATTTTTTTTTGCCAGCAAATGTATTAAGTAAATATTATATATTATATACCATTATACTGCCATTGTAGGCGTGGCCATTGGATTTCTTTTTTAAAGCTGTGCCATCTACAATTGAATTATTTACATTTTGTTATTATTTTGCTTGTGCCGAGTCTTGAATGGACGGCTTGTTTCGGATATCGGAAATACTGATCAGTATAATCAACAACTTTTTTTTTTTGGCTGATATCGGACCGGGCCCGTCCGTGTTTATATTCATAATATTTAAATTGCAGGCAAATAAAACCACACAAATGTCACAAATGGGCCCAGGCCAGACTTTGGACACCCCTGATCAAGACTTGGAAAAATGGCTCTGACTGGGTTTTTCCAGAGATTATGTGAAAGAGAAATGCTGTATTAGAATTAATTTTTTTTGTCTTTCTGAACTGAATATGAATGCAAATGTGTATACATGAGCCTGATATGAGTATTCCCTGCTATGTTTTTCTCTTCTAATGTGTTCTCTTGCAGTTTTGTGGATTATTAGATTGAGGTTTTGAAGCTTGTTCTAAGATTCTCCCTTTAACTACTGTGAAGGCTGTTTCTTCTCTTTAGCCTTCCTTCCTGTTTCTTTAAAATACATTGCTATCACAGAAGTAGTCTATGATAAAACAATTTAAAATATTTAAAAACTGTATTGAAAATCAGAGGGATGTATTTGGTTATAGTGAGCTGAACTCTTACCATCAACGAAGAAGATCATTGATGAAAGTAGACAGAATCTATGTAGCAGTTGCCCTCAGGAAAGCGAAATCGAAGCCTTTGTGCCTGGAAAGTGACAGCCAGTCAGTGAGAAAGTGAGAGTCAGGCCGGTGTGAGTGAGAACAATGCATCTACTGTGGCTCCCAGTCATTTTCCATGAGTCACTCTGATTGTGCTAGGTGAGTGTGTGCCCCTATGACAAGTTATTAGATAATATCCAACACTATAAAAGGATAAAGTAAAGGGAGGATGTTTAAAGTTGGCTTGAATTTGTGTGGATTGTTTTGTAAGGATGCTGTTGGGGCTCATTTAAACACAGAAAGTGATCAATAGGATTTGCTTTTCTTTGGGGAGCATGCACGCACGCACACACACACACACACACACACACACACATATAATTGGCATGCCAGCAAAAGCAGTCCCACTAGAGGTGCACCAATTCCCAAATGTATTTTATGGTTTCCTGCAGTTGTGCTCCTCAACATACACAGTTTTTTTTTCATGGTCTTAAAGGGGAACTTCACTTTTTATGGTAAAAAATGCTGACGGCAAACAAGCATCTCGTTGAGTCTTTGCAGCAACATTTTTCAGCTGGGTATCCATGCTTCCGTCTGTGAATGATGCTGACGTGAGCGGTTAGCGAGGTGTTGTGTGAGTCCGCCAGATAAATACAGTTTTTCATGTTAGCTGCTACAACAGCAATATCGCTATAGCTTGGTAAATATACAAGTCAGTTATGAAAATTGAACACTTTTTTTTTAATGAGGGCTTTCAAAATAGGTATTTCCCATGGCATCCGTTGTTAGCTAGCTCATAGTAACTGGTTTTGTCGCGCTGGAATGCACAGAAAGGGAAAGAAATATGTTCATGCTTCACGTAAGGATTATTCATTCATTCATTTTCTACCGCTTTTCCTCACGAGGGTCGCGGGCGGTGCTGGAGCCTATCCCAGCTGTCTTTGGGCGAGAGGCGGGGTACACCCTGGACTGGTGGCCAGCCAATCACAGGGCACATATAGACAAACAACCATTCACACTCACATTCATACCTATGGACACAATTTGGAGTGGCCAATGAAGCTAACATGCTAACATGTTTTTGGAATCAAAATATAGAAATATAGAAAACCCACACATGCACGAGGAGAACATGCAAACTCCACACAGAGATGGCCGAGAGTGGAATTGAACTCTGGTCTCCTAGCTGTGTGGCCTGCGCGCTAACCACTCGATCAGCGTGCAGCCCTGAATATAACATGCAAATATATTTATATTCAGGTACACAACTTCATCCTTTACAAAGATAATAATGTTGTGATGTATTTACGTATTTATGATTATGAATATTATTGTGCTGCCCAATGTCCTGGAGTCTAAATATTAAATGTGTTAAAAGATGAAAAAAACAACAAATGCATGTTTTTGGAATGTGGGAGGAAACCGGAGTACCCGGAGAAAACCCAAGCATGCACGGGGAGAACATGCAAACTCCACACAGAGATGGCCGAGGGTGGAATCGAACCCACATAAGGATTGTGAATGATTAAAAAAAAAAAAAAAGTGCAGTCCCCTTTGAAGAGTCCGATGCAGTCTGACTAGCATGCTTTCATGGAACTGCCTAAAGCGCAATCATGCTGAAAAAAACAGCATAGACCAGCTACCAGCATGACCAGCATGTCTATGCTGGTCCACAAGCTAAACCAGCATACACCAGCATGGTCCACCAGCACTGACCAGCATAGACAAGCATCATTTCCATTCTGGTGCCAGTGAATGAATGAGGTACAGTAATTGCTTTGACCAATTTGAGGAATAGTCAGCCCATATTGACAATGCATGGGAAGACAGCATTTTCTTTCTTCATTGTGCGTGTGTGTTAGTGTTTGCATATGTGGGGTAGAGGTTGTGTATGTATAGGAGAAATCATGCGAGAATATGCTTTTGATGACACATTGAGTGATGTACAGTACATCTTTTGTAAGACTGTAGTGGGGACTGAAATAAAGTATGCATACAATGGATTTACTTTTTCAATCATTTCCCGATGCACACAACAGCAATGGCTAGGATATAGGAAGTAAGGTTCAGGTAGTCTACCTGACACTAAATAACATGAAGTGTCAGTTAACACAATTCTGTCTCTTCCACAGTGAGAGATGCTAACACTGTCTTCCGTTTCTTGCCACAGCTGTTTTTGCATGAGCTTGGAAGAGTCATAAATCAAAGCTATGATACGTTTCACCTCCCCCCACCTTTTTTAATCACATGTGAGTCCGGCTTGGCTTGGATTGCTTCCTCTGGGGATATGTCACATGACACAGAAGGAGGGGTCAGGTGCACCATTATCCCCCTCCGATTTACTGACAAATATGGATTTTCATTTGAAGTGGCAAGTGTGTGTGTGTGTGTGTGTGTGTGTGTGTGAATGGTGAACATTATTCACAACTGTGTTAATTAAAACTGAGCTTTTTGGTTTGTGTAACATTAGCTGTTGTTAAACAACAGTACAGATGTTACTGACGTGCAACGTGCACACTAGAATTTCAGGGAGTTGCTGCAGGATTACCCAGCATGCCTTGGAGGCATTGTGAGCATGTTGTTAGTGCATGTTACCCACATACAATGCTAGTTCATGAACTTACAGTACTACTTACAGAATTGCAAAGGTGAAGAAGGATTTCTGATGATTGATAAACATAAAAAAATAGCAACAAGTTCTTCTGTGAATGGTGACAGGTCAACATAAACAAATGAATGTGTTGGAAATTATAGTTTTCTTATATTGTTTTTTGACTGAGTCATTGTAATTCTTTCCTTGCCAATAGATGTGACCAGAACGTCGGTTCACTCAGTACACATGAACCTACACAAACATGCAAAAACCTAAGCTTCTTCTCAAATTCCTGTGGCGTATCTGTCCCTGTTATTTCGACGGCGTGTAGAAAAGCTGTGGATAGTGTTCATCAAGCTATGATCCCTGTCTCCTAGCCAGATGGAAGCAGAGTTTGCAGCCTGATCTCCAATGTCAGGTCACTGCGACCCGATTCGGATGTGAACCTTGCGTGAATTCACAGCGGCGGCTGTTATTCTTCTGTCTGTGCGTGAAAGCATCACTGACCCCTGCACTGTCTGTGACACAATCATCAATTAGACCGTTGGAGTGCATATTACATGCATCCCAAACACACACACTCACACACACACACACACACACACACATTTTGGCAAGGCATTTTATAATGTAGGACACATGAATATTTAGCACGCCCTTTGAGTTTTTAATTGGATTACAGCATTTCACACTTTTTTACATCATCTTAACATCTGTAAAAATGATTTCGGAAATCAACTATTTTATTTTTTATGCAATATACAATATTATACAATATTAAATGATAAGGAAATGAATACAGTATTATGCTGACTTCTAAACAGGATACTCCCTGAATTTAGTTAATTTGTTCCAGTCAATTTCCACTCGGGTTGGGTGTTATTTTTTTATATACCGGCATAGATTCTTCCAGTGATATGAAAATGAGTTGTTTTAATTCTTTAGTGTAAGGAACGTTGTACAATGTCCGAAAAAAATACCAGAAGCACGTTTATCACAATTTGAATGTTTTATATTTGTATTTTACTTTATTTGGCTATTTCAAAGCTTAAAAATCCATTTGCTTCAATATGTTGTGCTTTTTTTTTGTACTAATAGGCCATGTTCAACCCAAAACTGCATAAATTATTATGTTAAAATTGTGAAATTTGAAGCTCGATGTGGGACAACTGTACAGTAGTAATCCCTCGTTTATGGTGGGTAATTTGTTCCAGATCAGACCATAAATGAATTTCTGTGTAGTAGGATTCCTTATTTAGGTATAAATTGAATTGTTTCCCATTGTTAGAGCATGGAAAACTTGTTTGCCACCTCCTAAATACGGTTTGTAACAATATTAGAGCCCTTTACACATGAAATAACAACCCTATAGTCACCTTTACATGTAATACTCAATATAGTAGACATAATAAGAGAAAATAAGACTTAAGACTCATAGTCATACATGTTTGTATTGGGAGATTTGCTTTTTGTAACTTCCTGTTCTGTACAGTACTTCTATTGCCTCATCAATTTTACATTACTGACACGGAGTGGCCAGTATAAAATACCACATATTACTGTTTATTGCCGGCTCTTTTGTGAACCTATCCCTCACGATAAACGAGGGAACACAGTATTCCAGTGGCTACTCCAGTTACATTTCATAAACTTTCATAATAGAAAGCGATAGCAAGACTCAAAGTGAAAATGATATTCCATGTCATAGTTCCTGGGACTCGGCTACAAAGGCTCCTTTCAAATTAAAGCCTTTTCATTCCTCAAACCTGCTATTTTATGAGTGCACTGCAGCTGAAAATAGCCTTGAAAGTATGACTTAACAGCTCCCCAAAACACCACAGAATTCCAAACAATAACCCCACGCAACACCGCAGTGTACCATCGATCCACAGCTGAAATACATCATCTTCTATGAAGTTCTATTTGGAACTCAACTGCTGTCATGAATTGACAATATCTTTAAAAAAAAAACAAAAAAAAACGAGAACCCAAGAGGTTCTTGTCATTTTTTCCCTGCCAGCAATGTGCTAACTTTCTTTTGGTAAGAGTGGTACAAACGTGCACAGAATGCGGTAATGCGATCCTGCACAGATACAATTGAGGTGCACACATGCAGTGACAAGTGATGTTATTAAATATTAATGCAATGTGGCAGGGTCCTCTGAGTTCTAGTCAGGTGTGACTTAGTAAATATAAAAATATATACAATCATCCCTCACCATATTTCAGTTACATTTTTGCATTTTTTAAACAGGTTTATTAATAAATCATGCAGTCTTGTGGTTGAATATGGCCTATTAGCCAAAAATATGTATATTTTCAGCAGATGTGAAGTATTTTATGCTTAAATGAAGCGTTTTCAAGCAAAAAAAATGGCTAAATGAACTACAATACAAATATAAGGCATTAAGAAGACACATTCAGACACATTGTAATTAGGTGTCAGTAATGCTACTATAATGTTGGATAAGACACACAAGCACCAGACTTGATCGCCGGAACAACAATATTGACCATGAACCAAGGAGTGAACATTATCTTTGACAGCCGTGGGACGGTGCTTTCAGCTAATTCAATTGATTCATTGATGAGATCGGGAGTTTGGTGAACTTGCTTGGTGGTTGGACTCATTGCGTAAATAACTGTGAATGTTTTATGTTTACATAGCAGACACCTATTCAGACTGTTGTTCCTCGTAGGCTGTAGCTAATGATTATTTTCTTAGTTGATTTAAGAAATTAATCGTTTTGATTAATCGAGTCATCAGTTCAGGTCCTAGTTAGACCAAATCCATATGAACCAAAAACAAACAGTTCATGGGTCAGTCCACAACGCTTTTTCTAAAACACAAAGATTATAGGGCAGCTTTCATTGATGAAATCAGAGGATATTTACAATACAATGTTAAATGAAATGGTCCTGCATTTAAAAATTAATATCATTTCCTGGAAAATAAGAGCAATTCTGGTCTTTCACAAGAAATCCCTTATTTTATGGGGAGTTTCCCATATTTAAAAATTTCAGTTGCATTTCACGAGGCAGAATCTAAAACTATTGTGACTTTCTCGGGGCCAGGGGACTAGTGGACCGTGTAGAAATGAAAGATTGTCTACTGCTTGTCAACAGTAATAGTAGTACATAGAAAATAACTGATGTGACTGAGCAGAAGAAATGCTCAGTACTTGTTATTTGCGTATGAAGCAGTGTGCTTTATTTTGGATAGAGGCATGGGCCCTGCAAGCAGCAGCAGGTTCGCATACTGACAAAGGCTGTTCCAAACCATTATGGCAAATCCACCTTCAGGGTGAGAGTAGGATGTTGTTACAATCACCTGAAAGTTAACTCGCTGACTTGTTGCTTGGTGTATTCAGTGGCACATACAATAAAACGGACACTCACAGGTACCCTCACACTATTGCAGGCATATACCGCCATATCCATCCATTTTTATGTAAAGCTTTTCTGAAAGTTTGGTCCCCTTTTGTAACTGGTATATACTCTTTTAGCACAATTAATCCATTTCATAAGGTCCAACTAACAGAAACATAATCAAACCAAATCCATGAACATAAATACAATTAATCCGCGACAGAAATACAAAATGTTAACACAAAACATGTTTTTGTAGTTTTACATGCCGTGAATACATATAAATACAGTGGGACCTCTGTTAGCATACACCCTGGTTAACATGTTTTTTGGTTAACGTCGGAATTTTACAGCACAAATTCAAAACACGATTGAATTCAATAAATAACTCATGTCAAAACAGGAAGATGGTGATGCTTGATCTTACATTGTGTCTGGCAGTGGCATCAAATATCACGTCCTCAGTGAATGCAAAGTAACCCAAAATCATTTATATGTATTTAAATGCACTTGGAATTGTTTTTCTGCATGTTGAACTGTCATTGTAAAACGATAACATCTTTGGTGTTTTTGGCTTTTTGGTATGGATTCATTAGATTTGTGTTATGACTTATGAATTTGTGACGCTAACAAAGGTCTCACTGTACAAATAAATGATGAACGAAAGCGATAAATGTGCATTAAAAGTTACTTTTACCTTCACTGAAGACACGATGATTGCCAAAGACACAATGTAGCAGCGAGATCAACGCGGACACCGCCTTCCTGTTTTGACAGGAGTTATTTCTTGAATTCAGTCGTGTTTCTCACCTCAAGTATCTGCTTTTCTTTTGGTCAGGGCTGCAAAATATGCCAAAATGAAACCAAAGAAAGGTGTGACAGCATTTTGATAAAGAAGGTGACAAAACACAGCAAGTAACTCATTGCAAAACACCGAGGTGGAGTCCATGTTGATCATGCTGCCACATTGTGTCTTCAGTGAAGGTAAAGTAACCTTGGATATCAATTTATTCCTTTTAATTAATCATGGAAATGCAGTTTGCATGTTTCCTCTTCAAAACAGTTAAAACTGCTCTACCTTCTTCTCCTCTTTTTAGCTCTGTGCCGTGCTAGAGGTAAAAAATCAGTGCATTGAAATGACTTTTCCTGAAGCTACGCAGACTATATTTGCATTGTAAGCAGCTCATTAAAAGTCTCACCTTTTAGAAGCTGGCAAAATGCTGAAGCACGGCTCAAGGCCCAGCACGGCAACACTCACTTAGAAGAGGAATTTCCGGCATTTGACATGTCCTCGTAAAAAGACACGTGGCAACAACAATGTCATAGCACGGTGTTTGTCCTGTCAATTGCTGTACGCCTTTGTGTCAACAATGACAAGTCATAGGGAGGCCTTATTTTAATACAAGAGACATCTGGTTTTACTATTTTTTTGTTATAGAAGAGTGGGCAAAATGTCTCTTTTGACGGTAAAGGTTGCCAACTCCTGTGCTAAACTCTCTAAACAAAACGTCCACATCTTTGGTCTGTGTTACAGCTGTGTTACAGAAAATTAGTGTTGTATCTAATCATAAGTTTGATCAGTAATTCATTCATTTTAAACTAGGAGGGATCTTATCGTTACCAGGTCTAATGTATGCCAGCTGGTGCAGTAAGTGTATGTTGGTCATCCTCACTACCTGACGCCTGAAGAGTCACGCTGGACATTGAGTTGACAGCTGGGGCTTTGAGCTAGATGGCTAGTGCTCCCGACTCATTTACTGCGGACGCTGTTTTGAGTCTGCGCGGGACGCAAGGCTGGCTGGACTGTGCAGGTTACACTTTGAGGTCATGTCCACATGAATACGTCATGTTTTCTGTGCGTTTTGGCCTCTTGCCACACGCAACCATAGTAGTAGTAAGAACAAGCTACACAGACAAGCGGGGGTCATTGTTCATCTCATTTACATAATTGGATAATTGGCCATGAGGCTTGTGCATGGATTTTTTTTAAAGAATGACAAAAAAATTGTTGCACAAATCTTATTAGATCAACATTTTTTTCATTACATTGTGTATTTTTTTCCCACATTTCGTTTTTTATTTCCTCAATCTGACATTGGAAATAGGTGAAAAGGTGTATCGGGTGTATCAGTAATATATGACTTTATTCCCATAATAGGTTGACTTTGTCACTGTAATATTATAGCATTCTCTCCAACCCAATTTTCCAAAAATTACAACTTTATTTCGTTTTGTTTCTCAAAATATTAATTTGTTTTTGTAGAAAAAAAAACATTCTTTAACATTTCAACACTATTTTATTAAAGTGATGTTATTTTTCCTCATTCATTAATTTTCTACCGCTTATCCTCATGAGAGCCGCAGGGGTGCTGGAGCCTATCCCAGCTGTCTTCGGGCGAGAGGTTTTTGCTGTTTTTCTAAATTTTCCAACTATTTAATCTTTTGTCTTGTAAATTTTCTTCTCATATTTGACTTTATTCCTATAATATTTTGGCTTTATACGTGTAACCTGGTAACTGCTTCCCCAGACTTTAATTATTAACTTTTTTCTACTAAAATTACATATTTTTTCATTTTATAACACAATGTTATTCTTGTAAAATTATGATTTTTTTCTGTCTTTGTCTTACACCTTTTTTCTCGTAATATTTAGACTTTATTTTTGTACAGTCGTGATTTTGCTGTATTTGTTTTGTATTTTGTAATCAAAATAATAATAACAACAACAATAATAATAATTTTAGGACGTGCTGTGGGCCAATAAAAGAACAACCGCGTGCAACAAAATGACTCCATATGCTTATTTCAGGAATGTGACTGTTTTAGTACATAAACGTAGTCTAACATACAGTGTTAGTTTACTATTAAAATAAATGTGTAATAATTGTAAAATAATATTATTATCATCTTTTTTTAAAGCAAGGCTTTGGAGTTCACCAACACAAGTAATGGTAGCAGTGGTCTTCATCCTTTTCACACCGTAAGCAACACAGACTCACGTTTGATCCAAGTAACACGAGAAGCAGCATTAGCCACATGGGTATACAAAGACCCTCATTGTGTGGCAGTGCAACACACACACACACACACACACTGGCATACTCACACAGCATAGGAAGTAGGAGATGGCAACAACACGAAGGTTTAGACCCTTGTGATGGACTCCAATGTTTGGATGTATGTGCCAGCAGGCAGCTTCTTAGGACAACTTTAGTTATGATCAAGGATTAAAACATGACTTATGAGTATACTGTATCCACAATGGCCTTTCCATATCAAGCATGTTGTGTATTAATACATCTGTGAAAGTCTGTTAGTCTACCCCAGCACTGATGAATAATGGCTTTTCACTGTAGAGCACTATGGGTATCTTGAAAGGTAAATTTACTCCATGAATATTTTTATTCTTCCTATTAGTTGATTATGGTCCCATACAGTAACATTCATCTGTCAGTACCAGCCTGGGGGCTGCCTGGCTTTCTCGTTCACCGCTAATTCTAAAAATAACATTGCACTTTGCTACCGTTCTGATCTTTCTGCTCCCCGGGAGTCCAAATATTTGTCTTTCCACCACCCGCTGCTGCCCCCACGAAAGCCGAAAGCACAAGCTCAGTGCTAGTCTTTGCTTTCTCACCCTTTTCTTCACTTACTACAGGGGTGTCCAACCATTTGTAGCGTGTTTGTTTAGGCCCTCGGCACATTCTAAAAAACACAAACCAGTAAACTACAAGAAAAACCTACATAATTGAAAAAAGTGGCTGAAATGTTGGTACTAACACTAATAATAATAACTATAATACCGTATGTATGTTTTCTCAGCTGACAACACAAAGCTGAGATACAGGCTGCAAAGAAGAAATAAATAAATACACTCGCTTCTGACTATATTTTGATGTTGGAGTCATTGTAGGACATGCTGACCAAAGTACAGCAGCTTGTTCTCGATTGGCCTGCAGCAGGTTCCAGAAATACAATTCAACAAGAAAACAAGAGTTAAAAACTACTGGAATGGAATGGAATGGAATGGAATGGAATGGAATGGCCTTTATTGTCATTATACAAGATGTACAACGAGATTGGAGAGCTTCTCCTTTCAGTGCAATAGTCAAGTTTAAAAAAAAGTATATAAAAGTAGAGTAAAAAAGACAATTTAACAGATATATACAAGATATATACAAGATATACACATAGTATTGCACAGGAGCATATGCAGGAGCAGATATATTAATTTTAGTGCAATGATAAATGGGTCATAGTGCAAATACAGTAAAGTGTCGTTATATCGATATTCTCGGGAGTCGGAAAAAATACCGATATAACCGGACTAACCATATATCCGATCCTGCGCCGAACCTGCATTAAAAGTGGACAATAATGCACTCGACATTGTTCTATAGTATAGAACAGGGGTCAGCAACCTGCGGCTCCAGAGCCGCATGTGGCTCTTCAGCCTCTTTATTGTGGCTCCCTTTGCGATGCTTGAATATTTTTAACACCCGAGTGGGGAAAATGGACGTCTTTTGTAATGAGTTTTAAAAAATCCAACTTTGTCTGAGACAATGAATGCATCCTGAGTGAGTTCTGACTGCTATCCAGTTCAGTACATGAAGAAAAACAAGTAATACTTACCTACAAATCTAAAAAATAAATTCGAGATAATTTAAAAACAGCGGCATGGGAACTTGTTTTTACGTTTACAGTAGTTTACACATACATTTATGTAAGTTTATCTCCAATACTAGCAAGAGTACTCCAACTCGTCTTTTCTTATCTGAACTACTTTGATACCCCCAAATTCCCTCCAATGTTGTTTTAAACATACTATATGTTTTGCGGCTCCAGGCTATTTTTCTTCAGTGGGCATTGGGTAAAATGGCTCTTTTCATAGTAAAGGTTGCCGACCCCTGGTATAGAACAATGTCGAGCAGCTTAAATCAATCTTTGCTTAAGGATTTCAATACCAAAAAAGAACACGGCGAACGGCTGCTTCCAGTCAACTTTATTTTTCACACTTCCACCACCAGAGCACAGCACACACCGATTCCCGCACTTCCTGGTTCACAGGTCATGCTCAACCCGCCCCACATAGCTGGCCACATGCCACGAACGCCAGCATGTACATATGAAAAACAGTGATTATTGCAAGCGATAAAAATATATCTGAATACAACACAATTAAAATACATGTATTTGTATGTTTGTGTCTTCGTTGGAATAGGTGTGTATGCTATGTCAGTTGGTTCTTCTGTTGCAGGCATGTGTTTGGCCAGCTATGTGGGGCGGGTTGAGCATGACCTGTGAACCAGGAAGTGCGGGAATCGGTGTGTGTGCTGCGCTCTGGTGGTGGAAGTGTGAAAAATAAAGTTGACTGGAAGCAGCCGTTCGCCGTGTTCTTTTTTGGTATTGAAATCCTTAAGCAAAGATTGATTTAAGCTGCTTTTGTATCGATATAAGCAGACCAAATTGGCTGGCGGGAGATGAAAAGGGCATCGTAGTAACCGGATTATCATAATAACCGGGTATCGTACTAACGGAACTAATTATATCAGAAAAGACTAGAAATTTGCCGGGAAATGAAAATAGTATCGTAATAAGTAGTAATTCGTTATAACCGATATCGATATAACGAGACTTTACTGTAATGACTGGTGTATACAGATGAGTAAAGTCACATATGAGTGTATTGTAATGGTTGTTAAATAAATAAATATGACTGAGGTAGTAACAGAGGCAGTGATGTAAATATTGCACATTTGTATTATGCTAATGACCGGGTACGTTGCTGTTGTACTTGTTGTATCATAAGAATGACTTGCATCCTCAACAGTACAATTTTCATAGTGTGAGTTCACGATATGTGTTTGGAGTATACACACCTTCAAAGCTTCACCTTCAAATATAGGTCACACAAAGGTCCCAGTCAGAACCAAAGAGCTGCAGAGTTAACAGGACTGCGGACTGGAAGAGGATTCCAGTAACAAGCTATGCAGCTCTGCTCAATTCCATGGCCAAGAGGATTAAGGCAGTGCTAGATCACTAACTAAATATTCACACTAACCACACAATTTGGACGTGTTGTCTGTGAGGTGTACTCACTTGTGTTGCCACATACTTTATCACATACTACAGTATTAATTGGCCCTGTACCATAGAAACCGCCCATGAATGATACGGGAAAAGAACGAAATGATACTGTGTCAAAGCCCAGGGTAGTGATACTGATAAAATATAGAGTTTAACCATGTCCAGTATCAGCCCCCGCAGCTGTCCACTCAGAGCGCGCTGCTCTGGTATCGTGCCCGTGAAACAACCAATCAGCACACGAGTGCTTAGTGCCTAGTGCTTCTCCAGTCACCAAAAAACCCAAACTTGATTAATGGAACTTTAATTGTCAGGCATTGATAAGATAAGACTGTTGATAAAATATTATTGTTGAAATATTTTTGCAATTATTGTGTTTACACTGTTTAGATATAATACATGTAATAAACTGAACATTTTCTGGAAACAAAATGGTCTTTTGATTAAATAGTACGTGATAATAAGCTCATGATTAAATAATATGTGATAATAAGATCATCACATGGTTTGTCTGGTATCAGGCCCAGTATCCCTTCGGTCTCGGGCTGATACTGACACTTGGGGGCATGATACCGGGCCTGATACCAGACAAACCATGTGATAACCTATAAGTATATACACATTCAGAGAAGGTGGAGGGGTGTACTGACTTCCCTGAGATACTGTAGCGTTATTGTTGAGGATGAAAGGGAAAAAGATCCTTTATTGAGCAATTTGTAAGGAGTGGGAATGCAAAGCTGCCAGGCTTTGTCAAGTGTGAGACACATGACTGGTTGACTGTAGCTACCAAACACATCAAGATGGCTGTCAGTCTGGAGTGAAAGTCCTGCAGCCGTAGCAGGCTGGTGTCCATAACTGGCTCTGGATGTATGATGGGTGGGGCCAAAGTCAGTGAGATGGAGCAGAGCAATGTCAAAAGTCATGTTTGCATAATTTGTCTTCAGATAAACCCTGCCCTGCCCACTGAGGTTCCCAGTGGTAGAGCAAAGCTTTACACATGTTTAATTCTATAGTCTGTAGTGTCTGTAATGCCTACTTTCAAGGCGTTGGCAGTATTCTTCTCACCTAAAACATCTTTATGGTGCCTAAGACTAGACTTAAGACCAGGGGGGACCAAGCCTTTTCTGTGGTTGGCCCCAAACTATGGAACTCTCTCCCCTCCCAAGTAAAAAAAAAAAAAAGTCTCGTCTTAAAACCCACTTTTATTCTCTGGCTTTTAACTCGGAGTGAGTTGTATGGTCCTGTGTCTTTTAGTTATTTGTTTTTATTGTAATTGGTTTTATTTTTTGATACTTTTATTGCTTTGTTTCTTGTTTTTAATATTTTAATATCTATTTTACTATTTTATTTCTTAAATGATCTTTTAGTTTCGGATTATTGCTTTTTATTTTTACTAGTCTGTGCAGCACTTTGGAAACTCTGTTTATAAAATGTGCTATATATGTATATAAAGTGGATTGGATTGTTTCAGTGTTTCTCGGTTATTTTGTGTTATTTTCATTGGCTGTGGTTGTCCTTAGAGGACCTCAGCTTTGCTTGAAAACCGGACTATTCTACCCTGTTTTAGAAGACGTTTGGTTGAGGCATGCCCCCACCAATACCAGTTTGATACCTTTTTGTGGGGCAAAAAGTCAGTCTTTACGATACAGAGGGTTGATACCTCTGCCTGGCAGTGACAGTTCTTTGGTTGGAATGAGAATTGCATGCGGTACAAATCTTCGGTCAAAAATGACACAACCCATGTTGAACATGCATTATTTCCAGGCCACACAAAACGATGATGGTGGCCTGAATCTGGTCCGCAGACCTTGGGTTTGAACACCTGTGCCCTATACACTAATAGAGCAAAAAAAGAACCTAAGGATGCAGCACACTGCCTTCTTTCCTAACAGCAACCACACCTGTCTGAGCTAAATTACGATGAGATAAACTCTGGACTTTTATAGCTTTCTGTCTGGCAGCTGTTTGTTTATGATAACCTGCTACTCGCTGTCATTTGTGCCCTTCACCATCTATTTCCACCGTGATCATGTGATCCCAATTTCTGGTCAACCATGAAGTTTAACAACCATGGGAACTTGTATAGACCCACCCTTTTTTGCAACACCCATTTCATACGAAATGTACTCTAACCAAATATATTTTTCCCCATAGTAAATAATGTAAATCCAATTAATCTGTTCCAGAAAGCCAAAAATGATTACACAAGTTTTTTTTGGTTTTGCAATTATAGGTTTACATGCAGAAAATAATTTGACATACATATAAATACATTGCAGGCTGCACGGCGGTCGAGTGGTTAGCGCGCAGACCTCACAGCTAGGAGACCCGAGTTCAATTTCCCACATTGCCAAAACATGCTAGGTTAATTGGCAACTCCAAATTATCCATAGGTATGAATGTGAGTGTGAATGGTTGTTTGTCTATATGTGCCCTGTGATTGGCTGGCGACCAATCCAGGGTGTACCCCGCCTCTCGCCCGAAGACAGCTGGGATAGGCTCCAGCACCCAGTGAGGATAAGTGGTGAAAAATGAATGAATGAATAAATACATTGTAATGGTCATTCATTCATTCATTCATTTTCTATCACTTTTTCCTCACAAGGGTCGCGGCAATCACAGGGCACATATAGACAAACAACCATTCACACTCTCACTCATACCTATGGACAATTTGGAGTCACCAATTAACCTAGCATGTTTTTGGAATGTGGGAGAAAACCAGAGTACCCGGAGAAAACCCACGCATGCACGGGGAGAACATGCAAACTCCACACAGAGGTGGAATCGAACCCTGGTCCTCCTAGCTGTGAGGTCTGCGTGCTAACCACTCGGCCGCCGTGCCGCCCTATTGTAATGTTTGAAATAGAAATTCCTTAGATTACCTGTTACTGGAAAATAATAAGTGTTGGTTGTTTTTAACGGCTTTCCGGGCACTGTTGTGTGTGTTTGTAGTGGTTTTCACGTTTAATAGTGTTACATCGTGAAAAGGCAGCAGGATGTTATTGGTGGCTGGTGTAAATAATCCAAAGTCATCTTCTGAGTTAAGAGTGGATTATTTATTGTGTGTCGCCGTGGGAGAAGGAGAGGAGGAAGGTTATTTGTAAAAACATGTTTATTTGCTGCAAGTTTCCAGGGGAGACAAAGGAGACCTCCTCATTAGAGAATGAGTGGGTGTTGAAAGAGGCATTGTGGGATTAATGGCTGTGTCCGTCTCTTTCTTTTATTATCATTAGTCACATTCCATCACTTTTCTGGGAGCACTGAGGCTTGCCAGTACTTGCTTGTCATTTCCTTTGCCGTTCCCCCATTTTTGTGGCGTCACACCACAGTACACCCTGGCGTTCTTGTGCCAGATTGTTAGGGTAATGCTTCCAGTGTTTTGATGCTGTTGTAGAATGTGGGGCTGCGTGAATAGAAAGTGAATGAAAGGCCGGGCCTAATGAAATGGCTAATGCTTGAATTGAATGTGCCTCCCAGGAATGCTATGTCGGAGAACCTTTTGCTTCTACTGCCTTAGGATTGATGTCTCTCTTTTTTTTAAGATGTATGTTTGTAGTGTATATAACACCAGACTTTACATCAAGGCTCTCAAACTCAATTTACTGGGGGGCCGGCTGACATAGGGTCTGAGGGAGGCCGGGCTCACAATAATGATATCTCGATATAGTGGCAAAAAAAACGACTTGCTTTTTATGAATACCAGTGTCCGAGCTCAGACCTTGCAGCCTGCATTTACATTATTCGTCCATTTCATGGACTGCAAATGGCCCGCGGGCCACGAGTTAGAGACCCTTGCTTTACATGTAACAGTAAAAGTGAAAATTAGCTTCCAAATGACAGTTCAGGTATGATGTGGGGCGGCACGGCGGTCGAGTGGTTAGCGCGCAGACCTCACAGCTAGGAGACCAGGGTTCAATTCTACCCTCAGCCATCTCTGTGTGGAGTTTGCATGTTCTCCCCGTGCATGCGTGGGTTTTCTCCGGGTACTCTGATTTCCTCCCACATTCCAAAAACATGCTAGGTTAATTGGCGACTCCAAATTGTCCATAAATGTGAGTGTGAATGGTTGTTTGTCTATATATGCCCTATGATTGGCTGGCGACCAGACCAGGGTGTACCCCGCCTCTCGCCCGAAGACAGCTGGGATAGGCTCCAGCATCCTGCGACCCTCGTGAGGAAAAGCGGTAGAAAATGAATGAATGAGGTATGATGTGATTCCTGGGGTGTCTCCTTGATTCTATGCAGTGATGTCATTGCTGCATTTCTACAGGGGGGGGGGGGCTCGCCCTTTGTGGGAGTTCCATTACTGTGACATGGAACTTACTGTATAGCTGAACGGACACTTGATTGTCTTGCACACTGGAAGGGGCGTTGCATGGGGGGGAGAGAAAGACCTACTGTATTTGGAAGACAAAGTGTCTATAATGAGAGCAGATTCATTCACATGTGCAAGGATGCCATCATTATTATTTATAACGGTGATGCCATTCTGATACTGATATCAAATATTGGGCAGGGCAGCCCACACTTGAGGCCGGTGCATCAAAGAAAAGGAAAGTGAAAATACACATGGTCAAATGTTCATAAAGTGGAGAAATGCTTGGTCCAAGCTGTTGGACCGTCATGACCGCCAAGATGGTGTGTTTGAACTGCTCTTAAGAAAGGGACAGTGATAACCTGTCTCATTATTCACACTTCCTCCTCCCAATGAGCCTGTCTCTCCTTTGCAACGCCCCTTGCTGAGTGCAAAACAACCACAGGAATAAAAGTAAGGAATTTCAAATCTTATGTAGACCCAAGACCTCCTGTTTATACTGTTTATGGTATGATAAAGTGTATATGTCTTCTTTCCTCCCAGAGCTTGTATTTTGAAATGTAAAAGAGTAGAGCAGGGGTCTCAAACTCAGTTTACCTTTTTCCAAAAAAAAAAACAAAAAAAAGAAAAGCTCTGATAAAACATTCCACTGTTCTCAAATATCTTAATTTTTATTTTTCTACACAAAATAAGAAAATCAATCACAGTAATAAATAAATATAATAATAATAATAAAACGGCAAATAATAAAAACTCAAGAAACCACATATAGTTGGTGGGTAGACAAATTATTTTTTTCAGATTAAAATGAACAAAGCATTGTTAGAGCCCTGTAGACATGACAAAACACGACTATAGTCACATTTATACTCTTTTTATTTACAACATATTGCGCAACTGCAGGGTCTTGAGACACATGCTAACTCGCAAACTAGAGAGCTAGCGACCTAAACGGTAGCCTCCAAGTTATTTCCTTTAAACTTAAATAGCCAAAAACTTACCACTTCCACACGGATAGGGAGGATAACTATTAACAGTTATTTAACCTTTAACATGAACATTAATCAAACGTAATATTTTTTTCTGGGTACATGATACCATACAGCATCCATATCAAACTTGCGCGGGCCGCACTAATATTAAACTTTCATATCAAGGCGGGGGCCTCAAACTAGTGTCCTGCGGGCCACATATGGCCCGCCGGCCGCGTGTTTGAGACCCCTGAAGTAGAGTAAGAAAACGGTATTGACAGTGAACATGGGCTACGCAGTTAGCTTGTCTGATTCTGTTAATGCTTCTCAATCTTTCAACCACTTTTTTTCTCGCGGAGACTGGACAACCAAAGGCCTTTTGTATTTTGTATCCTAGCAATGAGTGAAGATCTTTTACTTGGACCAATTCACTAGAAGGTCCTTAAAGCCCTCTTGGCTTGACAGGACTTTACCGGGTGCTTTTTTACATGCAAAAAAGGACATACACATTAATCTGACAGGAATTGGAAGAACCTTCCCACGACCTTCAGTAGACTGCAGTTATTTATTGTTTTAAAAAATGTATTGCAGTGATTGAGTCCAAACTTGGCATTTGATCTGAGCTTGCTGGGAGTCACATGGAACGAGGACATTGATTGATGTGGTTTTTCCTGTTGTGTTTCAGGTTATGTCCACAAGAACTGCTAAGAGGTCGAGAGGTGGCACGCCTCTGTAAAACACAAAAGAAAACAAATGGTGAGTGGTCCAAGTGTTCATTACGTTTTAGCTGTCTGGAATTTAAAAAAAAAAAACTATTGCCAACATCATGCATTTTTCGTACTCTGCACCCATATTGACCTGAAAATGCTTACTTTCTCTCAAAGTATGCATTTTATTCCACTTCGCTATTTCAGCTCCACACAAGAGCATACTCCCACTGTACACTACTAGCCTCAAAACAATTGTCAAATGACCTGAAAGAAAAGATTGTTCAACATCATGGTCTAGGGGCAGGATTTAGAAGCTAGCTCAGAGATTTCAGCTGTCAGGTTCCACTCAGGTGAGGAGTAAAACCACAAGCACAGTTCTAGTTAAGACCCGGAGTGGCAGGCCAAGAAAAATGTCAGATAAGCAGAGACAAAAACATCCAAAAACATGCTCGTTTAATTGGCGACTCCAAAAGGTATGAATGTGAGTGTGAATGGTTGTTTGTCTATATGTGCCCTGTGATTGGCTGGCCACCAGTCCAGGGTGTACTCGCCTCTCGCCCAAAGACAGCTGGGATAGGCTCCAGCACCCCCGTGACCCTCGTGAGGAAAAAGCGGTAGAAAATGAATGAATGAATGAATGGTGTGATTTAAAGTGGGCTGTCCATGCTGGGAAACCATGAAACCTGACTCAACTGGAGACATTTTGGAAAGAGGAATGGTCAAAAACACCTTCAACCAAAATCTAGACCCTCGTTGGAAGCTATAGGAAGCATTCATTTCTGAAAAAAGGAGGATTTTCTGAATAATTTTGTCATTTTTGTTTTGGGTGTCTAAATTTATGGACCTGCCTACTTTTGTTTCAATAATTATTGCACACTAACACTAACCTGCCTCCTCCTGAACTAACACATGTCAAAATGTGGAGAAGTTGGCGGAAAAACTTTGAAACTCCTGTCTTATGGAGTATGAATGCAATCTAGAATCAGAATCAGAAATGGTTTATTGCCAGGTATGATCAAACACATACTAGGAATTTGTTTTGGTGAAGTAGGTGCAGACACATCTATTAAAAAATATAAATATATGTACACAGTCTGTTCTTTGTTTGTTATTCCGGAAGTGCAGTCTGATTATTTTTCCTAAGAGTCCAAATTAAGCGTTAATGTAACGCATCTAGCAGGGTTATCTGAGTTTAGCAGAGCATACTACTGCAGCAGCATGTGTGCGACTTAATTATCCCGGAAATTGGCATAATCTGAATGAATGTTGGTGAAAATTTGGCAAAATCTCATTTTCCAGAGTGTGAATGGAAGCTAGCGGGGGTTGGCTTAGTTTAGCATGTGTGTGTGACTCATGTGAATGAATGCTGGTGTCATGAGAAGACGTTCGTATGGGGGAGTATTTCCCTGGCAGATTGCTCAATCCTGGTGGATACAAACACTAAACAGCCCCCTCCCAACCTAAACATGAAGCGTGAATGGAAGCTACTGGGGGTAGCTTAGTTTAGCACGCTCGTGTGGTTGTGTGTGTGTGTGTGTGTGTGTGTGTGTGTGCAACTCGGGATGGATGAGTATATTTTCACAATGTTATGTTTTACAGCTTTAATATAAGCCATTGCAGCTGCAATAATACCCTGTTCCCTAGGAAGCTAACAGGCTAAACAGTTGACGTGTGTTGTGCTTGCTCATGGTGTTGGCATCACACGCTCAACCCCCGACAAAGAGCTCTATAAGCATGGGTGTAAAACCAAGTGTTATTCAAATATAGGTATATTAACAGCCTGTTTTTCGGCACGGCGGCGGACAAGTGGTTAGCGCGCGTACCTCGCAGCTAGGAGACCAGGGTTCAATTCCACCCTCGGCTATCTCTGTGTGGAGTTTGCATGTTCTCCCCGTGCATGCGTGGGTTTTCCCCGGGTACTCCGGTTTCCTCCCACATTCCAAAAACATGCTAGGTTAATTGGCGACTCCAAATTGTCCATAGGTATGAATGTGAGTGTGAATGGTTGTTTGTCTATATGTGCCCTGTGATTGGCTGGCCACCAGTCCAGGGTGTACCCCGCCTCTCGCCCGAAGACAGCTGGGATAGGCTCCAGCACCCCCGCGACCCTCGTGAGGAAAAGCGGTAGAAAATGAATGAATGAATGAATGAACAGCCTGTTTTTTTCTTTCCTTTCTATTAGATCTGCTGCCATGCCTCCGGGGGTAGTGTGTTGTCTTCCAGCCAATGGAGTCCAATCGCTGCTATCTCTTGTGCTGTTGGCGGTCGGCTGGCCTCTAGCCTCCTCGTCTGGTTTGGTCGACCCCTCTTCGACACCTTATCCCACCTTTACACGGAACGACACGGAATTTGAGCACCTGGCCCTGCACCCTCACCCCCGTGTGGGTCGCGTTTATGTGGGCGCTCAGGATAACTTGTTCCAGTTGGACCGATTTCTCCAGGAGGAACTCCAGTACCGCACCGGACCTGTCAAAGACAGCCGGGAATGCCTGCCTCCCGTTACGGAGAGTAACTGCCCTCAGGCCAGGCTCACCAGCAACCACAATAAGCTCTTGCTGGTTGACCCATACTCCATGGAACTGATTACTTGTGGCAGTGTAAACCAAGGGATCTGCCAAAAACGGAGTCTCGATTCTGTGGATAAGGTGTTGTTCTCTACTGAGAGGCCGGTGGACACCCAATACGTCGCGGCAAATCATCCCAATGTTAGTACGGTCGGCCTCATTGTTCAGTCGCATCCTGGCAGGCAACCGCTTCTTTTTGTCGGGCGAGGCTACACAAGCAGCCACCCACCCATCTCCACACGAAACCTGGACCAGGATCCAATATTTTCCTATGAGGAAACTGCAAAGTTGGCTGTGGCGGGTCGCCTCTCTGAATATGACCATCATTTCGTAGCATCCTTTGCCCACCGCCATCACGTGTACTTCTTCTTCTACAGGCGGGACCTGAAGTCCCAGTCACGCGAGTACCGCACGTACGTCTCCCGTATATGTTTGGATGACCAAGCCTATTACTCCTACGTGGAAGTTCCCTTGACGTGTCGTTCTCGGGCAGGGAAAAATTATAATCTCCTCCAAGCGGTTCAGCTCGGGCTATCAAAGGACAGCATAGTGGGTTCAGGCTCTGAGGTTGTTCTTGGGGTTTTTTCCACTCGTTTGGCTTCGTCAACCCGACCCAGCGAGGACTCTGCGCTATGTACATTCAACCTGGAAAACGTGGACCGCAGGATTAATGCAACCAGAGACCTGTGTTACACACAAATGGGTAAAGAGTCTGGGATGGAGGCGGCCTACATCGAATATGAAGTCAAGTCCCTTTGTGTCACCCTTCCAGAGGTGAGTAACACAACGCTCAATAATTACGTTCAGTGATTGCCACAGGTCTGCAATTTAGCATTTTTTGGGTGTCTAATTTACATAATTGGTCATGTAGCAAAACTCAATGTGAGTATGTGGACGGGTAAAACAGAGCTTTATATACTTTATATAACATACGTATAATGTAATTTTCAACTATGTGAAAATAAAGCATAAAATGTCAACTAGGGCGGCACTGCGCTGTAGTGGTTAGCGCGCAGACCTCACAGCTAGGAGACCAGGGTTCAATTCCGCCCTCGGCCATCTCTGTGTGGAGTTTGCATGTTCTCCCCGTGCATGCGTGGGTTTTCTCCGGGTACCCCGGTTTCCTCCCACATTCCAAAAACATGCTAGGTTAATTGGCCACTCCAAATTGTCCATAGGTATGAATGCGAGTGTGAATGGTTGTTTGTCTATATGTGCCCTGTGATTGGCTGGCAACAAGTCCAGGGTGTACCCCACCTCTCGCCTGAAGACATCTGGGATAGGCTCCAGCACCCCCGCGACCCTCGTGAGGAAAAGCGGTAGAAAATGAATGAATGAATGAATGAATGAAAATAAAACATAAAATGTCAACTAAGATTGGAAGCGGTGTGTATTGTACACCGTGTCGTACACGCTTTGACATATTCTCGTGTTGTCATCTTGCTGATGTGGAACAGCAGTGACTACACAGATAAGCTGGATGGGACAAAGTGGTGCAGGCACTGAATAGCAACACTGGGGAGGGAGGGATCAATGTTGAGCATTGTATTTGGGTCTCAGTAGAGGGTGACATGTACAAGACCTGGCAAGGACAGATAAAGTAGTCATGGACAAGAATATAAAAATATCAGTCATGCAAAGCAGAAACCACCATTTCATGTATTAAAGAATATACATCTATTAGTAATTCATTCATTCATTCATTCATTTTCTACCGCTTTTCCTCACGAGGGTCGCGGGGGTGCTGGAGCGAGAGGCAGGGTACACCCTGGACTGGTGGCCAGCCAATCACAGGGCACATATAGACAAACAACCATTCACACTCACATTCATACCTATGGACAATTTGGAGTCGCCAATTAACCTAGCATGTTTTTGGAATGTGGGAGGAAACCGGAGTACCCGCATGCACGGGGGAGAACATGCAAACTCCACACAGAGACGGCCGAGGGTGGAATTGAACCCTGGTCTCCTAGCTGTGAGGTCTGTGCGCTAACCACTAGACCGCCGTGCCGCCTATATTGGTAATATAAGTATATAAATTGGATGCTCCTCTGTACTGAACCAAAAAATTAGGAATACGTGTATTACACCCCTAATAATATATAAAGGCACTGTGGTTAAATATTACACACAAAGGTATGTTGCAATGTTGGAAAAATATTTTATTGATCGAGTCATGTGTTTGAATAGGCAAAGTACAAATGAGAGGTTTTGTGTTATGACGCTGACAAAGGGCGTGTGCAGGAATGCAGTTGAAAACCAGCTTTTCCCAATGTTATATCAATTGGTTTCCTGTTTGGGAACTCCAGGCAAAGTAGACTTCCTCTTTGCCAGGGCTGTCCATCCTCACCACAGGACGAGGGAGTCTCACGCAAAGACGAAGCAGCTGTGGGAGTTAAACACGGCCAAAAACACCTCATCAAAAGTCCTCTATCTTGTGGCCCGAAAAAGTCCACATGAATGTAATCTGCATGACATTTGTCAGCAACATGCGCCCACTACTGTGTAACCACAATCACTCGGCCAGGGCACTGAAGGTGTACGCCGCACACAACACTATTGGTGCCATGATGGATTGGGTGCGAGCCAGAAACATGGAGTTAAAAATCAAACACACAAAACATATTTTACTCACACCCATCGATTCACAAACTCTGCAAATCTGAACTATTCTTCACTTTCCTTTTTATAAGCTCAATCAATGCACAACAATCAGCCAATTCAAGAAACAATACAAGCAGTTGATGTTTGCTAAATACAAGGATGAAGAGTCTTGAACCAGTCATGATGTGCTATATATATCACTATATTGACATTTACTATGGTACCCATTATGGCATTGGATGCTCATATCACCTTGTACTTCGGTATGTGACAAAAAAAATTAAATAAAAAAAAAAAATTACAAAACAGGCTGCACGGCGGTCGAGTGGTCAGCACGCAGACCTCACAGCTAGGAGACCAGGGTTTAATTCCACCCTCGGCCATCACTGTGTGGAGTTTGCATGTTCTCCCTGTGCATGCGTGGGTTTTCTCTGGGTACTCCGGCTTCCTCCCACATTCCAAAAACATGCTAGGTTAATTGGCGACTCCAAATTGTCCATAGGTATGAATGTGAGTGTGAATGGTTGTTTGTCTATATGTGCCCTGTGATTGGCTGGCGACCAGTCCAGGGTGTACCCCGCCTCTCGCCCGAAGACAGCTGGGATAGGCTCCAGCACCCCCCGCGACCCTCGTGAGGAAAAGCGGTAGAATATGAATGAATGAATGAAATTACAAAAAACTTCAATTATATCAGGAAAGCAGGAAGTGAACAAATGTAACTGTTACTGACTGTAAAAGTACCAGATGGAGGGGTAGGATTTAATAAGCTTTGCTTCTTCCTACTCCTTTTGGACATGTGAAACAGTGAACTGATTATGTCAATTGTAATATGATGCATATTCAAATGAAATAAAACCATTACCATAAATCCTGCTTTAGAAACACATACAATGTACACAAACACATAAATGTACAGTAACCATCCAAGTCTTTCATATCAACATCATCTATGTACACTTGGGCATCATTTATATTGGATAGGTTTTTTTCTCAGGTCCGACTTTAAGAGGTTAATTTATGCATTTTGTTATATTTTTGTTTAATTGTATTTTTTCCAGTCATTGGAGTCTCGGGACCCTGTGGTTTAAACCCTAAAATGGCTGACTGGAAATCCAATTTGTGCAGTGTAAAAAAAATTTAACCTGCAATTTTTTACTAATCCCCAATGCTTATGAGAAATTAATTTAGCATTTTACTGATGAATATTCTTTGCTGACTTTCCAACCATCTTGCATTGACGTTCCTGTGCTGTATCCTGCCTGACAGAACACTCTGGATGCTTACCCCTGCGGCTCGGATCACACGCCCAGCCCCATGGCAAGCCGGATTGCCGTGGAAGCTGAAACCATTTTGGACAGCCCGTCTGCCCGACTCACAGCTGTTGCAGTCAGCGTGCGGGAGGGACACAGCATCGCATTCTTGGGAGACTCCAAGGGCAACCTGCACAAGGTAAACCCACACAGTTCACCCCCAACGTTTTCAGGGTGGCTCATCTCCCCTACAGTATTAGTGTTGCTGTTTCTTCTATATGCCAATTTTAGATGCTACAATCAATCATTCAGTTGGCATCATTGTGGCCACTGGACTCTTTCTTCATCTTCCAGAGCTAACCACTCCGTCTTGTCATGCCAGCCAGTCAGTCAAGTTTCGAATAACATCCTTTCAGTGCGTGCAAGCAGAAGCTTTCAGGCTGATCTTACTCCAGAAATAATCTCACAGGAACTTAATTGGGTGGCTTGGCTCAGGCGGTAGAATGGTTGGAAGGGTGTACATTCAGTCCCCAGACAGATACACCCACTGGGACTATCCCAACTACTCATGGCATACATGATATTCATAAATTATACAAAAATACTATTTTTTTTCATTTATTATATTAACATTTTAGCGTAATTAGTGTGTGTGCATCATGACAAGCCACACACCTCTCTTATGACGGTGGATGGAGACAAGTGAAGAGTCCCACAGAGTCTGAGAAGCTCATGTCACCTTTTCCTGCGTGTGAGGGTCATGTGGGGTGTGGCTTGCATGGTCTGAGCATAAAGAAATATGTGGGAATGCCCGACCATGACAGACAGCACCTTTTCATAAATAACTTCATCTATTCTGGGCCTGAAAAACAATGTACAGATAGACAGTAAACAGAGGCGTGACACTTTTGGTGCATTGTTACTGAGCCCAGTGCCTAGAGGGAAGCTGACGTCACTGCAGCATCCCAGTGGATGCGTTGCTCAGACACAATGCTTTATGGGAAAACTTTACATTTAGTTATTTATTCATTCATTCGTTTTCTACCGCTTATCCTGACGAGGGTCGCGGGCGGTGCTGGAGAGGTCGCCAGCCAATCACAGGGCACATATAGACAAACAACCATTCACACTCACATTCATACCTATGGACAATTTGGAGTGGCCAATTAACCTAGCATGTTTTTGGAATGTGGGAGGAAGCCGGAGTACCCGGAGAAAACCCACGCATGCACGGGGAGAACATGCAAACTCCACACAGAGATGGCCGA
This sequence comes from Doryrhamphus excisus, assembly GCF_037039965.1. Taxonomy (NCBI): domain Eukaryota; kingdom Metazoa; phylum Chordata; class Actinopteri; order Syngnathiformes; family Syngnathidae; genus Doryrhamphus; species Doryrhamphus excisus. The sequence goes on from NC_136374.1 coordinate 7,388,207, forward strand.
GGGTGGAATTGAACTCGGGTCTTCTAGCTGTGAGTGTGTAAGCACTCGGTTTCCGTGCAGCCTTTATATATTTAATTTTAAGCCCATGTCAGGACATTTTTGTATTTGTTTTTCCTAAATTCTGTTTTTTTCATTAAATTTTGTTTTAATTTTTTGCATTTTACTGCATATTTTTTTATCCACATAGCATGTGTCCTTTTTGGGCTAGTGCCTAAATGCAAATGATGCAAAAATCGTATTTACTTATAAAATACATCAATGGACAATTTTGCCCAATTATTGAGAAATGGATGTAGCCTGGCTAACTTTTCTATTGGGAAGTCAGCCTCTGCACACATTGCCTAAAAATCTTTAAGCTGTGGTTGCTTCTACTATCCTCTGAGTTGAGTCCAGTGGGGTCACATCGTGTTTATGCGGGTTCAGAAGGAGTTCAGGCGGAGGAGCACAAGGAGACAAAAGGAAGGTCATGTTATGAGTCCAGCATTGTTTTATAAGAAACTTATCTAAGCAACATCTGAGGACAACTTTATCTATTTTGGGCCTGAAAACCAATGTACAGGGACGGTAAGCAGAGCTGTGATTTTAGGTGGTGCTTTGATGCTATCAGACATTTATGAATTTAGAGCAAGCCTGCAGACACTTTGCTCTTTGTGTGGTTTTGTGGCCAGTGGTTGAGGTTTCCTGTGCTACAATGGCAACCATTAATGTACTATGATGACCATGACATCATGACACTGAAGGGGCTGCAAAGCAGCCATTCATTATTGTCGCCAGCCAACAGAGCTCCATGTTCTTGGTGTGCAGCGTTTGTCGCTGGCTAGTAGCCTGCTAACACAGAGCCACATTCAATATGATAAGACCTTGACAGCATGACAGCAGACCGCAACAATGTCATGTTTTTAACCCCTTAGACCCTTCAGGGCTTGGGCGGCTTGTTAGAGAAAGACATACTCATAATGCAGTACATTGTATGCTGGTGTACAAGGTGGAAAGTATGATGGTGATTGTAGATGGGGAAAATGTACTACTTTACTACTTAACAGGCATTTGCATTCACCAAACAGGCAGTTGCTAGTGGATATGCAAGTTTTCAGAATATTTGCAGTATTCTGGATAGTACAGAAATATTCCGTGCATGTAGTCATTGTGTGTGCCCTTTGTTTTAGATTTCTTTGCACTCATGACTAGTTTTGTCATTGTTATTAACAAAGTGTATGAATACCACAGTTTATTTTGAGTTCATTTTGTGGTGTTGTGGACAAATACTGTTCTTTCTCGGCCCAGTCAGCCTTACATAGGAAATACTTTATACCACATGTACTCCTTTGAGCATAGGTAGACAGCAGTGTTTCCCACAGAGCTGCAATCTATCTGTGGAGGGGCATAATGGCCACGACACATGTACATGTCATGTTTATGGGCACTGTGGGAGAGAAAAAAAACATGTGTAGAATACGAATGAACTTTCTTCTGTCACTTTTGTCCCCCGTGTCTTATGTCCCAAGCAAGATGGAGCCGCCTGCGATCCCTTTGCTTTAAGAGTTTAATCTCGCGACACCCCCAGTAGTTATATACGGTTCTGTGAAAAAGTGTCAGATCATCAAACACATTTAAATATTAGTCAATGACAACACAAAATGCAGTTTTTAAATGTTTTTTTCTTATGAAGGGAGACACAAATCCCAACATAAATGGCCCTGTGTGAAAGTGAAAAACAGCCACAGGCCGCAAGTGGGCTCCGGGCCACACTTTGGAAACCTCTGGGATAAATAAATGATAATAGAAACGCTGGATAGATTCCTCTTAAAATCACAGCATGATTGCTCAGTGACAAATAACAGCAACACAAGAGTTAAATGAGATGTTTGCAATAAAGACAGAGCAGTCAGACCGCTGACCTGCTTCATCCCAAAATGTTTTTATGTTGCTGGCAGCTCTGTTATGGTGTTTGTCCCGTCTTATTTGGAACACGTTGGAGTGATTTTTTCCTCTCTAAGGATCGGTGTAGCTGGAGTAATGAGGTGTAAAGTGGACATCCAAATTATTCCAGCCTGAATGGGTTGTGGTTGTAGATCAAAGAGTCCTGGACTACAAAACTGACCTTGAATCCTCCACATACCTGAAGGGTCAGCTGCACCACATTGGCCAAACATCCCGCCAGCTTGAAAGCACACACACACACACACACAAATACACAGATGTCCAAGCCTTAGCTGACAGTTGATTTGTCCGCTCTTCCTCCTGAACTGCGCTGGATGTTCCCATTAGGAAGATTAGAGTCTTTGTTGCAGCACCGCGACCCCCCCCCCCCCACACACACACTAAAATGTAGAATGACATATTAGATGGAATGAAGCTGATGCGTGTAAACGACTTTTAAAGGCTAAAGTGTGCCAGTTGGTCAGGCTATATACTCCACTATTGACCCAAATCAAAGCAGCTTTGGAATCACAAACAGCAACACCACAATGTTGTAATATACACAAGAGGTGTACTTGTAATCCTAATGGCATTTGTCTTGGTTTGGTACCAAGGCATACTGATTTACCACATGGTATAAATAAAAGTGAGGGACAGGACTTGTTGATGGTGTGTACTTGGTTTTATGTCTTGTTTTTTTTTTTTGTTTTCTCTAATTTTCTGTTGGGCGGCACGGCGGTCGAGTGGTTAGCGTGTAGACCTCACAGCTAGGAGACCAGGGTTCAATTCCACCCTCGGCCATCTCTGTGTGGAGTTTGCATGTTCTCCCCGTGCATGCGTGGGTTTTCTCCGGGTACTCCGGTTTCCTCCCACATTCCAAAAACATGCTAGGTTAATTGGCGACTCCAAATTGTCCATAGGTATGAATGTGAGTGTGAATGGTTGTTTGTCTATATGTGCCCTGTGATTGGCTGGCGACCAGTCCAGGGTGTACCTTGCCTCTCGCCCGATGACAGCTGGAATAGGCTCCAGCACCCCCCACGACCCTCGTGAAGAAAAAGCGGTAGAAAATGAATGAATAATTTTCTGTTTGAGTTCTGTTATGTCTACCATATTGGGTAATAGGGCTGTAAAGGTGACTATTGGGGCGGTATTTCATGATTAGAGGGCTTCTAAATATAAACTATATTTCTAAGTACGAAAACATTCCATTTATTTATAAGGAATCCTACTTTGTTGAAATTTATATATCATGGTTTGGTCTGGAGCAAATTAACTCCCATAAAAGAGGGATTCCTGTAATATGCAAATTGACATCCAAGCGACTTTTTGAGTAGTTTGACCTTTTGTTACATTTGTATTCAGTTCTTTGCTGGAGATTGTTTGTCAGTGTGCTGGTAGTTGTAACATGAAACCATTTGTCTATTTCAGTGGTTGGCAACACATGGCTCCAGCGCCAAATGCAACTCTTCAGCCTCCTTGTTTGCGGCTCCCATGCTGAGCTCTGTGATTTTTTTTTTTGTTTTTTTTTTAACCCTGAAACAGAGGAAATGTGCGTTTTCATCGACACTGCGTTCTGACTGCAAGGGAAAACGGGGACAGTTTGTTCAGTTCAAGGACACTAAATGACTAAGACTGTCGACTCGGCTGCAAATAAATGGAACAGAGTGTAGTACACCATGGAGCGGAAAGTTCATACACATATTTGTATATATAAAATCCATTATACTGCAAAAATGAGACCTACGTGTTGATGTCAATAAAACCTGAGCAGCAGTATGAAAGAAACTTTTTCCTTGTTAAGTTTACTTACCCTCCTTTTAGTGTTACCAATGCTTAACAATCAACATACCTAATAATGCTACTTAATCTTATTATGGTGGTATTATAGAGATACTAATACAATACAATATTAATTATACATTTAATAGACTATAACTTAAATCATCATCATCACTGACTTGTCATGAATTTAACTAATCACCCAGAGAAACAAATTAGGTTTAAAGAGGACCTATTATGCTTTTTCCACCTTTCTGACCTATAAATGTAAATAAAATGTTCTATTCTTGTCTTAAACCATTCCAAGGTTTCAGATAATGAGGTTTGAAGTGAGCCCTGAAAGAAATTTGGGATGGCTCTGAATGCTCTGTTTCAGGGGGAGTTCTAACACTGTCAGTTTGTGATGTCACAGAGTGCCGGGCTTCCTTATATGGGCATGGACTGGAGGCCAGGTTCTCTCCCCTCCCCTAACTTCTGGGTCTAAGGGAAAGCTACATTTGTTTAGAATTCCTAACGAGGGAAACATCAGGCACAAGTAGTTGGAATTTCTGATTCCCTCCAAGCAAAAGAACCATTTTAATATGTCAATGGTATTTCACACCAGACTGTTTTGTGTACATTGGCCAGTATGCAGCTGGACTAGCCGACAAACTTGCTGAAGCCAGAAGCCTTTCCAGCCTTACTTGGTCGTGTCCAAGAGTCAGAATAACAAGCAGTAAAAAACAATATATTAGTGTCCTAACTGTTGTTTATTTTGTGTAAGTCATGGAACAAAGGTATATGTAGCATTATACAGTGTGCATACAGGGAGCGAGGTGCAAATTACAAGCGCACCGAGTCTGGAGTTTCTAATAGCCATTTCCCACCACTATCAGTGACTCTACCCGAGTTTTTTTAAAACACTGGTAGTCCCGCAAAAAACATGTAATGACAACATTACACATTACCAATGTTGTAGAAAACCTAAAGCGCTAAACCGACTTACCATTGAGAGACGTCATGAAGTAACCTTTTTCTTGAGAAATTCCGGACTGTCCAGTCTCTACTTCTGGATTGAATTCAGGATCCAACACACATGGCTGTGTGTTAGAAGCGGATATTTTTTAAATAGATAAATCGCCGTTTATGATCAATTCCTATAAAGTTGGGTTCGACACCTATCGGCACAACACCGAAAATCCTCCCAAGCACTTGGAAGTGTGACCAACCACAGCAGAGTGGGCGTGCTTGTGTGAGCCGTGAGTGGAATTAATTAAAACAGGGAAGCATGAAATCCAAAAAATACACCTGGAGTAGGTACAGATTCTGGAAGATGTAGAAAGGGACAAAGCTCTCCTGTTAATTTGGCTGATTATTGTGCTGAGGACATGTTTACAATGCAATGTTTCTGGATTCTGCTCACCATCATGTGAGTTGAATTCTCATGGTGTAACAGGTAGCATTTGAGTGGGATTAAAAAGTTTATAAACTGTGTCATGTTCTGCAGACTGTTTTTCTTTACTGGAGGCAAAATGGCTCATTTGATGGTAAAGGTTGCTGAACCCTGGTCTGTTTGAATTCCCTCAGGTGTTCCTGGGGCCAAATGGGGAAGTGGAGGAGTACTCGATAACCTCCATTCAACAGAACACAGCCATTAGTTCAGACCTTGTCCTGGATCAAGAGGAAGAGCATCTCTTCATAATGACACATAACATGGTAAAAAAAAAAACATGTTGACCTTTAAGCGCCTTTTCCTCTTCTGCCAGAATAAATCTGAAGACAAAGTTCACCTGGGAGGGATGCTTTTCTTTCTATTCCGAAACTCACCATCCATTGCTGGGATTATCCTAATGACCATATTTCCATTTTGTACTGTTGTGTGTAAGGAAAGTGGGTCATGTGTTGTTAGACGGGAGCTTATAGTGAATGCTTTGCACGACTGAACACTGCAGCATTGTTATGCTTTCAGCTGCAGAAGAGACCTGTGGCTGAATGCCAGCAGCACCCAGACTGTCACTCCTGCTTGCAAGCCCATGACCCCTACTGTGGCTGGTGTGTCCTCCAGGGAAGGTGAGGTGCACCGCAGCCGACTTTCATCAGCCTAGTAACACTTTACCAACAAACAAACAAACAACCTCTTAACTAGGGATCGACCGATATGTTTTTTTTGGTGCCGATGCTGATACCGATTTTTTTCCAATACCCTTAGCCGATGGCCGATTTTGCTTGGGCCGATATTTGTGGCCGATACTGGTTTGATCCCTCAATTTACATGAAAAAATGACCATGATAACAAATATTACAGGTCTCATGTTTAAACAAATATTTATTGAAATGTAAATATATAATATAAATAAATATAAATATTCAACCATGTGCAAAACATTTCTGTCATAGTTTAAATTTATCTTGTGATGGGCTTAGTAAAGTGTTAAAAGCAAGCTAACTCTATTACTTGTGGAAACGCGCCCTTGATGTGATTCAACAGTGGGGGCGGGGTACCGCGACTACGTGTGTTGCGGGGTCCGTTGCAACACAAAGCTTTCCCAGCGGATGCCTGACTGTAAATCATGCGATGGAAAAATACATTGGCAAACCCACGCGCGTATCGGCCGATACCGATACGAGGAAAAAAACGCAAATATCAGCCCGATATATCGGCCGGCTGATGTATCGGTCGATCCTTACTCTTAACTACATGGGTGTTATTTCATATTTTGAGGGCTCTAATATAAACATTCACTTATGGCGGAATTCACTTATTAACCATGATAAACAAGCAACAACTGTATTACTGTATGTACATGAATGTACATGTACACATGGCAATCAGCCAATAGGATATCAAGCAATTTTCCAACATAATGAGTAACACCTTAACGTAAAATAGTCACTTCATTGCAATACTGTACATATTACTGTTATTATATATTGTCACATCCATACTGTGCATACTGTTTATAATCTGTATAATCTGCAATAGCCATAGTATAGTCATATATATCCTCACTGTGTTATAGTCACAGCCTGTTATAGTTTGTACATAGATCTGTCCATTTAAAGCTCTATTCTATTTCTACATTTACTTACTACTAAGGTACTTATAAAATTGCACTTCTGGTTGGATGCTAACTGCATTTTGTTGCCCTGTACCAGTGACATGAGCAATAACAAAGTAGAATCTAATCTAAAAGCTAACAAGAAATGAAGGCAGACTATTGTTTTGTACGTAGATGTGTTTTGCAGTCCGAGTGTGGTCGTGGGAAGCAATCTGGTCAGTGGCTTTGGAGCTTTGACATGGAACAGCAGTGTCTAGCTGTCCAGCAACTCAACCCATCAAACATCAGCAGGGAGGAAAGCAGGACAGTAAGCCAACAATGCTCTTCATCTTATTATTTTGTTTTCAAATGTTTTGGCTTGGCTTTCAGCAATACTGACATTTCAAGAGGATGCTAACCTGGCCAACCATGATCTCTCTGTAGGTGTCTTTGCTAGTTCCAGATCTTCCAGCTTTAGAAAAGGGTGAGTCCTACTCCTGTTTCTTCCATGGCATTCGTAGTCCTGCCATTGTCACTGGGACGGGTGTCACCTGCCAGTCTCCACACACCAGCCAAGTCCCGAGGGTGCCTCCAGGACAGGGTGAGTTTTTTTTTCCCCCCTCTTATGTTTGTGTTGAGTCAGTTTTCCCCCTCTCTCATTATGGGCATTCACACACTGTATATACTACTGTATATTATTACTATAATATATACTATATTACTACATCCTATTCTAACTCAATTATGTCCTAATTTCCTCCCACATTCCAAAAACATGCTAGGTTAATTGGCGACTCCAAATTGTCCATAGGTATGAATGTGAGTGTGAATGGTTGTTTGTCTATATGTGCCCTGTGATTGGCTGGCGACCAGTCCAGAGTGTACCCCGCCTTTCGCCCGAAGAAGGCTGGGATAGGCTCCAGCACGCCCCCGCGACCCTCGTGAGGATAAGCGACTTGTGTTGAGAAACACCATTGAACTCAAGAAATAACTCACAACATCAAAACACCAAGATGGAGTCCGTGTTGCTGCGACATGTGGTGGCAACAACCATGCCTTCAGTGATGGTGAAAGCAACAAAAACAGGTTTTGTGTAAACATTATTGGTTGTCTGGAATGGATTTACATAAGTTTTTATGGGGAAAATGAATTTAGTTTGAGTATGTTTCAGTTAGAGTCTGGAACAGATTGTCACTAACCAAGGTTTTACTGTATTACGTATTATCAACTGTCTTGTAGTACAGTTAGTGAATTAAGTGTACTTTTGTACTTGTTGTTTCCCTGTAACTCTACACAGTAATACAGATATGGTACACCTAATACAGCTAAGAGTGGGAGTGATTTTTGTGATTTTTTTTCTTGACATTCGACACTATGTTTAAATGTAACATTTCCAACTCATTCATTGTATCATCTAACAGCCAGCTAACCTTCAACTCCGACACACACACACAGTCTTTTTCATTTACAACATCCATTTAGAACATTTTTTGATGATTACACAATTACCAGACCTGCAGACCAGGAATAGACTGCCGCATAGCCGCGACCCCCGTGAAGATAAGCGGCATAGGAAATGGATGGATGGAGGGCATTTGCATGTCTTTGAGTATGTTTGCGTGCCCGCCCTAACCATACAGACATATAATCCAATCATGTTTCCATGAATTTAGGCCGATCTCATCTGTTAAACAAAACTACTCTTGGCGACTGGATTAATCCGTATTTTATGTCATCTAGTAACTCTATGCTTTGATATCCGCTTTATTTGGTCTGCAGGTCTGGTAATTGTGTAATCATAAAAAAAATGTTCTAAATGGATGTTGTAAATGAAAAAGATGTGTGTGTGTGTGTGTGTGTGTGTGTGTGTGTGTGTGTGTGTGTGTCGGAGTTGAAGGTTAGCTGGTGGTTAGATGATACAATGAATGAGTTGGAAATGTTACATTTAAACATAAAGTATCAAGAAAATAATCACAAAAAGTCACTCCCACTCTTAGCTGTATTAGGTGTACCATATCTGTATTACTGTGTAGAGATACAGGGAAACAACAAGTACAAAAGTACACTTAATTCACTAACTGTATTAGAAGACAGTTGATAATACGTAATACAGTAAAACCTTGGTTAGTGACAATCTGTTCCAGACTCTAACTGAAACATACTCAAACTAAATTCATTTTCCCCATAAAAAATAATGTAAATCCATTCCAGACAGCTAAAAATGTTTACACAAAAGCTGTTTTTGTTGCTTTCACCATCACTGAAGGCATGGTTGTTGCCACGACATGATGTGGCAGCAACACGGACTCCATCTTGGTGTTTTGATGTTTGAGTTATTTCTTGAGTTCAATGGTGTTTCTCAACACAAGTCGCTTATCCTCACGAGGGTCGCCGGGGGCGTGCTGGAGCCTATCCCAGCTGTCTTCGGGCGAAAAGGTGGGGTACACTCTGGACTGGTCTCCAGCCAATCACAGGGCACATATAGACAAACAACCATTCACACTCACATTCATACCTATGGACAATTTGGAGTCACCAATTAACCTAGCATGTTTTTGGAATGTGGGAGGAAACCGGAGTACCCGGAGAACATGCGGGGGAGAACATACAAATTCCACACAGAGATGGCCGTGCAGCCCCACAGTTGTTTCAATGAAAGTGAAATGTTAATGTCACACTAACAAGGATGTTTTGTGATGGAAAAAATACATGAAAGATAGTTGTACTCACACAGTGTCCAAATAACGCAAAAAGATGCCCACTACGTTTTACACAAACTGAAAAAATTTTGACAAAACGAGGCAAAACTTTTTTTGACGATTCCTCTGCTTTTGTGGTCACCGCAGATTTTGTCCGGGTGCCCTTGTCCCTTCGTTTTGGTGACGTCACAGTGGCAGAGCGAGATTTCACCTTCTATGACTGCACAGCTGTTAAGCAGTTATCTGGCAGCATGCTGTGAGTAAACACCTCTTTAATCATCTCACCTTCATTCACTGATAGGATTTTCTATCAAGCTCTTCGGCTTTTCCCTCGTTTCTACTCATCTTATTTTCGAGGTTGACACACTAGAGTAGAATAACAGAATTGCTGTTATTTGTTTGTTGTTTGTGTAATTTGACCACACTCCTTTCTAAACAACAACCACAACAGGAGATGATGACACTTTTCTACTCACTTGTCATCGACAGTTGTCATGGTTGTGTTCTGAGCCAGTGGGGCTGCAACTGGTGTGTTCACCAGCACACGTGTACGCACAAGCCCACCTGCGAGGAGGGAGTGATCATCTACAACCAGCATGTAAGTTGTGACAAGTCCTCTCATCACATGCTTTTGGGTGGCAAGGAAAGAACGCATGATGGTATTGATGATGAGAGTTGTCGATACAGCGGGGAAAATAATATCAGATCACCTTTTCATATTCAGCATTTTTCCCTTAGTTGATACCAAAGTGTGTCATGTGACCACATCACACACCAAGCCTTGTGTGAGTCTTTCAGGTGGTGATATCTTTGTAGGGGATGAAATACGTCACTTTATCACATACTACAGTATTAATTGGCCCTGGACCCTAGAAAGCGCCCATGAATGATACGGGAAAAGGCCGAAATGATACTGTGTCAAAGCCCAGGGCAGTGATACTGATAAAATATAGAGTTTAACCATGTCCAGTATCAGCCCCCGTAGCTGTCCACTCAGAGCGCGCTGCTCTAGTATTGTGCCCGTGAAACAACCAATCAGAGAACAGCGCACGAGTGCTTAGTGCCTAGTGCTTCTCCAGTCACCAAAAAATCCAAACTTGATTAATGGAACTTTAATTGTCAGACATTGATAAGATAAGACTGTTGATAAAATATTATTGTTGAAATATTTTTGCAATTATTGTGTTTACACTGTTTAGATATAATACATGTAATAAACTGAACATTTTCTGGAAACAAAATGGTCTTTTGATGAAATAGTACGTGATAATAAACTCATGATTAAATAGTATGTGATAATAAGATCATCACATGGTTTGTCTGGTATCAGGCCCAGTATCATGCTCCCGCGTGCCAGTATCAGCCCCAGACCGAAGGCCTGATACCAGACAAACCATGTGATAACCTATAATTATCACATACTACAGTATTAATTGTCCCTGTACCCTAGAAACCGCCCATGAATGATACGGGAAAAAGGCCGAAATGATACTGTGTCAAAGCCCAGGGCAGTGATACTGATAAAATATAGAGTTTAACCATGTCCAGTATCAGCCCCCGTAGCTGTCCACTGTCCGTATCGTGTCCGTGAAACAACCAATCAGAGAACAGTGCACGAGCGTGAACACACAGCGTTTGTTTTGCCGCCGTCTGTGCTCTGTCAACATGTCAGCATTTGACACTCCCGGCGAAAGACAAATAGGGAAAATAGCAAACAGAATATTAGAAATGGAACGTTTTATCACCATTAATGAGGAGGACACTCTTGAAATGATCGAAAAAACTAAAAATGCAAATACAAGCTCATGATTAAATTCTAACCTATAAGTTTGTCCAAATGTTACTGTACATAGCAACAATAGGTGGCAACTCATCAAAGGCTTCATTTGTGTTCAGTTAAGTTCCATTTGTGTTGCTTCTTCCTTTTACTTTCATTTTTGTCTTACCCCTCCTCCCCTGCCCCTCCCCCATTTCAGTTTAAACTCCCCACCTCAGCCCCGCCCACTACAAAAACTATTAAAGTTATCACAACCCCCACCACCACCACCACAACAACGGCAATGCCCACGACCACTACAATACCTCCCACAAGTACTACTATTACTACGACTACTACTACTCCCACGACGACAACTTCTGTTCCTGCATTGACGACTCAGGAGGAGGCCGTCCTTCCTGAAACCACGACTCCACACACCGTCGCTCCTCAGACGACCAGCACCCCCATCAGCACCCAGCCTTCTAGCACACTGGCAATCACCAAACCCGCACCAATGACATTTCCACCTGTGGACACCACCACCACCGTCACCACCAAGAAGGGTGTGGGAGAGGTTTTGTTCCGCACTCAAAGTACTTTGGAGGATGTTCAATTCACAGCAAGTGCAGAATTGGCGCCGGTCACTATTGGTGTGGATCTGAAGCCTGTGATGCCTCTGGTGATCCCAACTCCTGACAGCCTGGAGGTGACGACAGAGATGCCAATCACTCATCAACCCGATGGAACACAGAGCTCAGTAGATCCGCTCACTCTGACTTCAACCGGCTCCTCTTTGCCGACACCCTTTCCTATGAGTGAACCAGCCTCTCTCTTCCCGGATCCAACCCAAGCACCGACTCCAATACCCCGGCTAGACTCTCAGACCGAGTCTCAAAGCAGGGACCCTGATGTGTTGTGGCCCGAAGAAGAAGAAGACGGCATCCCCGCTGTCCTTGCAGAAAACGACACAGCTACTTTTTCAGCTGCTACCGTGCTTTCAGGCGACGGCGAGGTTGATCATGCATCTCCAGCTTACCACCACTTGGTGGACACAGAGCTTGACTACCAGTACGATCCAGCCGACGCCTTTCTCCCGGTGAGTTTAGGCATTTAGGCACTGTCTCATTGTTCTACTCCGTTCTACTTCTTTAGAAGGCACCAACCGCCACTCGCTTATCTACACATCTAATTGGACTCCACTGTTGGACCACCCAAGTCTTTCCTTATTTCCTCTTTTCCTTCACCATCACCTCTACTCCTTTCCTTGTTATTTTTTATTATAGATTATTATTTATGTGTGCATGTTTTTCAATGTTTTGCAGTTTTTAACTCTTTTAACTCTTTGCTGGCAAATTAGTTGCACTTTTTGGGAGGAGACAGTTTGGTATGATGTTCCTCATGGCCTCACGAAGCTGTGACATTCAGCGTTTACTGGGCCAGTTCACAGCTGAGTGTGAAGAATCCACCTCCAAACCTGAGGCCATGGATGTCAGCCAAGTATCTCCCCGGCTTTTGTTCATGAGTGGAAAGCTGACACATGAGCTCCACAGTGGATCGTGCGTTGAGTTGCTAATAATAATGAGGTGGCTCCAGCATCGGGTCTCGAGCCCTGTGGATGTCTTCCGGGTGCGAGGAGGCCCCAGGGTGGACGTCGGACACGCTGGAGGGATTATGTCTCACAGCTGGCCTTGGTATGTCACGGTGTAGCGGAGCGGAGCTGGAATAGGCGGCCAGGAACCAGGAAGTATGGGCGTCTGCTGCCACTGTGACCCGGACCTGTATAAGCAGAAGATGATGGATGGATCGGAGTAGACAGAGATATAGAATGAATAGAGGTTGATGGCCTGTTGCATGTGTGTCTGTGATATGTTTTGAGTTTTTGTGTATGCTCCTGTGTTGATGCTACAGGGGGATGAGGGCTCCTATGTCAGCTGGGGTTCTTCCGCCTGTCCTTGTGTGGAGAAGGTGCAGGGTTCATCACTACTACCTGTCAGAGTGGAAAGGAAGATCACGTTACTAGCTCGCAACCTACATTTATATCAGGTACAACAATGCAACACACATGCACCGTTAACAATGGCAGTAATCCTTCACCCAAACAAGTAATTTGTTTCAACAGGACACAGAGTTGAACTACGAGTGTGTGTTAGTGATTGAGGGGCAGACGGTGGTCGTGGATGCATATGTGGAGACCGATGACGTCAATCCATCCAACTTTCACATCACCTGTCAACTGCACCAGGTGTGTTGCTATATAACAAAAGAACTGTACAGAATATACGCACAAGGTTATTTTGGTCAATGCTAGAGATTATTCACATGGCGTAATTTCATATTTTTATCCCTCTTCATTTCTTGATACTCAGTTAGTTCTACATTTCTCAACCCATTCCATCATTCCAATGTTCATTCTAATTGAGAACATGACGCCTATCCATCCACACACTGAAAAAAAAACATTGAAAATGAGTGTTCCACATTACCAACCCATTCAAATCATTATAACATCAAGACATTTTACTCATTTGGATTTTGGATTATCCCCAAAAATCCCACTTTTTCCAAAATTCCACATTTCAATTCATCTTCAACTTATTAGCATTCACACACATTTAGATGATGAACTTGGTATAGCCGTTCCTCATTTATGGCGGTTAATTGGTTCCAGCCCTAGGCTCGATAATTGAATTTCCACGAAGTAGGATTCAGTATCAACTAGAAGCGCACTCCATACATTTCCATAGTTCCCCCTGTATTCACATTAACACTATAAATATTTGTCATACATTTATTTTATCTACACATTTGGATTCATTGCATTCAAAGAATATCATTAGAAATTGCATTCACAATAATCAACATTAGTTCTATAGTTGGTCACAAAAATCACATTTTCCGTAATGGCGGTTTTCTTGTGTCTCAAGCTCCACAGCTTTTGAAGAAAGTTAGTCGCCATACTCATTTATACAGTATAGTATTTCTGTTTTCGTGTTTATGGCTTCATTTGTTCATGGTATCCAGAATTATTCCATTATCTGGATCAATCTTTGATATTTTGTAGAACCTGCTGGAAACGTGTCCTTGTGGAGTTATATGCATAAGTGGTATTACAGTGTTACTGTAAATGATCTCTTCAAACATTTCAGGATTCAGACAGTTATCCGTCACCCCCAAATTTTGATCAATTCTTCCATATCCCATTTCCAACAATTCCTGAAAATTGTATCAAAATCCATTCACAACTTTTCAAGTTATTTTGAACACAAATAAAAACGCTGGCAGAAACATAACTGCCACACTACAATTAGGGGAAGTAATAAATGGAATATTTTTGTACTTATGTCATAGAAAACTTGTTTACAATTTTCTAAATACGTTTTATTGTTTTTAGAGCCATCAAGACACCCATATACATACTCGTAGACCTTTGCATTTGTATTACCCATTGTAGCAAATATAATCAAAGAAAATAAGGCATAAATAAGACAGAGTACTTCCAGTGTATGTCCGTCATTACATTACAGTAATGTATTGTAATGGCAGGTTTAAATGGCTTTACACTCATTCATTCATTTTCTACCGCTTTTTCCTCACGAGGGTCACAGGGGTGCTGGAGCCTATACCAGCTGTCCAGGGGTACACCCTGGACTGGTGGCCAGCCAATCACAGGGCACATATAGACAAACAACCATTCACACTCACATTCATACCTATGGACAATTTGGAGTCACCAATTAACCTAGCTTGTTTTTGGAATGTGGGAGGAAACCGGAGTACCCGGAGAAAACCCACGCATGCACGGGGAGAACATGCAAACTCCACACAGAGGATGGAATTGAACCCTGGTCTCCTAGCTGTGAGGTCTGCGCGCTAACCACTAGGTCGCCGTGCCGCCCGGCTTTACACTCATATTACCCAATAGAGTAGACAAAATAAGCCAATGAAGACGTAATGAAAACTCCTGCTTAAGCAGTGTCGCAGTAAATGTGTTCCCTTGGGAACGTTAGTGACAAGTCTGGTGCCTGTGTGTGGTCGATGCAGAATACAGTCCTACCTTCACAATTACTTCATTTAGTTAGTCTATTTAGCCATGTCTATGCTTGAACATGCTTCATTTAGCCCAGGAAGAAGTACAACATACATTTTTGTAACTAGTAAAATGCAGTAGTCAACCACGAATTAACCAGTCATTCCCATTTGCAGAAGTAGTAAGTACACTAGACAAGCAAAACATGTCTTTATTTCCCCCTTTTCTCATTCCCAGTGACATTTCCAAAGCCCTTTTTTCATTCCAGGGGCTGTGCAACCATAGCTACATGTTATTGAAACCCTGACCTTCCCACATGAATCCTGGGTGACTGCAATCACTGCTCCCTAAGGTGTCTTGTACCACCTGCTTGGCTAACATTCTAGAAGAATGCAATGGTTCAGTCCCAGGTGCATGCAGATTAAGGTCAACAAGCGCTTCAAATACTCCTCTGGCATACAGTATGTGGGAAACACTAGCAGGGACACTTTTTTTCCCCTGAATAATGTCTTCTCATTTATTTAAAACTGCTGTTGCTTATAAACCTGCAAGGCTGTATCTCAGTTTTCAACTTTTACATTTTTTTAAATGTGCCAAGTACTCAACTCTCAACGTCACTTCCTGTCCATCCCCAATTCAACACCCCGAACACATTTACAGCAACACACACAAGTCTTATTATGTCTACTACAGTATAGTGGGTAATAGGTGATAAAGGTGAAGGTGACTGTAGGGATGTTATTCCATGTCTACAATGCTCTAATAGGGTTAAAAACTGTATTTAGAATGTTGTAAACATTGTTGGTGTTCTGTTTTCTAAAATATTCAATTTATAAATAAGGACTCCTACATTGCGGAAATTCACTCATCACTGCCGGTTAAGGAAGCGATTAACTGCTATAAACGAGGTATTACTGTACAGCTGTTGAAATATTTGCAAGTGCCAGAACTTTGTTTGAGAAAGTGAGAAAGTATTGAATTGAAGAAAGAAGTGGTAGCAAGGTAGGAAGTTAGCATATGTTGCAATTGGATTGTAACGTTAAGGTTCCTAGTTAGCATATGTTGCAGAGGTAATGGTTTAAGGGAGACGCATATGGAATGGAATGGAATGGCCTTTATTGTCATTATACAAGATGTACAACGAGATTGGAGAGCTTCTCCTTTCAGTGCAGATATATATATATATATATATATATATATACACAGTAATGATGATTGCACGTGCTACTGAGAAAGTACACGTTAACATTGTAATGGACTAGAGTGAATGCCTAGTCTGAATGAAAGCATTTTTCTTTTCTAGTACACATATTCTGCTCCAGCGGAAGAATACCCCGCTATGGTGTATGTGAAGAGGAGGGACACATTCCATGTTGACAGCTCTCCCGATCTATATGGTGATTTCTTTTATTTATTTTTATATATGTCAGTTTTTTTTTTGAAAGATTCCAAGTATTGTCGAGGCGTACGAATTAAGGAAGGTTGCATGTATTGATGGTGTTGTGTGCGTGTCTCCAGTGACTTTGTACAACTGCTCCGTGGGTCGCTCCGACTGCAGTCGTTGCCACACAGCCGACCACAAGTACGGCTGCGTGTGGTGTGGTGGCGCACAGGCCACATGTTTGTATTCCGGATCGTGCCGTGACGCGGTGCAGCAGACATGCCCCGCTCCTGTCATTCACTCTGTGAGTACCTCCATCTCCCTCACATAGTGAATGGTCTTCCCAGCAAGTCATCTTTCAAGTTGTGGCACCATGACTGTCATGTTGCAAGAAAGTTGTTGTCTCAATTTGCTGCAGATTGAGCCGCTGTCTGGCATGCTGGAAGGTGGAACGCTAGTGACCATAACGGGCTCCAACCTTGGACAGAAGGCTGAAGACATCCTAACATCTGTCTTAGTGGCTGGTGTGCCCTGCAGGGTCATACCCAATCTCTATGAAGTCTCCTCCAGGTACTGAAGTGGGGGTAAAATCATCTCTTTGAACCCACAAGAAGCCCTGAACACTGTAAATGCATTTTGTGCAGCTTTGTGCGTGTTGTGATGAGTTCGCTCAGTCCTCGCGTTTTCGCCGGCAAACCACCATATTTAGTCCTTCCTTCCCAGCACCGTCCCATTTTAGTAGTTGCCCGTACTTTAACTTGAACACTGCTGGAGCAACACACTTTCTGATCCAATCTGCAACAGCATTATGCAGCATCAGCATAATGCATCCTGTAGCCGGTCATGCTTTCAAAATAAAACATAATTATGGTAGACAGACCAGAACTTTCCTTATTTTGCATAAAAATTTCCCTTATTTTGAAAGGAGAGTGTTGACAGGTTCATAGGTAACATATAGGAAATATGACAGTCATGTGACTATCCCAGTGTTTTGCTGAACCTGATGTTACACACAGCAAATCTCACTCTTTCAGTGAATTGTCAATCAATAAGTTATTTACTTCAATCCAACGTACTGTAATTTTTGGTGTATAAAATAAATATAGGAATAAAACACCGGCAGACAGTGTGGGGACACTATGCTTCCTTCTGACGTCATAATTATGCATTAATTAGGCATTTTTTTTGCATAATTAGTGAAATAAATGAATTACCGCTGTTAATATACTATTATATGCATTTCGTTCCAGCAAAGCCTTTCATCGGTTATTGCTCCTCGGGAGCTGCAATGTTGCCTCTGTCCACTAGAGACAGCAAGGGGAGCCCAGAAGGGGGCTGACATCATTGAAGCACCCCGGCTGCAATAACCAATGAAATGCATGATGATATTAAGTTACTTGCAGTAAGTACTTGTTTTGTATATTTCTAAGGTGTCTTTTGAGTGTTAAGTTACTGTGTGATGAGTTTAGAGTTATATGTAAGTTGGTACAGTGAGTCAAAATGTCATATTGCGTAATGACGTGCTATTGACAGTGGGTTGACAAGCTGATCATTTTTTAAAAATATTTTAATTTATGCCTTTCTTTCATTATCTTTATGCATTTGGAATAGATTATTGCATGTAAAAACTACGATTGTTAAAACTATAAAAACATTTTTTGGCTTCTGGAACAAATGAATGATGCTAACCCAGGTCCACTGTATATACATACATCTTTGACATGCATTAGTAGTATTTTCAAGAAAAAAAACCACCATGATTTTATGCTAAATATGTGTATTCTCTTTTTTTGGGTAATAAAGAAAAGGCGGTTGATCATTCCAGAAGAAACTGCTAAATGTATGACAGAATGCTTTATGGTGTCCTGCAGGATTGTTTGCGGAACACAAGCCAGTGGAGGAGAGAAGATGGGCCACGTGTCTGTCAAAGTGAGCGGGGGAGAATTTGGCTTGTCAAGACAGTCATTCAGCTTCCAGGTAACTGAAGATGAGAGCATATCAGGTCAGGTAGACCGTTCATAAAACGTAGTTGTAGGGTTGTTGTCTGCAGCTCAGGAAGAGAGTGATGGTAGAAGTTACAAACTTCCATAGACACCATATAATAGCAATGATGTAGCATTTGCAATGCAGTCGTACCTCGCCACATTGTGTTGTGAATACTCCATCACTCTATCTGAACTCCCAACGTCACTTCCTGTCTGTCCAGCGACTCAATTCCCTTTGGGAACACATGACTACAAGTCTTATTTTTGGCTTATTTTGCATTATATCTCTTATATTGGGTAATAAGAGTCTAAAGGTGACTATAGGGGTGTTATTTCATGCCTAGAGTGCTCTAATAATGTTAAAAAGCATATTTAGAAGGTCATAACCAGGTTTTCTATCCTCTAAATATGAAGATATTCCATTGAAAAAAAAGGAATGGAAAGCTTATAAACATGGGATTACTGCATAGCATGGCAATGAGCAATTGCAATACTCCTACTATTAAAAATAATCAGCTGTAGTGTTGTTACTGCAGCCCTGAAAGTAGAAGCACTTATTATAAGGGAACTAGCATCCATGTAACAGGCGGTGATGGAGATGGAGAGGTTTAAGGGTCAATGTTTAGGAGGTGCCTTGCTGTTGTCTCATTTTGAATATATTTGTGTGTGTGTTTCCTCTCTGCTCCGTCAGGATCCGTTTGTGACGGGAGTGCTGCCCAGCAGAGGTCCCAAAGCTGGGGGAACAACGCTGACCATCAGTGGGCGAAACCTTCTGACGGGGCGTCCCTCAGACCTCACGGTCACTGTGGGCGGTGTGCCCTGTACCATGTGAGGATAACCCAAACACATACACTGTCTGTCAATAAGTATACTGTATGCACTGTGACTTAGTTCCCGAGTGTGCTAAGGTTGGTAAATACATCTGGTTATTTACTTTATACCTAATTTTGCCATACAAATTAATGTGAACACACATCAAGTGCACCAATTTAGACACATACTTAATTTAGGTTATAAACTGGTGATTGACATGACCCAGAAGTCAATGATTCTCCTTGTCAGCGTGTCGGAGGTTGAGACTTCGGGTGTTCAGTGTGTGACGGGTAGCAACAACAAGACGGGCGATTACCGCGTCACTCTGCATTACGGCAGCAGCCAACGCCATCTCCACTCTTCACTTTACCACTACACTCACAATCCCAACATAACGCACGCTAAACCAGCCAAGAGCTTCCTCAGGTATGTTTGGTCATCACCTTCACCTTTCATTGGCTGCTGATGATGAAGAGTGAATTTGAAAGTCAAATGTTCTTCTGTCCAGTGGTGGTCGAATGATCTACGTGTCAGGTCACAACCTCAACGTAGTGCAGGAACCCCGAATGGTCGTGACGGTGTCTCCTCACGACACCGTGCAGAAAAAGCCTAGTAGCACGAGAAGAAAGCGCAGAAGGACCCACTCTGAGCAACTTTGTCCTGGAGATCTTTGCTCTGTCAAACAGGTGTGTGTGTGTGTGTGTGTGTTTGTGTGTACACAAAGCCCCGTACAAATCTTCTTCTGTCTGCTTGCATTTCGTCAGTTTACAGAACATTGTCAGGTGAATTCCTCCTCCCTGATTTTGTGTCGATCACCTATGGTGGACTCCTCGGTGTGGGGCTCCAAGGTCACTGTGGAGTTTCTGCTGGACAACCTCCGCTTTGACTTCAACACACTTAACCCCCAAGCCTTCAGCTATGAGCCCAACCCAAGTCTGCACCCCCTGAATCAGCAGGACCCTCTGAAGGCATACCGCTACAACCCTGGAAGCTTCATCCAGCTCGAGGTCAGACAGCAAGATGTTTGTAACTCATGTGACACAACTCATTAGCTCATTAGTAATAAACTCATTAGTGCGACACTCGTATGCCGAAGTACTCCTCTATAAATGTGAATCAAAAACTGCAGTTTCCCCACCCGAGTCCAGCAAGCGGCATTTGACATTGACATACTTACTCAACTCACAGCGACAACTTGGGTCTTGTCGATAGAGCCAGGTATAGAACTTTGAAGCCAAACCTGCCATTCAAAATATCCTTTGTCCATTTCTGCTCAATATTTGTTCCCACTTGTCGCTCAACATTAACTGCAACACCACTGCGTTTTCTCAAACTATGTTGTGGGGCCAAGGGTCAAAAAGGACCCACAGCAGTGGTGCACAGGTTAATCACAGGTTAATCGCGAGTCAAAAAAATAGTGCCGTTAAAGGGGATCCCGTTAACTCATTATTAACACATTAACTTTGACAACCGTAATAAAAATGTATGCGTAAATATGTGGGACCAATATGACATACTATCATAAAACACGCTAAAACTAGTCCAAAGTAGAGTGACTAAAAGGATTGCTACTCTGAGAAGATACTTTAAAAAAAAAAATAATAATAATTTTTATATAATCATTCAGGGCTGCACTGCGGCCTAGTGGTTAGCGCGCAGACCTCACAGCTAGGAGACCCGAGTTCAATTCCACCCTCGGCCATCTCTGTGTGGAGTTTGCATGTTCTCCCCGTGCATGCGTGGGTTTTCTCTGGGTACTCCGGTTTCCTCCCACATTCCAAAAACATGCTAGGTTAATTGGCGACTCCAAATTGTCCATAGGTATGAATGTGAGTGTGAATGGTTGTTTGTCTATATGCGCCCTGTGATTGGCTGGCCACCAGTCCAGGGTGTACCCCGCCTCTTGCCCGAAGACAGCTGGGATAGGCTCCAGCACCCCCGCGACCCTCGTGAGAAAAAGCGGTAGAAAATTAATGAATGAATTCACGGCTGCACTGCGGTCTAGTGGTTAGCGCGCAGCTAGGAGACCCGAGTTCAATTCCACCCTCGGCCATTTCTGTGTGGAGTTTGTGTGGGTTTTTTCCCGGCACTTCGGTTTCCTCCCCCATTCCAAAAACATGCTAGGTTAATTGATGACTCCAAATTGTCCATAGGTATGAATGTGAGTGTGAATGGTTGTTTGTCTATATGTGCCCTGTGATTGGCTGGCCACCAGTCCAGGGTGTACCCCGCCTCTCGCCCGAAGACAGCTGGGATAGGCTCCAGCACCCCCTGTGACCCTTGTGAGGATAAGCGGTAGAAAATGAATGAATTAATAATCATTCAAAATTTTGTGCTATTTTTTCTTCAATTATTGTATTTTAGCATTAGAAATACCACTTTAGAGAGTTGACAGAAACTACTTTTAAAACATTTTAAATGTAGTTCAAGCTTACAATGAATGGTAGTCTGAGTTTTTTTGGTGGTAAAATGTTTTCAGTATTGCCCTAAACCTTCTTGGTAATGTTCTAAGGGGATGGGGTCATGTCGTGCGTCCAGTAAAACGTCCCCCGTGCCGCACTATGGACAGGTGGTACTGAAATTGGATTTGAATGAACGTTGTCTCTCAGGGGGAAAATCTGGACCTGGCCATCAGTAAGGAGGAGGTGGTGGTGTTAATCGGGGAGGGTGTGTGTGCTGTCAAGACGCTTACCAGAAACCATCTGTACTGCGAGCCACCGCCTCAGCAGCCTGCGTCAGGAACCACTGCCAAGAAACGGGAGGGTTCTGACAACTTGCCTGAATTCACCGTAAGTTAACATCTTCAAGATCAAGTGTGCGCCTGTTGTGTGGCCTGCAAATGCTTGAAAGTACACAATGTTCAGTTGTGATGTGTGGACGGAGCGAATCCCGAAGGACATGATGTCACAACTGCATATTCAAGGCTGATTAGGAGTTGAACAGGTTTCGAGTTTAGAACTGGAACCAGAATTCCAATGTAGCCCACAGAAAGACCTTAATGTCTCTGATGGGTTTTTTTCTAGGTCCACATGGGGAATTTGAACTTCTCCCTGGGTAAAGTTCAGTATGACAGCCTCAGCCTGGCCACCTTTCCCATGGAGGCTCAGATCGGAGTTGGAGTCGGAGCTTCCATCGTGGCGCTCATCGTCCTCATCATCGTGCTTATTTACAGGTTAGTAGCTTCATAGATATGATGTTCAGGTTGAACATCTGCTAAACTGCTGGGATCTCATCAGGAGAAAGAGCAAGCAGGCGTTAAGGGACTACAAGAAGGTCCAAATCCAACTGGAAAACCTTGAAACCAGTGTGAGAGACCGCTGCAAGAAAGAGTTCACAGGTAAGCGTATCAGGAGAACATTTGAGTCTTCTGAAGAACACCTGTCACAGTCCAGTTTGACATTTCTCCACTACTTAAAGAAAAAGTGGTTTTGGGTTTTGGGGGTGCTAACCCAGGAGCTAGGATTAAGAGTTTCGGGTCAGGGGTTAAAGGTGACCTATATGATAGATTAATGTGTGATCTTTCACTGACCTTTCACCCTCCAGACCTTATGACAGAGATGATGGACATGTCAAGCGACCTGGTTGGTTCTGGCATTCCTTTCCTTGATTACCGGATGTACGCAGAGCGCATTTTCTTCCCCGGTCACCGAGAGTCGCCGCTGAGACGAGACCTGGACGTCCAGGAGTGTCGCAGACAGACGGTGGAACAGGGTCTCGTGCAGCTTTCCAACCTGCTCAACAGCAAACTTTTCCTCACTAAGGTACTACCCAGCAGCATCTCCATCTGTTGGTTCGCTGATCTTGGAGCTTTCAGAGAAGAATTAAACAGCGTTTCTTTTCCATAAGTTCATTCACACTCTAGAAAGTCAGCGGACTTTCTCTCCTCGAGACCGAGCCTACGTGGCCTCCCTTCTTACGGTGGCGCTACACGGCAAACTGGAGTACTTCACCGATATCCTCAAGACTCTTTTGAACGACCTGGTGGAGCAGTATGTCGCCAAGAACCCCAAACTCATGTTGCGGAGGTAAGAATGGGCTTTTCCGGCTTTGTCAAATCTAACTTTGACTTCAGGTTGTCACATTTTTTTGCTCTCTTTTTCTCTGCAGAACCGAGACGGTGGTGGAAAAACTGCTGACCAACTGGATGTCCATCTGTCTCTACGCGTTCCTCAGGGTCAGTCAGCTCAAAAGCCACCTTGGACTGGTGGCCAGCCAATCACAGGGCGCATATAGACAAACAACCATTCACACTCACATTCATACCTATGGACAATTTGGAGTCGCCAGTTAACCTAGCATGTTTTTGGAATGTGGGAGGAAACCGGAGTACCCGGAGAAAACCCACGCATGCACGGCGAGAACATGCAAACTCCACACAGAGATGGCCGAGGGTGGAATTGAACCCTGGTCTCCTAGCTGTGAGGTCTGTGCGCAAAACACTCCTCCACCGTGCCACCCCCAGGATTTTCAATGACTTGGAATTTCTTCACCCATTCAGACTTTCTGGGCTGTTTTGGATCATTGTCCTGCTGCAGAACCCAAGTTGGTCTCAGCTTCAGCTCACCAACAAATAGCCGGATATTCCGTATTAGGATTTTTTGGTAGATAGCAGAATTCATTGATTCCATTTATCACAGCAAGTAAAGCAGTAAAGCTGCCCCAGACCGTCACACTACCGCCACTGTATTTTACTGTTGCTATGATGTTCCTTTTCTGAAATTCTGCGTTGGTTTTACATCAGACATAGTGGGATACACACTTTTTAAGTTCAACTTTTGTCTAGTCAGACCACCAAGTATCTTCCCTAAGGTCTTGGGGATTAGTAAGATGTTTTCTGGCTAAACGTAGACGTGCTTATATGTTCGAAGTGTTGAGGGATAACTGTATTCCATTTGTGGTCGTGCCTAGTTCCTTTAACATGGATGTGTCCTTCTTCGTCCATTTTCTACACTGCTTGTGCTAAACTTGTGCTAAACTAATAAGTGCATACTTGTGTGCTTCCAGGACTCTGCCGGGGAATGTCTTTACATGCTCTTCAGGGCGATAAAGCACCAAGTGGATAAAGGACCGGTGGATGCCGTGACCGGCAAGGCCAAGTACACACTCAACGACAACCGCCTGCTGCGAGAAGACGTAGAGTACAAAACCTTGGTGAGCACAAATCATCCCGTGTGGCTTATTTAACGTAACCCCTGGTTACCACATACATAGTACTGTAACACAGGACTCTCCTGAGTACAGCTTTTGTCGTATTTCTTGGAATGCACCACTTTCAAAAATAAAATTAAACATGCATTTTTTTCTTGAAATACTGTATGTATAATTTCTTAGCATATCTACAGTACAGTACATGTGTTGTTTTACTAAATATCAAAGTAACCTTGCATCCTTTTCACTATGTTTGGACACCTCTCTGTGTTGGGTGAATAGGTGCATGGATGGTGTTTTTATGTTTTTTTTTTAACCGATCTCCCAACTTTTTTTTTTTTTTTTTAGACTCTTAATGTGTTAGTGCAGGGCGGAGGAGCCAATGAGTCGCAGCCGCTGCCGTCCAAAGTGCTGGACTGCGACACCATCACGCAGGTGAAAGAGAAGCTGCTGGATCAGGTCTACAAAAGCACCTCCTTCTCTCACCGACCTCACACAGACTCTTTGGACCTGGGTGAGAACACAGTTTTTTTCACATCATACTATTTTCACTCTCTACATGCATTTGATCTGGTGTAGTCATACTAATATTCATAATATTAACAATCATGATAATGAAAAATCTTTTATTGAACTTTGGCGCCACCTGCAGCTTGAATACAAACATTACATACAACTACTCAAATACTCAACATAATCCCTGAGTTCACCAAGTTTCTAGATGGTCAGGAGGTCTTATGGGTAATGGTGGAGACAAAGAACGATTATGAAGTATCTCTGGAGGGTGTGGAGGCAGAAGGTGGCTTTCAGGCCTGTGTTGAAAGTGATGGAGGAGCTGCTAAGTCCGAATCCTGTGTTTGGGATTCTGGAGGTGATGCTGTGGGTAAATCCTTTACTGAGTCCGAGGCAGGAGTTCTTTTCTTGCTTTTCTTCTCCTCGCTTCTCTTGGTGGAAGCACAGGAGCTGGTCCAGGCCTATTCTGATGCTTGTACCAAATTTTCATTCATTCATTTTCTACCGCTTTTCCTCACAAGGGTCGCGGGGGGTGCTGGAGCCTATCCCAGCTGGTCCGGGTCCAGGATACACCCTGGACTGGTCGCCAGCCAATCACAGGGCACATATAGACAAACAACCATTCACACTCACATTCATACCTATGGACAATTTGGAGTCGCTAATTAACCTAGCATGTTTTTGGAATGTGGGAGGAAACCGGAGTACCCGGAGAAAACCCACGCATGCACGGAGAGAACATGCAAACTCCACACAGAGATGGCCGAGGGTGGAATTGAACCCTGGTCTCCTAGCTGTGAGGTCTGCGTGCTAACCACTCGACCGCCGTGCCACCCTTGCACCAAATTTTATTTCCTAAAATGACATAATGTCAGGATTCAGCGTTTACTTACATTTGTGATTTAACATTCTGTATTAATAATGCAGGTAGTACAAAAAGTAAGTATAGACGTGTCTACACTGGACACAGAGAAACATTTGCGTGTATATTTGATACCATGTTGTTGTTGTGTTT
Organism: Doryrhamphus excisus; assembly: GCF_037039965.1. Classification (NCBI taxonomy): domain Eukaryota; kingdom Metazoa; phylum Chordata; class Actinopteri; order Syngnathiformes; family Syngnathidae; genus Doryrhamphus; species Doryrhamphus excisus. Next base: position 7,414,266 of record NC_136374.1, read on the forward strand.
AGAGTGGAGGTCTGGTGTTGCTGGGCATCTCATCCTCTCCGATGAGGACTTAACGTCTGTGGTGCAGGGCAACTGGAAGCGTCTCAACACGCTGCAGCACTACAAGGTCAGGTCTTCATCTTCAGCTGGAAATGCTGTACTTGGACTCCACCGCTGTGCTGACTGGGTATTATTCTGTGCTGCACCTCAGGTCCCAGACGGCGCCACAGTAGCTCTGGTCCCTCGCCACTCCAAGCACATTCATCATGACCACCACGACTACGTGGCTGGAGAGAGTGAGCGCTGCTTCGCGGTTCTATTTGGAGTTCACGTAAACACGTTTTAAGGAGTTTGTCTTTGACAGAAACGCCGATGCTGGAGGATGCAGATGAAGGTGGTGTGAGACTCTGGCATCTGGTGAAGGCCAGCGAGGAGCCCGAGCTTCCCAAACATCGGAGAGGAAGCTTGAGGGAACGAGAGAGGGCCAAGGCCATCCCTGAGATATACCTGACCCGCCTGCTTTCTATGAAGGTACACATGCAGTACATCAAACATCCAAAGACAGGGTTTTGTTTGTTGGAAGCTGGCGTTTGGCCTGCTGGGTCCCTGTGCTGATAAACTACTACAGTAAACCTCGGATATATCGGATTCAATTGTTCCCACTGGTTTTGTCCGATATAAGCGAAATCCGTTATATGCGTATACCGGAAAATGTCCGCCACATTCATTACACGGACGTGCAATGCCATGGGGGAACTTTCTTTGATCCATGTTCACAGCCAAAGCTGAAGATTATAACATCTTTGTATGAATTACAGACATGTACATGAGCATGTACAACGAAATAAAAAAAAATCTTGTTGCTATTAGGGAGGTTTAGAAACCAAACGATAAACGTAAACGCAAACGATAATGACGTCACAGGCTATTGACAAGTCAGCAAGTTCCCATACATTTCAATAGCATGTGACGTCGTCATCGTTTGCACTTACATTTATCGTTTGGTTTCTAAACCTCGCTAATAGCAACAAGAAGGCATTTCTACAGATTTAAGATTTTTTTTTTTTTCGTTGTACATGCTCATGTACATGTCTGTAATTCATACAAAGATGTTATAATCTTCAGCTTTGGCTGTGAACATGGATCAAAGATGGATCAAAGGCCACGATGCGGCCATCCGATGTATGCGAGGGAAATTGGAACGGGACTGGAGATTTTGTCCGAAATAGGCGAAATCCGTTATAAAAAATCCGATATATGCAATGAATTTTTATTGGAAATGCATTACAGAAAAATTGGTTCTTTTTTATCTGTCCGTTGTGAGCGAATTTTCGATATATCCGAGTCCGATATATCCGAGGTTTACTGTACTTTCAAGACCTGCTTGGGGTTACGTTGTGTGGTATGGTGGCTCCTCTATTGGCTTTTCGTTTGTTGCACCAATGTGACAATGAATGGATTTGTCAAACTGCCTCTACGCTAACCCAAGACTAGTTGGAGTTAATTAATATGAAACACTTTTTGTATATTGTATATGAATTATATGTACATTATATATCCATCCCATATGAAAAGTAAACTACTCACCCTTTGACGACATCAGGCAAAAGGCTCTCATTACATTTCCTGTATGCCAACATGTGTGAAATCAGCTGATCATGATGTCTTCTTTGACTTTTTAGTAGGGATCGACCGATATGGTTTTCTGGGGGCCGATGCCGATACTGATTTTTTTCCATCATCCTTAGCCGATGGCCGATATTTGTGGCCGATACTGCTTTTGATCCCTCAATTTACATGAAAAAATGACAATGAAAACAAATATTCCAGGTCTCATGTTTAAACAAATATTTATTGAAATGTAAACACTGAACACAGTAGGATTCAGCTTTCTTAAACACACATTTAAACGGCATTATCAACTTTAAAAGGAATAAATAGTCAATCATGTGCAAAACATTTCTGTCGTAGTTAAAATTTTTCTAGCATCGATGTGATGTGGCGCGCACCCCCGCCGCCTCCACACACACAAACACATCACACTGACACAATTTAGTACAATATATAAAACATTTCTCTCATCATTAAAGTTTGTGTTGTGCACGATAAAGACCTCTCATTGGTTTGTGATATTTTTGGGCATCGGCGAACCCACGCGCGTATCGGCCGATACCGATAGAAGGAAAAAACGCAAATATCGGCCCGATACATCGGCCGGCCGATATATCGATCCTTAATTTTGAGGCATATTTTCCCAGTATATTTACATTGAATTTCAAATGGTAGGACTTTGTGAAGAAAGGTTAGTTGGCTTGTGTTGACGTCTCTCTCGTTTTGTGGTCTTCAGGGGACGCTGCAGAAGTTTGTAGACGATCTGTTTACAGTCATCCTCAGCACCAGTAGACCCGTGCCACTGGCAGTCAAGTATTTCTTTGACCTGCTTGATGACCAGGCTGCTCATCACGCCATCTGCGACCCGGAGACCATACACATTTGGAAGACCAACAGGTACACTCAAGATATCCAAGCATGTGTTGTCCTTTTTTGCTCTCTCGACAAGTACTCTGGAGATGGTTAGAATAAAAAAAGTGTGTTGTAGTTCTTTCTCCCCTTCGTCTTCTGTTCTTCTTGTTCTTTGCGTCAAAGGCACTTTGACTTGTTTAACAGCAAGCTGTGTGTCTGCAGTCTCCCCCTGCGTTTCTGGATCAACATTGTGAAGAATCCGCAATTCATCTTTGACGTACAAGCATCGGACCATGTGGATGCGGTGCTGTCAGTCATTGCCCAGACCTTCATGGACTCATGCACCATTGCTGAGCACAAACTGGGACGGGTAAGCATGTTAATGTGTTACTGATTAGATTAGATTAGATTCAACTTTATTGTTATTGCTCATGTCACTGGTACAGGTGGTACAGGTAAGCTCCTACTGATGAGGAACTTTGGAAATATTCCTTTTTTTTTTCGACAGGATTCCCCTATCAACAAGCTGCTGTATGCCAGAGACATCCCTCGATACAAACACATGGTGGAAAGGTAAGATGATAATCGTGTTACTGCTCATGTTCAGTATTTAGAGTGCAAGATTCGGGTACTGACAATGCTCTGCATTTTTGCCCCAAAAGTGGACAAATCAAGTGCACCAACCGGGGTGCTCCGATCGGTCAGCCACCAATCGGTATCGGCCGATATCAGTGAAAAAGCATGGTATCGATATTGGCCCGTACTTCCTTTTAAGATGCTGATCCCCTCCACCTGCGCTGCAGCATCCATAACAAGCATGTCTATGTGTGGACTTCCTGTCCTAAAAGTGATATAAGTTTTCCACCCTGCAAAACGTGCCTCAAGAAATGTGGCGTTTTGAAAAACTCTAGATAGGTTTGGTTGTGATATAATCACCCGTCAGTCAGCTGCTGAAGATGTAATTGTAAGTGGAGGCAAAATTTTGGGATGAGTACCACCTCAGTACGGATTTGGGAGCATGCAGACACTTTGTAGCACTTTTTGTGCAGGAGGAACTTTTGTTGTGTGCGGGGCTGCGTCGGGGTACAAATGACGTGTGACTCGCGCGAAGCTCTCTGCAACCACTTCTGACACGTCAGTGTCGGCTCTTCCGCAGTTTGGCTGTTCAATGATGCAGCGGGAGGGGGGCCCAGCAGAGGCGGGCTAACCTGCCTTTCACTCATGTTTTCAGTTATCGGCAGTATAAAACCCTGATTGTAACATCCCTAACTACATCGTTTGTAACATGTTTGCAGGTACTATGCTGACATCAGGCAAACCATCTCAGCCAGTGACCAGGAGATGAACTCTGCTTTGGCTGAACTGTCCAGGGTGAGTGCAAACATTGAACATACGTGTCACGTGACATGTTGCCAGTATATAGTCATTGATGGCTGAGTGGTGTCATCGGACTACACACTTCCTATCATGCGTCAACATCCAACCTCCAAAGTCAAACACAATCCATTCCAAGATGCACATTTTGAAAAACAACCACACCATCAGCATAAAAACCTTACCTGTCTTCTTTTTAGGAACGTTTTCTGAACTCACCTAAATTGAGATTCGGACAAGCAATTTTCACAATCCTCTCTTAGGCCACCTCCTCTTCAGGAAATGGCATCAAGCACTATGAAATAAAACCACATAAGAGCTTCCTCTGGAATTGATTTCCAAAATAAAATTAAATAAGCACTTGCAATAGAACTGATTTACAAAATAAAATTGTGTTAGCACTTCCAGTGGAATTCCATTCAGCTGTCCATTTTCTGTCCATCCCAGCTGCTTGATTTCCAAAATAAAATTGCCTAAGCATTTCCCGTGGAATTTATTTTCAAAATACAACCGTATTGACTCTTATAGTGGGCTTCATTTTCAAAATAAAATTGTGTTGGGACTTCCAGTGGAATTCTATTCAGCTGTCCATTTTCTGTCCATCCCAGCTGTTTGATTTCCAAAATAAAATTGCCCAAGCATTTCCAGTGGAATTTATTTTCAAAATACAACCGCATTGACTCTTATAGTGGGCTTCATTTTCACAATAAAATCGTGTTGGGACTTCCAGTGGAAATTGTCCAAATAAAATATTTAGCACATCCTGTTTCAATTGATTTTCAGAACAAAATTGCTTAAGCCCTTCCATTTGAATTTATTTTCCAAATAATACTACTTAAGTACTTCCATTGGAATAGATTTTCAAAATAAAATTGCTTTGACTTTTACATTTCCAGCAGAATTGATTTGGAAACTAAATTCCCATAAATTTACATTTCAAAATAAGATCACCTCATCTCTAACAGTTGAATTGATTTTCAACAAACGGAAAAGTATTATTTGGACGGATGCCAGTTGGGATATAATGTGATCACCTGACCATGCATTTCTTGTTCAAAGGGTTAGGGTCTCTCTCTGGTCATTAGTCTTCTGTTTGTGACTTTAACTGACACAAGGTGCTTGTTTCAGAACTATTCTGGAGAACTCAACTACTTGGTGGCGCTGCACGAGCTGTACAAGTACATCAACAAATACTATGATCAGGTATGTAAAACAGTCTTGCATAACTCCCGGACTTCATAAAGATTATTTAAGATCATCTTCATCCTACGCATCGATTCATGAAGATCTGACCTTGTGGAGCCGCGTTATCAAGTTGGGTGTTTTGTGGTCAATCATCAGACTGAGCACTTCTCAGTTTACCATCGGCCATGTGTCTGGCATTTGTGATTTTGGTTTGGGCTCATTTGGCCCCTCATTTGGTCCCTTCAAAAAATGGCTAGTCCAAACCAAAATGGCGGCTTTCCTGTTTGCATCCTTTGATTATTTATGTGAATTTTTGTTTTTCCTTCTGCTTTTTCCTGATTACGGAGTCGCCACAGCTGATATACATATAATATTCTGTTTTTTAAAAAAAACTCCCATTGAACCCTTTGGTCTTTCCCACAGATAATCACGGCGCTGGAGGAGGACACCACGGCTCAGAAGATGCAGCTTGGCTACAGGTTGCAACAGATTGCTGCCGCTGTGGAGAATAAGGTCACAGACTTGTGACAGAGGAAACGCCTTCCAGTGCTGTGACAAAAAAAAAAAAAACAGTGACATTTGGAGAGTTAAAGTCCAGACCCTGCTGGGGTGAACTTGATGCTGAAGAGCACTGAAGATACAAACATCCTTTAGGACTAAATGAGTTTTTAATCGTGAACTTGACATTTTTATTACTAAGCATCTGACTGATGGCTGAAGTTGGCTGTTTCGGGATGACGTGATGTGGACTTGATGAACGGAATGAACGGCTTGTCGCTGCTGTACGTTTTTGTTTTAGAGGACGTCTGGGAAATGTGTACGTACAGTAGGTGTGTGTTTTCTCTGGCTGTCAGTCATGTCGTGTTAGCGTGTCAAAGAGTTTTTAATGGATCACAGCCTCCAGTGTCGTAGAAGCAGCTTTAGCCGAAGACGTCAGGTTTAGAAAAGTGCTTTTTGTCATGGATTGATCATAATACATCATAATAATTATAATAATACAGTCACACACTGTTTTCCCTCACGTGTACGTCCACATTACTTTGGAATTGTTACATATTTTCACGCAATTCCCCCGATTGCTGCGCTCTACCTCAGCCTGACATGGTGGAATTATTTGATGTTTCACCAGCAAATCTCTCCTCATGCACATTTCCAACATTGTTCAGTTTATGGTACAAGAAATTGGAGTTGAAATCCTGCTCACTGAAGCGCTACTTCCAGCCTGAAGGTTTTTTTTTTACCCTGTTTGTGTCACATTTTTAGGTCTACTGATTCATGTTAGTGTAACTTGCACAGTACGAAAATAGCTGTTACTGATTGAACCCGCAGGACTAGTAGTGTACACCTCAGTGATATATTGCCTTGTTGTGTTCTTATTCTTTTTTTTTTTTACATTCCTCATTTTCAGCAAAGCGCAGTGAATTTAATCCTTTTCACTTTGCTCTGTCCTAAATGGCGGCGGTACACGTTCATAATAACTAGGATGGCTACTTGCTCGGTACTGACAAAAGGTTTCAAGGTGAAGCTTGTACGTTTATATGGCCGTGCTGCCACAGAGTCAGCTGGTCTGGATCCTCTACTTCTATTCCGCTGGTTAAATTGCTGTCAAAATCTGCTGGGGTTATTTCAAAGACAAAGTAGGCCAAGGTGTTGTGAGGGTAAATCATGCTCTCTGTTGTTCTTTTCAGTCACTTTCTCTTGTGTTGACCTCTGCTTCATTGATCTTATGCTGTAGGATTAGGATTAAGTTGGTTGATTATGAAGAACACCAAATTTTTGTGTCAGCATTTGAGTATTAAAGGTTAAAGTTAGGGTTTTAGGTTAGATTAGCCAGGTTAAAGGTTAGAATTAGGTCAATTAGTTTTAGGGTTAGTATAAAATTATGGTTAGTTAGGTTGGGTTTAGGTAGAAGTAAGAGGAGCACCATCAAATTCAAATAAAATTTTCAATGTTTTTTTTTTTTTTTTTTTAAACCAAAAGATCTGCATTTTAGTATGAAAGTTTAGTCACCGCCTGAGAGCATTTACCCACACCAAACCCTTTGTGAGCTGTCTCAGTTCTGGCTGGTTCTGCATGGCCAGGAGAATGACACACACCAGCTCAATAAAATGACGCTTGAGAGGTAGGATAAAGGACCGGCAACGGTCTGCTGAGGGAGAACTGTAACTGTTAGACTGTAGAGCAGAGCTCTGCAAGGGGCAGTTTTAAAGATGTTTCTAATTGTATGTGTTAATATCGTTGTACATACTCTTTTTCAAATGTTAACTGTAGTCGTTCAACCTGTTAAGAAGTGGACATTCTCACAGATGCTGAAGCAATAAAGTATTCTTAGTTTTTTGTTTGTTTTTTTATATTTAAAAAACAAAACATGCATGATTGGTTTGTTCCGGCATCGTTTTCCACCTGGGAAAGAGCAGATAGAAACTTCTTGGACAAAAACACGCAGATAGTGGCATCATTGTCACAAACCTCCTCCGGTACATGTCCTGTAGGTGGCGGTAATGTTTTATTAAGACAATGACACGAGTTAAGTGGCATACTGCATGGCCAATCACGGTGAAGTGGGCGTGTCCGGAGCGGAAGTGGGTGGAAATGTTTCTTTTAAAGAGGCAAACATAAGATAGAAGTACAAGTTGGCAACAATGATACCAATACGACACAGTCAAAATGTGTGCACTCGATAAGTAAGTATACCGTGGACTTATTGGAATGTTCTAACGGAAATACTGTACAATATTCAATTTGGACGAAGTGCCATTTTTCCCCATTTGTGACGTATGCATGCTGCGCACATGCGCAGAGGTCGCATGTGAACGCAAGACGTTCCTAAGAGTTCAAAATGGAGTAACGTTGACGACAAAGGCACGAAGGAATTGTCCAGTCTAGTCATAATACTCTATAGACAGGTCTTGTCAGTTGTGGTTAAGAGCAAACATCTCGTTTCAGCAAGTTACTGCCTCATTCAGCTCACGTCGACTACAGGTAAATGTATTCCTGAAGCTAACCTAGCAAGAAGGATGCTAGCAGCTCAAGCTAGCGGCTAATCATAACGTCATGTCACATTTGTGATGCAAACACCGAGGCAGTTTTAAGACATTATCTCTCATGTCTGTTTTGTGGTTATAATTACGCCACTGTATTTGACTACGAAGGGACACTTTGCTACTATTCTGTCTAGTGCATTTTTATAGCAGCGTCGTGACGCTATCGTTAGTTTTGCTAACTGCTAACAATTGCGTCATTTTCTCAACAGATGTTTTGTTCACCCTTTCATGTACTAATAATAGCACTGATGATGCGCAAATTGTATTAATCGTTCAGTCGATATCAGTACATTAATTCCCACTTTATATGGTTCTCTCATTTTGCTGCGGAACCAGTCTTTGTTGACCCCCCCCCCCCCCCCCCGGACTGGCTGTCGTTGACATAAGCGGTCGTCGATTTAGCAGAAATCGAAACCGATCTGTTTTTTTTTTTATGTTTTTTGCAGATGAATATGGAGCCACCAAAGCAAGCAAGCCCAGACTCTGGTTGTCAGGATGTCAACCCAGTGTTTCTTCAACAACTTAGAGAGCTGGATATTCCAGAAGAGGCAGCTAAACAGGTACACCAGCGCTGTCTCTCCCTGGCTCCAAATGACACTTTGTACCGCCAACATATATATCATGCTGAAGTTGGCTTCCGATTCACCAGCTTCCAGTTTGGCACTTAAGGGGAAATTTAAGGTAGAATTGAGGTAAAGTGCAGTGCCAGTATTTGTTCTCATGGTCTGTTTTTTTGTAGCACTTCTAATTGTGAAATCATTACCTTTGGCCGACGCTATTGTATTTTTGTGAAACTTGTATTTTATTTGTGAAAATGCAATAAAAAAGACTATATATATTTAAGAGACCATATAAGAACGGTGCAAATTTGCTAGCCACTGGATCATGTCTTTCTACTTGTTACATGTTGTGCTGCCATATTTGTTTTGGCACTGCAATTGTAGTATTGTAACCTTTTGGTGTCAAGTATAGTCAAATATGTCCCAGCGGACCATGAGTTTGAGATCCCTGTCTAGATCCAGCACCAGGTCTTATATGGGCTCGATGTTGGGAAAAAAAAAACACATGAATGTGCCTTTATTGCATTTTCACAAATCAGAAACTTTGTGGTCTGTAGTTTTCAAACAGCGCCTGGTCTGCTGAAAGAAAACATAAAAATGTGCCTTTATTGCATTTTCACAAACATAATAAAGGTATTACAAAACAATTGTGGGTGTTAGGCAAATGTTTTCACATGGAGAAGCGTCACAAAAACAGACCGTGGGCAAACAATCACACTGCATATTGGGTTAATCCACTTTAAATCGAACCGAAGGCTGGCGGAAGCTATCTAGAGCTTGGTAAAAAATATGTGACATATGAGTGTTAAGTGTGGTGTGGCTTGGATGATCTGAGTAGGAAGAAGTCCTGATGCTGTATGTTTGAACGCTAGCGCCCCCATTGCAATGCACAATCATGACAGACAGCACCTTTTTAAAGTCCTGTGTTCAGGCGTGCTCTCTGAACCTTCAAGATTTATTGCTCTTCATCAGATGAGAACCGCAGCAATGACTAATTATGTTTTGTTTTTCTTTCTACTCCAGGCACTCCTGCATACTCGGAATGTTTCTGCTGAGGAGGCGGCCATGTACTACTTCAACAAACTGGAGAATGAGGTGCCCTTACGCTAGCCTTAGTCTCAACAGGTACACATTGTCACATAAGACCCCCTCGAGTTTGTCCAAAGCCAGATTTCAATCTGGCATGTCTGTGCTCTGCAGGAGGAGGGAGATGAGGACCTGATGTTCAAAATGGTGTTTGTGGTCAACATGGACCTTGCCATGGGAGTTGGAAAGGTATGTTCAGCGCTGCTTACGATTTTTCTTACTCAAGACAGCCGCTTTCTTGTATGTTGGTGAACTTGACAAAAACAAAGAAAGCCCCACTGTCTGTCAGCATGTACCAAGATTGTACCCAGACTGTACCTGTCACTTCCTGTGCAGGTAGCGGCGCAGGTTGGCCATGCCGCTGTGGGATTGTACCAGACTTTGCAGGAGAAAAACAGCTGGAGGGAGATGGCCTGGAAGTGGGACCACAGTGGGTAAGACCTTCACATCCATCCATGCAATAGGACATATAGGGGCCCTATGATTTCTGCCTTAACAGAATTTACTGTTAAAGGAGGAATCTTGCAGAAAGTGACATTAGAACGAAAGGCTGTTATTATGAGGATAGGGAACATTCATGTGGGTGAGTGTTCAAACACTAAACCGCCTCCTCCAAACTCCGGTGAAAGTTGGTGGAACCTCCTCTTATGGGGCATGAATGGAAGCTAGCGGGCTTAGCTTTGCAAGCTAGTGTGGTTGGTTGCGACTCAAGTCGGAAATTGTTACACCACTTTAATGTAAGGAGCGTTTTACAATGCCTGATGATGACGTGCAGATGGATAAAAAGAAGAAATGCGTTTATTCATGCACTCGGCTCGTTGTGGGAGTGCAGCATGAATGAAAGGACAGGAGCCATTGCTGCAGGAGGCCCGTTACTTGGCACTGCTCGTCTCTCAACTGGTCACCGTCAAATCACCTCAGCACACAACAATAACACTTAATTTGTCAATTGGTGTATTGCATCAAAAATGTAGGGATTTTTGCATTAACCGACGGACATTGTATTCACTAACCCAAAAAGCACACTCATGCTTGTGTGTGTAAAATATAAAAAAATGAATTCTGAAAAAAACAAACTGTTTTCATAGGACCCTAGACATGTGATAGTGAGCTATCGTAATTATTATTATTTACACAACCGTCCTTTTTTATGGGAGCCAAGAGAGTGGATTTTGGGCCACTCGTTTTACCATGACACTACAGCTTCTGAAGACTAGGGGTGGGACTCTTTCACCACCTCACAATGCAGCTAGCAAAGTCCTTGCAGATCTCTAACTCCATTGTCCACTGTTTCCAGTGGCATTCAAAGTGTATATTGCTAATATATATTGATTATGGATAACATCATTAAGACACATTGTGGGGCCAAACGTCTCTGTAAGACTGGTAGAAAATGTTGAAAATGTAAAGTGCCTAGCCACCAACTGACATCACGGAAATGTTGTGCACGTTTGTTGGTGTTGATAACAGTCATTGTGTTGATGCAGAGCCAAGAAGATTGTGCTCCAAGGTACCAATGTGGCTCATCTGTTGGAGCTCCAGGCCTTGGCCATGAGCCTCAGTCTACCCACTTACCTGGTCCAGGATGCAGGGCTTACTCAGGTGAGTGCAGAGTACCATAACATCTCTCCTTCTGCCTTTTGATAGTAAAGCCAACCCATGAAATGAGTAGTTTTTCATGTTTCCTACCAGATTATCCTCCCATTCAGGTGGACAACATTGCATGGTCTGTGTGTTAGGCTACAAACACACTGACCTGTTTTTTTGGTAGGTGGAGTCTGGTTCCCGCACTGTCCTGGCTATAATGGGTGAGGAGGAAATGGTGAACAATGTGACTGGGAGTCTGAAGCTGCTGTGATGTTCTCCAGACCAAAGCAGGAAACGGATGTGTGATGCCTGACTGCGACAAGTAGAGGGCAGAATTTCCCAAAGAAAGCAAGACGCTAGCAGTAGTTACACGAAAGACATCTACCCCAAACCTCACATCACTTTCTTTACCCATGGAAGTGGTCTTCAAACATGAACATTTCCATTTGATCATTCTGTGCAGGGTGTGATTGGCTTAAACATCAGTCTGGTAGTTATGGATTGGGTGGGATGGGGGTTAGGATTTTTCAAGGATCAAATTTGTTGTCATTGTCTGAATGCCGCTTTGAAAAGTTGTAGACATGCAATAGCTACTACACTTTGGGCTACAACTATGGACAATTTTGAAAGGATGAGTTGGACTAGTCATTCGATTATTGCTCTTATTTATTCCATTTCATGATTCAGATATGCTAATAAGGACACAGGTAGATGGTTAATTGAACATGGCTGCATGTCAGGCTACTTCCAACATAGAAATAGTCTCAAGGTGGTGATGGAAAAAAGCGAAGGTGCCTGCATCGTAACTACTTAGCTGCTCTTCACATGCTCGAGCATTGCCAAGGGGCCCTCCGTGTTTTCCCACTACCACATTTTGCATCGCTTTGGTGTTTCTCATCTCCATCTTGCTGCGCTCTCGTCTTCCGTTGGCGGTGGGTTTTGCACTTGGATATGTTGCTGCTCTCCGGTGAAACCATCTTAATTCAATTTAGTGTAGGATACTTGTCACAAACAACCCATCCACTAAATTAGTCATCTCCTAGGGTACTAGTGGTTACAGCCTAGCTACGTATGTGCATAGTTTCCCATTCCTTACTGCTTTGTACACTTAATTATTCCTCCTTTTATTTTCAACCGACACCTTACTGCTTTGTACACGATTCCTTTTATTTTCTATTTGAAAAAGAAAATGTTACTACTGATGCAAACATTGTTCTGTTGAGTAGGGCTGCATCTAATTAATTAAATAATGATTAATCTGGGTTATTTTCGATAGATCTGATTTTTTTTTAACACTTAATTTTCCAGACAGAAGATTTGAACTTACAAATAAGTTCAGAAACCGCTTGAATATGATGTTAAAATAATGTTAAAGAATAAGAATGTAAACGTTTGACAAATAGCTTCAATAAAATGTACACAAATACAATCATGATCATATTCTTAGTTTGAAGCGTTTTGGTGAATGGAGTAATTGGTTAAGCCATTGATGGACCAAAAGTGGTTGGGTGTACAACACGGGTCTCAAACTCAATTTACCTGGGGGCCACTGGAGCTAGGGTCTGCGTGAGACTGGGCCGCTTCAGGTTTAAAAAAAAATTTAAAAAAAAGCATTTATTAAATCAGAAAAAAATAAGTAAACGGTCTTCAATGCTTTTGCTTCTGCTATACACTACACTTTTTCAGTGCTTTGGTTGCGGTTTTCCACAAGAGAAAAATCTGATAAAACATTCCACTGTTCTCAAATATCTTAATTTTTATTTACTACACAAAATAAGACAATATAAATAAATCAGTAATAAATAAAATAATAAAACAGCAAACCTTTAACATGAACATTAGTGAAACTTAACCATTTTACCCAATTAGCAAGTTAGCATTGTTACATCTGGGAGCAGCGTCGTAACTTGCAAAATCGCGTCAATTTTATCCGGTGTGCACACAGCTTTAAGTTGTCATTTGTGGGTACATGATACCATACGGCATCCATACCAAACTCACACAGGCTGCACTAACATTAAACGTTCATATCAAGGTGGGGGCCTGAAACCCACCCCTGGTGTACAACATATCAGAAAAGAGAAAAATACACATCACTGTTTTCTGGCATCAAAACTGGTGTGTTAGTAACTGCTTTGGGCTGAAACACAAAGATAATGGGTCTGCTTTCATGGATGACTAAGGAGATTTGAGCGGCTAAAAGCATATTTGCATATTTAAATCAGAAAAGTTACTAAAATATGATGGATTAACCATGGATTAATTGTTGCAGCTCTACTGTTGAGTATTTGATGTTTTATTGCATGTATTGGTCTGGGGTGTCCAAACTTTTCCCACTCAAGGTCTCATACAAAACAATCCTGTTTGCTGCTAATTATCAAGTTAAACAAAACAAAAAAAACTAAAGCCCCTACCTTTGAACAATGGCAATAGGGTGGGTATATTCAGCCTCCTGGTTGGACTTTGGACACCCCTGCTGTAAATATGGTTTGCATTTAATCAAGTTGCCACATCTTTCAGTATAGATGAGTGTAATGATGTGTATGTTACTCATGTGTAGTAATGATCCTGACAGGATATCGGTAAACATAAATATTGTCTTGTCCTGCTATTTGTGAAATGATTGACTTGCTAAGTGTACTTTTTTGCAGATGACACATATGCATGTATGACATGTATACTTAATATTCAGCAGAAAGTCATCACAGCTTAATTATATATACATCCTAACAAATGTATGCTGTATTTCCGACTTGACATTAAATCTCCATGGAGGACGGATGGTGTAGCATGAACATTCAATTCACCTGAGATAAGTCTCTTTCAAACAAGAAATGGGACAATATTTTCTGTATTCTGACACCAAAATGTCATTTTTGTATGCAAAACTGAGTTACAATAGAGTGGGAATAACATGTCAGTAATACGCAGATAAAAAGTATTGTATGCCCCTCATTGCCTCAGATAATTAAAATACCAGTTCATTTAATGGGAAAAATATTTCACAATATTTAACTACCGGTAATTATGTTCTCTCTCTTGTGTGTGCGACTTAATGAATTTATTTTAGCTTTCACAACCACCCATTAAAGTCTGTGGGCGGGACCAAGGCGAATCTAGTCCAATGATTGCGTCGGTCTTGAAGCCTGGAAGTCGGAGAGCATACCAAGAGATATTTTAAACCTTGCGGAGTATTTGGAAGCGGGGACCGCTGAGCCAGATTATAAATATACTGTACAAAGCATCGGAAAAAACAAATCAGCCACATATGTTTTTTATGCATGTAATCCAAACAAGACCTAACATTTGCTGAAAATAGGGCAACTAATAGGCCAATGAAACACCATAACCACGATAAATAGGGTCACCTTGTGTATCAAGATATGCATGTTCACTTGCTCTCTGCATCGATCCATTTGAAACCGACCTGTTTTAACCAATCAGGGCTTAGGATCCGCCCACAGACTTTGACGGGTCACTTGACAGATAAAATTAATTCATAAAAGTGTAAACACGTTTGTGAAATACTTAAATAGCGAAATAATTGAATACATGATTAAATAAATATTTCTTAAATAGTGAAATAATTAAATATTAATATTTAATATATATATAATATTTTACATTAAATTAGCTGATATTTTAATTATTTAATGACATTAAAAGACACTTTCAATGACATTTAAGTAGTTATTTAATCTATAAATTTTATTTTTTCATTCTGTCCGTTTCGTTCTATTTGGTCCTCCATGTTATGGAAGAAAGTTTGTTTTTAACTTAATCAAAGCAATCCTTCACAATATATTTGAGTGCCTTAGTGTAGTCACACTTAAGTACTGTATGGCAAATGCAGTGCACTGCCAGTACCCGGATGTTTCACTCAAAATGGCGGGTGCCCAGTTTCAATAAAAACGAGAGAATCCAGTAAATAATGTGGTGGTCGTTTCCAGTGTGTCCAACGACAATCTGTATTTCAATTAACGCATTTTTGTACTCACACGACAGTGTGTACTGATATGTACACTGTGTACTTCGTTCCCGAAGACACTCCCAAATCTATTACCGCCGTTGCCCACTTACCGGAAATGACGAATGCAATATTTACTCGCCTCTTCGCTCCTTTTCAATTGTGATTGTGACTATTTCCGTTCCGCTACGTTTCCAAGATGGCGACTATTGACTAGGTTCCGTCGCTGCCCTTAACCATTTGGGGCGTGTTGAGTGCAGTATCCGGGTACTGACCGCGCACTGCCTTCTGACGTACTTCAGCATGAATGCACATTTTTTTTGTGGAAGTGCGCCAATTGAAACACAGCCCTTTATCTAGAACCATTACTGTCCAAACACGTTACGTACACAGTATGCTGAATAAAGTGCACTGGGTGAAGTAGTCCATTTGAGCCACAGGTATATATTCCTTACTGGGAAAACGGCGCCATTTACGATTGTCATAAGTGTCCCACGGCATTAGTTCCAAGTGGACACGTCCCTCCTTCGTTCACCTGACATACAGGTAGGTGGGGCTGGCCCAATGGGCTAACCCTGCCTCTGCTGTCCCTGGAAATGGACCCAAGAGACCCCGTGTATCTAAAGCTCCCTCCAAAGCAGATAGAACGCATAGTAAAATAGAAATAATAATCCCACTAAGGTCGGGAATAAAATGAAATCCGTTTGGGTATGACTTTAATGCTAAGAATTTTCCGAGCTCCTCAGTTCGTTATCCAGCCAAAACAGCTACTCCTGTAACGTGCCGTCAGCGGTACACTCTAGTATGAGAGATGAGATTTTTCTCGTCTCTCTTCACAGCAAAGCCACACCTCTTGTGGTTCGAGGAGTGGAAAAACGCTGGACTCCTGCAGCCAATCACACGCACGCATGCCCGCATTCACGATGATTGACAAGCGAGTAGCTAATCACCGAAAAGAGTTTATGCGCCGCCCAATACAGAGCCCCTGCACCGTCGCCGGGGAAACCCCATGGCGTGGTTGTGTGTCAGTTTCGCTTGGACCCGCGGTGGATGCCGGCGAGGGGGGAGGGGGGATGGGCGCCTCTTGAATGCAAAGATCCGACACAGAAGCAGAGCCCTGTTTCATATACAGCACTATACCTATACACAAACACACATAAATACATTATACTTTTAAATAAATCCGCCATTTCACCTGGAATCTACCGGAGGCACCAAATGGATGTAGTGCACCTGGAAACGACGGGGGATGTAACTTTCCCTTCATTTCTGGGAGGCGCTGATAAGTTTGTTTGCCACCCCTGGAGAGGGAGCTACTTTTAGGGCAAGGAATCCAGGAGACACCGAGGCCGGCGGACGGGCCTACTGGTTGGATTAGATTTGATGTTGGGATACTCCAAGGGATTCCATGCCTTCACCTCGCTCGTACAAGTTTGTAATGCATCTTTAGGTGAGTGTTATTAAATCTTATGTTGTGTAAGACAGTAACAAGCATTTTATCATGTTTTCCGTCAATCCAGCCAAGCTAGGAGGCTAGCTAAGTTAGCTAGGCAACTATTTAGCATTCACTCAAGTTTATTAAAAGTAGTTGGACAGGGCCCACTGTCCTCCTTATTCTGTGTTGTGTTGATGACCTGAATGTCCCTCGAACATGTCCCCCTAACATTAGTCCACCATTTTCCTGCTTTCTGTCTGGACTTGGAGGCTTCGTGATTAGCTCCTCGTGTTGTTTTTAGAGTGATGTTACACGTATTGTATGTGTCGTGAACGCCCAAATATTGTATATTTTTTACGAGTATGCCAATCGATGTTATTTGCAAAGCTTTTAAGCGTTTCAATGTTATCATTTACCATGTAGTGGTCGTTTTAGTCACAAGTCAAGCAAGACCCAATTACACTTAACTTTACCTAATGTCCGAAATTTAACTCACTAAACCTTTAGTCGTGTTTTCCAAACGTAACTTGGGTCGCTAGTTGTGATTCAAATGAAGGTTTGCAGTCAAAACAGGAGCAGCAATAAATTGTAGCTTTACGTTGTCTTTTTGGGCTTAAACCGTGAAATCAAGTAGCTGCACATATAGCAAAAATAGCATCTAGTTTCCTGTAAAACATCCACGATGCTAGCATGAACGTGTCTAGCTTTAGCTACGCGGCCAGCTGTTGTTGTAGTTAGCTTACATGCTAGCTAGATGTATGCTTAATGTCTGGGTATTGTAGCGGAATTCCTAATTGAGTCTGTCTTTGTCGTGTTGTAACATTTATCTGGAACTTGGCTGGGGCGTGTGAAAGCTGGGCTGTGTTTTCTCTAGTTGTCTTTTTTTTCTTCCGTGGGCAGTCTGCTAACAGATCCGCTTGTTTGGTGACTTGATGTTCTCCTCCCCCCACCGACCAACCCCCAGCTTCGGTGGCGGTCAGGAGAAATGGTTGGTATTTTGGAGGGGAGCTCTTGTTTCCTTTTTTAGCCTCACTTTGATATTCAATGTGCGAGTAGCATCGCTGAAGTGGAATGTTCCCAACACAGCCTCGTCAGAGTTGCTTCCTACGTGGATGCACTGCCTTCATGAGAACATTGACTTCTTTAGAACAGTCGAGGTGATTTCCTGATACAAAACGAGGTCTTACGTGTTGCAGTGTGTTATGTCTGCGCAGTGCATAAACACAATCCACCTGTTTTTCTTTTGTCTGTTATTTTTTTGAGGTTTTTAATGTTATAGCAATCCCAAGTGTATCCAGCTAGCCCCATAATTTAGTTTTGTCTTAAGTTGTGTGCTCTTGAAAGTGGGAGTCCTTCCAAACAAGATCATATTTGTTCAGTGTTTACCATATGACTGCAACGTGTCTATGGCATTAGGTTGCGTGGGTAGGTCTAATTTGCACACAGTATTTGGTCATGACATTGGATATGTAGATACTGGATCGAACCCTGGTAGGGTGCAGGACTGGTCCGCCTATGACAGGTGTGTCCAAAGTGCGGCACGCAGCTTGTTTTTTTTTAATTGGTCCACGGCACATTGCAGAAAGAAAATTATGTTCTAAAAGTTTGGACACTATGAGGTGTCTTAGGAAGCGGAGTTCTGCTGCCATGTACTATATGGAGTTGTAATGACAAGCTACATTGATAGACAGTCCCAATGTGTTTGTGAGCAAGGGCGAACAGGCACAATCTAAGAAAAAAAGTGGAAAATCATTCTGCAGCTGTCCAAATGTAATTGTGGAAGATATGACACATAAATGAATCATGTGACTGATGTGATCAGTAACATGGACAGCGGCATATTATATGGCATGCTGTGACATTTTGTGTATTGTTTCAATTCAGATGGATTTCTAACCTGGGAAAGGCGTTTGGACCGTGTTGTTAAGCAGTGAAACGTGTTTTGTATGTGCATCAGATGAAAGGATAATGCATATATGCATGTGGTACAGTGATTGAGATGGTCCTTTCTCTCCAAACATGGGCCTCCTGAAACATTGGAGATGTAAGGAATGTGCAGACACACAAACCTAGCCTGGCCCACTTTTTCTCTTGACAAAGGAAATGCTGTCTGACTCCTATTTCACACTGCTGACAAGAAAACCAACTTTTCACTTGTTTGTACTAATTGGAGCTTTGAGTGGAATTGGTGTTTATGACATGTCGTTTTATTTCACATGTATTTTTCTGTGTGTAGTCATTAAAGGAAGTTAAGTTGGGGATTTAGTGGCCTTGTTCAAACATCCTGAGGGTGTATTTACACCCAACCGTTCGTTTGTACTGTGGTGGACTTGGGTGCGATTCTTCCTCCCTCTCCTGGCACCACCCTCACAATGTTCACATGCACTAAAACAGTCAAATTCACAAAAAAATCTTTTTTACATGTGTGTGAAGTACAGTGACCATGCACTTATAAGATAAATACTGTGTGCCTCCTGAATGCTAGCTGGGCATTGTGGTCATTTCAGTTCCTTTAACCTTGTGGTTGGGGGAAGAGAATGAGACTTGCTAATAGCTGTCATATGGACAGTTTTTCTACTTATGTGTGGTAGGTAAGGTGTACATGTGTTTAAATGACGTTTACTTTGGTTCTTGTGGTTAGACTCATCCTCAAACTAAGACAAAAACAAGCATTGTAGTGGATTGTTGACAGTTGACAGTGAAAATTTACACCAACATTTTGCCCCAGTTTACATGTGTTTTCCACATAGCGTATAATGCAAGCTATGTAGCTCGTTCGGCACTCAAAAAACACAACGTATTTTCACAGTTTTACATGCACAAAACAATTCTAAGTTTATATAAATAATGATTGAAAGGGACATATGAACATTTAGTTTTACCTTAACTGAGGAGGTAATGAGTTCCCAAAGACACCATGTGACAATTCAATTCAGCAGTGTTTCTCTCCATATTGAATTCACGAAACAACTCATGGCAAAAACAAAGGTGGTTTCTGTGTAGTGTCTCGCTGCCACCTTGTGTCTTTGACAACACTGGCATCAAAAATCATGTCTTCAATGAAGGTAACTGTAAATGTTAATTGTAAGCATCCAGAAACGTTTGTTCAGCAATTTCAAACATGGACAGTGCTCGACGGCACTCAAAGGTTTGGCTGAAATTCTGAAAGAAATGGTCGGCGCAGTGCAACATTTGCACCGCCATCATATCATGCAAAGGAGGGTGCAGCACTAATACGATTAAACACCTCTGGAATCAAAGTACAGAGCGTCCTGTTTTTTTCTTCCAACCAGTCAGGTAAGTAAAACAATAAATCATGTTGATCTTATCCCAACATTGAAGCAGCAAACAAATTACAGTAAATTGCAAATACAGTGGCCAACTGAAATATCTAGCTAATATAAGGCTCTGTACTTTTTCATAGACAAATGCCCTGATGTTAACACTAGCTTTAGCCAGGACGTTGACCACAGCCCGGGTGTTACTCCCATCACCGTACGTGTTTGATATTCTGCACGTAGGTCAGTCGGAACTCTGTAACACAGTTAAGTTGTATATTCTGCATCATGAGGCACTCTCTAGCACATACAAATACAGGATTAAACCATGCAAAACCTAATGACCCTACATCTGAAAAGAATCGGTATCCAGAATTGTTGGTAACCAGAATCAAAGTCAGAACTGGAATCACTCATATTTTAACAATTAGCATTTTTGGCTTTTGGAACGGATTCATTTAATTAACTTTTTTTCTTACGGGAAACATGACTTCAGTTAGTTGGTTTTGGTTAGAGCTGGACCTTCTGGAAGGAATTAGTGGTGCTAACCAAGGTCACATAAAAGTGTTTTCTTTTGAAGTGTTCTGATATATTATTATTAAATAGCCAGCTTTTTATTGTATCATATGTTGTACAAATATTTACTTCACCTTCTGAAGCTTTAATTTGTTTCCTGGTTGGTGTAAACATCCATTCTGCCTCTGGCTTCCTATTCTTCTCTTGTTAAATAATGTTATTACAAGTGGCGCCATCACCCTCCATGGAGACTGGCCTACTTCAATGATAATTAAAGAAAGTGTGTGCGTGCAAGAAGAGGGGATGGATATATGTATTGTCCATGTAAACACTGACGGAGCACTCCACCAATTACGTTTGTTTTCTTGTGCCCTTTCATCCAACTTTGTTGCTTGGGCTATAACGGTGCGTGTAATATGTTATTTTGGTACATAATCTTTCGTTCAGTGCAGAGACATGGTACACATTAAAAATGAGGGACAGGAAGTCGGCATGTCCCTTTTTGGCATCAGAGGTGATCCGATACTTTGACAATGTTACTGATAACGGAAATTAAAATGTTTACAGCATGTAACTAAACGCAATAATACATTTTTTAAATTATTTAATTAATTGTAGAATTTGTTAGTATTGTTATAAATCCCATAAAATAAAACTCAAAGAACGAAAGGTCAGCTTCACTTTAATATTTGAGAAAAATAGTCCAATGACACATGGCTGTGGTGCAGTATTGTATAATGTAATTAGAGTAATGACGTGGGGCCAACATTAGAACATATATCCGTCGTGAAATTAAGAGCTGTCGACTTTTGTTTTAAATTACGTTCGATGTTGACCTGTACTTTCCGACAACTGTGATAAGGCAGTGTTCTGATGGTAGAAAGTAGCGTGAATCCATACATTCAAAAGACGGTAAAACCACCATAGAGAGTGACTCTCTATCTGAGACAGTAACTTGGCTTACCTTTTCAGTGAGCAGCTTTGCCCTTTCATTCTTATCTATATTTGTCTTTCCTCCAAAAGTCCAGTTTGTTGCTTTGGTATAGGGAGCTTTTTCTTCTGTGGCCTCGTTAACTGCTTCATACTCTGATAATCTGTTAACTGATTCAATTTGTTGTATTGAATCCAGCTCTGCCAGTACCACCTTTTGACATTGTTATTTTGCAGATATTGTAAGGGGCTGTAGGAGTAATTTCATTTACAATGCAGACTTTGCCATCTTTGTTTACTTCCAGTTCTGCTGGATGGTGTGGTCTGATCTTCCATCAATATGCAGTCAAGAAAAAGGGTAATAGAAGAGTGTGAAGCATTACTTTATTTGTTGTAAAGTAGGGTTGGGTGGTGTTTTTGCTAAGAAAATGACTTATACGGTATTAGGGCTGGGTGGTATGGACCAAAACTCATATCCCGATATATTTAGGTGGAATATCAATATTACAATATATGGTTGATGCTGTCTTTGAAGACCTTTTATGCAGTCTTTTTCGTTGTTCACCCCCACAATGCAGCCTCTCCACCTCCATATTTTTGCAGAGATATGTGATCATTTGATGTAGCGAAGGGATGCTGACAGCTGCTCCAGAGTGTCAACAATGGCGCAAGCAGCAAGCTACAAATGTAATGAGATGAACATCATAGCTGCACACTTTCTTACGTTGCCGCTACGGTTCAAATGGCTAAACTGGTTGAAATGGCGATAAACACCGGCGAAGGTTGGCGGAACCTCGGAGAGTGGCTTAGTTAACTTATTTAGCATGCTAGTGTGGTTGCACACTAGCGTGGGAAAGATGAGCATATCTTCACCCCTTTAATATTTTTTTAAAGGCTTTTCACAATGCGGGATGAGGTTTTTAATCGAAGACATTCTTGCACCCTCATTGTACAGACATACAACGCACAGAGGACATACTACCGGCCTTCAAAATAAAAGTGATGTTTACAGTGTAAATGAGTGTCATAAAAACTATCTACATATGCATTTGGAATTGCATTTGTAGTCCTGCACTGCACTGCATGTCTTTGTCCACCTGGATCTCCATGTCCACACCAAATGCCTCACCTTCTCGGCCGCTATTAGGCACATGTGTCCCTCACTTTCAATTTGTGCCGAGTTGGAACTTGGTATGCTTTTGTACCAAACCCAAGATTCCATACCGAAAAATCTGAATATGAAGGCTGCGCTCCAGCCAATTAAGGAACTCAATCTCTACATTTTTGCCATACCATGGGAGTTTTGTTTGGTTGTTTGAGGGAGCCACAGGTTTGTTTCTTTACTTCCGTGATCTTGCGAAAATCCTGTTTTTATTAGTTTTGTTTTTTATGATACTACTGGTCCTCGCAATATTGTAAATATAAAATACATTGATTTCATTCGGCAGGAAGGGCATCCAAAATTTAAAGGGCTCAAGCCAAAAATCACTATGCAGATCATAAAGATCCGCTGTGGCGACTCCATAACCAGGAAAAAGCTGAAAGAAACAAACAAATTAATTTGATATATTATTAGTGTGCTGTTTCTGTTTTTATTTGTATTAATTGGAAAAGATACCTGCCAGCAGTTTGTTTCATTTTCAAAATTATAAAAGCTGTTTAAAAGAGTCAACACAAGAAGTGTGTTACAATGTTTGTAATTGATGGTGGTTATTATATGATGCTGATTTTGGTCAGTGTATGCTTGTCTTGTTTTGGCGGCTGCATAAAAGGCAAATGTATTTGGATTTCAGTTGAAGATGTGGCACTCCTGCATGAAGCTGTAGCTCTGCAGCTGCTGTGGGTTGTGTTGTCTTCCTGCACAATGGGCGTAAAAGCAGTCACAATGACGCTGGTCTCATCTCACCATTTTATTGGTGCAACAGCTGTGGAGTTCATCCAATAGAGCGTGGCGATGCTTCCCAGCTTGAGAGGTGGGGGGACGAGTTGTGCAGAAGGTAAGGTTGTGCTGGTTGATGCTATTTTGTGTTGTGAAGCTCACCTTCTTGAGAGAGTAACATGAGGGTTACAAAAACAAAGCTGAGGGGGTGTGGGAGACTCTTTTTTGACCCTTTTTCATTTAATTTTTGTTCTGTTGCATTGTCATGCTGTTGGTCTTTCATAACGCCTTGGTGTGGTATGCAGTGTTTCTTACACTTCTGGAGGTTAAGGTGCTGTCTGCCTTGCTTTAGGAACTGCATGGGGCGTATTTTTCCTCAAGCATTCCTCAAGCATATCCCACCCTCTGCCTGCTCTGCCATTGCAAGCCATGCCCAACGTAACACACACAACGCATTTCATGGTTGTTGTCAGCTAGTGATTTGAGATTTGGCTAAGTTTAGCTACTACCTTTAGCTATTTTAGAATGTATAAAAAATGAACTATAAGACGAATGAAATGCTGTCATCGTGAGGAGAATGAATTGTGTGTGGAAGTATTTACTCTGCAGACTCTTCAATCGTGGCACAAAATCATTTGTAAACACTGAACGATCCCCGTCCAACCTAAACAGGTTGAAATGGTGCTAAACGTCCATGAAAGTTGGCAGAATCTCCTCTTACAGAGCATGAATAGCAGCTAGCAGGGGTTAGATTGTGTGGTTGTGTGTGTTTTCACCAAGTTGTGTTTTACGGCTTTAATGTAAGGAAGGTTTTAGAGTGCCCAATGACCAGGTACAGGCTCAGAGTGGAAAAATACACGCTAAGCATTTAGCTCGTCTTAGCCTTAAATACATATTCTTTGTAGCGTTTTATACAAGACTCTCCTGAATTTATATTTTATATCGTTTTATTCGTCATATGGTGATACATCCTCAAAATATTGTGATATAAGATAAGGTCCATTTTGCCCAACCCTAATTGATTACTCGATTAATCCAAAAAACAAGCTTCATGTCAATCTACTCAGAAAATAGTTAGTTGAAGCACCACTGAATGGGCAAATCTGAGCTTTGTGGTTTGTGTCATAAGAAACGTGTGTCATTATCATGTTTTTAACTTTAACGATAGAACATGAAGTTATTGACTTCTGGGTATTGGTTACATTTACATAGACATGCGTGATTTTATAATATTCATGATGTTACCTGGTCTCCATGTAAGTGATTGTTGATGTTAGAGATAATGTATAGGCCACTGTACAACTAATATTCCACAATATTGATGAACAAATACATTATAATGCTCAACCGAGTTGTGATTGGTGAGCATGAGGTGTGCTATGATGCCATCTACTCTACCGAGTTGTCACAAAACAAACACAGACATTCCCATTACAATGTGTATGTAAGTGAGTGTGAACAGTTCATGGCATATTTTGCCAACCTTAAAGGAAAACTGCACCTTTTTTTGAATTTTGCCCATCATTCTCAATCCTGATGAGAAACCATATTTTTCCCCTTTTTTGTGCTTTCTAACAACAGAAAACAAGTTGGTGAGCTAGCTAACAATGCACGTCATGGGACCTATCCATTTTGATGTTAAAGCCCTAACACAAAAAACTCAAACGCCTGGCTAGCTGTTTCAGCGTCACGCACAGACAGTAGGGGATATCAAGGTCACAATTTCGCTACCAAGACTCAAGATGCTCGTTTGCTGTCAACACTTTTTTTACCTAAGTACTGGAACACAAGTCTTGTGCTGGAAGACATCGGCATCCCAATAAGAGCGGACATAGTAAGTGTCGCTGTAAGCTCCTGCTCTATGTGAAATCAATGTGCCTAGGAATTAAGTTTTGGTAATCATCCAAATACGGCAAGATACTGTAAGTATTACATGTTATCATCAGTGAACTTGTTAAGGCATGATCACAGCATGTATATCATGTCAAAATAGGTACCTCCCAATTACGTGCATTGTTAGCTAGCTCATATTAGCTTGTTTTCTCTCATTAGAATATACAGTAAAGGGGAAAAACTGTGTTCTTGGTTCATGACATGTTGGACAATGATTGTGGATGATGGGCAAAATTCCATATAAGTGCAGTTTTCCTTTAACATGCCAACATTTCCAGGCTTGCTCACACTTTTTCGTCTTTCAACTGTGGCAGCAACCACACCTCCTTTCTCCATATGCACCCATCTTATTCATGCCAAAGTGCATTCAAGATCCCCGGAATTCCAAACATGAACATTCCCCTCCAATATAATGGGAGGGCAAAAACGGGAATATGCTATTTTTTCCTCCCATGATGCCATACACACCAGTTTTGCCGTTCTGCTGCAATAGGTAACTGGACAGTTGCTAACCTATTTGCCCTGAAACGGATGATTGATTTTTGTGTCACACTGGCCCTGCTGTCGACAGCTGTCACACCCACACCTCACATGGCCTTTGTTTTCCATTGTCTGTCTCATTCCTTTCTAAGGCAACTGGGCATTGTTGTGTTAATAGCAGACCAAACTGCGCTCTCACGACACTCAAATCAGCACAGAGCTGCCAACTTTTGTGTTTGCAATGCAGGAGAGTGTAACACACCAGAAACGTTATAATACATATTTTGACGCTAAATCCCTCACAAACAACTTAAACACCAACAATGTTACATTTACATAATGGACTTCTATAATAACCAAGCTACAGAGATATTGTTATTGTAGCAACAAACACGAAAAACTAAAAATATTTCTCTGGTGGACATACACGATGCCTCGCTAGCCATTCCTGTCAGTCGTCGACGGAAGAATATGCTCATATTCGTTTTTTTTAAAAACCCAAATATTACCCCTGGGTTAGCCCTTTTCTAACCTGAATATTGGGTCATGTATTTGCCTATTGGGATATCTTCATGGAAAGGAATATTGATTTATGTTCTGCGCATGTTCCATTTGAAAGGAATCTTGATTCTTTGACAGGGAGTATTGAAAACATGTCGGTATGCAAAACTGCACATTTTGGGAGCGAGGAGAAAACTGACCATCTCATTAATGTGGTGAAAGAGAGAAAAATGTTTCGTTTACAGACAGTCGGAAGAACACTACTGGTGTTCTTTGTTTTTGTATACAGGAAGGAGAAGCGGAAATGACGCATTGCATCACGACGTCCCGATTGGTTACCCATGTCCCATGTATACAGGAATACCCTGTTTGCTCAGGCATGTAAACGAGTTATTCCGAATGTTTCAGAAACCGGAATATTGACCTTAACCGGAATATGGACTGCCTGTAAACGTAGTGATAGTCTCTGACAATTCCAATCACAGCGACAGTCGAAGTTAATAACTGTGCTATTGTTGTGAAAGCCATCTGCCAGGGCTTTGAAAATACCCCTTTCTTTCTCCATTTCTGCTTAATGTTTGCTTCCGCTTGTCGCTACACTGCTTCCTCACACTACAGTGTCAGCCGAGGGTCAAACAAGACATTTGCACGTTAATTGCGTGCCATAAACAACAGTGCAATTCCAGGAAACTTCCAGTTTGACTATTCTAATTTAAACCCAACCTTTTTACTATTGCCAACTTTTTACTATTACTTCTTCTAGGCGTAGGCTGCACCACATTTTCACATTTATTTTCATCTGTGGTTTTCTTTGTTCACATGTGGTGAGTTAAAAACACCAACCTGCTGCTATTGAGCTAGCAAAGGACAAATATGACATTGAGTTTTCTAATAAGGAGAAGTAGGAGTGGGTGCAGCCTTTTGTTTAATTTTACAGAACACAGCTATCAGATGAACTGAACCAAACTGAACTGCGAAGATGAACTGGGAAACAGCAAATTATTGTTCTGGGGTTTTACTCTTGCGCAAGATGAGATTGAAAAGCTGCACACACCAGACACAATGGCAGAGTAGAATCTTTTAGATTCACACACAGATACAAAGGTACTGATGACTGATTATTTTTCCATCATTGTTAGAGCTTAAAAAATGGAGCATCCAATACCAGACACAAGTACAAGTTAATAGGGCCGTCACAAGACTCTGTGACTCTGTGATAATGTACCTTTAAGAAAACCACAGTGAAAAAATATAAAATATATGTCATGTTGCAGTCTGATATAATTTTTACTACATGACAGTCTCCTGTACTGTGTGGATGCAACCAATCCCACCTACCGAGACAGAGACTGTATGGCTGATAAAAGGACTCACGCCGTTCATTCAGTTGTTACATGGGACAAATGCGCCAAGGTACTGAAACCAAACCGCAGAGTGAACCCTCTTCCTGCCTGCAAAAGTATCCAGTTAATTTTTTACACCCTGGACTGGCCAACAGTTGCAGGATGCATTTAGACAAACAACCATTCACCGTCACAACCTATGGACAATTTAAAGTCACAGACAGAAGCCAGAGTACCCAGAGTAAACCCACACATGCTGAGAACATGCAACAGAGTCAAACCCAGATCTTCCAGATCTCCTGACCACTAGTCCATCGTGCAGCCCTCATCACATTTAGTTTTAACAAAATAATTAGTAGTGCTGCCACGACTTACTCAAACAGTCTACTAATCTAAACGACTAATTGAAAAATGTCAATTTTTATTTGGAATACAAGTCAAGGGCCAATACCTTTTCTGCAAATTAAACACATATGGTCACAGTCATTTGAAACACTGTTCAAGATTATGAGGGTGATGTCATCAGCCCCTGACATGGCCAAAATGAAACCAAAACAGTCTCGTTCGTTTCTGCTTCTTTTGTGCTGTGGTTTATGTTGTGTTCAGTGGGGGAATTCCGCCCACAATGCTGACACCATGGTATGGTGGGGAAGCGGACTGGGAGGGGTTTGAAGCCAACTTGAACTACTGGCCCAAGCAGGGGGTTGGTCTACTGAAGAAATTATATATATATATATATATATGATTCAGTTAATATTAGAAGCTTTTGAAGTTGAAGTTTTAGTTTTTCTGAACAGAGGTATTTGTACAGTTTGGTTTTTCTGAAAGTTTTCAAGTATAAATCAAAATATGTCACAGTATTTCTTAAGGTTATTAATGTTTCATTTTGAAAAGTCATCATAGTGCCTTCTTTTGTGTAGACAGCTGTGCCACCTGACATTTTGGAGGTCCCTGCTGCCAAAACACAAAAAACTACTATTATTTCAATGTAGTGAAACCTTATTGAAAGGGAATTAAATTTAAAGAGCAACGTACGCATGGCATGAATTGATGACATAATTTTAAAATGAAATTATAGACTTGGACACAAAAATATTTATTGACCTTTGAGCTGCTGCCCGGGATGATCTTGCTAGGCTCCGTCTCTCTCCCTCATTCTGAAACACACCACAAGTAATACAATAGTGCAGTCTTATGTTACACCATTAACTCATGGCTGACAATACTTTTGTTTTGTGGCTTACACATTTTTTACCTCTCTGTGTGCCTCTCATTCTAAGAGGGCTGATTGTTGTTGTTAGATATGCTAAAAGCTAGCTTAACTACAACCGGCTCAGCTTGCCATGTCTGCAAAGCGCATTGAAAAGCAGAATGCACACACAGACGACATGAACAGAGTCATTGTGAGATACATTAAGCCAAATGGCTTATTGTGACAATGTAACACTATTAGTGGTCAGCAAACCGCTAACATTGCTGTGAGTTATCGTAAAAACCAAATGTCTTAGCACGTCGCTAGGTAGTGACTTTGTAAAACAATTTAACACTACACTTGACTGCCTCATGAGAATAACATCCTTGTGGAAACATGATGTCAGGGCCCGTCAAGGAGAACATTCTAGTTTCTGTGATTTTTCGAGTGTATTACAGCATTTTAACCTTGTGTATGTTGCATCTCTTTTGAGAAACAAGATAGGATAGATGCACATGTCCAGCATTACCTAAGACTATTAGACAGCGTTTTAAAGTTGGTTATGATTGATACTTTGTCTCTTTCCAAGTTATATTCTTGTTTATCTTTGTAAAATAAACAAGGGTGTCCCCCATTATCTAATATAATGCTATAACAGTGTTTTAAAGTGAAGTAAACATCTTTTGGAATTTGAAATTTTTATCATTGGAAGAATCTATACGTATGCACAGTGTAGGGCCTTGTAAAATCTGTTTTATTTTTTTTTATTTTCTGTTTTATATTCTAAATGTAGTTTTTTTCTGTTAAAATTTTATAATTAAATTTATTCCTTTAACACTGTGTCACCATTTTTGTGTCAGCGAATAACAAAATCCTCAAACTATCATAGCCTTGCGTGTGGTTAAAGGAAACGTAGGTATAGATACAGTTGTAATAGCTTTAAGCAATTTTTTAGGATACCATTAGTCAGGATGTGTGTCCCTCTTATTTTGAAGGCTGGAAATGTTTTTTTGTTTTTGACTGTTGCTAAGTGAGAGAGCTACTGTAGCCAAGTGTCTTTTCCAGCCGTGGCTGTCCTTCTTGTTTCAAACACAACTTGCACAAAGGCGGCAGCCATCCTAAAGCGCTTGGTTTCATTAAAAGCACTAAAGCACAATTCATACAGCCTGAGTGGCACAGACACAGCTCCTTGGCCTGCGCCGCTAAACTGGGCCAACCCAGCTAGCTTGCACTGGCTATTGCTGTGTTAGCTCACACTCGGTGACGAGTAAGAGTTTCAAAGTGTTCCCGTTGACTTAACCAATGTTTCCGGTTACCGCCTTGACATGTGGAGTTCAGGTTTGTTGGTGCTTGTGAGGACATACTACCTCTATGAATGAACCGTCTGCTGGGGAAATATTTCTCCATACTTGGTTCCCTCTCGTCATGATTAATTATTTTCATTCACAAATTCTGCAAGATTCGCATTTACCAGTAAATTCAGTTTTTATTGGCCAATTCTGTGATTCTATCCACGATTTTGTTAACGCGGAAATGATAGTGTCCGAGATAGGGCTGGGTGATATATCGATATATTTTTTTAATATTGATATTTCTTTTAAGCACGTAATGATATAGACTGGATTTGATGCGGAGGTCTCATGTTTCAAGATGGCGCCGCTGGAGTGCAAACTAGTTACAGCAGCTCCGTGTCTCCTGCTGAGTTTTTAGTGTTTAATAGTTTTATTTATTACTTCCTCATTACTTATTCCTTATTACTTCCTACAGCTATGGATGTTCATCTTATGTTTGTAGCTTGCCGTTTGTAGCTTGTTTACACTCTGGAGCAGCTGTTAGCTTTGAGCATCCCATCCTGCGCCGAGCAATCACATATCCCTGTGGAAATCTGGAGGTGGAGAGAGTGCATAGCGAAAAAGACAGAATAAAGGTTGCCGTATAAAGACTGTATCAACCATGATTACCGTCTGTCCTCATGGGGAACGCGAGATGGAAGCACTAACGGCGCTAACCTGGGTGCAGAAACTACCGAGTGCAGCGTGATTGCACTGAAGATTGAACATTATATTTAACTTATTCTATATTAATTTAAAAAAGAGAATATACTATTTTATTTCAGTGGCTATTTCTTAAGAGTGTAGGCATAGACCGATATGGAATTTTCAGGCCGTTACCGTTTTGTTTCCATCACCCTTAACCGATGGCCGATTATGGACTGTTGATTTTGCTTGGGCCAACATTTGTGGCCGATACTGCTTTTGCTCCCTCAATTTACATTTACAATTGGGAGGCAGTTTTAAGGATGAAGCATCCAGCAGCATTCCTGTTTTTCAGACCCACAAACTAAACTATATTTTCAAGCACATATAGTGCATGCAATGGCGTTCATGTTTCCTATTTCAAAGCCAGTGGCAATATTTCAACTAAGTTTAACTGTTAGAGGCTGAAAGTTTAAGACTTACCCTTGTTGTGGGTAATGCAGCTTTACCACTCTTGCAGTGGGGAAGGGCTACCGCGTCTGCATGTGTGTTTTCCGGCAACACATAGCTGCCCACGGATGCCTGTCTGTAAATCATGCCGCTGAAAAATACATCAGCGAACCCACATGTGTATCGGACCAATATATCGACCGGACGATGTACCGGTCGATCCTTGTAAGAGGACACATATTTGGCTTTGATTTTTGTCTAAATTCAGTTTATGGCGAAAATATCAGATTACATATTCGGATTACATACTCTATCTCGATATTCTACCTACATATATCGGCATACGACTTTTATTCCACATCACCCAGCCCTAGTCCTAGATGTGTCATTAAGTTAGCGCTCAGCCAAATGTAACAAGTATAAATAAAAGCCCTTGGTGATTAAGGTTGCAGACGAGACGGAACATGTTTTTAATCTGACAAATCTCAAGTAACTTTGATCAAATGTAGAGTTGGTACAGCTTCTGCTTTTACATTAAGACAACGGCAGCTATTCAACCCTGATAGAAAAACTCCACGTCACTTGCTGACACTGAAAACACAGTTTAGGTTGGATTGCAATGTGTGCCTACAGCACTTAACGTGCGGTCCCAATAACACCTGGCAATGCCTGTCACTGTGTTGTCATTCATATTCCCATTGGCTGCTATGTTCTCGTGAGACAGCTTTTCCCCAAATGAGAAATCTTGTCACGTTTTAATCTTGTGATATGCTATGATACACGTGGTACGTGTTGGACCACAGTTCTAACACACTTAGACCTCTGGGTTTTAGCTTGAGGCAATACACCTCTTGCCACACCTTACAGATATCTTCAAGTTCAGCGTTTGAGAGTGCAGCTCTCTCAAACCCCCTCCTCGGTGTGAAAATGAAACCTGACCCAGAGACAATATTGTTCAAATAAAGTGTTGTGCAGAAGGCGGTTTTACTGTGACAGAATGGTAATAATATCCCAGCAAGTGTGTCTTGAGGACAAAGCCAGACAGCTTCTTGGGAGACACGGTGTCCATGGTTTTTCATTTTGTGTGGATGCCCCTCCCTCTTGGACTGCAAAATGGCTGGTCTGTTCTAATGGAAGTGGAGAATCTGTTGGGCCTGCTGGTAATTTGAGCCTGCTTTTCATAGTCAGAGCCATGAAGAAGGAAGGCAGAGGGGAGGATGAATGGTAAAGAAATGCTTCCTAATGGAAAAACTTCCATACTTCACTTTTTTTTTGTTTTTTTTCCTGTTTTTGTGTGTTTCCTTTTGAAAAGTTAGGACGAGAAAGGGGCTCATCCAGGATGCTTCATGAGCCATGAAGTCTCTTCTGTAACCATAGCTCAAAATAGTTTGTGTTGCTCACTCCCAGTGTCAATCCATTATTGGCTTGATGTTTGTTTGGGCAGCGATAGTTCAACCGACCTTGAAATGTGGAAGCTTCCATCTTTGTTCTAGTTGCCATTGGGAGAGAGGACAAGGCTGTAGCTAGAAGGTTGTACTGCTCTCAATTTTGATGCGACATTAACAGGAGAACCTGGGGTTTTCATGCTCTTCTTAGTACAGCCGTCCCTCGCCATTTAGTGGTTCACATCTTACGGCTTCACGGCATCAATTTTTTTCTGAAATATATTCATAAATCATGCAGTTTCTTGTTTGAATTAGGCCTATTGTTAGTCAAAACAAGGGCTCGATCGATTAAAGATGAATCGAAGTTTGCCTGTAGTTAACTCATAATTAATCACATTTAATCGCAGATGAGAAAAGTTTTGAATTCGTAGGGTTAGTTTTGATTCTCAAGTATGATAATTACATAACATTTTTTTGTCACGGGATGTCAATTTTGGAAATATGGGCCATTACTTTATTCAAAAAATAATATACAATTAGAAATTCCCAAGTTTTTGCATGTTTGACATTACTTTTAACATACCTTCTAACTTTTTCCCAGGCTGCACAGTACTATGACAGTACTATTTCTACTACTATAGCGTAGTTTTATCCTTTTTCTTGTCACATTTAATTCCAAATGTTGATACTATGTGGGAATGCATAAAAGTAAGATTTGATTATCTTACACAACCTCTCTGAAATGTAAAGTCCAGGCTTGTGCTGGTGGATGGTGGCTTCAAAAATAATATATAAATCCCCCAGTTTTTGAATGCTTAATGCAAGCGACAATCTGTCCCCCTTTCTTTGACAGTCTCTGAACGTACCTTCTCCTGTTCTCACACGCTGCACAAATAGATACTTTAATACTTTTTATTCATCTCCTAGAGAAACTCATACCGATGGACTACTATGCTGTATTTTACCTTGTTCTTTCACTTCATGTTTGCTCCTAAATAAAACAAAACAAAATAATTGTTTGACACGGAATCTCATGGAAATGGACATAATGCGAATTAATGTTGTCTTCGTTGTGAGGAGAAGGAGCGTTTGTGTAGAGGAGTATTTCCCTGGTGGATGGCTCAATTTGGCGGACCTAAACGGTTTGACAAGGCGATAAACACCGGCGAAAGTTGGTGGAATCTCCTCTTACACAGTGTGAATGGAAGCTAGCGAGGGCTAGCTTGGTTTAGCATGCTTGTCTGGTTGCGTGCGTAACTCAAACTCTTGTGAATGTTGTCATTGTGAGAAGGAACGTTCATATGAGGGAGCTTTTCCTCAGCGGTTGGCTCCGTCATGGCAGATACAAACCCTATACAGTCCCCAGTTGAGTTCTTTTCAAATAAGGAATACAATATTATAAACTGTATTGTAACATTATTGTCTTTTTAGAAAAAAAGACATTGCAAATGTCTTTCATGTGTTCTATTTGCTCTGTGTTAAATCCACCATCATTTGACTTTTAGCATGAATGACTATGTTAGTTTTAATGAAATAAGCAGTGTTGACGGGGCTCACGGTGTTGGTGACATAAAAGTTTCAGTGCAGGAATGGAGCATTAGAAGGTGAAGCAGAAGGGCATCAGATTGATGAATGCACTCAGGAGGAAGATGGGAGCCTGAGGAGTGTGGGTCAGTGTTTCACAGTGTCGTCGTCACAGTGTAGTCACATAAGAGGTCAGGGCCTCATGTTGGATGACTCATCCCTCCAGGCCTCTAAGACGAAGGCACCCCCTGCTGGATATCTCTGTTAATGCAGCCAAAGCAGATTCTAGTTTAAAAAGGTCATTGCTACTGAATCTTCTTATAATACTAAATATAATGCTAACTATGATCTCTTGAAGGGAGATTCAGTTTTGTATGACCTTTTGAATTTTCCTCTTCCTGTTTATAACTGGCATTGTCCCCAAATTATACATTGAAATGAGTCTTTGAAGCCTTTCCAATGCTGCATTTTTCTTAAACTTTCACTGTTTAAAGTACCTGCACTATACTGTAAATGTGGTGGCATCCTAAATCTCCATCTATATGTCTTCAACTGTCTCTATTCTCTTGTCCGTCCCCAGGTCCCCCATGACAGTCAGCCGTGGGCTACGGCTCAGCGGCGCCCCACCATTGGAGTGGTTTGTCACTGTAGTTGGAGCACTGTGATTTCTCTACCCTCCGGCGACCCCCACCACCTCCCCTCCCCCCCCATCCCATCCTGTCCCTCCCATCCCCCCGCCCCCTTTTCCCTCCCCCCTCTTCCCCTCCCTCCCAAGCACCGCTGTGCTGGACGTCATGAGCATAGTAATCGCTCTCGGAGTCAACACACCTGAGACGTCTTACACAGAAATGGCTGCTGGATCAGAGTAAGTGTGTCACTTCTGTCACCACACAACCCTTCCACTCCTGAACCCATGTACACAAAAAAGTGACAAGTGTTACAGGCAATTATTTTTATGACTATGCACTATAGTGGGTCCTCTAGATTTACAGCTTTGCGGGGGGTGTATATGTGTGTGTGTGTGTGTGCTTGTGCAGCCCTTGGTAGGAATAAGATTTGGCTGATTTTCAATGCACTGGTACAAAAATATGCACACTGTAGCAGACAATGGCTCCTCCACGGTTACAGATATGGTCCAAAATTTTGTTTTCCGATAATGCAAACATTTTACGTGGCTTTTAAATACTGCATTGTTTCCCAGAGGACTACAATACATGTGTGGCGTGTATGTTGTGGGCATACTAGATGATGTCATCGTCTAGTTTGCATAATTGGCCATGAAACAAAACTCAGTGTTTGTGTGTTGATGGCTAAAACTGGTCTTTGGTTTGTGGCATGAAGAATGAATGAACATGATCTCATGCTTATTTAGCAACAGAATATTAAATTATTGACAGGTGAGGTTTCGTTCAGTGCAGCAGTAGTAGACACGTGTGCCTCATCACAAGCACGGGCAATTGAAAAAGCATTCACGATGTTACTTGGGCCCCATGTAAGTGTGTGCTGATTTTAAAGCTCATATTCATGTCTTTGGACTATATTTCAGCATTGAATGGAGTTGCCACTGGAGTACCCAGCATGCTTTGCAGGCATTTTAAGTGTCGTACTGATGTTGGAGTCTCTTTACAAATTATTACTGACGACAGCTAAGGTATGTGTGTGTATGAGTGTGATCATCCACCCAATGCCCCCGACCCACATTGTACACACATGCTGTGCACATTCATGTGTGTGCGTTCCAAATGTGGAGAAGCGATCACACGACAGTCAGCTACGCTGGCTCGCGTGCATGCGCATGTGTCAAAGCCACATCGGCCCAGCCGCCACCCCAAAGCTGTAAACCTAGAGGAAACAGGGGCAGCACATGGATTTAACCCAGGACACGGCAGGCATTTCCTCCTTGTCCTTGT
Organism: Doryrhamphus excisus; assembly: GCF_037039965.1. Lineage (NCBI taxonomy): Eukaryota > Metazoa > Chordata > Actinopteri > Syngnathiformes > Syngnathidae > Doryrhamphus > Doryrhamphus excisus. Next base: position 7,450,203 of record NC_136374.1, read on the forward strand.
CAGGTTGGAGAACCCAGAGGGAATAGTCAAGGTTGTTCACTGTCGAGGGTGGGACAGATCCTCTTTAAAGCAAAACAAATTGACATTAAAATGCCACATGAATACAGCTTTTATGATGATTTGTTTTTTCACACAATCATTTGAACAATTTTAGCCCTGAGTCAGTTGAAGCAAGCCCTGCAGTGAATGAGAAAAACTTCAACAACCACAGCTGTGGAAGTGCACAAAGTCATGGGTATCGGGGACTACCATACGCTGTGAGTACAAAGGAATACTTTCCTATCAACATTTGCAAAGTATTACTTAACATGTGTGCCACTCAGTTTAGCTCATTATGAAGTGTGAAAGTATTAAGTGTAAAAATGTATAATTTTAATGAAAATGGACAGAGTAAAAGTGAAGGTCTTTATACACCAGGGATGGTTCCAGAAGTAAATATTAGACATTAAAATATTCACCTATTCACACTCCACACTTCAAATATGCACAGTATTTCATTTTGGACTTGATTTAATCAAACCTACTATGGACAGCATTTCCCTTTATACTGCCTTGCTTCTAATTCTGTCATTTCTACAAGGGGTTGTGAAGACCGGAAAATCTATCAGTGTCATTTCATGACTCTTGAATCCAATCTCAGCAATGTAAATGTACGTAAAACTCACAATATTTCTTTTACACACAGCGGATCATTGAAAGTTTATGTCTTAATCTACATGTAAATGCAATCACCAACTTTCCATGTACTCATTTTTCCTCTATTAAGCAGAATACCTTTATAGTCCCAGTAAATATGCCGGAAAAAAAGAAAACTAGAGTGCATCCTAGAACATTTTTTTCTTGACACATTTCATAAATGTTTGTTGTGTTGGCACATTGGTTGTAAAAACTGTGCCATGTATAACTGCAACGAAAAGAATCATTTTATCCATGCTTTATTGGTTTAATTTTAGCGAAAGCTTACGATCCATCTACTGAATGGAGTTGGACAAGCAACAGTCCTGTTATGTGTTCATGAGCCAAGACGAACACAGTGTGCAAAGTCTAAAAAGCATAATCTAGTTGGTGCTATGAATGTATGCACCTCTAATACTAGTGTAAATGAATGTATGGGAATCACTGTTATAATATTTCCGATATTCTGCTTAATTGCATGGAAACTTGTGAACTAACAGCGTGGTAAAAATACCGCCATGGTGTGTGAAGACCTTTATGATTGTAATAATATAGCACATGTGTATTGTGTTGTAGATACCACAGTCTACTTCTGTTATTAACAGCTGTACTGTTTCACATGACTGTTTTGCCCTCATTTTCATTCGTCTCCATTTTCCGTTTCCCTTTTTTGCCTGAACACCCGTTGTTTGAAGATGCAACAGTCTTCCGTTGTGTGTTGTCAGGATCACAACTACGGTGCGCCCCCTCCTCCCACCCCACCCGCTTCCCCACTCTCTCAAACCATCATCCCTCGACTGGATATCAATGGCGTGTTACGCAGCTCCCGCTATCTTGAAAGCACAGAGGACAACTCGGTGGACAGCGATAGCTCGTCAGAGGAGGATGGGGCCGTAGCCGGCTGGTGTCACTGCACTCTGATGCCAGACGGCTTGCTTATTAAATGTGACCAGTGCAGGTGAGCTGTGGCCAAATCCACCCAGTCTTTATTCTTCTTAAATTCCGGAACGCAGGGGGGGGGCTTGGCTGTGGCACCAAGTAAATAATAATATAATAAAAGCAGACGAGAAAAAACTAATGCGCTAATGGTAGTATGTCCTGTATTAGTTTGTGACTAGCTGTAATTGGTTAGCATATTTAAGTTGTTTCTTTGCAAGCATTCACGATTTACAGTCATTAGTTCAAATTGTCCATGTTGTTTAAATATACCAATATGTTTGCCATGTTTGTTGTCAGCTAATGTTTTGCTCCTCGTCTCGTTTTAGGGGTCTTGATAGGCGGAAAGGCACAGACAGCCAGCACAGGAAAAATGAAAATGTCTCAGGTATTTGCTCCTTCAGTACTTTGACTCATTTCTAGCTATTAGCAAGAAGACAACAGATTTTTGGGCAGGAATAAATCACACACTGATGCTTGCAATGCTGTTTTATGTTTGTTTTTTTTTTAACCAACATGTTGGATTGTGCAAGTGTGACGATGTGATGTTTCCTCAGCCGGAGAGAGCAGTGGCACGGAGAGTGGTGATGAAGAGGTATCCCCTTCCACTGTCTCCTACACGGCCACCCAGCATACGCCCACTAGCATCAAACTCACCGTCAACAGAGTCAAAAGGAGTAAATCCAAAAAGAGGAAAAAGAGTACAGAGAAAACCCGTGGCACACCAAAGGGCAAGAAAGTCAAAGTAGGTTTTATCTTCATGTTCATTACAGTTCTTGTATTTAAATAATCTTTTAAATATTGTCTTATTTGAATCCCTTTTTCTATTTTATCCCCAGGCATTTAGAGAGGGCTCTCGGAAATCTATGAGGATGAAGGTTAGTTTGATGTATTTGTAGTACACAAGTCATGCTGAAGTTAAATGACCTGAATAAAAGTCGTATAATATCCGTTTTACTTGAGAAGTATAAAACTTTCTTGGCTTGATTAGCACAGAGCATCTTAGTATTTCTTTCCAATAAAAAAAATAGCACTAGCATTGGTTTCTGTTGTGTGATCTCTTGATCTCTTGTATGAAGAACTCAACCACAGAGGCAAGCGTGCTGGATGAGAACACAGCAGAGGGATGGGAGAGTCGAATCCGCCAGTGGACGGACCAATACGAGGAGGCTTTAGCCAACCAGTACAGCGCTGATATCCAAACGCTGCTCCAGCTTCACCGCACCGTCAGCACCTCGGTTGTGAGCGCAGAGAGCGGCGCCACAAGGCCCGCACCTGCAGGACCGACCTCGGTTGACAGCATGGACACCATCAATCGCACTGAGCTGGCCTGTAACAACACAGTACTCGGCTCGCAGATGCAGGTCAGCCCCACAATCCAATTCATTGCATCCAATGAATCCAATGAAAGAATGTCTTGGATTTGTCAGGTTTTATTCTACATGATTGGACACGTTGTCCATAAAGTCTCTTGAAGATGCGTTTCACTGAAACACATGAAATGTATTTGAACGCACACTTGCATATTTCATCTCATTGTTGTAATCAGTGTTGTGAAATGGCAAAGACAGTCCTATATATTAGGTGTATATTAATATCTTGTTTTGTGCTGTTTGTAGCTGCAGTTAGGGCGAGTCACACGTGTGCAGAAGCACAGGAAGATCCTCCGGGCCGCTAAGAACCTGGACCCAGACGCCCTGATCATTGAGTACCGAGGGAAGGTCATGCTCAAGCAGCAGTTTGAGGTCAATGGGCACTTCTTTAAAAAGTAAGATCATGTGAAAGCGTAGGAATATGGGACTGTTATATGATATCAGTGAAAGAAATGGAAAGAAACAAAGAGCTTTGTGGTCATCTTGCGAAAATCACATGTCATCATGACAGATGCACAAAAACAATAATCCAGGCAACACTTTGACGGGAGTTTCTTTTTGCACAACCACACTGATCCGTAGCATTCTCTGATGGAATTCTCTATAAAAGATAGGGATTTTCAACTGAGGGAATATGCAACATTTGCTCACGTTTTGAGCTGAGCATCAGAATAAAATGTAATTTGAAATATGAATTAGACCAATGTTAGCAGAAGCATAAGTCACAGCAGTCAGAGTACTCTGCCTCAATTGCATTAGTCTTACTACATTGCATCTTTAGAAAATTTTCTGGATGACTAAGCACAACATCAATCAACTGCTACAAAAGATTTATTCTAACAAAAAGGAAATACTTCTCACAAAGGAAAAACTCATCACAAAAACAACACTGTCATCTAGTGGCCACCACCATGTACAGCATGTGATATACTCTATATAGCAGTAAAATATGAGAAGGTTTGAAAAATCATCAAAGAGCATATACTCATATACATACTAGAAGTGAACATACTCTTGGATTTTGGCAGATTTTTCCATTCAGTGTCATGTTTTATTTTATTTTTCCAATGCAATATGTCATGGGACAAAAACTGCAAATGGGACCGCAATTTGAACACCCCTCACAATCCTGTTTTGTTTTTTTTTATGCTTTCTTCTAGGCCCTACCCTTTTGTGCTGTTTTACTCCAAGTTTAATGACGTGGAGATGTGTGTGGATGCAAGGACCTTTGGGAATGACGCCCGCTTCATTCGAAGATCCTGCACACCAAACGCAGAGGTCAGTCATTATGAGGCTGAAAATGTGTTTCCCTTCAAGGTTTTTTTTGTGGGTCTTTGGTGAGTCATGCAGTGTTTACTACTTTCCCAGGTGCGACACATGATTGCTGAGGGGATGATCCATCTGTGTATTTATGCTCTCAGTGAAATCACAAAGGATGCTGAGGTCACCATTGCATTTGATTATGAGTTCAACAGCTGGTCAGTACTGCTTGTCACATTCTGCTTTGGTTCAGTTAAGCCCTACATCAAAACCTCTTTTACCCATTGATAAAATCACAATGAGACATGAAGTGCATAGGGAGTAAGTGTCACAGTAGTGCATTACATGGCACAAACAACACATTATTATTCTTACTGTTTTTTATTTTTTATTTAACATGTTCTCCAGTTAATACCTGCCTTCTGTTATCAAAATCCTTCAGTAACTACAAAGTGGACTGCGCTTGCTACAAGGGGAACCAAAATTGTCCGGTGCAGAAACACAACATGAGCCCCAGGGAGAGCCTACTGAGCCCCCCCTCTGTACCACCACCCTCCCCTTTGGTCGGTGCTGAGACCCGGCAGAGAAAGGCCCGCCGGAGAGAACTGGAGGGTTCCCTGGGCGGAGATAGCAGCCAGCCCGTCCAGCACCGGGAGGCCAAAGAGGTCCAGGGAAACAGTGACGCTGAGGTACGCTGATTGTGGTTTTTTTTGTTTTGTTTTTTTTTTTGTGATCACAAAGCTTTTATTAATAAACATTAAATCTCAGAGGTCTACAGTAGGATTTTTCTTCTTGTGCCGATTCATTTATATGTCACCGTAAAAACTGGTTAATCTGCCATAAGTTCCCTTTTTTCAGTACAACTTCACATGTCTGTACACGTATAGTGGCATGAAAAAGATAGTCGGTGTGGTATCAATATGCGAGATGTTAATGTTAATAATGTTGCTTAATATGCCCATCAAATTATATGTAATTTGAGCATAGTTGGAGCTTTTCAGAAGGCACTATGGACGGAATAAGTGTTTCCTATTATTACTGCTTAATGCAGTACTGGACTCTCTGTTTATCTGTTTCTAACTTTAGAACACACAGAGATGTGAGAGATGTGTTCACGTCTTGCATAAGGATAGTGGATAATGATACTTTCAAGTAAAACCAAGCTGGTGCATTGTCTGCAGTAGAGTTAGTGCCAGGACTCCATTCTGAATTCTATTTTATTCTGTGGGGAAATGTTTGGCGGTCCAGATGTGGCACAGGCTTGGTGCATTTCCCCACATCAGTCGTCCACATGGTGACAGTGGTTACTTACCCTTCCTCCTCTCCCCCTGCAACCAAATGGGCTGTAATGCCTTGATTGCTTGATACACAGCTTTTTTTCCACCAATAGCAAGTTGTCTTCTTTTGTTGCATGCATTTACTTGGGCTTTGCAAGCCAATACCTTGCTGTTCATATGGCACCAAAAGTCCATCTAAATGTGTAACCAAGATGAAATTCTGGCAAATATTATTGATAATAAGTCTGGTTTTACTGGACCCTTTTACACTTTTCAAAGACTTGTATGCAGTGTGAAGGCTGCACTTTACACAGTAGTTAGGAGGGACAATGCTCATGCAATGCTACCTCACACTGGGGCACTCTTGGACTGATGTGTCCACAAACCCAATTACTCATCTGCTGTGTGTGTGTGCGCGTGTCTGTGTGTGTCAGGGGACGCTGGATGAGGTGAAGCTGGAAGACTTGGAGGAAGGAGAGGTGGATGAAAATGGGATTGCCATTGCCAGTAAAAAGGTATGATATTTATTTTCATTTCTATGTTGTCCATTTGGGTATAAATGGTGAGATATTGCAAAACATTCCCCACTAATGTTGGGAAATTGTGTGTGTGTGTGTTTGGCTGCAGACATTTAACAGTCTGGAAAGGAGGCGAAGGAGAGCATGGACAGAAGTAAAGGAGGATGGTGTGGAAACAGAAGAGGGGACAGGAAACACCCCCCTGCCCCAGAACGCTGGGTTAGGAATCAGCACACGACGAACTACCTACGTCACAGTCAGTATCAGTATGACAAACCTCCTAATTGTTCTGCTTCCTATACCACATGTTTCACTCACTACATTCTCCTGCTGCTCGTTAGGAAGCACCATCCCTTGAAGAAAAGACCTCATCACCAAACCTGCCTGCCCCAGTTGCCCCTCCTAAACCTGCACGGCCTTCCAAGCCTCGCCCCAAGAGCCGAATTTCTCGCTACCGTTCCAGCTCATCCCAGCGTGCCAGACGGCAGCGCCAAGCGCTTGCCCAGCAAGCGGCTGCTGCGGCTCCTTCAGCAGACCAAAGTGCCGGTCTGGATGAGGAGGGTCCTCATGGCCTGTATGGTTCTGAGTCGGGGCAAGGGGAAAGCGGGCTAGGCGCTGGTCGTCTCCTGGATGGAGATGGCCCGAGTCTTAACTGTATTAACAGAGGCAACCTACGCTACCCCAAGACCAAGAAGGTGAGAGGTTTGGTTGTTTAACACATGCTAAAAAAGTTACCTTGTGGAACATCACGTGGTTAGATTTTGACTGGCCACAAATGAATTTTGCACTGCCGGTTTTCCCTCGCCCATAAACATGTCATAATGCTCTTGATCTGCCAAAGAATAAGATGATGGAGAAGGAGGCATTAATGTTACAGTTCTCACCATTATTGCGTGTGTTCAGTATCTGGTGACAGAATGGCTGAATGAAAAGATTCCTGGAGGGGAGAAGGTCCAACAAGAGCTGCCTGTTGAGCGACCGCTGCGGATAACCACTGACCCAACGGTGCTGGCCACCACCCTCAACATGTTGCCAGGTCTCTCGCACTCATCCGTTATCTGCACCGCGCCGAGACACTATGTACGCTTTGGCTCGCCCTTCAACCCCGAGAGACGCCGTCCACGTCCACTGCAGATGGACGGCACCTATGGTTGCTTTAAAAAGGTGAGCAATGTGGCAAGATAATGTAGTGACAGCAAGAGGGGTGTTAAAATAAGTACTTAATCCTTGCAAATATATAAACAGTCCAGTCTTTCTGCTTTGGGAAAGTTTCTCTCACCAAAATCCCTCTTGAGATGTATGCAACGAAATATCTGACCTCTGTGCTTGCCAACAAGACTTTGTACACCAACTACAAAACCACCTTTTGTAGTGCCATCGAATACTTTCATTCATTCATTCATTTTCTACTGCTTTTCCTCACGAGGGTGGCGGGGGTGCTGGAGCCTCTCGGCCGAGAGGCGGGGTACACCCTGGACTGGTCGCCAGCCAATCACAGGGCACATATAGACAAACAACCATTCACACTCACATTCATACCTATGGACAATTTGGAGTGGCCAATTAACCTAGCATGTTTTTGGAATGTGGGAGGAAACCGGAGTACCATCGAATACTTATTTACCTCAAATATTAATTGATCTATAACCTGTATTTTGTCTGTTAAAATAAATCTACCATAAACATGTTGGACTGAGCCAACACTTATGCATGTGTGTATCTACCTAAATGACGTGTACTCAGTCCAATACACAGGAGTACATAGCACAGGGGTCTCAAACTCAATTTACTTGGGGGCCACTGGAGCTAGGGTCTGGGTGAGACTGGGCCACATCAGGTTTTCCAAAAAAAAAAAAAAAAAAAAAATGCATTTATTAAAAACAGAAAAATATACAAACTTTTTCAGTGCTTTGGTTCCGATTTTTTACCATAAAAGCGCTGATAAAACATTCCACTGTTCTCAAATATCTTAATTTTTATTTTTCTGCACAAAATACGATGAAATATAAATAAACAAATCAAGAATTAAGAAAATCAATCAGTAATAAATAAATATAATAATAATAAAACAGCAAATAAAAACTTAATAAAATCAACAAAGCATTATTAGAGCCCTGTAGACATGACAAAACACGATGACATAGCACCTCGCATGCAAAACTAGCTTCCGTACTAGTCAGGTCTATTAATTTCCATTTCTGTGAATGCAGGTGTATGATACGATATAGTCATGACTGTCACTGTTGTATCTTAATGCAGAGATGGATCAAGCAGGTGGAGGATGAGAGCTGTTCAGCCAGTGTGGAGGACGGCACAGAATCCACCTCCTCCCAGCAAAGCACGAGCAGCAGATCCACCCCAAACCCCCTGTCCAGCGGTACACATTTTATAATCCTCACTTGGACTCTTACATATTACTGTACTTTGTCAGCTGAATTATCTACAACATGATTAAATAGTACATAGAGGAATCTGTTTTGAGTGAAGTATACTAGCGACAACACAAAATGGCTAATTCCTGTGTGTCTTAAAATGGCAGAGCTCAACGCACCTTTCAAGAAGCGCCATGCCAAGTACATGACCGAGATGACAGCAACTCCCTCTGATCACCTTCTTCGCCCATTGTCACCCATCACCCCGCCCCTTCCTGAGGACCCCATACTTCCATTGCTTAACAACCCTTTTATTAGCTCCTTGCTGCCCAACGGCCTTGCATACTCACCCATGCCCTCACTGCCCACCAGCCGCTGCAACACACCGTTGCAATTTGAAGTATGTATGAGTTCACAGTCCACATACACACACATGTGTATCTTTATCGTAAGAAATAAACGGAAAAAAATAACATGAAGGTTATATAGATTAAGATCAATGGGGAATCAAATACTTATTTTCCTACTGCAAGCAATCAACATCCAACATCAAAAAATAGAAAACCACATGTAACACTTGCCTGTCACTTCACAAATGTTGACCTGTGCAAAGGACAGTGTAAATGGACTCATTTGTATTATGTGGGACATGTGTGTATGACACCGGGAAGTGTTTAACGGTGGCTGCATTTATCTTTAGAACATATCATCCCCTGAGGCATCACCTGTTCACCGGCCGGAATCCATCTCTCCCGAGGTACGTTGCTGCTGCTGAGAGCGGACATACATCACCAAGGAGTTATTTCCATATTTAGTATGTTTTTAACAGTGGTGTTTCCTTTCTCCCCTGCCCTACTTCTGCACTGTCAGCCATGTCTTCAAACAGACTTTGATGTCCCTCGGACCCAGTTCCCAGATCTTTCACTGCCCTCGAGTTTGGAGAGTCCCATGGCTGGGGCTTCAGATGACTTTTCCATCCCTGGAACTTCTTTAGGCAACGATTCCCATGATTCATCATCTGCGGGAATCAGTTCCTTCAAGCAAGTGTCCACTTCCACTTCGGAGCGAGCCCTCAAAACCAGGGAGCAGGCCTTCAGGACAGAGTTTAACCTTATATACACGTGCTCACCCCTCAATGCTAACTTGGCAAACCACGTGTCCACGGACCGACGTCTGTCTCTGTCACAAGGAGGGCTCTCTCCCGCGCAGTCGTTCCATCATTCTTTGAGTAGCCAGGGGCCACTTGGGGATGTTGGGACCAGTTGTATGTCGCCTTATAATGAACTTCATTACGGAGGAGGCTACCCAGAGAGTGACACACCTCCACACACCAGCAACCCGCCACAAAAAAAGAAGGCAAGTTCACTGCATTTGACCATTCACAAACCAGCACTTTTTGTGTTTAGTTCAGGCCAAGTGGGTGAAAAACCAAGCAGTATGCATTTCAGAACATTTTTGTGTGAATATATGAAATGATTTAGCCCTCCTCCCCCTCCACTACCCTCTTATCCCTCAGTCTCTCCCTACTTGATACTTTTTGCCAAGTCTCTCTTCCACTTTTCTTCCAAGACAGAGGGCCACCCAGCATACCATTAGTCTGCTGACAGGGAGGCCAGATTACCAGGCTATAGCTCTAAGAAGTCAATACAAGGCTGTTCAAAATATGGTGAATATTCTCCCGACGACTACATCTTTAGAAGTGTGCATGTAAATATTGTTCCTTTTTATTTATTTGTTTTTGATCCATCTGCATAAAGCACCCACCCCATGCACCAACAGCTCTGCCCCTTAACCCCGGCGGGCCGGCTATGATTCTCATGATGAAACTGGGTTTTACACCGCCTTCAGTTTGTGTTATACATGTGTTGTACATAAGGCTTAGTTCACTGCCATTTGACTGATATACACTAAATCAGAATACCATTGTAAACACAGACGGTAGACCCATCACAAACGAAAAAACTAAATGCGACTCCCATTTGAAGCCTCGCAGTCTTCTGAAGCAAATTAATGGCCCTCTTTCATTGACAATGATTGAGCAAATGTACTCCAGTAAAATACAAAGTCCACACCAAGTTCCACATCTATAGAGACACGCTAACCGCTGCTGCACACTTTTTTTAATCAGTTCTATTAGATGCTCATATGTGGCACATATCGATTGTAAATGTGGTTAGCATTGATGCCACTTCACGCAACCTGAACTGTGAACTTTTGATTGACACATCACTCAACCCAACACCCAAAATTTGAATGCTTTTACAGTGGCACAATACAGGGTTACTACATTAGTATGGAATTTCCAGGTCTGGGAGAATTATGTAAAATGGAAATTCAAGTATGGAAAAATTATTATATTCCAAGACTGTGACCACATGCGGCAGCTTGGAAGTACAAAGCCTGGCTGGCTCCAAGGGGTTGTTTACTAGTTGACAAAAAGCCAGTATCTTCAATGACGATAAAGGGCTGATCATCAAGCTCCATCATTTCCATGATGACAGAGATGATGATCACAGATGGCTCAAGCCCACGGGTCAGCTGTGGCGAACCTTTTAGGAACAAGGCCCATGCATCGTAGAAGCACTGGCGTTTTAGGTGGATGATGTTGATGTGTTGAAGCTCAATGGGCTTTTTTTCCTAGTCATGGTAGCATTCAGTGCAACTGGTTGTGCTACCAGTAGACTTCAAGGCAGCTCTGCATAACTTAAAAATGGCTTGGCTTTTGTCCATTACTGGTCAAGCTCTAGTCTTACCCTCACCAATGTTCATGAGCTTTGGGTAGTGACCGAAAGGACAAGATCTTGGGTACAAACAAGATGCGTTTCCTCCGTAGGGTGGTTGGGCTCTACCTTAGAGATAGGGGCTGTCATCCGGTAGGGGCTCGGAGTCGAGCCGCTGTTCCTTCGCATTGAGAGGAGCCAGATGCGTCGGCTCTCTCATCAGGTCAGGATGCATCACTGGTGAGGTGGTCAGGGTATGTCCAACTGGTAGGAGGCCTCGGGGAAGACTCAAGACACTTTAGAGAGACAATGTCTCTTAAGCGGCCTGGGAAAACCTCAGAGTCTGCTGGGAAGAGATAGACACAATAGCCAGGGAGCGCGTAGTATAGACTTTTCCAACCTTGGATAAGCGGAGGAAGATGGATGGATGAATGGTTTCCTGGCACGGCTCCCAACTTAGTCCACAAATGTTCAGGTTGGACCTTTTGGGAAGATCATTCCACAGGTTTAAATTCCAAAACCAGTTTTGTGTGTTTGAGTCATTGTCTTGTTGGAACACAAACGTAGTTCTTGTCATTGTGCACAAACAATGCAATCTTTGTCTCTTGTGTTCTGGGCAGAACATTTTGTTTGTCCATGTCGACAGCTCAAAATTTCATTGGAACTTGGGTGATGTTTATTTCGGAGACAGGGCTTGTTTTCTCGTCAGAGACAGGTCCTTATGTTCACAGTCTTACTATTCAACATCCTTATTTTCATGTGGTAGTCTTCTGCTTCTTTGCGTTTAATGGTATTTGGGGTATTACAGTATATATCCTGTGTTTATCAATGCTCTTTCATATATGTATATTTATCGGTTATCAGTCGATGTATCGGTCACCAGCTTTCCGTTAGCCTGGCATCAGCCCCAAAAATCCCATATCAGTCAGGCTCTAATATACTGTACATATACAGTTCATATATGCACACACACACACACGTGTATATATAGATATACATATGTATTTGATATGGACGTGGTCTTTGATGACTGTTGTGTGGCAGAAGTCATGACTATATATAAGTTGCAGGACCAGCCAAACTGTGACTACTATACTCTGGAGAATACAATATGTGGAGATGATCAGCTGCAGTCAATTATGATCAATAATGACAAATTAATACGTATTCAGAGTGCTAGGATAAAGAAAATTCAGGGTTTGGTTCGCTACATTAATCCCATGATTCGATGTCAAAAAATCCATTCAAATCCATTTTCATACCTTTCTAACATTTTGATCAAAAATGCAAAAATTTGCTGGATCTCAAATGTGCGGGGATCCACTGTACACTCTTTGTTGTTGCCAAAGGACTTTGACATTGAACATTCTGTGTGTCAAAAACCAATCTTAATTTCCATTCAGCTGTAGTTTTTATTTTGTGCATGTCCTGTCATGAGGGTTGTTATGATAATGTGATAATCGAGGTGAGCGAGGCCGTCCATGTCAGCAGATGTGTGCTCATCGTCCCTGTTCCTCTGCCGTATATCCTCTCGTTTTGTTTCTTACCACGAAGACGGGGTGACTGTTCTCATTTTCATTAACAGGTGTTTTGTTTGTATGTTTTACTGTGCTTGAAACCTTTGGATGTTGTGTTTTTAGTGTAGTTGCATCATGGTGTGATGCGCTCATATTTGCCTGCTTTACTGTCACATTTATACCTCATAAGAAGCCAGAACATTTTAAACGTGATAATATGCACCATATACAAATCAACTCGAGTCCCTTTAGGTGTTTAAAAAAAAATCTGTAATGCTTGTTAAAGGTTAATAAAATTGTTATCACAAAATTTGTCACAATAGCAAAAATGATAGCATGTATAATTTGTTAAATTCAAAGTCCGTTGTATTATACAGAAAATTGCCAAGTTAATACAATTAGCATGAACAATGGAACATACAGTCATCCCTGGCGGTTACTTGATTACAGTCGACTGTGTAGAGTACATTTCCACAAAGTAGGATTCCTTGTGTATGATGGAATATTTTTGTAATTTGGGCAACAGAAAATCTATTTACAACATTCTAAATACATTTTTCTACTAGACCATCTAGGAAAAATAAGAGTTAAAAATATGAGTTTCTTGTTTTTTGTTTTTTTTTTCTTGTTCTGAGCAGTACTTTCTGCTGTGGCTATTGTCTTATCAATGAACACTACTGACACCTATTGACCAGTGTACTACATACGTATCACCACGTCTTAATCCGTCCTTGGAATGCCTTAAATTTATTTTTACTTCATTTAGCCATTTTTTGGTAAAATGCTTAAGACAGGTAATATAAGCTTAAATCTGTTAAATCTTAAAATGCTAATAGGCTATATTGTCTTGAAAAACCCTAATAGTCAAGGTGTGAAATTTGAAGCACAGAGTGGTGAGGAATAAGTATATACTTAATATTTCTCATGTGAATCAGTCGTATTTTAAACATGTCTTGTATGTGGTACACCCGCCATCATTTTGCTTAAAATGTTTGTGGCTTCTTATGGGTTCATATTATACAGTACATCCAGAATGTGGTGGTCTGCATTACGTTTTGTTTTCCTACACATTCTGATGATATTCATAGAATTTCAATATTGACAGAATAGTTGAAGATATTTTTTTTCCCAGGTGAGTCCCTTCGGTGTGGTGCATGTGGTCTTCCTCCACGCTGTACTTTTTATGTTTTCATGAATGACTTTTCTGTTGAGCATCAGCAGATATGACACAGCGTTGCTCCCTCTGCTGCCTCAGGTGTCATTGTTGGAGTACCGTAAGAGAAAGCAGGTCGGCAGCCGCGACCCTGAGCTGTCCAGCTGTAGTTCATCCTTGGGCAGCACCCCCACTCAGCCTGGTCCTCACTACAGCCAGGACACCCACCATCCCCATTACTTGATGCAGACCCTCACCTCCCCACACAACTCCACATCTTCATCAGGACCTGGCAGTTCCATTCCTCAGATAGAGGAGGTTAGTCCTCCGCACCACCAAGGCTCATCAGTGCAGGCCAGACACGAGGAAAGCAACAATCAGTGGTGAGAGTCATGCTTTGCAGTATTTTGCTTAAATCCCGATGAAGGTTGAGACTGATGGACTTCTCCCTAACCCATAAGGATGGTTCCCACCACTGTTGAACGTCTACGGGAAGGTCAGGGAGCATTGGAGCGAGTGCTCAGGAGCATCAAGATGGAGCGAATGTACAAGAGGAGCAACAGTTCTATCGACAAAGAATCTGGTAAGTAGAGATGACATCCATAATGAAATGAATAGAACTCACACTTTCATACTACAAGCCACAAACGAACCACATTTCCAGAAAATATTCAGGTTTAACCAATATATTATCACATCCCTACTAGTTGCCATCCGTTACACATGCACACTGCACTTCTGTCTGTTGTATTCTGTTACTACTGATAAAATTAAGAAAGATTCAAGCTTTTAAAAGTTTATAAGCTGATGTTTTGCGGCTCCTGGTAATTTTTCTCAAATGGGGTAAAGGAGCAAAATGGCTCTTTTGGCAGTAAAGGTTGCCGACCCCTGGTCTAACACATCAGGCCAACATCTACATTCTCAAACCAAAGCATTCACATTTGTAATTGTGATCAATTACATATATATATATATATATATATATATATATATATATAGTATATTCTTTGATAAGTAAAATAAAAGTTCCTTTGCTATGCTTTTAGATGCAGATCAGTTGCAGTCAGTGAGCATTGCTTCTCCCATGAAGACTCCTCCACATAGATACAGTCCATCTGTGTACTCACATCAGGTATGTACTCATATTCTTTATCTCTGCTACATTGATATATATATATATATATGTTATGAATATGAATATGTTATTCAGACCCAAACAGCTGTGCAATTCCAACAGCACATACTCTATGTAGCTCCAACTCCAAACAAACACGTCCGTAACAACACTTCCTCATTGTCACTTGGCTACGGCAAGATGCCCATGTTACAAAAATAGATTTTCAGACATGAGCCTGCAATATTGTAGCTTAATTTAGCTTTTAATCGTGATTACTTGATTTGAAAACTTTGATTCATCTGATTAAATCATTTGACAACCCTGATATGTAAGAAAAATCTAGCCTATCAATGTGATCATACAGTGGAACCTGTTTATGTCAACACCCGTGTGTGTGGAACGGCTCACTTAAGTCAACATTAAAATGGGTGTTATAGCACTGTTAACCTTTATTTTCACACATTCTCCTTATGTCACAGCAAGCAATGCTAGTTTTCATTTTGGTGACCTGGTCAGCTAGTGTGAGGGGCGTGGACGTAAGTGGGTTACACTGTACTGTTAGCTGTCCCGTGGTGAGTGTGTGTTTCTGTGTCAAGTCATCAGACTGCCACCTGCGGACCGACAGTCCCTCGCTGCATCAGCAAGCTCCCACGTCTCCGTTTGGACCTAGCTACAGTCCCACACCCGGCCAGAACTACTACCCCAGCCTCTCCGCGCCACACACAGGCCCATCTCAGGACCACCTTCCTTCCTCCTTCACCGCTCACACCCCCACAACCTCATCCCAAACCAAGCTGACGGCCGACTCGCTGCACCAGCGGAGCAGCGACGCCGAGGGCAGCCACGGTTACAGCAGCAGCCTAAAAGTAGGCCGTTCGAACAGCGACGTCCCCGCAGCGTCTCTTACGGCTGCAGGATGGGCTCATGGACAGACTAAGGCTGACATGAGCACCACGGCTGCTAGAGGAAATCAGCAAACTATCAAGTCAGGAACGTCTGGGCAGGCCGGTTCCAGGCTGCTGACAACCGGACCAACAAACTACTCCCAGCGAGGAACAAGCCTCACACAGTTCCAGAACTCTCCGCTACAGGGCCCGGGAGTACGGACACAGTCTGGAACCTTCTAGGAGCAAACCTACATGAAGCTGCGTTCAAGGACGGCTGCTTTGGCTCGGACAAGTGTACAAACCTAAGAGGAACAAGAACTTATTTACGGAGTTCTCCTGTTTTTGTTGTTTTTCTTTGTTGTTTTCCCCCCAAACCGACAACAAAGCCAATCATCACATTCTGCACATTTTGGACACATCACAGAATCGGTGAAGAATTTGAACACAACCAATCACATGTACCTTGAAATTGCGCCCTGTCTTTCCTTTGTGCTGGATTTTACAAACAGACCATAAAGTGTCCAAAGTCCAAACAAACACCGCGGTCACAGTACCAAGCTGAAAAATGGCTTGAGGGGCGCAAACAATTGTTTTTATTTCCTTTTTTCCTCCCATTGAATTTGGCAGCAGACGTGCTGCTGTCGTGTTGGTGCGGGGCAAAAAGGAGAATCGTGCACAGATGGGGTCATTCCGTGTTACTCGGCAAACATAGGCATCTTCCAAGACCTTTTTTCCACTTTTGCCACTACTTGGTGGTGACGTTGAACTGCTTGACTGGAGACGTTACTCTTGTACTTGAGCCATACAGCTCGAATGATTCATGGTGCTGCAATCTTTTCTTTTTCTCCCCCAATAAATTTCAAATCCCAACTATTCTCCTCACACATGACTTCACTCATCTTCGCTAAATCTCACATGGAACTCGCATGAGAATCCTCTTTCATACTGATGGTAGGCAGACATCAAATACCACTCTGTTATCTTACTCTTCACTGCAACAACTGAAATGTGGGAGATTTCAAATGGTGACAGACACACTGTTGTGGTGTGAAAAAGTGATTGCCCACTTCCTGGTTTCTTTTTAGAGCCAGATCATCAAACAAATGTAAATCCTAGTCAATGACAACATTACACAGTTTTTGAATGACCTTTTTTTACGTGAGAGAAACCTACATGGCCCTATGTGGAAAAGTGATTTCCCCCTAAAGCTAATAACTGCCTGGGGCTACCCCCTTAGCAGCAACAACTGCAATCAAGCATTTGTGATAACTTGCAATGAGTCTCCTACAGCGCCGTGGAGGAATTTTTGGCCTGCTCGTCTTTGCAGAATTGTTGTCATTCAGCCACATTGGAGGCTTTTCCAGCATGAAGCGGCATTTTAAGGTCTTGCCACAGCATCTCAAAAGATTTCAGGTCTAGGCCAATCCAAAGTCTTCATTTTGTTTTTCTTCAGCCATTCAGAGGTGGACTTCCTGGTGTGTTTTGGATGATTGTCCTGCTGCAGAACCCAAGTTGGTTTCAGCTTAAAGTCACCAACAGCAATTGTTCTTCGGGTTGGAGGGTTTTTTCCCCCTTTTAGTAATAATAAGTTTCATTTAAAAACGGCATTTGGTGTTCAGTTGTGTTGTCATTGGCTCAAATTTAAATTTATGTGATGATATGAAACATTTAAGTGTGACAAACATGCAAAATAAATAAATGAGGATGGGGAGAACACTTTTTCATACCACTGTGTGTACATATACATACTAGTATATAATACAGCATGTATTGAAATATGTATATATACACACACATACATAGAGGCTTTACACACCATATGTATGCGTGTGTATATATGTATGTTTATATATGTGTGTATTTCACTACAGCATACACACACACATATGCATACATACACACATACACTAGGGATGCTCCGATCAGGATTTAATGATACTGATTTTGAGATAATCATCATATTCATACTGATTCCATAGATTGAGTGCTATTGGCCAGGGGTTCCACATTGGGGGGGAATTCAGGACAATTCCCAGGTCCCCTGACTGTCCGGGGGTGGGGGATCATAAATTGGTTATTAATAAAAATAAAATACAAAGTGGACCGCCCAATGTGATTTTATTATTTTCCATGGGACCGAGACTTCCTGGATGCAACCCTACTATGGCCAATGTGATATGATAAGGGGAACCATAAAAATCACCATTTTGACAAAGTATTTGACTTCGCTGCTGACACAGAGGATGCAACGCCTTCTTTAAGGAGAGTTTGGGTGTGAGAGTACATAGTTGGATGGCGTTCTGGCAGGGCCTTCAGGTATCATGCAGCGGGGCTCCAAGTGCGAGAGCATCCTGCCAACCCGGTGTCTTCCACCGCTCATCTCGTCCGATGAATTTTGTTATTTTAGGGGGTTATTTGCTTTAGACGTGGGTGAGCGTTCAGCGTTTTGGCTACATTAGCTGCCGTTTGACTGATTGTCATCACATTGTGAGCCTCAAAAACTCACCATACTCAGTTCTTCAAATGCTGTATTAAAAGAAACTTTTAATATGCTACCCTGGCAAGGTTTTGTTATGTAAGGGGCAAAATTTGTATCGTTCACAAATCAACAGGTAAGTTCTACACGGCAGACATGTTTGTTTTGGATTTGTGAAGTGAAGCGGGAGTGAGATGTTGGCTGCAAGTGTCACGTTGCAATTAGTACGAGCCACAGGTTTGGATGAAATTTGATGATTTTGATCAAATGGAGCATCCCTAATATACTACACATGTATGCATACATTCATTCACCAATTTTTTTCGCTCCATTAAAATACATTTGATGATGATTGTTTGTATTTTGCTACTTTTCTGACCAATCTTTGCATTCCGTGGTGACACCAGGAGGGGGTGTTTGTGTCAGTGTTTAGAAGAAAATACATGTATTGGGGGAAAAAACAAACATAATGCTGCTACCGTATGTTCTCCTGTGAGAACAAGCTTCCCTTGCTGTATTTTCATGTTTCCTTTGAAAACTCATTAAACCCCCTTGCCGCTCCCCCTAAATGAACTTTGGAAGATACGCTTGTCCCGACCACCACGGTGGAATGTCAAATTCAACTAGTGGACTCTTCCTGCCCTCCGTCAAGAGAGACTCTGGTTGTTTGGAGGAGGCACCGACACACACCAGGGTACTCGGGTTCAGTGAATGTTTTGACAAGTTGTGACCCAAAATGAATCAGCACCTTACAACTTCAAAGACACAGTAGGACAACGTGTATGAACGTGTGTGTACTTGTATAGAAAGAAATGTGATATAGACTTTTATGGAGAAAATATAGTACACTGAATTTATGGCATGATTCTTGTTTTGAGGGTCTGTGTGAGCGCGTTTGCCAGATGGATGAACATGAATCATTGGCTTTGTTCTGGACTTCCCATCAAAAACCACAGACTGTGTTACTTTTTGTTAGTTTTTTTTGTTTTGGTACAATTATTCTGTTTTATTTTTACACAGATCATTGTAGTAATTGCCCTCGCCCCCCTAAAAGATTTAAGAAACAAGAGATGTAATGCATTTTGATAATAAAATAATCATGATGGTATTGTATTTTGAAAACGAGCATTGTGTTGTCTCTGAGTGTCTTTTCGTGACCAAATGTTTGGTTGCTAAAGGTGAAAGGTTAAACCCCTGGAAACCATTGGGTAATATTCCAGTCAACTATGTTCATGCAGTTCTTGCAGTGCCATACATGCAGTATAATCAATGAGTAATAATTGTGTAAATCATTTGTAAAATAAAATTATGTAATTGTAGAAACTCCAAATGTAATTCATAAAATTATATACAACTATATTAAAATGTTAGAATTTTTAAAATATACTGTATGTATGTAAATACTGTATTCAGAAGAGAAATTCAGAAAAAAACAAGAATGGAAAAAACAGTATTTTTATTTTTTATAACAGTTTTTAAATTGTTTAATATATGCATTTTTGCCTACAAACATAATATATATATTTAGTATTTTTATTCATTATTAATATATAATAATACAATGTTAAATGTAATATATTTGTATTTATACTATACATTACGTTTTTGTATGTAAATGTTCATTATATTTTTATTTGTTTTTATAATTTTGTTACATTTAATTTTTATAATTGCAATAATTTTTTTAATTACATTAAAGGTGGACATTACTGTAAATGTGTTAACTTTACGGACACCTTGCGTAATTATATATAACACGTTTTATGTAAATACACAAAACAGTGTCTAGTGTTTTGATTTGTAATTATTTCTAAAATTATTGTTTCATGTACTAATTTAATTTTTTTTGCATAATCTATGTGTATTATACAGTATATGTATTTAGACTTTAGGGACACTCCAATAGGAAATGGTGGTCACGTGGTTGCACCAACTTCCTGTTTACCAAATTAAACGGATTGTGGTTGCAACATCGGTGCCTTTTACCCCCCCCCCAACCACATCACGACAGGCAGATTTTTGTACCCCGTGCACGGTTGACATTTGTTATTTATGACATATTTATCGTGTAGTGTGTGTCGCTTCCATTCGTATGAGATCATATGTTACGAATGAGACATGAGGTCTTGACATTGAGGAGACGTTAGCAGGCCGTGGAGGATCCTCGGTGTTTCCTGACTCCAGCTGACCGGCGAGCAGTTACATTGCGTCGGATCTCTGCTGCCGCGTCACCGTCCAAGTAAAGGTAAAACACTTGTGTACTTCCGACCGGTTGTGGCCTTAAGGCATTCAGAGTTCTTTAAATGAGTGGAATAACTAACACGGGCTAGTCGCTACGATAAAGAAGTAACCAGGGTGTACGCTTTGCAGGCGGCTGGCCGTGCGGGCTGGATCTCTGCTGGTTCGGACAGGGGGACACCACCGTTGCCCTGAATCCAGGAAGACCTTTCGGCTCCGGCCCCCTCAAGAGGGCAGCCAGGAAGGGATGGCCTGGTCGGTCTTCCCGCCCCAGCGGACAAGGTGCTGCGGTGTTTGAAGGAGGTCGAGTCCGGATAGAGTCCAACCCAGCGGTTCGAGGCACCATGATGGCCGCTTGCCCTTCCGCGGTCGGCGGCTTGAAAGACGCTGGGCTGTCGGCCAGGAAGAGTGAGGAAATAGCGGATTTGATAGACTTGTTTTCCAAGGCCCAGTACCGAGCAAAGGAAGTAACTCCTCGGGTGAGTGTATTGTGTGTTATTTAGGATCTGTGCTCATTTTTTTGTCGCTATATGCTTTACCAGACGCACTTCTACGTCAACTTGAAATGCACAGCAGATTTCTGCAATTCTGACTAAAATAACGTCTTCGTTGGGCTTCTATTTGATTTATCATACACTTAGATATATCATGCACTCAAGTCATTTAATTCCGTCGTTGCCTTGAGTGACTTATGTATGTTTAATGTCCGACATGTTCACTACCGAGCATTGGCGTCAAGCCAACAATGGAAGTCACTATGAAACTTTTCTGGCAGGAAGTAAATGTCAACAATTTGAATCAAAGCACACTTTCATGGGAAGCTATGGAGGTTTGCATCTAATTGCACTATGACGTAGGACTCTAACCCAGAGGAATCCATGGATGGGCACTGTAAAGTCAAATGATGGTAGATTCAGCACATGGGACACATGTTTGTGATGTATTTTCTTGAATGCTACTAACCGATGGGTGGCACGGCGGTCAAGTGGTTAGCGTGCAGACCTCACAGCTAGGAGACCAGGGTTCAATTCCACCCTCGGCCATCTTATGTTCTTATGCATGCGTGGGTTTTCTCCGGGTACTCTGGTTTCCTCCCACATTCCAAAAACATGCTAAGTTAATTGGTGACTCCAAATTGTCCATAGGTATTAATGTGAGTGTGAATGGTTGTTTGTCTATATGTGCCCTGTGATTGGCTGGTGACCAGTCCAGGGTGTACCCCGCCTCTCGCCCAAAGACAGCTGGGATAGGCTCCAGCACCCCCCGCGACCCTCGTGAGGAAAAAGCGGTAGAAAATGAATGAATTTGTTAAAAGTGTCTTAATGGCATTTTTCTTATTGTGACAAATACATCACATCAGGCTTTATCGTCTTTACAGATGGAGGCTGTAGAAAACCGCTGTCTGGAGTTATTTGCCAAAGATTACAAGTACAGCGTCATCCAGAACGCCAATGGAGAAGTGTGCGGCCATTACCCCCGACAGATCGTCTTCTTGGAGTACGAATGCACAGACGTGGATCGAGACAGGTACCACCACTTCATCTACGTAATGCCATCACGCTAATCTATGTAACTAGGTCATCCAGTTATCATTTACCCCTTGTTTGTTTGTATTCCGCTCGCATGCTTCACACCTGAATGCACTGCAGAGTGCAAAGGTCACATCAGCATGATAATGGCTGATCTTTATGCCCGCGTTTAGAAGAGATAGCAGGCTAGATGGGAGTGTTGTGTTTGAATCATTCATATTGGCTGCTCATCATGCCCAGGCTCAGATTTCTTTCATTTCTGCAAAACCTTGGTTAGTGTCATTAATTTGTTCCAGAAGTTTTTTTTTCATAAGAAATAATATAAATATTATGAATCGGTTCCAACACACAGTTTTACAATGATATTTTTCTATGCAGTAAACAATTCAAAATCAATATGTACATACATACAAATTAACATTTTACTTTTACCTTCATTGAAGATTCTTGACCTGGCGGTTCCCAAAGACACAATGTGGCAGCAAGATCAACACCTTCCTCTTCCACGTGACTTTACTGTTTTGTCATCAGTTATTCCTTGAATTCAATCATGTTTTTCACCTCATTGAGCCAAAAAAAAAACATATCGCAAAACACAAAGGTTGTGTATGAGAGGAATGTGTTGATCTCGCTTCAATCATGTCTTCAAGGTAAAATTAACCTTACTGACAGGATTTTTCAACTTTGCTTAAATATGTTGTATGTTGTATTTAATTATGTTCTCCGTTGTTCCTCTTTTGAAAGTGAACGTTAAATTAGTAAAAATGACATCTGAAGTGCGTGGCTATTAAACACTGCAGTTAGCTCATCAACTTTATTCGGTGTATATTTTTTATCAAAATGGTAGTCATCCCGAAACATTTGCCACTGGCTGCTCACAGTGTCCAAATGACATTGTAAATTTGTTTTATTTTCCAAAAGACAAGGTTTAGACTACAATGAATGATGCAAACACATTGGCCAATAGATGAAAGTGCTTTGTTTTAAGCGGACCCATGATGTGAGCAGTGAGCTGCTGTGTGTGAATGAGAGGGACCCAAGTAGAAGAGTGAGGTTACAGGGGAAAGAGAAACAGAAGGTGGAGAATGTTAAGTACCTGGAGTCAACAGTTCAGAACAATGGAGATTGTAAAAAGAAGTGAAGAAGCGTGTGCAGGTAGGATGGAACGGGCGGAGAAAAGTGTCAGGCGTGATGTGTGATAGAAGAGTTTCAGCTAAAATGAAAGGAAAGGTAAACAGTGTCTCCAGGTATATACAGGAGACAGTACCATTGAGGAAAAGAAAGGTAGCCAAACTGGAGGTAGCAGAGATGAGGAGGCTGAGGTTCTCATTGGGAGTGACCAGGATGGATAGGATCAGGAACGAGTACATCAGAGGGACATTACATGTTAGAGGCCTTGGAGATAAAGTCAGAGAGACCAGACTGAGATGGTTGGGACATGTCCAGAGGAGAGATAGTGAATATATTGGTAGAATGCTGCCAGGTAGGAGGCGTAGAGGAAGACCAAAGAGGAGGTTAATGGATGTAATGAAGGAGGACATGAGGGTAGAGAGAGAGACAGATGCAAAAGACAGGGTTGGATGGACGAGATTGATTTGCTGTGCCGACCCCTCAAGGGAAAAGCCCAAAGAGAAAGAATGATGTGAGCATCCCCGGGTAGCGCTATGGATGTCTGGAGAACAAAACAGTGTCAAAGTTGCCACAGAACACCCTTAAGTCATGTTGTATTTACATGTTACTATGTAGTATTATAAACACGAGGCTGCCATAGCGACAAGCATTCAAAGCATTAAACATGTTTCACAGCTATATTTCTTGACGGTGGGGGTGGGACAGAGGCTTGGGGGGAGGGCCGACAACAAACAATAGAAAAGGCTTCAAAGGGCCCTTTACACAAGGGGACCTATTATGCTAATTTTTCCGCCCTTACTATTGAGTAGTGGACTCCGATAGAGCAGCTAACACGATAACCCACACAGAAAGCTTTCTAGATGTTCCAGAACTTGCACCTATTCCAGCTGCATTTCCTTGGCGTTCCAAAACATTCATTCATTCATTTTCTACCGCTTTTTCCTCACGAGGGTCGCGGGGGTGCTGGAGCCTATCCCAGCTGTCTTCAGGCGAGAGGCGGGGTACACCCTGGACTGGTGGCCAGCCAATCACAGGGCACATATAGACAAACAACCATTCACACTCACATTCATACCTATGGACAATTTGGAGTCGCCAATTAACCTAGCATGTTTTTGGAATGTGGGAGGAAACCGGAGTACCTGGAGAAAACCCACGCATGGAAACTCCACACAGAGATGGCCGAGGGTGGAATCGAACCCTAGTCTTCCTAGCTGTGAGGTCTGCACGCTAACCACTCGACGGCCGTGCCGCCCCGTTCCAAAACAGCTTTAACTTATTCCACGTACGGGCACGCCCACTCCGCTGTGATTGGTCACATTCCCAAGTGCTCCAGACTACTTCCGGATTACTGCCGAACCCCCCTTTTTAATTTTGTGGGTATAGGAGTTGATGATAAATGAATAAACCCCTTGGAGAGCTATTTGAAAAGTGGTTATGAGCGACTGGTAGCCGTTGGAGACCCCTGACTTAACACATGCTAGTAACATAGTAACGTAGGTCCATGTTTACAGACAATCTTGGCACAACTTCGGTTGTGAAAATGTGGTAATTACACGCTTTTTGCAGGATTACCTGTGTTTAAAAAAAAAACGATTGTGGTGTAAAAGGCTATTAGCAACTTCAGACATCAGTGAGCGTGTAATTTGCATGCATGCAGGTAAGACGCTCCCTGTATGCACACGCTATAATGCTACACAGACAGATGCTGACTTACACAAAATAAACAGTTGGGATACTGTCAAAGTGACCAAGTAACATTGGCAAGGCATCGGACTGGCAGTTCACAAAACAGTTGCATATTTTTTTCTCGCTAGTCAGGATTCTGCAACTCCAACCACTTCTGCCTCTTTAGGCAAGTTAGCCTTCCCTCAAACCTAAATAAATATTTCCTGGACGCCATTGCTCTGTGCTAACACGGTGAACAGCAGAGTGGGGGCGAGTCTTGTACCCGGGAACACCCATTTAAGGAAGTGATCCATCGTTTATATGCATTTGTACACAAAACTATAAAAGCGTGTTTTACGTTAACATTTGGGAGTCAACCACTGATGACATCATGGACGGGCGACGTGACTTTCGGTTCTGGTTGCCATTTGGTTCGCTAGCTAATAGGACGCTAACAAGGAAGTACGTTGTCTGATACAAAAAAATAATAGTAAGAATTAAGAATACAGATGGACTCAGGCAGTGTATTAATAACACGACAAGTGTTATGCACCATATTGTCCACTAACCAGGAGAATGCATGCAAACCGAGGATCGTGGCATAAATACTGAACATTCAACAAAAAACACGCTAACCAGTGTGTACACTAACTGAGCTTCAACTGTATTATTATTAAATTCAATTTGTCCATAGTTTCTGTGAGATTGTGTGTGTGTGTGCATGCATGAGTGACATGCATGAACTTTTCAGACCGAACGACAAATCTCATTCAGTTAAATTCATAATTTTGAATAATAGTGGCATTTTTTTCTTCAATCTCTGCTCTTGGTGGATTATGCTAGCCGGTGGCGGTGTTCCTGAACGCACTGCACTTTTTCACCTTCTGCGCAGAGTTTGCGTAAACAGAAGGACATGTGAAAAATTCACCCTTGTATTCCACGTGCTTAGAATGACTAAGTCCACATGTCAAACTGTTTCGTCTTTTCAGGTTTGAGAGCACAGTGCAGATCAGCAAACTGCAGGATTTGGTGAACCGGAGTAAACTGGCTCGCTGCAGAGGGAGGTTCGTCTGTCCAGTCATTCTCTACAACGGCAAGGTACTTGCTGCACTCCTGCAGGAAACACACATACACTTATGATGCCTCACATAGGACATCCTCTCCTTTTTAACAACAACTTAGTGTTTGGATTTATTTTTGTGTAGATTTAACTTCGTGACATATTTGCAAATAACTCGTGTTTTACTTATGCTCAACTTATTTTCTGCTTGGTTAAATTATAACCATGACACATATAACATCTGTGAAATTTCAGTGAAACACTACATTTCCCACAATCCAGTGCCTACCCTGGCTGCTGGCTTTGCAAAGCATTGGAATATTTTGGTAATTAGGGCATAGAAAACCCGTTTACGACCTTCTAAATATGGGTTTTTAGCATTATTACAGCCTTCCAGACATGAAATTGTACCCCTACATTGCTATTGCCCAATATAGTAAACATGTCCTATTATTTGGTACGTCTGCAGGTTTGAATGATTTCACAACAGGCACAATAATAGGACTCTAAAGGTGACTATAGGGGTGTTATGTCATGTATGTCACTTAAAAACCTTATTTAGAAGTTCGCAAAGGTTGTTTTCTATGCTATAAGTACAAAAATATTCTATTTGTAAATAAGAAATCCTACGTTGCGGAAATTAAATTATAAAATGATTCAATTATAAATGAGGATTACTGTATTAGGCGGCAAGGCGGGCGAGTGGTTAGCGCGCAGACCTCACAGCTAGGAGACCAGGGTTCAATTTCCAAAAACATGCTAGGTTAATTGGCAACTACAAATTGTCCATAGGTATGAATGTGAGTGTGAATGGTTGTTTGTCTATATGTGCCCTGTGATTGGCTGGCGACCAGTCCAGGGTGTACCCCGCCTCTCGCCCAAAGACAGCGGGGATAGGCTCCAGCACCCCCCGCGACCCTCGTGAGGAAAAGCGGTAGAAAGTGAATGAATGAATGAATGATTACTGTATTAGGTTTTCAATTGTGTTTTTCCACAACATGTTTTGGACTGTTCAAGCAGTGTGGAACACTGGACATTGCTTGAGAACACACAGGGATGTTAAATGGTGTTCAGCAGCACGCTTTCCCAATATGTTTGATGGTGTTACGCCTTTTCTCCGTCACTGCAGCACATTTGTCGCTCATCCACTCTGGCAGGCTGGGGGGAGCTCTATGGACGCACGGGCTATAACTACATATTCTCTGGTACAGCACACACACACACACACACGCACCTAAATATGGACTTCAATGGGGAAGTTGTTTCCAACTTTTTTTTCCATGTGTTGCTTCTTTGTCACATGTGCTCTCTTGACACATCAACACAGACAGAAAATGTTGCTTCAAAATTTGTAGCAATTGCTTTGTAAAGTGCAATGTGATGTATGTCCATTGGAGCCATTCTTTTCATTGGTAACGCTGTCATTGAGTGTGCTTTTTCACATATACAATATGGAAAATAAGTATTTCATTACCTCCGTACTTTGTAAGTTTCAAACGAAGCCACGTTTTACTTGGGGATCAAATACATATTTCCCAGAATAAAACGCAAATGGAATTATAGCCTTGTAACCTTTTTAAACGATACATTGTTCCTATTTTGGTAAAGTTCCAACATCAAATACTTGTGCATGTGTATTCCGTAGGAGGAAGTGATGATACATGGGCAGAGTCAGAGGAGTTTCCTCAGGATGACAGCGCAGTCAGGTAAACAAAATATACAGTGTATTTTTAAAGTACATGTATACAGTACAATAAAACACAGCCGTGTAATAAATGTAGAAATGTATCCAAGATTACTCATGGCTTGTCACACTGACGTACATTCCCAATGTGTGTCCTCTTCAGGAACGGCGACTCCCAGCTCTTTGACAAGGTCCGCGGTCATGACATCAAGCTCCTGCGTTACCTGTCAGTTGGCTACATCTGTGACCTCATGGTGGAGAACAAGAAGGTTAAGTTTGGCCTAAAGTAAGAAAGCATGTGGAATAGTGACTTGTAGTGTACATTTCATACAGTCCGATACGAGCATTTCTCATGTCTCAAAATGTCAAAACTCCCTTCGCCAGATTTGTCTCCAGTTTCTTTTTTGACAAATTATCCAGAGGAGTCTGATTACTTGCTTAAATATGTCACCACGTTGGCAACAACAATTCCTCCTGCTACATCTTCTTATTCTCTGGTAGACCAGATGTGTTGTAACGTGTTTCAGAGCGAGAGCAAACAGAAAGTAACCCACCAAGTATGGCCCATTTCCCCCAAATTAAAACTTACTTGGAGCCACAAAACAACTAAATTGACCTTACACATATTACTTTCCTTTAACGTATCCTTCGTGTCACGTTCCTCCTGGTCGCTCCTGTTGCCACTTAGCAATTGGCCATGTTTGTTACGTTTTTCCCAAGTCATCTTCATCGATTTTGCATCAGTGTTTGCTATAAAAGTTTCAGTACCATTCTCTGACTCACCAGAAAGCAGACTATACAGAACTTTGAAGGGCATCACAAGAAAACATTAACCTGTAGGAGTCACAGTAGAACTGAAAGACCAGCCACTGGTTGTAAAACCCTGGCTATGTCTATCTGTGGTGGTACAAATGTATATTAAAGTGGAAAAGGTACAACAATGCTGTTGTAAACTGCATGACACTACAAAGAAGTCACTTTCTGATTGGTTAGTCAGAGTCAAAGAAAAAAAACTAAACAGAGAAATGTGGTTGGGAAAGATCATGTAATTTGAGAATAAAGCCAATATTTTGGGATAAAGTCTAATATTCTAATATTAGTCTAATTGGTTACTAATGAGGCTGCACGGCGTACGAGTGGTCAGCGTGCAGGCTTCACAGCTAGGAGACCCGAGTTCGATTCCACCCTCGAGTTTGCATGTTCTCCCCGTGCATGCGTGGGTTTTCTCCCGGTACTCCGGTTTCCTCCCACATTCCAAAAACATGCTAGGTTAATTGGCGACTCCAAATTGTCCATAGGTATGAATGTGAGTGTGAATGGTTGTTTGTCTATATGTGCCCTGTGATTGGCTGGCCACCAATCCACGGAGTACCCCGCCTCCGAGGCAGCGAGGGTAGGCTCCAGCACGCCTGCGACCCTCGTGAGGATAAGCAGTAGAAAATGAATAGTTACTAATGTTATGAGTAACAAAGTAGTTTTTTAATGTGAAGTGTATTGTAAGAAGCAAAAGTTCATGTTAATGATACACTTTGTCACGTTAAACTTGTTAGCCTGTTGACAAAAAGTTGGATTAGTTCCCCCGCATTCCCTGATTTTTCGGTATGCCGACTTTATTGGTACATTGAACATTTACGGGTTACTTTGACCTGTTTTGTTTCTCACCTTCATCATTTATTTGCATCCATTTTGGCTTGTTTTACATGTGATCAATAAGCATTTCCACGTAATATTTCTCTCCTTTCCTGTTGCCACAGTGTGACGTCCTCGGAGAAGGCAGACAAAGCCCAACGCTATGCAGACTTCACGTTGCTCTCTGTGCCTTACCCAGGTAAAAGGAAGCAGAAAACACACAGGAGCCATTTTTGCTGGAAAAAAGGCCAAATAAGTCAAGTGGCATCAAAGTAAAGGGGGGGATTTTAAGAGCTACTGTATCCTGGATATGTTTGTACCTTACATCCTGTATCTATGCCCCTATGGATTAGGGATGCAAATAGTTTTTTTTTGTTTTATTGTTGATTGTTGTTCATAACCAGATGTTAATTTTTCATTCAGGGTGTGAGTTTTTTAAGGACTACAAAGACAGAGACTACACAGCTGAGGGACTGGTGTTCAACTGGAATCAGGTAGCGTCCATACTTGGAATCTTCTCTCTTAATAGTAGAAATGGAATTCTGACCAATCCTGATATTCTTTCAGGACTATGTGGATGCTCCTTTGACAATCCCGCCATGCTTTACCAAGAACCTAAATATCGACTGGGCTCAGTACCAGGTGACCACTTTTCTTCTACGAGCAAGCTCAGGATTCGTTTGAAGTCACTACTCATGTAACCCCAAACATACAATCCCAATTCTTCAGTGACGTTTGTTTTCAACCATCAATGGAGCAAATAATGTGGGATGTAGACTGTGAATTGTTGTTGCTGCCAGTTGCTTATTTATTTTACTGCTTGTGTGTCTGTAGTCATGGGATCTGGTGGAACAGACGCAAAACTACCTGAAGCTGCTGCTGCATATCATCAACAGTGATGGTAGGAAGTTGCTTTTTTTGTAGTCGGGTATTTGTGCATTATTATTATTTGGTGGGTTACGACAGGGAAAATAAGTACAGTTGTCCCTCACTCTATTGCGGTTTGAACATTGCTCCCTCTATCGCTTCTTTTTTTTTCCAAAAATTAATCAATGATTGCTATTTTGTGGTTGACTTTGGGTCATTGTTGGTCCAAATATGCAATTCAAGCAAATCTTACGTATTCTTCGCCGAAATGAATTGAAATGTTCTAAATACAGTAAAGTCTCGTTATATCGATATCGGTTATAACGAATTACTACTTATTACGATACTATTTTCATTTCCCGGCAAATTTCTAGTCTTTTATGATATAATTAGTTCCGTTAGTACGATACCCAGTTATTATGATAATCAGGTTACTACGATGCCCTTTTCATCTCCCGCCAGCCAATTTGGTCTGCTTATATTGATACAAAAGCAGCTTAAATCAATCTTTGCTTAAGGATTTCAATACCAAAAAAGAACACGGCGAACGGCTGCTTCCAGTCAACTTTATTTTTCACACTTCCACCACCAGAGCGCAGCACACACACACCGATTCCCGCACTTCCTGGTTCACAGGTCATGCTCAACCCGCCCCACATAGCTGGCCAAACACATGCCTGTATAGAATCTATACACACGAGAGAAACCACGAACGCAGTTGGTTCTTCTGTTGCAGTTCGGCGCAGGATCGGATATATGGATAGTCCGGTTATATTGGTATTTTTTCCGACTCCCGAGAATATCGATATAACGAGACTTTACTGTAAGTTAAAATCCAAATATAGTTAAAGGCATTACAGAGACATCGTCGAACTGTTGTCTACATTGGCCAGTAGGTGTCACTAGTAACACACAACAGGCTTTATTATTTCATAATTACATATCTCACAACAGGCACAAAAAGTAATACTAATAACAATGATAGTCATCATCATAATAATAACATGGGCCACTGTTGTGGATGTACTCAAGCTAAAACTAAACTATAAATCCCTGACATGACTTCCTGTCCACACGTTCAGAAGCATAAGTCTTATTTCTGTCCTCAATGGCTTATTTTCACTGATTTAATATATTGGGTAATATGAGTGTAAACTATAGTGGTGCTATTTCACTCATCGTGGTCGGGTCTGAAGTCCATCATATTTATGGGAGGTTTATTTTAAACGATAAATGCAATGTAAAAAGTCATGGATATGAAACACAAATGTCAGAAACTTTGTGTTATGCTGCCGTCTTAGACAGATGTCCCATGTTTTTTTTTCCCTCAAAATTCATAACACTATTGTGCCTCTGGTTGTGTGCATTCTCTGGTTAACGTACAATATGGAGCGCATCTTGTCATGTTATTGATACTGCGTACGTCCACCTGTATTCTTATTATACAGTATATATTTAAAATGGCAAACAAGCTAAAAGTTACGTCTATGATCAAAATATCAACACAAAATACCTTTTTATAGATCTAATTATTTTTTTACATGAATAAAACCATTGAAATGCTTAGGAATGATAAATCGAAAGAGCTAATTGAACATTTAAAAGTGACCTATTATGCTTTTTCCACTTTTCTGACTTTTCTAAATGTAGTTGGAATGTTGTATTCTCATGTTAAACCATGCCAAAGTTTCAGATGATGATGTTTGAGCATTTGGAAGTGAGTCCTGAAAGAAGTTTGTGATGTCACAGAGGGGCGGACTTCCTTATATGGTTCATAGTTAGGAAGCACTTTGGGCATGTGACCAATTACAGCAGAGTGGGCATGCCCAGACGCAGCAGTGGGTGGAATAAATGAAAACAGACCATTTTGACAGAAAGCACTAATCCAAGGAAATACAGCTAGAATAGGTACAGATTCTTTAAGATGTAGAAAGCTTTCTGTGCGGGTTATTTTGTGGAGCTGCTCTATAGGAGATCACAACTCAATACAAAGGGTGGGAAAATGAGTGTAATAGGTCCCCTTTAAGGTTGCTTTTCGTGTCACTGAAGACTACTGTTGCCAAAGACACAATGTGGTAGCGAGACACCACCTTCCCGTTTTGGTAGAAATCATTTCTCCAGTTAAATAGTTTCTCATTTTCTATATTTTCTTTGGCTCCATTTTAGAGAAACACTATTAAATTCAGGAAACACAATCAAAATAAGAAGTGTCATTGAGGACAATCACGTCTTTGATGACAGTAAAAGTAACCTTAAATGTTAATTTATTTATTTTATTCATCATTTATAGTCATTTATATGCATTAGAATTTTCTGCATGCATAACTAAAATTCTAAACCTATAAAAAATGTTTTCTGGAACAGATGAATTGAATGTACTTTAGCCAGCGAGGGCCGCATTCTGTAAAATCAAATGGTATGGGGGCCACCTTGATATTGTCTAAACAGTCTCAGCTTTTGTGTTAGAGGTAACAACATATGTTACTTTTTTCTCTTTTTTTTGGTGGCCTAAATGTACATAACATTTTTAAAATGTGTTTCCGTTGGGCCTGCCCTTGGGGAACGCTGCTGTATGGAATTCACAATTCCTAATGACAAAAAATTGTAATACAAATAAATTATTAGATGTAAACATACATTGGGATTCACCTTGCAATTAATATATATTGTTTTGTTTTCCAGATGAAAATGGCCTTCTTGTACACTGCATATCAGGCTGGGACCGAACACCTCTGTTTGTTTCTCTCCTCAGGCTGTCGCTTTGGGCCGTAAGTTGATCATTTACTAATTCCGCTCTCATTCACGTGCTTTCATACTTTCAGTTTAACCTTTCTTTTGTCCCTCATTATTTTCATAAACGCAATTGCGGGGTTTCAACCACATGACCAAGAGTCAGCCAGTATGTTTGTACAATATTGTGGAGACTAAAGCCAATCATGGTGCCTATAATTGAAAGTATTTGCTCCATGGCGTGATGCACGAACACATAAACTCTATGTAAAATAAACAATTTTATCTTCAGCATCAGACATTATTAAAATATTTATGCTTCAAACACAGGGTACATTCTAAGATTCTAAACATACACTTAAACAAGAATACAGCAGCAAAAAATGAAAAAAACAGCAGTAATTTTATCAGAAATATTAGGAAAATAAAAACATATTCTTAAATGACTTGTATTACTATGGAAAAATCACATGATGATAATATCATGGTACTTACTACATGTAGTGCTGAGTACACTTCTTTGCTTTCATTTTGGAGGGTTTTTTTTTCCCCCATGTGGAAAGAAACCAAAGCAGGGTGAGAAACAGTAGTTTTTTCTAAACCATCACCTGACTGGGAAAGGGTACAAAAGGTATAGGAAGATTTTGCCAATCCTGGAACTCCTGCTGCCTTTTGAAAAAACCGCTGGTGCTCTCCTTGAGCCTTTTACTGACTGTTGTCCATGCATGAAAATGTCATCTTCACAGGACGGTGCTGTGCACGCCAACCTGGAGCCGGCCCAGATCCTATATCTGACCATTGCTTACGACTGGTTCCTCTTTGGGTAAGAAATACTAATACATCACATCATCACTTTCAGGACCATGTAGGCATTATTTCATGTCTCGAAGGCTCTAATGTTAAAAAGAAGTTTGAAAATAGTCCATTGAACAAGCTCACTTCCACATCCTGTTTCATGCATTAGCAAGCTAATAGGATGGTAACAAGGATCTTTTATGATTTAAAAAAATATATATTATCAACATTGTTGGCCTCCTGCAATGTATTAATAAGACACGTGCTAATATATACGCAAATCGAGGCATAATTGTACCATACATTTTCAATGTTAACCACAAAACAAACCAACTGAGGTTCCACTGTATGATAACCATCAAATTGTATTGCAATTTATCAACTAAAGTATCAATAACACAATAAGATGTGCGTCGTATTGTGCGCTGACTGGAAAATTGACATAAAATGGAATTTATAAAATAATTCTGATTTTTTTTTTTTGCATGTCTGTCCCACTTAAATGTTTTAGATCATCAAACAAATTTAAATATTAGTCAATGAACATGACTGAACACAAAATCTTGTTTTAAAATCTTATTATTAAGAGAGGAAATAATGTAAAACTACATGGCCCTGCGTGAAAAAGTGATTCTCCCACCCCAAATTGACTGCATGGATTAGTGGTGACCCTTTCCAGGAGGGGCCGGCCAACCACAATTATGCCGAGAAGGCAGCAACGACTCATCTTAAGAGGTCACAAAAGACCCCACAACAACATCCAAAGAACCTCAGGCCTCACTTTCCTCAGTTAAAGACAGTGTTGGGCACTGGACAAAAACAGTCTGCATGGTGGAACAAAAAAACAAAAACAACATTAATGCTCGTCTCGGTGTTGCTACAAAACATCTTGATGATCCCCAATCCCCTTGGGAAGATACATTAGCCTAAATATGGTGGTGGTAGTATGATGGTCTGGGGCTGCTTCAGGAATTGGAAGACTTGCTGTGATAAATTGAACCATGAATTCTGCTGTCTACCCAAAAATCCTGAAGGAGAATGCCTGGGCCTCTATTCATGAAAAACAAAAAGAAGACTTTGGGGTGGCCTAGTCAAAGTCCTGACCTGAATCCTATCGAGATGCTGTGGCAGGACCTTAAAATGACGCTTTATACTGGAAAACCCTCCAATGGGGCTGAATTCAGCAAAGATGAGTGGGCCAAAATTCCTCCACAGCTCTGTAGGAGACTCATTGCAAGTTATCACAAACGCTTGATTGCAGTTGTGGCCCAACCGATTCTTAGGTTTAGGGGGGAGTCACTTTTTCCACACAAGGCCATGTAGCTTTGGATTTGTTTTTTTCCCTTAATAATAACAAGTTTCATTTAAAAAACTGCATTTTTTGTTCAGTTGTGTCAACTTCCTTGTTGTGTTTCGCTTCCTCCTAGAGATGTTTTCAACTTTGTTTCTTTTTGCAGTCACATGCTGCCAGATCGACTCTCCAAGGGGGAGGAGGTACACTTGCTTTTTTTTTTTTTATTCTGTGCAATGCACCTGATGAGTGAATTGAATAAAATGTCTTACAGTACAGTACACTGTAGTAATAAATATTCCACATAGTAATAAAGAATAGTGAATAAACACTAGGAATATTTAATACACTTTTTACATTCTGTCATTCTGCATAAAACTATGGCCTGATTATATATATCTTTTTAAGGACATAAACCTACAGAGGGGGGTCAGCACTGTGCGCCATGTCACTTGTGGTAGCAAAATAAGGGTGTCATAAATATGAGGAAATGTTGGGAGTTCATGGAATGGCATTGGATGGATTATGTGCTTTTTTGGTTAAGAGGCTCAAATCAGGTCTGCGGTGTCACCGGGTGTGCAAGTTTCATAGTTTGGACAGTCTAAACTGAGCCAACTACCTGTCTGTTACGGTGGAACCTCTGTTATACTATTGGTATTCATTGTCCAGCTAGCGTACAATACGGCATGCCTCTCGTCATGTTATTAATACACTACGTGGGCCCACCTAAGTTAATATATGCTATCCAATGATGATAGCATCCTATTAGCTAGCGAAACAACCATGGCAACCGGAACCGGCGGTTGACTGAAAAATGTTAACATAAAACACATTTTATACGTTTACGATTATAGTTTTACATGTATACAACAATTTTAAATGATGAATTAAAGGTATAAATGAACAATTTAAAGTTAGTTTTATCTTCATTGAAGACATAATTGTTGCCAAAGACCCACTGTGGCAGTGAGATCGACCACCACCATCTTCCTGTTTTCAATCACATCAAGAATCATGTCTAAAATGAAGGCAAAAGTAGCCTTAACATTTTCATTTATCTATTTCATTCATCATTTATATGGTTATATGCATTAGAGTAGTTTTTTGCATGTCAAACTATAATCATAAAACGATTTGTGTCAACATTTTTGGCTTTCCGAAAAGGATTAAATGGAGTTCCATTTTGTCTTATGGAGGAAAGGGATTTGGTTAGAGTCAGAACTGCAACAAATGAGTGATGCTAACCAAGGTTCCACTGTATTACAAAAAGAATCGGACAAAATCAGAATCAGCAGGTCGTTGGTGAGCGGCCAGAAAATACATGACATGGTCAAACCATTTGGCACCCCCGACTTACAGTAACTCTCCAAGCCAACTCGATGAAATGAAAGTTTCTCATTTTTATGTTGTTTCTATTGTTGACAAATGCTTTCTTTCTCCTTCAGATTTTCTTTTTTTGCTTCAATTTTTTGAAGCACATTGTCTCAGAGAAGTTCTCTGCTGTTAGAAAACAGAGGTTTGTTCATTTTGGTTGTTTTTTTGTCTGGTTCTTTTACTGGAATTAGGGGTGTCCAAACTTTTTCCAGCAAGGGCCACACAGTGAAAAATGACCACTGTTATGTTACTGTTATTTAGTAAAGTAACACGTAGATATGCTAAGAAAAACTGCATCTCAGCTTTGTGAAAACGTGTTTGTATGAACTGTTTTGTTACATTTTATACAATATTATATTTTATACAATATTTGAACTTTCTTACTCAACAAGCTTTGTAAATTTGCTTCTCATAATACCATGACTTTTCCCCCCACAGTATATTTCTTTAAAAAATTACAATTGAAAAAATGTATGGTTAATCTATGGTGTTAAAATGGCATTGTTGTTCTGCACAATGTTAATTCTTGTAAAAATTCTTGTAGAATTCGACTTTTTCTGAATATTTTGACTTTTTCCCCAGTATTTCAACTGTTTTCTTGTCAATTTTTTCTACTATTCATGACTTTATTCCCAAAATATTGTACCCCTTGTTAGCAATCAGATTTTCTAATAATTACATATTTTTTATGGTATTTTGGCTTAACAAAATGTTTTTCTTCAAATATTTAAACGATTCAAATTATTTTCCTCTTAGTATCAAAAGTATGATGTTTTCGCAGATACTTTTTTTGCTTAATATTTTAACTGAATATTTCACTTTTTGAAGTTAGATTTAAATCTAAAGTTTTTCTTGTTAAATTATTTGCATGTTTTGCCAGCCAATAAATAATTGGTCACCGGGCCGCAGTTTGGACTCCCCTAATGTCATGTATATGTTCACATTCATTCACGCATACAACGAATGATGCAATCATGCTGGTATTTTTGCTTTCTTGCAGAAGGAAGAACTCCCACTTGAAAGAGGGGGACTTTACGGTGGAGGACCTCTGCCAGTTAAGTAAGTCAGTGGCGTGGTTGAATGTCAAAGTCAACTTTATTGTTAAATACATGAAATTTCAGTCCCCTCAGAGCCCCAGTGCAGAAAGTAATAAATAATAACTTTACAACAGCTAAACTAAATTAAATAATTAATAGTGTGAGCAGTATAAACAGATGAGGTATGAACACTGGTGCAAATTAGCATTTTAACATTAGAATGTGGCCTATTATGAGTCAAACATATGCATCATTAAGCAAAATGTACTTATTTTTGGCTTAAATGAAGCATTTTCAAGCATAAAATGTAAAATAGAAATGTAAGGCATTCTAGGAGACACAGGTATGATGATATGTAATACATTACACTGGTCAATAGGTGTCAGTAATGTTACATTGACGAGACAATAACCACAGCCATAATGTGTGAGTCGAATTATGTATGGCATTAATTTTCCTCATAATATTAAGAGTTGTTGGAAAAAAATGCAACTTTTTTTGCATTCATTTTCCTCATAATATTATGAGTTGTTGGAAAAAATTGCAAAATTGCAACTACTTTTTAGAATAAAACCTTTTTCCTCCTAAATATTTTGACTTTATTCTGTTTTTTTTTCTCTTGTAGCTTTTTTTTATCTTGTAATTATGACTTTATTTCCATAATATTTAGACTTCATTCTCATAACTTTTTCTGCAAATTAATTTTCTAAAAATTCCAATTTTAGGAATATATTTTTGTTTGTCTTTCTTTAATATAGATTTAATATAAGACATGATGCAAACATGCTGGCGTCGGTCGTGTGTTTCAGAGTCAAGAGATCGTGGTAGTGTGACGAGTCTTAGCAGTGAGTTTTCCCTAATCACTGAGGAGGTGGGTGCAGCCTCCAGCTTCACCAGTGACACTGTGGACCTCCTCTCCAGCCAGCCTCCACTTCCCACTTGGTTAGTGTCACACACAGGTATCAATTGTTTGCTTCTCATTTTCACATGATGCTTTTCTTTGACTCCTTAGGAAAAAGGGCACCACTTCCTCTCCTCAGATGGTCGTATGGACCAAACCAAACCCTCTCGATGAACAAGTCCCAAACCCCCTCAGTGAGGCCAGGTCTTCCAGCTCCTCCTCCTCCAACCATTCAGAACATGCTGTAACTCGCACTGGCAGCAGCCCACTGGCCGTCCCTGGCCGAAGGTAAGTAGAACCGATCTTGGGTGTGGTTCTTCTCAAACATCAGCAGTCAGGGGCTTTAACATTCCATCTCATGGAATCCCCCTTGTCTAAGTGAGCATAACAACAGCTTCCTCTCTCTTCCTCCGTCAGGCTAGCAGCAGACTACGCTCGCTCGGGGTCCTCTCTGTCCACAGAGTACGGGAGTTGGCAGATCGTGTCAGGTTGCGGCAGCATCCATGATCATCCTCCCTTCCAGCCGCCTCTGGCCTCCACCTCCTCCGCCTCGTCTGCTGTGGCTGCTCCGTATGACTCCCTCCTGCCTTTCAGCTTCCAGGAGGAGGGCCCCAATGGACGCATGTAAGTGTAGCTGCCGCCACTTGCGGAAGCATGCCAAAGTGGGATACACACACAATAGGGCGGCCATATATGAACATTAGGGTGCATCAAAAAACACAATTATTGAATTTTGATATGGCTGGGTACTCAAAGTGTTCCAATATATGTAGAAACAACACATACAAAATACATGATTATTTAGGGGGTGCCATCTTACATCTGTTTTTGTGGAATAAAGTGGTGAACAGTTCAATGGTCACCATGGAGATCTTCATGTTTGTGTTGGTGTTTATACTCCTATTACATATTACTAGCAAATTTGTGGTTTTGTCTTTGTAAT
This sequence comes from Doryrhamphus excisus, assembly GCF_037039965.1. Classification (NCBI taxonomy): domain Eukaryota; kingdom Metazoa; phylum Chordata; class Actinopteri; order Syngnathiformes; family Syngnathidae; genus Doryrhamphus; species Doryrhamphus excisus. The sequence continues at coordinate 7,489,361 of NC_136374.1, forward strand.
TTGAATGATTTGTAGTCATATTTATAGGTAGTTAGTGCTCATTGCCTCTACTGTCGCTAACATTGTCTAGCTACAGTTTGCTAATGACAGCTAGCTAATAGCTGAGCAAGCATAACATGAACAACAGTAATATAGAGTAGACAGTATTACTGATGCCTCATATTTATTGAGAGTAGTACTGTAGTCCTACATAATCTGATATACACTTGTCCATTTATTATTTTAGGCACTGTGCAGCACAACCCACCAGCTCTCCTAAGATGTTGCCCTCTGGTCTTTGGTCTGGGCCCCCTTTGATAACACTATAGAAAATGATGCTGTATAGAAGTTCATTGTACTCAACATTTCCAGGTCCATTTTTTGGCATTTTTTAGACTAGAAATTGCACATTTTCAGAAATTTTACAAAAGTTTATGTGTGAGGTAGCACCCCTAAATCTCAATGGATTTCCTCAAAACTTTGCAAAAGACATTTTTATGTTCATTAGAAAAAAAAAATGGAATACCGGCCAAATTGATATTTTGAATTTAAAATTTCCCATTCAAATTTGATGCACCCTAATTGTTACTGGTATCGAGTGCCGTCCAAAAGAGTCGTTGGACTACTAAATGTTACAGCGAGTTGGAGTAACATGGTAACATCTGTTACATATCGCGTCATAATAAGAACACACCACATTACATGCTGGTAACACTGTTGTAACTTTCAACGTAGGTGCCCCTTGCCCTCGGAGCGTCAAGCCCGTCTAGAAGCTGTACGCGAAACTTTCCTGGCAGCCTACAGCTCCACCGTCGGTCTTAAATCTGTGGTGTCCAGCCCCTCAGCCGCAATCTCAGGCCTCCTCGAGCAGTTCGCCCGTGGCGTGGGCCTTCGAAGTACCAACGCCATCGTCTGAACGCCTTGCAGTGAGATTTCCCACACCTTTTTCATCCAATGGAATCAACTGTGGACTCCCAATAAAGTGCCAAACATCCCGTCATACAGGAAGTTGTTCTGCTCTTCTTGAATCATCCTGTTGATATGTCACTTTTCCATCCATCCAACTCCAGACTAGAACGAGGCCCAGCCCACTTTGAGGAGTTTACTTCCTGTGGGTGCAGGGGAGTACGACTATCTAGTCGCAACTTGGCGTCTGGCTCCCTTCCATTCTTTTTCATTGGAGCTTCTTAATCACGTCTTTTCCGGGATTGGTTTATTTGTTGATTATAATTTGGGAGACATTGATTTTGGCTGTAACAAAAAGGGAGTGTGAGATCAGCTTATTGATGAGCCTACTGATCACGCTGATTGCCTTCCATTGGTCTTAATGTCATGTGACGTTAGGAATTTCGACTAATTCAGCACTTATTGGCACGCTTTATGCTGCAGTGTTTCATCCATTCACATAATGTCATGGCAACACCTCATTGGTTTATACAGCGGGGAGATTTTGCTGGTTTTCCTACTTGCAAATCATGCAGAGGTTTAATTTGTATTATAAGTGCTCTTCAACTGTGAGGGACGGAATCTAAAACTAAAATCCACAAAATCACATTGTATGATTTTTAAATAATGAGTTTTCATTTAATTGTATTTTCTATGAAATAAGTATTTGATCACCTACCAACCAGTAAAAATGTTGTCTCTCATAGACCTGTTGGTTAGTTTTTAAGAAGCCCTCCTGTTTTCCACTCATTACTTGTATTAACTGTACCAGTTTGAACTTGTTACATGTATAAAAAGACTCAAACTCCAACCTCTCCATAATGGCCAAGACCAAAGACCTGTGTAAGGACATTAAGGGATGAAATTATAGACCTGCACAAGGCTGGGATGGGCTTCGGGAAAATAAGCAACTTAGTGAGAAGGTAACAACTGTTGGAGTGATGTTCAAGATGACGGTCAATGTCCCTCGTTCTGGGGCTCCATGCAAGATCTCCCCTCGTGGGGCATCAATGATCATGAGGAAGGTGAGGGATAGACCCAGAACTACACAACAGGACCTGGTCAATGACCTGAAGAGAGCTGGAACCACACCATAGTCTTGAAGAAAACCATCAGTAACACAAGATCCCGCTGGACCATCTGGATGATCCAGAGTAGGAACGGGAGAAGGTCATATGGTCGGATGAGACTAAAATGTTAACTTTTTGGTCTAAACTCGACTCACGGTGTTTGGAGGAAGAAGGATGAGTACAACCCGAAGAACACCATCCCAACCATGAAACACGGAGGTGGAAACGGCATTCTTTGGGGATGCCTTTCTGTCAAGGGGACATGACGACTGCACCATATTGAGGGGAGGATGGATGGGGCCATGTATCGCCGGATCTTGGCCGACAACAACCTTCCTTCAGTAAGACCCCTGAAGATGTGTTCTGGATGGGTCTTCAGCACGACAACGACCCAAAGCACACAGCTAAGGCAACTAAGGAGTGTCCCTGTAAGGTCCTGGAGTAGCCGAGCCAGTCTCCAGATCTGAACCCTATAGAAAATCTATGGAGGGAGCTGAAAGGCCGTATTGCCCCCAAACCTGAAGATCTGCATGGAGGAGTGGGCCAAAATCTCTGCTGCAGTGCCTGCAAACCTTGTTAAGAACTACAGAAAACTAAGGTTTCTGAACCAAATATTGAGTTATATTCTTCTGATGTATCAAATACTTATTTCATGCAATTAAATGCAAATGTGGGGCGGCACGGCGGTCGAGTGCTTGGCGCACAGAGTTCAATTCCACCCTCGGCCATCTCTGTGTGGAGTTTGCATGTTCTCCCCGTGCATGCGTGGGTTTTCTCCGGGTACTCCGGTTTCCTCCCACATTCCAAAAACATGCTAGGTTAATTGGCGACTCCAAATTGTCCATAGGTATGAATGTGAGTGTGAATGGTTGTTTGTCTATATGTGCCCTGTGATTGGCTGGCCACCAGTCCAGGGTGTACCCCGCCTCTCGCCCGAAGACAGCTGGTATAGGCTCCAGCACCCCCCGCAACCCTCGTGAGGAAAAGCGGTAGAAAATGAATGAATAAAAAAATCATACAATGTGATTTTTTGAATATTAGTTTTAGATTCCGTCCCTCACAGTTGAAGAGCACTAATGATACAAATTAGACCTCTACATGTTTTGCAAGGGGGGAAAAACCAGAAAAATCGGCAGTGTATCAAATACTTGTTCTCCCCACTGTACTGTACTGTATATACCATGGAAAAATACGACTTGATCCCCTGAATCTCTAAGTGTACCCTCTTATAGTGATATGAACAGTACATCACGTTTATCTGAACTATTTCAGACAGAATGTAAAAGATTTTTTTTCTTAAGTAACAAATGGTCTACTGTCTTGAGGTCAGCTCTTTGGTCTTGCCCATGGCAGTGGAGAGGTTTGAATGGAGGCGTACGGGATGTAGCGAGGGCGGAGAACGTTGTTGTTTAGCTATGAGTCTATACTGAAGGAGCATCATGATGTACGTTTTAGGAATTAGTGATGCATGCTGTGATATGATTATGGTTGAATTTATTTATATCAGTTACTTTACATTGAATGCTTTATATTGCAATTGATAATTCCACATGTCCGAGGGGGAGTCGGAAGAAGCAGATCTTATTGAATCCTATGCTAGTGTTCACTTCCTGTAATCAGCATGCACTAATTCACTTCCATACAATCAAAGCAGTTATGTATGATCATTATCATGATGATGATACAGTAATGTCTTGTTTGTGGTGGTTAAATGGTTCCAGACCAGATGCACACGTTAGCGTTGGGAGAGTATTCCTGTTCTGTACTGTGGCTGTTGTCTCATCAATATACCATTACTACATGTCATCTTGGAATGCCTTATATTTATATCGTGCTTCATTTAGCCATTTTTATACCTACAAATGCTTCATTTTGGCAAAAAAATACATTTTGCTTGGACATTTAAAAAAACTGCATGATTCATATGTTTACAAAATTGGTGATTACTGTACTTATGTGTGTTTTATGGACAACCGCCTTACATTCTGTCTGTTACAATGAAATAGCATAAAAACAATGTATTGTTCTTATCGTTGTAAGGGTGCAACTTAGAAAAAGAGGGATCAAATACGTATTGTATGTATGTGAGTACATCTGCTGTGTAAATGGATTTTTGGCATCCAGACATTTGGTGTTTGGTGCTTCCTTGGGTCTCTGAAGGGACTACGTTCAGATCCATCATGGACCGTGCATGTATCTGCTGTAGTCATATGTCAACACAGGAAGTGTTTAGGATTGTGTGCTTTTGAGCAGGTCGTCCAGTCAGCGACGGTTCGAATACAGTTCACCGCTGAGCAAGACAAGTCGCCCACGTTTTACCTCCATCTCAGTGATTGCTTCCACGTGAAGTTAGCACAATCCGATATTTTGGTCATTGTATTTTTTTTTTTTTAACTGAGCCTGTCTTTACACATTTTACACGGTCACCAGCTTTGATGGCTTTTGTAACTCAGGTTGTTTTGGTGCCTTTTTTTGTTCGTCTCCATTCGCGATTCCCAATTCCATCTCAAGTCCTGTTGCTCAGTGATTCAGGTGTGTTCATGTTCATTGTTGACTTGCAGGAGCTTTTTCTGCATCAAGCAGTAGCGTGGTTAGCTGTGCATTAAATCTTATGGATCAAAGTGTTGATCACATTGTTTTCTACAGTTAACGTTATCGCTTGAGTGTCTTATAGCCAAAGGAAAGTCACTATTTGGCCAAATGCACTCCCTCTACAGATACAGATGAAGGTGCTTTTTTTTCAGCTCTACAATTTGTCCATAAAAATAACACTTTTGATGACATCACTAAGATAATTCAAGTTCTAACACTTTTAACAGACTTAGCTTCCTCTGCTTTTTAATGACCCCCAGTCACCTTTCTTAATGGCAATCAAGAGACAGATCATCCACACAGTGAAAAGCTACGGCATCTCATCTCACTCTTTGGTGAGAGTGACACCGAAGTCTGACCCCGGTAATCATTTGTGGCTAAAACCTTTTCTGTTTGTATTATTAAAAATATATGAAGTAGCATCAAATACAGCCTGCATCTGAACGTTACCAAGGATGGGCCACACTGATAATAAAAAAAAACTATGACGCAAATAAAAAGTTGTTTACTATATGAAAATGAGTAAAAGCAAGCCTCAATTTGGTTATTCAAGAATCATTTCAGTAAGATAATTTTTTAATGTAGCAGTCTGTTGTTTCCTTTAATTGATTATTATTAATATTTGTCTTTGTCCAAAATGGAAATTCTTGATTTTAAAAGTATATAATATTTGGATATGAGGAAATGTATGAATTAAATTTTTTGATGGAAAAACAAAATGATTGGTCTCTTTTTGTATGGAGTCATGTATATTTTAGTGTTTACATTGGATTCATTTTAAAGAATTTCAAAGCGGCCAATGCATACCTCTTTCCGTGTGTGGGGGGGGGGGAATGTTTCAGAATATTTACTCTATTTTGTTATCATATTGACTGTCAGCAAGACGAGTCTTCATTTGAGTTCTTTACAACATAGTGTTCCTATGCTGCAGCTTTACACATGCCTTTTTCTTTCTTGACCAAATATTTGTTCTATCAACAATTTGGATGTATCTTCAGTCACCATTATTCAGTACTGCTACTAAGAGAAGCTAAAGAGCTAATGAGTTGTAATGGCATTTGGAGAATTGCAGTCACGAGCTCAGCCCTCAGCCTAATGTAATATTGCTCAATAGCGCACACAAATCCATAGTTAAAGCCCCATTCTTTTACATATTGGAAGGTTTTTCAAACAACATACAAAATACTGTACCTGGTAACTAAACAGTTAAGAATGAGTAATTTTGTTATTCGTTTTAATACTGTTTGGGGGGGAAGTAACTTAATTGTAACTAAGCTAAAGTAATTGATGCGCACACCTTTTGTGGCGTGTTGAGTGCAACATCCGGGTACTGACAGTGTGCTTGTATTTTACCGTAGTTCTCAGTGGGAATGCACTTGGAATTACTACCTAACGTACTGGTTATTACAGCGTTTGGGGGAAGCCATGTCCTGGGGTATATAACAATGTCACTACATTTAAATATTTATGATTTCTTAAGAGTTTTGAAGTATGTTTTGTTCAATAAAGACAGTACTTTTATGTACTTGATAGAAAAGAAACGCTAATGGCGCTGGTCGCGTCAAGGGCGGGTCCTACGTGAGTGCTACAGGGATGCCAACATGGAAATCCAGGGGCTTTTTGCCATAAACATTTTCAGCATGGCGACACACACACTTTCACGTCGTCTGTTTGGGGGGCTGTTACTGGGTTGATTTGTCGGGGTTCGACAACGACGATGAAACGGTCTTGTGTGTGGGATCGCCTCCATATGAACATGAAAGTAATTTGCCATGGAAACCTCCGCTTTGCCGACTGGCGTAAAATGGAAGCGAGACCGATGATTCGCCCTTCATCAAACTACAACGCAGCGACTAAAACAACCTGCATGACCGACAGAGTGGGTCACTTCGTGACGTGAACACAGACAAAGACGACATGTTAAGTTGGTCAGTTTTGGTAAGTGCCGCTGAGAGGTGAAGTACAGAACCTGGATGTAGAAAATGGCGGAAGAGGAACCAACGCAGGCTCGCGGCTAACGTTAGCAGTGGCAGCTTTACGGCAGCAGCCATCATTGCCTGCGACGACACCACAAGCCGGGAGAATTAGGAACAAGACAGCAGAAGGAACGCCCAGGAATGATATGGTTTATTTTCCTGCTTCTTTCAGGATGATAGAAAGTGTGACAGTCGATTTGGCTTGTCTGAATGTGAGACAAAATGAAAAGCAGAACGCTAGCGTACACTCAAGCTAGTCCTTGTGACCCCATGGAGTTCGGAAGCGCAAATCATGCGATTATTTGCGGCTCTAATGATCAAACTAATGGTACCGAGTCGCTGGATTTTAAAAAATCGGACGACGTGGAACATTTTGTTCGCGGCTGGTCAACCGAGGCTGGTGGTGCTAAACAAGCCGGTTATTACCGTACCGTGGAAGACGTTGTTTTGACAAACAAATATGGCGAGAAGATATGTGGCCAGATATGTACCGAAAACAACCAAGACAAGGCCCGGAACGATGAACTCATTTGTAGAAATCCAGACATCGTGGAAACGTTGGACGAGTCGGAAATAACATTAGCTTCCACGGGGCTTCAGGACAACCTTTCTGCAAGTCCTGCGAATGAAAGCTTCTCTGGAACCATCATGATCAACAACCAAAGCATTATAGTCACCATAGAAAATGGAACTCTGACTCTTGCTGCCCCACCGGACGGATATGAACACAAAGAGGACGATATGGTCAGCCTAAAGGCGCACTTAGGTATGAAGGACCATGAAGATATCGTTCTTCTCAACTATGATAGTGGCACCAAAGCCATTGGGAAGATCAGCACTTTGGCAGTGTCCAGCTCCAGCCACCAGGAAGAGAGCAGGCCTGGTCTGTCAGGATGTGACCCTGAGCTGCCTCTGGTGGACAACACGTCTTTGGTCTTCCCGGGTAGCTCTCTTCCCTCCTGTCCCATGGTCAAGCAGGAGGATGGTGTATTACATGGCGTCAAGCAGACAAATGTGGCCCCGCTCTCGCCCAAAACCACTACAGCAAACAAAGACTCTCAAAATGGACAGCTGCTCAAGTCCAAGAAAGTGATAGTTGCTTTTCCCTGCCCGGTCACCGGGTGCTCCTGTACATTTGACACGCGACAAAAACGTAAGGTTCATCTCCTGAATCACGCTGAAGATCCACGCCCCTACCAGTGCACGGTGGATGGCTGCAGCTGGGCTTTTGCCACTTCCTACAAACTCAAGCGGCATCTTCAGTCCCATAACAAGCAGAGACCGCATACCTGTCAGTTTGAAGGCTGCGGCAGGTGTTTCACCACAGTCTACAACCTGAAGGCTCACACCAAAGTCCATCAGCAGGACGATGCCTTCATCTGTGAGATCTGCAGCGAGAGGTTTCGCAGTGCCACCCGACTCAGCAATCACCAGAGAGTCCACTTTGAGCCGCAGAGGCCACACAAATGCGAATACCCAGGTAACGTAGCTGTCTTTACAGTATATCTAACATGGCTACATACATTGTGATGGCCAAGTGAAACTTCCTGAAGCAATGAAGCTTTTAAGCCTAATACGTTGGATGGAGATTCGGTTTGTTTCTTGAGGTTTCAAATGCTTGCCACAAGTGTTGTGTCCCCAAAGACTTGACAAATGTCAACCCCACAAAGGTCAGTGTAAATTAGTAAATTTATTATCAAACATTGCTGTGCTTCCTCAACGGTGACCGGTCAAAAGTAACTTTTGCCAAACTCGTCTACACTCGCATAGCTTCTGAAACTGCAGTTAAAACTGCTGTGTTTTGTTTTTCCACACATTATAAGAAATGAAAGGGTGCAAGGGCCTCTTTCCTATTTTGTAAACCGACATGTAGCCATGCTAAAATGTAGGATTTTTTTAAGAAAAAAATAATCTCATATAGCTGATATAGGTCTAAAGGGGTATTATTAGTGTAAACCTTCAGTCTTGGCTTTTTTTGTTCATTTTTGCATTTTAATTGTCTAAATTCAACATTCAATCATTCATTTTCTACCGCTTATCCTCACAAGGGTCGCGGGGGTGCTGGAGCCTATCCCAGCTGTCTTTGGGTGAGAGGCGGGGTACACCCTGGACTGGTCGCCAGCCAATTCTAAATTTAACATTTCTTCTTAAACAATTGTTCCTTTTTAGAATTCATTAACGCCACATTTTGAAGGTTTATGTAGTGATAACATTTTTCCAAAGTAAGGACATTTTGTATGCCTTTAAACGGTAGTTTATGGTTGAGTTGCAGTGACGCTTAGTGACATCATCCACTCCAGGTGAAAACGTGTGTGCGCACTGGTGAGAAACCTGTCGTTTGTGTATTCTCACTTGTTGTGAGAATACACAATAATAAAGCGGTAGAAAATGAATGAATGAACTTGTTGTGGAGAGCACTGTATTTAGTCTGCACGGGTGTCAATGTGCATGAACATAGGTGGGTGTGTACGCTTACATACGCGGAAGCAGTAAATGGCGCATGCTTGCTTGTGTCGGGGAGGAAGGAGAGAGGAAAGGCTGAAAGCTGTCATTTTTGTTGCCCATGTATTCGTTTTGTTCAGGCTAAGGATAATTTTTTACTTGAAGCCCTGTGGTATCCTGTTAAGCGTGTCAAGAACGAGGACCCATCCTGAGCAAGGGCAAACTAACAAATGTAAACAATAAAATAGACGGATGAATTTGTGGTGGTTCAAATGTCATTGTGGTGGCCCGCTACAAATAAATTTAATAAATAATAATAATAAATAATAAATGTATTGAGGAAACAGCGGCTTATGTAACAGGACCTTTAACTTTTCTTTGTTCAGGCTGTGAGAAAACGTTCATCACCTTCAGTGCCCTTTACTCCCACAACCGCACTCACTTCCGAGAAACGGGACACTTTACCTGCACCTACCCGGGATGCGGCAAGATATATGACAAAGCGTGTCGCCTCAAGATCCATTTGCGAAGTCACACGGGTAAGCAGATGCTTCTTAAGAACGATGACATTGCTCCCATGCATGACTCTGCATTAAGTCCATGTTCATTGGTAGCACTTTATAATATACACATTCTATAAAGCTGCATATTGCTGAAAATGACGAGCAGCAAAACCACACTGACGGCTCTGGAACTATTATGCTGTCTCTTGTGACTTTGCATACAGACTGATCTCTGACTATTTGCTCTGTCTGCAAATAAAAGTTAACGGAAGTTAAATGCTAGTCTTGGCTTTTAATGTAAGTTTTGATTATGAGCATGAATTGTCTCTCTTTTTCCAGGTGAGAGGCCATTTGTTTGTGACTCAGAAGGCTGTGGCTGGTCCTTCACAAGCATGTCAAAATTGCTTCGTCACAAACGGTAAGCAAGCCATCAAGAGGTCATGCCGGTACCATATTTGGGGGTCTGATTTTCCACGCCATAAGGCGCACTTAAAAGCCTTTAATTTTTTCAAAACCCGACGGTACGCCTTATGTGTGCACTGAGTTCCAAAATCTGTAAAAATGTTGTTGTGCTATTTCGGTCGGCGCTCCGCTTGATTGACTGTCGGACCATTTCCCGCTGACACAGGGACACAATACCTATGCAGCAGCGATAAACCAATCCGAGAACATTACGTATACTAGTGGTATGATGCTGAGAGGGAACCCGGCATGTTTGATGGTGAAATTTCCCAGCTGTTCAATTCAGATACAGAAGATGAATAAAAAAACAGTGAGTGTTAAATAGTAGAATAAAGTTCAACTCGACTCACTGTTTTTTCTGTTGCTTTATTTATTTTTTACATTTTAGCATGCCCTGTATAATAAGGTGCACATTTATGTATGAGTTAAGTACAGAAGTAGACCCCATAATTGAGTCTGTGCCTTACAAATCCGGTAGCCTTTATGGTGCAGAAAATACAGTATTTTTGTGGTGTGCTCCGCCAATATGTATAATTGTTACCTTGACTGTACTTTGGAACCTCATGTTGGGCACTAGTGTTTGTAGGATTACATGTTAGTGATTCCCTGCTTAAAATACGTGGGAGTGTTGACAAGGATAAAGGCTGGAGATGATGCTGTCATCCTGATTGAGTGACAATAACAGACTTGAAGCTTTAAAAAGAGGGTGGTGCTTGAAATCTTAGCCATGGTTACCTGCAACGAAACGGGTGTAGCCATCATTGCTTTGCACAAAATATGACTGGTGAGTAGGATTGCACCTCAATCAACCATTTATCAGATCAACAAGAACTTCAAGCAGAGAAGTTGTAAATACATTTTCGTCCATGACTGTACTTTAGTGGCAGTAGCCACAGCTCTAAATTACATTGTTTACAGGACATTATTAACCTGCATTATCGTGACAGGGCAATAGAAGTCTGGCCTAATATAGAAATTTTAATTCTATCACCCATTCCTACAATATTCCTTTTATTTGGTTAACAGAAAACATGACGACGACCGACGCTTCATTTGCACTGAAGAAGGTTGTGGGAAGTCCTTTACCAGAGCAGAGCACCTCAAAGGTCATAGCATCACTCACCTGGGCACCAAGCCGTTCCAGTGCCATGCTGAAGGTAAATACTGGATTGGAGTAGTTTAATGATACAATACATTAATCATGGTAAAGCAATCTCATGTAGATCAATATATGCTAAAATATCTGAACAAAACATCCACATCTTAGCTTTTGGTTCTATTGTAAAATCCAGACTTTTTCACATCTGAAGATAAGCCACCACCAACTTATAAAAGGGGTGGGGGGATGTTGTACATATATAGGTGGCAGATGTCCATGTTTTACCATGAGGTATTGGCACAGAAAAGACACACTATAAACCTTGTTATCCTACCTACTTGGTGTTACCCACATCACACAAACACTTGTTTTTTTTCAATGGGAGTTCATTCAGCAGAATCTGTAGTAAATGTACACTTGAGAAAACTTCAGATTTTCAAAACATAATCACGACATAAACCTTCAAAACATGGTATTAGTGTGCACTGCACTACACTACCTCTTCAATCTACACTCTTTTAGCCAAAAACTAGCCACCTCATTGTTTAAGCTGTGGGGTTCAAAGTGTGTAGGGGTGGAAAAAGTAGCGGCTCACTGTCCGGAATTTATGGTAAATGTATAATGACTTGAGTTTTGATGATGGGTTTTCCAAAGTATTGTTGATGAGTGATTGTCATTGTGGCTTTTGTCACTCTTTGTTTTCTAGGCTGCAATGCAAAATTTTCAGCTCGCAGCAGCCTCTACATCCACTCCAAGAAACACAAGCAGGATGCCAGCACACTCAGGAGCAGATGTCCTGTGGCCAGCTGCTCCAAGCACTTCTCCTCACGCAGCAGCCTCAAGAGCCATGTGCTGAGACAACACCAGCTCAGCCCCGGTCAGTCAGCACTCATAGGCCTCATTGTTTTAGTACACATCAAATTCAAGTTTCCCTAGCTTTTAGATGAGCTGCAACCCTAGGAGAAACACTACACTGTGCATATTTCTTCCTTACTTCCACATTTTTTAACAAACTATCCCTTCTCCGTCCTAGATGTTCTGAACCAGATGGAGACCACGCCCACCCTGACCCCAAGCAGTGAGCTCATAAGCCACACACCAGCAACGGTTGGTGGGCCAGGTGTTGCTGGCAGCGAGCAGCTGACTAACTTGGACCTGAGCTCACTTTTCTCTAATGTGCCTGTAGCTGCCACGCCCACTGGTATTGAGGTGGGAATTCCTATTGGTGGGACCGCCTCCACTGGCACTTTTACCATGGACCTCTCCCTGGTCAACTCGGGTATCCTCACGATTGACCCCTCTACAGTTAGCACAGCTCTTTGCACTTCCACGAGCACTGCATTGGCCAAAAATGCTGACCCCCTTATCCTGGCACCCAGTATTGATATGGCTCCTCACCACAGTCTGGAAGGCACAGTGGGGGATGTTCTGCCTCCTCAGGGCACCCTCAACTTGGATGATGTGCAAAGTGTCACGCCGGAGGCCTTGGGAACGCTTGCGTCTTTGTCCATGCAGGGTCCCAGTACCCCCATAGAGCCCACCCTTCAGCACCCACTCAGCTCCTCCAGTGCTCTTAGCGTAGAGGCCTCAGCCTCGCTTGCAGCTGCCCCTATTTCCGAACTGTTGGCCTCACCCACCAAGGTGGTGGAGGTGGGTGGCCAGGGAGGGGCTGGGTCTCTGCTGAGTTGTGTGGAAGTACTGGGAGGTCAGGAAGGAGCAAAAGTCCTCACACAGTTTGTGTTCCCTGGACACACCAATGGCTTCAATCTGCAGAAAGACACAGAAATGACTGCCGTATCACCCAGCAGCTTCATGGTAAACTTCATGGCTTCGTTTTTCTAATCTACACTTGAATCATTTTCCAACCAACATCAGGTTTTCAATGTGTTGTATTGTGGGATTACACAAAAAACATAAATTTGGGGTTACGACATAACATGAATCTGCTTAGCTTTAGTGTCAACAGCTCTCATAATTTTTTTAAATTAAATTTAAATAATGCAAATTGGTTCCACATAATTCGTCAATAAATACTTTTTTTAAATACAAAATAGCAAACTATATCGAATAGTTGCAACAACAGATTGACATTAATAAAACATTTTGTACATTGTTTGTAAAAGCAATCCAGTGTAGGTCAGTCAGTATATGCTAACCATCTTAGCTTAGTGGTCTAATAATTCATGTTATTTTTACAGTACACAGGGGGCCAATAAAAACAAGCTGCTGGCTGACACCCCTGCTTTACAAGGTTTCTTTTTAGTAAAGTTCAAGGATGCAGACAGGTGTAACAATAAGAATTCGTGTGAATAACGATTTTATTCGTAGTAAAGTTTCTTATTGGTTGCAGTGGAGTATTAATAGTTGGTGCTTGTAGACCCGAGTCTACAGTACATGTACTTTACATACAATTGATGACATATATTGGTTAACCCCTTTTTGTTTCTTTTCTTCCAGGATAGTGGCGGCTCAGCAAGGACAGATTACAGAGCCATTCAGCTGGCCAAGAAGAAGAAGCTGATTGCTCCAACTGTCTCCTCTGGTAATAGAAATATACCCTCTTTCTCAAATCACTTTTCCTAAACTGACTGGGTTTAGTCATTGATTATGATTTCTTTTCATAAAACCAGGTGTGCCTGGATCAAGTCAGAGAAAAGCAAAAGGAGCCAAATCTTCTTGCGCTCCATCAAGTGCTCGTTATGGTGAAGGAGCTACAGCTGCTAATGGGGGCCTCACTCTACGAGACCCCGTCACTGGGGCCCAATATGTCCAAATTCAGCTCCTTCAGGTGGGGTTGCATGCCATGCCATGCCATGCCATGAAATTGAATTAATTATTCAATTTCCCTTTAACATCAGCTTGTAGTTTTTTTTGTTTTGTTTTGTTTTTTTTTAAAGAATATTGTTTTTTCATGACGATTGCTTCATCTGTTCAGGATGACCCAGCCACTGATGGAGAGCTGGCCTTCCAGCTCAGCTCCCAGCCATCCACCTCTCACTCCCAGCTCACCGTTGACTTACCTGTCAACATTTTACAGGTACATTCTTGGTATTCACCACATGCATGCAAATACTGTATGTAATGACTAGGGATCGACCGATATGTTTTTTTTTTGGGCCGATACTGATTTTTTTTTCCATCACCCTTAGCCGATGGCCGATTTTGCTTGGGTCGATATTTATGGCCGATACTGCTTTTGCTCCCTCAATTTACATGAAAAAATGACCATGATAACAAATATTCCAGGTCTCATGTTTAAACAAATATTTATTGAAATGTAAACACTGAACACAGTAGGATTCAGCTTTCTTAAACACACATTTAAACGGCATTATCAACTTTAAAAGGAATAAATATTCAACCATGTGCAAAACATTTCTGTCGTAGTTTAAGTTTATCTAGCATCGATGTAATGAATGCTCCTCCGCAGTGAGACACGCGCACACACAAACACATCACACTGACACAATTTAGTACGATATATAAAACATTTCTCTCATCAAAGTTTGTGTTGTGCACGATACAGACCTCTGATAAGCAGACACGGCTGCTCCAATTCCTTCAAACACAACACGCATTTAACCTCAGCCCGGCGTTGGCTGAATGAAACTCCTCCAAACACCATGGGACTGAATTGCCAACGTTGACATTAAAGCGGCGTTGGTAACATCTGTACATATTAGCCTCCAACTACATCAACAGCTCCCTAATTCCAATGGTAGGCACTTCAGCATTCCTGGTGTTCAGATCCACAAATGAAACTATATTGTAGCGTCGCTGGGAGCACTTCCTGGTTCCCAACGTGCCTTAAATAGTTCGTCAGTTTGTAGTTAAAGTTGCATAGTTGTTCATTCTTGTTCTGCTCAACTAGTGCGAGTGCTTTTATTCGTCTGTTGCGTTGGTATGTGATGTTTTTGGGCTTTCTTATTGACCCACCATGACTTAAACTGTTATGCCTAGCGGCCCCCCAGTGAAATGTGATGAGCTTACTAAAGTGTAAAAAGCAAGCTTATTCTTTTACTTGTGAAATAAGAATTGTTCTCTGCAGTAAAAAGACCCTCAGGCGTCACAATATTCCCAAGCATGTATATTGCATGCACTTGGCGTTCATGTTACCTATTTTAAAACAGGTGGCAATATTTCAACTAAGTTGAACTGTTAGCGGCTAATAAAAAATTTAAAACGTACCCTGGTTATGATTTACCAGTGGGGGAGGGGTACCACAACTGCGTGTGTTGCAGGGTCCTCCGGCAACACAAAGCTGCCCGGCGGATGCCTGTCTGTAAATCATACAGCGGAAAAATACACGCGGCCGATACGATTCAAGAAAGAACGCAAATATCGTCGATCCTTAGTAATGACACATTCTACCTGAACCTGAGGGAACATGAATGTCATGTATTTGGGTTTCACATGCATCCTGGAAAATGATCCACATGACCAATTCCAGTTATGGAAAACATACCATAAAAATTATCTTGGAAACTTATTTATCCTGCCGCTACCTCGTGAGGAAATGCAAATGGTTTAAAGCAGTGGCATACAAAGCCCAGCCAGAAGGCCATTTGTGGCCCGAGACACGATTATTGTCCTTGGGTACATGGAGAAATAAAATGAAACACTAAAAAAACTTCAACATGGGAAATGTAGAGCACAATGTAAAGAGAAAAGGCTGGAATTATTTGGCCTTTACCAAATATATCCTTTGATTTTTCTATATGAGGCCCTTGGTGGAAAAACGTTTGGACACCCCTGGATTAAAGGATGTCCAAAGTAGCTTGTTTTTCCCCTGTCCTGTGGGACATATTAGAAATAAAGTTCAACACAAAAGACAACAAATTGGGAAAATAGAGCAAAACCTGTATTTTAAACTGAAATTTGCATTTCAGCCCCTGTTAAAGACTTGGTGTCCTAGAAAATCATTTCAGGGAAGGAGTGGGAACTCTGTGTATGTCATATTGATGCAGTTTGGATCAGCTCTGATATGCAGAAGTCATTTTTGTGTTTTGTGTGACAGGAACCCACAGTGGTCATCGAGGAAAACGTCTCTGACAACTCTCAGTTCACCGGAAGCACAATCAACCTTCAAGACTTGGAGTGACTGACCTCAATCCTGTCTCTTTCCACCTCAATGTGCTGTGTTTACATCACGACAATGCTGCAATACCCTTTTTCATATGAACACTTATCAGGAGCAGGTTGAAGCAGACCATATTGCCAAGCGGTAGGGACATGGAATGCCATGGATGAAGCACCTTTGGAGAGGCCACATGGATAAACACCCCCAGAGTCTACTAAGTACATTTGTTGTTGCAATATGCTAAAATCAGGCAAAGTTTTTTTTTTTTTATTGTTGCATAGTAGGGGTGTCCAACATTTTCCATCAAGGGGCCACACACTGAAAGGGCCATTTTGATATTTTTGATTTGGGGGAAACAGAATAAGTTTTATATATATATATCTAAAGAGAAAACTTTATAGGTGACAGTATAGTATTATTATAAGTATGAATATTTCAGCCCTTCTCCTTCTGTCCCTTACGTATTCTTGTCTGGACACCCCCACTGTGTCCAGACATACTTGAGGAATTAAAGCATTGATGGCTCGTTTCCAACGTGCTGTTTTAAATGAATCCAGACTAAATGAAATGCTTTGCTTATATCACACGTAGATGAACAAGCCCGGACATCTATACCATTGTGACGCATTGTTTACACTCAATTTGCCTTACAACTGAATGGTGTTTTCCCCCAAGTACAAGTAAGCTTTTCCATACAGAAATATTAAAGAATGTCTTGGGGCGACTTTGATATTCGCCTTCCTTTTTCATAGTAGTTCCAGGCATGCTAAACAGTAAATAACACAAATAAAGCTTTGTGGTATTTGTATTTGCATGGTCATGTACTATCTTGATAACATTCCACGTCGTGCAACCCTTTTATATAGATTTGAATTATTGTGGTCCTAATCCTCAATCTTTTGTAATGTTCTGACGCGGGCAATGTTTAACTTATTTTTGGAATAAGCCGCTGGCCAATTTAAATTTAAAAAAAGAGGCCACGGGCAGATGGGAAATGGTCCCTCAATCGGACTTTGGACACTATCTTTCTATAAAAAAAATGTTAAATTATTGAGTTGTATCTGGAATGATAATTGAAGGGCAGAGTCTAACCTAAAAGCTAATAAAATCATTTCAAGCACAGTCACAATCGTTTAGTGCTGTTTGTCTACAGAATGATAACCGAACTTGTTCAAAGGTGGTACACAAAAAACGATGGAAAACGATGATGAATGCTTGCACCAATCATCCCCCGGCACAAATCACAAGCTCAACACTTTCTTCACTTTAGCTGCCTTCAACTAGTAGATAAATCGTTACTGCCACCTATAGCCCAAGCCGTGAACTACAGTTTAGATTCACGCACAAGCCTGCAGTTCCTACAACAGGTATAAAACGAGTTTGTTTTTTTACTGCACTTAAATCGTTTTTAATGTTTCTAATTAAATATTTTCATTCGTGTCTGTATAATTAGAAAATAAAATTAATGCATATACTACTTTCCAAACAATGAGCATCGTTGCTACTCCTTTCCAGAGACGCACGTCAACGTCACCGCCATATTGGATGGGTCATAGTACGAATGTGAGTGTGGTGTGAATAGTTGTTTGTCTATATGTGTCCTGTGATTGGCTGGCCACCAGTCCAGGGTGTACCGTGCCTCGAGGACAGCTGGGATAGGCTCCAGCACCCCCACGACCCTGGTGAGGATAAGTGATAGAAAATATACTAATATACTTGGGAAACTGTGAAGGCACCCAAAGTTACAAAAATACTTTTTAAACTTGACTGTTCCTCAAGTTACTTACGTATTTATACTTTTATTGTTATTTGTACTTTAATTTTATAATTACACTTTTGATGAACAGATAGCAGCTACATAATACTTTTAACCAAATGAAGAAACTTTTTTTTTTACTTTTTGGTCATTTTCCTGGAGTGTATATGTGGCTTTTGTATACTTCATACAAGATACATGGATACTTTTGATCCCCAGGGAAATTCAAGTTTCAAATTCAATTATATGTCAGAAATATTAACATTTATTTTATTTTAGTCATATACTATGTTTACCACAAAAAATCCAAATAAATCCTGTTTTTTTGGGATGTTGGTAAGTAAACAATGGATTTCATTTTTCATCTAATTAAAAAAACATTGAAATTAGACTTAAAATCCCGTTTATAGATCTGCTGCGTCAGTGTAAAAAGTCAATGTGAGTATCACCTGTGCAAAGCCTTTTGCAAATAAAATAAAGCAGAGCACTGTTAGTTGTAGCTATAGGACATTATTTTTACACACCCTGGGAAATTTATCAACTAATTAATAAATCAACTTTTTATTGAGTAAACAAAACATAACATTCGACCATGTGCGAGTAACATTCCAAATACATTTTACAGGTAGCAACATCTGAAAGAGCATGCGGAAGTAGATAAAGCTTCCTGGTGCAGCTACCGCCATCTAGCGGGGAAAGATGAGACTACATGAACAGTACTTTGTTTTAATTGCAGCTTTATGGCAACACAGACAGAACACTCACAGAAAGCCAGCATGGATACACAGCAAACATCATCAATGGCTTGCATTGAAATAACTGGGATTGAAAATTGACAAAACAATTCCATACAATTCATTCCGATATCTTAATCAGTACACGGTGTAGTAAACAGGAAGCAGCGAACATACGCAATCACGTCCAGCTCGAGTTGCCTTATTTATAAGTAAATAAAACAGGGCTGGGTATCTGACTTCAGTACAAAAAATGTATGAAAATATTTTAGTTTCCTTGTCTTTTTAATGGTAGAGCTATTATCCTTTCATGTGTTCTACGTCGACGCCAATGTGGGATGAATACTGTCCACTAAAACGTTGCTGCGGTCTGTGATTGTTTATGGACTTACTCTGTCACGTGTCGACAGAATCCCGCCGCTGTGGACCAATAGGAAGGCAGAGAGTGGACGAGCCTTCCGCGGTACTCCATGTTGTTTTCCTCTACAGTGACACACACTAACACACTGTATCACACACGAACACACTGGCAGTCATGTGACGGGCATTTTGTAAAACTCGGTCAGTGCTCGGTCGACTGTGGAGTAACCTTGCCGCTTCTGGAACATTCTCAAGGACGAACATCGAATCCATGCGACGTCCGTACGCGAGCACAAGGTAGGAAACAGTTTATGTCGACGTGAGCTGATGGTGCAGAGGTTCAAACCTTCGGTTGCGGCAGCAAGGACGAAAACATGTTTACTTGCATGGGGGGGAGAAGCGTGGTGCTCCCACGGCATATAAACCACAGCACGAGGCGCAGTCCTGGGTGTTGCCACGAGGCTCCTCACGTGCAGCTCTCGGAACAAGGGTGTTAAATGTGTGGCCCGCTGGACGTTTGTGGTCCGCAGCTCCATTTTTAGACACATAAGGTTTAAAAAAAAGCAATAAAACCAGAAAGTACTAAAAAAAACAGCAGTAATAAGAATACAAATAACACAGAAGAGGAGTAAACTTAGTAATATCTATTTAATATTTCAGTTCATTTTTATGGGACCCAAAGTGTAGTCAGGGGGCCTCTTGTGGCCCATGGACCTCAGTGTATGGACAAAGTCTGCACTAATACACCAATACTTGCTTTGCATATTATTAATATGCACATACATGAACTGTGATTCCATGAATGCTAATGGAAGCTTTTCTAGAAGGTGAAAAATAAAAAAATAAAAGGCATCGGTTCTCTACCCTGCAGACCTATACATGAAATAAGTGATTTTCCGAGCTGGAAAGACATCCCTGGAACAGATTGATGCTTGTCTAAAGTGTCCCGCAGCACACAGTGTTGACCCACTCAGCTTGTGGCTGCCCCATGTGCTGTTTTCTAACAATATGTTGACATTTTTTTTCCTCTGGCTGGGTTTATTCTCGGTCACCAAGCGGGGGCCCTGGATAGGGGAGCTCTGACAGCCAGGAAGGAAAGACAGTCTGGACACGTCATGTACTCGGATGATATACCGTACATACATGATGCGGCATGATGTTTCATTTCATTCATTTGGTAAAGTGTTTATTATTTAAAAATAACTTCACCTAAATAATAAAAACATCTAATCAAATATACACGAAGTACTATTTAAACAATATTTAAAACAGGAAATTAAATGACTAACATATCTATATTATTTATTGATATTGACTGTTATGTTGATTGTTATGCCTGCAGCTAACTAGCATGACGTACCCAAATTTGAACTTGCATTTCAAAGCAAACAAATCAGTCCAACGACATTGTGCATCTAAAAAAATACTGGTTATTTGAGACACTTGTACACCAAGATACTACTACATAAAATACTGGCAGTGTTAAGTAGTAGTAAAGTTCATTCATTTTCTACCACTTTTCCTCACAAGGGTCACGGGGGTTGGGGGGTGCTGGAGCCTATCCCAGCTGTCTTCGGGCGAGAGGCGGGGTACACCCTGGACTGGTGGCCATCCAATCACAGGGCACATATAGACAAACAACCATTCACACTCACATTCATACCTATGGACAATTTGGAGTCGCCAATTAACCTAGCATGTTTTTGGAATGTGGGAGGAAACCGGAGTACCCAGAGAAAACGGGGAGAACATGCAAACTCCACACAGAGATGGCCGAGGGTGGAATTGAACCCTGGTCTCCGAGCTGTGAGGTATAACCACTCGACCGCCATGGCGTCCTTGTACCATAATACCAAAATACAAATTTCTTTCATTTTCTGCTCAATATTTATTCCCGCTTGTGGCGCCATTGTTACAGCTACTTCCTCAAACAAGACACCAACTTCCTGTTTTGTTAGTTACAGTTATTTCTTGAATTCAGATGTGGTATTAAAATGATGGGACTTCATGGTACAGGATGCTGAGTGTAAAAAATGGAGGAATATTGAATCAGGAAGTAACTAATGTCAAAACAAGAAGGTGGTGTTACATTGTGTGTAAAGAATCACGTCAAACTGTCAAACTGTCACAGTCAAACTGTAATTATGAAACTATAAAAATGTGTTTTGTGTTGAGATTTTTGACTTTCTGGGAAGGATGAATTGGATCTGTATCATTCTGGAATGCTGGATTAGGTTAGTGGAATGTGGAATGACTTAATGACGCTAACCAAGGTTCCACTGTAACATGACGTAACGTAACGTAAACCTGATGCCAATTCTTGCTTTGTGTTTCATGATTTCTGTTTAGACGTTCCTGGCTGGAACCTTTCAACATGAAGGGGCTGTTGTGATGTTTGCTCGTGGACTGTGACGTGCCCCGGAGAGGACGCGCTTTGATGACCCACATTGACTGGACTGTCCCAAAAAGACCAAAAAAGTCGTCCTAAATACACAAAGTGCATTTTTGCCAGTGATGGTAGATCATTCCCAGAAGACCCGCGCCTGTCACTTGTCTGGCACGGGGACAGACTTGGACTACAATGTGATGCCGTCACCGTTTTCAGAGGACGACTTGAGCGAATCCTCCAGTCCTCGTTCCTGCTCCAGCCCGGACTCGCAGGTTCTCAGCTCCAGCTTCGGCAGCAACTCCAGCACCGAGACCAACATCCTGGACCAGCTGCTTTCCCAAACGTCTTTAGGACGAGCCAGCAATGCTGTTGCAGAACCAGTGGCATCTTCTGTCCTCTGGGATGATGCCTCCAAATGTGAAACAGGGAAGAAGGAAGGTTTGGATCCGTTTTCGTGGTCCAAACAACATCGAGAGTCCTTCCAGCCTACATTGGAAGAAATCGAAGAATTCCTGGAGGAGAATATGGAGCTGGTGACCATGAAGCAGGAACATCAAGAAGGTGGGCCGGGGGTTGGAATGGGACCAGAAGATGTTGGACTGGAGTGTGCTTCCTCTGGCACAAAGCCGGAAGTCAAGTGTTCAGACCAAACTGTTGCCATTGCCAGCACGACCTCTAGCGAGAACAAACCCTTATCTTCTACCCTACCTTGTAAGAAGAAGCCATCACCAGGCAAACCTTCATCAGCAGACAAGGCCAACAGTGGCGGCATCATCCTACACATTCAGCCCCTTCACATCAAACAGGAGCCAGCGGTGGTACCCGTAGTCCAGCCCCCTTTAGACCTGACCATTGCACAGCTATTGGTCAATATCCAAGGTCAGACCTTTGCCCTGGTACCCCACATCCTGCCCTCCCCGAGCTTTGACGTCAGCTCCAAGTTTGTACGCATCGCTCCCGTCCCCATCGCAGCCAAGCCTGTCGGCAGCGGAGACCACGTCGCCGGCCAAGGAGCAGGGATTCAGAAGTTCCTGAAGAACCCGGTGGCGGATCTTATTAAAATGCACAAATGCACTTTCCCCGGCTGCAACAAGATGTACACCAAGAGCAGCCACTTGAAGGCCCACCTGAGAAGACACACTGGCGAGAAACCTTTTGCCTGCAACTGGCAGGGGTGCGGATGGCGGTGAGTACCACATGGGACCAGCTAGCAGTCAGCTAGTGGTTTAATGTCATGGATCATATCATAAAACCAAACACTAATGTAACAATCTTAGCAGGGTTTTGTGTTCTTACCTTTTATTTTCATATTCAGGAGAAGTTCTAATACTTTGGTGTCAAAACATGAACACTTTCTATTGAGCTTGGATATATAATCCGCCATTTTGGCAGTCAAATGCATCCATTTATTCAACAAAGCATCAAATATTTCAATGCATTAGACTTGCTGTTGTAAAAACTAAGATGGCTTTTCCTCAATGGAAGGACGGCAGTGACAAGCACCTTTCAGCTCACACACGCCCCCACCCCTTGACGATGAGGCACCTCCTCCACTG
Organism: Doryrhamphus excisus; assembly: GCF_037039965.1. Taxonomy (NCBI): domain Eukaryota; kingdom Metazoa; phylum Chordata; class Actinopteri; order Syngnathiformes; family Syngnathidae; genus Doryrhamphus; species Doryrhamphus excisus. The sequence goes on from NC_136374.1 coordinate 7,512,304, forward strand.
TTGGTTTCCGGTCCCTCTTCCCTTTGACCACATAGTCTCTTCCTACTGCTAGTAACATCAAGTATTAATAATAACTCATGCTAGTGCTAAACTTGTCACTCAGCCAAATGTAACGAGCGTAAAAGGGAACAACTCCGGTTGAGACAACTTCAAATATGTGCACTACAACATGACCGGGAGCAGTTCAATATTTGTCTAATAACGAGACACAAAGGTAAAACATTGAAATAAAGTACATCATCGCACCAAAGATCAATTTATCTTGGATGTAACTTGACTAACACGTTTTGCTCTGATCAGTAGCATGACGAAAAACACTGCGAACCTCAAATCTGATTGGTTAAAAAAAAAAACGACCCATTGCTCATTGTGTGTCTGTGACATGGGCCAGCACTTCCGGTTCTGAAGGCCTAAAGCAGTACAGCCAAGAGACACGTTACTGAATGAAGATTGGGAATGAAGTATTGCTATTTCATGGTACAAATACTAGAATTGAAGTGGTTAAGCTGGGCGGCACGGCGGTCGAGTGGTTAGCGCGCAGACCTCACAGCTAGGAGACCCGAGTTCGATTCAACCCTCGTGTGGAGTTTGCATGTTCTCCCCGTGCATGCGTGGGTTTTCTCCGGGTACTCCGGTTTCCTCCCACATTCCAAAAACATGCTAGGTTAATTAGCGACTCCAAATTGTCCATAGGTATGAATGTGAGTGTGAATGGTTGTTTGTCTATATGTGCCCTGTGATTGGCTGGCCACCAGTCCAGGGTGTACCCCGCCTCTCGCCCGAAGACAGCTGGGATAGGCTCCAGCAACCCCCGCGACCCTCATGAGGAAAAGCAGTAGAAAATGAATGAATGAATGCTAATAGTGTGTCTGTGACATGGGCCAGCACTTCTGGTTCTGAAGGCCTTGGGTGGATTACATTACATTGACATGGCTGACATCTGATTGGACAAAAACCTAAAGCAGTACATCCGAGACTACTACTGAATGAAGATTGGGAATAAAGTATTACTATTTCATGGTACAAATACTAGAATTGTATTTGTTAAAACCACTGGAATCAGTCAGAAAATACATTGATAATACACTTCAATTGGCATATATTCATATTTCATTCATTCATTCATTTTCTACCGCTTTTTCCTCATGAGGGTTGCGAGGGGTGCTGGAGCCTATTCCAGCTGTCTTGGGGCTAAAGGCGGGGTCCACCCTGGCCACCAGTCCAGCCAATCACAGGGCACATATAGACAAACAACCATTCACACTCACATTCATACCTATGGATAATTTGGAGTCGCCAATTAACCTCACATGTTTTTGGAATGTGGGAGGAACCCGGAGAAAACCCACGCATGCACGGGGAGAACATGCAAACTCCACACAGAGATGGCAGAGAGTGGAATTGAACCCTGGTCTCCTAGCTGTGAGGTATGCGCGCTAACCACTAGACCGCCGTGCCGCCCATATTTATTTCATGTTATTATTATTTAATGATGACAGGCCTGCCTTCTATGACCGCACATCTCTGGCTACAAGTGTCATTCCTCTACCGCTAACAGTCACAGAATAAGCGTCTTCATTTGGTCTTATCCCGCAGTAAAGTACTGTACTGTACTGTACTGTACTGTACTGTAAGATATTACATTTCCCATCTACAACCCAACCTCTGTACTTGTATGTCAACACCCATCCAAGCATTCACATAGGATCCATCTCCTCTTTTTCCAGCAACGGGCTTTCAGACGTTAAGGATAGCTATCATTCCACCAGTTTCCTGTTTACTACACCTTATGTAAACCTTTACTGTCAATCCCACGCCATGCGGGACCCAAACAGCACCACAGAATTGTGGGCTGCCATAATCCAGGCTTTGTATTCTCATCAACAAAGGACTCTTGTCTGCACAAAAGGCTGGACCTGGTTTGGATGGAAGTGTGTGTAAGTGTGTGTGTGTGTGTGTGTGTGTGTGACCCTGCATATTTAATGAGGTCGGCCAAAGAAAAGACAAGCTGGGAAAAGCGTACAAGTACAGAAGCGGAGCGTGGTTATTTTACTAATGTACAAATATGCTGGTAGAGGGTAGAGAGATGTGACGTGGTGGAAAAGTTTCATGCCATCACATGGAGGGAGAAGTGAGGAAGTGGTAGGAACAAAGGCAGGGTTTTCAATAGTTACCATGACTGGAGGCCAGGAACGTCCAGGCGGCCACGGCATGAAAGGGAGGACACTGGCAACAGGTCTCCAACAGAAAGCCGTCATTACGTGGTAAAGGCCTCTCAACATATAATTATACACAAAAAGGTTTTCATTTCGTTCATCATAAATAAAGAAATATTTTCTTCTTTTTCATTCAATTTTCATATCCCTCGTTTATTGCGGTTCATTGGTTCCAGACCCAATTGTCATAAGTGAATTTCCACAAAGTAGGCGTCCTTATTTATGAATGGAATACAATATATTTGTATTTAGAACATAGAAAACCTGTTTAGGAGTATCAAAATATGTTTTTTTTACATGATTAGAGCCCTCTAGACTTAAAATAATACCCCTATAGTCAGCTAAACACTCCTGTTACCCGATATAGTAGACATAGTCAGGGAAATACGACATATTATCACATATTACAGTATTAATTGGCCCTGTACCCGAGAAACCGCCCATGAATGATACGGGAAAAGGCCGAAATGATACTGTGTCAAAGCCCAGGGCAGTGATACTGATAAAATATAGAGTTTAACCATGTCCAGTATCAGCCCCCGTAGCTGTCCACTCAGAGCGCGCTGCTCTGGTATCGTGCCCGTGAAACAACCAATCAGAGAACAGCACACGAGTGCTTAGTGCCTAGTGCTTCTCCAGTCACCAAAAAACCCAAACTTGATTAATGGAACTTTAATTGTCAGACATTGATAAGATAAGACTGTTGATAAAATATTATTGTTGAAATATTTTTGCAATTATTGTGTTTACACTGTTTAGATATAATACATGTAAGACCTGTATAATACATGCAGTATCATGCCAATATCATGCCAGTATCATGATACCTGGCCTGATACCAGACAAACCATGTGATAACCTATAATTATTGCGGTTGATTGGTTCCAGACCCAATTGACATAAGTGAATTTCCACAAAGTAGGAGTCCTTATTTATAAATGGAATACAATATTTTAGAAGAAAACCTGTTTAGGAGCGTCTAAATATGTTTTTTTACATGATTAGAGCCCTCTAGACTTAAAATAATACCCCTATAGTCAGCTAAACACTCCTGTTACCCGATATAGTAGACATAGTCAGGGAAATACGACATAATATAGACTCCCATACTGTATGTTAGCATTGGGAGTGTTGGGAGAGTATTCCCAATAGTGTAGTCTTGCTGATCCGGATGTTTCCATATACCATATTAAACGTTTATAATCAGTTTTGCGACTCCAAACTATTTTCCTTTACAAGAAAAGGTTCTGTTGTTGCTAAAGATTGGCAAACCCCGTCTTAGACTACGAGTATCGCAGTATAAACATCTCTTCTCTGTCCTCCACAGATTTTCCCGATCGGACGAGCTGTCGCGACACCGGCGTTCCCACTCGGGGGTGAAGCCTTACCAATGTCCAGTATGTGACAAGAAGTTTGCCCGTAGTGACCATCTGTCCAAACACGTCAAAGTGCACCGTTTTCCACGAAGCAGTCGTACAGGTCGCTCAGCAAAATGATGTCTGCCATCACTGGTGGAAGTACCCGCCCCCTTATATCTCTCCAACGCCATGCAAAAATCAACGCGTACAGTAGGGAAGTAAGTATTTCATCCCCGGTTTGCTAGCTTACACCCTTCCAAAGATACATGATTTTTATGATAGATTTATTTTAACAGAGACAGAATATAAAAAGTTACATGAAATACCGAATAGAGAACGTACTGATCATATCTTTGGAAGGGGTAAACATCCAAAAAGGGTGTCAGATACTTACTTCCCATACTGTACTTGAGTGTGTACAAAGAACCCAATACACCCGCTATGTTATCACATACCTTTTGGTGCTTTCATGTTTGTTTGGTTTATGGTTGGGAATTCTCTCCCGCTGCCGCATCAAAGGTCATCTATCTTTTTTTTTTTTACGTAAGAGTATGTTTCGCTTGGAGAATAACAGATGGCCTTTTGATCTGCTTGGAAGCCAGCAGCGTTTTGAAGACGATATGCAAAATGTAGAAGGACTGCCATTCATTTGGATGACCCAGGAAGTAGTACCAGCACTACTAGTACTTGCCATGGTAGTTCCAAGAATGCATCCAGCTGCCATTCTATAACCTCAATAAGCTACTGAGACCTGTCTCACATTTTACACTTGAACCCATAAGAAGCCATAAGAAGACGTGAAACGTGTTCAAATGTGCCCTTGAACACATCAGGTCCCTAAAGGAAACATTTCGGAGTGCTTGTCATGTGACTTGTCATTGCTGCTGTTGTAGTGCGTTACTCGTCCTCGTAGTCTTCCATGAACCGAACATTCATTTACAGTATTCCATCCAAGTATTCCAACAGGAAACAGTGTAACAGTGGGCTACAGCCAGGTTCTCCCTGAGCCAATCAGGACTGTTGTGTCTGGCTCCACTGACTGAGATGAGCTGGGAATGTCTGGACACTCTCATGAGTATACAACACCCTCTACTGGTAGCAGTAGTAAATACAACAACACACATGCAACAAAGCACAGATAGATGACTCTAATACAACACAAGGACATAGAACACAATGCATGTTCATAGCTGGTAGAAGAAAATATGCAACATTGCACTTTAAAAAAACCTGCAAAGCAGCCAATCCGTGAAAGGTAGCGAAGGAACACTTCGGGCTCACACTGAATCCGTCGCTGCCACCGGAAGCATTCCGCAAGATCAGGAAAAAATTCCTCTGATGCCACAGATGCCACAGAGGACTGTCATATCATGTATCATATCATACATGAAATTGATAGTAGTTACAGTGATGATTTGTACATTATTTATCAACATTGTACCCTCAAAAAACAAACAACAATATGAAGTAATTAAAAGCTATTTCATGATAATAAACATGTCAAAAGATACGTTTTTGTACTTACTCATTGTATGAAGTCAAAAGGCACCAAAAATCTGTCTACCGGAGTCAGTGTGACTGGCACTGTACGGAAAATCGGACTGGATCAGGATTCAGTGTGTGCCCTCGGTAATAAATTCAGGGAAAAAATCACTATCACTATAAACTCTCAGTTACTTTCCAGTGTGTTCTTGTTACTGATCCCATGTTTTGAGTATAGATTTTTGCATCTAAAGCTCTGGTATCGATGTTATCGATATTTCAGTATCAATCTCCACATCACTAATGTCTTCTCCACAGTGGCAATGTGTCTTACCATAGAAGTTCATTTTAATAAATCCAACTGTAATGCTTTGATAGGGTGTCAAAAACATTAACCATTCAACTCGTCTTCCTATATTTCTTCAACCAATTCATAGAAAACTAGCTAGCAAAATATTGCTATCGTGTAGGTGTTCAAATTGCAATGGAAATCGTGACGTGATGTATTTGTCCCAATAGCAAAAATGCTAATAAGACACTCAATAAATGTCGCTCTTTCAGTGATAGTCAATCAATGTTACTTTAATTTACGATTAAAATATTTAATCGCGATTAATCATATTTTGTCTGGAGTTAACTCATAATTAATTGCAATTTGGGGGAAAATGCCATTCAAAAGCATTCATTCATTCATTTTCTACCGCTTATCCTAACCCTAGAGGCGGGGTACACCCTGGACTCGTCGGCAGCCAATCACAGGGCACATATAGACAAACAACCATTCACACTCACATTCATACCTATGGACAATTTGGAGTCGCCAATTAACCTAGCATGTTTTTGGAATGTGGGAGGAAATTGGAGTACCCAGAGAAAACCCACACATGCACGGGGAGAACATGCAAACTCCACACAGAGATGGCCGTGGGTGGGATTGAACTCGGGTCTCCTAGCTGTGAGTTCTGCGCGCCAACCACTCGATCACTGTGCAGCCCCCATTCAAAAGCAATGAATAAGCAATGCAGTCCATACTTTTGATACATGTAAACTCACCATTGTTTGACTTGAAATGGCTTCTTATGGGTTTCTTGCAGAGAAACAAGGAGGAGGAAGGATATTGGAGCAACACAAATAAATGCAAACATGAATTAGTGATTGTGAAATCAGCCTTCTGATTGGTGTTGAATCTGATTTACTGTACGTCATGTGGACTGTATGCGTTTGCTTGGTCTTGTATTTCTATTGCTCGTCAAGCCTTACTGTACCACAAAGTCCTTATTTGGAGGGACAACTGCTTTTTGGTCATCCATATCATATCTGTGTGGTTCAGGTCAGTTGTTACATTGGTTTTTTTTACATGTCACAGAGCTGAGAACAACACAAACACTGGCACACTACTGCCTCAGCGGTGCTACTGGAAAGCCCTGAGGTGTTTTCTCTCCTGGTAGTTGTATTCTGTACGTTGAGGTGACGTCATTGGACACAACGGTGCTAAAGCTGCAACAAGAGCGCTGAATGTCATTACAGCAACCACTCATCTATTTTTCTGAGCCGTTATCTGTGTATCAGTCACACCGTGTAGCGAATACGGTCTGTACGTCGGTGCATCATTCCTTTTATTCACTTGTTGAATTCTTAATGCCTGCGTGAACACAGGATTTTTTTTTTAAATCACATCCTATGAATGTATGTAAATATGCACAACTTTGCATGGCTGTATCCTGGACTCACTCAGAGACTATTCTGATACCATATGCTAAAAACACAACTAGTGTTTTGTGGAAATTTGATGTGAAAACCCTAATTCTGTACATAATTTAATATTTCAGTACATATCAATTATATATTATATATATATTTTACCTTTGTTGTACCTGAGATGCATTTACAAATAAAATGGTTCAAAGCAAATATGACGTCCACCTTGTTGTTGACTGTGTTAATGGATTCCAATTGCACGCAACTCAAACAAGCAATAAGAAGTTCCAATGCTAGGAGAACAAAGAACCAGAAGAAACCAGTGGATGCTTGGTTAGCGTCAAACTGTTCTAGAAGGCCCGATTATTATGTGAAAATACTCAAACCAAATCCGTGTTTACTAAGGGTGTGGAATAGAATCGATATTAATTGATACATCGACGCGCATGCGCGCGATGCGAGTGGATCGGTTCATTCACTGGTTATGGCTGAATAACCATGGTGAAATCGAGATTCATCGCGATGCGTTTGTGGGTATCGGTAAAATCCGATAAGCGCCTTTTTATTAATGTTCAACTTCACTCCATATGTATGGAGGACCAAAACTGCCAAAATAATAAATAAATAAAAGTGGAAATAAAAACAAAAATGAAAAAAAATCAAAAAATTAAATACAAAAAATAAATATAAATGGAAATAAAAATAAAAATATTATTTTTTTTAATTTTTGAATCTTGTTTTTTATTTTTGTATTTATTTTTGCTTTTATTTATTTATTTATGTATATATTTTTTTATTTTTTTGCAGGCATACCTAGTCGATTTTCGCACTCACATGTCGGTCAACCAATAGGCGAACAGTTCAACCCAAGACACACTTAGGACCCCCCCCCTCATTTGAATAGTTTTTCCTTCTGCATTTCTGAGGACCAAAACTGCCAAAATAATAAATAAATAAATAACTAAATAAATAAATAAATAAATAACTAAATAAATAAATAAATAAATAAATAAATAAATAAATAAATAAATAAATAAATTGATAAATAAATTAATAAATGAAAAATAAGTCAAAAAATTAAATACAAAAAAATAAATATAAATGGAAATAAAAACAAAAATAAGAAAATATATACATAAAGAAATAAATAAATAAAAGCAAAAATAAATACAAAAATAAAAAACAAGATTCAAAAATTACAAAAAAAAATCTTTTTGTTTTTATTTCCATTTATATTTATTTTTTTGCATTTAATTTTTTCTTGTTTTTTCATTTTTGTTTTTATTTCCACTTTTATTTATTTATTATTTTGGCAGTTTTGGTCCTCCATACATATGCTGTTCCCCAGGCGCAATGAATGCACCATCACTATTTCGCGTTTTGTAAAGTAAAGAAGCAGCGAGGAAGTTTATATATTTAACCCCCCCCCCGCGACGTTTAAATTGTTTGGAAACACTACGGATTCTCAAAGAAAGGCGGAAAGCTCGACGAAACGTCCGTCATTTGTAAAGAATGCCGCGTTAAGAAGCCGTACAACGGCAGCACTGCAAACATGTAGACCCCCCCCTAAAAAAGGGGACACCACAACACGGACAAGTCTACCGCCGCCTCCCCGTCTAGTTCCTCGTCGGACACCGGGGGAAAACCAAGCAGATCAGGTCAGAACAAGTGGATCTTCCACTGCTTTCCAAAATGTCCAGGAGCTATTTGTCCTTCCCTGCAACAAGTGCCCCCCCCCACCCTCCAGAACGAATGTCCAACACAGCAGGTGACATTAGAACAGCACAGCAGTTGGCTTCTTTCTTAACTGTGAAACAATTTTAAAAGGGTATAAGTTTTAGTCTTTCTGCTCCCCACTACTGTATTAGCCTAGCTGCTAGCCCATCCATATTAGCAGTATGTTTTACATATGAGCAAACATTGATTGCACTGCTGTCACTTTAACTTTGTTGTTGCTGTACTGTATTTTTTACAGCAGTAATTATTGTTTGCTTTACTCCACCACTGAACCACTTATATTTTCTATGTATAAGTAGGCGAATAGGCTATAAAAATGGAGGTTTTGTGATAAAATACATGAAGAAGACAGTTGGACTCACACAGTGTATTAATCACACAACAAGACAAGAAGTGCGCCATTTTGTACACTAACCTTATTACAGTTAGCCTCACCTTCCCAGGTGGGCATGTTGTTCTCATGTTGTCAGCCATGGTGTCACATTAGGGGAGTCGCAACACTCACATCTCCCCAACCTGGGGCTACATTGTTAGCCGCCATTGTTGTGTCTGTGAAGGAGGTTCTGCAAGCATGACCAGCTGTGGCCGTGTGCTAGATTCCAAGCCCTGTTTTTTTCTGTCTGAGAATGATGTGGGCCAGACGGACTTCATCCATCATGATATTGACACTGGGGATGCTCAACCAATCAGGATGAGACCCCTTGCTCGGCAGGCTGCAACTTACGAGGCCCTGCAGGACTTGCCACGTGCTGGACTTCCTCCGCAAGTTTCTGGGTACCTCCTGTTGTTGTGGTCCAGAAGTAGGTCAAAGATAATTGACGGTTTTGTGTCCACTTCAGGTCACTGAACATGGCAATGAAAATAGACCCCTACCCGCTTACTCGTATTGATGAGGCCTTTAGTTTAAGATGCTTCCTTTCTGCCTATGCAATGCATCTGCTCCATGGTCAATGTCTGAGACCCTCCGCCTGCCTGGCTGGCTGCTGGCCGTGATGGGAACCCACAAGCCAGTCTTGTGTTCATTTATTCATTCATTCATTTTCTACCGCTTTTCCTCACAAGGGTCATGGGGGGTGCTGGAGCCTATCTCAGCTGTCTTCGGGCGACAGGCGGGGTACACCCTGGACTGGTTGCCAGCCAATCACAGGGCACATATAGACAAACAACCATTCACACTCACATTCATACCAATGGACAATTTGGAGTCGCTAATTAACCTAGCATGCATGTTGTTTGAATAATTTTACTTTATTTTAGTTTTATTGTGTGCGAGACTCATTGTTGTACTTTGTATAGAAAATGTTGAAATAGAATATTCCTGTTTTGTCCCCCCTCCCTCCAAGTGCACATTCATTCATTCATTCATTCATTCATGTTCTACCGCTTATCCACGAGGGTCATGGGGGGTGCTGGAGCCTCTCCCAGCTGTCTTCAGGCGAGAGGCGGGGTACACCCTGGACTGGTCGCCAGCCAATAGCAAAAATGCTAATAAGACACTCAATAAATGTCGCTCTTTCAGTGATATTCAATCATTCATTCATTTCTACCGCTTTTTCCTCACGAGGTTCGCGGAGGGTGCTGGAGCCTATCCCAGCTGTCTTCGGGCGAGAGGCAGGGTACACCCTGGACTGGTCGCCAGCCAATCACAGGGCACATATAGACAAACAACCATTCACACTCACATTCATACCTATGGACAATTTGGAGTGGCCAATTAACCTAGCATGTTTTTGGAATGTGGGAGGAAACCGGAGTACCCGGAGAAAACCCACGCATGCACGGGGAGATCATGCAAACTCCACACAGAGGGCGGGAACCGAACCCCAGTCTCCTAGCTGTGAGGTCTACGCGCTAACCACTAGACCGCCGTGCCGCCCGATATTCAATCAATGTTACTTTAATTTGTGTTAAACATTTGCGTGGGTTTGTCGATTAAAATATTTAATCACGATTAATCACATTTTGTCTGGAGTTAACTCATAATTAATTGCAATTTGGGGGAAAATGTCATTCAAAAGCATTCATTCATTCATTCATTTACAACCGCTTATCCTAACCCTATCCCAGTTGTCTTCAGGCAAGAGGCGGGGTACACCCTGGACTGGTCGCCAGCCAATCACAGGGCACATATAGACAAACAACCATTCACACTCACATTCATACCTATGGACAATTTGGAGCGGCCAATTAACCTAGCATGTTTTTGGAATGTGGGAGGAAACCGGAGTACCCGGAGAAAACCCACGCATGCACGGGGAGAACATGCAAACTCCACACAGAGAGGGCGTGGGTGGAATTGAACTCGGGTCTCCTAGCTGTGAGTCCTGCGCGCTAACCACTCGGCAGCCCGGTCTTGTGTTCATGTTGTGTAAAATGTGTTTACTCGTACAAACATATGCTGAGGTTTTTAACAATCCCACACTGTTCCTTCATTAGGAGGTTAGTTTGGATTCCCCTTCATCCCCCTCTATGAACGCCCAGTCTTCCTGTCTTGTGCACCCCTTGTCTCACTGTGTAGTATGGTGTATATGTATGGACGCATGATTGCATGATTTGGCTTGTACTTCTGTATAAGTGACAAGATCAATAAAGGGGCCATCTCATTATCTCATCATCATCAAAGGGGAGGGAGGGAACCACCCCCAGGGGAGACACACAGGTGCCAGGTGCCAAAGGCTTTCCTGTGCTCACCCCACCTCCCACTTCTGGTCAGTGTTCACACATATGACACCACACACCAATGACATGCAGTTTTAACAGAATAACAGACAGGAAACAAAAGGGTGTTCACTTCAAAGAATCGGGTTGTATGTAAATGATCCATCACTATGATATTAAAGTTATTAAAGTTTCCTGGAAGGTATCTTTCCTTGTTTGGCTTTAAAGTACTTTATACAAGGCGGAACATACACAACAGTTTTTAAAGATGACTGATTCATGCTTGACAGTCCTTTTGGTGTGATTGGGTTGATTCCGAGACATCAACAGCTGATAGGCGGCCCCCTGGCTGCCTCATTCCTGACTCGACCAATCAAGATGCTGCACTGCCGTGTTATGCAACAGGCTGCCTGCATGTGTGCTTGGGTGGAGGAAAATAAAGCTACTGTGTCCAACTAATCACTCTCTTTTTTTTTAAAGACAACCCAGCGCTGCAAGCAGGGGTAAGCATGTGTTTAAGAAATATTGCATTTATGTTACATTTTTTATACATCACACAAACATGACACTTACACTGAATTTAACTATGCATATATATATGTATATATATACAAAAAATACATGTTTTGGCCTTTTGTGCACCCGCAAACTAGTTTGTCTTATTTTAAAAATTGCTGAATCAGTATTTGTGTATGGACTGGTAAAGCAGCTTGATATGGGACATATTTAAATCTTATTTCACAACAGAACACAAGTATGGAAGTTATTACCTGACAAATTTCACTCCATGCACAGTTGATTCAAAAATGTAAAGAGCTGATGTGAAAGAGTACAAAAGTACATGTGATACATATCAATCAATATACGTATTATCAGCTGCGGCCGCTTTTCAGACTTCTGATTGGACAAAATGAACATGACAACCGGGTAATGTGCTTTTATACGGACAGACAAGATCTCTTTGTGGACACCCACCGGAGTTGGGAGACGTGTGTTTTTTGAAAATATGCGCGTTTGTGTGGACATGACCTTAGTCTGTGATAAATGGATTTTGAATGTGAACCTTGTTCTCTGCAGCTGTTAATGACTGAGCCGAGACGAGTAATTGGTTAGAGCAGAATGGCCCAACAACAGAACCGCTGTCAACAATCCCTTATCACCACTCTTAGTAGACTTTAAAATCCAAATGACATAACACTGGGACTTTTAAAACTCCATTTGGGGGGCTTTGGATGCAGATTATTCTAAATGCACTTGTGCAATATTCCTGGAAAGATCCTGTAATTCTCATTCTGGAAGGTGTTAGCATGCACATGTTCAGACCATGTTCTATATGGTCACAGTTTACTCAGTGTGTTCTTTGCACCCAGTTACACAACAGTGACTTAGCATGTTTACGCAAAAGAATCAATGTCTACATGTTTTTAGTTCACCATTCATTAGCTTTCCATACTGGTCAATGTTGCAGGGAGCTGGGGTCTATCCCAGTAATCTTTGGTAGGCTGGATACACCAGGGACAGTCGTGGAGCACAGATAAAGGCAGACACACTTGCTATATGAATACTAATCACATGCTACAGTATTAATTGGCTCTGTACCCTAGAAACCGCCCATGAATGATACGGGAAAAGGCCGAAATGATACTGTGTCAAAGCCCAAGCCAGTGATACTGATAAAATATAGAGTTTAACCATGTCCAGTATTAGCCACTGTAGCTGTCCACTCAGAGCGTGCTGCTCTGGTATCGTGCCCGTGAAACAACCAATCAATAAACTGAAAATTTTGTGGTCAAAATGGTCTTTTGATTAAATAGTACGTGATAATAAGCTCATGATTAAATAGTATGTGATAATAAGATCATCACATGGTTTGTCTGCTATCAGGCCCGGTATCATGCCCCCGCATGCCAGTATCAGCCCGAGACCGAAGGTACTGACACTTGGGGGCATGATACCTGGCATGATACCAGACAAACCATGTGATAACCTATAAGTATCCAATAGCAACCTAAACGGTGCTTTAGTATTTGGCAGTGGTGGGGGAAAGTCAGTGTTTTGCAAGTCTCAAGTCTTTAATTCCAAGTCGCTAGTCAGGTATTAAGTAAAGGCGTCAAGTCAACACAAAGACAGTTGAAGCCATGTTCAAAGTCATAGGCTTGAAATGTTGAAGTCCTTTCAAGTTATAAGCAGTGTTTGCCAAATAAAATGTCATTTTGAATGTTGCAGTTTCACTCTCATGGTTTTTCAAAAATATATTAATTAATAAACAATGCTCTTTTGTGATTGAACACGGCCTATTATTATTAGTCCAAAACATATGCATATTTAAGCAAATGTTATATTTTTTGTCTAAATTAAGTAAAATACAAATCTGAGGCACATAAAGATCTGTCATTGTCGTACTGCAGGTTCGGCACACAGCAATTTGCTTTTGTTTATGAGTCTCTGTATAGCGGGCTGCATGGTGTACGAGTGGTTAGCATGCAGGCCTCACAGCTCGGAGACCTGAGTTCAATTCCACCCTCAGCCATCTCTGTGTGGAGTTTGCATGTTCTCCGGTACTCCGGTTTCCTCCCACATGAAAACATGCTAGGTTAATTGGCAACTCCAAATTGTCCATAGGTATGAATGTGAGTGTGAATGGTTGTTTGTCTATATGTGCCCTGTGATTGGCTGGCCACCAGTCCAGGGTGTACCCCGCCTCTTGCCTGAAGGCAGCTGGGATAGGCTCCAGCACCCCTTGCGACCCTCGTGAGGATAAGCGGTAGAAAATGAATGAATGAATGAATGAATGATTCTCGGTATAACATGTTGACCCACCCTGGTGTTTAGAAATGACACTCTGCAGAAGTCTGGCTAGTGTGATAGAAATGTAATCTACAACATTGTTGTTTGTTAAACCAGATTGAATGTGATGCATTCGATGAGGCAGATTCTGTGGGAAAATGTGTTGTTTTGCTAGAAATGGCATAATAGTCATGTTGGTTGAATACTTTGAATGGGGACACATTGTACTTAATACACACTGAGAAATATTTCAAGGCCAAAAGTCTGAGACAGGTCCCAGATATTGTCAAGTCGAGTCTGAAGTCATCAAAAATGTGCCTTGAGTCCACACCCCTGGCAACGGGTGTAGAACCGTGGTGCCAGTACGCTGATTTCATGTAGCACATACAAAATGACAGTATTTCTCCTAACCCCCCCAGACCGCTGTGAGGCGTGAGGATGAAGATTGCTGTGATTGGTCAGAGTCTGTTCGGCCAAGAGGTTTATAAGGAGTTGAGAAAAGATGGCCACACCATTGTTGGCGTATTCACCATCCCTGACAAGGACGGCAAGGCTGACCCACTGGGTAAGTACTATATGTAGTACAGTATTATGTAAGTACTAATTTTCAAGGGTATTACCATGAGCTGCATCTGTGTTTTATTAGGATTGGTGGCAGAGACCTTAGCATGTATCACAATATTTTTGGTTGTGTCGTGATTTGACGACATAATTACATTCATAATTACATTCAGCAGGGTATTGTTTAAAAAGCGTCAAACTTTAACCCATATAAGTAAATAAATATACTTGTAAAGCATATTTAATATAAATTGCATATTTTATAAATAATATAAACAAGCAAATAAATATACTTGTAAAGCATATTTATTGATTTATTGGTAACAAACTGGGCATTACACCAAGTGCATTTATTGTCTACCAATCTTAGCGTTTTGTGATTTTGACTGGTTTATTATTATATTGTTATTATTAGTGTAGACGTGACTCTGACTTACGTTTCATGACACAGTCTTCATTCTCAACTCTTATGTTTGTCTGCTATGTGCCCACGTCTGCCATCACTGTTTCTTTGCAAACTCCACATATTATGGTCTTTTATACGTATTTTTACCAGCATAGTGTGTATGCTTCATGGGCTAATGAATAAAATGTTTGTTAATTAAACGCAAAAATCCTTACATTTATTGATGCAATAATTCATTCATTTTAAGGGTCGCGGGGCCAGCCAATCACAGGGCACATATAGACAAACAACCATTCATACCTATGGACAATTTGGAGTCGCCAATTAACCTAGCATGTTTTTGGAATGTGGGAGGAAACGGGAGTACCCGGAGAAAACCCACACATTCCAAGGGTGGAATTGAACCCTGGTCTCCCAACTGTGAGGTCTGCGCGCTAACCACTCGACTACCGTGCAGCCCAGATGCAATATATCAATGGCCAATTATGACCACACTGAATCCGTCACGACTACGTTGGGGCCACTGGAAGCATTCGGCAAGATTGAAATCCCTGTTGTAGGCTCACACTAGCGCCATGCGGTGCAATGTCAGCTCTGGCCGGAAAGAATCCATTTGGCATCTAACTTTTTTTTTCAGGCTGTAGCACTCTCTGGTCAAGCTGTGGGTTTCCGTCTACCGGAGTCAACGTCTTGTTCCCATTCAGTGTGAGCTGGTGTAACTGAGAAGTGGATGTAGCCTGGCTAACTATGAGCTAACTAGCATTAGCAATATAAGCTTGTATCTACAAACCCAATTTAGCTGACACAGCAGCAAATCGTCTCTATCAACACAGAAAAGTGTCGCCTATTTCATCATATTGTTATTATCGTTTATATCTCATTTACTTTCCTGGGAGGTTACTTACGTGGTACTTTTACTGAAGTATGGCTGTTGGATACTTCATACAAGACTGCAAGTAAGCAAGTAGTAATTCATGCCATGCTAGTGCTTTTAATCCCAGCTCGAGAGTCACATCTGACATTTGAGATGGTCGATAGACGGATATAAATAACGGTGTTGAGAGTGTGTAGATGGACGACTATAAATAAGAGTATGCAGGATGTGGGTGGAGCTTGGTCTTGATGGAGATGAAAGAGGTGACAGGCACATTGTGACGCTTTGGCCTCGTGCCTTTAACATTTATATTCCGCATTTATATTCATATTTACATTTATAGTCAGCATTTATAGTCAGATTTAACATTTATGTTTACCATTTAAATTTAGCATTATATTTACATTTTAACATTTATATTTAACATTTATATTCCACATTTATATTCAGCTTTTATATTTAACATTTATATTCAGATTTAACATTTATGTTTACCATTTAAATTTAGCATTTATATTTACATTTTAACATTTATATTTAACATTTATATTCCACATTTATATTTATATTCAGCTTTTATATTTAACATTTATATTCAGATTTAACATTTATGTTTACCATTTATATTTAGCATTTATATTTAACATTTATATTCATATTTACATTTATATTCAGCATTTAAATTTAGCATTTATATTTACATTTTAACATTTACATTCCACATTTATATTTATATTCAGCTTTTATATTTAACATTTATATTCAGAATTAACATTTATGTTTACCATTTATATTTAGCATTTATATTTAACATTTATATTCATATTTACATTTATATTCAGCATTTATACTTAACATTTATAGTCAGCATTTATATTCAGATTTAACATTTAGGTTTACCATTTAAATTTAGCATGTATATTTAACTATTTAACATTTATATTCCACATTTATATTTATATTCAGCTTTTATATTTAACATTTATATTCAGCATTTATATTTAGATTAAACATTTACGTTTACCATTTATATTTAGCATTTATATTTACATTTTAACATTTATATTTAAGCTATAGTCAGCATTTATATTTACATTTAACATTCATGTTTAACATTTACATTCAGCATTTACGTATATGTAGATTTAACATTTATGTTTAACATTTATATTCAGCATTTTTATTTATATTTAAAATTTATTACATTCACCAGTTATATTTACGTTTAACATTTATATTTATCATTTATATTTACATTTTACAGTTAGAGTTAACATTTAGATTTACCATATTGATTCACCAATTAATTTCTCAATCAGTGGAAATTGGAAAATGGAAGGACTATGCGTCTTCCTGCTGCTTATAGACTTCCTGTGTTCTTCCTTGCTTCTCCGGTCAACCAAAAACGAGGACATATGGTAACGAAACAGAAACAACAACATGGAGCAGGCAACAGCTACAAAATAAAACAGGAAGTGGAAAACGTGGAACGGCACACAAAAACTGGACTTTTGCTTTCAGAAAGTATTTTCTTGTTTTTGAATCAGATGTTACTGCAGTACTGTAAAGTACTTGTATCGACTGCATCTTTCCATCTACTGTGCAGGCAGTGCCATCAGGCCATGATACGTTGGTATTGATACTGTTGTATTTTGGAACCGCAGCTACAGAGGCAGAAAAGGATGGCGTCTCCGTCTTCAAGTTTCCTCGCTGGCGTGTGAAGGGCCAGGCCATCGCGGAGGTTGTGGACCAGTACAAAGCCACGGGTGCCGAACTCAACGTCTTGCCCTTCTGCTCCCAGTTCATCCCCATGGAGGTTATTGACCATCCCAAACACGGCTCCATCATCTACCACCCCTCCCTGCTGCCTCGCCATCGAGGAGCTTCCGCCATCAACTGGTGAGCAACATTACTATTGTAGGGGGGAATGTTGCATGTCAACAATCTTGTCCCAGAGGCCCGCTCTTTGGTCTTGCCCATCGTGGAGGAATTGTTTGAATGGAAGAAAGTGTTTGTGACACCGCAGTCTTGTATCCATCCATCATGAGTTGAGATGGGGAGTACAGTAATCCCTCGTTCATAGTGGGTCCTTGGTTCCTTATTTAGAAATGGAATGAAAACATGTTTACTACTTTAAAAATAACTATTTGAGCCCTCTAGACATGAAGTAACACCCCTATAGTCACCTTTATACTCATTACCTGATATAGTAGACATAGTAAGAGAAAATAACACACTAAAAACAAAACATTTAGGCAAAAAAATCTGTAAAATTGCTTCAATATGCCTGTATTTTATTTTATATCTATAACAGCAGGATTCACCAAACTCAAACCGCAAAATGTGAACCATGATGTAATGAGGGACGACTGTACTGTACTCTTGAAGGGACAGGACTCATATGTATGTTTCATTGACGCCTAACCACTCTAAGGCAGTCACAGTGCTTGCTAGTTGATAGGGAATAACCACTCACTCTTAATACGTATTCATTTATAACTATTATTTTATGTCATTTTTTTTAAACATTCTGTCTCTCTCTGTATAGTAAAAGTACCCTAAAAATGCAAAATCCACATGTGATGCAATAATAATTTCTCCACCACGAGACACCTCCTACTAAACTATTAATTTATGATGACATCTACTTATAGTGCACTCAAATACATATAGTGTAAATTGTCATTATACAATGACAATGCACAGTTGTGTGAAAAAGCAACACAACATAACTGAAAACAAAACGCAGTTTTTAAATTATTTTTTATTATTATTATTAAGGGAGAAAGAAAATCCAAACCCTGTGTGAAAAAGTGTTTGCCCCTAAAGCTAATAACTGGTTGGGCCTAGAGGAACTAGAGGAATTTTGCCCCAGTCATCTTTGTAGAATTGTTGTCATTCAGCCACATTGGAGGCTTTTCCAGCATGAAGCACCTTTTTAAGGTCCTGCCACAGCATCTCAATGCATTTAGTTTATTCCTCAGCCATTCAGAGGTGGACTTACTGGTGTGTTTTGAATCATTGTCCTGCATTGTGACAAACAGATGGCCGGACATTTTCCTTCAGGATTTTTTGGTAGAGGGCAGAATTGATGGTGCTATTTATCACAGCAAGTCTTCCCGGTCCCAAAGCAGCAAAATAGCTAAGACCATGACACTACCACCACCATAGTTTACTGTTGTTATGATGGGTTTTTTTCTGAAATGCAGCATTACTTTTACTCCAGTTGTAATGAGACACACATCTTCCAAAAAGTTAAACATTTGTCTCATCAGACCACAAATTATTTTCCCAAAGGTCTCAGGAATATTAAGATGTTTCCTGGCAAACTCTGATTAACGTTAATGTTATTTTTGTTCAGCTGTGGTTTTTATCTTTGAACTCTGCCATACAGAGACTGTTTTCGCCCAGTGTCTTTCTTATGTTGGAGTCATAACTCATAACTGAGGCAAGCGAGGCCTGCAGTTCTTTGGATATTGTTGTGGGGTCTTTTGTGACCTCTTAGATGAGTTGTTGCTGCGCTCTTGTGGTAGTTTGGGTTGGCTGGCAACACCTGGGAAAGGTCACCACTGTTCCATTTTTTGGCTATTTGTGGATAATAGCTCTCATTGTGGTTTGCTGGAGTCCCAAAGTTTAAGAAATGTATGTCTGGATTTTTCTTTTCTCCCTTAATAATAAAAAAAAAACATTTAATGTGTAATTTGTGTTCATTTGTGTTGTCACTGAATCCAAATTTGTTGCATGACTTGAAAGATTTAATTTTGTCAAGCATGTAAAAGTAGTAATCAGAAAGAGGGCACATTCTGTCCCACCACTGCATGTTGTCCGTTATCCTTACCGGTCATTTTCCACCACACAGGACCTTGATCCACGGCGACAAAAAGGGCGGGTTCACTGTGTTTTGGGCTGATGATGGGCTTGACACCGGACCAATTCTGCTGCAGAAGGAGTGTGATGTTGACCCTAATGACACCGTCAACACCATCTATAATAGATTTCTCTTTCCAGAGGGAGTGAAAGGCACTGTAAGTATGGATAAGTACTGTGAGTGCATTGTCAATTACAGAACAGCAAAACAAAGCATATAGTAACACAAAGCATATAGTTCTATGGTTTTATTTACCTCCATCAGTTGTTCTTATGCTGCTGTTTTGTTATTTTATATTTATATTTGTATATTCTACTTTTTTCCCCTTTCTAAATTTAGCGTTGCACCAACCCACCACAACAAATTCCTTGCATGATGTCAAATATACCTGGCAATTGATTTAGAATTGTTTTCTGCACGTAAAACCATAATTGTAAGAACTATACAAAGCTGTTTTGTGATGACACAATCTGGGAAATGGATATGATGAGTTTTTGAGTGAGTTAATTTCAGAGAGACAGACCTTCTGGAAGGGATTCATGATGCTAACCAAGGTTCCACTTTATTGGTAGATGAGGTCCGATGTTACCTCTGACTTTCTCCTAAAGCATGCAGTGTGCCATTGTTTATCACAGCATCTTCCTAACTGCTGCACGTCTGTCCTGTGTCGTCTTTGAAAGCAGATAAAAACAAAAACAATACAGGTCAAGCATGTAAAAAAACCTGCTTCCAGGTGGAGGCAGTGAAGCTCATTGCAGAGGGGAAGGCTCCACGGATCACCCAGCCAGAGGAAGGGGCCACATACGAATGCATCCAAAAAAAAGACAATTCAAAGGTAACACAAAACAATAGCCACTGACAAATTCCTCTTTCTTCCCTTTGGATTTTTAAGTCTGAAATAAAAATAAATATTTGGGATTTCAAAGCATAGTGGTTCACCAGTTGACTTTCCTGCAGCTTTTCCTCACGCACTTGTTGCCATTGACAGACTTGACAACATGTCGTCCATGGATTGCGTAAGTGCTGTGGAAAATAGATCATATGTTACGATAGCAGGAGGACAGTAAAATGAGAATAAAAGAGAATCAAACAGAAATTGAGATAAGCCACAAACAAGGAGTCTACTGAAGCATCCATCAGATGGTGGGCATCAGACTTTGAAAAACATCTCAGAGTTGGAATCGGTGAGTTTTTAAAACCTGGTAATGGCAACAGTCCGTTGGTTACCGATCAGGTGGTACGGGTAGCCCTTGTGAGATTTTCTACCAAGGCACCAATTGCTGCAGCTGTGTTACTGATCAGGATTAGCAGTCAAAGAGCAGAACACTGATGAGTCCAACCAGGAGGTCTATTGTGGATCTTTTCAGCCCTGTGGTAGAGTCTGGCTATTGGCTCCAGGATTTCATTTGTTGTGAAAGTGGACAATTTGACAGCATTAAGATGTGTTTTTGAGACAGCCCCTTAACTGTGAATTCTGGGTTGCCGTCAACCAGCCTGGGAGGAGGATCAGGCACCTCTGGGGGACTAAGGAGGCGTGGAATGAAACTTCTTGGAATTGGGTAAAGAGATAAGTTGCAGGATGAAAGCCACACCCTCTGTTGGGTCTAGTACATGGGGGCAGCTATGCAGTTGGCTCCATGCTGACATACTGGTTTCCCCTTTCTGTTTGGCGTTTTTTCTGTGGAATGACAGCCTGAGGACAAACTGGGAGAGGCATCAAAAATTGTAAATTGTAGACCCCTGTCCGAGGTCATATCAAGAGGGATGCCATTGAGCCAGAAGGCTTGGTGGACCAGTAGGTCGACTGCTTCCAGAGCTGAACGAAGCTTGGGATGGGCGACAAAATCATTGGAGGAAAACATTGGACGAGGGGAAGCTCTGTGACAAAGTCCAATGCATTGTTGCTATGTGATGACTTGTTCTGTATTAAAAGCAAGTATTTCTGTTGCAGATTGACTGGAACCAGTCTGCTGAGGCTCTTCACAACTGGATCAGAGGAAATGACAAAGTGCCTGGTGCCTGGGCAGAAATTGACGGACAGGTATCTATTCAATACTGATTGTATAACCGTTACTCCAACAAAGGTATTAAGTTGGGCGGCATGGTGACTAGTAGTAGTAGTACTAGTAGTAGGCGATCCAATCTCTCACTTTGCATGTTCTCCCTGTGCTAACACAGGTTTTCTCTGGGTACTCCTCTTCTTCTTTCTCTTTGGGCGCCACAGCAAATCAATCGCCTCCATCCAACCCTGTCTTCTGCATCTGTCTCTCTCACACCAACTACCCTCATGTCCTCCTTCACTACATCCATAAACCTCCTCTTTGGTCTTCCTCTACGCCTCCTACCTGGCAGCATCCTTCTACTAATATATTCACTATCTCTCCTCTGGACATGTCCCAACCATCTCAGTCTGGCCTCTCTGACTTTCTATCCAAGGCCTCTAACATGCAATGCCCCTGTGATGTACTCTTTCCTGATCCTATCTATCATGGTCACTCCCAATTAGAACCTCAGCATCCTCATCCCCAATTCCTGCTTCCTCTACGCCTCCTATCTGGCAGCTCTAGACCGGCACAAGACTGGAATGGGCTACAAGACCATCAGCATTTCATATTTTGAATATGAATTATTGACAGTGTTCTCAACAAAACTGACTGTTTGTCTACTTTGTTTGTAGCGAGTGACTTTCTATGGCTCATCGCTGGTGGATAATGGCACGACAACAAATGGACAGCCCCTGGAGATCCCTGGAGCAAGCCAGCCTGGCTTAGTCTCTAAAGGAGGCCTGGTACTGTTTGGTAATGACGGCAAGGCAGTAAGTTGTACCATGATATCACCGTATAACACATACTGTCTTTTGTAGAAACTACTCAGATGTTGGTGCCAATTATTACTAATCGCTCCCTTTTGAACAAACGTGGGATAGGGTGTGATAAATAGCAGTTAAATATAGCAGTTAGATATAGCAGTTAAAACAATGAAAGCAGCACAATTCATACTAAGGGGACAAGAGGCGGAAAACAGAAGTAGATGAATACTATCAGAGCCATTGAAGTCACATAACCACCAACAAATGTCAAAAATCCTCAAGTAATTGTCAGAAAATTGTCAGTCAAGGACCAAACCCAAGGAGGGTTTCAAATGAAAAATGAAAATTGTGAAATAAAATATTCCTGCAGAAAATCACATTTTGGGGCGGGGGTAACTCTCTCCACATGTAGCTGCTGGTTAAGAACTTGCAGTTTGAGAATGGGAAGATGATCTCTGCCGCGCAGTACTTCTGCTCAGGAAACAGTGCTGCCGTGGAGCTGACTGAGGAGGAGAAAGGCTTTGCTGAGCAGATGAAGGTAAGCCTTCTCTTCAACACGTGTTAAACCAAAGCACTGTCACGATTTCAACTAAAGCAGGTTTGTGTGCTCACAGGCAGTGTGGCAGAGCATTCTCACCAACGTCAGTCAGATTAAAGACTCCACTGATTTTTTCAAGTCTGGAGCTGCTTCCATGGATGTGGTCAGGTAAAGTAAGCCCTCACCACTTGGCACTTTAATTTTGCAGCTACACTGAAATATTTTGTTTTCAAAAATATATTGATAAATCATGTTGTTTTGTGGGTATATACAAGTTATTGTTAATTTAAAAATATATACTTAACCACATTATACACATTTTTGTATAATGAAGTATTTTCAAGCATTCATTCATTCATTTTCTACCGCTTATCCTCACGAGGGTCGCGGGGGTGCTGGAGCCTATCCCAGCTGTCTTCCGACGAGAGGCTGGGTACACCCTGGACTGGTGGCCAGCCAATCACAGGGCACATATATACAAACAACCATTCACACTCACATTCATCCTATGGACAATTTGGAGTCACCAATTACGTAACCTAGCATGTTTTTAGAATGTGGGAGGAAACTGGAGTATCCGGAGAAAACCCACGCTTGCACAGGGAGAACATGCAAACTCCACACAGCGATGCCCAAAAGTGGAATCGAACTAGGGTCTTGTAGCTGTGTGGCCTGGCGCTAACCACTCGGTCAGTCCCCATGCAGCCCCATTTTCAAGCATAAAATGGCTAAATTGGGTAAAATTTAAGGTATTAAGAAGATGCATTGAAAGACACATGTAGTATTTACACTGGTCACTAGGTGTCAGTAATGTCACTGGAACAACAAGCTTTTTGCAGGTTTGAATGAGCTCCTAATATCAATAATAATCCCTAACATGGACTACTGTAATCCATGCCTAGCTAAAACTCATTTGTGTATGTTTATGTTTATGCATATGTTTACTTGGCGTTCAGTCGTCTGATGGCCAGGAGGAAGTAGCTGTTCCTAAATCTGGCCGACCTGTAGTCACATGGTGGCAGTATTGACTTACCCTTCTCCCTCGCCCTGCCATGCTTTGACTGGTTGATGTGGACCGATATCAATGTTTCATTTATGAATCATACACCATTTAGAGCTGTGTATGCATTTTGAAGTGTGAATTTTACACGCCGTTGCGTTCATCGACTTCCAAGAGTTGAAAAGTCGACCATAAATTAGGTAAAAAACAAATGGCGTCATATTTAACTGTTAACACCAGGATGAACTCGTTGGACATGTTTTAATCTGTTGCTCTCTTCAGGCTTGTAGAGGAGGTGAAAATGCGTGTGAATACCTGCCAATTACAAAACGAAGACATCTACATGAACACCACCTTCCAGGAGTTCATCCAGATGTGTGTGAGGAAGCTACGAGGGGAGGACAATGAAGACCAATTAGTTATTGACTACGTAGGTCTTCATGGATATTGTTGATATCTGTTGCAGTACAAACCAAAATCAGCTTGGTTTCACTTGATCAGGTGGAGAAGAACATCAACAACATGACTGTGAAAATGCCTCATCAGCTTTTTGTCAACGGAGAGTTTGTAGACGCAGAAGGGGGAAAAACGTACAAGACAATCAACCCCAGTGATGGCACGGTAAGTCAACACGAGTTCTTAGCAACATATGTTGTTTGTGTTAGTTTGTGTTGCCCCTCCCCAGCCTGGAGAGGGGTATGAATTTAAATGTATTCAATTCATTTATTGAGGATTTATTCTTCCTCTCAGAACAATAACAACACTTCAGATCTCATAAGATGCCGACACCAACAGTTGCCCATTTGTTTCCAGCATTATCAGTTAAACAAACATTTGAGCACTGATTAAACAGTTATACAATAGCATTTGTGATGTTAAAACATTGTCTTCACATTTCAATCTAATGACAATTTCCAGAGAAATGTATACTTTTCACATATCTTGAGTACAATAATATCAGTAACACATTTCACATATTTCAATCAGCCTGCTTAATGCTATTGACCATACATTAAGGCCTGCTAGCATTAGCCATTTCATATGTGCTAAAATGCTCTACAAAACATTTTTATAACAAACCACTTTCCAGTCAGCTGTTTACTTTAGCAACTTTCTGCACTATTTACAGCCGTTTGTGTAAATTATTTATACTTTATACTAACCTGTGGTACAGAATAAGGAAGACGATCCACAATGACTTGATGTGTATTCACTATCAGGATTTATTCCTCTTCTGTCGCTTTATCACCTACTTTATACCACCATCGCTGCCAGCACCCCCTAGTGGACATTGCGGTATTACACCCAAACACCAACAATGGAGATTTGGTATATTTTGGACGCAAACATATTTAAAAATAGTGGGGTGTCTGTTTTTACAACTGAATTTTATATATCAGACATTAATTATTACTACTTTTAACTGCTTTAAGCATATTCATGCATTTTAACCATGTAAATTTATTGTATCTTTTATTTATTGTACCTTACACGTAAATGTTTCAGATCATAGTTTCTTATAATTATGTTTTGTTGTTGCACTTTGGTCCATGTTGCCTATATATGCGGAGTGGCTTAAACAGTGCAATTTTTTATGTAATTATATTTCTACATTAGAAATTAATTTTACACTTATTTTGTTTGGAAATCAATTCAAAAATGGTGAATGTGCTAGCTATGTGAGAGTTGATGCGTGCATGTCTACATGTGTGTGTTTGGGGTACAACTTCTTCATCTGTCATTCAGGCCATTTGTGATGTGTCACTGGCTCAAATAAAAGACGTGGACCAAGCCGTGGCTGCTGCTAAGGAAGCGTTTGAAGAGGGCGAGTGGGGCAAAATGAACCCAAGGGATAGAGGAAGACTCCTATACAAGTGAGAGCGCTTTTTAGTATTTATTGGGAAATTCTCCCTTTTTAAGTGTAAATATTTTTAAAATAAGAACATTGCTTCAAGATTATTATTTTTAAAAGCTCTTGAGTTAACAAGACATGTGCCATATATGTACGCCTACAAAATAATATCGAATAGAGGTCATATCTGTCCCGTACCACAGGCTGGCTGATCTGATGGAGCAGCATCAGGAAGAGCTTGCCACCATCGAGTCCATTGACTCAGGCGCTGTTTACACTTTGGCCCTCAAGACTCACGTGGGCATGTCAATCCAGACCTTCCGCTACTTTGCCGGCTGGTGCGATAAGATCCAAGTAATGTATCCACTGATATGAAACATGACATTTGGACCGTTACCTATGACATAATTCTGTATGTTTGATGTCGCAGGGTAGCACCATCCCCATCAACCAAGCCAGACCCAATCGCAACCTCACCTTCACTAAAAAGGAACCAATCGGGTAAGAACTTCTATGTGAGGATTTACAGTACATAGACTTTGTAACAAAGATCACCAACCAGCTTTGCTTTAATTGAGAGAAAAAGAACATGAACTAAAGGTTATACATGAATTAGTATTTAATCAGCATTTAAATAATCCAAAAGGTGGTTTAGTAGTTGGTGTAGAAAGTCTTTTTGGCAAACACAGAGGTCAGATGATTCTTCAGGTTGGTCACTGCGGTTCCACACCTCTCAGGAGGGATTGTGGTGAGAGAAATACGCCCAAAAGCAGAAAATTTCTACCTCCACGTTTGACAGTAGGGATGCTGTTTTTGGACTCATAGTCCTCAAGTTTTTTTTAAGGTGTTATTTGGTGATGCTTTGGTCATTCTTAATTAAGTACCAGTTTTGAAAATGTACCAACTTTCCACTGTTGGTCAATTTAGTGACCATGTGTATATTGATATGTATTGAGCTATTTGCATGTTTCTTTAGGGTATGTGCCATTGTGATTCCTTGGAATTACCCTTTGATGATGCTGGCCTGGAAGACTGCAGCCTGCCTGGCCGCAGGGAACACAGTGGTCCTAAAACCTGCTCAGGTTGTCCTTTTAAAACTAGCATGATGCGTGCCTGTGAATATTCTCAGTCATCCAGTTCATTATATTCTCATCTATGGCAGATGGACTGTTCAGGTTATCTTTGATTGTAAGACATTTGGCCTCTTATCCTATCCTGACCCTAACCCTAACCCTAACCCTAACCCTAACCCTAACCCTCACCCTCAACCTCAACCTCAACCTCAACCTACACCTTGCAAGCTTAATCAGTCCATGGTGAAAGACTCGATAGGACAGCCCTACTCTGAGGGGATGGTGTAAGACCCAAGAGCCACACCCCAACCAAGTCTTTGTGGTGCAACACGGCAGTCGTTAAGATCCAATGGAGTGGGGCCTCTGCCAGCCAGTGACAGTCGTTTTTGTTTGTTAGCATTGAGCAAATGACTGTCGTTAAGATACGCCACATACAAAACTGAATAGAGTCCAAAGTCCTAAGGTGATTCCACACAAACAACTATTGGCTATAGCAGAGTCCTCACTCCATTGTAGATTAGCTAATGTCGTTTTATACCACAACAATGTGAAAACCATTTCTGTTGGGGGTGTGCCTCGTTATCTTTCGAGGATTCATATTTTGGATCTTGCACCTGCATCATCCCCTCAGACTTCAGCTGTCCTACCTAGTCATTGAGCATGAACTGATTCAGTCTGCTCGTATGAGACGTGAAACGTCTTCTAAGACAACCTGAATAGTCCATTTGCCATCGATTCAATACGATGAGAATAGCATAGCAAAAGTCTCTAAATAATACTAAAATTAATCATAACATTTCCAGGTGACTCCACTTACAGCTTTGAAATTTGCTGAGTTGGCGGCGAAAGCAGGATTACCTAAAGGCGTGATTAATATTCTACCTGGATCAGGTCAGAACATTTTGTTGTATAAAATGGTCCATAGGTATGAATGTGAGTGTGAATGGTTGTTTGTCTATATGTGCCCTGTGATTGGCTGGCGACCAGTCCAGGGTGTACCTGGACAGCTGGGATAGGCTCCAACATTTTATCGCGGTCAATTGGTTCTAGACCCAACTGTGATAAGTGAATTTCAGCGTAGGATTCAGAGTAGGATTCATAATTCATGCATGGAATATTGTCATTGAGTATAGATGACATTCCAAACATTATTAGAACCCTCTAGACATGAAATAAGACCCCTGTAGTCACTCCTATTATTTTGTAGGTGCCGTGGTGGGTCAGCGTTTGTCCGACCATCCCGACGTCCGAAAACTGGGATTCACAGGTTCCACTGAAATTGGTAAACACATCATGAAAAGGTGAGATGCCGGGCTAGATTAGCAAAAATGATCTGAACTATTTAGAGGATTTTTGATGCTATCTTGCTGCCGTTTCAAAGCTGTGCAGTCAGTAATGTGAAAAAAGTGTCACTGGAGCTCGGAGGAAAATCTCCTCTCATCATCTTCAGTGACTGTGACATCGACAAAGCTGTACGCATGGTACGTGCATTCGTGCATTCACATTTTTGTCATTTTCTAGCACCCTTTACATAGATATAGTAGTAAAAGTAGCCAATGTACTTTGTGTATTCCAGGGCATGAGTTCTGTGTTCTTCAACAAGGGAGAGAACTGCATAGCAGCCGGCAGACTATTTGTGGAAGACGGCATTCATGACCAGTTTGTGAAGAAAGTGGTACGTGTCTTATATTGGCCCAATAAATCATTTCACATTTTACTGTAGCATAATACAAAATATGTAACTGACTTTGTATGTATGTACAGTAGGGAAAATATGCACTTGATTCATTTTCATAGTACAACAGGGAAACACAATGTAACATACCGTAAATAATAAGTATGGAGGTGTCAGAGAGGGAAGGGGTGACGGCAGGAAAGGAAGCCAAGGGTTGTGGAGCCCTCGGCGGATGCAACATGGCATCCATTTCCATTTCGTTTTCTTGCAACAGAAATCTTGGAGGTACATTTATGGTGTTTATTGGATAAGCTCCGAACCTGGGGAGACAGAGCCTTCTCCATCGCTGCCCCCACCCTTTGGAACTCTTTGCCCCATTCACTCCGTGCTTGCCCCGACCTTCAAAAAACAACTAAAAACCCAACTGTTTAAATCCGTTTTTAATGACTAACGTTTTATACCTGACTGCTGTGCCCCGCATGAATGTAGGGATATAATATTTTAATGTTTTAATGTATCGTTTACTCAACTCTATTTTTATTTATTTATGTATTTTTTTCTCTCTACTGTAAGGCGTCTTTGAGTACTCTGAAAAGTAATAAAGTAAAGTAAAAAAAGAAAAGTAAAATGTATTGTTATTATTATTAATTATTATTAAAATATTAAATTAATAATTAAATTGATAATGAAATTTACAATTAAATTGTTATTATTATTAATAATAATAATAATTATTATTACTATTATTGTTGTTATATTATATAATAATAATTTATTATTATTATTATTATTATTATTATTATTATTATTATTATTATTATTATTATTATTATTATTGGGCACTAATACAGTTGGAACATTTAGATGAAGCAGTATGAGGAAATCCATATTCTGTAGTTTTGCCATATGTCGTATGGCATATAGTCGTATATTGTTATTATTCTTTCATGTGTATTTTTGAGTTCCAACCATATTTAAACTTTGGTTTGAGTATACATTTTGTTTTTGTTGCTCACTGCAAAGTGTACACTGGAGCGTGTACATGAGAAAGGGTTCAGCTGCCAACCTTCTGTGTAGTTTTTGGTTATTCTTTTTCTTAACTTTTAACTTTTTCTTTCTTAGTAATAACTTTTTTCCCAAATCCCGATTTGACCGATTTGCGGTATTTTCACTCTGATTTTACATGACTTCTAGTTACGGATATGTTTTTTTTTTTTAACCCAAAATACCAACCCAGCCATACACATTAATTTATAACCTGTATTTCATCTTCTTCCTTCTCATTTTTTATCACAGTTGTGTTTATTGTATTGTTGTATGAGGGCATCAATGCTTGTTTGTCAGGTTGAAGAAATGAAGAAGATGAAGATTGGTGATCCGCTGGACCGCTCCACAGATCACGGCCCTCAGAACCATAAAGCCCACTTAGACAAACTGGTGGAATATTGTCAGACTGGTATCAAGGAGGGAGCCACCCTGGTGTGTGGTGGCAAACAGGTACAGCGACCAGGTAAGGAACCACGTCTGCTTGTTAGCGTTGCTTGTCTCCAGATGAACACGTCGTGCGAATGGATATTTACTATGTCGTTGTTGACAGGGTTCTTCTTTGAGCCCACCGTGTTCACGGATGTGCAAGACCACATGTATATCGCACGAGAGGAGTCGTTTGGCCCCGTTATGATCCTGTCCAAGTTTAAGAGCGGGTAAACTGAAATCATTGATAACTTCACAGCAAGACATCGTTGCCATTGTCGTCATATTTTCTGCCTTGTTTTACTGGTTCAGAGACGTGGACGATGTCCTGCGAAGAGCCAACGCCACAGAGTATGGCCTCGCTTCAGGTGTTTTTACACGAGACATCAACAAAGCGCTGTATGTCAGTGAAAAACTCAATGCCGGGACAGTCTTTGTCAACACCTACAACAAGACGGATGTGGCTTCACCCTTTGGAGGCTTCAAACAGTCTGGCTTTGGAAAAGACCTGGGTAAGCTAAGAGACGTCAACATTATCGTACAGGTGGTCCTCAGCTGACAGCGTTCCGTGTTAGGATGTTTCATGGTTATGAACGTGCTCCCATGAATTAAAAACCGAGACTCGCTGCAGAGTCGTCGTAGCACGCCTGTGGAAGAATATGCTTCATGCTTCATTATATCGCTTAAGCACCAGTGCACCAAAGAAAAGGAAAGCCATCACCACTGATTAATTCCAGAGGGGTCCAGACCTGTCTGGGACAATATTTGAAGAATGGTAAAAGTTTAATTTTATTTTAACATGCAGATGAATTAGAAAGAAATACATCACATAATACAATTCGCCTTTTCACATGTCCAAAAGGAGTAGGAAGAAGCAGAGCTTATTTACTCCCCCCCAATAGAAACTCAGTTTCTATTGTTCATTCATTCATTCATTTTCTACCGCTTATCCTCATGAGGGTCGCGGGGGTGCTGGAGCCTATCCCAGCTGTCTTCGGGCGAGAGGCGGGGTACACCCTGGACTGGTGGCCAGCCAATCACAGGGCACATATAGACAAACAACCATTCACACTCACATTCATACCTATGGACAATTTGGAGTGGCCAATTAACCTAGCATGTTTTTGGAATGTGGGAGGAAACCGGAGTACCCGGAGAAAACCCACGCATGCACGGGGAGAACATGCAAACTCCACACAGAGATGGCCGAGGGTGGAATTGAACCCTGGTCTCCTAGCTGTGAGGTCTGCACGCTAACCACTCGACCGCCCCATTTCTATTGTTATCATAATAAATAATAAGCATATATATATAATAGTCAGTCCAATACAAAAAAGGAGAAATAGACATAACGGAACAAGGTCAGGACTCTTCTTCCTTGTATTTGCAAACATCAACTGCTTGTATTGTTTCTTGAATTCTCCCATTTTTGTGTATTGTTTGATTTCCTTACTCCATCTGTTCCGTAATTTGATTCCACATACTGAAATGCTGTGGGTTTATTAGCATTGTTCTCGCATACATATAAGTGTTTTTAAGTACAATTTTTCTCTTAGATCATATCTCCTCTCTTGTAGAGAAGTAGTATCATCTGCAAATAGTACTGACTTTAAGTCTTTTGTTTTACAGATGTCATTAATATACAAGTTGAACAGTTTTGGTCCCAATACTGACCCCTGGTGACCCTTTATGTAATATTTAAACTTGCAGATGTGTATTCTCCTCGCTTTACATATTGCTTCTTGTTAGCTCGGTAGCTTTTGACCCAATTCAAATCTAATCCTTTGATTCCAAGCGCATTAATATGCACAGGGGATGGGGGGGATCATGACCCCCGCAATAATCAGATCCAGCCAATGTAACCGCTTGAATATAATCACATAACTCCGATTTAATAAAAAATATGTATTATCTTGCATTAATATTTTGCTGCTTTTCTTTATTTATATCATTTGCTAGCAAAACAGTAGCATGTTTAATCGTCTGGTAATGAAACCACCCGTCCCCTGCAGAATACTTGGTATTACCCAACCCGCTTTCTCTGCTTATTTGCTGTCTGTTTAGCATGGATGGAGACAACAGAAAGAGAACCAAATGGCAGACAGACAACATTTTTTCATTGTTGGTTGACAACTCAACCAAATAGAAAAAGAAAAAAATCCTGACCAAAAAGAGGTAAATACCAGTATTGTTAAGATATGGCAATCTAGTCGTTGAATTGCCAAGGTGAAGCCAGAGGAATATTACGTAGTTTCTATATCTTTCATCTGTTCTGTGTACAGTGTGAGTGACTTCGGAGTTAACTTTGGTATCATATCCAGTAGGTAGAAGTTCCCCCTTACACTAAAACTGGAATTACACCACACTCTTAGGAACCAAACTTGTTCATAATCCGAGGACCACCTGTATGTACGTAAATCCACATATATCAGCCACTGTTCTTCATACAACACATACTTAATACTCCACCAGGTCAAGAGGCCCTCAACGAATACCTGAAGACCAAGGCTGTGACCATCGAATACTGATTCTGTTCTGCCTCAAGACTGGTGCTTTGTTCTTAAAGGAAAACTATACTTTTATATGAAATTCCCCCCAAAACATGAACACACATTTCTTTCCATTTTCTGTGCATTCAAATAAGAGAAAATGATATCTATACAGCCCTGTAAAAAAACCTCTAACAACTTTGTATGGTTTGAATTACGGTTATGGTTTGATCATGCATTGATGATAACATGTAATACTTACAGTATCTTGCTGTATATGATGCCAACTGACGGAATAGCTGTATCTTCCAGCATGAGACCTGTTCAGGTAAAAAATGCTCAGAACAAATCTTTGTAGCAACGTTGTCGGGTGTAAGTTGAGAGCCGGTATCCACTGCGTCAGTCTGTCCCGTTGTTTTGTTTCTTGGTAACTTTTGTGTTATTGCCACAACCATCAATAATACACTTGTGAGGCATTATTTACAACCTAGCGGTAACTTTTCATAGCTAACAACACAGTGGTGAAGCGTTGTGTTGGTCCGCCAGAAATATGCAGTAGTACTTTGTGTTACCTGCTATAATAACAATATCGCTGTAGCGTGGTTAATGTACAGGACAGTTATGGCAATGGAACACTGTTGCCATTTTTTGTAATAAGTAAAGTAAGTCCCAATGATGTACATTGTCAGCTAGCTCATTGTAACTCGTTTTCTCTCATTAGTAATATGTGTTCATGTTTCACATAAGGATGGGTAGACAAAAAGTGCAGTTTTCCTAGAACATGTAGTGCCAATCATACCATATGCCTTGTTGTCATGGGACTGTCCTAATGTGCTGTGATGATGGCGTTAGTCAGGGGATACCAGTGAAAACATGTGCTGCATCGAAATATGGCTTACATTAGGTCACAAGTGTCTTGAAATCTGTAACAGATGCACACTACCATGAACCTTCTGATTCTGCTGAGCTAATCACGTTTTACTTGAATCGCCCCTGCCGCCATTGGACGGTACTGTTTCTGGAACTGCTGGACTGGATAGACATCATGATGTCTCTACTGTGTGTCTGACCTCAGCAATCAGTCTGCATTGATTTGGACTCTGTGATGCATTCTTTGCTACTGTGAATAAATAAATGCATTAATCATCTTCCAGAATGGAAAAAAGGGCCTGCCTGATAAGAGCCTGGTGATATTTTGAAACCTCGCTACACGTCTAGACCAGACATGGGCAAACCATGCCTACTTAAGATTTGTAATGTGCCTTTAATTCAACATTTCAAATTATTATATTAAAAAACCTTCACCACCCAAGATTTGCAATACTATTTTGAAAAAAAAACTACCATAAGTGCCCAATTGGCGTAATTCTAACAATGCTTCCAGTGATAAGTATGAATGTTCTTCATTACTAACACCTATGACGCTTGCTTCTACTTCATGTGTGGTTTCCTTTAATGCAGGAGTCTTTTCACTTAATATGAGAACACTGGAAGGAAATGCATTCATTCATTTTCTACCGCTTATCCTCACGAGGGTCGCGTGGGGTGCTGGAGCCTATCCCAGCTGTCTTTGGGCGAGAGGTGGGGTACACCCTGGACTGGTGGCCAGCCAATCACAGGGCACATATAGACAAACAACCATTCATACTCACATTCATACCTATGGACAATTTGGACAACTCCAATTTTCTCCGACATACCAAAAACATGCATGTTAGGTTAATTGGTGACTGTAAATTGTCCAGAGGTATGAATGTGAGTGTGAATGGTTGTTTTTCTATATGTGCCCTGTGATTGGCTGGTGACCAGTCCAGGGTGTACTCCGCCTCTCACCCAAAGTCAGCTGGCATAGGCTCCTACATAACCCTGTGACCCTAATGAGGATAAAATGAATGGATTGATGATTTCTTGTCTAAGCTGATAAGCATCCACTTTACCCAATTTGCAAAGAATTTCTGGAATTAAACTGTGAGCAGCCTCTTCTAGCCTCTTTGGTGAACTTATGAACCTCGGTTATAATTGTTTATGCAGCCATCTTGAATCGGAACACAAACCGCAGTCTGAACCATGTCACTATATGGCGCTCTCTTATGGGCTGAATACGAAAAAAAACTGCATTTTAGCTTCATGATATTGGTGAAAAAGCCTCCTTGTATTCATTATTAACGTCGACCTTTTTTCCCAATTTTTGCTGTTTATTTGTAAAATTTTCAAAATAGTTTAGAATTTCTTCTTAATCTTTGTACATTTTCTTTTCCTGATATAACTTTATTCCCATAATATTAAACTTAAAACCAACCTAATTCTTGATTCTTGAATCCTCGCGCTCAAGTGGATACGACTCAGCAAATAGTACACAACTAAAACTCAAAAGTAGCCGCCGACAGTGGCAGACCGGAAATGATAATACCAAATTAAGAGCATGAACAGGAAATGAGGCGAAAACAAAGACAAACCAAACCATCGATTATATCGAATTCACATTACAATATGTTACAATTCATAATACAAGTATGACTTTTTTTTACATATAACTGTCGGAGTAAAATAAAGTGAACAGTGCAAAGCAAAAGACTAGATCAATGTAAAAATAAACATAAGAGAAGTGGAAAAACATTCATCTAATCAAGCTAGTATCGATCCGATGCTATATGCTACAATTGATATCAATATTTACATGGCCCCGCCCAACACTACGTGCACTGTACGGTCGTGCTGGAGATGCTAGCACGGGAAATGTCTCCATCCATCGGAAGACTTTAAAGGTATGATGGTGTTCAGGTATGATAAATATATCTGTCGTTTCACACGATGATGACAACGATTATATGATTTTTTTTTTACTCCTTTGTCATTTCACCGGCGACAAGGCGGTCGTTATTGTTTTTCTATATACAATATCTGCCTTAAATGTGTCTAATAACTGTCTACATTGAAACGTAACGATAGAGTCATAATCTGCTTTTGAACGAGGGTGTTTTTTTTGACATGGTGTTTTGCAGC
Organism: Doryrhamphus excisus; assembly: GCF_037039965.1. Lineage (NCBI taxonomy): Eukaryota > Metazoa > Chordata > Actinopteri > Syngnathiformes > Syngnathidae > Doryrhamphus > Doryrhamphus excisus. Next base: position 7,547,861 of record NC_136374.1, read on the forward strand.
AACAGAATGTGCACACATGAGACGCAGACGCGGTACATCTTGTCTGAGCAACAGAACACAGGTGAAAAAGATAAGGTGCGTTTCGTGTACAAATTAATTATCATCAAGGAGTTTTATTAAAATGACAACATACCGCAAGTCTTACTGCTAGCAAGTTATGTTAATATTTTTTCTTCGTATTCCAGAAAACTCGGCAAAGACGAAAAAAGCACAAGCAGACCAATGTGTTCACCTCTAATTCTCAACACAGGTAAAATCGAATCCCAAATTGTCGTAATAATGACATAAAAGGTCGAACTAATGAGACACAAAGTGCGCATGTGCGCCATGTGACCTAGTGAACAATCTGGCACATGCTGCATTTGTATCTCATCATTTTTACTTTTTATACTGTCAAAATAGGAATTGTTATTGTCGTTTGGGTTTGACACGGATGTCTAAAAAGTGACGGACCGGAGTTCATCTGTCCTTAGTGCCTGTCAGTGATAAATAAAGAGACCCAGTGAGCAGGCGTAATCTCAAACGTCCAGTTTGTATAGTCAGGAGACAAGTGACACATATGTCATAACTTTTTATCTCGTCATTTTGACCTTTTAGTTCAGAATTATGACTTTCTTATCTCATAATTATGACTATTAATATCATTACCTTACAGTGCTTTTTTATAGGAAGTCGTGCAACTGTTTGGCAACTGCTTTTTTAGGATCCAGCTAAGACAGAGAAGAATATTTGCGATTACACTTTAAATGACTGTGGTACATTGTTTGTTATTATTGATGATGTGGGATACAGAGTGGTGAAAATGTGTTTTTTTATAATCATGTTTATGTGGACATAGTTTAAATGTACTTTTTCTTGTAGTACTCAGGAAAACTCCAAATATGAGTCACTGCCCATTTCCTTGGGGGACAGCGTGAAGGCTGTGATCCAGAAGGTACCTCAGCAAGTTCCTCACCGGAAACAGTGGGCCAGCAGAAGGAGCACAGTAGATGTTTTCCATCCTGCTGTGCCAGATGATCACACAACAAACATACAAAGAGTCAGTGAAGACGCTGACAGTGACTCAGACTTGTCTGACACTGAGAGGACTTCGGTGTTGCCTTCAGGTGGACTTCCTCCACAGCTTGAGCTGCGACCAGAGGTTATCCAACCAGAGGAGTGTTCTTCTCATGCTCTCAGACGTAGTCCTATGCGGTACAACTTCCCCGACTTTCTTCCTCCACCATTTAACTCTTGGAGTGTGGGTCAGCTGTCTGTGTTCTACAGCTCGGAGAACCGAGGGGCTTTGCGATGCAGGCCTGTTGGGCCACTGGAGAAGTACTTGGAGAGGCTGATGGAATTGGAATGGCGACAGATTCAGACCATTCTGGAGGAACGTGGGAATTCACCTGCTTCGTCTGCAACATCAGGGTGCCATAGGCCACCTAAAAATGCTTCATCGAGGCTCAGCTCTCCAAAGTGCATCCTTCAATGTCAGCGTGCCTTCCCTCTTACCTTCTTGTCTTCTTTGGCTCATTCCACCATGCTCTCCTGCCAGGTGCGCCACACTTCCTGTGGGCTTTTATGCTGCCGCTCTCAAAATTGTCCATCCAGACCTGGCCTCCTGCGGGGGCATCAAGGCAAAGCCTCTCTCCCCAAAAGGAGTTACAGCGAGAGTCGTGTACAAGCAAAAGAAACAGCAGTGTTCCAACCTCCGAACTTCAGCAGCTCTGTGAGGACAAACGGACATATGAGGAGGATGCAAGCGTTGGGCAACATCCGCAATCCCGTCCAAGCTGCAAACAGCAAACCTGCCAGGAGCTCAAGTGCCTCCAGGAGAGGGAGAGAGCATACAGCAGATTTCATGGACAACACAACAGACTTGATGAAGAGGAGAAGTGTGTCCGAGCGGAGAAGGAGTGCTGTAGAAAAGCAGCCGTGCTTGAGTAAAAGTAAAGATGCCTTCCAGGAAAATAACTTTACTCAAAGTAAACTAAGTACTGCATCAAAAGTATTATACTAACTCCTACCAGCTTGTTGTTGTCGAATGTGGAACAACCAGAAGACAAAGTCTGTCTTTCAATTGCACACTCGTGTATTTGCACTTGGAACTGAATAAGTGTGTTCATTCTGAGGAGTACATCAAAATGCAGTACACTCTGATGTTAACAAAACACTCAAGACGTACACTGAAAATGTTAAATGTGCTGGAATGAATACCCTCCCACCATCAACAGTCGCCATCTTGGCTGCATAGTGAAAGGGGAGGGACTCCACGTGTCTTTTGTGACTTGTAATATTTACTCTCAGCTTATTTAAGAATTTTAAACTTTTTTTCTTGTTACATCAAAGGCCTGCAATTGTATCTTTTTTGCTTAGAGACGCCTACACGTACTGTAAATTCCGTGGTAAAAGCCACGGCCACTACATTTACAGAAAAAAAACATTTGTACATATGGTTGCTGCACCATTGGAAATTGTATGATGTCATTACTCAGTATAACAGTCTGGCTCATGGTGGACTAGTGCAGGGTGTAGCCCACCTCTCGCATAAAGACAGATGGGATAGGCTCCAGCATACCTGTGAGTGATCTTAGTGAGGATAAAATGGATGGACATATGACTCATCTTATGAATAATGCTACAGTCATCACACAGCAACTTAACAGTCAAAATGTATACCTTTTGGCAGTCAGTATTAAAAAATAATAGTTCTTTTTTTGGAGGGGGCAGTAAGTACTTCAAAATGACAGTGCTCCGGTGATATAGAGGATCTTTGACTCTTTTTTTGCACTACCCACGTCCTTAAAACGTGTTCTTGCCACATAGAGGATCTTTGAATACAGTGTTTTTTTCTGCACGACCTAAAAAACGATTTTTAACAAAGTTGTTTTGTTTTGTGTTAAAGAAAATGAAATAATCTCAAAGTATAGTTACAAACATAAACAAAATATAAAATATAGAAATGATATGTCATATGATAATATCTAATGTTTGGAATTGGGGAAAGGCAACAAATGCTATTTTTTTAGTGTTCATTGCAATTTAAATTTATACTTAAGTTTACATTTAATGAATGAAAAATGTCAGTAATCTAATCAAACTAAATAATGTGCAAGAACGGAAACATTTCATTTGTTCGCACTCCATTTCAGAAGGTGGCGCTACTGCACATGCTATGCGTTCTTTGCCAACCACAAGCGAAGAAGAAGGAGGAAAGACGAAGAAGAAAAAACAACAGCCGAATCAGCGAAAGGTAAATGTTCGATCCATCATGGACGCTGACGCTCAGCATGTAGTCGAATATTTATCGGAGGTGGAGGAAGCGGCTGAAGATGTCCTAACAACGAAACAACAGGTAAAACAACAATATTGAAATACGAAACATTAGCGTTTATGTTATTTCATATTGGAACATGATAGCACACGACGTGATTTTCAACTTGTTTTTGCACGTGTTGTTGACCGTAAATGTAACCATTTTTAACCTTTAAACTATTTTACTAGTGCTGTCATTATTTGTAAGACCTGTCCTTTTATCTGTTTTTTTAGAAGTGTTTACCTATGCGGCAATTATTCTACAGGGTGTCCCTAATACATTTCTTTACAAAAGGTGTAATTTTATTCATAATAATAATGATAAACAAGCGATACATGAAATTAAAATGGCGTAAATAATATTGTATATACAACGGAACATGTGTTGGCATGACAGATAGTTGACCTGGACGTGAAGAAAAACAGGAACAGGGAAGCACTGAACGCACTGAAGGATGAAATATGTTCAGGTTAGTGAGCCCTCATCGTTCTGTCAATGCCATGTCACAACTCCCCATCCTCACCTCGTCTCTCCGGGTTCTTGTCCCTTGCAGAAAAAGTCAAGCTTTGCTTTGGAAACATGTTCATCAAATTCCCCAAGTCCAAGGCAAGAGAGGTCATTCAGAAAGGTAACATGTCAACTGTTAATTGTCTTTCTTCCCTGAATAAATTCATGCAGGGCTATTGTTTTCTTATCCGTAGACCAGGAACAGCTGGACAAGGAACTAAATGACCTTCGCAATGGACTAAAAGCAAAAGTCAACCATCTCAATGAGATTCAAGGTGTGTATGCAGATTGTAACTATTTGATTGCATGTGGGGGCTGTACTTCCTTTGATAAGATAGTCATCCCTCATTTACTGCGGTTAATTGGTTCCACATTGTGTTAATATTTTTGATAGTCAACCGAATATGACACTATATATATATGGGCAACGGAACTTCCAGATGCCATTTTGTTCCTATGCTAATAGATCGGATGCTTACAAGGAAGGACGTCTGTGTTCCCATTACTGTATACATGCTATATATACACATAACTAAAACTAAAAGTTAGCAGCGTTTCAAAGCTAACCCTTAACTCTTTTAACATTTCCAAGTGTCATTCCCTACCACTAAAGCTCACAGAACAAACGTCTTCATTTATCCTTATCCACTAGTTTTTGGTACATCCTACCTTACCAAATGTCTTTTATTGACACATTTTAGCCATCCATTTTCTGTACCGCTTGTCCTCACGAGGGTCACGAGCTATCCCAGCTGTCTTCGGGCGAGAGGCGGGGTACACCCTGGACTGGTGGCCAGCCAATCACAGGGCACATATAGACAAACAACCATTCACACTCACATTCATACCTATGGATAATTTGGAGTCGCCAATTAACCTAGCATGTTTTTGGAATATGGGAGGAAACCAGAGTACCCGGCTAAAACCCACACCCGCACGGGGAGAACATGCAAACTCCACACAGAAATGCCCGAGTGGGTAATCAAAACCGAACCCTTTACCACTTTTGAAACACTTGTTTTCTCGTACGTCTACTATATTGGGTAATATGAGTGTAAAGGTGACTATAGGGATGTTATTTCATGCCTAGAAGGCTCTAATAGTGGTAAAGTATAACTGAGGTGGATGTCTTTTCTGTTTTTGTAGGAAAGCCTGAGCTGAGGGGCTACAACCTTTTACCACTGTCCACCGATGAAGTGAAAGCTATTAATAGTCTTTTAAAAAGATGACCCATCACATCCTCCAACAACAGTTACTACTTTACATTCACTTCCTGAGCACCACTCTACATCATTTTTATAGTAGACTTATTTTAGCACAGCTTAAAAAAAAAAATAAAGTTTATAAATGAATTTGTGTTTGAGTGAAATAACTATTAGACCTCCTACCAACTAGCAAGCATTCTGGATCCTTAGTTTCTTCCAGAAGGTCCAACTAAACGAATCACTCTAACTGAAAAACATACAATGTGGCAGCAAGATGAAGATGAACACCACCTTGGTGCTTTGTTGAGTAATTTGGTGAATTCCATAGTGAACAGTTTCTCACCATTGCAAATAGGGTGTCCCGTTCCACATTTTATGGCCACCGATCTGATGAGTTTGTCTTTTGTCTTTGTGTTTATTGCAAACATGAATTTGTGGAATTTAATATGGTTATGAAAATAGCTCTTCAAAACATTAAAAAAAAATTCATTCATTCATTTTCTGCTGCTTATCCTCACGAGGGTCGTGGGCGTGCTGGAGCCTATCCCAGCTGTTTTCGGGCGAGAGGCGGGGTACACCCTGGACTGGTGGCCAGCCAATCACAGAGCACATATAGACAAACAACCATTCACACTCACATTCATACCTATGGACAATTTGGAGTCACCAATTAACGTAGCATGTTTTTGGAATGTGGGAGGAAACCGGAGTACCCGGAGAAAACCCACGCATGCACGGGGAGAACATGCAAACTCCACACAGAGATGCCCAAGGGGGGAATCGAACCTGGGTCTCCTCGCTGTGTAACCACCTGGTCGCTGTGCAGACCTGATAAAAATGGTAATAGAGTGATCAATCTGTGGTGTGATTTCGAATATATCCCCGTTTTGGGTACTTCCAATGCAAGCTCCCCACAGTACAGTGAGGGGGAACTATGGTAGACCATGGTCATGTCCGCATGGTGGTGTTGCCTTTTCTTCTTGTGGCAGGTGTCGAATGGCCACACCTACCATTTTGGAGTTATGAACGCTACATGGAAACTGGATCGGCCCAATCTCATGGCGGAAGCCAATTTGCTCTGATCTTCAAAACACTGATCGGCAGCCGATCCTGATCCTGAAGATCGGATCGGGACATCCCTACTTGCAACTTTCTATGGCTCCATTGGGCAGCCATGATCAAATTTCTGCTGTATAATAACATGAATACAAATATTTTAAAATTAATACATTCAACTAAAAATAATTTTATTATTTCCTTTATTTTTAATAATATATTAACATTCAGCTTTTGTAATGTGCCGATGTGTCCGGACATTAGGGGCACCCTCTCCAGTTTGTCCAGTGTTGGCGTTCGCATTGGCGTGGCGTGAATTAAAGCTCGATGATGAGCTTGCCTTCATCGTCACTGCTGCTGGTGTCTTCAGTGTACTCATGGCAACTTTGGACAGGTCTCGCTCCTCCAATCCAACATTCTGCCGTTGGGTCTGCTAAGAAGACGGGGTGGTCTTTGCCATGAGAGTCCATGCCCTTATACGTGCTGTCAGGTGAAGATGGCTTATTATCAGTACTCAGTAAAGGCTTGCATTGGCATACATTTTTCGTGACGTTATCCCGTGTGAAAACATCACTACATGGACAAACTTGGCTCAGGTAGGTGGACAATTGTGTTTTGGCGACAGAAGAGGAATTTTGGGATTGTGCAGAATTTTCTAATTCAGATTTGTGGTAAAAGCAGGATGACGCGTTATCATCTGTGCTGGTTTTTTGAACAGATGGGATCATTCTTTGGTCTTGTGACGTCTGCGTCAAAGTGGTGCCAGGCTCACTTTGTAGAAAAGGTCTTGTCTCCGCAAACTGGGACTGACTTGAATGAATTTGTTGCAAGCTGTGTTGCTCCGATAAAGAATTGTTGTTCATTTCCGTTGTTTGCTGTTGAAAGTTCAAAAGATGGACATCAATGTTGTCAGCCACGTTTGTAGCTCGGTCATGTACAGAGACCTCTGAGATTCCACCATGTTGCTCTGCCTGCCCACAGTCCACCTTGACGTCTGCCTCTTGTTCCTGTTCATAAAGCAATACACAAGTGCAGTACATAATAATAACAGGGTCATCTCATTGAATACCACACATTTTAGGGGTGTAACGGTACGCACTTTGGATTTATGGTCATTTTTGGTAAGGGAACAAAATTCCCGAAAACTAAGATGAGGCCACCACCAGCCTCATTACGTCACATGGGACGGACTGGCAGTACTTGCGTCATCCTGAAGGGGGTGGCGTGCTTGAGCTTGTGCTTGTCACTGCCGTCTTTCCTTGGGGAGGAGAACCCAGGAACCCAGGAAAAGTGAGAGTAGGAAGCTACCCAAGACACGACACTGCATGCGATGATCGCTACAGGCAGCAATCGTACGAGCCATAGGGCATTTTTTCAGCATAAGCCAATCACGTGATTTTTCGCGGAAATCTGTCGATACTGATCTATTCACCAATAGTGGAGCGAATCAGCAACCATTAGGGTGGGATATGACCAGTCTACAACCCGAACCATGCCAATGTGCACAGAATAAGCCAAGTTTATGTCAAGTTTAATGAATTTCCACCAATAGGGGCCGACACAGAATTTGTCCAATCATTTTCAATGGAAAAAATGTCACAGAAAATATTGTATGGAAAGTCCTGATATGTAAAATGATTTTTCATCATTCAGGGGAACAATTTCATTTGTTTTAGCAGATGAAGAACAGTAGAATTTGAAATGTTGAAAGGTAAACATGCAGACTTAATGTCTTCAACGGGATCGAACCAGCAACCATGGGGTGGGGAAACAACCATGTTACCTCCTGAGCCATGTCACCCTGAACATGCAGGATGTTACAGTAAAGGTACAGTAACGGTAAAGTGATTTTCCACCAGTAGGATATGCCAAATAGATTGCCTATTCATTTTGAATTGGATAATTGCCGCAGAAAATTTTAATTACAGTAGATGTGGGAATTTTTTGAGAAGTTGTGATAAATAACCGATCTGTCCTGAGTGAGCTGAACATTTTGACATTGGATTGGTTTTGAATCAGAATTTTATGTTTGAATTCAACACAAATAAGATGAACATTCATTCATTCATTTTCTACCGCTTTTTCCTCACGAGGGTCGCGGGGGTGCTGGAGCCTATCCCAGCTGTCTACGTGCGAGAGGCGGGGTATACCCTGGACTGGTCGCCAGCCAATCACAGGGCACATATAGACAAACAACCATTCACACTCACATTCATACCTATGGACAATTTGGAGTGGCCAATTAACCTAGCATGTTTTTGGAATGTGGGAGGAAACCGGAGTACCCGGAGAAAACCCACGCATGCACGGGGAGAACATGTAAACTCCACACAGAGATGGCCGAGGGTGGAATTGAACCCTGGTCTCCTAGCTGTGAGGTCGGCGCGCTAACCACTCGACCAACAAGTAAAATGAATGTAGAAAAATATAAAATAACACAGTGAACTAGTGTAAGTGAAGGGCATCTTTTCATTTATTGTTTATTACTGTGCACTTCGATTAGTTCCGTGTTTTCTGGCAATTTCCAAACGTCGACTGATTTCCGTCATGTTTGATCAAGTATATACTTTAATCACTGTAATCAATCTGACATTTGTCGGGGTCGGCAAAACATTGATCATGATCTAATAATTTCCCAGTCCTAGTGTGGTTCAGTAAACACTTCCTGTTTGTCACTCGATGCGTATTGTGTGGGAAATGTTGTACCAAATCATATACGCTGTACCGTTATGCCCCTAAAAAACAGAACAAATGAATTGATGTGAATACCCAAGAACACCCTACTGAACTTACCGTTGCCGTTATTATATCTGGTAATTGTGTTGGTCTGCAATTAGACGTAGCTGTGCTCCAGTGTGCAGGCAACGTTTCCACTTCAGTCCTCTTACTTCCTCCATTATCATCGTCTCGGGTTTCACCGCCTGACCTGTTCACATATTGGTAGTTTGCGTCTGAGCTTTGATTCGTTCTCCAGCCTGTCCCCTTTGGTCCTGTAGAGCACTCTCGCTCGCATGTCAGCGTTTTTGTCTGGGATGAGCAGGCCTCCATGTTGGTTCCCCCCAGATGCCCTAAGGGCAGGTAACAAGAAAATGAAATAGCTTCGTCAAAAAAGAAGTGTGTGCATTAGTATATACAGAATTGTGCATGAATGGATTATACACAAAGTTTGTATATTTCAAATCCAACTTCGACATGTGGAAATTTATGCTTGTGCATATGTTTTTTTTAGTGTGGCCATGTTGAGGAGAATATCAAAGAAACCACCATTGAAAAGCGTATTATGCTTCAAGCCCATTTAGCAATGTTAGACTTTGAAAACACTACCACTGGGCCAATAGGGGGCAACAGAGAAAAAAAAAGTACTTATGAATACTGATGTTTGAAATTGAATATTCACATCAAAATGCACTCAAAAAACAAGAATGTAACTCATTCAATCCCAAGATTTTTCAAAAGCCATCCCTCTCGGTACCGGTCATTTTTGATGACATTGACAGATTCTTCAAGGCATACCCATAAATTGCCTATAAAAGACAGACACAAATGGCATCATTCATTTAATGTTTCACGATGCCACAACTAAGTGGTTTCCCGAGACCTGGCAATCGGCATGCTAATGGAAAGAATGCACCAAAATGCGGTAGCCAAATGGGTGGGAGTCGACCCTAGTACCATTAGTCGCCTCCAGAGACATTTTCACACTCGGGTGACATGGAAACTTTGCACCCAAAACACACAAACTACAAATCAAATTCCATGGCCCTGAAAAACAGCCACATCCAAAATTGCATTATTAAAGCCCTTCAGTATATTTACAGTTTGCACATTTTCAACCAAACTGTGTGTGTACGTTTTGCACATACGTGCACGCGGGTTAAAATTTCCCTTCAATGCGTAACCTTTTTTGCGCAACACAACAAGATGCTTTTTCACTTCCTGGTTGCTGAAGAGCATGTATTTCAATTGGACGCGTGCATGCCAAGCTCTTATAAAATGCATGCGCCTTAAGTTGGTTTGCCAAGCGCCATTACACATCAAAGAGGAAGAAGTTGTGAGTTTGTGAGAAGTGTGAAGCGATTTAAAATGAAGCAAAGCAAGAAGAAATTAAAACTGCGAGCAGTGATGAGCGGGCTCGAGCACCCCGACGCGCTCGGGGGTACGCGCGGGTCGGGGGTACGCGCGGGTCGGGGTCGCGCGCGCGACCGGATGGGCGCGCGGACGCGCCGTACGAAAAACCGCGGCGAGCGGATAAGCGGTAAGGGAGTCACGGCACTTGCAATTTTCCGCCAGGAGGGGGCGACAGCGGCGGCGAGGCGGGTGCGCGGTCACGTCCCGTCCCGTCCCGTCCGACGCCGCGAACCGCCATAAAAAAATTCACGACGATCGGACCGCGCGGTAGGTCCTTGCGGCGGATATACGTTTCCGCCTGTGGGTGGCGCTATAGAGTGTATGCGCCCACACGGTAACGGACCGGAGGGTACCCCGAACCAACAGAAAAAATTAGGGGCCGATCCGACCGTGCGTAAGGAAGTTACGGCAGATATACATTTCCACCAGTTGGTGGCGCTATAGCGTATGTACACACACTGTCATAGACCAGAGGGTACCCCAGACCACCAGAAAAAATTTGGGCCTGATCCGACCATGTGGAAGGAAGTTACGGCTATATACATTTCCACCAGTTGGTGGCGCTATACAGTCGATGTACACACACAGTCATAGACCAGAGGGTACCCCAGACCACCCGAAAAAATTTGGGCCTGATCCGACCATGTGGAAGGAAGTTACGGCTATATACATTTCCACCAGTTGGTGGCGCTATACAGTCTATGTACACACACAGTCATAGACCAGAGGGTACCCCAAACCACCAGAAAAAATTTGGGCTTGATCCGACCATGTGGAAGGAAGTTACGGCTATATACATTTCCACCAGTTGGTGGCGCTATAGAGTCTATGTACACACAGTATAACAAACCAGAGATTGACCCAACACACCAAAAAAAATGTCAAGACAATCTGACAATGAATCAGGAAGTTACGGCAGATATACATTTCCACCAGTTGGTGGCGCTGTGTTTTGAACATGGCTTCTGGAGCATTAGGTGCGTCCTGTCATGATAGACGTCTCCACCGAAAATCATAGTGATACGTGTAACGGGTGGCGAGGGATAATGAATTGAAACTCCTAGGTGGCGCTAGTGTGTCAATTTAGATTGGTGTCACATGGGAGCACCACCAGGGCGCTCAGGCCTGGATTAAGGCCTCACGTTTAAGATTTCAGCAGCCTGTGACCTTCTGCAGGCAAATGATGACCTTTTGATGGTCCATGGCGAAGGCTGACCATTCGCCGTGGCCACGCCCCCCACATGTGCTTTACACACATCATAGTCCATCAACTGACATCATCAGTCTGTCAGTCAAACTGTGTATTGACTTTGATGTACATTGCTTCAAGGCAAGGCCAGACACCAGGCAGGGCCAGATATGAAATGGTCAAAGTTTGGTGGCGTGCCACGCCCACATCCTATGGAGCGGCCCAAAATCCTTCGCAATTTAACGTGGGCCATCCGTCTAGTGTCCGTTGATGCAACAACGGACTAATTCGGTCAAACCCTCTAGGAGGAGTTCGTCGAGATACAACCCATACATCCGCCCCCAAATGGCCGCCGCCACCTAAAATGGCCGACTTCCTGTTGGTTTTAGAACATGGGTTATTGAGACTTTTTTGTGCGTCCTGTCACGAGTGATGTCTCCTCCGAAAATCATGCCGATACGTGCAACGGGAGGCGAGGGATAATTATTTTAAAATTTCTAGGTGGCGCTAGTGAGTCAATTTGGCTTGGTTTCATATGGGGGCCACACCAGGCCGCTCAGGCCTGGATTCTGACCCCCCCTATGAGTTTTCAAGCCCATGCGACCTTTTGCGGGCGAATGATGACCTTTTCTATGTAAATGGCGAGGCCTGAGCATTCGCCGCCAGGCCACGCCCACCACGTGCGCTTTTCCTGCATCATGGTCCATCAACAGGCTTCACCAGGCTGTCAGGCAGTGACCTTGTGACCCTGATGTTCATCTGATGAATCTCCTGGCAGAAAAGGCCTCATGTAGATGACACGCCTTTAGCCTGTCGCCAATAGGTGGCGCTGCGACGAAATCAGGAAGTGACCTACGGGGACCTTCGGGGCGGGGCCATGATCACATGTACCAAGTATGATGAAGATCTGACCACGTGGAGCCAAGTTATTCACGTCTACAGTTACGCTCAGCGTGCAAGGCCCGGACATATGAAAATGGGCAAAATTTGGGGGCGTGCCACGCCCACATCGTATGGAATATCCCAAAATCCTTCGCAATTTAACGTCGGCCATCCGTCTAGTGTCCGTTGATGCAACAACGGACTCATTTGGTCAAACCCCCTAGGAGGAGTTCGTCGAGATACGACCCCAACTTCTGGCACGAAAAAGGCCGCCGCCATCCAAAATGGCCGACTTCCTGTTCGTTTTCCAATATGGGTTCTTGAGAATTTTTGGTCCGTCCTGTCACGATAGACGTCTCCACCAAGTTTCGTGACGATAGGTGAAACTGGTGGCGGGGGCCAATTTTTTCAAAAATTAAAGGTGGCGCTAGAGAGTCAATTTTGGAACATTGTTTTCGGGACCCCCACCAGATCGAAATTTTCGCCAGACCTGACGCGCTTGCAAAATTTGGTGAGTTTTCGGGCATGTTAAGGCCCTCAAAATGGCCGTCCTTTCGTCAGAATAAAAAACGGAACGATTACAATAGGGCTTTCGCACTGGTCAGTGCTCGAGCCCTAAAAATGGCAAGAGGAGTCCAAAAAATATACATCCTCATTACCAAATTTCTTTAAAAAGAAAAAAAAACAGCCACTGCTAACTACCGCGGACTGTAAGCAGAGTTCTCGTAGGCTCTTTGAACACAAACTCTACCTCTTTCTGTCTCTCGATCTCATACAAGTCATCTTTGTAATTGCTCAATTTGCCCCTCAATACACACAGTCTCTATAAAGCATTGAAAAAACACAGTGGAAGACATGATAATATGATGTGTAGTATTCTACATATGTAGCTCAATAGTTGTCAGTAATTTCCATTAATTAGAGAATAGACACTGCAGTGCTAACACATGAGTCTATAATATGTTTTATTTCTGCCATTATGGCTACTTTATTGGGTGAAAGGAGTGTAAAAGTGACTATAGGGGTGTTATTTCATGTCTAAAGCGCTCTAATAATGTTAAAAAAAAAAAACTTTATTTCAAACATCATCCAAAGCACAACAAACCAAACATAAATCAACACAAATAAAAATACCTATGTATATATAAACGTACACATGTCCGAAAGGGAATGGGAAGAAGTCAAGACTTATCTAGTCCCACCCCCCTAACCACCCAGATTCCAACCTCATCCCAACAAAACATATTTCATTTCTTGTCTACAAGAATGAAAACCCCACATCCAACCTCCCTCACCCAGCTTGAGGCACCCAACTACGTGCCAAGAGCAACCAGTTCATTACTAGTCATTGTATCGTACATAGTAGTCCAGTACAAAAGAAAAAAAGAATGAAACCCGGTGAAGTACCCACCGGGTATTTAGAACATTGTGAATCGTACTTAGTGTAAATTCACTTAAAGTGTCATGGTTGGGTCTGGAACCAATTAACCATGCAAATTCAACAATCAACCATTTGTGCGTGTGAATTGTGACACAATTTTGTGTATAATTTTTTTTGTGTATAAGTTTGCATGATAGCAATTTTAATTTTCAAATGACTCATCATCCATCCAGGTCATTGTATTCTGAGGGCATTGAAGGGATCGCCTCACATCTTAGCAGGCTTCATCAGCTGAAAGTTGTACAGCTCTGGTCTGACTAATAGTAATAGACAGACCAGGGCAGTCCTATCTAGTACTTGACCAAGCCTTCTGGGATGAGAGGTGAAATGTCTTCCAACAGATTAAAGGGGACCTATTATGCCTTTTCCACTTTTCTGACCTATATACAATATGTAGTAATTAGAATGTAGATGTAGTTCAGATAACGAGGTTTGGAAGTGAGCCCTGAAAGAAGTTTCAGGTGCGATATCTCTGAGCGCTCCGTTTCAGAGAGTTTTTTTCTAAAACTAGCTACCTGTGACATCAAAGTGAGCCAGACTTCCTTATACGGGCGTTCCCAGATACAAGATGATACAAGATACAAGACGGCTCTGCTTCTCTGATTGAACCGTGTTAGCACAGAGCTAGCTTTAATGGCTTCCAGGAAATATCTATTCAACTTTGAAGGACAGCTAATATAGAGTACCTAAAGAGATCACCAGAAGTGGTAGGAGTTGCAGATTCCAGGTGAAGAGAAAAACAGTAAAAATTCAAGTCGCTCTCCAAAGGATTTATTATTTCTTATAAACTCCTATACCGACAAAATTAGACAGTGGGGTTTGGTAGTAGTCCGGAAGTCTTCGGGAAAGCTTGGGAGTGTGACCAATTACAGCAGAGTGAGCATGTCCGGAGGCAGGCCATAGGTGGAATAAATTAAAACAGAGCATTTTGGAAAAATCCAAGGAAATACAGCTGGAATAGGTGCAGATTATGGAAGATCTAGAAAGCTTTCTGTGCGGTTTATCATTGTGTAGCTGCACTGAGCATAACAGGTCCCCTTTAAACGGTCTAGTTGAGATCCATTCAAGACCCAGAGAAGAGTTATCATAGCATACAATAAGTATGAACTAACAGAGTAAAAATAGTAAACAACTATACCTGCAATGGTTCTCTGAATACTTGCAGGAACATCTGGAATGGCTCCAGCACTGTCGTCCTTGACATTAGATGACTCTGTGGTAAGTTGTGGTTGTGTGCTTATTCCGTCCAGGGCTGGTTCCTGTGTTTGGCAAGTACTGTCAAATTGTCCCACCGCGTCGCATTTAGAATGTGCACATTTCAAAACTAGAGTCTGTGAAGATGCAGATTCTGCTGAATCGGTGTAGATGGATACTTGTCTCTCCGCCTCTTTAGGGATTTGACATATGTCAATGGCAATGGAAGCATCCGTGGAATGAATGGGCTCCACAGGTGCTTGTGCACAAGGTTCACTCTCGGCTTCCATTGTACTTGCAGTACTCCAGCTTCCTTCAATTGTACGTCCATGTTGGCTTTCTTGTAACGATGCATTTTTCATGGAGCTTTGACTTGCTGTGCTTGAGGATGGAAAGGTCAAAGTTCGGCTGTCTTCTGGATTTACACTTGTGGTTAGAAGAGCTGTTGACGCCATGTTTGCACTGCTCACAGCTTTTGTGGTTATGTTGACAGGACTGGGATTATGTGGTAAATGTCCTTCTGGTGGTTGTGATTCAGTTGAATGTGTAGAATCACTATGTCCTACTTGGATAGTGTTTCTGTTCTCCAAGTGGGGCGTTGCTAAAGGCAGACTTTGATTTGGATGACTAGGCTCCTTCAGATGCCTTCCCTCGTCGGAACCGGGGACAGAGTTGTGTGCGTTCATCTGGATCACCGCTGAAGCCACGTTCTGCCTCTGAGAAAAGGTATTTCCCAGCTGATGCTCAATCTGGGGTTCAATTAAAGCCAGCTGTTCATCAGATATTATTTGTAGACATATCTGGAGGTCCGCTGTGTGAACATGAAACACTTTCTGACTTTCTGTTGGCGGTCTCGAGTCAAGTGGCACAATGTGACACGGCGTCGTCGGGGTGCTTGAAACTGTGGAATTTAGTCTGTTTACAAGATTCAACTGACTGGATGACCTTGAAGCATGTGTGTAGGACAAAAGCGCTGGATTGCCTTGTGAAAAGGCTTTAACCGCAACACTGGGTGTCTGATTGGCTTTGGTAGCAACGGTTGGTGTGTCTATGGTGGTTTTAATCACAGGCAGGAGAGTTCCTGTGGTTGAAGGTTCAACAACAGGTACCAGAGTTGATTCAGGTAACTTAAGTTGATACTTTGGTAGAAAGCTGATCTTAGAAGAGGAGGAACTGGGTGCTTTATGAACCATGGATGTAGGAAAAACAGCTGTTTTGGTCGACATAACTGATTGGTCGACATAACTCAGGTCTGTATTTTGCAGAGGCACGGCATCAGGAGTCAAATGAAGGGTTTTAGTCGATTTGTGTAGGTCAGTTTCCATCCCCATTGACCAAAATACTTTCTCGTCAGTTCTCAGTTTTTTCCTGCCAGATTCTCCACAGATGTGTGAAGTGGGACAAGTGTGCTTTTCTTGAAGTCCTTCTACTCCTCTGTCAGTGTTGTCAGTTTTATGCGTATTCGATGATCCAGTTGAGAATAAAGAAAACGATGACAAAGAAGGATTTCTCCAAAGTGTCGTTTTTACAGCACCGTCTGAGGAATTGATTTGCTTTGTCTGAATTGTTTGTAGACTTATATCCGAATTGCTGTTCTTTGCAAAAGAGGAACCTGAGTAACAAATCTGTGTACTGCCGGTTGCAAAGTTCGCCGCCGGCGTCACCGCTTCTTTGGTAATGACTGACAACCTCCTTTGCAAGCCATGAACAACCTCATGTTCTTGATTTGATGAGGTTGTTCTCCTGCCTTTACCGGCACCCACATCGTGAACTTTGTCCGCACTGTAGAGCTTCCTGAATGTTCCCCCCCTGTATGTGTACCACTTGTTGTAAGCAAACTTCTGTGATTTCTTCCTCTGGAATTTTGGTTTTCTGGGCTCTCCTTGAATGTCACTGTCATCCCCGTCCCAGCTGAGACTCGCAGACTCCACAGATGAGTTCATGACACAAGCTTCTGTTGCAGGGTTGCAGTCTATAGCAGTTTGGCGAACCAGTGGGTGATGAGAAGATGAGTGCTGATAGCTCGACTTTATTCCAGAAGTGGTTGGACTGATACTTCCGCTCTGTTCAAGCATTGTAAAAAACGAAGGGTTTGAGCTGCTCTTCTCCGGCGGTAGGAGAGTAACACTGAATGGTAGGGAATGGCTTCGGACTAAAGGGGTATGCTCCACGGTTGTGGAGTGTTGGGTTGGAGCTGAGCGATACAATGCGGAATTTTTTTGTAATCCCATGTTCGAGGCTTTGTTGTTCCTCATATCAAAGTGAAAGGAGTCTTTGAACGTGTACGGCATTGGGAGGTCAATGCTACCCTGCTTCGATAGAACCGTCTTACGTGGCCTCACGTTTTCCAGGAGCCTGTCCTCCACAACAGATGTGTTGTCTGAAATCAGTTTGGATATCCGCTCCTCCAGTGCTTTCTGATCTTTCTGTCTCTCAGTTTCACTGAGCCCGTGTGGCCCGGCTTCTAACGCCGCATGTGTGTCTGTATGTTCTTCAGAATGGTAGCTTCCACAACTTGCAGGGGTTTCTACACGCTGGTCCGTTATAACGCTTGCTGGAGTAGTGCACTGATCACTGCCCTCACTGAAGCCTGAGTCAATGCTGTCATGGCTTTTTGATTTTGCTTTGCATCCTGGTTTCTCCCACTGCTTGGAGAACAGAGTGGCCTCTTGTCTCCGAAGAGGAATGTGTCGATTAGGGTTCAGAAGAGGTCGTACTTGTTCAGTGGCCTGCTTTTCATTGTGTTTAGTTTCTTCTGCTGCTTCCGTATCCTGTTCCACGCTGAGCGATTCCTTTGGGTACTCATCCAGTGATGAACCAGGGGTACACGTATCTCTGGATGTGCCTTCTAGGCTGCTTTGTTCCGACTCATATGAAAGGCGAGCATGAACTTGAGTCCTCTTATGCTTGTAAAGGTTGCTCTGAGTCTTGAAAGAAACTCCACAAATGGTGCAGGGGTAAGGACGTTCCCCGGTGTGACAGCGGAGATGCTTCTCCAGGACACTAGGCTTCATGCAGTCACGTCCGCAGTGAGGACACACATGCTTACCTGATGACTTAGGTCTGGCTATCGGAGCAGCGGCTGCCAAGCTCAATCCCGACTGTGATTGTAGTCCACCAACAATATGGAGTGTCAGGAAAGGAAGTGTCTCCTTGGAGTAGATTGGAGGCATGGGAAGACAGAGCTTGGCTGGCTCCTGTTCCTCTGCAGAAGACCCGAGCAGAGCCTGCACTGATACTCCAGGCATTGAGTGTTTGGAAGCAGCCATCTCTTTTTGTGCTTTCTCTCTCTCTTGCTTGCCAGTCTCCATGGTAACGCTGCTGCTGTTGTGATGGTTGTGATGTCCCGGGTGCACGTCTCTGATTACCTAAAAGATATGAGCCACTGGCATTAGGACACCCCTCTATTTTAGATGTTCTTTGTTATTGAAAATTACATAAAAAATTGTTTGTGTTATATTCTAACAGACACGGGATGGAACCATGCAATTACTGAGCATTAGTTTTTCCTAAATTGAGGAACAAGAGGCAGAAACAGGAATATATTGTACAGTGGTGACATGAATATGCGGTCCATTTGCTGTATATACACAGGGAATCAGGTAGCAACAGTATGTTGACAAAACACACTCTTTGCAGCAGTTACAATAAGATTTAAATGCTATACAGTAATCCTGTGTTTACTGCGGTTAATTGTTCCAGGCCCGACTATATTACTGCAAATCACGATCGCTTATTTATATTTATTTATATTATTATATATTATTATTAATTCATTCATTCATTTTCTACCGATTTTTCCTCACGAGGGTCACGGGGGGTGCTGGAGTCTATCCCAGCTGTCTTCGGGCGAGAGGCGGGGTACACCCTGGACTGGTGGCCAGCCAATCACAGGGCACATATAGACAAACAACCATTCACACTCACATTCATACCTATGGACAATTTGGAGTCACCAATTAACCTAGCATGTTTTTGGAATGTGGGAGGAAACCGGAGTACCCGGAGAAAACCCACGCATGCACGGGGAGAACATGCAAACTCCACACAGAGATGATATATTATTATATTATATATTATTATTTATATATCAAATATATTTATATTTTATTTATATTTATTTATAATATTTATTGATTTAATATTTTTGTAGTGAGAGCATAAAGCATAGAAATGTTTCAGACTTTCTACAGCTTTTAACATAATTAGAGCCTCCTACACATGAAATAACACCCCTATAGTCGCCTTTACACTCCTATTACCCAATGGAAATTAAACAGTTAAAACATAAATAAGAGGACTGGTCGCCAGCCAATCACAGGGCACATATAGACAAACAACCATTCACACTCACATTCATACCTATGGACAATTTGGAGTGGACAATTAACCTAGCATGTTTTTGGAATGTGGGAGGAAACCAGAGTGAATACATATTCTGAATGCCTAATATTTTTATTTTTGTTAATTTAGCATTGTTTATGCTTCAAAATGCTTAATTTAGGCAAACAAAATGTACATTTGAACATTTTGCTCTGATTAATAATAGGGTCGCTGGAGTATGCTGGAGCCTATCCCAGGTGATTTTGTGGCAAGAGGCAGGGTATGCCCTGAGCACATATAGACAAACAATCATTCACACTCACATTCATACCTATGGGGACAGTTAACCTAACATTCATGTTTTTGTGGAATGTGGGAGGAGACCGGAGTACCCGGAGAAAACCCACAGGGAGAACAAAGATTGCGATGGTTGCAGAGATTCGAGCCCAGGTCTTCTCGATCTCCTGACTGCAACCCAAGCCGCGGAATTTGAACCATGATGTATCAAGGGAAGACTGTACTTTGTACAGTAGCAGCAAGAACATGCTGTCCATACACAGAAGAAATCAAAGAGTAACAATAGGTTGACAAAATCCGCTCTTTTCATCTGATAGGATAACATTGAACTGCTAGATATCAGATGATGATAGTCTACAGATATGAACTGTTGCCTTGGTTACCAGTCTGCACCAGTAGTGTTTACGGTGGCCAAATCACATGACGTGTGGTACAAGTCCATCACATTTATTAATGAATCATTTCACATCCAAACCACCACAAAGTGCTACTTTTATCCAAATGAGCGACCGCCATGTCTGGCTCAAACAACGCAAGAATATTAACATCATCTTTTTACACTTCTTTTGACTTCCTCACCGATATGCAAATAGTGTAGTATTTCCTATATAGTTTTTCACTGCATGTACTGCAGATGCACAAAAGTCAAAGTGCATTGTAAAATCCTTCTGCTTCTTTTGTCATCTGTTGAAAACAGGAAGTATGTCGCGGTGTTCTTGGCTGATGAAATGAAATGAGAAAAAAACAAACTTACTCTACCTTGATGATTCACCATTCAACTATTCCCATCATACATGATTCTGAAAAAAAGTGGCATCCTCTACCTGCTTTGTTGTCCGGGTCATTTATCATCCATTGGCATTTTCTCTAACACGGTTGGAACACTTCTCATCACCAGGAAACAAATGCAAATGAGAGAGAAGATGCACGGTGAAAATCATGAGGCAGAGAGGAGATTGAGAAAAAGAGAAGGCTTGACTGGGTGGGTGTGAAATACTCAAAAAAAAAAAAAAAAAAAGACATCCGGAGAACAAGTACCAAGCACGAACAGCAGGCCACGTGCAAAGATGGAGAATTTGAGGCTGATATACTGAATAGCACACTTACGTCCGGCAGTCCTGATCTTACCTTGAACAGTCACGCTGATGGGCTGACTGACTTCAGCATCAACACTACTTCACTTTTGCTGCAGTTGGGTGCTCGCTCCCCACCTACACACTTCCTCCCACGTGCTTTTTCATACACCCACAAAGGCTTGTATAGATGAGACAAAACTCTTTTAGTGAGGGGCTTTTTTTCTCCACAAATTAGCTGGAACCCTGGAAAATATTCACGTGACAGGTTGTCACTGTGTCATCAATGAATTCATCACCGTTTGGCTTGTATCTTGGTTTTGAGGTCACGATTGGGAAGGAACAAAATACAAAACATAAAACTGCTTAGCATTGAAACATCTGGAAGCTAATTCTCCAATAAATGTGATTCTGTAGAAATGTTGAAAAACCTCGAGTACGGTCAAAGCTTGGTTAGTGTTCGCCCTGGTTAGTGTGTTTTTCCCATCCATTTTTTTTTTATCAGCTGACATTGGGTGCAAGATGGACTGGTGGCCAGCCAATCACAGGGCACATATAGACAAACAACCATTCACACTCACATTCATACCTATGGACAATTTGGAGTCACCAATTAACCTAGCATGTTTTTGGAATGTGGAATCCTCCACACAGACATGCCCAGCGGAGATTCAATCTCAGATCTTTCTGATCTCCTGACTATGTGGCCGACATGCTAACTATTAGGCCACCGTGCATCCACATGTTTTTCCATTAACGTCAAAAATGTAGGCCATAATTTTGCCCTGGTTTGCGTGCATTCCCTCATTAACATCCTGTTGTGTTGTGAATACAGTCGGATGTTGCGTCGCCTGGCCATGAGGTCATCAGCGGTTGACTTTCAAAAATATTAACACAAAACATATTTATAATTTTACAATTCTAGTTTTACATGTATAAAACAATTCCTGATGCAGTTAAATGATGAATGAAATTGATAAATTCAATACCGCTTATCCTCACAAGGGTTGCAGGGGTTATGCTGGAGCCTATCCCAGCTGTCTTCGAGCGAGAGGCGGGGTACACCCTGGACTGGTGGCCAGCCAATCACAGGGCACATATAGACAAACAACCATTCACACTCACATTCATACCTATGGACAATTTGGAGTCGCCAATTAACCTAGCATGTTTTTGGAATGTGGGAGGAAACCGGAGTACCCGGAGAAAACCCACGCATGCACGGGGAGAACATGCAAACAAATTGATAAATGAACATCTAATTTTACTTTTAACTTCAAAGACACGATGTAGCGAGATCAACCACCCCTGCTGTTGTGCTTTCAGTCCAGTCAAGAATGTCATCTTCAGTAAAGTTCAAAGTAACATTTATCCCAGTTTTACAACTAGAATAACATATTTTGTGTATATATTTTTGACTTTCTGGAACAGATTAATTGGATTTACTTAGTTAGAGTCGGATCTTCAAGCTATGTTGAAAAGGTGACAGGCCATGGAAACAAACTCCGTTTTGTGTCAGCGTTATTGCCACAATTGTGATATTTTGTGTGTGTTCCTGACCTATATGCATAAAAAGTGAATACAGAAGGCAGGCAGTTTTATATGATTCCACTGTCATATTGGAATATACACAATGTACATGCCTGTCTCCAAGGCAACAGTCGCTTGGTCGGTGGAGCGCGTGTGCGGTGTGTTGACATGGAAACAAGATAGCTGCTTTATAGTTGATGGATAAAGCAACACAAGTCTGCTAATAATTGCAACATATTTAACATATGATGACCAAATGTGTGTCCCTGCAGTGATGTCATTGATCATGAACATTACACAGCTTGAAGGTGAAAAGGTGAAATGTTGTTGCACTATGATGAATGTTACATTCACATTGTCATTTGTCGAGCATGAAACACAAACCTCTGACAAGCTGTATTATATTCAATATACAGTATATGTCATTCTGCATGTGTCTATATTTTAGTGACAACCTTTGTAGTCACAAAGCACACATTGCATCACAACATTCTACAGGGCTGTCAATCAAAAAATGCATGTACTATGCAATTATAAAATGTATATATTATTTATGTACTGCATACATGTGCTTATCAATGAATGAGAATATTTTATTTATTTAAAAAAACAAACTTCTAAAAATATAACTTCTATCACCACAGAGAGTGAGATATTATAAGACTGTATTCATTTTTGTAATTTTGTTGAGTATAGTTTACAGCTCATAAAAACTCCAAATTCTGTAAAATATGAAACGTTGAATATTGTAATCTACTGGTGGGCGCCTTAGTCAACAAATAAACTGCAAAAACTTCCTGAGCCTTTAATTGGTCCATTTGTCACAGTTGAACTGATAGGAAATACATTTTGCACTATTTCATTTATTGATATGCGCCTGTAATATTCAGTAAACAATAACCGGCTGTGGCAAAGCTACTGAAGCAATAACACAAATTGACCGATAGGTGGCGGCACCACACAAAATTGTGTCTAGTACGCAGGAAGTAGAAGAAGAAGAAAAGGGGGCGGGAACCACAAGCATCAGGTTAGCATATACAAGAGCATATCATATTTCCGACACGTTAGTGGGGTTCATTCTTTATGTTACTATTTTACAAAAATATTTTTTCGGCCTTTTTTAAGCAGATAAGAGTAGTAGCATACCAAACATTAACTTACTACGGTCGTTTTAGAATTAACCCTGCCGTGTGCCGCCGTGATTCAATAATAGCAACAAAGCTAACTTCATTGGCGGTGCCATCGCTTGACAGAAATAAAAGCAAAGTAACACTTTTTTGTTAGTTATTCAAGTTTTTGGCGTTGCCTTGGTCTGTGACCGAAGATGTATCGACCGAAACCGAGTTTAAAAGACAGGCAGCATCTGTACAGGCTGATCATAAGCCAACTGCTGCACGATGGCTACACCAACGTCGCCAACAGTCTCATCAATGAAGTCAAGCCACAAAGTGTTGTGTCACCATCCGAGCAGCTCATGCAGCTGACTAAAATTGGTAAGTTTGTTCTACAAATCTGCTTTGATCCTTAACGTTTTGTGTGTATGGGAGCAAATAATTCATAATTGACTGCGGCAGGGATGGAGAACGATGACAGCGCTGTTCAGTACGCCATTGGGCGCTCGGACACAGTGGCACCAGGCGTGGGAATTGATCTGGAATTCGATGCAGATGTGCAGACCATGTCTCCAGAGGCGTCCGAGTACGAGACGTGCTACGTGACCTCCCATAAAGGACCTTGTCGGGTTGCAACATACAGTCGTGACGGCCAGCTGATTGCCACCGGCTCTGCTGATGCTTCCATAAAGATACTAGACACGGAGCGCATGCTGGCCAAAAGTGCCATGCCCATTGAGGTACAAGGACCGGCATCATTTGAGGATATTCATTCATTCATTTTCTATGCGAGAGGCGGAGTACACCCTGGACTGGTGGCCAGCCAATCACAGGGCACAAATAGACAAACAACCATTCACACTCACATTCATACATACGAACCTATGGACAATTTGGAGTTGCCAATTAACCTAGCATGTTTTTGGAATGTGGGAGGAATCCGGAGTACCTGGAGAAAACCCACGCACATGAACATGCAAACTCCACACAGAGATGGCCGAGGGTGAACCCTGGTCTCCTGGCTGTGAGGTCTGCGTGCTAACCACTCGACCGCCGTGCCGCCCTTCATTTGAGGATATGTTTACAAAAATTTGCTGTGATTGGCTGGTGACTAGTACAGGGTGAACCCTGCCGTTCGCCGAATTCAGCTGGGATAGGCTCCAGCACAACCCTGTGACCCTAATGAGTATAAGCGATATAGAAAATGGATGGTTGAATGCTCACAGTTTTGTTTGTGTTAGGAATGGAATATTTTCCCAAGACATGACGAAGGCTTGTTGATCCCAACAGGTTATGATGAATGAGACTGCTCAGCAGAACATGGAAAATCACCCGGTGATCCGAACGCTCTACGACCACGTGGACGAGGTCACCTGCCTGGCCTTCCATCCCACCGAGCAGATCCTTGCTTCTGGCTCAAGAGATTACACCCTCAAACTCTTTGACTACTCCAAGCCCTCTGCAAAAAGAGCATTTAAATATGTACAGGTCAGACTTTACAAACCTCTTCAGTCTTTCCCTTAGGTTTGCACACATGCACTCATGTAGCCTAGCTAATGTGTGATGTGACTACTCCTCCACAGTTACCCTATGTGCTTTATTTCCTCGCAAATTGTGTTTTAAAAAAATGCTAATTTTCTTCCAGGAAGCAGAAATGCTGCGCTCCATCTCTTTCCATCCATCTGGAGACTTCCTGCTGGTGGGAACTCAGCACCCGACCCTCCGTTTGTACGACGTCAACACCTTCCAGTGTTTTGTGTCATGTAATCCCCTGGACCAGCACACGGACACCATCAGCGGCGTCAGCTACAACCCCACGGCCAACAGCTACGTCAGCTGCAGCAAGGATGGCAGCATCAAACTGTGGGACGGCGTCTCCAACCGCTGCGTGAGCACCTACGACAAGGCCCACGACGGAGCAGAGGTCTGCTCGGCCATCTTCACCAAGAACTCCAAGTACATCCTTTCCAGCGGGAAGGACTCCGTGGTCAAACTGTGGGAAATCTCCACAGGCCGAACATTGGTCAAATACACAGGTGAAGATGATCATTTCTATTTTCAAGACATGTTTGGATTCACTTTTTTCTTAGTGTGCTTTATGACATTTTCCATTATTTATTAACGTACCCCTGTAGAAAATAGATTCACCAAATCCATTTGTGCTTGTAATGCTTATAGAATCTGTTTTCTGTTGTCGTGGATGTTTAAAAATATGAATATTCTCGGATGGATTACATCAGGGGTGTCCAAAGCTTCCTGGCCTGCACCCACATTGTAGAAATAAAATTCAACAAATGAAGCTAAAACGAACAAAAAGGCATAATGTGATTAAAATGAAAAGGAAAAAAATGGTTAAAACAGCCAAAAAAACACTTTAGAAGTGAAAACTCCACCAGAAAAAGCACAAGACGGCTCCACTCAGCGTCATCTCTGTCGCTGCGCTGGATGCTTTTTCACACGCCAGATCAACCCTTTCCTCCCCCTAATATCCCGATATATATGAAACACTTGCTGTAAAGTTGCTGTAAAAACTTTATAGGCTCTTTCTTATGGAGCGTGAATAGAAGCTAGCAGGGTTAGCTTAGTTTAGCAGAGCATTCTAGTATGTATGTCTGTGTGCCACTCGGGATGTATGCGTGTGTATCACCGCCTGTTATGATGCTCACTGATGCCGTGTCCGTTCTGAGTGAAATAAGGACGAGAGGCACGTTTATGCTTGCTCCCATTCTCAGCATACACAGCACAATACTGGCCTTCAAAATAAGAGCTTTCAAATGATGATCGGTTTGAGGATTTTGTGTGTGCAGAGACTGAGAGACAGACCCCATTAGAAGGGTTGTATCTGTTTCTGAAATCCTGGGCAAAATTGGCCAATGATGTATTACGTCAATAAATTGATTTTTGCATTTAATTAGGGGACATGTTCCCTATCACAAAAGCACACAGTCTGTGCAGGTAAAATAAGTGAAAAAACAACCAAAAAAATGTATATACGAAATATGACAAAAAACAAAACAGATTTCATCGGACCCTAAATGATGTTGACATTCTCCTCCGATTTTCTATTTTGCCACTTTTCACTCACAACAAATCCAGGTTTAATTCCTAAATATGCCTCACACACTTATTAAACACGTATAATTTAATTATAATATAATACTAATGTATAATACATTATATAAAAGCAGTTTATTTAAATTTGTAATAACAGTGACTGTATTATTACGGAACATGCCTCAATACTTATTGTATACATTTAGTATAAAATGTGTAGCTCGATACTAATGAATGATATTGTAAGATGATCCATGAATTTTGCGTCTCACAGCAACTGTGATGCATTAAATATGAAATTGCCTCCTACTGGAAATAAGTTTGGACGTCTTCAACATGGCTTTGAAATGTTTCACCACTAGGTGGCATATATGTGTACCTTGACAGCGTGCTTGAATGTACACAAGTGTTTGAAGGCATGTTCTCTCCACAGGCCACAGAAAGCATTGACATGATGATGTGTATTTTGGGAAGCATCTAAGTGTTTCTGTCGGTGTGTCTGCAGGTGCCGGGCTCAGTGGTCGTCAGATGCATCGCACACAGGGTGTGTTCAACCACACGGAAGATTACGTCCTCCTGCCTGACGAGCGCACAATTAGCCTGTGCTGTTGGGACTCGCGTACTGCCGAGAGGAAGAACCTTTTGTCTTTGGGTCATAACAACATCGTCCGCTGCATTGTCCACTCGCCCACCAATCCTGGTTTCATGACCTGCAGCGATGACTTCAGGGCTCGCTTCTGGTACCGACGTACCACCACAGATTGATGTCCTCCCCTCACAGCAAAATCTTTTCACGTAGAACACGAGTGGCCAAAGTGTGGCCTGCAACTTGTTTTTCATTGGTGTAAAAATACATTTCAACAAGAAAACTACAGCAAAATGGCATAGAGAATCAAAAATGTTTGGACTCTTCTGCTGCCTTTTCTGACAATATTTCACTTCAACTTGACAGGCTGGCATTCATTGATGATTACTGCCTTGCTTTTTTTCTGATATGTTTAACATTTTCACTCCTACACCCTGTTTGTCTAAATAAAACAACTTTTTCACTGTGTCTAAGGTCGACTGCCCCACCGTCTGTTTCAAGATATGATAAACAAAACATGTTCACCATACATGACTTACTGAAGTGGCTTACAGTTGAGGGTGAAGTGGTTGGGATGAGAATCAGCACTTCCAATACATCAATGTTGTGAGAGTGTTAGCGAGCAGACCAGAAGCTGTGATGCACCCACATTTACTGAACATTATTGTTTTTTAAAAAGCGTAGTTAAAATACTGGAAACCTATGTGGGAGAGCACAGGGGGTAAATGGCAAAGTATAGTAATTACCACCTAATGCTTAATTTAATGTTTTTAATAGCAGATATATACAGCACTGGTAAAAAATTAATTATTGATTTATTGTGACAAAGTTAAAAATAAAAAATTACATTTAAAAAGTAAAAAATTAATGATTGATTTTTTATGATGAAGTTGAGAAAATAAGATATTTCTAACGCGGATGCCATCCATCCATTTTGTATACAGTTTATCCTCACTAGGGTCACGGGGTTATGCTGGGGCCTAGGGGCAACACCCTGGACTGGTTGCCAGCCAATCACAGGGCACATACAGACACCACTGTGTTTTTGTGCAATGACAATAAAGGGAGTCTAACTAGGCGGGGTTATCACAAAACGATCACATGACAGCAAATCGTCATTGTTTGCGATGGGACTAATTTCAGTGCAACACCAAACAATTGATCAGCGTAAACAGCCGCATTCATTTGAACAATAAAATAGCTAAAGTTAAACGACATTAATCATCACAAACGTTCGTTTTTGTCCTGTTTTGACTTCATGTCCTAGTTTTATCACTAGGGGAATAATACCTGCATTGTTCACAGTGGATAACGTCAAGTTCGGTAAGGTTTGTGGTGTAAAACTTGGCATTTTATGGAATTATTAATGATAGATGCTGGTCTTTGAGTGTTTTACCCATTCAAATGCTTGTGGTTAGAATTTTCCTGAAATTGGTTTTGCTGAGTTTTAAGCTGGTGTTAGTTTCGTTATGTAGATGTACGTAGAGCAGGGGTGTCCAAACCTTTTGTACAAAGGGCCACATACAAAAAAATAAAATCATAATCAGAGAATGGAAGGGACATGATGGCATGTTGTAATGTAAGAAGTTACTGTTTAGAAACTACATCTCAGCTTTGTGAAATATGAATATATTAATTATATTTGTGAAAAAGTTAATTAATTAGTATCAATTATGTTCTTTGCTCTTTTTCCCCGTCTTTGCTGTTTTTCCAAATGTTTCAACTTTCCTCCTAAATAATCATTGTAAATTATGATATTATAATTTTCTTCCCATAATATTCTCTCGTAATGTTGTAACTGATTCTCCCACATTGTCCTCATAATATTCCGAGTTAAAAAAATTAACATATTTGTTTTCTATGCTCTTGAAATTACATTATTTTACCTCATTATACTATGTGTTTTTTCTCTCAATATTTTGACTTTATTTTCAGAAAATTGCAGCCCCCCCCCCCCCCCCCATCTCTGCCCTTTTTTTCAACTATTTCAACTTTCTTATTCATAATTATAACTTCATCATTTTGGCTTCATTTTGGTAACATTAACTTTTCCACAAACTAATTTTCCAAAAATTAAAACTGCATTTGCTGTTTTGTGTCTCATAATTTCTTAAATATTTAAACTTTATGCTACTAAATGTATTTTATTTATTATTTTTCCTCCTAATGTTACGACATTATTCTCTGTCCCCGAGCTGATGTCTGGCATGGCCATATTGATAGGTGTAGCATGTGTGCAGTGATAACGAATATCCATTATTATTATTATTATTCATATAACAATGTGGGCAGAGCCTCATTGCCCTGGTTACTGGGGTATTTTGGGCCAAAATAACACATAGTTTGTTTGTTTAATTACCGGTAGTATCCTTCAACAAATGAAAGTGTTGTAAGATAAAAACCTGCAGAACCGCTAACCATGATGACTGTGGTTATAGATCCTGCAAGACCACATTTGGTGCTTGAGGAAGTGGTTAGCCGTCAGGAAGTAAGTGTGTTGATGTTAGCATGAGATCAGTGTTTGTGCTTTTAGGAAGTATTCAATCTGATACCCCCCAAAAAAATGCAGAGTTATTATTGCTTTGCCAATACAGATGCCTTTTTACAGATCTTGAATAAGTTTGTCTATAATTTGTTGATTATCTGAATAAAACACAGGACAAAGACTTTAGGCAAACAAAACATTTTCTTATTAGTGTACAAATTTAAATACAGCAACATTAGACAATGTCATAATTTCAACATAATACTATTATTCCCTTTTAGGACATACAATTGAATAAAGGCAAGAGTGCAAAATATGACAAAAAAAGTAAAAACTGTTGCTGACCATCATTCAAATCTGCATCCAACAACTTATTTCCTGACTTCATAAGCAATATACGCAGTTATATTTTCATGTTTAATTAGTTCGAGACCTGACCGTGATACGTACTACATGTTTGTGAAGTAGGCTTCCTTATTCCTTCAGACATGAAATAACACCCCTATAGTCACCTTTACACTTTTATTATCCATTATAGTAGTGTGTATAGTAGTAGAATAGTAGTAGTGTTCTATCAAGGTGTCCAGTTTCTGGGGGAGCTGAGTTTTGGCTCGGTTGAGTTTTAGCTTAGCTAGGATTGCGACTTACAACAGTAGCCCATGTTCGGGAGCATTGTGCCCGTTCTGATGTCATTCAAACTTGCAATAGGGGACTGTTGTTCAAGGGGTCTTGTGTGTCTCACCCAACACCACAGTAACATTACTGACACCTAGTGGCCAGTGTAGAATTTCTACCATCATAATGTCTTTGAGTGCGTCCTGTGAATACTTAGCCATTTTTATTCTTGTAGGCCGTAATCAACCACAAAAGAGCGTTATTTAAGTCATTTGCAACCAAAGATGTATTCAAATGTTATTTTCAACCTGACCACTCTGTGTCAAAAATGCATTTATATGTCTTTTTATCTTTCCACAAGGTGGAAGAAGTGCATTTTACAAGAACTCAGCCTGCAACTTTACTGTAGAAATTCACTGCACAGCAACCAGGAAGTGAAAAGTCACCATCTATTTTCTATTTTCTCTCACTAGAGTGGAGCTGGGTATGCAGGAGCCTATCCCAGCTGTCTTTGGGTGAGAGGCGGAGTACACCTTGGACTGGTGGCCAGCCAATCACAGGGCACATATAGACAAACAACCATTCACACTCACATTCATACCTATGGACAATTTGGAGTCGCCAATTAACCTAGCATGTTTTTGGAATGTGGGAGGAAACCGGAGTACCCGGAGAAAAGCCACAGACGTGCACGGACGAGAACAGAGATGCCCAAGTGGAGGATCGAACCCAGGCCACCATGCGGCCCAGTATATAAATGGGTAAATTTGTGTCAAAGTGAAAGTAATGCTTGAAATGTATCTTTTCACAAAAAGTATTTTTTTATCAATTTCTCCCCTCGTGCCTGACAAAGTTTTCACAACAGGAACAATTGTCAACATTTCAATGATGACTGAAAAAGAGGAAGCAGCTGCAGGAAGAGGCGGGGTTATCCTCTGACCAATGGACATTCAGAAAAGTACTCGACATTCCCCGCCCTCGGTGTTAAAGTGCCGGCCTTCCCTGAGTGGCAGCTCAGACATGATGCTTGTGGGAGCCTGATGAAGGATTCAGTCTACTTTTCACACACACATTGTTGGAAAACACACACACACACTGTGGACACGCGTGCGTGGCGGCACTGGACAACTGCAAGCAAACATGGTGAGTCCTGCTCTCTGTTACACACGACATTGGAATGAAGGCTTTGAAGCTTGCATAGTTGCTTATAATTTGGATTTCACTGTGACTTGTAACTTGAGAAATACAGTACTTATACACAAACCTACTGCAGGCTACCTACCCACTCATCCTCAATTACAGACAACATTACAATGGGAAAGGTTAGAAACACAAGAAGATGATCATTTAGTTCATTTTTTTTTTAGTTCATTTTTTAAACTACAGAGGTTCAACTTTGTGTTTCTCTGTAGCCTTTAATTCAAAACTTTGGTTGTTTGATTTTCTTCTTTGGCTATATAATTCCTCCATTTTGGCAGTCAAATTCATTCATTCATTCAGCAAAGCTTAAAAATATCTTCCATGCATTTGCCTTGCTGCAAAACAGCCATTACTGTAAAAAAAAAAAAAACAACAAAAAAAAACAACTTTTCCTCTCTATAGAAGTACAGCTGTGACATGCATCTTTCAGCTCATACAGGGATGAGGCGATGTGGACGATCCCTCCAGGGGACATAGATTTTTTTCATGCCCCTAATTTAAACAACTATTGGGAAATTGATAATGTCTATATATATTTCTGTTCTGTTCAGACTGAATTTGAATTGAAACTGAAACCAGATAAATGCAACAAAATTGGGAGCATTGAACCATACAGGCGTATTAAAGAGTCAAACTCCATGTTGAATGCAATAAATATGTACATGTTCATCACTGGTGTACATAGAGTGGTGTGAAAAAGTATTGCATTTGTCACACTTAAATGTTTCAGATCATTAAACTAATTGAAATATTTCCCAATGACAACACAACTGCACACACAGTGCAGTGTTTTAAGTGAAACGTTTTATTATTAAGGGTGGAAAAAAATCTAAACCAATATGGCCCTGTGTGAAAAAGTGGATTGCCCCTCAGTTAAAACATAACTGATCTTAATTGAGATCTATCAGTGTGGAAAAGGTGATAAAGCAATTTCCAAAGCTTTGGGACTGCAGCACACCACAGTGAGAGCAATTATCAACAAATAGCGAAAACAGTAAGTGTCCAGCCAACAAAAATTACTTCAAGAGCACAGTGACGACTCATCCAAAAGGGCACAAAAGACCCAACAGCAACACCCAAAGAGCTGCAGGCCTCACATCAGTTAAGGTTGGCGTTCGTGACTAAAACATACGGAAAACACTGACGAAAACTACTAAACAAAAAGAACATTATTGCTCATCTCAGTTTTGCCAGAAATGTCCTGAAGGAGAATGTCCGGCCATCTGTTTGTGACCTCAAACTGAAACCAACTTGGGTTCTGCAGCAGGACAATGATCCAAAACACACGAGCGAGTCCACCTCTGAATGGCTGAAGATAAACAAAATGAAGACTTTGGGGGCGGCACGGCAGTCGAGTGGTTAGCGCGCAGACCTCATAGCTCGGAGACCAGCGTTCGATTCGGCCTCGGCCACCTCTGTGTGGCGTTTGCATGTTCTCCCCGTGCATGCGTGGGTTTTCTCCGGGTAATTGGCGACTCCAAATTGTCCATAGATATGAATGTGAGTGTGAATGGTTGTTTGTCTATATGTGCCCTGTGATTGGCTGGCCACCAGTCCAGAGTGTACCCCGCCTCTCGCCCGAAGACAGCTGGGATAGGCTCCAGCACCCCCGCGAGAAGATGAATGAATGAATGTAGACTTTGGAGTGGCCTAGTCAAAGTACTGACCTGAATCCTATTGAGATGCTGTGGCAAGACCTTAAAAAGGTGCTTCATGCTGGAAAAGCCTCCAATGTGGCTGAATGACAACAATTCTGCAAAGACGAGGGGCCAAAATTTCTCCCAAGCGCTGACTCATTGCAAGTTATCACAAATGCTTGATTGCGGCTAAGGGTGGTCCAAACAGTTATTAGGTTTAGGGGGCATTCACTTTTTCATATCAGGGCCATTTTTTTCTCCCTTAATACATAGTACATAATACAAACTGCAAACTATGTCATTAAATGAATATTTTGAGATTTTTTTCAGTTCTGCTGAATGTTGAACAAAGTTAAGTTAATTAATAAATCATAAATATGTGTAAAAACTTCTTACTGTCAAGAAATTTCATAGATCAACTTTAAGTCAAAGACATTTTGGGACACCATAACATACTGTAATCATTGAATGGGACCAGTCGGATAGAAAATACCGGGTTAAAAATATAATAAAAGTATTTTTGCTCACCGTGTGACTTTTACATCAGCAGTGCAGACAATATTGAAGCTAACATGTAAAACACATCAGTCATGAACACACTTCCTGTGACAAAAGGCAGAAGATATGAGTGAGGAAGTGTGAGTCCAGGCAACAAGATCAGTTCATTCTACGTAATCGTGAGCCTGCATCATGTCAGCACAGAACTGGAACATGTGTGGCAAGCAATTTTACATGCCGTAGGTCCTTGTTGTCGTACTCGTCTGGTGCCAGGGCAGAATTACACAAGGACTTCAATCCATCTATCGTTCTATCAAACATTATTTGTACAGCAATCCCTTGTTGTTAACTGGTTACTGCGATAAATGAATTTCTGCCAAATAGGATTCCTGATTGATAAATTGGAATATCTTGTTAGAACCTTCGGGACTTTTTTTACATTAGGTCCTCTAGACATGAAATAACACTCCACTGTCATCTTCACGGTCTTATTACCCAACATAGTAGACATGACAAGTTAAGACATAAATAAGACTTGTAAATGTGTTCCGATGCTAGCGGAGATGAGCAAGACACGCACAGGAAGTGAAACAGGAGGTTTTAGTTCGGTGTGTGTTATGGCCGCAACAGTTGCCCTTGTTAGGAATGACTTTTATGAGATCATTCAAACCTGCAAAAAAGCCTGTTGTTCTGGCAATCAAGTCTGGTGCTTGTGTGTCTCACCCAACATTACAGAAACATTATTATTACAGTGAGGGACCAGTGTAAAATAGTGCATGCTGTTTCTTCACATGGTCTTTGAATGCGTCTTGTGAATGCCTTGTTTGTATTTTACTTCATTTAGCCATTTTCTATTTTAAAAAGTATGTAAAATTGACTTGACTATGCATGTTTTTAATACCATGATACAACATGATTTAGTCATTTATTTTCGAAAATATATTAATGAAGCCATGAGTGAAGTCGCAAAAAAACAGGCACAATAATCCCAAATACACAACACACATAAACATCTAATTTACATCTTACATTTCTTTCTTTCTGTTAATGTGTCTACATTTTTGGGTAATATCAGTGTAAGGGTGACTATAAGTGTGTTATTTCATGTGTAGAGGGCTCCATTACTGTTTAAACCTGTATTTAGACTGTTGTAAACAGGTTTTCTACACGCTAACTACAAAAATATTCTATTTATAAATAAGAAATCCTAGTTGGTGGAAATGCAATTATCGCAGTCAGGGCTGGAGCCGATTAAAAGGAACCTATTATGCTCATATTTCACCTTTATATCGAGTTGTCGATCGGTCTGTTTTTATTAATTCCACCCACAACCCGCTTTCAAGCACACCCACTCCACTGTGATTGGTCACCCTCCCAAGCACTCCTAAGAACTTCCAGACTACTGCTGAACCCCACTTTCTAATTTTGTGGGTACAGGAGTTGAAAATAAACGAATAAAGCTTTTGAAGAGCCAATTGAAAAGTGGTTAGGAACTACTGACTGGAGACCCCTGACTTACTGTGTAAGTATGAACCTGTGATGCCACAAACAGCCAGTGTAAGAAAAAGCTCTCTGAAAGTGAGCATTCGGAGCCATCCCAAACTTCTTTTAGGGTTCACTTCCAAATGCGCAAACCTCATTATCTGAAACTTTGGCATGGTTTAACAGGAGAATACAACATTCTAACTATATTTATAGGTCAGAAAAGTGGAAAAAGCATAATAGGTCCCCTTTAACCGTGATAAACACAGGGTTACTGTACTTTCTTAAAGGGACAGGATTCAATTGTCTGTTTCATGGACACAACTGCTCTATGGGGGTTGCAATGCTTGCTGATTGGTAGCATGAAATACTTATTTAACTCAAATGTATGACAAATTAATTAATTTATAACTTTTATGTTTTACATTTTGCAATCTGTGTTTTGTTAATGTAAATCTAACATGAAAATGATGTACTCTTCATATCTTTGTAAGGGGGTAAAGTGGGAAAAAGTATCATGATACTGTAGATGCGTTTCTGCTTTAAAGGCGTATTTTTATTGTATGTTTTTAGAATGGTTTTCCATATTTGGTTCCGATTGTGGACACAGTTTAAATAGAAATCTTTTCTTTTGCAAGTAGGATGAAGGCGAGGACAGCTGTTGAGTGCTGAGGGCCAGTTGTCAGACACAAGCAGGCGTGTGCAGGAATCCTAAATAGTCACAGCTGAATCACACACACACATGGACAAGGCAAAAAGGCTGCTGGTTGCAGACCTCAAAAGATATCGTCATACGACAGTGAAATCATACGAAACAAAATCTTATGGCTAAACACAAATGTAATGACAACACAGTCGCCATGAATGCTTCTGTCATTTGAGCCCACATGGTTCACTTGCATGACTGTTGCATGACCCAGAGAACATGTGTGTGTGTGTTAAAGGGGCATCGTGTGCTGCTACATCCAATGGATGCAAACAGGTGCTGTGTATTGCTCTGATGTGAAAGGGCCCATTGTTTTAGAGCAGTGGTGTTCATAGTGTGGCTCGGAGGCCGTGTGCGGTCACAGCTTGTTTTTTGTTGGCCTGAGGGAAACATTAAGAATACAATGGGAGGACGATAAAAATGATAATATTAAAACAGTTCAATGATTGAAATGTCAACAGTGACTGGTAGCCATGGACTCAAAGGCTTGGTCATTGTTTTGTTGATGTGGCACAACAAACGTTGATCAGGCGACCTTAGACCATGAAACATCCGGTTGATATAAATCATAAATACTGAGCAGTATTTTCAGCTGGATCCTGTAGCTCACAGGGTAATTTTACTGGACTTTGTCAGCAGCCTGGCAGCATCATTTTGCACAAAGTGCTGGCCATGCGCTTAGATTTCACTCAGACAGGAAAGCAAGGGATTACAATCATGACATCCAGAGCAGACAAATGCATTTATTGTCCTCTCTATCTCAGAGTGAGATCATATTTAGCATTTTTGCATTTTTGAAAGATGCCGACTGATCAAAAATATCCCCAGGTTTTTTAGGCTAGGATACAGTTGACCTCATTTTGGAACCACTCTTGGTTAGGGTTGGGTATCATTCATTCATTCATTTTCTACCGCTTATCCTCACGAGCGTCGCGCGGGTGCTTTAGCCTATCCCAGCTGTCTTTGGGTGAGAGACAGGGTACACCCTGGACTGGTCGCCAGCCAATCACAGGGCACATATAGACAAACAACCATTCACACTCACATTCATACCTATGGACAATTTGGAGTCGCCAATTAACCTAGCATGTTTTTGGAATGTGGGAGGAAACCGGAGACCCTGGAGAAAACCCACGCATGCACGGGGAGAACATGCAAACTCCACACAGAGATGGCCGATGGTAGAATCGAACTCGGGTTTCCTAACTGTGTGCCCTGCGCGTTAACCACTCTAACTCCATGCAGCCGGGTATGATTTTGATATTATTAGATACCATTGCCAAATCGGTCCTTTTGAAGCAGTGCTAGTGCTTAAATGGTGCCTGAGCCAGCACCCTGGACTGGTGGCCAGCCAATCACATGGCACATATAGACAAACAACCATTCACACTCACATTCATACCTATGGACAATTTGGAATCGATAAATTAATTAATAAACCATGCTGTTTTATGGTTGAATACAGCTTATTATTAGTCAAAAAGATAACAACTTACAGTAAGGTACACAAAATTACAGTAGTTAAGGAAGGACGAACATACTTAACCCTAACCACTACTCATTATTTCCTCATTTGTGCCTTAGTTATTAGGTATTGATTAGTTCCTCAGTAAGTACTATAGATGTATGTGCCTTGGTCATTAGTTATTGATCAGTTCCTCAGTAACGACTATAGATTTATGTGCCTCAGTTCTTATTTCATCAGTAAGTGCTGTATTTTTGCATACCTTATTGTACAGTTATCTTCAGTTTTGTCAGCATTTAACTTGAAAAAAATGGTGGCCATCAATTCCCTCAATAAACATGAAGTCAGCAACAAAGTAAAAAGTGAGGTAATGGTTAAAAATGTGATTGAGCCTGTCGGTGACAAGTCAAATGAGTAATTTTAGCAACAAGAGGAACTACAGTTAAAGTGGCTTTCATCAGCCAAACACAGCAGTGCCAACTCAACACTCAACATATTTTTTTCCATCAGGAATGTTTCATTTGTATTCACATCTGTTCTTGTTTCTTATTCCAGAACAAACTTGCCAAGGCTCTTTATGACAACACGGCAGAGTGTGCAGAGGAGCTGGCCTTCAGGAAAGGAGACATTCTATCAGTGATGGACCAAAACCTTGCTGACACCAGCGGATGGTGGATGTGTTCTTTGTACGGCAAGCGGGGGCTCGCCCCGGCCAACAGACTGCAGCTCATACCAGTCATTGAAAGCACCGCGGGTTCCAGAAGCCATTACACAGACAAAAACAAGTTCTGTAATCCTGAAAGTGACGACAGTGTGCTGAATATCTACCAGATCCCAAGTCTGCCTCCAAACGGACAAATCAACACCATCTACAAGATCCCGTCCAATTGCTTGTCAGCTTCAGTAACACCGAACCGTGTGGCTCTTCAGCAAAATACAAATACACAAGCCAAGGAAGAAAATAAGGTATTTTTGGAAATTCTTTCCTTTTAAATGTCTACGGTAGCTCCACTCAGAGTTGGGCCTTCTCCTGTCAGGAAGTGTTAAATCTCATGATTAAAAGGAGAAATACAACACTCGGGGCCAAGGGCCTCTCCATGGAGACAAATATGCAACACTGGGGTCTTAATGGCTCTGTAAAATCACAGACTTCAGACATTTTTAAAAGCAAACAGCAGTTCATGCTGACAGGGACCCCAGGAAGCACAAGTTCTTTATAGAGGCTTGCCAATGGAGCATTAGCCTAGTGAGAAAAACCCACATGTTCTCCATTTCCTCTCTTGCTCCAGGTAGTCCTGATCGCGCCTCCTATTCATTCATTCATTATATTCATTCAGCATGATGGCTTCTGCAACTTCCCCAGTGTAAATACTGCCCAGATGCCACATGTTATTTACTTTTACCTTCATTATGTTTATGGACAGGGCGGCACGGGGTTCGAGTGGTTAGCGCACAGACCTCACAGCTAGGAGACCAGGGTTCAATTCCTCGGCCATCTCTTTGTGGAGTTTGCATGTTCTCCCCGTGCATGCGTGGGTTTTCTCCGGGTACTCCGGTTTCCTCCCACATTCCAAAAACATGCTAGGTTAATTGGCGACTCCAAATTGTCCATAGGTATGAATGTGAGTGTGATTGGTTGTTTGTCTATATGTGCCCTGTGATTGGCTGGCGACCAGTCCAGGGTGTACCCCGCCTCTCGCCCCAAGACAGCTGGGATAGGCTCCAGCACCCCCAGCGACCCTTGTGAGGAAAAAGCGGTAGAAAATGAATGAATGAATGTTTATGGATATAATTTCTAGGTGCAAGGCGTCAAGGCAGTCCAGTTCAGGGTCCTTAGGATCTTGTCTTTGCTATTTACAGACGATGTGGTCCTGATGGCCTCATCAGGCTGTGACCTACAGCGTTAGCTGAGTGTGAAGTTTCTGGGATGAGACTCAGCACCTCCAAATCCGAGGTCATGGTTCTCAGTCGGAAAAGGGTTGATTGCACCCTCCAGGTTGGGAAATTATGTCCTGCCCCAGGTGGAGGAGTTCAAGTATCTTAGGGTCTTCTTCACTAGTGAGGGAAGGTTAGAGAGTAATGTCAACAGGCGGATCTGCGCAGTGTCGGCAGTAATGTGGTCGCTGTTCTGGACCGTTGCCATGAAGAGAGAACTGAGCAAGAAGGCAAAGCTCTCTATTTACCAGTTGATCTGATGTTCCCACCCTCACCTATTGTCAAGGCAGGACGTGGGAAGGAGGACCCAAAGGTAGAATTGGCAGGCACTACACGTGGTAAGGTTCTACACAAGGGTGAGGGTCAGTACACAGGGAGTCAGTCCAATAAGGCAAAGGTATCCAAGAGCGGCAGGCAGAAGGAGAGGTCGAAAGGCAGGCAAGGGTCGAAAACCAGGCGAGGCGAAAACAAGGAATGCTAGAACGAGACATGAGAGTACAACGAACTTGCACCAGACAGGAGGAATCTGAGGCAATAAATAGTAGGCCGGAAATCAGGTGATGAGGGACACCTGAACACAATCAGGCAGGAGGCGGGGTCTCCAAGGTGAAGGCAGGGTAGGCAATGACAGGCATGACACCTTTGGGCTTTGACCGAAAGAACAATAAGTTGAACAATAAGTTTCCTCCGTAGGGTAGCTGGACTCACCCTAAGAGATAGGGTGAGGAGCTCAGTCACCCGGGAGGGGTTCAGAGTAGAGCCGCTGCTCCTTAACATCGAGACGACCCAGTTGAGGTGGCTTGGACATCTTAGTCTGGATGCCTCTTGGACTAGGGGTTCCAGGTATGCCTTGCCAAGAGAAGGACTCAGACCTAGGACACACTGGAGGGTTCATGTCACACAGCTGGCCTGGGAACGCCACGGTGTCTGTGGAAGAGGTGGCCCGGGGACTGGGAAGTCTGAGGTTTCCTACTGAGACTGTTGTCCCCGCAATCCCGAACCCGGATAAGCAAAGGAAAATGGATGGATGGAGTTGGACACACACTTGCGTCATATTGTACACTAACCAGAGAATGAAAACTGAGGCAAAATCGTGGTGTACATTTTTTACATTAACTGAAAAACACACTGGCGACTCCAAATTGTCCATAGGTATGAATGTGAGTGTGAATGGTTGTTTGTCATTATGTGCCCTGTGATTGGCTGGCAACCAGTCCAGGGTGTACCCCGGATCTTGCCTGAAGACAGCTGGGATAGGCTCCAGCATGCCCACGACCCTTGTGAGAATAAACGGTAGAAAATGAATGAATGAATGAAAATTACACTAACTGGGGCGCATGTCAACCAAGGTTCCACAGTGTATGGACTTTCATTGGGGAAAATAAGTATTGGATGTGATTTTTGTACGTGTACCCCTTTACAAAATGGGAACACTGCATCATTTTTCTGGGTACTTTTATGTACTACTGTACATGTATCGTTATGTCCTTAGTATCACCACATATTGAATTTTGATCGGCAAATGTGTTCCCCCAATTGTTCAAACATTTTATTTTAAGGATATTTGTGTGTTTGCTTACTAAAAGTGTAAATCTTGTCAACTTTATTCTTGTAAACAGATGTATGAATCACCACCATCCTTGCATCGGGACAGGAAATGCGACATCCCTGCACCTTCAGTCACTGAAGCCCAACATAAAGTCGTCAGTGGATACAGCACTCTTCCCAATCCCGGCAAGGCTGACTGGATTTATGATATACCAGCGGGTACTGACAAACAAGGCCAACCCCAGAGCAACTATAATACAATTCCATCCAAATGTGTTGGCAGCCAGCTCTATGACACTCTTCCATTGCATGCTTGTCCAAATAGAAGGCTGAGCTCAAACCATTTGCTTTACGATATACCAAAACCCTGTTTTCTTGGCTACGCAAGTCCACCCAAGTTACTGCCAAGAGTCCCAATTTATGACATGCTGCCAACTCAAAGGCTTAGCGAGAACGTTCCACTTCACAAGGATTTGCAAGTTGTCAGTGATCCTTTTAGTGATCATTTACCTCTGGAGTGTCGGGGTGACTCAAGCATTGGGCATGACTTCGCAAAGGTGCACCTTTTCAGGGTGACGTGTACATCTTTCCGAAGCCGTAAAGGAAGTGGGGAGGACAAAGAGCGAGGTAAAAGCGTATGTCTCTCTGCAGTTGAGAGTCAAAGAATCAGCACGGCATCCAACTCCTCAAGCAGCTCTTGTGACTCTCTGAGCTCATCTTCTCTGGAGCCTTTAAGAGAAGTGACACTGGGACAGGACGAGGCCTGTCGCACACTACTGGACCTGCAGGAGTCCATTTGCCAGGCTGTTCCCAAGCTCATGGAGTTTGTCAGCAGTCGCTGGAGGAACAAAGAACATCTGGAGAAGCACCTCCAGGAAATACAAGTTGCGGCAGAAGGAATTGCATGTTCTGTGACGTGCTTTCTGCATTTTGCCAGTGACATTAAGGGAAATGCACAACATTTGAAAGACGCCAACCTTCAGGCAAGACTCTGGAAACAAGTGGCAGTAGTAGAGGATTCAGCAGAGATCTTGCAACAAACGCTGAGCGGTCTCAACTTGGCCGGTTGGCCCCTTGACACACTCTGTCAGGATCCAGGGAAAGTCCAGACGCTTGATCAACTGGAGCGCTTTGTTATGGTGGCCCGTACCGTGCCAGAAGATGTCAGGCGCCTGGTGTCCATTGTAATTGCCAACGGCAAGTTGTTGTTCAAAGTCGCTCCTGATCCAGTGGTTGGTAAAAACACAAATAAGAGCGAAGCAAAGAAAATTATGGATGGGTGTCTTGGAGACTTGGCAGAGGACGACAATGACTACGTGGAACTACAGGTGAAACCTTTTAATG
Source organism: Doryrhamphus excisus (assembly GCF_037039965.1). Classification (NCBI taxonomy): domain Eukaryota; kingdom Metazoa; phylum Chordata; class Actinopteri; order Syngnathiformes; family Syngnathidae; genus Doryrhamphus; species Doryrhamphus excisus. The sequence continues at coordinate 7,589,651 of NC_136374.1, forward strand.
TGTTTTTCCTTCACAAGAATACACTTTTGGATTAGAACAGTGGGGGAAAAAGTATTTGAGCCTCTGCTGATTAATCATTAATGTGCACCGTGTGGGAAATCAGCTGTACTGAACCAAATGTTCCTTACTGACAAATCCAATTACCACTTCATGTATCCTCGGTCCTCTAGCCAACAGTAATAGTCTATCTTACATCAGAAGCTGTAATTACTGTAAGAATTCATGACAGTTATTTAACTTTTTTACAGATGAAAAATGATGTTGAAAAGCAAGGAAAAGAACATCACACGAAACCAGAAAAGAATGCCACGCTAGCGACTACCACGATACAAGTGAGTATCCAAATGATATGTTGGAATAAATAGATAAATAGATCTATTAGATCCCATCAGTCATCCAGCTCATGGCAGACCCAACCATGATAAGCAAATGTCCACAAAGTAGGAGTCCTTATTCATAAATGAAATATTTTTGTAGAAGGACTGATAGAAAACCTGTTTACGACATTCTCAATACACTTTCTAACGTTATTAGAGCCCTCTAGACATGACATAACACCTCTTTGACTCCTATTACCCAATATATGCCATTTTAGATATAAATAAAGATGACACCGTGAGTCGGATTGTTACATCGAGTAATGACCTCCTGCAATTTCCGGTGGGTGGACAAGCTTGTTGTGAATTCTCCTGCCGGAGATAGAGCTAGCGCTCCCTCACTAACTCGCAAGCAGCCCGGTGTGTAAAGTAAATAAAAGTAGAAATGTATTTATATAGCACCTTTCACAGACAGGAGGTCACAAAGTGCTTCACAAACCAAATACAAATTTGAACAGTAAAAACAATGCATACACAGTTAAAAGAGCCTAAAAATAAAACAACAGTGGATATATCAGCCCAATCAGAAAGCCTTACAGAATAAAAACTATTTAAGTTGGGTTTTAAAAACATCAACAGAGTCTAAGAAACACAGAGAGAGAGGAAGATCATTCCAAAGCCTAGGAGCAACACAGCCTGGAAAGATCGGTCCCCTCTGGTCCGGATACGGGTACGTGGACCTTTCAGTAGGTTCTGGTCCAGAGACCCGAGTGATCAAGCAGGGGTGTAGGGTAGGATCAGGTCACCAATATAACAAGGAGCCTGACCATGCAGTGCTCTAAAAGTTAGGACAAAAATTTTAAAATCTTTCCGATAAGACACTGGCAGCCGATGAAGAGTTTTTAAAATAGGCGATATATGCGTCCTCCTATTTGTGCCAGTCAAAATCCTTGCTGCAGAATTTTGCACCAATTGTAGGCGAGACATTTCTTTCTTACCTAGGCAAGAAAAAATACTATTGCAATAGTCTAATTGTGAAGACATAAAGACATGAATGATTAGCTCCAAATCATCGTACGACACCATATTTCTGACTTTGAAATATTTCTTATTTCAATTTCTCGTCACTTGTTTGCAATGCTGCTCTAGTGACATGTCCCTGTCAAAGATAACAACCAAATTTCTGAATGATGTCCTGGATGACTGGCCCAAGTCACCCAAGTACTGCTTAATACTTGGGATTGAGTCATCAGGAGCAAAATGAGAGTCTCTGTTTTGTTTATGTTTAGCTGCAGGCAGTTAGCACTCAACCAGTTCTTGATGTCCACTAATCAGCTTTTCAGGGAGTCTAACTTGTAAAATTCAGATAGCTTTAGCTAATAGCTTTAGCTTTAAATTCAGTTTCAAAGCTGGATGTCATCAGCATATAAATGATAATGTCACGGGGCAGCTTGAGAGTTGTAAGGTTCGACCCCCGGGATGCAGAGATTAGGACCCAAATGCAGGTAAAAAATGTATTTATTTTCGCTATGCAGCAGGATGGCGCACTAGCACGGCAAAACTCAACACAAGACAATGAACCGACAAAGGAAGGAGCGCGCACCTGGACTAAATAGGCAACAGAAAATAGGAAACAGGTGCAGGAGATAATTGAAATGAAGGGAAAACAGAACAGAGCAACAGAGGAAGTGAATACCAAAATAAGGGCACGAACGAGGAACAGAGGAAAAGACGAAAACTAAGAAGGTTGTCACGGTCGGGCTTCACCCCCCTTGTGACAGATAAGAAATATCACGTAACCTTTAGATGATCGTTCCCAAAGGACGCAAACAGGGCAGGCCCCAGAACAGAACCCTGGGGGACTCCACACAGCAGTTTTGCTGAGTCAGACTATACTTGGTTCACTGTGACGCTAAAACTACAACCAGGTAGATGTGAAGCAAATCAAGGACTGACCCTGACAGACCTACTTGATGTCCCAACCTTCCCAACAAAAGCGACGACAAATCCAGAAGGACCAAAACAGTACATTTCCCTGAATCGGCAGACATCAAAATATCACTTGACACTTTCAATAAAGCAGAAATTTACGGAAACCAGATTGAAAAACCTCATGGATGTTACATCGGTCAAGATAGGAAGACAGCTGCTCTCTACGATTTTAGACAAAAACGGGAGCTTGGAAAAAAACTATTAGTAGTAGTTCAGAAGCATAGGAGATGTCATGAAATTAGAACATGGCCAACTGGAAATGAGATGAGTGAAACTCCAAGGTATTAATTAGTTGTAGAGTCAAGAATCATTAGCATCGCCTAGCATTTTTCTAATTCTTTGTCTTATTGTTTTTTCTTAGGCCGACAAACAACAGTCCTCTAAATCTTGTCACGCAAATACAGAAGAACGTCGTCCATCTTCCATGTCGGAACACTGCCGCCTCTACTTTGGTGCTCTTCAAAAGGCAATCGCGGTTTTTATAGGAAGCCTCCAGGCTGGCCAACCACCAGAAAAGTTCATCTCGCAAAGCAAACTCGTGATCATGGTGGGCCAGAGGCTTGTGGACACCCTGTGCAAGGAAGCGCACAGCGGAGGGTCCAGTCCGAGCCTCCTGGGTAAGAGCAACCATCTGTGTGCTCTTCTCAAGCAGCTGGCTGTAGGCACCAAGAGGGCGGCCTTGCACTTCCCAGACGAGCAAGCTCTACATGAGCTTCAACAGTTTGCAAAGGAGCTTTCTCACAGGGCACAACACTTTCGAATAACATTTGAGCTTTGAGATACTTTCCAGACTGGACACGGCATGTTGACCATGGGGGTATTGTTCATGTTTTTATTTACTGTTGGATCTTGAGGAGGTTCTTCTATGTAGAATACTAGAAGATGAAATAGGAGCGAGACAAATACATTTTAGAGTAAGCAGTTTATTGCAAACAGGTATGAAAGTGAACTATGCAAAGGTTTAAGACCATCATAGCTAAACAAAAAAAAAAACTGAAATCCCCCCAAAACTGGAAATAAAATGTTCCAAAAAGAATTAAGTAATGGCTTAATAATCATTTCATAAGTGGGTTTGGGCATGCTTGATGCCAGTGTTTCCAGGAGGCTAGTGGGAATGTTGCTCCAGGTGGTGAAGATGGCTTCATGGAGGGCATGTCCTGTCTGGAACTGATGTCCATTTTTGTAAACGTTCCTTGCCATTCATCCCTAAATGTTGGATTTAGATCAGGGGATCATGCAGGATGGTCCATAAGAGTGAGGTTATTCCTCTGGAAGATGTCCTTCTTTTGGCAGGCATTGTGAACTGCAGCCATGTCCAATTATTACTACACAGACGAGGGCCTTCAGTCATGAGGGATGCCCCTTGCAACAACTCCACATAGCCAGTTGCTGTTTGACGCCCCTGCACAACTTGAAGCTCCAAAAAGTGAAGTTACATTTTTTGGGCTATCATTTGACTTTGTTCTTCCATAACTCTCAGTATCTTTGAAGAAGTTTCACATGACTGTCTTACTGTGTCCAATCTCAGTAGCAATGACACGGTGTAGGAAGCCTTGCTTATGCAGCTCAACAATGCGACCGCGTTCAAAGAGAGAAAGCTTTTCTGCCATCAAGTGATCATGGCGATTCCCATTTTTGCCAAGATGTTGGCTTTTAAAGGCTTCAGCCTTAGACTTCTGATCATCTTCACTTGGAACCTACTTAAGGTCCATCAGTGCACAAGGGAAATTCTTGCAATCTACAGGTCTTAAAGGGGACCTATTATGCTTTTTCCACTTTTCTGACCTATAAATGTAGTTAGTGTTGTATTCTCTTGTTAAACGATGCCAAAGTTTCAGATAATGAGTTTGTGCTTTTGGAAGTGAACCCTGAAAGAAGTTTGGGATGGCTCAAAACGCTCAGTTTCAAAAGGCGTGGTAAAACTGCCCCTTAGTGATGTCACGGAGGGGTGGACTTCCTTATATGGTTCATAGTTAGTAAGCACTGTGGGCATGTGACCAATCACAGCTGTGAGTGCAATAAATTAAAACAGATCACAGAAAGCACAACTCAAAGGAAATACAACGGGAACAGGTGCAGATTCTGGAAAATCTAAAACGTTTTCTTTGCGTGTTATTGTGTGTAGCTGCTCTATAGGAGACCACAATTCAATACAAAAGGTTGAAAAATGTATAAACTTCCACAATTCTCACATTTCACAGCCGATTCAAACCATTCCAACATAAAGCATTCAACTCATTCAAAACATTCACACTAACATTTTTTTTACAAATTCACATTTTCCCAAAATTCAACATTTTCCATAACACAAATTCCCTTCCTGAGCTGGTAAGCATGCTGGTAAGCCTCACAGTCCTGTGACTGAGGAGGTACGCCGGCTTCCTCTCACATTCTAAGAACATGCATGTTATGTTAGCAGTTAGCATTGCAGTGTAAATTGTCCATAGGTGTGAATGTGAGTGTGCATGGTTGTTTGCATATACTGTATGTGTCCTGTGATTGGCTGGGGATCAGTCTAGGGTGTGCCCCACCCCTTAGATAGGCTCCAGCCCACCCGTGACCCCAATGAGAACCTGAAGGATGGATTAATAATTCTTTATACTTCACATTTCTCAATTGATTCAAACTATTCCAACATCAAAACATTCAAGCTTTCTATTTTACACACCCAAAAAAATGTTTCCCGGAAGTCTGGATTTTCTGGTTGAAAAATTCTCATTGAAATTACAAATATTTATTGTGTCTTTTGTGTAGTGTCCCTGAATGCAGCGGCAACTTGTGTCCGAGGAGTTGTGTGATGCACCTGAATGCACCATTTTAGAAAAAGCGGGAGCATCAATGATCATGCTTGTTGAGTATAAAGTGTCCATTATCTGACTGGAATCTTTCCATGGTGTCCCAACTCTAAAACAACCATTACTTCCTTCTTAAATGAAACACTCTTAATGCACAATGTCATCATTCTAAGGTACTTAGTATTTGTTGATATGATGCACACAGAGCAAGGAACAACTTGCTGATCTGTCTCCTTCCTGCTGCCATCTCCTGTACTGTGAGGTGTTCAGGCGCACTTGTAATTTTGAGTGTTAGGTGCCAATTGTTTTTTTTATTTTTATTCATGTACCCCCTATGGAAATTGGCGTACGCCACTTGGAGAACCACCGACCTAAAACAACAACCTGTAGTGGTCACGAGTGAAGATATTGCTATCTACTTTTCCTAAAGACTTCATCAACAAAAGTACAATGGCTACAATGGCTGTCCCAATACTTTTGGAGGCATTATGATAAACATATTCTTGCCTAGATCTCAATAGGCTGATCATATTTTTGTTATGAATGTTGTTAGATCACAGGAATGTGGGAAAGGCTGTTCCCAAATAACATAACATTACAATACTGTACTCAGCCAAATATCCCATTTATGTTTTGATAGGATATGTTTGCCTTGGGTGCTTATATTCATTTGATGGGCCTATCATACTGCAGCAGTTCCAAATCTTACATAAAATATGCCGGACATTTATTCAATAAAAATGTCAACTGTCATATTTTTTTTATTGAAAGCCCCTGCCAATGTAATATGAAAGATTTTTCAACACGCTTTAATAGGAAAATGCAAACCAAATGTAAAAAATCAAAAGAACAGTGGGAAGGATCTGTGTGCAAACAAAAGCCTTCAACAGCTTTGAATGAGATACACAAGGTTGTTGTATACTGCCCTCTAGTGGTATGATAATAATTATTACAACAACTGCTGCTTACTCAGCCTGAGGATATTTTAATAAATATTTAAATAAATAGATCATTTAAATATAAAATCATTCGTTATTTTAATTTTTGTATATTTAATGAATTAACATATTAATTCATTAATTACCATAATGAGCCGCACAATGGGAAAGTGCTTGGCATGTAGGCCACACAGACAGGAGACTAGGAGGTTCAGGGTTGGAATCTCCACTTGGGTATTTCCATGTGGAGTTTGCATGTTCTCCCCCATGGGTGCATAGGTTTTTTCCTGGTACTCCTCCCATATTCCAAAAACATGCATGTTAGGTTAATTGGTGGCTGCAAATTGTCCGAAGTCAGCTGGGATAGGCTCCTGCATACACCCTAAAGAGGATAAGCGGTATAAAAAATGTTTGGATGGCCAATATGTTCATTAAATATGCCAGTTTTTTTGTAATTTTTAAGGGCATCATAACATTTTATGACTACAAAGAACAAAAACGATCAATGAATGGGTAAAAGTTGTGGTTTACCTATCCACGACTCCACGTACAATGTCCATGTTTGGCTAGGCATGGCTCCTCAATACAAGGGAACAGGTGAAAATGAGGGCCAAAAAGTAGTACCATTTGTATAGTGTCTTGAGAGCAACCCAACTGGGACTTCCCAGGTTGGAACTTGATGAGTGCATGAACAACCTGTCAGGAGTTCTGTGCAACTCTACAAAGAAACTAAAAGATTCCACTTGTCTCCATTCAACCATATCATGACATTAATGTTTTTTTAGTGTATTACATTCTCGTGCGGGAGTTTGTAGTCATGATCATTTGTGGCCTACAACTGTTTTTTCATTGGCGTGTGGCACATTCTAAAAATATTATTTAACAAGAATACACACACACACAAACAACAGCAAAAGTGGAAAAATGACTACTGGTAGTAATTTTACAAGAATAGAGTCAACTTATGAGGGGAAAATGTTATTAAACAAGAAAAAGGAATATTTTCTGAGAATAACGTCATAATATTATGAAAAAAATAAGGTCCTTTTAGTAGTATAGAAATATTAAAGAAAAAAATAGTAATTTTTGTTATAACTCAGGGGAGAAAAAGCTGAAATAGTTAAACAAATAGTTAAACAAATATTAAAAGAGAAACCTAACAAGAAAAACTAATTTCCATTTCACAAGAATAAACCCGTAATATTATGCAGGAAAAATAATGCAATTTCAGTTGCAGAGAGTTAGAATATTAAAGCATAAATACAATATTTTTTTATTTTATGAAAAACAAATAATGCTGTAATTTTATTAATTATTTAAGAAGAAAGTAGAAATATTTGGAATTTTTTTTTTAAATGCAAAAATGGGAAAAAGGAACAAAGTTGACACTAAAGTAGGCTTTTTTCACCTACAGTATCACAAAGCTGATATCCAGTATTGTCTTTAAATACATACAGTATAGCTTCTTAGCATATCTACAGGTGTTGCTTTATAGAATATCATGCATACTTTCATTTTCACTATCTGGCCCTCACTTGTAACAAAAAATGTTTGGACACCCCTGTTCTAGTCTAATCAGGCTTTCATTTATTCATTCATTTTCTGCCACTTATCCTCACAAGGGTCGCGGGGGTGCTGGAGCCTATCCCAGCTGTTTTTGGGCGAGAGGCGGGGTACACCCTGGACACCATGGTGGCCAACCAATCGCAGGCCACATATAGTCAAACAACCATTCACACTCACATTCATACCTATACCTATTCATACCTTTGGAGTCGCCAATTAACCTAGCATGTTTTTGGAATGTGGGAGGAAACCGGAGTACCCGGAGAAAATCCACGCATGCACGGGGAGAACATGCAAACTCCGAGGGTGGGATTGAACTTGGGTCTCCTACCTGTGAGGTCTGTGCGCTAACCACTTGATCACCGTGCAGCCCCTAATCAGAATTTTTATTTTTCAGTGTACTCTAATGGTAATGGTTGAATTTTATTTGAACATGCATCAGGTTATAATGGAATACATCACATAAATCAATTCACAGTTCTACATATCCAAAAGGACGTAGTAATATGTATGGAATAGTGATATATAATAATAAAACAAACACAACATGACTCCTTGTCTTCCTCCTGCAAACATTTTATTTTTCAGTGTATTACATTGTAGTGCAATACTCATTTTTTATGTTTTACATTGTACTATAATGGGACTTTTAATATGTTAGTGTATTATATTGTAGTTTATTGTGACTTTTTTTATTTGGTATATTTACTGGATTCAATTGCATTACAATGAGACTTTTTCTTGCCTGACCTTATATTGTAATTAGACTTTTTTAATGTCATATTTGGAGTGCATCATCATAAATGAATGAAGTTTGTTGGTGCAGTATTCGAGCTTGCATGACGCAGGTGAGTGAAATAATGTATGTGTTATGTTATTTTATTTAGCAGCCAGGTTTGAGGTTTTGAGTCGTGTGCTTTCAGTCGCTGCCTCACAGTCAGCAGACCGGAGCGAAGTAAAAAAAAAAAAAAAAAGAAGAAGAAAAGATGATGAGGATAAAAACAATGCATTTGAGGAAAAGCGCGTATTGTGTGAATGTTTAAGCGGCGGTGATGTAGTTGTGATGGAGCTTGTCGGTTTAGCGGTGTTTCGGGACAGCCCCTATGTTTTCCTCCATCATCATATTGGATGATATTGTCAGCAGGACGTTGTTCCTCTGCTGCCCCCCGTCCATCCCGCCGTACTTGTCAAGTGAACATGGCGACGGTACCAGTCTATTGCATCTGCAGATTGCCTTACGACGTGACCCAGTTCATGATTGAGTGCGACGCCTGCAAGGACTGGTTCCACGGCAGGTAAGAACCTCCGCGACGTCTCTTGCTTTTTGGCGGCACTTTGCTTCGGAGGAGCAGAAGGAAAATGGCGACATCGCGGCGCCTTTTGACAGCTTTGTGGCTCTCCGTCGCCAGTCTTCATCTGAAGACAGGCCCGCTCGGACGAGAAGGCGGAGTTATATTTAGCCGAGCTGGGTTGGGACATTTTTGTCGTGAATAACTCCAAACACAATACTCCAAAAGCATGTATCTGACTTGTATCTTTTAATGGCGGCGTCATCTTCGCCGTTTTCCCAGCAAGTTGAGTGCTTTAAAACATGCCCGCCATGACTCCCGAGCAAAAAGCATTGCGGTTGTTAAGAGACGACCACCGGGGGAGCCTCCGTCGACACACTCGCAACTGGCAATGTCCATTTCTAGTCTTCTCTGTTTTGTCCATTTTGCTTCTTTTCACTGCATTCGTTTGTCAGCTGTGATTGGAGAGAGAGAGAAAGAACGTAAAGGCGAGCACGGCGTTCCAGAGCCCGAACAGCAGCCAGCAGCTATGGCTGACAATGTCGACTGTCTTTAAAAGCTGCACAGCACTTTTGTTATGTCCGTGCTCTATCTTATTTAGTAACTGTGCGGTTTCGCTAGAATGACCTCATGTTATCGCCATGTTTATTGTTATGTTTCCCTTCTGTTTCCCTTTACGTTCGCGTACTGTAAGCTACGTCCGCGTCGTTTTGTCTCCTTGCTGCTCCGCTGCCAATACTCCCAAATATAATAATTCCTAATAAGTCCGTGTACATTTTCTCATTCTTTATTCAGTAGTCGCGTTACGTCAGTTACGTTGACAACATTATATGTAATATTCTGTTTTCTACAATCCACCGCTGACCTCCTGGCCACCACACTTATCCACACCGACTAGCATACACATACATACTGTACGTATATAAAAGCAATATTTTCGTCAATTCATCCACACGTTTTGTCTTAAAAACCGAGCTTTTCAAAAATGTCTTCAGTGTTTGGTCAGGTAACACTATTTTGTTTTGTGTTGTAAGAAATATGAGACATTGTGTCATGTATTTAAACCTCATGTAACAACATAACAACGGTCATGAAGTTATTTATTGATTTTATTTAGTGTAAACTTATAACACACACAGGGGATTAAACATTCATGTTTTAGGCGTCCGTGTAAATGAATACTGATTTGAACAGTATACACAACATGCACACGTAATACTGTACTGTATAATACTTACTACTGTATATCGATGAACAGAGACATTATTATACCACCAAGTCAGCTTGCGGGTGCTTTTTCAGGCTTCTGATTGGACAAAATGAATAAATGTGTTTTGTGTGGATAGACTTTTTAAAACTACACTCACTAGTATAGTTTAATTAGTATAGTACTTTAAAAGGGAACTTCACTTACCTGGAACATGAACACATCTTTCCCTTCTCTGTGCATTATAACAAGAGAAAACAAGTTAATATGAGCAAGCTAACAATGCATGTCATTGGGACGTACCTATTTGGACTATGAAGCCCTCTAAAGAAAACACTCTAACAATGTTTTATGATTTGGTATACTACATGCTGTGATCATGCATTAGCACGTACATTGATGGTAACATGTAATACTTAGTATTAGTATAGTATCTACCAAAACTTCTTTCCAAGGCGCATATAGCTTACGCTACCTCCGTCAACAACAGCAGCATAGATACAACGACAACACTTACAATGTCCGCTCTCATTGGGATGGCGTGTGTTCCAACACAAGACATGTGCTCCAGTCCTCAGGTAAAAAATGCTGACGGCAAATTAGCATCTCGTTGAGTCTTTGTAGCAAAATGGAGAGTCAGATATTCACTCTTCCGTTTGTGAATGGCGCTGAGACTACAGGCTAGCAAGGCATCGTGTTAGTCCACCAGATAAATATAGTTTTTTGTGTTTGCTTCTACAATAACAATATCACTGTAGCTTGGTTAATATCCAAGTCCGTTATGTAAATGAAACATTGTTTGTGTTTTTTGTGAGGGCTTTATCGTCAAAATAGGTATTTCCCATGATGTCCATTGTTAGCTGGCTCATACTAACTTGTTTTCTTGCGCTAGAATGCATAGGCAAGTGCAGTTCCACTCTAACTAGTACAGTTAAAGTACATTAAAAAATATCTATGTTTGTGTGAACATGGCCAAAATGAAACCTTCTGCATTCAACTCAGCAAAGGCTAAAGGGAGGACACTGAACACATCTTCAGGGTTTGCAGCATCTTAAAAAGAAAAAGTCTAAAATGCAATAATTTAAAATCGATGACGGAATGTCCAGGCCTCTGCTCTTATCCTCTTCCAACACTTTGTATGAGCTGCATTACGTAGTTATAATCTCCCGGAAATTCAACGCCTACACATTGGCATACATATTCAGAATATTGAAAACATAATATTTTCCCTCTGCAACAAACTGGACATGTTAATAGCAGACAGAAAATATTCCATTCCTAACAAAACTATGAATTCTATCATTTATTCACATCAGTGGTTCCCAAACTTTTTTCAGTGGCGTAGCCCTTCAGACATTTCACTTGAATCCATGTACCCCCTACTCTTGGACATTTAAGAAATATAAACCTTTTTACCCTAATTAACTTGAAATATTGATGAATTAATTTCATAGTTCTAGGTCAAAATGAGTATTTTTGCATGGTCACAATTTGATAAAGTTTCATAGGAGCACTCGTAAATAGATAAGTAATCATCCTACATACTAGCTCTTATTCCAGTTTGACGTTGGCATCCTACTGTTTTAATGGGTTTAAGCTTATGGTTTAAGTCTACATATTATAATACCAAATCCAAGGACAAAGTTCAACAATCACAATAAAGCAGAATCTGAAGTTTATAAAAAGCCTAATTTTCAAGGAGAATCCCACTTACAGTAGCCACATATACATGGACCCAAATATTATGATTGCATTCGGTTTATTTGCTCAAATGGAAAGAATTCAACCTTTGTATACATTCCGAAAAAGAAAAGTGCCAATCCGAATGAATATATAATCGGATTCACAGGGGTGGAATATTCCTTTCCCCATTTCTGATTGAGGTATCTTGTACCTGCTCAAACGGAAGGTTGTCAGGGTGTGTTCTTCTTCGTTGTGTTTTTTCTGTTGTTTATTGGCGGTTGGCAAGCAGCTTTCAGTGTGCATTACTGCCACCTGTGGAACAGGATCTAAACACTTCTATACTCCATTCAGTCCAGATTTTCTTTAAAAATAAAATATATATCAATATAAAACATGTCTCGAGTTTAATTATAAAATATTAGCAAGATTGAATTTTATCTTTTTCAGTTTAAATTTATCCCGGGTGTGTTATTTCAGCGCATGCTCAGATATGACATAATACGCAGCTCCAGACGTTCTTCAGTTTTAAAAATGGAGGCGAGCAATCGGAACTGGACTGCTGCGGAAAGTTTGTTTTTGATCCAAATTTTGAAAGAACTGAACATAATTTCAAGACTGGACGAACGGAAAACTCGCAATACGGAGTTATTCCAACAAGTGAAAGAAAAACTTCGGTATCACGTGATGTTGATGATTACGCTTTACTGTGCATGCCCCATTGACTATTCTGGTTGATTATAGCGGCGCATGTAGACAAGAGATTGGAATATTCCTTTCCATGTATACCATTGTTTTTGGAAACGTCATTCGGAAAGATTCCATTCAGAAAGAGAAAAAACTGGTCATGTAAACGTGGCTAGTGACGGGTTTTCCCAGCTGCAAAAGAAACTTTCAGAATTAAACACTCTCTTGAAATAATCATCCAACTACTACTACTTTTTTATTTATATAACACGCACAGCGCAATTAAGAATGTCATGTCACTGTAGGACAGCATTCGTCTGATACTAAGATAATAAGGTCTGCTTTCATGGATGACAAAGGAAATGGCTGAGATCTTAAGATTTTGTAAATCAAGATACCATTAATCAAATATCAAAATTGTTGTTGATTTATTGGATAATTGCATAATTATTGGTTCTTAGATTAACTGTTGCAGCTCTATTGATTCACATTTAAGTCTTGAAAAAGCATAGAAGAAGTCAAATTTGTAGGAACTTTGTAACTCATAACTACAAAACGACACTAAAGTACCAGTGCAGTCCGGTAAGAATTTATCCAGCACAAGCGCTTAACGAAAGCCTACTGCAAAGCCAAATTACTTGGACAATTTTTAAATGATTTTGTTAGGTTAAACATTTTGTCTTACAAAGTTAAATAACTGTGAATAAATTCATATACAGTACATTGCAAGTAATTCCAGGACTCATTCATTCATGTCTTTTTGTTTTTTTCTACCAGTATGGATATTAAATATGTCTTTTAAAATGTCTTAAGAATAGGGATTCTCCAATGTATTGGTCACCGATCAGTATCGGTATCACCCCTAGCCAATAGCACGCATCAAAATTTAATTGAACAATGTGTAATTAATTGATGTGATTGGTATTGACCGATTTCAGTACTGGAGGATTCGTATTCGGATTCGGAATTGGCAGCATAAAACCCTTGCAACATCCCTACGTTAAAAGGATTAAATGTGACTTGTAGAACCCTGCAGAGACTCTGTTCTTGTTTGTTGAAGGCGTTTCATGTTTAATCCAAAAAGCCTCTTTAGTTTTCCATTTTTAAGTGTGGAGTCTCCTTACTTATGTCTCTGGGGGGTGTGTATTCTGGGGGTGGTCACAATAAGGTTGTTGTTATGTGGCTGGTGAACGAACGCCCTGCATACCAAAAGGTTGTTCGCCTGGCTGGTGGGAAAAAAAGCGCTTTCAGTTGCCAGTCTTCCCGTGGATTGAAACAATCTTTGGGAGAAAGATGTTAGGACATCTTAGCTGATGGCACAAACATTCATAGATGGCTTCTTACACACCTCTTTCAAATCAGCGGCCTTGCCTATCCAGAATATAGACATGATCATCAGAGATGGAAATCAACATCTGACTCTGAGCCCAAAGGAACTCCCCTCTTAAGTTTGTGCCATTTGTTTGTATTGCTTAAGGGTTGCTTGGTGTCTCCAATAATAATACATTTTATTTATAATCGCCTTTCTGAAAACCCAAGGACACTGTACATGACACAGAATAAAACCAACAGATAAGTCAAAGTGAGTATGCAGTCTTTAACACATGTTCAAGGCTGCATATTCAAGAGTTTGAGTCTTGATATGAAGATGGGGAGTGAGTCAATATTTCTGATGTCGGATGTTAATAAGTTCCAGAGTTTCAGCCTGCTCTGCTCCCCATGGTGCTGAGGCGGGCTGAGGGCACAGTGAGGTGAACAGAGGAGGGAGCTGAAGGAGCCAGCTGGGGTGGCAATGTGGATGAGGTCAGTCAAGTACGGAGGGCTGAGGTTGTGTAGGGCCTTGAGTTATGTAAAAGGAGTTTGTCCTGTATTTTTCTGCTGGACCGGGAGCCAGTGACTTTTCTGTAGGATGGAGGTGATGTGATGAAATGAAGAAGTTCTGGTTAAAATCCGGGCAGCAGAGTTCTTAACCAGTTGGAGTTTATGGAGGGACTTCTGGGGGAGATGGAAAAGGAGTGAATTGAAATAGTCGATGTGTGACATGACCAGGCTATGAAATCAGAATGGCGGTAGCACGGATAGTGAGGGAACAACAGTGGTGATGGTGTTGATATGGGATTTATATGAAAGTTTGCTATCCAGGATGACACCCAGACACAGTTTTTCCCTTTGTATTGAGTTATGGACTCCTATAGGGCAGCTACACACGATAACCGGCACACAAAGCTTTATAGTTCTTCCAGAATCTGCACCTACTCAGCTGTATTTCTTTGCATTTGGACTGCAAAAACGGTCTGTTTTAGTGTCTGTTTTTTCTGTTTCACGGCCCACCTGTAGGCACGCCCATGCAGCTATATTTGGTCACACTCGCTGCTAGCTGCGAAGGGTATAGGAGTTGATAATAATATCTGTATGAAATGTCGGCTTTTAACATACAGCCATACTATTTGTGTTGGATTCCGAATCCGATCCAGAAGTAGAGACTGGACAGCCTGAGGTTTCACAAGAAAAGAGGTTACTTAAGACGTCTCTCAATGGTAAGTAGCTTTAGCATTTGAGGTTTTCTACAGCATCGGTAATGTCTAATGTGGCCACTAATTTTGGAGGGACATGACTAGTAGCAACCCCGCTCCCTGTATGCAAGCGCTTTTGCTCTGTGACTTACGCAAAATAAACACAGTTAGGACAATGATAAATTGTTACATACTGCTTTCGATACTGACACTTCCACACGACTAAGTAATGTTGGAAAAGTTTGTTGGCTAGTCCAGCTGCATACTGGCCCATGTTCACAAAACAGTCCAGTGTAAAATGCCATTGACAGATAAAATGCATTTCTTTTGCTGGTAGGGAATCGGGAACTCCCGTACAAGCCTTTGCTAGCGAGTAAACAGAGGAGCAGAGATCGGGGAAAGGCAGGGCAAGCAGAGCTTGGGGCAGGGCAGAGAGCTTTGTTGGCTTGCAGCCACACCCAAATAAGGAAGTCCGCCCCTCTATGACGTTACAAAGGGGCAGTTTTACCACGCCTTTTGAAACCGAAGCGTTTTGAGCTATCCCAAGCTTCTTTCAGGGCTCACTTCGAAATGCGCAAACCTCATTATCTGAAACTTTGGCATTGTTTAACAGGAGAATAGAATATTCTAACTACATTTGTAGGTCAAGAAAGTTGAAAAATCACAATAGGTACCCTTTAACCTGAGGGGAGGAGGAGACGGCGGGGATGTCTATGGTGAGGGTGAAACTTTCCTGTTCCTAAAAGAAATTCAGTTTATTCATTCATTCATTTTCTACCTCTTATCCTCACGAGGGTTGTGGGGGGTGCTGGAGCCTATCCCAGCTGTCTTTGGGCGAGAGGTGGGGTACACAGCCAATCACAGGGCATATATAGACAAACAACCATTCACACTCACATTCATACCTATGGACAATTTGGAGTCGCAAACACATGCAACATGCAAACTCCACACAGAGATGGCCGAGGGTGGAATTGAACACTGGTCTCCTAGCTGTGAGGTCTGCGTGCTAACCACTAGACCGCCGTGCCGCCCTCAGTTTATTCAGTTTATTATAATTTTTGTTTATTTAATTCAGTTTATTATCACTGTTAAATTTGTTAAATGATAAAAAGTCGGGGCCCCAAGACAGAGCCCTGAGGTACACTTGGAGTAACTGAGGAGAGATTGGACTTGAGCTATATGAACAGAGTGCGGCCTGTGAGATATGAGTGGAACCAGTCGAGGGGGGTGTGGGTGATACCAATGGATGGATCTATTGAGGAGGATGGGGTGTGAGATGCTGTCAAAGGCTGCACTCAGGTCAAGGAGGATGGAGACGAAGCCAGAGTCGGCAGCAGTGAGAAGAAGGTTGTTAGTGATTTTACTGAGGTCTGTTTCTGTGCTGTGATGTGTACTGAAAAGCTTCGTAGAGGGAGTTATGTGTTAAGTGAAGATGCAGTTGGGAGGTGACAGTTTTTGGAGAATTTTAGAAATAGGATGAAGGTTATTGTAGTTGCTCGGGTCTGAACCAGGTTTTTTTTTTTAGAATTGGAGTAACAGCTGCAGTCTTGTAAAGTGATGGGACGATTCCAATGCAGCGGTCATTGCACTCCTCACAACACTGAGCCGGATAAACAATTGTGCTTCTCGGGTTTTTTTGTCTTTGGGCCGAACCAGGTTTTGTGTTGGTGGGTTTCAAATGTATGTTTTGTTTGGAGAAAATCCTGAGATTCTCTGGCAAAGCAGCAATGTAAGGGACCAACACATTCAGCCTGCTGTTTCTATCCTCAGGCTACAGTAAGAAAAAGAGCAGACAGGAGGAACAGACACACATCAGGAAGGCCGGACAACAGCCCTATTGTGACCACCCCCATGGGACACACCCACCAGAGACATAAATAGAGAAACTCCACACTTAAACATGTAGAACCGAAGAAGCCCTTTGGATTAAAGGTGAAGCGTCTTCAACAAGAAAATTCCAGTTGTTTCCATTTAACCTCACCATGACCTGGGTGAGTGAAAACGAGCGATAGTGTTAAGTAAAACAGAGCCTGGAGATACTACACTTTGCCTTCCCAGTGAAATACATACACCAGGGCTGTGCAAAGTGCAGTGCAGGGGCCATTGGGAGACTGCGGCTTTTTTTTAATGGACACATTATAGAAAAAAGACAGTGGTTTAATCGTTATAGGTGAATTTCTGTGAAGTAGGATTCAGTATTAATAAATATTTCCATAGCTTTTGCATAGAAAACCTGTTTACAATCCTCTAAATACAGCTTTTTAATTATTAGAGCCCTCTATACATGAAACAGCACCCACATATTGCCACATGGCTGACATCATTCCTGCTTTTTGCAGGAATGATGTGAATGGTTTTGTGTAAACTAAGGCCCGGGGGGCCGGACACGGCCCACTTCCACATTTGACCCGGCCCCTTGAACAATAAAGCATATACATTTTTCTGTCATAGAACTGGAAATGGTAACCTATTGTGAGCAACGTGACTACAACCTAAACAAACAAACGACCCTGACCCTGGCCCTCATGTGTCATGTGGCCCTCACTGGAAAAAGTTTGGGGACCCCTGGTCTAGACTGATAGTCGTGGAGTTTTAGCTGAGAACTAACTGTCCAGTGCAACTCTTAAGGCGTCAGGGAGTGAGCTGTACCACCATGCTCTCGCACAGCTGCACCAGCTGGCATCCGTTATATAAGCCGTTGCAATATGTTTGGAGAGCTTCCTATGGGAGGAGGTGGCGACAAGGTTCTGTTTCCTCAAATTTGATGTGTGGTCTTGAGAGGTGAAGGATGGTGGAGGTTGGCATGAGGTTGATGAAGTCAAGAAAAAAATGCTGCTCGTATGCTAGTGGCCATGCCTCCTCCGTCACAGACAAAGCAGATTGTCTGATAGACTCTGTTCGTCGTTGTTGTATGAAGTGTCGAGGTGCTGAACCCTCTTCCTGTCTGTTTGGAGGCCAGGGACGAGGAAAACAGACATGCATGCACATGGCAATATGTGGACTCCAGCTAAATTATGTAGTTCATTTTCATTTATGGTGTGATTAATTTCTTTTTGGTTATTGTGGGAACGTTTTTTTTCCTAACAATAATTATGGTCATGTTTTTATTGTGGCATCCCAAGTAATTAACAGGGGTATCCCCATAGGACTTCTTCACTCTGATCCAATTCAGATATTGCAGCATTGAATATCGGCCAATGCTGGTATTGATCTGATATCAGAACAGCTCATACTTATAGGTTATCACATGTTTGTCTGGTATCAAGCCAGGTGTCACGCCCCCAAGTGTCAGTATCAGCCCGAGACCGTACTATTTAATCAAAAGACCATTTTGTTTCCAGAAACAAAGTTTATTACATGTATTATATCTAAACAGTGTAAACACAACAATTGCAAAAATATTTCAACAATAATATTTTATCAACAGTCTTATCTTATCAAAGTCTGACAATTAAAGTTCCATTAATCAAGTTTGGGTTTTTTGGTGACTGGAGAAGCACTAGGCACTAAGCACTCGTGTGCTGTTCTCTGATTGGTTGTTTCACGGGCACGATACCAGAGCAGCGCGCTCCGAGTGGACAGCTACGGGGGCTGATACTGGACATGGTTAAACTCTATATTTTATCAGTATCACTGCCCTGGGCTTTGACACAGTATCATTTCGGCCTTTTCCCGTATCATTCATGGGCGGTTTCTAGGGTACAGGGCTAATTAAGACTGTAGTATGTGATAAAAACTTTTATTACTTGTTAGTAGTATGGATTATACAACAGTAGGAATGAGAAAAACTGACCCATTTACTTTACTTGATGTTTCTGGTGTATTATTTTATTCATCGGTATTCAGTTGGAATAAAGTAGCGAGGGTCAAAGTGCTCAATGAAGTGTTTAAACCAACATTACGCACCATTGACAGGGGCTCATTAATGCAATAAGTTACCATTGAACGTGAGTATATATTTTTTTAAGCTGAAAATACGTTTTATTGGGATTTAGCTTCGTAGTCGTGTTGAGACATGTTTGATGAGATTAGAGTTACTTACAAGAGACAAACACTTTGCTGTGGGACATAATCTACACTTCACATGTAGTATATTCTTGTCTTTTCCATCAATGATGTTGAAGAAGTGTCTGTACTTACAGTACATACTGAAAACCACACTTTTAACACCACAGACCACTCTGTACTCGCCAGTGTGACATAGACTTCCCTTAGAGATGTGACGTTCATTGTCCAACAAGTCCATTGTTTTGAACTCAGTTGTCGGTAATAACTAGTCTTAAGATAAGACTAGTCACTAGTCTTATCTTATATTCTTATACAGTGGAACGTTGGCTTCACGGTTACAGGTGGCCTTTGAAGGGTAATCAAGTGAAAAAGAGTTTGATGCACATAGGTTGGAGTATGTTTTGGTTTGAGTCCGGCCTTCTGAAACTAATTCATGACACTAACCAAGGTTCTACTGTATCTGCAAATTGATTCTCGTTGTTCACTACAAAGAGATGTTCAGAAGACATTACTTGTTCGTGAACGTCACATCTTTGCTCTTTTTTGGCCATTTGTATTTGATATTAGACTTCTATGGAGCAGCTACACTAGCTCTTACAAAATCTACACCTATTCCTGCTGGATTTCGTTGGATTTTGAAAACGCTCTGTTATAATTTATTCCAATGGTTCCAATGATCAATGGTGACTTAGAGCTTGTACTTCTGATGCTTTAACATGACCAAGTAACGTTGGATAGCCATCTGAATTCAGCAACAGTTTAGTAGTCCAGCTTTGGTCACGTGAAGCCTACAGCTTGTTCCTGGGCACGGTACAAGCACGGTTTGAAAAAACCCTCTGAAACCATCAGAAACGTTGGCATTGTTTAACACGAGAATACAACATTCTGACAATTTATAGGTCAGAAAAGTGGAACAAACATCATAGGTCCCCTTTAATTGAAACAAAGTGCAAACAAGACTCAACAAGCAAAGCTCTGGAGAAAATCTGGAAACTAATCATTTATCTAATCAATTAGAGCTACAACAATTTATCAATAAATTATTAATGATGAATGATTAATTGATTATGCAATTAATCGACAGGTATTTATGCTTTTTCCACTTTTCCACTATAAATGTTGTTACAATGTTGTATTCTCATGTTAAACTATGCTAAAGTTTCAGATAAGGAGGTTTGCACAGTTGGAAGTGAGCCCTGAAAAAAGTTCGGGATGGCTCTGAACACTCGGTTTCAGAGAGTTTTTTCTAACACCGGCTCACTTTGACTTCACAGTTAGCCTTGTGAGAAGTCACTAGCCACATTTACACGAGGAGTTTTTGTCTTCCCGAATGACCTTTCAGAAAATAATTATGTTTAATTATTATACAGTTATGTTGGAATGTTGGAAAGGAATATCCCAGTCTACATGCGCCGCTATAATCAAACAGAATAGTCAATGGGGAATGCACAGTAAAACGTAAACATCAACATCACATGATACCGACTCCGTATTGCGAGTTTTTTGTTCGTCCAGTCTTGAAATTAGTTTGGCTCAAAAATAAACTTTCTGCAGCAGTCCAGTGTTGATTGCTTGCCTCCATTTTAAAAACCGAAGAATGTCTTGAGCTGCGTGTTAGAACGCACCCAGGATGAATTTAAACAGGAAAAGATCAAATTCAATCTTGGTAATATTTTATAATTAAACTCGGGACATTTTCTTTTTTAATAAAACTGGACTTGTGAATAAAGTATAGAAGTGTTTAGATTCTGTTCCACAGGTGGCGGTAGAGTGGAGCCCACAGGTGGGCCGTGGGTGGAAATAAATTAAAAAAATGTATAAATTAAAACAGAACGTTTTGGAAATACTGCTGGAATACGTGCAGATTCTGGAAGAGCTAGAAAACTACTCAATACAAAGGGCTGAAAATTATCATAATAGGTCCCCTTGAAAACTGTACTGTAAATATCCTGATCTCAGCCTCTTTTTTACCATGCGTACACACAAAACCTAGTGTTAGAAAATTGAAACTACAAATAGCTTTGGTTGTGCCTGTCCAGCGCAGGCCATATCTTGCTACCTGCTTCACAACTTGACCATCAAACTGGGCACTGCCCCGCATATTTAGAGCATATTTATTTACAGCAGTCTGTGACAGTGACTTGTTGATTTTGCAGTGTTTGTGATGTCAGTTGATAATTTATACTTCTCTACTTCAATTTCAGTGTCTGACAAATGTCTCGTCTTTGCTCTCTTTGCTATGCTTTTGGGGAGGGAAAAATTCCATTCATGTATTTTTAAAGGGATTACTGCTTTGAGGCTGAAATTAAACATTTAGTTATTTATGTTATTCATTGATCAATTGATTCATTGATGACAACATGACAACAAATAATCAACCGATTGATCGGTTATTAAAATAATCATTAGTTGCTAATAAATAACTGTCCAAATGTCCAAAGGAGCGGATAAGGTGAAGATTGAAAAACTGACTCCCAACTTGTCCATAGATATGAATGTGAGGTGAATGATTGTTTGTCTATACCAGGGGTGCTCATTAAGTCGATCGCGATCTACCGGTCGATCGCGGAGGTGGTACTGGTCGATCGCTGGTCGATCGCGGCGTGACATTAAAAAAATATCGTCCTAGCATCAATGCCGTCACTTGATTGATATACAGGGCAGCCATTCAGATGACAACTGAATGTTGCCCTTCGGGTGACCAATCAAATCAAACAACGTCTCTAAGTGCAGCAGAACTTGCGATGTCAGCCTATCATCCATCCCCGTTACTTGATTGACATACAGGACAACCAGTCAGATGACAACTGAATTTTGACCTTTAGGTCACCGCTCATGCGTAAACAACGATGCAAAGTGCTGAGCTAGTCGGCGAATTGCGTCAGATTTTAAGCCCTCGCTAAAGTTTATGGTCACTAAAATGAGTGAAGGAGCTGGACCAAGTAAAAAGGCAAAAACATATCACTTCCATACGGAATGGGAGGTGGACTTTTTTTCACAATGTCTTTTTCAAAGTGCGTTTGCCTGGCTAACCTGGCTATCAGCAGCTACTGTCCGGACTATGCATCCCTGGCTGATTCAATTCAGTGCAAGTCATCAAAGTAAACTCAGGTAATTACAAAAAATGTTAATAGTTAATTATGTGTGTTTTGCAATATTAGCTCATTTGGTTATGTAAGGTACATCAACATACATTGTACGTACAAATAATCCTCAATACATTTGAAAATAAATAGATGTTTTGCATTTTTGTAGTGGGTAGATCATTTTGACTCGGTCATTTTAAAAGTAGCTCGCATGCTGAAAAAGTGTGAGCACCCCTGGTCTATACTGTATGTGCCCTGCGATTGACTGGCTTGGTTGTACCCCACCTCCTGCCCAAAGTCAGCTGGGATAGGCTCCAGCATTTCCCCACGACCCTATAATAAAACATAGGATAGGATAAGCAATACGATAAGCGGCATAGAAAAAGGATGGATGGATGGAGAAATATGGGCACGTTTTAATCTTGTGAGATAATCATCTAGTTATTGGACTTGTTGGCAACTGTTATAATAAGAGAAATACTATGTTATGTTTGGGCAAAATGCTTTTCTTTGTACGTCATGCCATCTAAGATATTATCTGAATAGTTCTTGTAACTATTTGAGTCATGTGTTTTTCACTGTTTTCAGTTGTGTTGGTGTGGATGAGGATGACGCTCCAGATATTGACATATATCATTGTCCAAACTGCGAGAAGACCCACGGCAAATCCACACGTATGTACTATGTAAAATATTTATATTCCTTTCTAAATGTCTACTTTTGGCTATAGTTCCACTGCTGTAAACTATGTTGCAGTATTTTCAGTATATTAACCCTTAAGAAGCCATAAACATCTTAAATGTGTTAAATGGGCCCAATGAAGAGTCACAATAGCCAAAATGTTCATAAGACACTAATAAATGTCTCTATTTAAATGATTTTCAGTCAATATATGCAAACAGAGGCAAGATTTTGGTGTAAATGAACCTAACCTAACCAGGGTGTATGCTAACTGAGGTTCCCCTGTTTATGCAACATACTGTAAGTACGTAATTAAGTAAGTCTAATTTATTTACACAGCACTTTTCACAGACAGTGTCACAAAGGGCTTTAAATATCATTATACTATAAAATGGTAGTGAAGATACCATAAATAAAAACGTGAAAATAATAATGATACAAATTTTTTTTACTAAAATTAATAGAAATTATAAGTGCCATAAAAACATATGGTGCTGGTGGTTTCTTGCAGTCCCGAGTCAATTAGGAGTTAAAACATCTTTTGGAGTATTTTATAGAATGTATCCACCGTCATTTGATTTTATGCAGCCATGGCTTCTTTTGGGTTCAGTAACTTCTTGCAGTGGGGAACATGACATTTGTTTCATTGTTGGTAATTCTTCATTTGTGTTTTCTCTTTTGTCTTTAGTAAAAAAGAAAAAGAATTGGAGCAAGCATGACACAGGGCAAAGCACAGATATCAGAGCAGTTCAGAATGGCAGTCAAGTTTTCATAAAGGAGCTAAGAAGTAGAACATTTCCAAGGTAAGCGCATCTTTTACAGCTTATCATTGATGCAGTATTCCATTTGTAAACAGATGTATCTACAGCAGGGGTCTCAAACTCTTGTAATGCTTTTGTAATGCTTCTTGATCTGCTGGCCTTGGATTTAGGAGTGTTTTCTGCATGAAAACACAGTTTTTTTACTTCAATGCCCATTTCTGATGAATCTATGTGCTGATTGTTTTGTGTTGTTTCCAGTGCCGATGATATTGTGGTGAAACTAGGTGGCAGTCAGCTGACTATGGATTACCTGGAGGAGAACGGCTTTGAGGAGCCTGTCCTGGTTCAGAAGAAGGATGGTCTTGGCATGTCAATGCCTCCCCCCACCTTCTACATCAGTGATGTAGAAAATTATGTCGGTAGGAAAACCAAGTGACTGTTTTCATTTCTAACCTTCCTGTGCTTTTACTTAAACTCTCATCATTACGTTGATTTTAACTGCTGTTTAAGTACTGTGGTACTGGTGGGACACCTTTACTCATAAACACATTATAATGGGACTCTGATTCTTAAGATGATGCATGTGGAGTGACTGCTTTTGCCAACTAGGTCGCTATTGCAGTGAGCTAGTTAGAGGCAAGCTTCAGCTTGCTTAAGAAAGTTCTCCTTATTTGCAGCTATCTGCATAGCAAATACACTTTTACTGTATAATGCCTACAGGAACTGGCTGAGCAGGAAGAGAGTGGGATATTGCATTTACTTTAATCCAACCATGACAGACAGCACCTTTAACATATATGGGACGATAAAATGATGCCGCTTTATCAACATTCATTTTCTACCGCTTTTCCTCATGAGGGTCGCTGGAGCCTATCCCAGCTGTCTTCAGGCGAGAGGCGGGGTACACCCTGGACTGGTCGCCAGCCAATCACAGGGCACAAATAGACAAACAACCATTCACACTCACATTCATACCTATGGACAATTTGGAGTCGCAAATTAACCTAGCATGTTTTTGGAATGTGGGAGGAACCCCACAAATGCACGGGGAGAACATGCAAACTCCACACAGAGATGGCCGAATGTGGAATTGAACCCTGGTCTCCTAGCTGTGAGGTCTGCGTGCTAACCACTCGGCCGCCGTGCCGCCCTGCTTCATCAACATCATCAACAGAAATAAAGAAAATTAAAAAAACGCTTAAGTAGAGGAAAGAAGTACTTCTACTAGGGATGGCCATGAGATAAACCACAAGACACCCAACTCACGACAACAAGATTGGGTCTACGAGAATGAGGCAAGACTTTTTAACACACATTTTAAGAAAGGTCCATCCATCCATCCATTTTCCTCCGCTTGGCAGCAGTCTTAGTAGGGAAGCCCAGACTTCCCGGTCCCTGGCCACCTCCTCCAGCTCCACCGGGAGGACACCAAGGCGTTCCCAGGCCAGCTGTGAGACATAATCCCTCCAGCGTGACCTAGGTCTGCCCCGGCGCCTTTTCCCGGCTGGGCATGCCCGGAACACCTCACCAGGGAGGCGTCCGGGATTTTAAGAAAGGTAACATGAAAAATATGACTGGACAAACAAACCTTTTATTTAACCAGGTCACAACAATGTTGCTGGGTTGTGAAATGTCCCACAAAGTGTTACTAAACACTATTATTGTAAAACTTTTTTGAGACCAAAAAAAGGCCAGTAGCTTTTTTTCTTGCTGAAAAGTTGGCAACAATGTTCTGGGAACCCACACTTTTTTTTTGTTTGGGTGCTGACACCAATGCACATTGAGTTAATTCTGACAAGGAAGACAAGGAAAACAGACCTAGACACAGACAAGTGTTACCACCTCCAGACCGGGGGAATCTGGACTAGAAGAACAGGATTGTGAAACAATAGAGAGAGATCCAAAGTGGGAGTCTTCTCATGATTGAGCTCGTTTATTAATCAGCTGCACGTGCAATCTCCCTGTTGAATTACTCAGCACCATGACGCTCCCTCTGCTGGCCTAAACATGTCATTACAACTACAGAACATAGAAAAGTTGTTATGCAAAGGTTCAGTTGTTTACAAAAATTGTGTGGGGGGTGCATGTTTGTAATTTACTTACTCATTCCGTTCCATCATTTGATATTTTGTTACTGTGCAATATTGATCTTAACCTTATGTTTGGTAAGCTGTCATTTAATGTTGTTGTTCCTTTCATCTTGTTTGCTCTTTTTTAAATAACGACATTCTCTTTGTCTTTATGCTTACCATCTCAGGTCCCGATGTCGGCGTTGATGTTGTTGACGTGACAAAACAGACGGATAGCAAGATGAAGCTGAAGGAGTTTGTTGATTATTACTACAGCACAAACAGAAAGAAAGTATTAAACGTCATCAATCTGGAGTTCTCCGACTCAAGGTACCACAGGCGCTCACCTCATTGTAGCATTCTGCTGTTTGCGTGTGTCCATGATGTCCATGTTGAACCCTTTTCTCTGGAACAGGATGAACAACATCGTGGAGAGTCCTCAAATCGTGCGGAGGTTATCTTGGGTAGAGAACTACTGGCCTGACGACGCTCTGCTCGGGAAGCCAAAAGTCACAAAATACTGTCTCATCTGCGTGAAGGACAGCTACACAGACTTCCACATCGAGTGCGGCGGTGCTTCTGTCTGGTATCATGTATTAAAGGTATTGTCCCGGGGATGGGAATTTGATGGGAAGCCGGGCTGTATGCCAATGCAGTGTTTCCCAATCATTCATTTATTTTTGGCGGCCCACCATGACCACAGGTAGATTTGGCACTACATAATTAATCCCTCGTTTAATGTGGTTAATTGATTCCGGACCTGGCCGTTCATTTATAAATGAAATATGTTTGTAGTTATAGCATAGAAAACCTGTTCATGACCCTGTAATTTGTTTTTTTTAAACATTATTAGAGACAAACAAAGGACTAGCTCTCTGAAAATAAGCTGTAAACAACAGCAATCTTGATACACGTACCCAGACCATAGTTCATGTACTTATTTTTATGCCTGAACAAGCATCATTTCAGCCAAAAATACAGAATAATGAATATATTTTTTTAAATAATAATAGGCCGTAGTCAACAACGAAGCAGCAAAGACCTGCAATATGGTTTTTAAAATGAATGTATTTGGCAAGGGCGGCGCGCCGGTTGAGTGGTTAGCGTGCAGACCTCACAGCTAGGGGACTAGGGTTCAATTCCACCCTCGGCCGTCTCTGTGTGGAGTTTGCATGTTCTCCCCGTGCATGCGTGGGTTTTCTCCGGGTACTCCGGTTTCCTCCCACATTCCAAAACCCTCGTGAGGAAAAGCGGTAGAAAATGAATGAATGTATTTGGCAAAACAGATTTGGCATGTTTTTACAACTATGTACAGTAGATGGCATTGTAGCTCTGCTTCTTAACACACCTCATACACACCTAGCTCAACTGACTTGGTGGTGCATTATAGTGCTTCTATTCATCAATGTGGTGATATATTAGATGTACAGTGACGTGTATGTTACCGCATACTAACATGGACCGTCAACATCCATCAAGAGAGAGAAAAACCAAGACGGTGATGAATAATAAAAGTCCCAAATAAATGATTGTGAAGTAATTGTGCTGCATTAGAGAGAACGAGAGAAAGAAAAATGTGTAAAAAATGCAAGCGTAAACAAAAATAAAATAAACAATTCCAAAAAAATACAATAATATTAAATCCAATGAATAGGATTATGTATTTTTACTGATTATTTGCTTGCTATTGGATATTGGCAATTACATGCTGAAAAATATGTTTGGTATTTAGTGCAGTGGAACCTTGGTGAGTGTCATTAATCCCTTCCAGAAGGTCCAACTCTCACCAAAATGTACTCTAACCGCATCAAATTTCCTATAAGACATCATATAAATCCATTTGGTCTGTTCCAGGAAGCCAAAACTATTATAGGTTAACATGCAGAAAACAATTCTAAATGTATATAAATACATATAAATGCTGAATGAAAGGGTTAAATGAACATTTAAAGTTACTTTTACCTTCAATGAAGACATGATTGTTACCTAAGACACGATGTGGCAGCCAGATCAACATGGACACCACCTTCCTGTTTTGCCATGAGTTATTTCTTGTTCTCCTTCATCTTCTTGTTTCTCACCTCAAGTCTCTGCTCATCTTTTGATCACGGCTGCAAAATAAGCCAAATGGAGCCTAAGAAATATGCAAGTTTAGAATTGTTTTATTCATGTAAAACAGGGGTGTGCAAATATTTTGACTCGTGGGCCGCATTGAGTTAACAAAATTGTCCGGGGGGGGGGCAGAACATATATTTAACACACACAAACACACATACACACACATACTCTTTTATGCTTATAGTTGTCCTTGAATTATTTGTCTAATTTTATCTGTAAAAGTGTTGTACTATCAGCTGTATGTTCTCATGTCCCTTTTTTCAGGATTACTTTAAACATCAGACCACATCAAACTATGTAATTTAATTTTACAATTTAGTTATTTTTTATACAAAATAAAACATCCGTCTTGCAAGTCATGTTGCCAGTTTGTATATTAAAAGTTGAAATACTTAGAGAGCAACTGGCAGGCCGGATTCAAACGCTTGGTGGGCCGCAGTTTGCCCACCCCTGATGTAAAACTATTAAAAGACTATTAAATACTAAGACTATTAACTATTAAAGACTTGTGGCGTAACTGTTAGTTAGCAAAGAACTACAGAACCAATGCTGATGACATCATAGACTGGGGACGAAGCTGACTTCTACTTCCTGTTTCCATGTATTAGCAAGCTAATAGGCTGCTAAGAATACAGTGTTGCATGCCATTTTCTATGCTAAAAATATATTCAAACCTGGCATAAATTTTTTGACGTTAACCAAAAACATGTGCTAACCAGGGCGTACACTAACTGAGGTTCCACAGTATATGATTTGCTATACTATTCAGGAAATTGACTCTGCATGCCGTGTACTTCCAGGGAGAGAAGATCTTCTTCCTCATCAAGCCCACGTCAGCCAACCTGTCTCTGTACGAGCGCTGGAGGTCCTCATCCAGTCATAGTGAAATGTTCTTTGCTGACCAGGTGGACAAGTGTTACAAATGCCCTCTCAAGCAAGGACAGACGCTCTTCATCCCATCAGGTAAAACTGCCACGCTGCAGTCTTATATATAATCTTATATAGAAATAACATGGAATAAAGCTTTTAAAGTATTTTGGATTTGATTGAGTGAAACAAGTATTTAATGGCAAGCCAAAAGGCTGTTTAGTAGTTTAGATGCACGGAGGGCTGATGTTTCCTTAGGTTGCTCACCTGATGCATACCAAGACCTCCATTATGATCTGATCACCTAGTTGATCTTGTGGTCCATTCCAGTCTTGTTATGGTCTATGATTTTGTTGACGCTTTTACAATCCATTCCAATCTTGTGTAAACCTGAAATTTTGTTGATGGTCTTCTACTCCATTCCAGTCTTGCACAGGTTGAGTCCATTCCAATCTTGTGTTGGTCTGCAAGTTTGTTGATGCTCTCGTAGTTCATTCTAATTGTGCAGGCTTACAATTTTGTTGACGGTCTTCTAGTTCATTTGAGTCTTGTGCAGATGTACAATTGTGTTGATATCTTTTATCCTGGCTGCACGCCGACCGAGTGGTTAGCGCACAGGCCTCACAGCTAGGAGACCCGCGTTCAATTCCGCTCTCGGCCATCTCTGTGTGGAGTTTGCATGTTCTCCCCGTGCATGCGTGGGTTTTCCCCGGGTACTCCGGTTTCCTCCCACATTCCAAAAACATGCTAGGTTAATTGGCCACTCCAAATTGTCCATAGGTATGAATGTGAGTGTGAATGGTTGTTTGTCTATATGTGCCCTGTGATTGGCTGGTGACCGGTCCAGGGTGTACCCTGCCTCTCACCAGAAGACAGCTGGGATAGGCTCCAGCACCCTTGATAAGTGGTAGAAAATGAATGAATGAATCTTTTATCCCATTCTAGTCTTGTGTAGGTCTACAATTTTGTTGATGCTCATGTAGTCCATTCCAGTCTTGTATACAGTACGTCAACAATCTTGTACAATCTTGAGGTCAGCTCTTTGGTCTTGCCCAATGTGGTGGAGATGTGTGAATGGAAGAGAGTTTGCGTGATAGGTGTCTTTTATCCACACAAATTGAGGTTAGGAGGACTTTCTTAAAGGGAGAGAACTTATTTGTGTGTTTGATGGACACCCAACCACGGTGTGGGGGTCGAGATGCTTGTGAATCAAATACATATTTCACTCAATCTAATATGAATTAATGTATAACCTTTCTTATGTTTATGTTTTTGTGATGAACCTACAGAATTAACAGGGGATCACATACTTATTTTCCCGCCTGTAGTTTTCCTCAATGCGAGATAAAGCAAATATAATCTCGTTTAAAATAACCAAATTCCACAGATCTACCTCTTACGTATAATATACCAGGGGTGCACGCACTTTTACAGCATGCAAGTTTGAGTCTAAATCGTCAAAATCAGTCGTCCCTTGTTATTGGTTCCAGATCCGACCTTGATTAGTGAATTGAAGAAAGTCGGTAGAGCATAGACAACCTGTTTACGACTTTCTAAACACAGGTTTTCACATTACATAAAAGTGAAATAACAGCCCATAGTCACTTTTACGCTCTATTATTCTTTGTTTACATCACATTGCACAGGCTGTGGGATCACTGCATAGTAAGCCTCTTGAATTTACTTATTCTAAACTTAAGAAAGTGTTTCAAATGGATTGGTGAAGAAGGACAAAGAAGCCAAAAGCTTACCACTTCCACACAGAATGAAAGGAGAACCTTTTTTTCCCCACTCGATCTCAGCCATGGCATGTCGGCTTTGCTCTGCTGGCTCAATAGCCAGTCTCTATGCAGTGTGAAAGGGAATGTAATTTAATGTCATGTGTCATAACATTAGTGATGCCCAGTGACCAGAATACTACATATAGTAACTACATCTTTTTTGACTAGGCTAACGAGGCTATAGTCAACCACAAAACAGCATTTTTTTTATTTTTTAAACGTGATGTAGTGAGGGAGCGATATTCGAAGCGCAGTATGGCAAGGGACTGTATGTCAAATCTAAAGACTATATTTACTATTATAGTAAATATTAATGATTCGTATTTCCCATTCACAGTTTACAGGTCATCAACAGCTATCCAATATCATTGAATAATTCACAATTCAATTCAATATGGCAATAGATATTCATTCATTCATTCATTCATTTTCTACCGCTTTTTCCTCACGAGGGTCGCAGGGGGTGCTGGAGCCTATCCCAGTTGTCTTCGGGCAAGAGGCGGGGTACACCCTGGACTGGTCGCCAGCCAATCACATGGCAATAGATATAATGACACATAATTCCTCAGTAGTTGCATACATGCAGTAACCTGAATAGCATATCACTCAAAACATCCGTAATACAGTCAGTTCAAGTATTATGGATATGCAAGAAATTGAAATGATTATACAGAAGACAATTTGGCCACAACACATGAAAAAAGTTTAAGCTATGGGTACATTTTCCAGTTCGTCATGAAATGATAGCTTCACAAACAAAAGAGTAGAAACATTTCTATAGTGGAGAGCCATCAAACAATAAACCTATTTTCTACATAATTGTCTACATACGCTACAAGTGAATGAACCAGAAAATGTTTTAAATGAAAAAAAAAAGATAAACCTGTTGTTTTCCTTTGACTAATGTGTACATGTTCGCAGGTTGGATCAACGCAATACTGACCCCAGTCGACTGCTTGGCGTTCTCTGGCCATTTTGTCCACAACCTGAGCGTGGAGATGCAGATGAGGTTTCAAATTCATGTTTTATCAAAGACACACTTTTTCCATCGAGGGTTTTTTTTCTGCCAAAATTGAAATAATCATGACAAACCTATTTTTTTTAACCAAAAAATATTTTTTGACTTCACTAAATATAAATAAATCGTGAAATAAATACATTGTTCATGACATAATTTGTAAATTGTTTCACTATAGTATTAAAAAAGTGAATTACACAATTTTAATAATTTTAATAATTTCATATTTAACTTTCCAAATTCAACCCCTTCAGTAACGGACATTTTAGACCATTTTGACAGATTTTTCAAGGCACACAGAATATTGTGTTCTATGACATGAAAGATACCAAAAGAAATATTAGACACTCATCTTGCATCAAAAAAATATTTGTTTCTACCTTTTTTCATTCTTTAGTAATCAGAAGTAGAACATAGATAACTTTCAGGAAAATATCAGTTCCCAACAAAAAAAGGAGAAAAGCAGCTTTTTCTAAAACGATACATTTCAAGCATAACTTTCACTACAACTCAAATATCCAAACAACAATAGCACATCATAAACAACACAAAAAAGGGTGGTTTTACATTAAAATGAGAACTTGTGAATATAATACCATGAAGCATTTAGTTTTCACATTTGGAACTAAACATGCATGCATGTGTTAAAGTATCCCTAAATGCGTACCTTCTGCAGTCTACACTCCTTCATGTTCTTCCACGTATTGAAGGATTTCATGATTTACTTAGTTTTTACAGTATTTAACTTTAGCAGGAAAAAAAACCCTCCATATTATTGTGACTGCCTTTACAAGGCTTTTTGTCTGGTAGCATTTAGACAATGTACATTTTCATGATGCAGAAACCTTTCCACTGACTGTGTTTAGAGCATACGAAATCGAAAAGCGGCTCAAGGTCAAAACCCTCAACCCATTCCCCAACTTTGAGACGGCATGCTGGTACGTGGGACGCCATCTCCTTGAACGATTCAAAGGTGAACACTCGATGACCTTGATGCTGTGTGTTTCTGTAGCATGTGGTGTTTTTTCCCAAGTATGGCAACTATCATATTACTAGCAATCTGTGTGGAAAAAATTTGTGAAAGCGGAAAAAATAACCAGTCTGAAAATATGTGTGGCAGCTGCAGCCTGCACACTCACAGCAGATGCTGGAATATTATTTCAGTCATTTAAGCGGTGAATTCTAGCGTTCACAGATCGTACTTCAAAGGCTTTGGTTGAGCAAGAACCACTTGCTCCATTACAAAATTAAACACTGCTCATTAGTTTATATTTCCACTATTTTATCTGTGTGTGTGTGTGTGTGTGTGTGTTTGTTTTGCATGCTATTTCAGACTCACAAAGCCTTGTCATTAATATAGCATTACTTTGAGCGCTTTCTCAGTGCAGGGGAAAGACTCTCTAATGTTTTTTTCTGTGATCATATTAATTGCTTCCTTTTTGGGGTTGCTTCCAATTCAGTGCAATCATGGCTGCAATCAAGTCCGCTTAAGGGAAGCTTTTTAGGAATTCATACCACAAAGTGGATATTTGTTGACACAGTCATTTTGTATCTATTGTCAAATAGAAGAGGAAATCCACATTTGAATGGCATTCTCATGAATTCACTTAAGGCAGTGCTTTCGACTACGCATCTGGACTTGGGCTGTAACTAACAATTATTTGCTTAGTCGATTAATCTTAGGTTTCTTGTTTGTTTTAATCGAGTAATTGGTTAGGGCCTACACTGGGGTGTCCAAACTTTTCCACCGAGGGCCACATACCGAAGAATACACAATATCTAAACTTATACAGTAGGTGAAAAAAGTATTCATTATATGACCTTTGGTCTTATTGCTCTTTGACCTGTCTAATTTTCCAGATATGTCAACTTTTTTCATGAATAATTTTTGGAAATTTTCATTTCATAATAATAAAGCAAAATAAATATATAATTTGTTTTTGCGTTTTTTGTAAATGAATTGAAGGCACACATACACAGTGGTTGGTTAATATTCTGCATTATATGTTGGTAGTGTCTTTTGGTAGTGTCTTATATATATATATACTTATTACATTGCTGTGTGTACTGTTGACACCACAACTCTGGTGACGGCTCGTGATAGCTCATATAGTATGGCTCACTCAAGTTGAAATGATCGAATATCGGTCGATAAACAATAGGTGTGAATGTGAGTGTGAATGGTTGTTTGTACCCCGCCTCTCGCCTGAAGACAGCTGGGATAGGCTCTAGCACCCCCGCAACCCTCGTGAGGATAAGCGGTAGAAAATTAATCAATTAATGACGAATAAAGTTACCTTTGACTGCTAAGTTACTGTGTGATGACTATAGCCTTTTATATTTTTGCCTTTTATCTAAGATGACACCGTGAGTCAGACTGAATAATAGTATCCTGTAAAATGTATACTGTGCATAAAAATGTATCTGCAGTTGGAATTTTATTAGCAATTAATTAATAACTTGTGTTCAGGTTTACACAAAGCAAATAAACAGCCTGCACCATATCTGGTCCATGGTGCAAAAATCATCAACGGAGCCTTCAGGTCGTGGACTAAAAAACAGGTATTGACATTTGTTGTCACATTAATATAGCCACATATTGACACATCTTTTGTTTTTTCTCACTTGGAAGGCTCTCTTGGAACATGAAGATGAACTTCCAGAGAACATGAAACCATCACAGCTCATTAAGGATCTTGCCAGAGAGATTAGACTGTCAGAGGTATTCTACCATTTGGTACAAGTACAGTATTACATCATCTAGGAATATATACTGTAATAATTCCTTTTTTATTTCGGTTCATGGCTTCCAGATACAACCGTGATGAGTAAATTTCCAGGATGTAGAATTGCATATTTATGATGGACTAATTTTACAGTTAGAGCATAGAAAACTGTTCATATAATTGTTCATATAAATATAATTCTGTGTTTGCCCTCTTTTCATTTCTAGAATGCAACAAAAGCTCTAAAATGTGAGCCCGGTTTTAAAGTGCCAGTCGAGTGCCCGCTATCCACACATTCAGACCCCGAAGAGCCGGTCTCGCCGGCTGAGGTCCCCTCCCCAAGCAGCGAGATAGCCAGAAAAAAAGCCTCCAAACCCCCTAAACCTCCTAGGCCACCAAACCCCCTAAAGATGCCCAAGGCTCCTAAACCTCCTAAATTGCCCAAGGTCAAAGATGGAGGTAAGAAGAAAATAAAAAATCTCAAAGATTCACCACCTCCACCTAAACCCTCCAGTTTCGCAGCTCTGGAGTCCCATGCAAAGGACATCTTGAGTAAGATGGACCAGCCGAAGAAGACCAAAGTAAGCAACATATTCAGATGATGTGTGTTGATGACTACAGTATTTTTCTACACCAAATAGACTTGAGAGCCAATGTTGTTTGGCAACAATAGCCATGTTTACATGGACCCAAATATTCCAATTCCATTCGGGTTATTTGTTCAAACGGAAAGAATCTAACCTTTGTATACACCTCATTCCGAAAGAAAAGTGCCAATCCCAATGAATATATAATCGGATTCACAGGGGTGGAATATTCCTTTCCCTAATCCGATTGAGGTATTTTGTACCCGCTCAATCTGAAAGTTGTCAAGGTGTGTTCTTCTTCGTGGTGTTTTTCTTCTTCTGTTGTTTATTGGCGGTTGGCAAGCAGCTTTCGTGTGCATTACCGCCATCTGTGGAACAGAATCGAAACCCTTCTATACGCCATTCACAAGTCCAGTTTTATTAAAAAAGAAAATACATATCTATATAAAACAGGTGCTTAATTATAAAATATTAGCAAGATTGAACTTTATCTTGCGGTATGGCGGTCGAGTGGTTAGCGCGCAGGCCTCACAGCTAGGAGACCAGGGTTCAATTCCACACTCGGCCATCTCTGTGTGGAGTTTGCATGTTCTCCCCGTGCATGCGTGGGTTTTCTCCGGGTACTCCGATTTCTTCCCACATTCCAAAAACATGCTAGGTTAATTGGCAACTCCAAATTGTCCATAGGTATGAATGTGAGTGTGAATGGTTGTTTGTCTATATGTGCCCTGTGATTGGCTGGCGACCAGTCCAGGGTGTACCCCGCCTCTCGCCCGATAACAGCTGGGATAGGCTCCAGCACCCCCTGCGACCCTCGTGAGGAAAAGCGGTAGAAAATGAATGAATGAATGAATGAACTTTATCTTTTCCTGTTCCCGTTGCGTTCTTTCAGCGAATGCTGAGATATGACGTAACACGCAGCTCCAGAAGTTCTTCGATTTAAAAAACGAACGAAAAACTGGCAACACAGAGTTATTCCAACAAGTGAAAGAAAAACTCGAGGAAGTCGGTATCACGTGATGTTGGTGTTTACGCTTTACTGCGCATGCCCCATTAACTATTCTGGTTGATTATAGCGGCGCATGTAGACGCGTGATTGGAATATTCCTTTCCCTGTATGCCATTGCTTTTGGAAAGGTCATTCGGAAAGATTCCATTCGGAAAGAGAAAAACTCCCCATGTAAACGTGGCTAGTGGTGTAGAAGTGTACTGCAGCTCCACACGTATCTACATGACCAATATTATACTCAAGTAATATGGTATTTTTCTCCAGGGTGTGAAGAATATTCTGACTCTGTCAGAAAAGGAAACATTACAGCAAAACAATATGGAAAAGTTTGAAATCAGAGAGCAGAATAAAAACAAGACGGAAGCAAAATGGAAATATAAGGTGAGCTCTTTTCCCATTGAATTATCTATCTGCAATATCTTTATTGTTATTGAGTTATAACAGTTACATGGAAGTGGTGGCATTGAATACCGAACTCAGTCAACACAGGGAAGCCATCAGGCATCTTGTGTGGATGGAGGACTTATGAATGATGCCAATTGCATATTAATGCGTACTGTGTGGGAAATCGGTACGCCACCTAAAAATGGGATTACAATGACATGCACCATTACTCACCTGGTTGATATGTCTAACTACTGCCTGTGATTGTTGATGGGAGTCATTCTATTGTCACTTGTATGTACACGATCATGCTTTCCAGTCAATATCCATGTTGAATTGCTTATCTGACATTATTTGTCTTTTTCCCCTCCAGAATAGTAAACCAGACTCCCTGCTGAAAATGGAAGAGGAGTGCAAGTTTGACAGAATGTCGCTGCTGGGCAATAAAGACAAAGTCAGCTTTACGATGGCACGCAAGAAAATCCTGGGGTATGTACAGAATGTACACGTAGGAGTAGCAATTCCAGCTCTTTCATGCCAGTTCATATCTAACACTATCACTATGTGTGTTGTTTCCTGTTTAGGTCCAAGACACTGAAACCTCAGACCAACACAAGTCATTTTGGCACCTTACAAAACCTAAAAGAGGATAAACCGAAGCCAGTGAGAGATGAGTATGAATACGTCTCGGATGAGGGAGAACTGAAGATTGACGAGTTCCCCATTCGACGGAAAAAGAACACAGTAAAGAGAGACCTTTCCTGTGAGTATTGTTATCTTTTAGTGCCATATGTTTCGCGTCACTGATCTGTTCTACAAGTTCCAACCCTTAATTGGTTCCAAACCTATAATTGTAAAACAAAAAAACATGTTCGTGTTAATTTGAGGCTGCACGGCGACCGGTTAGCGTGCAGGCCTCGCAGCTAGGAGACCCGAGTTCAATTCCACCCTCGGCCATCTCTGTGTGGAGTTTGCATGTTCTCCGTGTGCATGCGTGGGTTTTCTCCGGGTACTCCGGTTTCCTCCCACATTCCAAAAACATGCTAGGTTAATTGGCGACTCCAAATTGTCCATAGGTATGAATGTGAGTGTGAATGGTTGTTTGTCTATATGGGCCTTGTGAATGGCTGCCGACCAGTCCAGGCTGTACCGCGCCTCTCGCCCAAAGACAGTTGGGATAGGCTCCAGCATTCCCGCGACCCTCGTGAGGATAAGAGGTAGAAAATGAATGAATGTTAACATTTGTGGCTTTCTGGAACGCATTAATTGAATATTCCATTTCTGGTGTGTAGGAGGCTACTTTTCTTTTTTTTTCTTTCTCACACAAGTAATGCAGCTAATTTGTGGCTAAAAACGACAACTTTTGTGGTTTTAGTTCCCATTACTTTTCTGGCAGGCTACTGTTTAATTCATGTTACACGCACTGTTCTTTTTTTCTCTGTAAGTTTAGTGGGTACAGTTATTATACCGGTGTGCTTTGTAGTCCAGAGATTATGTATATACAGTAAAGTCTCGTTATATCGATATTCTCGGGAGTTGGAAAAAATACAGATATAACCGGACTATCCATATATCCAATCCTGCGCCGAACTGCATTAAAAGTGGGCAATAATGCACTCGACATTGTTCTATAGTATAGACATTCTATAGTATAGAACAATGTCGAGCAGCTTAAATCAATCTTTGCTTAAGGATTTCAATACCAAAAAAGAACACGGCGAACGGCTGCTTCCAGTCAACTTTATTTTTCACACTTCCACCACCAGAGCACAGCACACACCGATTCCCGCACTTCCTGGTTCACAGGTCATGCTCAACCCGCCCCACATAGCTGGCCAAACACATGCCTGCAACAGAAGAACCAACGCCAGCATGTACATATGAAAAACAGTGATTATTGCAAGCGATAAAAAGATATCTGAATACAACACAATTAAATACATGTATTTGTACGCTTGTGTCTTCGTTGGAATAGGTGTGTATGCCAGTTGGTTCTTCTGTTGCAGGCATGTGTTTGGCCAGCTATGTGGGGCGGTTTGAGCATGACCTGTGAACCAGGAAGTGCGGGAATCGGTGTGTGTGCTGCGCTCTGGTGGTGGAAGTGTGAAAAATAAAGTTGACTGGAAGCAGCCGTTCGCCGTGTTCTTTTTTGGTATTGAAATCCTTAAGCAAAGATTGATTTAAGCTGCTTTTGTATCGATATAAGCAGACCAAATTGGCTGGCGGGAGATGAAAAGGGCATCGTAGTAACTGGATTATCATAATAACCGGGTATCGTACTAACGGAGCTAATTATATCATAAAAGACTAGAAATTTGCCGGGAAATGAAAATAGTATTGTAATAAGTAGTAATTCGTTATAACCGATATCGATATAACGAGACTTTACTGTATATGTATGTATATTATTTTTCATGTGAAAAAGCAGTCTATGTCTGGTGTAAAAGCAGTTTATTTTGGAAAAAAAATATCACAAGAATATATTTTGGTCCAAAAAGTCCATGAAACTGCTAAGCTGTGAGTGCTGAGTCACAAACATGCGGGCATCCACTGTACTGTTGGACACAAGCTGTTGTCTCTTGATTAAGCCATGTAGCATCCACTGTATATTGACTTGTTGTTTGATTCCAAATTTGTTGTTTTGCAGTTTTGTCAGAAATCAGAGAACCAATTCAGCCAGCCAAAAAACCAAAGTTCCAGCCCTTGGTGACAAAGGTATGTAACTCCATAAATATTCATGTGGTAATGATCTTTAGAAAAGTTGTCTGAGTTGGATAAAAATTTTTAATAGGCCGAAGTTTGCATAGTTTTGCTTGGTTTGGTCTTTGCTGTTGTATATGATGAGTGCAGCTACTCTGCACGAGGTGAAATGAGCCGATCATTCATTTACTCAATGTTCACCCTACAGTGGAGTTGTTGGTAGAGTGATGTGTGTGACGACGTCAGCGTGCGGGACTTTGGCTGTGCTAGCCGAGTGTTCTAGGAAGTTCGAGTGTGTACAATCGGATGATTATTCCCGATCGTCGATCAATATAAAAAGAGCAAATATCAGGAAATCTCTAAAAGAGATTATTTATGTTGAGATAATGCAAATAAAAAATATAAGAAATATATAAAAATAAGATATATGCAAATAAAATGGACCCCCAGTAGAGAACCTTGGGGCACCCCTTTGATCATGTCCAGTTGTCACACAGTTTAAAGGAGATTTTATAACTTGTCAAAATATTGGGGGTCATTCAAGTAAAAGTCAGACTTGGCTCTCTTATTAAGGGAATCACATTTATTTGTAATGTGACAAAACCTGAGCCAGCCTACTTGTGTCTTTGTTTGCTGGCCCAAGCAATCTTTCTTCTTCCAACTTCAGTGGAAAATCCATGGAAGATTTCGACTGTTCACACTAAATGCTAAATACTCCACTGAAAGTCAGCTAGCTCGTACATAAAAGTTGAGATGCAAATATTTGCAATATTTCTTTTGCATATGATATTAACCTTTGACTTTGGTAGCTTGGAGTTTCTCATAACTGCAATGGTACGATGATCCCTCAGGTCATAGGCAAGCACCCCTGTTTCTCTGTACTTGTCGGGTGCGTTTGTTAAGATTAAAGCAGATTAAGAAGGATTTTGTTTTTTTAGTATTGGACGCAGTTGAGGGCATTAATTGAATTTAATTTAGTGAGTCACAGACAACTTTAAGATAGAAGAAGTCAATTAACATTTAAATCAGACAATTTTTGATTGAATCCATACTTGGACAACATATATTTTTGTTAATATTTAATTGACTTAATCCTCGGCATGACGAGACACCAAATTCATTAGCACTAATGTTAAGCAGGGCCTGGATTCAGTTGATAGCAGGAGTAAACACGGTATTAAAATGTACCCTTTTGTATTGTAAGACGGCCATTGACTGCATTATTTCTCTTCACACTCAATAAGGGTGATTTCAGTAGGAATAAAACACAGTTTCAAACACAGAAATACATCACAAAGGAAGTTGGGTAAGATGATTTAAGAGTGGCTTAGAGGAGGACATCAATAACAGTAGTGACAATTCAATGCCAAAGGACCAGGTGACCAGGTGAGTCAGCGGTTGGTGGAACACTTGGTCAGGTACAGCACCACTATTGTGGGAAAACTAGTCCAGGAAGAAGCAGGACAACCAGGGATAGTGCTCGTGTTAAAATTATTGTTAAATTGTTTCACCAGCTACCCAGGCCAGATGAGTCCAGAGATCAAACAGGTGGATGGCCAATGGATGGCCAGCTAGCAAAGGCTCAGGCTGTAGCCAATGGGAGACCAAGCTGAGGCTAGCAGAAGACCAGGCAGCAGGAGGTGGCAGGCCAGGCTAAGCTAGCAGAGGTTTGTGCGGTAGGAGGTGGAAGACCAAGCTGAGGCACACAGAGGACCAAAAGGTCAGGCTAAGATAGCATAGGGGCTAGCATAGCTAGCATGTCTGTCACAACCACCCATCAAAGTCTGTGGGCGTGACCAAATGCAAATCTCATCCAATGATTGCTTGGTTGAAGCTCTGAAGTCAGAGAGCATACTCCAACTTTCTTGGGAGTTGGTGAGAAATATTTTAAACCTTGCAGACTATTTGGAAGCGGGAACTGCTGGCTCAGAGCCCGTAGCAGTAAAAACAGGAATTTATTCAAGTTGTTGGAATTATTTCTGCACTTTATCACCAATATACTGAACGGAGAGTAACTGAAAATTTAGAGGAAGTACCCCAGCACTTCTCCACCAAGGCTCATTTGGACGACACACACAAGGACCAGCCTTTGGCATTTAACATACCGAACCTAGTGGTTTTAGGCAAAGAAAGCATACATTTTGACTAATAATAGGTCAATGAAACACCGTAAGCGTGATACATAGCACCACCCAGT
Organism: Doryrhamphus excisus; assembly: GCF_037039965.1. Lineage (NCBI taxonomy): Eukaryota > Metazoa > Chordata > Actinopteri > Syngnathiformes > Syngnathidae > Doryrhamphus > Doryrhamphus excisus. Next base: position 7,630,630 of record NC_136374.1, read on the forward strand.
GTATCAGAATATGCATCGATGCCTGGCCTGGCCTATTATTCGTAAAAATATATGCCTATGTTATGTACCTTTGGCTAATTTATTTCTCTTTTTTCTAATGCTTAGATGTACAATATATTTATAACAGATAAATAATGTTTATCTTCACTGAAGATTAACTTTTCTGTTATCATTCTACCTGCTTCTTCCCCTCATCACTGTCAATAAATGGCTTTCTTGACACTTGACACCTACGTATACTTTGTCTTCAAACAGGGCACCGATTCTTCCGATGAAGAAACTCTGCATATAGACACAGAAGCCAAGCCAGAGATGAAATGTCGCAACTCAAAGGCCAAAAAAAAAGGTGGCAGCGCGGCTGGCATTCTTGACTTGCTGCAGGCCAGCAAGCAAGTGGGCGGGATTGACTACAGCACCAACAGGTAGACTCTCTCCCTCATCTGTTTTCTTGCTGCTGCTATTTTCATACACTTGTGCAATCATTCTATTGATGGCTGTATCAAGCTGTCACAAAGAAGCACACAAGTATTTTTGGTCTTTGCACCTACTGTTTTTCTCTCATTCAGACTGTGCAGACTAAATCTGCAATCTTTATTATGAGGGTGTAAACACCTCCAGCCACTGACTGTGTGACCACTGACACCTGTACCATCCCATACTGAAAAATATGGAAAATTGTAACTACCTTCCACATGGTTCCATTGTGTCCATATTTTATGGTGGGTTAGGCCAACATCCATTCAAGCATTGCCTCTAGTAGCGCTGTCTACTGGTGAATAAGGACAAATGCTATAATTCCATTCATGATCTTTAGATTCCCTTCATACTAAAGATACTAGCATCGAGTCATGTGTCCTCATGTGTCGTTGAATTAAAATAAAAACCTCAAGAATGTTTGCAGTGCTGTTCATCTTGGGGAAAAAAAGAATAAAAATTGGTGACTGATAAGCGTCCCAGGCCTGACCCTTAAACATTTGCCTGGTAGCACCACCTGAAACTTTCTGAAAACTGTTTCAAACATGATGTTTAATAGCAGTACTGTGTACCCACTTCAGTCTAATGCAGGGGTCTCAAACTCAATTTACCTGGGGGCCACTGGAGCTAGGGTCTGGGTAAAGCTGGGCCGCATCAGGTAAAAAAAAAAATGTATATATATATATAATAAAAATATAAATAAATATTAATTATATTAAATATTAATAAATATATTTATAATATAACAGTCTTCAATGCTTCTGCTATACCCTCCACTTTTTCAGTGTTTTGGTTCTTTGGAAAAGCTCTGATAAAACATTAAATTGTTATAAATTATGATAAATTAATGTTTATTTATTATTAAATAAATGGGCGGCACGGCGGTCTAGTGGTTAGTGCGCAGACCTCACAGCTAGGAGACCAGGGTTCAATTCCACCCTCGGGCATCTCTGTGTGGAGTTTGCATGTTCTCCCCGTGCATGCGTGGGTTTTCTCCGGGTACTCCGGTTTCCTCCCACATTCCAAAAACATGCTAGGTTAATTGGTGACTCCAAATTGTCCATAGGTATAAATGTGAGTGTGAATGGTTGTTTGTCTATATGTGCCCTGTGATTGGCTGGCCACCAGTCCAGGGTGTACCCCGCCTCTCGCCCAAAGACAGCTGGGATAGGCTCCAGCACCCTCGTGAGGAAAAAGTGGTAGAAAATGAATGAATGAATGAATTAAATAAATGTTTAATGATGATTTTTATTTTTCGACACAAAATAAGATGTAAATATAAATAAGCAAATCAAAAAACAAATTAAACAAATTAATTTTTATTTATTATTAAATTATTAAATAAAGGTTTAATGTTAATTTTTATTTTTCAACACAGAATAAGATGGAAAAATAAATAAGCAAATCAAAAAACAAATGAAACAAATTAACAAATGAAACTTTCATATCAAGGCAAGGGCCTCAAACTAGCGTCCCCGCAGGCCGTGAGTTTGAGACCCCTGTTCTAATGCAAACCAATCCATTAAGAGATCACAGGCTGATTAAGCCATCAGGGTCACATCGTATGGAAAAAGCAGACACCCAATCCTGCAGCCACCAAACCAGATCCCCTCAACTCCCTGGATACACCCAGTAAATTCTGGCTGACTCATTGCCATTAATGTGGACCACAGGCAGTGAACTGCCCAAATAAGGCAGTCCGGTACCTGGTTGGGCCATCTCCCACGCAAGTCTACCATAGATGAACTCCTCCTAGACAATTGGATGGAACTTGGCAAATCTAAATCAACCCACCGTGAAACATTTGAAGACGATTGGAGCATGTGGAAAGTAGTTATGACAGTTGGGGTGTGACACTGGTGTCATGGTTTAGCAACCTTTAGCAACCTTTGGAATTCCAAGCCTTTCTGACATACAGTATTTGCCACCTTCACTCAAGTTGGGACTGCTGTGTAATAACGATGTTGTCTATTTCTCATTTACACATTTTCAGTCAACCACCAGCATCTCCCAGCACACAGGAAGCCATCCAGGGCATGCTGTCTATGGCCAACCTGTCATCGTCAGACAGCTTGCAGCAGCCATGGAGCAACAATCAGTCCAGAAACAATAGTCAGTCAAAGAGCATCTTGCACAGCTTGCAGACCAGCAAGAAGACCAGCGGGGGCGTCGGCATCGGTGGCAGCAGCAACAGCAAACAGCCCACAAAGCGGCTCTTTAAGAAACCCCAGAAAAGCAGCAGTATTGAGAGCCTTGATTATGATGATGACCAAGATCACATGGATGCCTGCTTTAAGGACTCCGATTATGGTAAAGGACCAAAGCAAAACAAGTCCTTTTGAATTTTTAATTCATGTGTTCATTGCTGATGCTTCAGTACAATTTAATTTAATTTGCCTTTATGCTGTTTCAGCATGGTGGAACACTATTTGCACTTATACGTACATACACATAATTAAAAACAATAATACTTTTAAAAACAGAAAATTAATTAAAAAGACAATAAAGCATGATGTACAATAATGCCTACTCAGCCAAAAGTGTATGCACTGGAACGTAATACATTGTGTTGGCTGGCTCTGAGTGGAGTGTAAAATGAAGTTATGCCGCAGTGCATACACTTGATGAAATGAATAAATGTTATTTATTGAACACAAGTAATCTTACACATTCTCCTAATTGGTATTGGATTGGAGGGCAATTGGCATCTGATTTCCTTACCTCTACTTAGTATATAGTATACACATAGTAGAAATTGTGTGTATATTTTACAAATAATGGCCTCCACTGCAAGTCATTTTACAGGATGCAATAATACTTCATATCAGAAACACTCAATAAATAAGATCCGTGCAGGTGCAGTGTGTCTTAAATATAAGTAGTTTAAAGGAAAACTGCAAGGAGGGTAAACATCGTGTCCTGGGAATGCCACGAGGATTTGGCTGTAGACCAGGAAGTCTGTTTTCCCAACTGAATACTTTTGAAAGACTTGTACATCTGTCCATGGATGCAGTTACTGTCCTTGTGGGGGGTCTTGACACCCGTCGACCACCACCAAACTTGAACCCTAGTTGTGCATCATCTTGTCATGATTCCAAAGTAGCATATTACATTTTGTTTCTTCACAGTTTATCCCTCATTGGAGTCTGAGGAGGATAATCCGGTTTTCAAATCAAGATCAAAAAAACGGAAAAGCAGCGACGACATTCCATACAGCCCGACAGGTTATTAAAGTCCAAATGAATTTTATACCTCTGTGAGTTATGTAGATGAAAAGTCTTTGTTTTAACTTTCCCGCAGCTCGTGTAGGACCCTCAGTTCCTCGACAGGAAAGGCCCGCAAGAGACGGAGCGCGAGTAGCCTCCATAGAAACAGGCCTGGCCGCTGCTGCGGCAAAGCTTTCTCACCAGGTATGTTCATTCAGGGACAATTCATATTTTTTTCCAAATCAAGTCAATAAAGAAATTTCCCTATAGGAAGAGCAACAAAAAACAAAGAAAAAAAAACTGACCAAAAAGAAGACCGTCATAGAGGAGCCGCTGAAGATCTCTCAGGATAGTAGCTCACCAGACCACAATCTGGACTCCCAGGATGGCAGCCTCACAGACCATGAGTTCAACACTGGAACAGTCAAATCCCCAGTCGGGCCGCAGCCCATGGCGCCGGGGGTTTTTCTCAGCCAAAGGCGACCGTCCATGTCGTCTCCTAACAGCAACACCACAAGCACCAACAGCAACACCACAGCAAAGGCCGATCGTGGAGCTTCTGCAGATGCCAAAGGTCAGTCACCTTCATAAGGGGTACTCACGATGTGATCCCAAAACCTACAAATATGATAATATCATCTTGTACGTGTGAATGAATTATACCGCCACTATTTGAAAAGTAGAATTTGTATACAATCGTCCCTCATTTCTCAGGGTCCATTGGTTCCAGAGGCCACCGTGTCAGGTGAATTTTCGTGAAGTAGGAATTCTTGTCTATGAATCACATACTTAGGTCGCCAGAGTACAGAAAACCTGTCTACAAAGTCTTTTTAACATTATTAGCGCCCTCTAGAAATTAAATAACACCCATATAGCAAACTTTAAATACCTATTACACCATGTAGTAGATATAACTACAGAAAATGCTCAGTTTAAGACATAAATAAGTGTCGTGCTTGTGTGTGTTGGAATAAATGTGGGGAACAGGAAGTGGCGTCAGGAGTTCAGTAGCCCGTGTTATTATATTATTAAGGTACCTTGTGCCTGTAGTAAGATCATTCAAGCCTTGCAATAAAGGCCATCGAGTCTGGTGCTTGTGTGTCTTGCCAAACATTACAGTAACATTGCTGGCACCTAGTGACCAGTGTAGAATATTACATATTATCACATTTTTGAATGCATCTTTGGAATGCCTTATATTTGTATTTTACTTCATTTTGCCATTTCTATACTTAAAAACGCTTCCTTTGGTAAATAATGCTTAAATATGCACAGTTATTGACCAATAATAGGTTGCATTCAACCATGAAACAGCATGAAAACCCGTGGTGGTCGAGTGAAACAGCGAAATTCCAACCGCAAAGTGGTGAGGGACGACTGTACACTATACAGTAGAGGGAATTAAGTATTGGAGTAATTATGTCATATTAACCCTGAAACAAAGATATGAACTCTTGTGGTTTTATGGTAAAATGCAGAAATAAACATGAAAAAAAAGGTTATGAATAGGATTGGGTATCTCAAGGGTGTCTCAAGCATCGATGGGAACCGGGACTAACAATCTAATTCTCCCAGGATCATTAAAAAGGTTTTATTTGGGTTCCTTGTTTTGATGCCCACTTTCCCGACCGGAAGAAATAGAATGAAGAAGCTGGCAACCAATAGGAAAGTGGCTTAACTTCAGAAAAACGAGCGGTGGGCTCAGTGGGCTCACAACTCTGGTTAGCGCCCTCATTTAAACCATACAAACTTTTATGACCCTGGGGCTGTGTGGTGGTAAAGTGGTTAGTGCGTAGATCCGGGTTCAATTCCACCCTCGGCCATCTCTGTGTGGAGTTTGCATGTTCTCCCCGTGCATGCGTGGGTTTTCTCCGGGTACTCCGGTTTCCTCCCACATTCCAAAAACATGCTAGGTTAATTGGAGACTCCAAATTGTCCATAGGTATGAATGTGAGTGTGAATGGTTGTTTATCTATATGTGCCCTGTGATTGGCACCCCCTGCGACCCTTGTGGGGATAAGCGGTAGAAAATGAATGAATGAATGAACTTTTAGGACCCTGCCTTTTAAAAACTTCGTAATCGAGAAGCATTAGGAATGGGAATCAGAACCAGAATCATTCGAATTTAACCCTTTACAGGGCACTCACTGAAATACTTAGAAATTTAAAAATTCAATCCTTCAGTGTTATTGGGGGCGATAAGAACACATTTTTTCTCTTTTTACTTTTTAAAAAAGTTTCAGGTTTTGGGTGCAAATCAAGTTTGGGTTGAGAGTGTCGGGCCCCAAGCTTCAGAAAATTGCAATTTCCGACTTCTGAATGAAGAAGGAAGTTTGATACTCTCTGGCTCACTCCTGATTGATCACATGATGTCACTTCCTGTGACATTGTCTGATCTTGGCTGATTGGCATGAAAAAGTCACATGACTTGCTGAGACATGGGGAAACCCTGTTTTTTTAAGTTACCATATATGGTTACTTGCCCTATAAAGGGTTAAACGATTGCCAACCCTAGTTATGAATAAATTCTTCCTTGATTGAGTGAAGTAAGTGTTTGATCCCCTACCAACTGTTGCAATAACTGCAGTTGGTCAAGTACGTTAAAGGATGTACAATATGTGCATGTTTTTTGGTAGTAAATACACTTGGATGGAATTCACACTTTTAGTTTTCATCCTTGCATTAGACGGGGGGTCTCAAACTGGAGGTAGAGCCTGGAATGAGGGTGGACCCCATCAAATATTCAGTCCAGAATAAGTTTCAAGTGCCTAACTCATCATCATTAGCGATGCTTCGATCAGGGGTGCAATCAGCCGATACAGATTTGATGTTCAGATGTTATGATGTCATGAATGATGAATTGAATTGAAATCCGCTCGAAAACTGTCACTGAGATTTTTGTCCGAAAAGGTTCCATCCCCTAGGTTGTGTCTCACGGATTGTCTTGTTGTGTCCACAGCTAAGAGGCTAAAGAAAGGCATGGCCACCGCCAAACAGAGACTCGGAAAGATCTTAAAGATTCATCGAAATGGCAAACTCCTCCTGTAGCATGACGCCAACTGTAGGACTGGGAAGTCCTGAACCTCTTTTCAGGACTCGAGAAAACATTTTTCAATTTCCAAGACCGACATCACGCAAAATAGGTTTTTGCCTGTCCTTGGACTTTTTCAGCGACTAAAGTGTACATAACCTACTATAAATATTTTTAATAGAACGTGTCTCCATTGGACTACATCAGTTTGTCAGGGAAAGGCTCCAAACTGCAGCAGTCATTCCAGGATTTCACAAAGTATCCTTTGCATGTCTTCACTTTGCATGTGTGCTGGCTTTGGGGGGTTTTACGGAATCATTTTGCCGGATGCAGCTTCATCATTGCCTCGCTCATCAGCCACAAGGTGAACAAACTTAGCGCATGAATACACTTTTCTAGTCATCCTGATGTGGTAGGACTTGAGTTTGCAAAGCACTATCACGGTTAATGTTTATTTATTTCTTACTGCGTATGAATGGATAAGAGAGTAGGACGTCAGGAAAAACGTGTAAAGCACAAAGTCAACAAGGAGTATTACTGCATCGCAAACAGTATACTGTGTGGCATTATGGACTTTGGAGTGCAGTCCATGGGAAAAAGAAAGACATAGGATGTTGATACATGAGGATTTTTCCTAGCTTCTGTTGCTTTCACAGGCAGCATCCAAATCCTAAAGCCATCTGCGTTTTTTTTACTTTTCACATCATATAGAATGTAGCTTGTACATAGCCTTTCAATACCTACTTTTTCTAGCATTTTCTATCAAGGCTTCAAGTGTATACACACATACACACACACACACACAAACACACACACTTGTGCATCTGAGTGAATTTCAATGTTTTCAAATGTATTTCAGTAGTTCAACACAGAAAGTGAAACTACAATATTTTACATACAGTATAATCTATAGATTGGTTTACACACACATGGTCATTCATTCTTAAATGGGACCTGTTATGCTCATTCTGGCACTTTGTATTGACTTATGGATTCCTATAGAGCAGCTCCACACAATAACCAGCACAGAAAGTTTCTAGATCTTCCAGATTCTGCGCTTCCCACCCAAACAGTCTTATTTCATTTACTCCAACCCCCTGCCGTCCTCCAGGTACACCCCCTCCACTGTGATTGGTCACACTCCCAAGTGCTCCCGAGGACTTCTGGATACATAGCTTAGCGTTTACAGAGTGCAAGAAATCTGCAGCCAAATGCACACATCTCGTTATCTGATCTTACAGATTTAGCACTTCTTTCTGCAGTGTTTCCATGGATTTCCCGTTTCCCACCCAAACAGTCTTATTTCATTTACTCCACCCCTTGCCCTCCTCCAGGTACACCCCCTCCCATGTGCTCCCAAGGACTTCTGGATACATAGCTTAGTGTTTACAAAGTGCAGGAAATCTGCAGCCAAATGCGCAAATCTCGTTATCTGATTCTTTGGCATAGGGAATACAACATTCTAACTACATTTATAGGTCAGAAAAGTGGGAAAAGCATAATAGGTCCCCTTTAATTATTCATGACCCATTAATAATCTCATGAAATGTGACAAATTGCCAACAAGTTGGAATATTGAAAATGAAATGAAATCAACTTGCAAAAGCTTGCATTGCCTTTAAGTAGATCGCTTTGTCTACATTGAACTCCTGAAATCAAACACATTTTGCACCATAGTCTCATTGATTGAGATGCGCTTATAAACAGTATACACGTGCGTGTGTGTGTGTGTGTGTGTGTGTGTGTGGTGTGCGCACAGGGTGTCCCTAGACTCTGGACATTTAATGTACACTACATACAGTAATATAAATACATACAAAAACCTTAAATACATAAAAAAATGAATACAAGTTTAAATATATATAGTAGTATCATTACTACTATTAATTACCAATACAAATATTTAGATTTATGTACATGATTATTGGTATTTGACATATTAATTACATATGAAATATTTTGTAAGTAAATATATATTCAATATTTTAATATAGTTGTTGTTTAATAGTTTTACCTACGTGTCCAGACTTTATGGCAAGCCAATATATACTGTACATACTGTATGTGTATCCAGAAAGGATTCATCACAGCACTTTTCCTACATTTTGTTACAGAGCTATCCCAAAATTGATAATATTTTCACACAACAACCGAAAATTTACTTTCAAAAGTATTAAAAGTAAAAAATAAAATAAAACCCCACAATATTAACATCCTTTGCCATGCAGATGAAAGTGTAGCATCCAGGTGCTAGGATAAGGAAGTAAGCCTGGATATTTGGTTATCCTGGCTCAACTTATCCATGATCAGCTTGCACAAAAGTGGGATAGTGGAAAATGGAATATGTTCTGACATGGAGTTACCATGGATATTTATTCTGTGCTCCAAGCCAGGCTAAGGCCCAGGATCTATTTCATCTCATCCCTTATCTCAATCATTAGTCACCATAAATGGAAAAACCAATAACGAACCCACAACACTTTGTCCCATTCAACTACAACCACTGTCATTATTTGTTATCATTCATTTCAATCAGCTCCGCTTAATCATTTATCCTGGATGTCTGAATCCTACTTCTGTTTCCACTGATCGTTATTGACATCTGTTTACAGCTTCATTGGAATCCACCTGTTGGCATATAAATATTAGGTAAATAAATTTTAAAAAGTGCTTCTCTTTTAAGAAAAATATCATATCTACAACACAATAAATTTGTAATATTATGACGAAAGAAAGAAAAAAAAAGATTCCCCAAAATATAGAAAAAAACTGTCAATATAATTATATTTTGTTTCTACATATTTTTATGAAGTTTGATGAAAAAAATGACATTTTTGAATACGGCTCTAATATAACAGAATGGACAAGTGAACACTGAATATTTCTGGATGAATTGTATGTACAGTATGTACACACACACACATACACACACACACAGGATGAGGTTATTTTTGTTGTGTTGGGATTCCTGGTGTTGCCTGGAAAACAACTGAAGAAATGCTTTTAATTGATTTGTTCTATGGCCTTACATACATTGTGGTTCTGTCTGAACAAGAGATGAAGCTTTGAGGTAAAACTATATACATATATATGTACTCTATATATACTGTATATATATATATATATATATATACAGTATATAAAAAGTAGGAAAAAAAGTCTTAAAGTTTCTATGACCAGCCTCTTGTTCAAGTTGTAGTCTCCAGGAGGGTTTGAGAATGATTTAATTAGCACCTTGTGAAGTGTTTCCGTGTCAGTGATGTAATTTATTAATGTTTGTAGCTTTTTATACTGAAACGACTGAAGAGGGTTTGGGGTTTTTTTTCTAATGTTTCATCAACTTGTGGAGTTTCTTTTCTTTTCTTTTTAAGGTGTGCTGCAAAGTGGAACCATGTGTCCGTCCCCCACCACTCTTGTCTTGCTATCAGTGTCATATTATTGTTATTATTTTGCAATACCGTCGTTATAAACATCAATACCTTCTGTCGTTTTGCTACGGTCAACACATTTTCCCTTTTTTTTTTTTTTTTTGTGCTGCGCTGTACAGCAGCAGTGATGACATCACAGATGTACTGTGAGAATATCATGTCACCGTTTCATTTGTACAAAATTGTGTTTTTTATTTTGGCCTCCCGTCTTATTAAAGGCATTCGCTGTGACAGGCAGCGAATGGTATCTGTTGTAGCCGTCTTCCCTTACTGTTATTTACAGTAGTAGTATTTACAAATCCTTTTCAACCTGAATATATATTTTTCTGTATTTAGACGATTCTTTTTGAGATCATGTCTGGCTTTTTTAAAAATGTTTCATTCAGAGGAACAAACATATTGTCGTTGAATGATATGCTTGTCCGCTTTGTTTACATTTGCAATACAGTTACTGTGGAAAAACCTTTCTTGTGATGATGTCTTCCTCTCCCACTCACAACGTGACCAACTAAAATCATGCCTTGCAGCAAAAATATCTAATAGTGAGGACGAGAGGCATAGAGAACGGATGGATGACATGTATGTATATTATATTTTCACATCTTCACTTAGAATTGTACAGTGTCCCTGAAATAATGTTCTTAATTTAATGCATTCATGATATTTGCATTCATATTATTGTACATAAAATGTTTTTTAAACTTTTTTATTATTTATGTTTTTAACAATTATTTTGTTTATTTATAATCATATTTTTTGGTTTAAGGCATGTATGTTATGGTTTCATATGATATTTCCAGACTTTAGGGACAAATAAATGTGGCCCATACATTTCCCATGAAGGTTTTTTGAAATAAAATGTATTCCTAACAACTACAGAACTGTACAGAAGAAACACAATTTCCCTCACGGATACGGACAATTGGGCGGCACGGCGGTTGAGTGGTTAGCGCACAGACCTAACAGCTAGGAGACCAGGGTTCAATTCCACCCTCGGCCATCTCTGTGTGGAGTTTGCATGTGGGTTTTTTCCGGGTACTCCGGTTTCCTCCCACATTCTGAAAATGTGGTTAATGCTAGGTTAATTGGCGACTCCAAATTGTCCATAGGTATGAATGTGAGTGTGAATGGTTGTTTGTCTATATGTGCCCTGTGATTGGCTGGCCACCAGTCCAGGGTGTACCCCGCCTCTCGCCCCAAGACAGGTGGGATAGGCTCCAGCACCCCCCGCGACCCTCGTGAGGATAAGCGGTAGAAAATGAATGAATGAATACAGACAATTGACAGCTGTAGTCGTTTCATACTCGTCATCTGCAAAAATGCAACATTATGCAAAAAACAAATGACCTTGACAGATCACTTACACACATACACAGTAGACATACAGTGCATCCGGAAAGTATTCACAGCGCTTCACTTTTTCTACATTTTGTCATGTTACAGCCTCATTCCAAACTGAATTAAATTAATCTCTTACCTCAAAATTCTACACAAAATACTCCATTATGACAATGTGAAAAGAGTTTTTTTTTGACATGTTTTGAATTTATTAAAAATAGAAAACAAAAAAATCACATTTACATAAGTATTCACAGCCTTTGCCATGAAGCTCAAAATTGAGCTCAGGTGCATCTTTTTTCCACTGATCATCCTTGAGATCTTTCTACAGCTTAATTGGAGTCCACCTGCAGTAAATTCAGTTGATTGGACATGATTTGGATATATAACTGTCTATATAAGGTCCCACAGTTGACTGTGCATGTCAGAGCACAAACACCAAGCATGAAGTCAAAAGAACTGTCTGTAGACCTGCGAGACAGGATTGTCTTGAGGCACAAATCTGGGGAAGGATACAGAAACATTTCTGCTGCTTTGGAGGTCCCAATGAGCACAGTGGCCTCCATTATTCGACTAGTCAGGATAGAAGGAAAAATGAATGCAGCAATATTTTCATCCAGGATATCTCTATATATTGCTGCATTCATTTTCCTTCTATCCTGACTAGTCTGCCAGTTCCTGCTGCTGAAAAACATCCCCACAGCATGATGCTGCCACCACCATGCTTCACTGTAGGGATGGTATTGGCCTGGTGATGAGCAGTGCCTGGTTTCCTCCAAACATGGCGCCTGGCATTCACACCAAGGAGTTCAATCTTTGTCTCATCAGACCAGAGAATTTTGTTTCTCATGGTCTGAGAGTCATTCAAATTCAAAAGTATTTCTCACGTTCTTTATCAAAATGCTGCCACTTGCAACTTTCTTTAGCTCCATTTTTGCAGCCGTGATCAAAAGAAAAGCAGATTTGCTGTAAGAAACACTAACGGCTTCAATAAGTATAACTCATGGCAAAACACTATTGTTGTGGAACTCTTAATCGTGCCCATCTACCAATAATGAACATTACTACAAATTAAATACTGTAATCATTCACACTCTGTAAACTCTTTTTAAAAGATACCTTGTCAATTATGACACAATCCTCACTTTTTCCAACTTGGGCCGCATAAATGTCCAAGCCATGTAGATATGCAAAGATTTTGCAAAGCTTTGTGTTATTAATGACTGAACATATTCTTATTATAAACCTATTTTATGATTCCATCATTATACAGCACGTTGGTCAAAAGCAGTGGATAAATGATCTTAAAGGGACCTTTTCCTGTTCTCAGTGAAGGCCTCGCTGGTGGGATAATATCACTGCTTGTAAGTGCTGTTACAGAAATGCACTAAGCATAACTCTTAAATCAGTTCATGAATTTAGTTAATAAATAATTTATTTCATTGAAGCTTAAAACGGGTTAAAAGGTTGTACATTATTATAATGAAATGACAAATAAGTTAATTAATTTATTGTGTATGTTTTCGTTGTTCCCATGGCGGAACTAAAGATTCTTGTTTGTGCTGCTAAGTGGCAGCATTAATTGAAGGACAAAGGAGGAAGTTATAAACGCACAGCACGTCATTTGCACGTACTGTCTAAGTGAGAAGCTAACAGTCATATGGATTTCCAAGACTTTAAGGACCTCTTTTCACGACCAGCAGCCAACGAGGTACATTTTTCGAGTTGTTAATTAGTCTCATGATATTAAGTTTCATTTGCATATGTTTGATATGACGGGATAATTTTGTGACATGTACCGTTTGTATCTGGTTGAATGCAGTTCTCACGGCGTGAAGGCAAGGATGTATGAGAAACAAGCTCATATATTAAACGGCCGTTTCAAAGAACCGACCTGTGTCTGTTGTCGTGGAGAGAGCTACACTGTTTATTGGCTAGACCACATCAATGACATGTTTGATGGTGGTTTCTCACTAAAGAAGAAAACAGTACCATGTGGTGCCGCTAGGTGGCTGTAGTTACATTTACTAGCTATATGAGCCGACAGTAATGAGTGGTTTGGTGATTTTGCCTTTAATTTGGACTTCAGGTGATATTACCAAATTTAGAGGTGAATGCATACAAGCCAAATTTGACAGCACTTCAAGTTAAATCAGAGCTAAAATGCAGCATGCGTTTATTCTACATCTTTATTCTCTTCTTCTTGCCCTCCTACATCCGAATTCCTACATCCTACATCCCTTGTCTGCATCATGAAGGCAAGAAGCTGCCTGCTTTTAAGCGTTCTATGCTGGTGTGTTGGCAGGACCGCAGTTTTGGAAGGCAAAAAGGTCTCCGCCCATCAAGGAAACCACTGTCATGAGTGAGTGGACAGCCCACCCATTAGAGGGTAAATGAATATGAGCGAGATCAAGGCTTGTTTTATCCACTGACTGCTCACAAGGATGGCCACAAGTCTTGACTGTCACGGTTCGGCGGTGGAGGTAAAGACAGGTGGACCCAAATGCAGCCGAGCAAGGCGAGGCAGATGTGCACTCAAGCTCAAAGTAAATATTTATTTCAAAAAACAACAATGCTGGTAAAACCCAGGATGGAAATCACAGAAAGAGACACACGAAAATTTGCGAGCACCAAAATAGATGCGAGTCAAGACATCCAAGGCTATTTGAATCAGGTGATAAGCATATGGAGGTCTTGTTTTGGAGTTTTAGGAGAGCTCTCACATCAACCAGATAATCATGGTAATGGTTTACTTTAACACATTCAAAGTTCCACATGTCCAAAAGGACATTCCCCACAACGAAAATGCCCAGGTTATGACAATCAAGCATAACTGACATATTTCATATTTCCTCGACATACTGGCTTTAATTATTATTTAAAATGGGATGTCTGACTTGGATTCTTAGGTTTCACATTGGTCCATAAAGTGACTCCTTTAAAGAAACACAGTTTAGTCCTGTATCTTGTTTTTTTTAATTGTCTCCCTCCCTTCTATAACTTCTAACTGCTTTCTGTTGTTTCAACTCTTTTTTGAATATTGATTGTCAGCGTTTTTTTAATAAGGTCTCAGCATAATTTGCCAAGTACAGCGCTATACTATACTCATTCATTACATTTTAACAATTTCAATGGATTTTTAAAAATGTATTGCTGTTTATTATTCCCCAATTAGCCTTCATATTATTTCTATTTTATTTTCATAAATGACCATAATATTCCTATTGTGATTCCTTATTATCCATAAAATTCTTACACCTGTCTTTCTTAGCCGCTATGCTACTGTATGTTATCTATGAGACGCTCAGTTAAAGTGGCAGCTTTCGACCAGATGGTGGCGGTAATGTGTCAGTCGGTTGTTTATAACAATCACAACAGAAGATCAGAAGAAGACATTCAACTACAACTAGCAATGAAGTTTTTTAAACGAAAAAATGAAGGCAAAAATGGTGCCAGTCCCCCCAAAAGACGACATTTTTACGTAAATACAATCCTGACTTCATCGAGAATGGCTTATTATCACTACCTTTTTTATTGATTGATTGATTTTTAAAATTTTGCATTAATAATTATTTATTAATAAGCCTCATCATAAAATTTTTCTTGCTTGATTTGTTCCATGACTTATTAGTAAAAGTTAAGATAAAATTAATAAAAATCTTGATGGTCACATTTTATCATGTCACTATTCATTAAGCTTTATTCAGGTTTTAGCTTGTTAGTATCGCGCTCTACCTGTTGAACTATTTCGTGTTGGTTCTCTCTATTTCCTGTTTTATTTTTGCAAGCACTTCCTGTTTTTTACTGTTTGCAGTCACCTTTATTTCTTTTCCATGGAAGCTGCAAGTCCCAGCTGGTGGCGATTGGTAATTAGTTAGCTTCTTCAGGAGTGTGTGGTTTGTCTCATTTGCTGGTTCATTGTGAATGTTTGGCTGTGGACGAATGTCTGCTTATATGTTTTGATGCTATCTGCTACACTATCTATTTTTTGTTCTATTCTCGTCCTATTCTGAGTTGCTGCAACTACTTGTGGTTGTATTAAAGACGTTTTACCCTCATTACACTCCTGTGTCAACATCTCGGCGTCACTACCGTGACTAAACGTGACAGTTAGCTTACTAAACTGTGAGTGGTTTTGATTTATTAATGAAAACAAATTAATAATATCAATCAAATTTATACAGTGTTAATATTTAATGGGCCCTGGGCCACTCTACACTGAAAAACATTGGGCCTCAACGTCAAAAAGGTTAAGAACGCCTGGTCTAGAGCATTTTTTTTAAAAGTCCTCCTTAGTCCACAGTGTCATAAATCTATTAATGTATCATAAGACATATTGACATCACGTACGTACACTACCAATACTTTCAATCCGTTACATCAAGGCTACATTTTCTAGTTCTTTGTCATCTCTTATCATCCTGGCCCCTGACTCTTGTTGTTCTGTTATCTATACATTGCCATTTCAGGTCCATGTTTTCATCATTTTTTCTGTTAAATGTTGGTTTAACTATACATAAGTACCTTTCAGTTTCTGTACAAAAGA
The DNA here is from genome assembly GCF_037039965.1 of Doryrhamphus excisus. Taxonomy (NCBI): domain Eukaryota; kingdom Metazoa; phylum Chordata; class Actinopteri; order Syngnathiformes; family Syngnathidae; genus Doryrhamphus; species Doryrhamphus excisus. The sequence goes on from NC_136374.1 coordinate 7,646,653, forward strand.
CTCTTTGGTGATACCTTTTCTGTTTTGGTTCATTTTAAGTTGACGTGTATGAAAATGTAGCTCAGAATTACTACGCTGGTTGGGCACCTGAACGTGTCACTTCGGAGCCCAGCTTCGGGAGTTGTTGTATCCACACGGACTTTGGGTTGATGCTATAAATAGCCGTGTGCGTCTATAAACGTGAGTAACTTGCTTATTTTCACTTGTTTTAATGTTCCATGCTGTTTGGTCCACATTATGGTGTTGTATATTGTCGTGTGCTTTGCCACCTAACCACCAAGCTGGTTGCTAACTGCCTGGCTACTTAGCCTCGTTAGCTTTGCCACTAGCTGTGTTGTTGTTCAATTGTGTGCATGTTGCTAACTAATGTGTATTGTAGCAGGCATTGTGCTTATGCTTAGTATCATTGTAGTCACTGTTTAGTGTTTATTTACAATGCTAGTGTTTATGCTCTCTAGCATTGTTTTTGTGTGCTTGTTGTTCAGAAATCCCACTAGTTGTTGCTGCAATGTCATCAGTTCTTCCTGCTGTGCATCTTCTGATGTCTCCAAGTTGGCAGTAGCTCCAGCATTGGCCAGGTTGGATGGGGAATTTCTAGTGTTTTATAGTATTTATAATACTGTAAATAAATAGTACAATTAATAGAAATAAACAAGTATTTTGTTTCTTGAAATGGCTCATCTTAGTGCTTTGTTTGAGTTCCTTGCTCAATCCGTTCCACATGCTGTGGGTTATTGGCCTTGTTGTTGTTATCACAGCGATGCAGTGTGACATGAATGTGTATCTTACTTAGAAATACATATGCATGTGAATGCACCGTTGGAACTATTTGTCTGAGTGTCATAGGAGGAGCTCCCCAAGCACACCTGCAGTTAATTACCCTGGGACTACTTGAGCTGTGCAATGTGGCCTGCTTGTTGCCAGATTGTCATTGTACCTTGCTTGTCTCCTATGCATCCCTGCCTTGTGTTACCTTGTCTTGCTTTCTGGTCAACCCCGTGTTGTGTTTGTGAGGACCTCCGGCAGCGGTTAGTTTCACCTCACCTGCTTGGTGTTCAGCAGCGCTTTTTGTTCACTTCTTGTTCCCCATGGCTTGGTCTGGTGTGTTTTTCTTAGTTTGTTCCTCACTCGTGAGTGACTTTTGGTTACGATAAACTTTGTGACACCTGCCTCGTGAGGAAAAGCGGTAGAAAATGAATGAATGTACTTTTCCCTACTGTGGACACATTTATTTGACCCCTTTTATTTTTGAACATTTGTCATTTGGAAGTTTCAGACCGGCCAATTCCTGACACAAAAGTCATCATTTTAACTACAGCAAAGCATTCTTGGCAATGCCTAATCTCACGGATTGTGATGTTTTTGTGATGATATAAAATACTGTATTTTTAGCCAGATTATGGAGAGAATGATGAAGAGGTGGTCGATCAACAATGGCTTTATTGAAACAAACAACTATGCCAAAACATCAATAGTTGTATAACCGCAGACTATTAGAAAGTACAAATTTCAGGCATGAATGAATGGACACAAAAAATGTATGTTTCCCCCATTGGGGGTTATGTCTAATTCGGCCCACAACCTAAAGTAGGCTTTGAGTTTTGGCCCCCGGTGCAATTGAGTTAGACACCCCTGGTATAACCCATTAAGAAGAAGCATTCAAATTGAATTGCAATGTAGTATTATACATTGGTCACTAGATTTAAGTATGTGTTAGGGTCAGAATTGATTGCCAGAAGAACAGGCTTTTATTGCAGGTTTAATTTATCTCACAACTGGCCCGATAATAATAACAAAAAATAATAATCACAACATTAACATGGGCTAACACTCAATTTCACCCCCCGACGTCCCTTCCTGTCCACCGCCCATTCTGCTCCCCTTCTAGCTCTGGAACACATCTACAGCAACACAAGTTTTATTTACTGTATATCTATTGGGTAATAAGAGTGTAAAGGTGACTTTATGGGTGTTACTCATATTCAGAAGACTCTAATAATGTTAAAAAATATATTTTGAAGATTGTAAAAAGGTTTTCTATGTTCAAACTGACATAACAAAAGAACTGGTGGTGAAGGTGTAGCAGTGGTGTGCCTGTGTTTCCATGCAGTAATAAAAGAAGGAAAGTGTTGTCTCAGGTCATGCTTTGCACAATGTCAATGTTTACCGGAGTATTTTCAAGCCACTCCAAGTGATAGCACGCATCAACAAGCATCCTAAATGTCTGCACAAATGCAAACGCTCACTTAATCCTCTGGAGATCCCTTTTTTAACAAGGTGCTGAAGTCACTTAACCTTGGAATAAACAAACATTTGCTGCATTTCCTGGACTGAGTTAGCAAAACAACGTGCATGCACAATGCATCTTGGCAGGAGAGCGTCCAGAGCTGCTGTGTGGTCATCTGTGGGTAATTATTCATCATTGCAGACGGGAATTCCACTGACATGCTGCGCTGATGAAACAACCCAAACAAGTGGGACTTATTTTCTAGCCTCTGCTTTTCCTCAAAAGCCAGATTGCCTGAGAGATTGCTTTTCTCTGGGCTGTGTAAAAGATAGCGGCTAAATCATTAGGACTCATTCATTGCCATGTGCCACTCTGCAGCTCAGGTTCCTCCGACCTCAGGGTCAAGCGGCTGAGCGCTCCCTGACCTCCAGCACTTCCTCCAAATATTAACAGGCTAGTTATGTCGTCAAAAGCCCTGATATAGAACATTGGTTCATTTAGATAATAGTCAGGTGGAGCAGGGAGGCTCGCTGATGGCCACCAGATGGCTCTACCTTAAAGGGAAGAGTATGCTCACATTATAGAATGCTTTCCTTTTAACCCATGGGGTCTCCATCTCACTGCCAGTGGGACCACATTTTTGGGCCCTCTACTTAACATCAAAGTGTAGTGCTAGTGTCCTGGGGGGGTTTATATTAATGTTATATGTAGAAATCTTGAATTCCACTTGCTTAAGGAAGGCAGCTCTTAAAAGTGGGCAAGGAATAGCCAATATTGAACTCACAGTGAAATGAGCGGGGAGAGGAGGTCGTGAGACAGAACACCGACTCCAATGTTAGCAATTGAATATTTTCCACTCTGGTTTGGGACGCGGCCATCAGACATTCGGATAACATGCCTAGCAGAGCTGTGTTTCATGATCAGATTTCAATACTGGGCAAGCCACTTTTGCACCTTGTCCTCCCACCTGATGTTACATATTGAGACACCTGTGGTGGAATGTTGTAAGTGCTGGATTTATAGGTTATCACATGGTTTTGATACTGGCACGCGGGGGCATGATACTGGGCCTGATACCAGACAAACCATGTGATGATCTTATTATCACATACTATTTAATCATGAGCTTATTATCACGTACTATTTAATCAAAAGACCATTTTGTTTCCAGAAAATGTTCAGTTTATTACATGTATTATATCTAAACAGTGTAAACACAATAATTGCAAAAATATTTCAACAATAATATTTTATCAACAGTCTTATCTTGTCAATGTCTGACAATTAAAGTTCCAATAATCAAGTTTGGGTTTTTTGGAAACACTAGGCACTAAGCACTCGTGCGCTATTCTCTGATTGGTTGTTTCACGGGCACGATACCAGAGCAGCGCGCTCTGAGTGGACAGCTACGGGGGCTGATACTGGACATGGTTAAACTCTATATTTTATCAGTATCACTGCCCTGGTATACACACATTTCGGCCTTTTCCCGTATCATTCATGGGCGGTTTCTAGGGTACAGGGCCAATTAATACTGTAATATGTGATAAGTGACGGTACCAGATTATCCAGGTTTGGCAACTATAGAGTAGACAATCAGGACGATGTTGAACCTACTGAACAGCAGGGAAGTAAACACACATAGGACCATTTCTACTACTATAGGGAATAATAACCCGCAATAATAAACCATTTCTACTTTAGAAACTTTTTTACGTAAGTGCCACAAGACATGCTGGGAAGGACTCCCAACATCACTACAATATATTGTGTTTCTTGTATTTCTATTTTATATATACTGTATTCGGGCGGCACGGCGGTCGAGTTGTTAGCGCGCAGACCTCACAGCTAGGAGACCAGGGTTCAATTCCACCCTCGGGCATCTCTGTGTGGAGTTTGCATGTTCTCCCCGTGCATGCGTGGGTTTTCTCCAGGTACTCCGGTTTCCTCCCACATTCCAAAAAACACGCTAGGTTAATTGGCGACTCCAAATTGTCCATAGGTATGAATGTGAGTGTGAATGGTTGTTTGTCTATATGTGCCCTGTGATTGGCTGGCGACCAGTCCAGGGTGTACCCCGCCTATCGCCCGAAGACAGCTGGAATAGGCTCCAGCGACCCTCGTGAGGAAAAGCGGTAGAAAATGAATGAATATACTGTACTCTTGGAATACTTCAAAGCCTTTATTCAGGAATACTCGATGCAGCCCAGCCAGACTGTACAGACTTCAGTTGAGTTTGAGACCCCTGCCTTAACCCGTGTAAGCTGGTCTCCTTCAAGCAGCCTCTGTTGCCAACATGCATTTGAACTAGTTCTAACGTCAATTTCATGATATGAAACAGGAGTCCCCAACAGTAGGTCTGCAAGGTGGGGTGGCTGCTTTTTAGGAGTCGTTATTTGTTTTGTCCCCCAGCGAGCCTAGCCGCCCTGGCAAGTTGGGTCCGCTGCCCAGGCTCTACCTGCTGACGGCTGACGCCACGCTCATCAGCTCGTGGGAGGAGCAATTGCATTAATTTACTTTTCTTTTGACTTGTCTTTATTATGTGCTTGAATGTACTGTGGTGAGAGTGAGAGTGCCATGTTTTTCACAAGATGGAATCTTTTCTTTTTTTTTAATTCATTTGTCTTTTTAAAAACTTTCCCGGTAGTCTGTTCTCCCAGAACAGAATTAATTCTCCCAGAATTGTCTGTGGACCAATTTATTAAGAAATGCAAAATAAGATCACCAAGACCAAAGGATAAAGCACCAAGGGAAATGTTGTAGTGTAGCAGGAAATACAATGTTATAGTTATTTATGTAATAATATAAATCATTACATGATTACATTACTTATTCAATCAATAAACAACACTGAATGTCTACGCTCAGTTTCAGATCGGCTAAGATAGGTTATGCCTGTGTAGACTGCATTTAGAGGTGAAAACAACATGGAAACCAGAACGCTGCCTTTTGGCATCTGCATGGATGTCTGTTTTCTTTATCTCGCACTTCCAAACGGGAAGGAAGAGAGTTCACTCTCAGCACCTTGCCGTGTTTGTTGCATGAAACAACGGCGTGAACAGGATGAGCTCTTCTGTCAATCTCTTTTTGATTTTGTAATTATGAGAGTCTGCTGGCCATAAGTATAATTGTGTAATTTATAATTTACAATGATGCATCCTAGCAAGACAATGCCACTATAATCTCCATCACATGTCCATTATGGGCACATTCTCTGACAATGTGAACAAGTAAATCGTGTGAAATGAAGAGTTTATGAAGCCTGTGGTTAATGACTGCAGCCTGCTTTTGTGCAAGCATTGCACAACATAAAAGACACATGGAAACTACAGTACATACACACTGCCCCCCCCCTTCCAGTATAAATAGGCAGCAGCAATCTAAGAAAATAAATGAGCTGTCAGGAACACAAGTATTTTCAAGCATCACATTTGAAGCCATTACACGTGAATGTGTTGCATGTCTGTGTAAGTGGTAGCAGATATCGGGCCCATGGCGAGTGATGGGCTGATATTAAACACAGAACTATTTCAAAATCAACAAATCAACCATGTTCACATCCCACACCCAATTATTTTCCAACACGAGAAACAGTACTCGAATCTGACCGCAGCAAACGCGTGTACACAACAAAGTGGATAAGATGAAAGGAGTGGGAAAGCATTGTTCAATAGCAGGGAACAGGATTACACTTTACTATGAAGACTATTAATACTACACTTCAACCACTAAGAAATTAGTGGGCAGCATCATGATCTAGGGTGCTTTTTTTCAGGTTGTGCAGGGGCGTCAAACGGTGGTTGGCTATATGGAGATGTTGTTGGGGGCCTCCCACATTCCAAAAACATGCTAGGTTAATTGGTGACTCCAAATTGTCCATAGGTATGAATGTGAGTGTGAATGGTTGTTTGTCTATATGTGCCCTGTGATTGGCTGGCGACCAGTCCAGGGTGTACCCCGCCTCCTACCCAAAGACAGCTGGGATAGGCTCCAGCACCCCCACGACCCTCGTGAGGAAAAAGCGGTAGAAAATGAATGAATGAATGGCAAAGGAAGTGTACAAAAATGGACATCACTTCCAGACAATGGATGCCCGCCATGAACCATGAAGCCATCTTCACCACCTACAGTCACTGTCATCATCCAAAATGTAAAAATAGACATTTTCATGGGAGTATCAATTACTAGTTTTTACACCTCTTAGTACAGTACTAGAACTGGGTGTATTTGGAGGAGACGTCGACAGCAGACATGGAGCTCAATGCAAGATATCTGAGAACATGGAGACTTATTGTTGGTTGACTTTTGCAAAATCCACCATAAGGGCGTTCCACCTCAGCGCCATGAAAGCAGAATGCCAGATTGGTGTATATAATTCCTGCACGACAAACCAGGGATGTCGAAAGTGTGGCACGCGGGCCATCTGTGGACCTTATTTTTTTATAGGCCTGTGAACGGACACGTTGTAAAAAAAGTAACTAAGAAAAAAAAAGAAAGTTGTAGAAGAGTTATACTAAAAACCAAGTTTGACAGATCACTCAAACACATACACAGTACTCATACAGCTGTATAATAATACATATAACAACTTCTCCATTTTAATGTCAGATTTAAAATACTGTACTGATTTAAGCCCCGCCCATTTTCTGTTAACCACACCCGCTTCCAGTTAATGTCAGTGGTGCTCATCCCTAATTTAAAGCATAACTTTCACTTTAACTTTTCACATATTTAGCCAAAGTATCAAAGTAACAATGCCACAACATAAAGAACACAAAATATGGTTGTTTGACATAAAAAACTTTTTTTTTTACAAATATAATACTATGAACTATTTACAATTTTCACACTTGCAGCTGAACTGTGTGTGTGTTAAAATTTCCCTTTGATAAGCATCACAGTTCCAAAACTTTTCACTTCCTGGTTGCTGCGTATAAGTACGTATTTGGTATTGAATGAGTATTGAACGCCTTGACCAGCGTAGAATATTACATATCATCACATATCGTCTTTGAATACACCATCTGAATGCCTTATATTTGAATTTTTTATACTTGAAATTTATTCGTTTTGGCAAAAAATTGCTAAAATATGAATATTTAATGACTAACCACGAACCAGCATGATATATTAATTTTTTTTGTGAAGCCACAAAATTGGAAGGGGCAACTGCATAGCCAAAGCCAAAGTATTTCGGGCATAAGATGTGTTGGTGTAGTGTAAGTAAATAGTTTATAAAATGTGCACATGCATGAATAAGAACCTAGTATTTCCTATGTTTAAATAGAAAGCTATCGAAGAATGTGAATTATTTATTCCATTTGGATGTGCGGTTGTGGGTGAATGTGGAACAAACGCAGACAGGAAGACAAAGCAGGGTAAATTTGGACGTGTTTTCTTTACAAAGTTCACACTGTTTATTTTCTTTCTTTGGTTTCAAAGTGTGGCTGCTCGGCTGGAAAGGAAAGCAGCAATGATTAAAATGAAAGTGCCTTGATTGAACAATGTTTTTTCAGCCTGTGACACAAACATTTGCAGTTTAGTTCATTTATAAGAATTTGAACGATCTGCTGGGAGTACTTATCAAATGTGGAACATCTGAGTAGATAATGTAACTAAGATTGAAGGAATTTGGCATTGAAAACTGAATTTTGACATCCATTTACTTGTATGCAATCTAATGTAATAATTTCCTTATTATTTGGATGAATGTAGTTTGCAAAGCGGGAGTTCTGCCACGAGGACCCAAATGATTATAAAGGAGAGTCGTAGAAGACATTTTCACTTTGAATCCAATCACTTTTTGAGTAGTGTGGTTTGAGTCCACACTGAGGAAACCTCAATCAGCGTTGGGGAATGGGACTGTTGCAAGCTTGAAGGGTAGAGCAATGACACGGTCCTGAGCGCCTGATTACAGGCATCTTGAAAAGATTTGGCTGGCTTGGGCTCACCAAAGTTCTCCTTTTACTGCGTCATTACCACTGAGGTGTGCTCTCGCTTGTGGACCCCGGAGTAGAAAAGGGGGGCTGTGGAATGAATGGGGGCACTGATGCCTGGGTCTGATCAATCCAGTTGTGGCCTGGAGTTGGTGTAAGGATATCCTCTGCTGGAACCATCACAACACATTAGCTTGAGCAGGTTGGAGGTGCACAGCTGCAAGGAGAACACACTGGGGGCACTATATTAGCAGCCTCCCAAATTAATATTGAATCCTATCTCAAACACAGAAGATCCCCACTTTTGCCAGGGGTTACCTTCCGGGACCAGTTGGGAAAAGCGGAAAACCTCAATAAATCTTAAAAAAAAAATTTAACACACAACTCACTCCTCCCCGTCCAAATCCTCCTGCTAGCTTGTCAATGACATTCCTCCAATGTTGGATCCACATTTGCAATAAAATTAATGATTTCATTCAATTCTCACCTCTATCCGTCCAGTCATCTATATTCTAAGCCAGGGGTCTCAAACTCAATTTACCTGGGGGCCACTGGAGCTAGGGTCTGGGCAAGGCTGGGCCGAATCAGGTGTTCCAAAAAAAACAAAAAACGCATTTATTAAAAACAGAAAAATATACAAACTTTTTCAGTGCTTTGGTTCCGATTTTCTACAATAAAAGCTCTGATAAAACATTCCACTGTTCTCAAATATCTTAATTTTTATTTTTCTGCACAAAATAAGATGAAAAATAAATAAAACTGAAAATCAATCCATCAGTAATAAATAAATAAATATAATAATAATAATAAAACAGCAAATAATAAAAACTTAAGAAACCACATATAGTTGGTGGGTAGACAAATTATTTTTTCAGATTAAAATGAACAAAGCATTATTAGAGCCCTGTAGACATGACAAAACACAACTATAGTCACGTTTATACTTTTTTATTTACAACATATTGCGCAACTGCAGGGTCTTGAGACACATGCTAACTCGCAAACTAGAGAGCTAGCAACCTAAACGGTAGCCTTCAAGTTATTTCCTTTAAACTTAAATAGCCAAAAACTTACCACTTCCACACGGATAGGGAGGTTAACTATTAACAGTTATTTAACCTTTAACATGAACATTAATCAAACGTAATAATTTTTTCTGGGTACGTGATACCATACAGCATCCATATCAAACTTGCGCGGGCCGCACTAACATTAAACTTTCATATCAAGGCAGGGACCTCAAACTAGTGTCCTGCAGGCCACATTTGGCCCGCGGGCCGTGTGTTTGAGACCCCTGTTCTAAACCCTCATTAGGATCCCGGGGGTATACTGGAGCCTATCCCAGCTGACTTTGTGCAAGAGGCAGGGTACACCCTGAACTGGTCGCCGGCCAATCGCCGGACACATATTATGTATACGTAAAGTATAAATATAATATACATAATAAGCAGATATATAACAAACACATTCTCACCACTCATGAATGATAATGTAAGATGATCCATGAACAGATGGAATCAGAATCACGGTGTAGCCAGTCACAGCACGCAACCATGGTGCATTCAAGTACTGCACTTGATGAAAAAACATTACCAATGAAGCCAAAAGACAAAACATACATGCTTCATGTATCCTGTACATTTCACTTGCATTTATATATTATTACCGACTTAGGGTGAATGAGATACTTCCATAAACCCAAAAATGTTAAAGGGGAACTGCACTTTTTTTTACTGAAATACTGAAATTTTGCCCATCTTTCACAATCCCTATATGAAACAAGAACACATATTTATTTCTTTTTTCCGTGCATTATAACACAAGAAATCGAGTTAATATGAGCTAGCTAACAATGTCGTCATTAGGATCAAATCATCCAAATATGGCAAGGTACTGCAACTATTACATGTCATCATCAGTGTACGTGTTAATGCATGATCATAGCATGGATATCAAACCATGCAACGTTGTTCATAGTTGAAATAGGTGTAACACAAAAGCTATTTTAATAGTTTGACAGTAGTTTGACATGCATGAACAATTCAAAATGCATATCATGAATGGAAGGGATGCATGCATATTGAAGGTTTCTTTTACCTTCATTGAAGACGTGACTCTTGACGAAGAATCACGTGTCTCCAAAGACATGATGTGGTTGATCTCGCTCAACCACCACCACCTTCTTGTTTTGACATGAATTGTTTATTGAATTCAATAGTGTTTCCAATACCAAAATAGAGTCAGAGTTTTTTGCATGAAAAAAATTAATAAATATAAAACTATAAAAACAAGTTTTGTGTAAACATTTATGGGAGTCAGGCGCTGATGACATCACATACTGGTTACGCCATTTTGTACGAAGGATGTTTTCTGATTAAAAAAAAAATTAAAAGTACAATAGACTCTGACAGTGCATCAATAACACAACAAGACGTAGGCCATATTGTACGCTTGTGGTGTACATTTTTGACGTTAACCAACAAATACACTAACCGGGGCGGATGCTAACCGAAGTGCCACTGTATGTACATCAGGTCAGATCCAAACGCCCAGACCGTCACATGAATCCAGACTTTAATCTTGCCTAACATCCCATAAAGGGTAGGTACATAGGTACATTTCGACCTAAAATCTCCTATATGAATACGCTGTGTCAGTTGAGCCAAGATATGCTAAAAACAACATGTGATATACAAAACCTGTCAAAAAACCTGGCTGAACAGTGGTTAGCGCGCAGGCCACACAGCCATGAGACCAGAGTTCGATTCCACCCTCGGGCATCTCTGTGTGGAGTTTGCATGTTCTCTTCGTGTGTGGGTTTTCTCCGGGTACTCCGGTTTCTTCCCACATTCCAAAAACTTGCTAGATTAATTGGTGACTCCAAATTGTCCATAGGTATGAATGTGAGTGTGAATGGTTGTTTGTCTATATGTGCCCAGTGATTGGCTGGGTCCAGGGTGTACCCCGCCTCTCCCCCGAAGACAGCTGGGATAGGCTCCAGCACGCACGCGACCCTCATGAGGATAAACAGTAGAAAATGATTGAATGAATGAATTATAACATGATGAATATTATTTATAAAATAAAAATGATATTACAACCTTGTGAAAATGTTAAAAACGGTTGCAGGCCGCACTTTGGACACCCTTGGCATAAACACTGTGTTGCTTTGTCTTCATGTCCAGTGCATTTTAGCGCAAGAGGAATTCTTCTCGCTTCCAGTTAGGTGGCGTTTGTGGTGTAAATATAGAGTCACCTTTATGTTTAGGTTTTGCTCCGCTGCACAAACTCACTCACAAGCACACCTGCACTCCACCCTCCGACCCCACCCCGGCCCTTGTGGAGCAGCAGGACTGCCCCGTGATGAATCGGTTCCATGCTTGAACCCAAAGGTTGGCAAATGAAGCGTTAATGAGAGGGTGATAAATGGCAGATCGGCACAACGTCTACATTGCTGTGTACAACTCCTGCTGTGCCTGCTGTGCCTGCTTGCCGCATTCAAGCAAACGTTTATGTGCTGCTAACAAGTGTCAGCACACACTGTTAGGTCTGTACTTTGTCACGCTGGGTGATTGCTCTCAGATGTGCCCCCAACTCCATACAATCCCCTACAATCTACTCAACCACCCCCACCGTGTACTCGCATCCACTTCTGGACCTGTTTACACTCAACGGTTGCATCTTCCTTTGACTCTCTGCATTCTTCATGTCATTCATGGGATGGATGGATAGATGAATGGATGGATGCATAGATAGATAATCTTATCTCAAAGATGGGTGGATGGATGGATGGTTGGATGATAGATTGATGGATGATAGGTAGACGGATGGGTAGAGATGGGTAGATAGATGTGTAGATGGATGGATAGATGATGGATGGATGGGTGGGTGGGTTCATGGATAAATGGATGGATAGATGATAGATGTGTAGATTGATGAATAGATAGGTGGATAGGTAGATGGATGATAGATGAAAGTAAAAATATGATGGATGGGTAGATAGATGATAGATAGGTAGATGGATGGGTAGATAGATGTGTAGATGGATGGATGGATGGGTGGGTGGGTTCATGGATAAATGGATGGATAGATGATGTGTAGATTGATGAATAGATAGGTGGATAGGTAGATGGATGATAGATAAAAGTATGAAAGTAAAAATATGATGGATGGGTAGATAGATGATAGATAGGTAGATGGATGGGTAGATAGATGTGTGGATGGATGGATGGGTGGGTACATGGATAGATGGATGGATAGATGATAGATGTGTAGATTGATGAATAGATAGGTAGATGGATGATGGATAAAAGTATGAAAGTAAAAATATGAAGAAGAAAAAAAGAAAAACACAGGAAATTCAGACAATGTTTTATATCGGCATCAACCCAAGCTTTGGGGGTCAGGGGTGTTGGGGAGTTGGTGGTATAATGGTCTGACTGCCTACCGTGGTGCGACTGTGTTATTTTACTGGCTTTAAGTGGCCTATCTATCTGTCCGTCCATCCGTCCATCCATCCATCATCTATCTATCCATCCATCTACACATCTATCTATCCAAGTTTCACTTTTGCAACTCACAGCAACTATGGTGCATTCAAACACCACCGACCAAAGTGTGAAATTTTAACATTTGAGGAAAAAACATGATCAGAATCAGAATAAGCTTTATTGGCCATGTATGCTTTTACACACACAAGACTCTTTAATTTACTCTTTAATTAAATTAAATTAGCTCCCACTGTACACATTACACCAACACTTTGATTAAGATGTGCAAAGGGGATAATAATATAATGTCCAAGTAAGTGGGTGTGATCATTTAATAAACACTATTATTTTTTTAAACAACAGAATGTACATTCAAGTGTTTGTTTTCTTTGTCAACACTAACTAATGACAAGTGAAGTGACGCATGAAGACATAAACGTGGTGATGCTAGGGGCAATATTTTATATTTCATTGGCAATTTACAACTGTTAAGTAAGATAACTTGTCACCCAATGTACGTACTTAATACAAATAAATAAATAATACAATATAAATACTCTTACCACACATTAAAAATTGAAAAAATGAATCTGATGCAACATCCAAACCTGCCATTTTTACACTCTGAAAAGTCGCGAGCATTTGTGAAGCCCGTTAACCAGTTGTTAGTGTCTCATTTCCCATCTGAAATGGAACATGATTTATTTTGAACAGTAATGCTCTTCAAGTTTCTCTCTGCAATTTTGGTTGCCGAGGGCCAGCGGCCAACCTTGGTCACATGGGTAATGTCAGCAACATGAGTCTTCACGGATAGTTTGACGTGCAGCTAATATTCAAATGGAAGGAGTTGAAAGGAGCACCCCAAACAGCTTAAGTGAAAATATGCATGTGGGAGGTCTGCTCGTCGTGTGTGTGTGTGTGTGTGTGTGTGTGTGTGAATAGAGGAGGGCCATCTGAACTCAGCCAAACACTTACTGACAGAACAGTGCCTCTTTTGGCCATTTCCCTCTCATAGCAATCAGGCCAAATCAAAGCAACTGCTCCGCTTTGGAATCAGCCAGCTGCACAAATCAACTCCATTTAGCCTCCTGAACACATGTTGCTCATATTTACCCACGAACACAAAAGCCTGGGGGAAAAATAATACTGTACTTATTACATTCCCTGTGTGGCCACACGGTGGCGTGATGGTTAACCAGTCAGCCTCAAAAATCTGGGTATCCAGGTTTGAATCTCAGTGTGAAGTTTGCGTCTTCTCAGTGTACTCCTTCTTCCTACAACATCCTAAAATTATTTACGCTAGTTGTAGACACTAAATTGTCAATGGGAAATAAGTATTTGAGCCCTACTGATTAAGTCCTTACAAAGATATGAACAAAGACAGAAAGACTGCATAAGACTGGAATGGACGACAAGAGTGTCAACAAATACAAATACAAATAGACGGTGTGGACATTGAAAGGGTGAAGGAAAATAAATTTCTGGGGATCACAATAGATGAAAATATGAGCTGGAAACCTCATATTACAAATATACAACATAGGGTGGCCAGAAATATTTCAGTATTGAACAAAGCAAAATTTGTTCTCACTCCACACTCTTTATTGCTCTCTGGTTCTACCATATCTTACTTATTGTGTGGAAATATGGGCTAATAACTATAAAAGCAAATCTTCACTCGCTAAATGTACTGCAAAAAAGGTCAGTAAGGATAATTCACAATGCCGCCTACAGAGAACATACTAACTCCTTATTTCTAAAATCACAAATACTTCAACTTGCTGATATAGTTCATCTTCAAACAGCTAAAATAATGCACAAGGCTAAAAACAACCAATTACCTAAAAATGTCATCCAATACTTCTCTACAAGAGAGGAGAAATATGATCTCGGGGAAGAACTAAATTTGAAACATTTATATGCTAGGATTACGTTATGCTAGCCATAGCATTTCAGTATGCGGAATCAAACTATGGAATGGATTGAGCTGACCTCAAACAATGCACAACGATGAGCCAATTCAAGAAACAATACAAGCAGTTGATGTTTGCTAAATACAAGGATGAAGAGTCTTGAACCAGTCATGATGTGCTATATATGTATATCACTATATTGACACTTACTATGGTACCCATTATGTCATTGGATGCTCATATCACCTTGTACTTTGGTACGAGGTGCATTATTAAAAAAAAACCCTTAAACTGTTTTATGAAAAGCAGGAAGTGAACAAATGTAACAGTTACTGATTGTAAAAGTACCAGATGGAGTGGTAGGATTTAATAAGCTTTGCTTCTTCCTACTCCTTTTGGACATGTGGAACTGTGAACTGATTATGGGATGCACTCAATTGTAATCTGATGCATGTTCAAATGAAATAATACCATTACCATAACAAAATTACCTGCACAAGACTGGACTGGACTACAACAGCATCAATAAAACTGTAGACCTACACAAGACTAGAATGACTACAAGACAGACTGGAATAGACTTCAAGAGCATCAACAAAATTGTAGACCTGCACAAGAATGGAACAGACTGGAATGAACTTCACGAGCATCAACAAATTTGTAGACCTGCACAAGACTACGATGACTACAAGACAGACTGGAATAGACTTCAAGAGCATCAACAACATCGTAAACCTGCATAAGACAGGAATGGACTTCAAGAGCATCAACTAATTTGTAGACCTGCACAAGATTAGAATGACGACAAGACAGACTGGAATAGACTTCAAGAGCAACAACAACATTAGAAACCTGCACAAGACTGGAATGGACGACAAGAGCGTCAACAAAATCACCCGTAAACCTGCACTAGAGTGGAATGGACTGGAATGGACTTCAAGAGCATCAACAATATTGTAGACCTTCACAAGACTGGAAGGGACTGGAAGGGCCTTGAAGCGCATCAACTAATTTGTAGACCTGCACAAGACTAGAATGACTACAAGACAGACTGGAATAGACTTCACGAGCAACAACAACATCATAAACCTGCACAAGAGTGGATGGACGACAAAAGCATCAATAAAACTGTAGACCTGCACAAGACTAGAATGATTTCAGAACATTAACAAGAAGCTTTGGTGAAAGAGAAAGCATATTGCTGCCATCTGATGAAAAGAAGAAATAAAATACTGCAGTAGCATCTTGGTTTTCAGCCTTATTTTATTCCGTAAAGGTCAGATGAAAACCAAAATGTATGCAAACTGAGGCAATGTTATTATTTTTGTCATACTTTTAAGTCATTTGCCCAACACTAACCACCATTGACATGACTTAGTGGCATTTTAGACTAAACATCACTAATGTGGTCTTTGTGCCATATGCACCATCGTTGGACTTGAAAGGGCTGTGGATTCTTCTGGCTTCTTTATGGTCTTAAAAGTGTTTTCAGCACAGTAACCGTGTATTTCTGAATGTACGGTATTTATTCTTGACATTAACAGTTAGCACATGGAAAGTACAGGATGACAAGAAACAGTGTGTAAGTTCACCCTTCAAACTAAGAGCATGTGTCAACACAGAGATCTGAAAAGGCTGGAAGATGAATGGCCGCCTTGAAAAAAAAAAGTGCATACTGGCAGCTTTTCAGAGTAGTCAGTGTTGTCATTAAGTTAATGCTCTTCCAGAGTCTGGTCTAAACATGGAGCCCGTTATGGAATGATCCCAATTAGTGTGACCATCAGCCTAATGGGGAGTAATGGCCAGTTAGACATTAACGAGTAAAACAACTCGGTCCAGGATGGAGGTGTTCAATGTTTGGGTCATTTCTGTTGGCTAAAGAATGTTGACAAAGCTCCTATTAAGTGGAAATATACATTCCACACGTTCAATGGCGACCACCCACCAAGGAAACATAGTTGTATGTTAGCAGCAGCAGCATTCTGTGTGGAAAGACCCGACCCGCAATGAAGGTTCCCATGTTTTCCAGCTTCCAAAGTAGTATCGCAGAAGTAGCAGAGGCGGGGCGGCGCCTACGTGCATCTGGCAAATATAATATAATTCATACAGTAATTGTTGTTCATATTTGTTTCAATTATACATATATTATATATAATATTTATTTTATACAGTGCATCCATTTTTCCATGTTTCCTATGTATGTGATTATTTATTGTACATTTTCCAGTGTCTCTTCTAAATGAGTTAAACCAGGGGTGGGCAAACTTTTTGACTCGCGGGCCGCATTGATATGACAAAATTTACGGGGGGTGGGGGGGTGCAGACTATATATTTTACACGTAACAGTCCACCTGGTATTATTGTATCTGCAAAATTGTCATTCAATCTGCTATTATTATTTATTATTTTATATTTATATTTAAATATTTTAAAAATAATAAAATATTATAATAATTACAACAAAATTAAAATAATAATAATTATATTATTATTATGTAAAATATGCAAATATAACAAAAATAGTATATATAATTAACATAATAATTAGCATTAATATAATAATTATAATAATCATAATAGTTCTAATAATAATTATAATAATCTAATAATAACAATAATTATTATTATTATTATGTTCTTGTGTCCCTTTTTTCAGGAGCACTTTGTAAACAACAGACCATGTCAAAAAACGAAATTGATAAAACCATCAAAAGGTTGGCTCAGGCCATGATGCCAGGTTGTATGTTGAGTTTAAATGAAATACTTTGGAAAGATTGGGCGGGCCGTATTCAAACACTTGGCGGGCTGGATGTGGCCCCCGGGCCGTAGTTTGCCCACCCCTGAGTTAAACATTAGTTTCCCATTCTATATAAAAAAAACAGCTAGAAGAGCAGAATGAATCATTGGTATGATGCTATATAAGCCAAATATTCAATATAAATTAAACAATATCTCCAGGTTGACAAATTTTCCAGTGTGTCTTCTAAATGAGTTAAACATTAAGTTTCCCATGCTATATAGAAAAAAACAGCAAGAAGAGCAGAATGAATCATTGGTATGATGCAATATAAGCCAAATATTCAATATACATTAAACAATATCTCCAGGTTGACAAATACACTGTTTACAACTAATAGTGACATGAAATACACAAATTTTCACATCCTGCTTATATTTGACTTAAACAACTGTGACACACCACCATGTCCGACAATGCCAGAAGACAAGTAATACAAATCAAATTTAAAAAAAACATATGAATAATGATGACACATAGATACAAGGTTTGGAAATGTGCTGCTTATTTCAGAGCAAAGGAAAAAGTGACATGAAGATCTGCTAAACGTCAACATGATTAACCACTTGAGCCTGATAGGCCCACTTAGTTTCCATGATTTCTGTGCAATTACATCATTAAGTGTCATTGAGGGACTCTAATAGCTGCTCTGCTGCAAGAATGTGTCGGAAACCATACCGTGTACGCACAACCTCACGCTTCTGCTCCTCGAGCGCTGCACACAAAAGGGGGAAAATGTGGCAAAAAAAAAACCATGCACCCCTGCTGTGCTGCTTGTGCTATTCATTTCAGGACAAACGCACCACATGGTGGAGCACTTATTCAACCCCACAGTTTGACCCCCAATGCGCCCTTATGTGACTGACAGGCATGTCTGTACAATTTAGCAACATTACGTATGGTTTATTTCTTTCAAACATGCTTAACGAGTTACAACAAGTATATTAAGGATGTACATCAACAAGCTACATTAACAAATTACAAGTATTACCAAGTTACACTAACAAGTTACATTAACCAGACATTCATCAGTTCTATATTTGAAACTATTTACATAAATTAATTTTCCAAAATGTTAAAGGGGACGTTTGATGCCTTTCCCACTTTTCTGAGCTATAAATATAGTTAGAATGTTGTATTCTCCTGTTAAACCATGCCAAAGTTTCAGATAATGAGGTTTGTGCATTTGGAAGTGAGGCCTGAAAAAAGTTTGTGATGGCTTTCAATGCTTGGTTTCAGCAAGTTTTTTCTAACACCGGGAAGAGAAGTCACCGGGCTCCGTCCAGCCAGTGACTTCCTTAAATGGGCGTGTCTGTGTACAAGCTTTTAGCTGTAGGCGGGCCATGGGTGGGATAAGTTGAAATAGACTGTTTTAGAGATCCAAGGAAATGGAGCTGGAATAGGTGCAGATTCTGGAAGTTCTAGAAATCGTTCTGTGGGGGTTATCATATGTACGTAGTAGCTGCTCCTTAGGAGTCAGCAACTCAATACAAAAGGCCTAAAAAAAAAGCCTATCCCAGCTGTCTTCGGGCGAGAGGCGGTTTACACCCCGGACTGGTGGCCAGCCAATCACAGGGCACATATAGACAAACAACCATTCACACTCACATTCAAAACTATGGACAATTTGGAGTCGCCAATTAACCTAGCATGTTTTTGGAATGTGGGAGGAAACCGGAATACCTGGAGAAAAGCCACATATGCATGGGGAGAACATGAAAACTGATGGCCGACGGTGGAATCGAACTCGGGTCTCCTAGCTGTGAGGCCTGCGTGCAAACCACTCGTGCGCCATGCAGCCTGTTTAGATAATATAAATGAGTGAATTCAGGATAAATGATATCAGACAGTGTTTTTGCTTCAATAATATAAATGAGTGAATTGAGGATAAATGATATCAGACAGTGTTTTTGCTTCAATAATATAAATGAGTGAATTGAGGATAAATGATATCAGACAGTGTTTTTGCTTCAATAATGAGCGAATTCAGGATAAATGATATAATATGAATTCAGCTAAGATAAATGATATACGACACCATGTCTCTCAGCATTTCCTGTCCTTTGTAAACAGCATATGTTTGTAGCGTTCCTGTGTCATATTAGTACAGACTCATACTGATACACTAAAGGTTTTTAGCAATAGCATTATTCCCCGAGGTGGTATTTGTCCTGTCTGGAGTGTTGCAGGTTGTTGTTGTGCACGAGGTCTAATGAAATAAAGGCTGACTTCCGTTCAGACGCTAACGAGCGGCGTGACACACTCCTTATGAACATCTGTGTTTTCCTTTTGGGAGAAACGTTGTGCATTCCGTGGATTAGCAAGTCAATAATGTCGGAGCAAACAGTTTGTGTACTTAGTGCGTGTGTAATAAATGGCCATATCATGTGTTACAATTATGTGTGTGCCGCGGACGTGAGCAAGAATTATTGCCATATTTCAGTCTAAAAGCAACAAACCACTAATTGCAGCGTGGCCTCTCACTAAGAAAGGAGCCCCAGCATTGGGGAAATCATTTGCTGCGGCCTCGACTTTATTTTGGTCTCAAATAACAGACACTACTAATTTGGTGTGGGTCTGACCTTTGACCCCCCGCCCCCTCCCTGTGGCTCCGTGGGGAAAAGTCCAATCAAGTCACATCTCTTGCAAAGTTTCTCCTTGTTCTTTTTTGAAAACTGGCCGTGTTGGTGGTGGACTGGAGACCACCTCTCTGAAACGTTTCTGCTAATTCCCATTTCCTTTCTAATCACAAGCTTTCGTGTGAGTGGCTGCCTGGAAGCGAGCGAGGAGGGGGTGGTAATTGCACACAGGTCCCGGGCATTAACCCCACCAGGTGTCACTGGATGGCCTGTTTACCGCAATGATTAATGAATGGACTGCTAGCCTGCTTCTACCCTCACCCACTGCTTCTTTTATTCAGGCAGGAGTGTGCCGCTGAATCCATGACAAGCCGGAGACTCAATTGCTTCTTTTTTTTTTTTTTTTTTTTTTTACAAACCCTAGACGGTGGTACTTAGATACCATGAAATAAGGAACACACGACAACAATACAAAGGATTGTTGAACACAGGGTGACCATATGTTGATCAGTGAAAACCAGGACATTCTGCTGGTAAGTGGTCTTATGTATATTATATTTCCAGCGTGCATAAGTTTTAAAGTGTATGTTTTGTTACATTCATTCATAAAAATAAAAATTTTAAATACTTGAATAAATACAATA
Organism: Doryrhamphus excisus; assembly: GCF_037039965.1. Taxonomy (NCBI): domain Eukaryota; kingdom Metazoa; phylum Chordata; class Actinopteri; order Syngnathiformes; family Syngnathidae; genus Doryrhamphus; species Doryrhamphus excisus. Next base: position 7,667,239 of record NC_136374.1, read on the forward strand.
AAAATCTGCCATAAAATTATATCATATATAATAATATATAAAAATCAAACCGACATTAAAAAATACAATATTTACAGTACTTATAATTGTAAAAACTTACATTTATTAATTCATATGGGAATTAAAAAAATAAAAAAAGACTTAAAAATTATATTGTATATAGTAATATAACTAAAATATATTAAAATAAAACAATACATTTAAAAAAGTAAGACTTTAAAGTTACATATAATAATTTAAATAAAAGATATTGAAATAAAAATTTAAAAATTACACAAAAAAATTAAGACTTAAAAATTATATTATATATAATAATATAAATAAATGATATTAAAATGCATATATAAAACAAAACATAATACATATACATACATTTAGTTTTATTCCATCACTTATTTAGATAATGTGTAATACACTCCTTACTAAAAATGTTAAGATCAGTTGGAAAATTGTAAGAATTTACATTTTGTAGTGTTGGACCTTAAGGAGGTTTTAAGTAGAGCTTTGAAATGCTAAAAGAACAAATTGAGAACAAGAACAAAAAAAATCTTCAGTAAGCAATTTATTGCAAATAAGCATTAAAGTGAAATATGCTGTTCATCTGTACCATTCTTGTTAATCACATCAAGAATGGGTTTGGGCATGCTTGATGCCAGTACTTCCAGGAGACCAGTGGGAATGTTGCTCCAGGTGGTGAAGACAGCTTCACGGAGGGTATCCACTGTCTGGAACTTCCGTTGCCATCCATCCCTAAATGTTCTCAACTGGATTCAGAACAGGGGAACACGCAGAATGGTCCAAAACAGTGAGCTTAAGTCCTTTGTCAGGCAGGCATTGTGAACTGATGAAATGGCCAATGAGGACCTTCAGTCATGAGGGATGCCATCTGCAAGGTCTCCATATAGTCAGCTGCCATTTGACATCCCTGCACAACCTCAATCTCCATTCTTCCATTAAATAAAAAAGCACCCCAGAACATGATGCCGCCCCCCCACTGTGCCGTGTGGAAAACATCTCAGGTGGGATCTCCTTATCAGGCCAGTAACGTTGCAAGCCATCAAGACCTTCAAAGTTGCATTTTTTCTCATCAAAGATTAAAGAGACACATTTCAGTTGAAATGTGCCATGTGCAATGTGCTCTCGTGCAAATTCCAAACGGGCAATTTTGTGGCGTTGAAGGAGCCGAGGCCTTTGAAGATGTTTTTTTCGTTTTAAAAGCCTTCTCTCGCAGATGCCGTCTGATGGTTATTGGACGGCACTCACAGTAACAACCTTCATTTGGGCAGTGGATCATCCCACGTCTTGACGGACAGCCAATCGGATTGTTCGGCTCTGTCATTTTGTGGGTCTACCACTTGACTTTTTTTGTTCCATAGCCCTCAGGATCTTTGAAGAAGTTTCAAATGACTGCCTTACTGTGTCCAACCTCAGCAGCAATGAGGATCATGACAGCACGAATACCTAAGACAATATGTATAAATGTAAGGTATAATTGTTTTTTTAAATATAAATATACATATACTGTATAGGGCGGCACGGCAGTCGAGTGGTTACTGCGCAGACCTCACAGCTAGGAGACAATTCCACCCTCGGCCATCTCTGTGTGGAGTTTGCATGTTCTCCCCGTGCATGCGTGGGTTTTCTCCGGGTACTCCGGTTTCCTCCAACATTCCAAAAACATGCTAGGTTAATTGGTGACTCCAAATTGTCCATAGGTATGAATGTGAGTGTGAATGGTTGTTTGTCTATATGTGCCCTGTGATTGGCTGGCGACCAGTCCAGGGTGTCCCCGCCTTTTGCCCGAAGACAGCTGGGATAGGCTCCAGCACCCCCGCAAGCCTTGTGAGGAAAAGCGGTAGAAAATGAATGAATGAATATACTGTATATTAATAATACATGTATTTTTGCCTCTGTGTTGAGAAAGTAGGTACAATGCTAATAATCTACCATCTTTATAGTGGTATGGTAGATAAAAACAGGTCTGTAATGCTGTCACGTGTGATTTCCAAGCATATAATCTGAGCTGGGTTTGAGAAACTACTGTTGCAAGTCAAGACACAGCACATTCCGAGCCATGTGGCATGCCATGACATCATCACCACTGACTGTTAAGAGCATTAACAAAGCTGATGAGTTACAAATGGCCGCTGTTAGCATCCCGGCGCTCTTAATGGATTGCGTTTTGATGGCGTCTGCCAACACTTGACCCTTTACATGTTGTTTGACTCCTCCGGCAGCTGTTCCTTTGCACACTGGATGTCAAAACAACACGGCTATTTAGTGCGTGCTACAGGTGTGCACACCGCAAAGTGATGTCACTGTCAGGCTGAGGAATGCTTCATACTACACAGACAAAAGTACTACAATAATAGAGTAGATCTTGTCTGTTATTACAGTCTTAATGAAAGAAAAACTTTCATTTGAGTCTTATAACACCTCTGCTTTTCTTTGCTGTCTCCTCCATATGCCACTGTGTTTGTACATCTACACCAGGGCCTTTAATGCAATCCAGGCCATGATCCCTAGAGAACAATTGGAACGGATCTACCTGACAAGGCAAGCCCTCCCAGGGGACAGTATGTTGTACACAAGTACACCCCTGACTTCACAGATAGATCAGCATCTTGTCACATTCAGGAATATTCTCATGATAGAGCTGTTGTGGCATGTGGAAAAGGGAGCAACATGCCAACATGCCAACATGCAGTGTGAAGGTCATCAATGTAACATTACATGAGACACACAAGCACCAGACTTTATTGCATGTATGAAGTATCTCAATCATCATAATAATTCATAACACGGGCTACAGTTGCAGCCATAACTCACCCCAAGCTAAAAGTCTGAACCCCTGATGTCACTTCCTGCTTTTCCAGCATCAGAACACATTTACGGCAACACAAACAGCCACAAGTCTTATTTATCGCCTATGCCATATATATTATGTCAACTATATTTGGTAATAGTAGTTTAAAGATAGGGCGGCACGGCGGTCTAGTGGTTAGCGCGCAGACCTCACAGCTAGGAGACCAGGATTCAATTCCACCCTGTTCTCCCCGTGCATGCGTGGGTTTTCTCCGGGTACTCCGGTTTCCTCCCACATTCCAAAAACATGCTAGGTTAATTGGCGACTCCAAATTGTCCATAGGTATGAATGTGAGTGTGAATGGTTGTTTGTCTATATGTGCCCTGTGATTGGCTGGCGACCAGTCCAGGGTGTACCCCGCCTCTTGCCCAAAGACAGCTGGGATAGGCTCCTGCACCCCCGCGACCCTTGTGAGGAAAAAAGCGGTAGAAAATGAAATGAAATGAATAGTTTAAAGATGACTATAGGGGTGTTATTTCATGTATAGAGGGCTCTAATAATGCTTAAAAGTAGGGCACAAACAAGGTTTATATGCTATAAGTAAGAAATATTCAATTTGCAAATAAGGAATCCTACCTTTACTTATGGTGATTGGTTCTGGAACCAGTTAACTGTGATAAACGAGGGAGTACTGTACACGCAAATTACTTTAAAAGAAAGGACTGACCAGAAAACTGAAATCCTTTATTGCATTACCAGTTTTCAATGGGTTTGCCTGAGGAAAATACACCAAATCACCCATGTCCATGAATGCACCCCTCGTTCTTGTATGTGTTACGCCGCCACGAGGTGCAAGCCATGTTTATTTACCACTTTGTCAAGCTTGAGCAGGAGCACTGAGGCTATGTTAGGCTGTCTTCTTTTTTCATGTATTTGTTCACATGACCACATTACCACGCATGTGTGTCCAAAAAATTGACGCATATGTGCACAAAACACCAGCATCAGATGCGTGTAAAGCTTGTTGATGAAAATAAACATGTCCGCAATTCGTGGTCTTTCTTGACGTATTTGTGGCATTTACATGGAATTTGTGTAATCAGAGTCAACATTTTCGTAACCAAATTATTTTGTGTTTTAGATTAAGAAGAAAGAGCGCACGATTTTTTGGCTACGGCAATTTGTGGGGAACTTGCTGCCACATCTGTTCCGAGGAGTGGCGGGACATTGACATGAACTGCTTCACTGACATAGATGCATTTTGGGGGATGACAAGAACTTTGGCCTAAATCTGTAACTACCTTTCCCCAACACACCTTTCCATCAGCTGAAGGTTCAGACTGCACTAGCATCTGATACATATCAGATTTATATCTACATACAAAAGAGGCCTCAGTTACATTTTCTACCGCTTTTTCCTCACGAGGGTCGCGGGGAGTGCTGGAGCCTATCCCAGCTGTCTTTGGGCGAGAGGCGGGGTACACCCTGGACTGGTGGCCAGCCAATCACAGGGCACATATAGACAAACAACCATTCACACTCACATTCATACCTATGGACAATTTGGACTCACCAATTAACCTAGCATGTTTTTTTTTGGAATGTGGGAGAAAACCAGAGTTCCCGGTGAAAACCCACGCATGCACGGGGAGAACATGCAAACTCCACACAGAGATGGCCGAGGGTGGAATTGAAGCCTGGAGGAGGAGGACTTGTGTAGCGCCATTTTCGGACCGTTCATAAAAACCATGACACCGAGTTCCCTCTAACAAGCGAGCTGAGAAGGAGAAAAGTGAAGGAACTAAAATCCCAGCTGTAGTCCAGAGTTGTATTGTGCAATAGGTTAATGCAGTAATGCAAGGTACACCAGCATATATTGTACATATAAAAATAATTCTCAATATATTTATAATGTGTTTTGCATTTTTAGTAGGTGGTAGATCGTTTTGACTCATGTCATGTCTGAAAAAGTGTCTGCACCCCTGCTGTAGATGAACGAGTAAGTGATGTCACTTTGAGAACCCTCCCTCTTAGAACTACACATGGAATACATACATCCTTCCATTCTCTATACTGCCTGTCCTCACTAGGATCCGAGTATACTGGAGCCTATCCCAGCTGTCTTCGGGCGAGAGGCGGGGTCCACCCTGGACTGGTCGCCAGCCAATCACAGGGCACATATAGACAAACAACCATTCACACTCACATTCATACCTATGGACAATTTGGAGTCACCAATTAACCTAGCATTCACTGTGGCCAAGTGGTTAGCATGCTGTCTACACAGTCAGGAAGTCTGGATTGGAATCTCAGTTGGACATCTCTGTGTGGAGTTTGCATGTTCTCCCCGTGCATGTGTGGGTTTTTTCTGGGTACTCCGGTTTCCTCCCACATTCCAAATTGTCCATAAGTATGGATGTGAGTGTGAATGGTTGTTTGTCTATTTGTGATTGGCTGGCGACTAGTCCACCTCTCACCCAAAGTCAGCTGGGATAGGCCGCAGCATATCCCTGCAACCTTAATGAGGATTAAGCAGTGTCGAAATTGAATGAATGAATATTATGGCTGCTCGTTGTGTGGCAGGCTTTTGCTGGAACATTGGAGTAGATGGAATAAACCTGTTCACATTTCCAGAAGACGCCATCCCACCGCATGAGATTCTTTGGTATTATGTTCGGCACATTTTGTATTGTGGCCGGTGCTGTGATTTTTTTGGTGTGGTTAGCCTTCGAACAGCATTTTCAAGCTGATCACTACGTGTGTGTCTGTGACGGATGGGAGAGTGGTCTCTGTGGGGGAGTTGGTGAGAGGAGTACGAGGTGCCGTTCATTTCACTGTGTGATTAGGGCTGTTTGATACCAGTGTTGGCTTTCCTTAGCCAGTGCCCCTGAACTCTACTAGACTAAGTTTTAATGACCAAATGGAGTGTTTCAGACCCCTGGTTTAGATGTTAAATATAAGTTTTACCTTTTTTCAGCAACTATGGTTTGTTCAAGGACTGCAAAATCTCAGGGCTTGATGAAAAAACCTTATCAGTGAAGCATAAAGACATAACTATTGTATGCTGTATATTTGTCACAAAAGAATTTCAATTAATCCCTTCCTGAAAGTCAAAAATGTTAACACAATACACATTTTTATAGGTTTACAATTACAGTTTCAATAATGAATGAAAGGGATAAATGAATTGTTGTTTCTTGAATTTAATAGTGTCTCTCTCTTTTGAACATGGCTGCAAAATAAGGCAAAATGGAGCCGAAGAAAGTTGCCAGTATTTTGATCAAGCTGAGAAACACTATTGAATATAAAAATTAACTCATGACAAAACAAGAAGGTGGTGTCCGTGCTGCCACATTGCGTCTTTGGCAACAATCATGCCTCCAATAACGGTAAAAATCATTTATATGCATTTAGAATTATTCTGCATGTAACATTATATTTGTAAAACTATAAAAAGGTGTTTTGTATTAACATTTTTGAAATATGTGTCATAACTGTGCTCACATGAATCCGCCACGGCTCCATTGGTCGCTACAGTTGATTAATAACATGACAACCGAAGATGGATGCAAATCAAGGCAACATTTTTACGTACATTTTCAATTTTAACTTAAAATATGTTAACCAGGATGTACACTAACCAAGATTCCACTATATGAAGTATAAATGTGAAAGAGTATTGCCAAGAGTATTTACATGGCATGTTGTATGCCGAGGATGAAAATGGGCTGGGAAACAATTAGTGTGTTATCCAAACACAGAAAAACATCAATGGGGTGTCACCATCCATCAGCACGCCTTTGTGGGAGGTCAAAAGTCAGCGTCTGGTTTACGCGTCCTTCTCTTCAGTTCCCGTCCAGACCACGTGGAGGTCTTCCTTGTACTGATCCCACGCCGACAGGAAGCCTTGACCTCCGTCTCCAAGAAAGGAAGAAACACCTGCATTTTGTCAATGTCTGCTTGTTTCTTATTGCTTTATTATAGTACGTATTTACAACAATCCATAAACACTTTATCCTATTCTTTCTGCTTCTAACTAACACGAAATACTATGTCTTTACATCAGTGACAGTTTTTTTCTATTCTGCAAACATTTAACATCCATACTGTCACTATACCAGACTTCCTTAACGCACGAGAGCACCTGGCAACACCAATTTTTATATTTCTACAAAAAAACCCTTTCATTAAAAACATGCAACATCTAATATTAAGAAATATTTTAACCCCAAATAAAACTTTTACTACTACACCTATTCGGACATGGAGGACAAGAGGCGGGGTACACCCTGGACTGGTCGCCATGTCAAAGTCAACTACCTTAAGGGACTGTTTAGAGAATATTTGAAATTGTTATCAACCAATGAGGAGCCATTCCAAGTCAGTTTGACAGCTGAAATAAATTCATGATAGACAACTCTATGAAAAAATGCACATTATTTTACATTTGATTATGATAATGAATTAACAACACATTTAATAACATGTATCTATTAAATTCACATTTTTATGAATTAATGGCATATTTAATAACACATTTATGTATTTTATTCCAATTCTAATGAATTATTGCCAAAATTAGCAGTTATTTAATCGTGTATACATGTAGTTGATGAATTAATGTCAAATTTAATAACACATTTATATATGTATTTAATTCCAATTTTATTTAATTAATGTCACATTTAAGTAAATGTTTCTTTGAATTTAACATTACAATTGTTTCATGGATTTAAAAAGAGCTTTGGAAATGATACCCTGCCATTCTAGGGATACCATATTCTGGGATAGTCACATGACAGTCACATGACAACCACTCCAATATGTTTCCGTTAAGTCATTTGAGGACTTGATGAGCTCGTATTTTCTTATGTGTTCTTTTTGCAGCGCTTATGTGGAAAAAGGGACTTTCAGCGTCATTATCAGTGGTTTAGAAAACATGTTGAGGTCACTTGAGTTGACTTTTATTTTGATATTCATGGGGAAAATGTAGCTACAGTTTTTAAGAAGTACGGCTTGACATATTGGTGCATAAGTGCAATAAGGTTATAGACATTAATATGGAATCAAATGCATGCATGTGTAAGTTAGTGGTAATACTGCCATGGTAACGGTAATAGTGATGAGTATCCAATCATATTTGAGCATTGCCAGTATCCGAGCAGAAAGGAAGGGTCCAGATATGCAGTAAGGATTGTGTGGTCCAGCAGCACCAGCAGCCTTGGGCAAGGTCAGCAGAAGGGCGCCCATCTGGCAGCGTGGACGAGTGATTGACGCATAGCTAAACACTGATGCACTCTGACAAATTTCCAGCGGCGTTTATGAAACGATAACATAAACAGCACGCTCGCTGGGGGCTCAGCGTTCACCTGCACGTGTCACCCTGCAGGGCCAGTTCAAGGCCAGCGCTAATCTGAGCTCTTGGATTAACGTCTTTGCAAAGTAAATCAGTGTCAGATAAAGGCGGTGTTTGGAACGTAGTGTTAATATTTTCATTAGTGTGTTGAAGACCGTCTGCTCCTTAATGCATGCTGTCTTTGACTTGAGTGTCCGGCTCTTCTAATGACGTCCACAGATCATCCATCTTCTGCCTGCACCTCTTAGATCCTTTCTCATCAATGAAGTGGAAATAGACCCCAGAGAAAATTCTTCTTTGGTATTATATCAACTCTCGATATAAACAGTCTGGACATAGAATATACACATATCATATACATACTTGCTATGTTTCAAATTATATATAATAATAATATATATATAATATATAATAATAATTATAATATTATAAAAAAGTTTCAAATCATCTATTATTAAAAAAGTAGTCATTTATACTAATTATTTTTTTGCAAAAAAACATTTATTTTTTGCATTATATTAAGTATGTTAAATATTTCTCAAATAGATTTAATATATTAAAATTAAAATGGAAGTACAATTAAATGAATGCAAAATTATACTTTTTAAATTGTCAAATAAGTAAAATTAATTTTAAATGAATTTTTTATCATCAATTAATTAATCTTGATTAATCACCACTTGCAACTTTGTGTAAAATATGTCATTCCTTCATTCATTTTCTACCGCTTATACTCACAAGGGTCACAGGGGTGCTGGTGCCTATCCCAGCTGTCTTCGGGCGAGAGGCGGGGTTCACCCTGGACTGGTGGCCAGCCAATCAAATGTAAAATATGTCAATTTTAGTGAATTTTCTGAACAACCAAATAGATGACAGGACACGATAATTTAAAAGATATGTGGAATCTAAAAGATACCACATGTGTCTGAAACTGTATTAGACGCACAATCGTCTCGTAATAGTAGCAGAACATATGACTCACACTGTAACTGCGTTATTATGAGCCACGAGGGGGTGCATTCAAAGACACCTCATAATATTTTTAAGTTGAATGCACTGTTTTGAGTGTGCATGTATTTTTGGAATTTTTGAGCATATTTTTATGCAGCAAATTGTACTTCCAGTAAGAGTTACTGTACTAACTGATAGGTGATGTCATTCTGTTTATTTGTACACATACACAGACTGACCCTGAATGCACCTCGCTGTCGTTTGACATAGTGCACATTTGTTGTGCAATGTTAACGTAATTATTCATTCATTCATTTTCTACCGCTTATCCTCACGAGGGTCGCGGGCGTGCTGGAGCCTATCCCACCTGTCTTCGGCGAGAGGCGGGGTACACCCTGGACTGGTTGCCAGCCAATCACAGGGCACATAACGTAATTAATTACATTAATTAACGTGTTTCCTCCCACATTCCAAAAACATGTTTTTTAGCCGCATTTTTCAACCACATTAACCACATTCCAAAACATGTTTTTGGTGTGCATGTGTGCCTATGTCAGACTTTAGGGGCAGAGGACACCCCATGGTGTCAGTCTTCTGCACACAAAAGGGTAAAAGGGTGTCCAAACATGCACCACTACTGTGTTGCCTGTGCTATTATTTTTGTGACAAATACACCACATGGTGGGGTTATTAAATGACAAACTAAGGACAACAAAGAAAGCCGTGGAAACAGTCAACAATTACTAATAATACTAATAACTTAGAGTGTCCAGATGAGTGACTACTTTGAATTAAGTCTAGAAAGTAAACAGACCAAGAAGGCTGACACAGGAGGAACAGTAAAACCGTAACAACAACAACAAGACCTACACTAAAAGTACAAAAAGACAAGGAAACCTAGGATGGAAGCTCGTAATGAGCAAAAGGGGAGAAAGGAAGTTGTAGCTCAGACAGAGGAATTCAGGTCTACATGAGGGAACTATATAGGACCTCCAGAAGCACTCGGAGGGAGCAGACCTCCACCAAGCACCAGAGTTTCCTGCATATTGTGATTCACAAGTATTTTGTCGAACCTGATGGAAACTTGTCCTGTATTTTTTTCATTTTCTGTGGCGTTATATGCACAAAAGACAAAAATGGTCCTATGCAGCTATGGTAAAAAAAAACCTTTAAAATATTCCTGGATACAGATTGTGATCCGGATTACCCCCAAAATATTCAATATTCCATTTCCGATAATTCCATTCATAACTTCCATGTTCCATCCATTTATTTTCTATGCCGCTTATCCTCACTAGGGTAGCGGTATGCCATTCTTGACTTTTCAAGTTTTGAACACAAATAAACAAATTAACTTCCTGGTGTAGCACCTAACCTGCCTTGTTGCTCTGCCCCCAAGACCAAGACCAAGTTTAACTGGAACAAAAATCACAGAACAAGAAATGACAGGCACAAAACAGGATGTGACGCCATTGTTTCATATATCCAATAAAAGCCCTTGTAAACCCCGCAAGAGACAACCCATAATCTGGGATTTGCTTCAAAATGGAGCCCATTCGCCGGCGAAATTCACACTCATGAAGAGAACGTTTGTCAGAAGAGACACACAAAACTACTGTAATACTTTTTTTAGTATTCTTTTTACGTTTTTGTACTTGATACAGTTCTTCCTGCTGGCGGTGGAGTTGAGGTGGACATTGAGATGTTTCTTTGGCTTTTCCAGTGGAAGCAAATAGAAACAAGGACTTGAGGATAGTTGACATTTGAGTTATGTCTGATTGGATCATATATGACTGATCGGTACTCTTTCGTGGCAGTCATGTCTGGAATCGGGGTGAGGTTCGCAGCAGATGTATGATGATGGTCGAGGCTCTTGATGATGAAATGGAGAAAAGACGTTGAAAGTCTGCAGATTCCTGGCTGCTGACTCTTCCTGCTGATTGTAATTTATGCCGGAAGTCATTCCAGCCAGAGCCAGGAGAACACGTGCACGAAGCCCTCGTCACCTTCTGCTTGGTCACTCTTGGACCACACACACACACTTTTGTATGCACTTTTGTTCATTAACTGCTACCACAAGGAAAGACTTCTTTTTTTCCTCATATGCACAGCAGGTTCATAATCTGCTTTATCTCAATTTAACATAGATACAGTTGAACCAAAACGTACTCTAACCAAATCAGTTTTTCCCTTAAGAAATCCAATGAATCTGTTCCAGGATGCCAAAAATGTTAATACAATTCACATTTTCTATAGTTTTACATATAGAAAACAATTCAAAATACATATAAATCAGCTTGTGAGCTGAACAAGTAACACAATTTTATATGGACTTTCAGAAATTACTCATAGCAAAACACAAAGGTGGTGTCCGGTTTGATCCCGCTGCCACATCGCTATCTTGTCAACAATCTATGACAGGGGTGGGCAAACTACGGCCCGGGGGCCACATGCGGCCCACCAACGTTTGAATCCGGCCCGCCAGTTGCCAGTTAAAGTTTTCTTTTATTAAGAAACCAGCATGGCAACAAAATGTAGTATTTTCAACTTTTAACATACAAACTGGCAACATGACTTCCAAGTCGGATGTCTTATTTAGTAAAAAAAAAAACAACAAAACTGTAAAATTAAATTTAAATAATTAAATTAAATAAAAATTTAATTAAAAATTAAAAGTAAAATATTTTTTTAAATTAAATTAAAATTTAATTTTAAATTAAAAGTAAAATAAAACTTTAATAATTAAATTAAATTAAAATTACATTTTAATAATTTGATGTAGTCTGATGTTTAAAGTGCTCCTGAAAAAAGGGACATGAGAACATACTGCTGATAGTAGAACACTTTTACAGATAAAAAATTAGACAAATAATAAACATAAAATAGTGTGTGCGTGTTAAATATATGTTCTGGCCCGCCGGACAATTTTGTTAACTCAATGCGGCCCACGAGTCAAAATATTTGCCCACCCTTGATCTATGAAGATAAACATAACCTTAAATGTTAATTTATCCCTGTTAATCATCATTTACATGCATTCAGAATTGGTTTGATGTTGTAAAACTCTAAAAAAATATATTTTGTGTTAACCGGCAACAAAGCTGACTTCCACTTCCTGTTTCCTGATAGCCGAAAACATGACAAGATGCCCTAACTGAAAAATGTACACAAAATTTGGGGCTTTAACCAGAAAAAAACATGCTAACTGAAGTTCCAAATTCAAATGCAATTTACATAATTGCCAGGATGCTCGTACACTTATTGTACAATATTAAGCAATATGTTATATTATAAGTACAACAAACTGGTGGTAAAAGCATCTGACAAAATGCAACGCTAGCATCACAGAGAAAGCATGCAACTTCAGGAAGCTGTGCAGGAAAACCCCAGGCAGTTTGAGCACCCGCGACAAAATCTATATGAAGTTAAATGGAGGACAGCAGGAACCCAAAGTTGTTCAAGACATCAAGGAACTGGACAGGTATGGACAAGATTACATCATCATCACTACACTCGGCAGTGACACTAAGGTGAGCACCTTATTGGTTTCTCTCTGTTTTCAGTAGCATTTAGCTCCTTATCCCCATTTTTCATGGTTCCATTTCTGTTGCTGTGTTAGTCCCGAACCATAGATTATTGTTGTTGTCTTGGCCTCTGTGGTTTTGTCAGCATTTTTGGGTCCAACCGAGTTATGACGAGACAGCAAGGAAATGAAAGACACATCTCACAAGACTGTCAACTACAGTGGAAAATTACAACTTATGCCAAAGTTCACAGCATTAAGCAACATATTTCATTTTTTGACAACAATAACGTAGTGCTCAATTTATATACAGAAATTACTCATAAATCATGCCGTTCAGTCAGTGATACTGATATCCAGTATTTACATTCAGTGTTGTGCTAACTTGTCTTATCTATTGAATGTCTCCATTTATTGTAACATATTCCTATTTATTATTTATAGTTTCTAATACATTTTCATTTTATTTTACTTTGTACTTCTTGCTTTTCCTAAACAATGCACCGGAAAAGCAATTTTCTGATCCACCGCATGTTGATATGCAAGGACGTTTGTTATTATTATTATTATTTATAGCAAAAACCAGCCTGCATTTCAACTTTATGTATGAACTTTTTATCAGTTTTTTCTGTTTTTTTTATATTTACCGATCTTTGCCATGTTTAAAATTTGTTCTTATAATATGATATTCTTGTAATATTAAGTAATATTATTACTTAATATTACATATTTTGACTTAATTATTGTAATATTATAACTTTTTCAAAAAATTGCAACTTTCTAATATTTCAACGTAATGCACTTTTTCCTTTTAGAATGATGATCTTATTCTCCTAATAATTTGTCTTTTTGATTCCTACTTTTTTCATGACTTTCTTGTTTAATTGCATTTTACTATGTGCCGAGGGCCAATAACAAACAGCTGTGATCTGTAAATGGCCCCTGGGCCCCACTTTGTACACCCGGTCTATAGTGTCATTATTTCAATTAAAAGCTAGCTATCGTTCTCTTCCGTCTTTGGCCGAGAAGTTGAATAGTAAAGGTAAAAGCAATGTTTAATGTTATTTCCAAATTTTCACATTGGTCCTACATATTAAACTATAATTATTCTCTATCAAATGTATTTTTGTTCATATTTTAGGGGTGTGGAAGGGATTAATTGAATTTACATGATTTAGTTCATTTGAAATCTTCATGGTTGATGAATAGAAGTCGTGTTGTAAATATTACATTTGAAAGGCATTTTGCCTCTAGCAGACAGTAAAACTTTGTGTGTTCGTGGAGTATAAAAGTGTTCTAAAGTTATAAAGTACCAGTAGTACAACTAGTTTATATTTCAAACAACATATTTTTTTTTGTATATTTTTGTAGTAAAGTCAATTTAAATCAAATCAATGAATAACAAGTATTGCAAAAAATTTCGTATGCTTTGTCGGAGCAGAATACTTTCATGTTTCTATATAGGGTGACATAAATGTGTGATAAATGACAACACATGGAAAGACAAGGTGTATAGTAAGTTTATATGTTGTCATAATTCTCTTCATGATGTGTACAATTAGACTATTTGTGTTGTTGGTCACAAGAACAATCAGTACCGGACTGGCAGTTGGTTTGTTCATAAAAGACAATGAAATATTCATTAAATATTAGGATACACTCTAATGGAAAAAAAATTCTATAACTCTTAATAAAATTTCTTAATTTGTGTGGATTTCTAATGACACAAAAATTGTATTCAAATTTATTTAAAATGTTTCATTTTTGTATAATAGAAATAAATGGTTTCTTCTTTTAAATTAAATGTATTAATTTTAATGTTTTATTTCTTCTATATGTGTTTTTTAATTTAAATATTTTAATTAAATGATGTATTTGTGTAATGTGTGTAAATAATGTGCATATTCAATGTCCAAACTTGATGGACATATAAATTGAAAGTGATTTCAGCGTGTTTTTTATTGAGTGGTAACTGGATGAAAATACAAGTAATTACTGAAACAGACTAACAAATATATGATTATGATATTAATTGTTATTGTTATTCTTGGACATCATGAATGTATGTATATGATAATTAATTAAATATGCTTTTACTGGCTTCTTAAAACAGTATTTCTTATTAACTTGTGTTTTGGCAAATGATACTGCTATAACTATTTATATAACTATTTTTCAGTTGTCAAATTAGGTAAAGTACATAATTTCCCTTGTGCAGTAAAGTTAAATAAATTGAGAATTGGGTTTGTAAAAATAGATTTAATCATTCATAACATACACAGGAGGAATGCAAAAGAGATGAAAGTACATGTTCTCAAAGTCTGGACACAAAATACATATATTATACAATTATTAAATTATACATAAATGTATTATTGATTGAAATAATGACCTATTTAATTAATGTATGATTTATTGCTGGGTGTATGAGTCCATGAGGCTTAAGGGACCGCCTGCAAATGTTTGCGTGCATGTGAATGTTGCTGAGTCAGGACGTGTAAAATATACAAATATACAAAAATGGATCTTATACAGTACATGTCTTCTTCCAGGACCACTGTTCATTTAAAACGTGACGTACTGACGTCATTCCAGCTGAACGTTCTCTGAGTGGGAGCTGCTGGAGGCTTCACTTGGCCCTTCTGTGGTGCTAGCAGAACATCTTTCCTGCTCACACAGATGCTCACTGCTCGGAATAGAATTCTTCTTTGGGCGGCCTTTGGGTTTAGTTGGAGATTCCAGACCTCCTCCCTGCAGCACCTCCACATGAACAACAGGAACATTCATTTCAACTTGCACAGAGCAACAATACATAAGACATTTGCAAAAAAGGTGTGTCGGAAATGCAAGAAATAATATTGGTAATAATAAATGACATATTCATGTTCACTTACCATTTTCTTCCACTTCATCCTCCTGTTCTGGTACCATGTTTTCACTTGGAGCTGACTCAGACCCAAACACTCTGCAAGGTCTATTCTGGAAGTGATGGAAACACACAATATTGTATTGTATATTATGTGATGATATGACATTATACAATATAAAATTATTTTGTATTGCAGTGAATTATGTATTATAATAAATAGCAGCTCAAACAACCACTAAGCCATAACTTTAAATGAGTTTTTAGCTTGTACTTAAACTCATCAAGTCCCAAAGTGACTATAGAAAAGCGGTTGTCACGTGACGGTCATGTGACTATTCCAGAATACGTCTTCTCCAAAATGGCATTCGTGTCAGGTAAGCTAGCTCATTTCTGAAGCATGATTATTTTTGTTCCATTTTTAATCAGTTTAACAATTGTAATGCAGTAATGAGGTGTCAAATATTACAAATCTTCTTCCTACAGTGTATTTCGTCAATAAATCCATCGAAAACAAGCTAGCATAATATCACTATCGGCGTGTTAGCTTTCAAGTTGTTATAGAAAGCAAAATGCTAACACTCAATAAATGTCTAAATAAAATTTCAACCATATTAATAATATAAATAAGTCATGTATCTGTAACATGTTTGTTAGTAGCATTATACTAGTACGTATATGACATTTAATGGATACCAACCTGTCCGGAGTAGAAAGGTATTTCTGCTTCTCGAAGCGTTTTTCCAGACCCATAAGTTGGAGTTCGGTGAAGACGGTTCTGCTGCGGCGGCCTTTCTTGCTTTTGCTGCTTCCGTCGGGTCCCTGGTCCACTTTCGCCCGCAGGAGGTGCAGGTCCAGCGGCAGGTGGTGTGAAGGCGCGCCGGCGTGTAGGTTCGGAGATGCGGACAGGAGCGGAGGGCCGAGAGGAGACATGGAGAACTTGACGAGGTTCGTCTGGTCCGCCTTCAACACTTGTGTCAGAAATAGACCAAAAATAATAATTCATCAAAAATACTAAATAAGACATCCAGTAAATTCATTCATTCAATGATAACTATTTCTATTTTATTTCTATTCATTTATATAACATTATTATACAGTAAATTAAGCATTCAATATTTGTTATGTGTAATACATACATTTGGCATAAATGAAAATCTATCATTTTAGTGCATTTAATAACTAAAATTGTCAATGATCTCGCGTTAACTCCAAGACACATTTAATACACCCGCAGTATCCTTGCAACTCATATTTTACATATTTTAATACATTTCCTATAATAAACTCATTTTGTGTGAAATTGCCAAGTATGATATTACAGTGTAATCATTATAATAAACGTGTGTGTGTTGTATCAACTAGTAATACTTCAAAGTATCGGTGATGAATACAATTTATATTAGCAATGATATCGTCTTCCATTTAAGGAACCAATTCAGTTTGATTTTTTCTAACACAAACTAAAGCACTCTGACCATCGTGTACTGTACATTATATTCATTATTTAAGGATATACTAGTACTCTCCTGACGTGTAATAACAATAATAATACAAATAATAATGTTAACGTGTGGGATTGGCCCTTGGCATATTTAAATATACAATTTAATAACCAAAACTACCCCAAAATAATTACAAAAATCCGTAATGTGCGGAGACAAGAACGAATGTTGAGTCCAATGACAGAAAAGTTGTGGATGATGATGAAAAGTAGAAGTAGTTGTTTTTTTTTTACATGTTGGAACGGGTTGACACATGTGGAAGTATTGGGGAAACATTAGGCGGTATAATAACTAACTAACTAACAACACTTTTAACGATAATTAATATATTATATAATAATTATTTCAACACATGAAAACATAATCATTCTAAAAGCGTGTTATTATAAGACAAAGCTGACATGCAGTGTGTTTGTTCATGAAATATACAGGATTTAACGTTTTAAATGGTGCATGAATATTTCTATTTTTCAGTATAGTCACAGCCTACAGACGTTTCTATAATAGTTAATACATACAAATAATATATGTGAAAATGAACTGTATGTACCCATGTGGCTGTGGAAGGCTGTGGTGGACAAGAGCGCGTTGACTCCGAACTTGAGGAGTTCTCCGGTGGGAGCGGAAACTTTGTGCTCCTGGTGATCTGTGAGGATCTCCTCCATCATGAAACTCCTGTAGCGATGCGTCCTGCAGGGATGGAGGTAAAGCGAGCCCATGTCCACAGGATGCTGCATCATCTTCTTGTTGTTTTAAAGATGACAGCAAGCGCTCATATTCCTTTTTTTTATCGACACATGGATGCTGTACGTGCAACGTATCCTCACAACGCCGCCGTCTTGGTCCTCTTCTGCTTTTTCCTGCAATGAAATGTGCAACAAAGAAAGTAGTCCGCTCTCCACCGCGTGGGAGGATCCGCCAACAACTTTAGTCAGCAGGGTGAGTTGACAAGATGATTTTTTTTTTTGTCTTTTAAGCTCCGCCTCGTTTTACTTACGTTGACTTCAACTTCCTGTCAACAGCCATTACACACACACACACACCAGCAGTGGCGTCATTAAGCCAATTTAGGGGGGATTTTTTTATCTTTTACTGATTTTTTTTCTTGAAATCTCTTTTTTTTCTTTATATTTCATATAATAGGGCAAAAGCAGGCTAATAAGCTAACTAGCCTACTAGTAGTAGTACAAGGAATAGTAATAATCAGAAGAAGAATAATAATGATAGTAATAATAATAGGCTAATTATTATTAATTATTAGGCTAATAATTGATCACTGTCCACTGGACAGAATGGTTGCAGAGCTTGAGCAGCGGTTTTGCAGTGTAGATTGTGTAGATTTGTGTAAATTTAATGGTGGCCTAAAACAATTATCTCTACTATATCTCTACTAAATCTGTCCAAAAGTGGGAAAGTTATATTCTTGTTCGTGATTTGTTTTTGGATTTTGGGATTTTTTTGGATTTTTTTTAATATCTACTACATTCATTCATATCCTGTGCATCTCCAGTGGGCTAAGCCCCCCCCCCCCCCTCCTGAGAACCTAGTGACGCCCCTGCACACCACACACTTTTAGTGAATATGTGTTGACAAATATACACTGTTAGTGTTGTGTATTTTTTGTATTTAGTTTGAAAGAGTGTGTCTACTATAGCCTATGTAAATGACCTTACAGATACTATAGTGCATTCTAACTATTGCACACTTCAAACCCTTCACATTATTGATGACAAGTATTGACAAGTAACAATATTATGTATACTTCCCACTGTACTGTTGTACAGTAATCCCCTGCAAAGGATCAATAAAGTATGCTGAAGGTTGACATTAAAGAGTCGATATCCTATATCTACTCATGATATGACATGAAGCAAAATACAGTACAGGGTGTTCCTAAAGTCTGGACACATAGACAAAAAAGCATTTTCCTGGTCATTTTCAAATTAAATATATCACATAGCAGACCAACATGGTGATAGATGAGAAGTGAAATTAAGTTTATAGAATTTACAGAAAGTGTGCAATAATTATTTAAACAAAAGTAGGTAGGTGCATAAATGTGGGCTCCCTTGTTGTTTTATTGATTTGAATACCTTTAACAATAATTATGCGGAATCAAAAAAGATCCTCTGTGGCGAATCTGTAATCAGGAAAAAGCTAAAAGAAACAAACCTACATATGACCTACACATGAGAAAGGGTATTTAAGGTGGCCAATTGCAAGTTGCATCTTCTCTGAAGAATAGCAACATGGTAGCCTCAAAACAACTGTCACATGACCTGAAAACAAAGATTGTTCAACATCATGGTGTAGGTGAAGGATGCATGGCGGATGAAAAACGCAGCATTCCAAGACAAACACTTGCTACCCACAGTAACATTTGGTGGTGGTTCCATCATGCTGTGCGGCCAGTACAGGTACTGGAAATCTTGTTCAAGTTGAAGGTGGCATGGATTCCAGTCAGTATCAGATTCTTGCCAACAGTGTTCAAGAATCAGTGACAAAAATGAAGTCACGACTGGAGACTTCCAAAAAGACAATGACCCTAAACACTGCTCCAATTCTACTAAGGAGCAAGTACAATGTTCTAGAATGGCCATCTCAGTCCCCAGACCTAAATATTATTGAAAATCTGTGGTGTGATTTAAAGTGGGCTGTCCTTGCATGGAAACCATCAAACCTGACTCAACTGGAGATGTTTTGGAAAGACAAATGGTCAAAAACCTTCAACCAGAATCCAGACCCTCATTGGAAAGCTATAAGGAAGCATTCATTTCTGCAAAAGGAGGATCTACTAAATATTGATGTCATTTTTTTTGTTGGGGTGCCCAAATTTATGCACCTGCCTACTTTTGCTTAAATAATTATTGCACACTTTCTGTAGATCCTATAAACTTCATTTCACTTCTCATCTATCACTGTGTTTGTCTGATTTATGATATTTAACTGAAATTGCTGATCCCAACAACCAGTGATTTATAGAGGAAAATCTTGAAAATTAGCAGTGTCCAAACTTTTTCATACCACTGTGTGATGTGATTATAAAAATATATGTTAAAATTTGGAATTATATATAAATATATATTTTTGCTGTATAGTGTATGTACCGTATCTTATATTCATGCAAGGTGTCCCGGGGGTCGAGATTATACAATTATAAAACACATTAATATATGAATAAAAACCCAATAACAAATTTTAATATAAAATGAATATATAATATAAATTTACCTCTTCAATGAACTGTAAATTATTTTTTATCAAAAATTATTTGCTTGTAATCATTTTAAAATATGTATTTTATTCACTATAAAGTTAGTTAAAATGACATGCGTGGGTTTTCTCCGGGTACTCCGGTTTCCTCCCACATTCCAAAAACATGCTAGGTTAATTGGCGACTCCAAATTGTCCATAGGTATGAATGTGAGTGTGAATGGTTGTTTGTCTATATGTGCCCTGTGATTGGCTGGCCACCAGTCCAGGGTGAACCCCACCTCTCGCCCAAAGACAGCTGGGATAGGCTCTAGCCCCCCCCCCCCCCCCCCCCCCCCGCGACCCTTGTTAGGATAGTGGTAGAAAATGAATGAATGAATGACAATATTTCAGGGCACTGTGTATTACAAAACAATATGCATAACATTGCTGCGTTTTCTGCAAAACCTGGAGCCCACATATAGAGACAGGAGACACCCACAAAAACACAGTAGACATGAGCACAGCTAGTAATATACAGCTAATAATCATTAATAATGATAATCATGCAAAAAAATAAACCATACTGCATCATGTGGAATAATAGCCAATAGCTGCGCTTCTAGAAATGCAATACATCAATCCAATCAATTATTATTATTATTAATTGCCAAGTGGCTGCAAGTGTGTCTTGTTGCTCCACCTCTTACAGGAAGTTAGGGAATGTGAGGTGGAAACATAAGAAGGAGGCAACAACTACAAAATAAGAGAGAGGAAGATAGGTGGCACAAACAATAGATTACATTGTTGTGGACTACAAATTAGTTCCACTGTTCCCTTTCAAATTAAAGTGACGGTTGCATCCCGGTAAACAATTATGTATCATATAATCGCTTCACAACACTCCAACACACAGCTACACGTTTGTTTTTTATTTCTATTAGGATATATTACTGTGTGAGAACAAAGATGGAGCCGTTAGGCCTGTGAAATAACAATAACACATAATGTTTAGGCACCTCTTTCCCGCCCACAGAAAGACTACCAGTTGGTGGAACACACGCTCCCCCTGGTGGTCATAGCTGAGATTGTGCCACATGTAATGTGGGATTTCAAGTGTTATCTTTTTTTTGTCGTGAAATAGTTGAAATGTGCATATTACCTTCAAATTGCAAGTACGTGAACATCAGTGATGGCATCTTTATTTCACCTGCCCTCCAGCTTGATAAAGTGCAGGATGCTACATTATTATACTACATCATAAGTCATACATTACATCGGCATATTACTACTGTTTAATATATAAAGTTTAGTTGTGGGTAGGTGATGAATATACAGACAGAGAACATTTCTTCTCTCCTACAAAACCTACATAAAAAACAAATAAGTTTGCTTCTATATTGACAATTTTGTTTGTTCGTTTTCACTTCAGTTATGTTACTACTTAACTCGTTATTGAAGGCAGATGTCATTCTATCAGGACGTCAGGATTAACATGAGACCACGTGACACAACCAGGAAGTGCAAGGAGGGCCAGACCATCTGAATCCACAAGGCTGGCAGAGCCTCCGAACGTCTGGTCTTCGTAGACCGGGTAAGCTACTGGCCTAGTAGGATGCAGACCCTTTAATTAAAACACAGCCGTATTGTGTAGTGACCACAGCTGTGTAACAATTCGGGGTCTGGATCCTTTAAAGGACCCAGCCATGACCGAAGGCCTGTCCTCATGAAAGTCCTCTAGCCGCGACTAGAACGATGTCAACACTTCCTAGTTGTGTCACGTGGTCACACCCTTTTTCGCTCCTTGTCCTTATATGCTGTATTTCTGCAGAGAAAAAAAGTTGGAGACCTAAATAATAATAAAAATTCATACATCACTTCCAACATCATATGCAAATAATATGTTTTAAGATCACACAAACACATTACAGCACAGACCAGTGGGCACATATTTAAAATGATAAATATGTCTTCTTTGACCACACTTCATCGCATGTGGAAAGATTTGTTCTTGCAATCTCAACTAAGACCACCAGAGGGAAGTTGTGTTCCACTACACTTGTGCACTCAAAAGATACAAAAGCAAAGTGCGCTATTTCCCCTTATTTCAATGAATCGGATCCAAAGACGATGTATAAGTGGTCGTTTTGCTGCTCCCCGATGATTACAAACACGTGAAAGAGAACAAAGTTGTGATCCATTTTAATCAGAGACTGTTTGCATGTTTGTGCCGTTGTTTACAGCCGTTACGTGACGTGACGCGACTCGTCATGGCTTGTCAACATGTCTGCCTGCAGAGTTAGCTTAACAAGCTAGCGTTACCTTGCTAGCCAAAGGATGTGGCTGGAGCATCCCCGTCGGTTATACAGCAGCGACAACGCACTCTCGGACGTAGAAGATGCAAGGGGCGCTCAAGAAAAGTGCAGACAAACCGTACAGGAGAAGGGTAAGTGGAGACATACGTTAGCATGAGCTAACACGGTAGCATCAAGGCATTAAGTTGCAGCATCAGCACCATTGACGGCTCATGCACATCATGTGTTTTCATGGACAAGACGGGTCATCATTTCAAAAACCCACAACTTGTTAATATTCATTAACGTCCACGTACAAGTAAATGTCATGTCACAATGAGAATGTCTTATGGCTATGATAGGGCGTGCTACCATTGCAATGATGATTAGTATTTTTTTTTCAATATCAAACGACTTTGATGGGTAGATACTGCATTGTGTTTGTGTACAATGATGTGCACAATATACACAAGGTTCTAGGTCCACCTACGAGTCAAGTATACATTTTAGTGTAAGTGGGAATTAGTACTAAAATTATAGCTAGATTAACATCTACATCACTCAAATTGAACACAGAACACACGCAGTTCTTGAAGGAGTCTAACTGGTGTGAATGAAGCAGGCAAACAGATTACATTTAAATAAAATTAATGTTTTGGAACAAAATGTCACAATAAAACAAACAGCCAGTCAAAACAATGATTTAATAAGCAGACAGCTTTTACTTTTACAACACCGCAACTTAAAGGAAATTTTGCCCGTCATTCACAATCCCTATGTGAAACATGATGATATATTTCTTTCCATTTTCTGTGCATTATAACATGAGAAAACAAGTTAATTTGAGATAATGCTGTCATTGGGCTACACCTACTTTGATTATGAAGCCCTGTAAAAAAAAAAAAAAAAATCCCTTAACAACGTTGCATCATTTGATATACATGCTGTGATCATGCATTAAAGGGGACCTATTATGCTTTTCCCACTTTTCTGACCTATATATGGTATTAGAATGTTGTATTCCTGTGTTAAATAATGGCAAAGTTTCAGATGAGGTTTGCACATTTGGGAGAGACCTATAAGAACTTTGTGATGGCTCAAAATGCTCGGTTTGAAAAAGCGTGGTAAAACCGTTCCTTTGTGATGTCACAATGCCTCGAAAGGGAAAGCCACATTTGTTTACAATTCCTAAAGACGCCACCATCAGGCACAAGTGGTTGGAGTTATTGATTCCTTACCAGCAAAAGAAATGCGTTTTAATCTATCAACGGCATTTCACACTGGACTTTTTTGTAAACATGGGCCAGTATGCAGCTGGACTAGCCCACAAACTTGCTGAAGCCTTACGTCTTTCCAACGTTACTTGGTCGTGTGGAGGAGTCAGAAGGGCAAGTAGTAAGTGTCAGTGTCCTAACTGAGTTTATTTTGTGAAAGTCATGGAGAAAAAGCGTTAATGCTACTTACCACGAGAGACATCTTGAAGTAACCTCTTTTCTTGAGAAACTTTGGCCTGTACAGTCAGTTTCCACTTCCGGATCGGATTCGGGATCCAACACATATGGCTGTATGTAAAAAGTGGACATTTTAAAAAGATAAATCGCCGTTTATCAACAAAGTTGGCGACACAAACTGGAAGTCTTCATATGCACTGGACAGTGGGCAAAATCACCATTTATTATGAGCTCTTATACTGATTCTAAATAGTTAGCGGCAAAAAACGCAAGTTTTTCTATGGCCTTGGCCTCGGCAGTGTGACCAGCCACAGCAGAGTGGGTGTGCCTGGAGGTGGGCCGTGGGTGGAATACATTAAAACAGACAATTTTCACAGTAACCACAGAATCCAAAGAAATACAGGTGAATAGGTGCAGATTCTGGAAGAACTAGAACAGTTTCTGCGCTGGTTATTGTGTGTAGCTGCTTGATAGGAGTCCACAATTCCACACAAAGGGCCGAAAAATGAGCATAAAAGGTCCCTTTTAACATGTACACTGATGATAACATGTAATAGTTGCAGTATCTTGCCGTATTTTGATTATTTTAAACTCTACCCAAATTTATTTCCTCGCCCCATTGATACGTATCTCTCAATTTCACTACAATAGCTGAGGAGTGGAGCACACATCTGGTGGAACACACAGCCATCCCAATGAGAGCGGACATCCTAAGTATTGTCGCTGCACAGAACTAGCATAAGTATGTGTATCAATGCGCCAAGAAAATAAGTTTGGGTTTATTTTTTAATACATTTTTTGTATATATTTGAATCATTGGAATAATCGTTGCAGTCCTAATATTATATGTTGAATAGTTTTTATTGTAGTTATTTTAAGTGAGACAGTATTGGCTGACTAATTGTATTGCGTAATGGTGTTTGCGTCGTGTAGCTGTGTTTGTTGATGTTATTAATAAGTGATTTCATTGAAAGGAAAGCATGTTTCCCCATGAAAAGTTAAAGACCAAGCACGGTGATCTTGCTGTTGTCAGCGGATCACACTGAGACAGAACCCCAAAGGTGCAGAATTTCACTCCTGCAAGCCCACAAGTGACAAAGTCATTTGGGGCTTTGATGAAACGTGAGCTTCCCTGACATTACTATGGAATTATTTAGAATCCCAGCAGTGTATATAGTTATACTACTGTACAGTTGTAAAATATACTAAAGTGTATTTTCAAAGGTGTTGCAATAACATCTTGAAGCGTCTCAGGTTACCTGCATTGGGAGATGCTTGTTTGTAATTCAGCACCTTCAGGGCTCCCACTTGTGTTGCCAAGCTCGTACCGGCCAGGTCCCAGCAGTGCAGCAGTCAGGACACTTTTTCCACAGTTACTGCTGTCTCCTGGGTCCAAGCAACAGAGCTGACACTCGTTTGTGTACAACACTTTGGGAATACCTTCTGAGCAGTAAGCAATTTGCGTCTTGCTGTCTTTGACGTTCTTCTCCACGCCTTTCAGACCATGCCATGGCAATCGGTGTCAGACTACTGAGGGACTTGCCTTGCTCCGTGATTGGAGTTCACAGTGCTGAGATCAGTACAGAGATGGAAACAGGTAAGAGAGCTCTGCAATACAATATTACTTATATAGTTTTTTATAAGCACTGGAATACATAAGTGCATGGTGAGTGTGCTTCTTTTTTGGGGAATGGAGGGAATATGTATTTTAATTTTAGTGTGTTTTTGGTATGTAAACCAAAACTCTTCAAATCCAAACTCAAAACTCATCTGTTCAAACTTTTTGGGGAATTCATGTGAAACATGAATACATATTTATGTCCCTTGTCTGTGCATTCCAACTAAAGAAGACAGGTTGGTATGGGCTAGCTAACATTGCATGTCATTGGGCAGTACCTAGTATTTCCGAAGCCCTGTAATATACTATGATCATGCATTAGCAAGTGTATTGACGATAACATGTAATACTTAAAGTATTTTGCCGTATTTTGCTGATTGGTATTAAATGGCTTGTAGCAAAAGAGTAGGTTGTGTCTTTTCCAGGCCATTATTTGATTGTGCAAGGTTAAATTAGAATTCTAGGAGTGTTTTAATGTGTCTGTCCTTCCCTCAGCTAATGTTAGGATCCCGACTGCAAAGTACACAAAAATGGGGGAGACTCTGAGATACGTCATCCCAAGTCACATGCAGTGCTCTATGGCTTGTGGAGGGAAAGCCTGTAAATATGAAAACCCATCTCGTTGGAGTGATGAGGAGCAAGCTATTAAAGGATTATACTCCTCCTGGTATGTTGACGATGGTGTTGCTGATGCTATGCTACAGTATGCTAAGGAATCATTCAGTAACACCCGTTTTGTGTTATTAAGTCACACCACTTTTGTGTTTTGGGTTCCTTCAACATATTTTTTCATGTCCTTTTTCTGCAGGGTTACAGACAACTTGCTAGCTATGGCAAGGCCTTCTTCTGAAATTATAGAGAAATATAATATAATTGAACAATTTCAAAGGTAAAGTACTGTATATTTTTTTACACATACACATGTGCATCCTCCATTTTTTTAATGCATATACAGTCCCTCACAAAATCATGGTTTGATCATTGCCCCCTCACTCTATTATGAATTTCCACACTAATTAAATGTTTGCTGTTTTGTGTTTTTTGTTTTGCTCAGGTGTGACGTGAAGACTGTCATCAACCTGCAGCGGCCTGGAGAGCATTCCAGCTGTGGCTATCCACTGGAGCAGGAAAGTGGTTTTACTTACAGACCTGAAACCTTCATGGAAGCAGGAAGTGAGTCTCTAGCTGCCTTTAACACATCTCCGATACTTTGCCTGTTTTGTTTTAATATTTTTCTATAGGTTAGCACCGCAGTTAATTTCCAAATTTGCTGCTGTCCACGTGGACAAGACATGTGTCTCCTAAAGTATTATAGTCAGATGAGACAAAGATTTATTTATTGGTCCACAATGATGAAGTACATTTGGAGGAGTCAAGGTGATGATTCAGACCTAAAAAAAAACTGCAGCATCATCTTGGGGCTGGCTGTCAGTGGTACTGTTCCACTGTACAAAGGGGATGGAAGGACTACCTCCAATTTCTTTAACTATATCGCAAATCAGCAAAGCAGATGCATGAAACATGGAAAGAAGTTATCTTGCCGTATTTTGCTGATTGGTGTTATAAGATCTTGGGAGATTAAAACAGGATTAAAACATTTCTCCTTTAGAAAAAGACTGAATGAGACTATAATAATAAATGAATTCATCATTCGTTAAGGAAGGGGTGTGTTCCAAATGGACATTGATCCCTAAAATGCATCTTAACTGGTTTTGGAATGCATAAAGCAGGTTGAAGAGTATGGTGTTGTTTATTTATGGTCCGATACCATGTCACATGGGTACTTTTGAAACGGTTCAGGTACTTAAACCAGTACTTGGAAAAAGGAAAAGGTGTACATTTTACAGAATAGTACCGTATTTTCCGGACTATAAGTCCCACTTTTTTTCATAGGTTGGCTGTTCCTGTGACTTATACTCCAGACGACTTATAAATGAAAAAAACTGTTTATGTTACATAAACACTGGACACCTTTTCTGTTCATGTTTATTTTTCTTGTAGCTGAATAACCATTGTGTTAGCATATCTTACATCTATTCAACCTGTTCTCTATTATTTTATTGTTAGAACTTGCCTTCCAAGAGGACATAATGTCTGTTTTGGTCAAGTAGTTTGTAAAATTACCAGCAAAAAATGCGACTTACTCCAGTGCGACTTATGTATGTTTTTTTTCTGCCTAATTATGCATTTTTGGCCTTGTGTGACTTATACTCCAGAGTGACTTATAGTCCAGAAATTCCGGTAATTTAAATATTTAAATAATATAAATAAAACAGAAACTGAGTAATGAATTCACAGTGTGAATGCTATTGTTTTTTTATTGTTTTATTGTCCCAGGCCTAGTGCCCACGAGACAAGAACAAGAAATATTGTCACATTTTACTCTTGTGACACACCTAGTGTACTATAGGTCCATAATGGCATTATTTTTTTGTTTTTATGTTTCAGTTTATTACTACAACTTTGGGTGGAAGGACTATGGTGTTGCATCGTTGACGACAGTTCTTGATATGGTAAAAGTCATGTCATTTGCTATCCAAGAGGGGAAGATTGCTGTTCACTGCCATGCCGGTCTTGGAAGAACAGGTTTGTAAAGTCAACCCTGAACCAGAGCCTTCCTCCCTGCATTTCTCCACTAATTTGTATGGGTGTAGTGGTACATGCAACAGTAAGGGTTTGAACAGTGGGAATGATATATTTGTAGTAAAGTTCCTTTTTGTTTGAAGCATAGTATGAATGCTTGTCCAGGAAAGGCCAAGTGTTCCTAAAAATGAGACCACCGAGGAGGCTTTTCAAGCTCTGACCTTTCCTCTGCACCATCACTAGCCATGACTCCAGCTAACCAAAAACCGGGCTGCACTGTATTTGTTAAAGTAAATGTAAAATGCAACAAACTCTTTCTGTCCCTCACTTTTAATGTGCACCATGTGGTAAAATAGTATGCCTCTGTAACAAACTGAATGTACTGTACCGAGAAAAGTTCAAAGGTTACTATATTTGTACTTAAAGGTAAACTTGTTTTGCACCCAGCAAGATCAGCACATCCATTAACATGCAGGAAAATCACAGACATGCCATAAAAAGACCTACCATACCACAAGTGCTAAAAAAACATTTAGATGGGATTACATATACAGTGGTGTAAAAAAAGTGTTGCCCCCCTTGCTGATTTGATATTTTGCATGTTTGTCACACATAAGGCGACCTATTGTGCGTTTTCCACGTTTCTGATCGATAAATGTGGCTAGAATGTTCTATTCTCCTGTTAAAAGATGCCAAAGTTTCAGATAATGAGGTTTGCGTATTAGGAAGGGAGCCCTAGAAGAAGTTTGAGTTTGAGTTTTTTTCAAACACCAGTTCACTGTGACGTCAGTCAGCCTGACTTTCTTATATGGGTGTTCCTAGGTACAAACTGTAGGCTTGATTTCACCGTGTTAGTACGGAGCATTGGCTTCCAGGGAATATTTATTCAGGTTTGAGGGAAAACTAACTTGCCTAAAGAGGCAGAAATCAGGCAGAAGTGATTGGAGTTCCAGATTTCCGATCAGCAAGACAAAAATATGGGACTGTTTTTGTTTTTGGACTATCTGCCAGACTGTGGTTGAAGCGTGATTACTTTGTCATGTTGAAGTGTAAGAAGGAAGCGCAATTCTGTAAGTAACAATTTATCAGTGTCCTGTGTTTATTTTGTGTAACTAAGCGGTTGTGTAGCATTATAGAGTGTGCATACAGGGAGCGTCTTACCTGCATGCATGCAAATTACAAGCTCACTGATGTCTGAAGTTGCTAATAGCCTTTTCCACCACAATCGGTGGATCTACCCAACACAGGTACTCCTGCAAAAAGCGTGTAATGGCCTCATTTCCACAACCGATGTTGTTGTGCCAAGATTGTTTGCACTCAATTAATGTGGACCAATGTTAACACTCTTTGAGTTCATACACGGTAAGTCAGGTGTCTCCAACCAGTAGCTCTCCAAAGGGTTCCTTCATTGATTATCAACTCCTATACTGATAAAATTAGAAAGTGGGGTCCGGCAGTCGTCTGGAAGACCTCGGGAGCGCTTGGTAGTGGGACCAATCACAGTGGACTGGGTATGCCCAGAGGCGAGTTTTGGGGAGAATAAATTAAAACAGACCATTTTGGAACTCTAAGGAAATACAGCTGGAATAGGTGCCGATTCTGGAAGATCTGGAAAGCTTTCTGTGCGCGTTATCGTGTCAAAAATCAGCATTATCGGTCTCCTTTAAATGTTTCAGAAGTTAATACAACTGAACAAATAATAAAATAATAAAGTATAAAATAAAACTTTAAATGAAACTTTTTTCAATTCATTCGCTACCACAGATGTATTTATAAAAAAATACATCACTCCCAGGAAGTGAAAAGGCTTGGACCCAAGTTGCATGAAGGTGGTTACTCATTGAAGGGACATAGAGAATAAACACAGGGGAGACAACACACAACTGGTGGTGAGCCAGTAGAAGTACTTCCATCCATTCATTTTCTATGGCACTTCACTAGGGTCAATTCCAGGGCACATATAGACAAACAACCACTCACACTCACATTCATACCTATGGACAATTGAGAATCGCAGATTAGAGTAGAAGTACCTATTCTGAGAAAATGTACCATTACACCCTTACTGTATGTGTTATGTAACAAGGATGTTTTGTTTGTGCTTATCATGCGTTGTCTGATCCAACTTGTGTTTCAATTGGATATTTGTTTTTGCTTTTCTCTCTCTGCAGGTGTGTTGTTGGCTTGTTACTTGGTCTTCACATGTCGGATGAACGCTGACCAAGCCATCCTGTTTGTGCGAGCCAAGAGGCCCAATTCTATTCAGACCAGAGGCCAGCTGCTGTGCGTCAGGGAGTTTGCCCAGTTCCTGGTTCCTCTCAGAAACGTCTTTTCCTGTGCAGAACCCAAAACCGGCGCCGTGACTTTGTCCCAATACCTAACCAGGCAGCGTCATCTGCTGCATGGCTATGAAGCACGGCAGATGAAGAATGTACCCAAGTTGGTCCAGCTGGTTTGCCGGCGTCTTGTTGACATTGCGGCCAACCGACAAGTGGTGATTGAAGAGGAGTGGCTGGACATCCCTGACCTCACCGCTGAGGTGGAGAAGACTGTATCCCAACAGGCCCTTCAGCAGCTTGGGAAGGAGCTAAGAGGGAAAGGCATCCCGGTGTCTCCTTGCTCATCCAATCCCTTTAGTCCGATGCAGACCAGACCTGCTCAAGATCAACCTCTCATCAGTGATAATGAGCTTGACCCACTTTGGAGGCAGAATGCAGCAACCCCTCTGAGATCCTCTCTGTCCAACAATAAGAACCTCAGTTACAGCGATTCTGTCCTAAACAAACTTGAACCACATCAGCGTGATTTTGCAGGTTGCAAGAGCAGCACACGACCAATTCACTGTTTAAACAAACATTCCCGATCACACAGTAGCCTTACTGCCTCTTCATTTCATTCTCAGGACATTGCTACAAGCATTCTTGAAACCGGATGCCCGTTTGTGAAAACAATTCTTAGCATGGGTGATCCTGGTTTGTCTTTAGCGTTGTCTAAGCAGGAAATGAAAGGTCACTGTTACACCACACTGCCAGTTTTGCCAACCAAAATGGTAGCCGGTCAAGAGATGCAGGAAATGCACGTCCCAGCCAATGATGGGGATAACGCTGTGCTTCCCGTACCTACTCTCCATTCTGAGCTGTCCCCAGAGAGCAGAACCCTTCAAGTGGCCAAAGCGCTGGCCATGGACCAGACAGACAAGGATGTCACTGCCAAGGTCACAATGTGGCAGGTAGGCTGCTAAATTTCCAAAAGATCTGACACGAGTCTAATGAAATAATCAGTCCTACTGACTAACACTCAAAGTTCATTGGCAAAAATCTTCATTGAAGAAGAATGGAAGACACAAGAAAGGAGCAGCATGTTAACTCATTCTAACTCACAACTTAACATGTAATGTAAAATGCTGTATAAGTATTAGTAGTAAGTACAGTAGTGCTGTATAAGTATTTAACACCATACTGATTTTTTTAAGTGTTAAGTTTTTAACAGATTTTTTTTTCTATGACAAAATCTATTGTGCATCTATACAGGTTTTTGATGCAACTTTTGTGTTCAATCTACTTAGATTGTGCAGTCTTAATGTTGCAACAGTAACGCAAGTGTTAACATCATATTGATTGTGTTAATCATATTCAGTCATTTTTATAGTGCTTTTCTAACTTCAAGGTACTCAAAGCACTTTGACACTGTTATGCGCAACTGAAGGAACATAAGGATAATTCAACATTGTCACAGTAAGACAGAGGAATCGAACCAGCAACTTTCAGTTTGGGAGACGACCACTCTACCACCTGAGCCATGCCGTCCTAGTGTATTTATATTTGTATTACCTTGTTACATTCTTTTTTTTTGTGGTTGACAGACAGAGTTGAACTCCAAAGAGGGTGCGTGGGAGAAGCTGTGCATGGAGAAAGATCCACTGGTACTGTCCAGTCTCATGTGGTCCTGGCTGGAACAGTTGAGGGAGCCTGTCATCAGCAGTGAAAATGTCAAATCTCTGACTGAGAACGTAAACCCACAGACGGCACTAGACTCTCTGGAAAAGGTAGCTTTGGTTCTTCTGTTTCTTGTTCATTTGGATGTTCTTTGCCAAAGTTATCAAAAGTGGAAGAAGAATCAGGTGCACCATGTTTATCAGTAGGCCCCTTCCTGCTTCAAAGATGATGACACGATGTGGTGCGAGAAACGGTTATGGTGTCACACTTGACCGGGGTGTCCAGACTTATTCCAGCTAGGGCAACATACTGAAAAATCAAAGCATGCAAAAACCACCACAGCCCAATCATTTTGTAAAGAAAACATGTAGATATGCTAAGACGTTATATACGGCTGTATGAAAAAGTGATTGCCCCCTGTTAAAACATAACTTCATTAAGATCTAGTAGTGTAGCAAAGCTTTGGGAGTCCAGCAAACCACAAATGGCGAAAACATGGAACAGTTGTGAAACTTCCCAGGAGTGGCCAGTCAACCAAAATTATCCTAAGAGCACAGCAACAACTCATTCAAGGGGTCACAAAAGACCCCACAACAACATCCAAAGAACTAATGACTAAACCATACAAAAAAACACTGGCCAAAAACAACCTGCATGGTAGAGTTCCAGGACCAAAACCACTGCTAAACAAAGAGAACATTATGGGGTTTTTTTCCAGAACACATCTTGATGATCCCCAAGACTTTTGGAACATACTCTGTGGTCTGACGAGACAAAACTTTAACTTTTTGGAAGGTTTGTGTTCCATTACCATCCATCCATTTTCTATCACAGAAGTATGCTGGAGCCTAAAGAACATCGTACAAATGGTAAAATATTATGGTTGTAGTGTGATGGTCTGGGGCTGTTTTGCTGATTCGGGACCTGGAAGACTTGCTGTGATAAATGGAACCATGACAACAGGGTTGAATACCTTTTCTAGGTTGGGAAAATTCCCATGCATCCTCCAGTAGCCTTGCAAGGGTGTAGAGTCTAATCCATGGAGCTTCACACTCCGATACCACTCTAGCAAATACTGTCAATCACCATCCTGAGTCCTGATGCATTAATGCGATTTCTAAGAGGTGTCATTACATTACATTTATTCCCTGCAGTACTAATGTACTTTCTGTATTTGAACTAATACATTCTAAGATTACATTAGAAGATGTCTTGATCTTTGCAAATAATACGTTATCATTTGTTCCTTTAATGTTCATTAAAAATTCCCTCCTACAGGGCCACCGACTCACTCTGTTGTGTATCCTCGACTGTGCTGCTCATCTCCTGCCAACGCCTGAAGAAGTGGAGACGAGTTTTCTAAAGAAAACCATAAAAACCTTTACGAAAGTGAGTATGCTTACACATCATATTTGTTACGTTCATTTTGGGCTCTCACTGATTTATTTTAGACCGTAGTTTTTCCAGGGTGTCATGATTATACCACAACATACATGTACATGGTTGTTTAAAGGCAAGAATTGGGTGCACTAAAATTTATTTTAGTTTGCACATGTTCAAAATGATTCATACAGGTTGAAAACTGCCTGTTTATGTACATGTACAGGTAGTATTTCATTACTTTCTGTAAAATATCATAACATTAAATGACTTTTTCTTATTTTCTGGCTTTGAATAAAATGTAGTGTCCCCAATGCACATGTGTGCATTACAATACAATTAATTTGAAGAATTCTGAGGTTTACTCACCTTTTTAAACACACTGCTATTATTATGAACATAACTGTATATACAGTACACAAATGCTAATTGTCTCTTAGCCAGTTTCAACTCGACCAGTTACTTTTTGTGACCATCAACAAGCTTCTAGCATAATTCTGACTGGATATCTGTACTGGATAGCTTTTCATGCTATCTTTTTCTGCCATGTGTTTAAAAAAAAAAGCATTGTGGCATCATATAGTAAGAATAATAAGTATTCAACCCAATGATCAAATTCTTTTTTAGCATTTTTATGTTCACTGGAACCTTGGTTCGTGGCCTTAAACCGTCCCAGAACTCCAACCGAAACATACTCAAATATTTTTTTCTTGTAAGAAATAATGTAAATCCAATTAATGTATTCCAGAAAGCCAAAAATGTTAACACATAACATGTTTTTATAGTGTTACAATACTAGTTTTACCTGCACAAAACTGTTCAGAATACATCTGAATGATGAATGATGGAAGTTCTCCATCTAAGTCCAGCAAGGGATTATTTTCTGATTGTATAGAGCAGAGATAGGGAACCTATGGCTCGGGAGCCAGGTAGGGCTCTTTTGATGACTGTATCTGGCTCTCAAGCATTTCTTACCACAATAAAAATGTATTTTTGCTAACATTTTAAAGTAAACCATCACAGAAATGACTGTTAAAAATAATATTCAAAATCAACAACTTTCTTATGCATTTTAATCCGTCCATCTATTTTCTTCTGCAATACGGCCAACCATATCTATCTTTCCTGATGATATTTTCCAGGTCAAACACCAAAACTCGATTATTACTGGGTAATGCGGTAGTGTACCTCATGTAAACTTTCCTCCTTTAGTCAAATAGTCACCTAGCTAAAGCTGCAGAACCAAGCCTTCTGGCAAAGATGGCCAAAAGAATGAAATATACTGAGTATGGTGCAAAACCATGCAGCGGCAGAAGTTGTATTAATGGCAACAAGTATTTGATTTATTATTAGACACTGCGCTGCTCACGAAAGTGTGCTGGCCACACCCCATTGGCGTGGGGTAGTGTGCCTGGTCTACATAATTAGAGCCCATTATATCTAAAACTGTTGGTCTTACATAAAAATGCACCCATTTTATTGCATTCAATGTTTAAAAAAATGTATATGGCTCTCACAGATACACATTTTAAAATATCTGGCCTTCATGGCTCTCTTCGCCAAAAAGGTTCCCGACCCCTGGTATAGAGTATAATTAAAAATTTTGAAATACAAATATTCAGAAAATGTATTATTGACTTGTTATCCACAACCCACCCAAAAGTGGTGTTGGGGGGGAATCCTTCAAATGAGTCTAGAGTGGCCCAAAATGAATGATTGATGCCTATGACATGCTATTGAGTGTAAGAAGATGTGTGTTGGTGTCACCCCCCCCCCACCAAGATGGAGTCGTCTTCGGGGGAGAATCAGTGGTTATACAACACACTCAAAGAAATCCTGACTTGTATTCTTCATGATCTGCAAAACAAAGCTTTGCAAATGAAGGAGAATGGTACGTCCTAATCCGATGATGACAACTCATCGACTGGGTTAAAGACAGCTTTTTGTTACGTGTTAACCAAATACGATGTGGAATGTTGCATTCCATATTGTTTCAAGCTCATACTACACTCTTTTGACACACTGCCATACTTAACCATCATGTGCCACTCTTCTCAGGTTGTCTAATGTCATGTTTTTATTAAATGTCACATTAGCTTAGAAGGCTTTTTCTAGTGTTGATGGCTCGTATTTAAACCAACACACTGTATGTTAACATGTCTTCTCATGGGATAATACTTCATATCAGTTGTATGGTCCGTTTTCTCCTCTCAATACTATTTGACATCTATTTAGAACCCGCAAGGCGTGCTGGGTCTCTTCCTGTTTCGGAGGTGTGTGTGTGAGACTCCAAGCATGCTTTGTGGTTAATAAATTATTATAAAATAGTCTTGTTTGCATGTATTTTAGCGTATAAGCATCTTCCCTATGATACAGGAGGGGTGTCTAAACTTTTTACAGTGAGGGTTGCAGACATAAAAATGAAAGGATTGGGAAAGTCCGCTTTGATACATTTTGTACTTTAAACTATCTGAACAAAACATCCACGTCTTGTCTTTGTGTTATATCTGACATAGCACATTAGTGTCATACTGAGCACCAATAAAAAAACAAGATACAATTCACAAATGGCCCTTGGTTCATACTTTGGACACCATGCATGTAGCTTGCAGGTAACAGTATTGGCTTGTGTTTTTCTAGGTATTTCAACAGTAACGGTGTGTAGTGAGTCTATTAAAGCTGTACACTGGTAACTACTACCTTCCGTTAGTATTGTCCCTTGAGAAGATGTGATTTGAAACCCAAAAATATCAAACATGAATCAAATTTCAAAGCCGTGGTCTTAAGTTATTGCAGTTATTCCACTTTTTAATGTCCTTCTTGTTTGTGCAGCAAAATGCCTGCCTGCATATTTTTGTCATGCTTGAGAAAACCACTGCCGCATCCTGCTGATGTAATGTATGGTTCTGCTTTGATGTGCTCATTTGCGTGTTGTGAGAATTCTCATCATAATGTACAGAACACGATGTAACACACTGTAGCCACATGGCCAATGTACAACTCTTATATTATTATATGACTGACAAAAGACATGATTTGTGTCATTTTCATTTTCAAACAATGTTTCTACTCTTTCATCAGGCAGCTTCTTAAGGATTCAAATATGAATGAAATAAACGCTCCCAAGTGTGGAACTTGTTCCTTTGCAGTCTTCTTGTCTACAATATGATTGTATTGTCTTACTGTATAATGTAGCAGTTGAAGGATTGTCTGTTTGTCTCCTATTTTTTGTGTCTCACTCATATAATCAAGTAGAACCGAGCAGCCTCAAGCAACTCACATGACACATAATTACTTCCAGGTACATACAGCGTCGGTACTCTCCCACACATCCACACAGACACGCTTTTGACTAACTACAGATAACAGGAGGACCTGGCATCTGCAGCTGCGGCCTGCTGATAACGGCTGGCTCCACCGCTCCACCCCGCCCGCCCTGAGTTGGTGAGAAGACGTCTGCCTGTGATTCGCCAGAGATCTACCGACATTTCTTAGCATAATAAAAGCCGGGCATGGACAGTTAGCTGTGCTCTTTTCTTCTGACGTGTAAGTCAAGCCAACGTTGCTGTAGGTGTGCAGGGAAAGACTTATGATTCCGGAGCTCCGTGTAATCTGACTGGTCTGAGAGTAAACCATATAACTGGTTCGTTGTCATCTCCTGCCTCCAACACGACACCCACGGGAATACTGACAGAACAGGAGGTCAAATTCCAACACAGTATAGTATGTGTCTTACTTTGATTGGCCAAAAATGAGAAGTGATCATGCATCCTGACAGTGGTTTCTTAAGGGGAGGAGAGGGTGATCTGGGCTGTGAAGACACATGCAGCACGGACACGGAAACGTGGGGAGCTGGCAGAGGTTTCGCTTTTAAAATTTATATTTACGCGGGCAAGCTATTTATTTATTTAGAGCTCCCCCTCACGCAGTTTAAAGCTGGGCCGCACCATGACTTTCTGCAGCCTATGTAATGTATTTAGCGTAAGTGTGATATCATTAATTGTGCTAATCCCACAATAAAATACACAGAAATGTCATACCGGAGGCTTGTGCTGAAATTTCCTCATCCCCAGTGGGGTTCTGTGTGAGCTGGAAGGTGCTTGTCGCTGCCGTCCTTCCATTTGGACAACACACTATATTTTTTATTCTCTGTGGAATGAATTTGACTGCCAAAATGGAGGATTATCCTGTATATCCAAGCCCACCAAAGTATCAGAACCTCCCCGGTGGAAGGATAGGGTGCATACACTTGTACTGGTACTGGTTGGCCTCAATGTGTGGCACATCGACGGCCGTTCATCTATTTATTGCTGCTCCTTGTTGTTAGGCTATATTAAATGGAAAATGATTATGGAAATTATTCTTTGCTGCACAGTGCATGTGTGGTTAGCACACAGGCCACACAGCTAGGGCACCCAAGTACAATTCCACCCACAGGTGGAGAACATGTGGCGTTTGCATGTTCTCCCGGTGCGTGCGTGGGTTTTTCCGAGGACTCCGGTTTCCTCCCACATTCCAAAAACATGCTAGATTAATTGGCGACTCCAGGTATGAATGTGAGTGTGAATGGTTGTTTGTCTATATGTGCCCTGTGATTGGCTGGCCACCAGTTCAGGGTGTACCCCGCCTCTCACCCGAAGACAGCTAGGATAGGCTTCAACATACCTGCGACCCCTGTGAGAATAAGTGGTAGAAAATGAATGAATGAATGAATGAATGAATGAATGAATGACTGATTCACTTTTGGTTAAACTCCGATGAGCAACCTGTATTACCATCCAATCGGTGCCTCACCAGTCATGCAACTCACTGGAGGATGGAATGGAATATTTCCATAGTTAGAGCACAGAAAACCTGTTTACCACCTCCTAAATACACTTTTTAAGCATTATTAGAGCCCTCAAGACATGAAATAACACCCCTATAGTCACTTTTACACTCCTATTACCCAATATGGTATAAGACTTGTGTGTCACTGTAAAAGTGTTCCATTGCTAGACAAACTGAGGGGGGGGGGGGGGTGCAGACAGAAAGTGTTGTGGAACACTATTGAAAATGTTGAGTATGCCAATGTCGAACTAGCAGGCAGGTGTCAGGGGGCTGTGTGTATGAAACAAAATAAGTATATTTTTTACGGGCGGAAGAATTTACTCACACAGATTTTGCTGTTGGTCGCCGACTGTAATACTCATAGAAAGCAGGGCTGGACGTATATTTTTATTATTTATTGAATATACTGTAACAATATACATATTGTTATGTATATGTATGTATACTGAATAATCATACAAATGTATGGTATTACAATACCATACATTTGTATAATTATTCACACATTGTATAATTATTCAGTTAAATAATAATAAAAATAGAAATAAATATATATATATATATAATATATATATATAAAATTAATAAATATATCAATAATGTATTTAATAATATCACTGAATGAATGAATGAATGAATGAACATATGAATGTAGTACTTAGTTCTGTCCCTGACTCCAAAATGAACTCCAGTTCAGATGGTGGCGCTAATGAGCTAATATAAGCTTGTTGATAACAGACAAGAAAAGCAGCAGAAGAGAAACAAATTGCCAGAGGATCGTTCAAGTAAAGCAGACAGACCGACAGGCAAACAGGCAGGTAAGTAGACACTGTCCCAACATGACGGTAATTTAATCATCTTAATGTATATAACATATATGTGTATATATACACACACAAAACAGTACGCTACGGGATTGCTGGGTCTGAATTACCATAAACGTTTGTCTCCCGACACAATATGCTTTGAGCCAATTGTTAGCTCAGACGGCTAGCAAGTTGTTCGTGAGTGCTAACGTAGCGTTCCTTGCAGTTCAATGATAAATTACTTCTGCTTTTTCTCGTACTTGTCACTATATTATTTGTACTATTACCAAGTACTAGTGAGTAAAATTATCTTTGTTGTACGTGTTAGTTGACTGGTAGAGTGGCTAACGTTGAAGCTAACGTTGTGGCTCAGGATGAGTTGCGTTCAACGTCTTCGTCCGCTTGAATGTCAAAAGTCGACTGTTTTTTTCATCTCCCGCTGAACTAATCAGCACTTTTTTTTTTTTTATACCACACCATATATAAAACTATTAGTAATAGTAATTAGTGCGGTTCATCACTAACACACGACAAAACAGATAAATTGTTTGTATAAAGTCAAGTACAGATCTTACATTGAACATTAATTTTAAATACGTTAAACGGAAATGTTCAACCCTTTACCACAAGAAAAGAACACTTTAGTAGTCTTTATATTAGAAATGAAAGCATGAAAGGATTCTTTCTTGTCCTTCACAACATGGGACATAGAACAAAACAAGAAAAGTACATGTAAAGTACAAGTACATATGAAAACAGTGTTACTGAAAAGTACCCGCTTAAGTCAACGTCGACATAAACTTTGAGATCCAAAGAGGTCATTTCTAGGAAGAGAATCAATTTATGCCGACATGTGCCGTTGTATCAACTTGATCATTATCACTTAGCAGCAACATAACTAACTACACAGCATTCACTTCATGCTCAGTGCAAAGTAAGCTTCAAAATAAAAAACCTTGGTAGTATAAACTTGTTTGAACAAACTATTTATTTCTAAATAGTTAATCACCAGTAGAAAGATTTACACATGTAAAAAAAGTTTGTCACTGTCATCAAGACATACCAGGAAATGAGCATACCAGTTTTGTTAGATATGTATAAATAAAAAATATCATGTGAAAACACAATATTAAAAAAAGACGTGCACTAAAGAAGGTTAAACCACGTCAACAAACAAATTATTTATTGTCATCCATTCTCCTTATGTGGACAATGTCACCAGTAAATGTGCAAGCAATGGTAGTTTTGCTTTCAATATTGGATATGTTGACAACCACTTACGTCGACATCAGTCTGACAACACAGAAACATAAACATGAACGACACACACTCACACAGCAGCAATGTTGAAACAGTAGCGATGCACTGCAACAACAGTTGCATAATAATGACCGTCACAGCTAAAATGTGTTCTTTATCTGGTGGTTTTTTACTAGCTCCTGCTTCTCCATGGCTGTACAGCTGCAACACCACGCAGTGATGGAGGCCATAGAAGGATGAGGGTTTCAGTAGGTGATGATGCAAGGACGTGATGGCCCCCAGCTGAGCCGTCAGTGACAGACGAGAGGACCAAACCCTGTAAAGTGTTTGTAAAACCTCCATGATTTCTCCTTATCTTTCAACTCAGTCCTTCTGCTCAAGTTGTCCAGCCTTTAGCTGTGATCTTCAGCGGCCATGTTTGCTCTGTGGGATGAGGTAGTAGGTTGAATAGTTTTAGGGTCATACCCGCACTGGGAGATAACTATTCAAGCTACTGTCTTTCTCAAAGTGACAAATGGATCTTCCATGTGTCGGCGTTGTAAAAGCTCCATCATCTGGGAAATAGATGCTCACGCAGTGTGAGGTAGTAGTTTGTATAGTTGATGGGTTGTGATTTTGCCCTCTTTTGGAGATAACTATACAATCTATTGCCTTCCTTGAGGAGTGCCATTACCTTCATTTTTGCCAGTAGGAAGTATTTGAGTCTGCTTCTATGGTTCTCATTACACATTTAGTCTTTGTCATCATTATGTGTCAGTGTAAAAAAATAACTTGTCTAATCAACCAAAAATCTAATGTGTGTATATACTATATTTTGTATTTTTATAAATTATTAAATTATACCCCTTTTTGTACATATGTATGTGTATATGTCAAATCTTTGGAGCACATTTTACCATCCATAGAAATTTATTTTTTTTACAAATTTCACACTTAAAGGATAATAAAACTCATGAATGCAATTAACAAATATGTAAATTTGTAGTACATACTACAAAGTATTTGTAGTATACAGGATATATACTACAAATTACATATTTCCTTTGTAATAATTTTTTATATTTGTTTTATTTGCTTTTTTGTTTTATTAAAACAAAAAACCAAGCCACAACGCTTCCGGGAGAATGTCCTTTGGACAGAGCAGACAGAAGTGGAACTTTTTGACAAGGCACATCAGCTCTATGTTCACAGATGCAACAATGAAGTATACAAAGAAAAGTCCCCTGGCCCCACTGTGGAACCTGAAGGTGGCTATGTTGTGTTCTGGGGGTGAATCTGCAGGGTACAGTGAAATATCCTGACTATCAAGGTGTGCTAGAGATAAGTGTGCTGCCCGGTGTCTCATTAATGATCGGGATAATGATTTAATAGCACACGGCTAAAAATACCAAGGATGACTAAGAGCAAAACATTGGACTCTTCAGAGGTGTCCTTCTATTAGGCGTTTTGTAGTTTTAAGCACATGAATTATGACATGAACAGTAATATGCACTGTATGTTCAATTTTCGTGAGACGTTTGGGGACTCCTGGAAATCTCATGGCAAGGATTGCCCTTGCCTCTCTTTGCCAAAGATAAGTCCGCCTTGTTCAGCATTTGACAATAAGTACAGTACTTCAGTATGTTAACTTTAATTATAATGAATTGCTCGATGTATGATAATTTCTAGACAATTTCTGAATATTTGAAAAAAAAAAAAAACAGTACAATAGGAGTAAAAACAGTCGTAGTTCACCTCCACACCAGATAGTGGCGGTAAAGATCCACACACTAGTAACACATCGCGTCGCCGGATGACGTCATAAGTAGGGTGGACCTTTCGGCTCATTTTAGAGAGACTGTTGTTTTGACTCGGCTCACTACAAAGGTCCAACTCTTTCGGCTCACAATTGGCT
This sequence comes from Doryrhamphus excisus, assembly GCF_037039965.1. Taxonomy (NCBI): domain Eukaryota; kingdom Metazoa; phylum Chordata; class Actinopteri; order Syngnathiformes; family Syngnathidae; genus Doryrhamphus; species Doryrhamphus excisus. The sequence goes on from NC_136374.1 coordinate 7,709,489, forward strand.
CCTTTTTTTGCTTAATTTATTACCAACTTTTGTGTATGATGTGAAATAAATTACTGATGTAAAAAGTATATGATACTAATGTCAACTATTTAAATTGGCTTCTTTATATCCTCAACCAACAACGACAAAAAATATTTTTTAAATAACTATTTGTTACTACAATCAAACAACATTAACAAATAACCACACAAAACAATAAAGCATAAATAAAAATTAACACCGCCACACAGAAAAAAGACCAGGAAAAAGTAATTGGCTCTCAACGACGCAAGCCGGTTCTTAGAACCGATTCGTTCACGACAGACGCATCACTCGTCAGCAGTCTACAAACGAACAAACAATCACTGGGAAGCAGTGCGAAGGCTGCAGACCCTGAAATTGGCTACGGCCAACGTTGACACAAGACAACTGGATCCTTGCTTGTTGAAGACGCTTCACCTTTAACCCAAAAGGAGTTTTACATTTAAAGTGTCGAGTTCCCCTGTTTATGCCGAGAATCCACATAGAGTCGAAGAAGAAGGAGGTGGAGGAGAGGTTACAAGCGGCTCCCTGACTTGGAAGTAAAGATGAATCTGAGTGGAATACGCCAAGTGGCTAACCGTGTTAGCACAGTTCAGTTGAGGAAACATTTATTATTGGACAGACAAATATACCTCACACATAAAGTGTCTTGTTTGCCGCTGCAGAGGTCATTTAAAAGTCATTCACCAAAGTTCGCTTACGCAAAGGACTTGTTCCTCGGTCAAGTCAACAAGGTACACTTTCATAGTTGTTATCATTCTAATTATTCATCAAACTTTGCCTATTTTCAATGTATAAACAATCAAATGAAAATGAACGTTTGAGGAAAATGAAAGGCAGACATTGTTATACATTCTATCATTTTATTGCTAATGTTGTCCTTTTCCAGTGAACTCTTATTAAACCCAATAAGGAGATATAATCATTGTCCATATTTGGTCATGGTGACGATTTCAATGCTTGTGTGTCTTACAGGCAGAAGTATTCCCGTTTCCACAAATTACAAATGAAGAATTGGAAGAAATCAACCAGCTTGTTGCTCCTGTGGAAAAATTCTTCAACGAGGAAGGTGATTATATGTATATACTTTGTGTCATTTCAACATTAAATCTAATATAAAAAAAAACACTAAATAGCAATACCACATTTATTTAAAAATAATGGAACAGTAAATCAATACTAAATTGAGCTTAGTAAAAATATTACAACAGTTAATCAACACTAAATTCAGTTTTATTAAAAAATGTAAAACATGAAGTTAATACCAAAGTTTGTTTATTTAAAAAAAAATTGAACAGAAAACCAGTACAAATGTTATTTAAAAAATATCTAGGCAGCAAATTTATAAAAAATGTACTTTACTTAAAAAAATCTGACCAGTAAATCACCACTAAATTCAGTTTTATTTAAAATATATTGGAACCATAAGTCAATATTAAATTAAACCAATAATTAAAAATTATATGAATAGTAAATCAATGCTTAAATGGGTTTATTAAACAAACATATCTAAGCTACTGTCCATATGATTGCTATATACTGTAAACCCACCTTTTGTGTCCTGCATATTGCTGTAAAGTTCATAACTGAAGAAGAAATAACTTGCTGAATGATAATAATATAACATAATAGATTTGATTTGTATTGCACTTCAGCATTTCAGCAATCTCAAAGTGCTACAGACCAGATAAAAAATAATTATAAAATTATTTTATAACATATTGTTAATTATAAAACCAAAGGAAAACAAAACCGATAAAATATATTTATAAAAATATTTTTTTTAAACAGTAAAATGTTTTTGAGGTCTCATTTTTGGGGGGTTGAGAAGAAAGTTATAGCAAGTATAGCAATGGTAAGGTAACCCATGCTTGCTAACGGAGTGTCGAAGGGGAGAAAAACTAGAGTGGGGCCAGCACCGAGCCCTTAGGGACTCCACAGTTGACATTGTGGGTGTGCGACCTTGCTTTGCCCAGGGCGATGTGCTCAGTTGTGTCAGCGGCATAATGACATACGTTTCTGGAGTTTAGTGAAACGATGACAATGACAAAATAATTTTGTTGACAAACCTTTTTTTCACGAAGAAATTGAGATGGGCTAAACATGCATGGCTTCGTGATGACTAAATGTGAGTTTTTGTGTGAGTTTTCATTGATGAGACTGGACAAAAAGTTGCAGCTGAAAGTGGTATGTAACAGGTAGGTATCTAGCACCCCCTACAGTAGAATGCTATTAATGCATTGCTGTATGTCATATGAATTTGTCACAATCTTTCATTAAGACCTTGCCATATAAGTCTGTGTCAACTGTCTTTACAAGATGAAAGCCTTTTTGTGTGGAAAGCTTCCCCCATCCAAAGAAATGTGAAATGCATTCACAATGTTGTCATCTTTTGACAGTCGACTCTGCAAAAATTGACAGAGAAGCCAGCATTCCCAAGGAGACTTTAAATGGAATTAAGGAGCTTGGGCTTTTTGGAATCCAGATCCCCGAGCAGTATGGTAAGACTCTTAAGTAACCAGATCATATTTTCATATTTCAAATCAGTGATATGCAGTCGTCCCTCACCACTTAGTGGTTCCACTTTTGTGGCTTCACTCTGTCAGTTTTTTTTTTCAAAAATATATTAATAAAAAAAACAAGTTGTTTTGTGCTCAAATTTGTTGTATTTAAGTACATTCTATGTAGTTTTTGCTTCAATTAATGATTTTAAGGTATAAAAATGGGGGTGTGGGTGCGCTGGACTGCGCTGCGCCGGACTGCGCTGCGCCGGACTGCGCTGCGCCGGACTGCGCTGCGCCGGACTGCGCTGCGCCGGACTGCGCTGCGCCGGACTGCGCTGCGCCGGACTGCGCTGCGCCGGACTGCGCTGCGCCGGACTGCGCTGCGCCGGACTGCGCTGCGCCGGACTGCGCTGCGCCGGACTGCGCTGCGCCGGACTGCGCTGCGCACGAAAATTGCAAAGTGTGCTGACCATATCCTGTCCGCCATGCCTGCGTCTGGTCTACAGAATTAGAGCCCATTGTATTCTACACTGGTCACTAGTAATGTTACTGTAATGTTCTTTGAGATGCACAAGCACCAGACTTGATCACTGGAGACCAGGCTTTTATTACAGGTTTGAATTATCTCATGTAATCCAGGTAAAACTAAACTCTGAACCCCCGATATCATTTCCTGTCCACATGTCAGGAGCCCATTTATTGCGACACATGAGTATGAGTGTTTTTTTATTTGTTTTTATTGTGTCTTCTAAAGAAATGTAAACAATATCAAATATCCATCTCATCATATAAGGGTTGTTAAGGAGTTGTTTGTGTTTGCATGTCAGGGGGTCTTGGATTGTCCAACACCATGTATGCACGTCTAGCAGAGATCATCTCCTTGGATGGATCCATTGCTGTCACGTTGGCTGCACACCAAGCCATCGGATTGAAGGTCAGCATTCTTGCAAGAATGCTACATTTCTGATCATGACTTAATGTTTTTTTTCCACCTGTTGTGTTTTTAGGGTATTCTTATAGCGGGGAATGAATCCCAGAAGAACAAGTATCTGCCTAAACTTGCCACAGGAGAAAACATTGCAGCTTTTTGTTTGACGGAACCTGGAAGGTAAACTATTTTTAATCCATAACTAGTGCTTTGAAAAACCAGCCGATGTTAGTCGCCATCTACTGATGGACGCCAGGGAATGCAAATTATTGGGACAAATACTGTGAAATGTTGATAACTTTTTTAAAATATATATTACGTTTTGGTAACCTTTTTACAAAATAAAAAAATGAAGTCACTCACAGACCAAACATAATGTAAAGTGATACAAAGATTAAATACAAGAATGAACTGAAACAGTCATAAAAATAAAGACCAATGATGTGTCCTGGGCCCCCTGTCGTAAATATGCGCTGATTTTGAGGTAATGTCCACATAATATATGATTATGTTAATGTTTTCAGTGGAAGTGATGCAGCGTCCATTCAGACACGAGCAACCTTGTCAGAGGATGGAAAGCATTACCTGATCAACGGTTCCAAGGTAAAAGGCATGTATGTACTCTATAAGTCGTGTCACCTTATTGAAACGCTGCTGCCTGTCAATCAGATCTGGATTTCCAACGGAGGACTGGCCGATGTCATGACTGTGTTTGCACGCACTGAGGTGGAAGTAGAGGGCGTAAAGAAGGATAAGATTTCTGCCTTTATTGTGGAGCGAGCGTTTGGAGGAATCACCAGTGGAAAGCCCGAAGACAAACTTGGCATCCGAGGCTCCAACAGTAAGCAACTTTTATGTTGAAAGCAGTGACGTGTGGTTGGGGAGGCCGATGAGGGCTGTCATGTTGGAAAAACATAAAATAAATATTAATATTTGTCCATCAAACATTTGGTTAAGTACCGGTAAAAGTACTGCTTGGTACATGTCGCCTGCCAATCCTACAATTAAATACAGAGAAACGTCATATAGTTGTTCCCTGTAATATCATGGTTAGAATATCTCTCTATATAGCATTTTTATAGACATTAATTAATTAATAAATGATTGCTGTTTTGTGGTAGACTATGGTCTGTTTTTAGTCAAGACATTGAAATACAAATGATATGTAGTATTCTGCTCACTAGGTGGTGGTAATCACACAACGTCATGGCATGCCCGACATGATAGAATGAAAAAAGATTCTCCCATTCAATGTGGAAGTGGTATGTTTTTGGCTTCTTAAGAAGATATGCAGGGCTGCACGGTGATCCAGTGGTTAGCGCGCAGACCTCACAGCTAGGAGACCCAAGTTCAATTCCACCCTCTGCCATCTCTGTGTGGCGTTTGTATGTTCTCCGCGTGTATGCGTGTTTTTTCTCCGTGGACTCCGGTTTCCTCCCACATTCCAAAAACATGCTAAGTTAATTGGTGACTCCAAATTGTCCATAGGTATGAATGTGAGTGTGAATGGTTGTTTGTCTATATGTGCCCTGTGATTGGCTGGCAACCCGCCTCTCACCCAAAGACAGCTGGGATAGGCTCCAGCACCCACCGCGACCCTCGTGAGGATAAGCGGTAGAAAATGAATGAATGAAGAAGAAATGCATTTGTAGATAGCATATTAGCTTGCTAATGTGTAACTATAAAAGAACGAATAATAAAGTATAAAGGTGACTATATGGGTGTTATGGCTCAGAACCAATTAACGGCTAAAAATGAGGGCGACTGTATACAGGGGCACTTGCATTTCTTGCTTTTTCCTGAAACTGGAAGGTGCTTGTCACTGCTGTCCTTCCAGCAGTGACAAGGAAAAATTTCAATGTTTTTACAGCAGCATTCTCTGTGATTCTCTGAGTAATTTGTATGAATGTAAAAAACTACAAAGGAGTCTGTGCCTCACCAGCCATGAACCTCACCACACGTCACTGGTTGAAAGTCATTTTTATCATCATTTCTAATGATTCATGCAATCTTTTCAGCTTGTGAAGTGACCTTTGACAATGTACCGGTGCCTTTGGAGAACATTATTGGAGAATTAGGTGATGGATTCAAGGTAATCTTTCCTCTGCCTTACTTTGTCTGAAGCAGGCATGGCCAAACTACAACTCCTCGGTCATGTATGACTTGTTAGTATTTTAAATCCAGCCTGTACCACCTTTCCAAATGATTTTATGAAAACCTTTAACACCGATGACAGAATTAGCTATGCTACTGTGTGAACGTCGATTCATTTGCACAGTGGAAATACTTCCAACATTTAGTGAAAGTAGAGGTTCTGTGCTTGTGCCCTGTGATTGGCTGGCGACCAGTCCAGGGTGTACCCAGCCTCTCACCCAAAGACAGCTGGGATAGGCTCCAGCACCCCCGCAACCCTCGTGAGGAAAAAAGCGGGAGAAAATGAATGTGCTTTCCATAATGACGTTTGCGTAAATGTCATTATGGTAAACCAAGGGACCAGAAGATCAGGCTTTAATAGATACAAAGTGTGAGTTGGCTACTGGCCCAAAGTTCACATACTCTTTGATGTTCAATGTTATATACTTCATAGTTCAAGCTGTAAATCCAAAATCACTAGTTTTGGGTGTTTTATTTAGTAAAAACTTGTGCAATTCTCATGTGTTTGTTTTTTATGTTTTCCAGATTGCCATGAACATACTCAACTCTGGAAGATTCAGCATGGGAAGTTCCTCTGCTGGAATGATTAAGAAACTGATCGGTAATTCTGCTGGTATTAACCAAAGATAGACAGAATTAGCAGTGAATTAATGCTTGTGTCTTTTTAGAGCTGACTTCTGAATATGCTGCAACAAGGAAGCAGTTCAACAAAAGCCTGAGTGAATTTGGTATGATACAGGTAGAGTAAATATCAGTAATATTTATGAGCACCCAACAGGAACACGTGTGAAATGCTGCCGTTTGTCTTGTTCATGTAGGAGAAGTTTGCACTCATGGCACTGAATGCCTTCGTCATGGAGAGCATGGCTTACCTGACTGCAGGAATGATGGACAGACCTGGACTGCCAGATTGCTCCTTGGAGGCTGCTATGGTCAAGGTTAGATAAATACTTACCATAACGGTGGTGGTGAGACCACACAGAAGACATTTGATATACTACTAAGTCATGTCAAACATGCGTGACGTTATATTTTTCAGGAGATTCAAGGTACTTTTAGCACTGACTGCATCAAGCTAAATGGAGGACAGGGAGACGCAACAGTGCCTGGATGTGGATTAATATTCATATTATAAATATGAATATTAAAGATACAGGATGGGAAGACCTATCCTGACCACAAACAATTACATTAGAGATTAATATGGATCTGGATTATAATCTTTTTCTGTCATTTGTTGTACTGATCTACACACCTTAATTCTACTGTAACACATTGTTATACATCCTGATTATTGTCTTACGTTACTTCAGTAAATGGTACATACAGGAGGTAAACAAATGTATTTATTAGCAATTAATGTGAAAAAGAAGCTTTTGGAAATGATTCACTGCCATTTTGGACAGGCACTCCCAAATGTTTCCTGTACGTCACTTATGGATATGATGTGATTGTGTTCTCTGCAGGTGTTCAGCTCAGAGGGAGGTTGGATTTGCGTGAGTGAAGCTCTTCAGGTCCTTGGAGGCCTGGGTTATACCAAGGACTATCCATTTGAACGCTATGTCAGGGACTGTCGCATCCTGCCTATATTTGAGGTAAGCTCATCAGCAACCATTTCATTATTTCAAGACAAGAGTCGCTGTCATTGAAATTAAACCTGAATGTGGTCGTTGGTGTACAGCACAGCTTGGAATCCTGTTCATTTCATTTTTGAGTGAATAAAGGTGTTGAATTTGTGCCTCATGACTGTCCAGTCTTCATAAAAGAAGCATTGGATCCAAGGTTGACTTCACAAATGGATTGAAAACTGACTACAAGTACAAGAACCTATTTGTACTGTGCTTTTATATTGAAAACATAGGGGTGCATTCAAGTGCAACAGTTTATACAAAGTGTTGTTTTCAGGGTACCAATGAAATTCTGAGAATGTACATCGCTCTGACTGGAATGCAGCATGCTGGTAAAACGCTCACGGGAAAAGTCAAGTAAGTCATACAAACTGAACTTGATCTTCTCACATTTACAGTGAATTATTACATTCTCCCTTCAGTGACCATTGTTCAAATATGCCAAATAATGGAAAATGTAACATTGAAAGACATATTCAAAACAAGCACTCAGCTTTTCTGAAAAGTAGCCAACTACTATGGAAGGTTAAGCAGAGCATGCATACTTTCCAAGACGTGGACGAATGCTCTCAACTCAACGTCAGCACCAATAGACCATGGCTGCACATGAGCATGTGGATGGAGTACTCAGATGGAAAATACATGAACGAATTGTTCATAAGAATATTAGAGCATCTATTCTCTGAATTAAATAAATTAACACATAATTATTCAGAAAATTGTTCGAACAGTTGTAAAAAGTGTAAAAACATTAAAACGTCATAAGCTGTGTAATGTTTTACAGCTCCAGGCTGTTTTTTTCAAAATGTCTCTTTTGAAGACAAGTTCTATGTATTATTTTGGCACAAGGCATGAGCGTTACATTGATGAGACATGACATTAGATTAACATCTCTGCATGTAGTCAGCCATGGCATGTCTCACATTCCGTGTGGAAGTGGTAAGTTTTTGGCTTCTTACTTTGTCCTTCTTCCCCACTTGAAACACTTTTAGCTTACAATAAATAAGTTGAAGTCTAACTAGTTAGCCTGCTAGCATACATTCTTAAAAGTGGTGATCCCATAGCCTGCACATTACAGTTGAGCAGTATGTTAAAAACAAAGAATAATAGGAGTGTAAAGGTGACTATAGGGGTGTTACTTCATGTCTAGAGGGCTCTAATAATTTATTCAGGAATTAATGAACAGGTTTTCTAAGTTCTGACTGTGAAAATATTCAATATATTAATATTACACATTAAATATTACTAATAGACAATGTAGTTAGAAAGTGTACAGTTGGAAAGTAATAGTAACAATGGGGAAAACGTTGAATTGTTACTATTACTTTCTGACCACTTTCTAACTGTAACTTGTAATTGTTACATGACCATATCACTTTCTATGTCTAAAAAGGAGGGGAGGGGCACAGATGAAATACAGGAAGTGAATAAATGTACTGCAATAAATGTGAAAAGGATAGGGGGGTAAGGATTAAATAAGCGATGTTCTTCCTACTCCTTTTGGACATTCCACTGTAAATTGTGAGCAATTGTGTATTCAAATAAAATGATACTATTAATGTACTTGACATTTTAAAACATCAATATAAAGCTGATAGGTCTAGTATTTTCATGCTATCAGCTATGCTATAATTTTAAATACACTGCTTTATCAAATTTACCAGACATTTACCAGCGTATTGAATTGACTCAGTATCTGATCGGAAAGGTGGTATCGCACATCACTTGTCCTAATTCTTTTCAAGCAAAAAGGCGCAATCTTATAAATGGTGCTTTTAATCCAGATGTAAATGCCTGGAAATAAAAGCTGAAATATTCCTCTCTGCTCATATTCATGTTATGATATCAAACCCCAACATAAAGGAACTGACCATACAATAATTTGGAGGGAACTGCATGCCTTCCTCTTTGTCCTCATTTATTTTCTTTTGTCCCCAGAGAGATGAAAAAAGGAAATGTAGGCGTGGCCCTGGGAATGGTTGGCAAGAAGATGAAGAACTTATTTGGAAGTTCCCCAAACTTTGGCCTTGGTGGGAAAAATGGAGTTGTCCATCCAAACTTAGCGGTCAGGGTTATTTCTGGATAAACGTTTTATTTCTATGTCAAGGTTTTCCTTTTCTTGGGTTGATGTGCTCTCCTGTTGCAGGAAAGTGCACTTAAGTTTGAACAGAATGTTCACCTCTTTGGACTGACCGTGGAGAGCTTGTTGTACAGATATGGAAAGGTAACGTTTCTCATTCTGGTCACTTTCACTTTCTTATCAGACTGATCTTTGACTTTGCTGGAAGAACAGATGATCAGGTAGTGCATTGCACATTTATTCGTGACTCCTGAAATCGTGACAAATGTACAAAAACACACTTATATTATTATATTACACTTATTATAGTAATATAAGAATAATTCTATCAAATAAATAATATAAGTAGATGGATACTTCATTCATCCCCAGCAGGGGAAATTGATTGTCTGGCAGCAAATCAAAGCACCAGTCAAGGTCAAAATCACTTCCGATTCTGTGCTGTAGAAATAGTGAGAAAGTCATACTGTCCTTTTCTTTTCCTGATGGTATCAGTCAATTGTGGATGAACAGCTCGTTCTGAAGAGGGTAGCAGATGTGCTCATCAACTTGTACGCCATGACAGCTGTACTGTCCAGAAGCAGCCGCTCCATCAGCATGGGCCTGAGGAACCATGATCACGAGGTATCGTCACACTCACGCATTTAAAGCTCCAAATGTGGAAGTACTCCCCACCAATGAATGATGATGCACAGTTTAGGGTTGAGCATCATTTCAATTTGTCCGATTCCTAGTTTCGATTCTGGTTCCTAACAATTATTGATTGTTGATTTTGAAAGGCTGGATCATAAAAATTAGCATGGTTTAAATAAGGGCTCTTATTGGATGAAACGCACATTAATTTATAATTCCATCCATTTAATTCCACTTATCTGGGTCCGTGTCACGGGGGGCTTAGTCCAGGCTTAGTCCAAACTTCCCGGTCTCCTGCCACCTCTTCCAGTTCCATCGGGAAGACACCAAGGCATTCCCGGGCCAGCTGTGAGACATAATCCCCAGAGCGTGTCATAGGTCAACCCTGGGACACTCTCCTGTCTGGGCATGCCCAGAACACCTCACCAGGGAGGCATCCGGTAGGCATCCCGACTAGATGCTTGAGCCACCTTATCTGGCTTCTCTCGACACGAGTCCCTCTCGACTCTTGAGTCCCTCCTGGATGAACGAGCTCCTCGCGAATGAGTTCCTCGCCCTATCTTTTAGGGTGAGTCCAGCTGCCCGACGGTTGAAACTCATTTCAGCCGTTTGTATCCGCATTCTCGTCTGTTCGGTCACGACCCAAAGCTCAAAACACAATGGGTGCAATCAACCCTTTTTACGACTCAGAAACCATGGCCTCTGATTTTAAGTGTGTAATGCTGCAGGCACTTAAACATGCGCTAATCTGGGTGCAGGATATCAAACAGTTTGAAAGCTTCCAAGCATAACCCTAACTGCAGAATCAGTGTAGCATGTTTGCTCTTATATTTTGTGTCAATCTTTTTTTCTTAGGTGCTGCTCACAAACACCTTCTGCAGCGACGCATTCTTCAAGAACAATTATTGGATGACTCAACTGCAAAAACGTATGTAAATGCAACACGTGAAACATTGTCCATGTTTGAACATCTACGCACTATTTTCATTGTTTTCATTGATAAGCCTTGATTTTGAATTGCCATCTCTATGGTTTCTATGGTCAGACTCTCCTGAGAACAATGATGCCAGCATCAAGAAGATTGCTCGGGATGTCTTGGAGAACAGATCGTACATCTGCTCTCATCCTCTGGAGAGAACATTTTGACTTGTGTGACTAACACTGTGATTGCATTTATGTACAATTAAGTCTGGACACACGTATAAATACACACACAATATACTTATACAGTACATACATTATACAAAAAAAGTCTAATTTGATCCAAAACTATTAAATCATTCAAAAAATGTAATGTTTACCGCATTCTGGACCAGAATAAGCAGAAGGAAAGGATGGGTCTATGGATGGAAAATATAAAAAAATTACAATTACGTCATTAAAAAAATTAATAAATAGTAAATACATAAAACAATTTAACAGAAAAAAATAAATAAATTAAAAAAATTGAAACTTGCTGTGTAATACATGCATGAATTATGTGTCCAGATTTTAGAGACACCCTGTAGAATAATATACTTTTGACAGTGGTAATATTAGTCAGCAGTAACAGCAAAAGTTGATATAAAATGGGCTGAAATGAAAGTGGTACTTTAAAATTTTTAAATACTGACTTTTTGTGTGCTTTATCTTAAGTGCATTATGGTGTTGGCTTTTTAATAAAAGAAAATGATGAATGTGACATGACACAGTATGAAGTTCCTGAAGCTACATTAATACAGTCGTCAATTATTTTCTGTCCCCAGGGAATAGAAATGTTTCCAGCCGCCTCTCCCCCCATTTTAAATACTATTGAGAAACTGTACTGTACTGAAAACAGGAAATTGCAACAAAATGGAGAGCTGTGAAGCATAGAAGCATATTGATGACATGTTGGCAGGTCGGCACACTAATATTGAATGTAGCGTAAACAACTGCACAGAACACAAACTTCAGTTATGGTGTCAGATAAATAAAAGCAAAAAGGTAAATACACACATTGTATTTAAATACACACTGTGTATTTACTTACAGTATGGACATGGAATGACAAAAAAACGAAATACTTGAACATGGAATGACAAAAACTTAAATGCACAACATTAAATACAGAATCTGAACTAAGAAGAAAGTTGAAATATTTTTAAAAATTAAAATCACAGAGCTGACATAAGTCATATATTTGCATGTGTTGCTGACAATAATAAAATAATAAATAAGTGGCCCGTTCATCCTTTAATTTTTCTTTAAACGGCCCTCGATGAAAAACTTTGTACACCCGTTATACAGTACAGGCTCTGAGAAATAGGACGAACGAAGAAGAATGAAAAAGAGCAACCAAATGGTTTCACACATCTCGCGGGACTTGCTGCGAGATCTCAGTTGCCGGGAAACAGTGTTGTTGACGGTAACTCGTGTAACCGGTAGCTAGTAAAGTCTTATTGTCAATGACTGCAAACAACCGAGATGGCGGACGTTCTTGCTCAGTCTTTCTTATTTGGATTACAAAGAGATGTGACAAATAACATACTTTTTTATGACGATCAAAATATTGTCTTTCCGTGTGGGAAAACTTGTGTTTGCTACAACTTTGTACACAAGCGGCAGAAATTCATATTCGGTAAGTTTTTAAAAATTATTAAAAACACTTTGAATGTGATAAAATGTGTCCTAAAGAGCTTTGTGCTTGACTTGAACTTATAGTCTATAGTCCCTAAGTGGCGAAAAGGAAACATTTGGGAATGGTTGTCATGTGACACCTGTCCAGTGTTGCCAGATGGAAATTGACAAATTGTACAAGAAGCTTACAAGTAGCGTATTTTGAGGGATATTATTGTACACGCCAGTGTATTTTGAGGGAAATTATTGTACATACCAGCTTTGACCTTGCTCTGCATTTGCTACAGTAAAACATTTGCGTAGTCTAAAATCTAGCCTATAATGCAGTGTAACTTGAAATACTATTAGCAACAGAACAGCGCCCTCACATGGCTGCAAAGAGGCACGTGAGACAATGCACAACATCATGCTTCTGGCAAGATGTATCCTGTTTGTGTTTACTTTGTAATGAAGGGGTCAAATTATTATATAATTATTACATAATGGCATGTTGTGATTGATTTGTACAATAATTATCGTACAAATGGCAACATTGTGTGTCAGTTAGTGGCTACACGAGGACATGGCTTCTCCAAAATGGCGGTGTGCCCGGTAAGCTAGCGCATTTCCATTAACATTTAATTCATTTGCATTCATAGGGTGTCAAACATTGCATAAGTGCTAGTAAGACATTCAGTATCACAGTTTAAATTATGTTAAATGAATATACAGAGCATTAGTGCTTCTCAAAGTGGCCAGCGAATACTTTTATCATGAGTAATGTAAGACATCACAACACACACACAGTGCAAAGTAGTTAGTGTGCATCTTGGGTAACAGTGTAAATTACCCCTCCTCTCAGAATAACTGAACACAATGTTGAAACTTGGGTCCCTCTCATTTACACACATATACTCCATCATGCTGCAGCTAATCTTCATTCCTCTCCTTTCCAGGGCAAACCTCCACTCTTCTAGCATCTCCTCCACCTGTTCCCTACTCTCACGACAAATCATAATCACTACAAACATCATAGTCCATGGAGATTCTTGTCTAAGCTCATCTGTCAGCCTGTCAATCACCGTAGCAAACAAGAAGGGGCTCAGAGCTGATCCTTGGTGCAGTCCCACCTCCACCTTGAACTCTTCTGTCACACCCACAGCACATCTTACCATTGTCTTACAGTCCTCATACATGTCTGACACCACTTTAACATACTTCTCTGTCACTCCAGACTTCCTCATGCAATACCACATTTCCTCTCCTCTCTCCACTCATATAGGTTACCATTTGTTCCTCTCTCTTCTGGAAGAAAGTACTCACTACAGCCATTTCCATCCTTTTGGCAAAGTCAACCACCACCTGTCCTTCTGTGTTCCTCTCCTGAATACCAAACCTGCCCATCACCTCTTCATCATCTCTATTTCCTGCATCAACATGTCCATTCAGGTCTGTCCCAGTGACAACTCTTTCCTTTCTAGGAATGCACTGCCTCACTTCATCAAAGTCCAGCTAGAATTTACCCTATTCCTCCAACTCGCATCCTACTTGTGGAAAAGATATTTCAGAAACGTTAGAAAATAACATCACTGATATTTAGACTTTGAGGACAAATGTCTTCTCATGGTTTAAATGTAAAGAATCCATACAAGTGAGTTGGTTGTATTTGCTATGGATTTCCATTCATGTTTGGTGTGTATGTGTTGTTTTATTTTAAACAGCATCAGAGAAGAGCCAAGGAATGCGTGCCATGGCCATCAGTGCCAACAGGCGTTTCTTGGCCATTTCAGAGCGTGGAGGGAAGGCTGCCATCACAGTGTTTGACCTGCAGGATGATGAAGGAAAAAAGAGAAAAATGTTGTCTGCTGAAAACATTGTTGATGAAGACTTTGTGTGCGTGGCTTTCTCCCCCAATTCAAAGTATCTTTTGGCTCAGACGGGCGGACGAGAATGCATGCTTTTCTTATGGCTTTGGGAAAAGCAGAAAGTTGTGTCAACAATGAAGACTACTAACGAAAGTAATCCCGTCAACCAGGCGAGTCGCTCAGTCCACAGCTCTTTCGTATCCAACTCATCAACCAGCTAATCTTCTTCCATGTCCTGACTAGTCTTTTTTTTGTTGTTTTTTTTAAACAACTAGTCTTGTTTTTAGTCCAAACTAGTCTTCTTTCTAGTCCTAGCTAATCTTCTTCCATGTCCTAACTAGTCTTTTCCATGCCCCAACTAGTCTTCTTTTTAGTCCAAAGTAGTTTTTCTTTCTAATCCTAGCTAATCTTCTTTCATAGCCTAACTAGCTAATCTTCTTTCATGTCCTAACTAGTCTTTTCCATGCCCCAACTGGTCTTCTTTTTAGTCCAAACTAGTCTTCTTTCTAGTCTTAGCTAATCTTCTTTCATGTCCTAACTAGTCTTTTCCATGCCCCAACTAGTCTTCTTTCTAGTCCTAGCTAATCTTCTTTCATAGCCTAACTAGCTAATCTTTCATGTCCTAACTAGTCTTTTCCATGCCCCAACTAGTCTTCTTTCTAGTCCTAGCTAATCTTCTTTCATAGCCTAACTATCTAATCTTCTTTCATAGCCTAACTATCTAATCTTCTTTCATGTCCTAACTAGTCTTTTCCATGCACCAACTAGTCTTCTTTTTAGTCTGAAACAGTCATCTAAGTTCTAGTCCTAGCTAATCTTCTTTCATATCTCAACTAGCTAATCTTTTCCCCTGTCCTAACTAGTCTTGTCCATGCCCCAACTAGTCTTTTTAGTCCAAAGTAGTCTTCTTTCTAATCCTAGCTAATCTTCTTTCATAGCCTAACTAGCTAATCTTCTTTCATGTCCTAACTAGTCTTTTTCATCCCCCAACTAGTCTTGTTTTTAGTCCAAACTAGTCTTCTTTCTAGTCTTAGCTAATCTTCTTTCATGTCCTAACTAGTCTTTTCCATGCCCCAACTGGTCTTCTTTTTAGTCCAAACTAGTCTTCTTTCTAGTCCTAGCTAATCTTCTTTCATAGCCTAACTAGCTAATCTTCTTTCATGTCCTAACTAGTCTTTTCAATGCCCCAATTAGTCTTCTTTTTAGTCTGAAACAGTCATCTAAGTTCTAATCCTAGCTAATCTTCTTTCATATCCAAACTAGCTAATCTTTTCCCCTGTCCTACCTAGTCTTTTTCATGCCCCAACTAGTCTTCTTTGTAGTCCAAACTAGTCTTCTTCCTAGTCCTAGGCTGTTGCCCAAGTACTTTTTCAGTTTAGCAGCTAACTAATCTACATATTCCTTTCCCATCTAGTCTTTCATATTGTGATTGGTCTTCTATCTCTGAACTAGTCTTTGCTGATTTCAGGTCAGCTTCAACCCGTACAACAACGCCCAGGTGTGTGTGAGTGGCAGTGGGGTGTTTCAGGTCTTGTGTTATTCAGAGGGATCTTTCAAGCAGAGCAGCTTTCCAAAAGTGGTGTGCATGAACTTTGTGAGTCACGCTTGGATCGCTGAGGATCAAGTGATAACAGCAACCAGCACTGGCAGGATGCTGGTCTTTCAAGATGGAGACCTGCACTGGGAGTTGGATATGGCTGCATTGGCAATACCTGACAGGTCCCACCTTCAGCCTCTTTTACTTTTACCATTGATGATGTTTTCTGTTGTCTTTTGAATGAAATATGACATTTCATTTCTGTATAGGCAAGTGGAGATGAAGAAGACCAGAGTCAGAGATATCAAGGAGGGGCCCGTTTTGACTGCTATCACATCTGTTGTGAAATATTCCAAAGGTTTTGCGTGCTCTTCAAAACCTGGTAGCGTCTGTCTTTATGAAAAGACAGCAAAGAACACGTACAGAAAGAGCAGGGAGATACAGGTAAATATCCACTCGCTTTTTGCTAACATTGGCAACATCAACGGTCACGTTTGCGTGCGTGTGCTTGTGTCAGATCCCTCGCCATCATGATAATAGTCATGTGACTTCAGTGGAATGCCAGGAGATCACAACCATGTGCATGAGTCCATCAGAGGAAACCCTGGCCGTCAGCACTGACAGAGGACAACTGTATGGCATCAACATGGTCTCTGTGGACATCAAGAAGGTATAGAAATATACTGTACCATAGATTATTATTATTATTATCATTAATGTCACACCAATGTAGTGCTGCCTGGTACACTGTGTACTGTGTGGTGGACTGTGTTGGTCAGCACAATAACACACTATAAGAACACACACAAAGACTTTTGTGTTGAATTGTAAAAGAATTGTGTGTATTTGTTTTAAGGCTAACTTTGCATGACATATTTTATCCACTAGGAAAGAAGACTACACTTTGAGTTCTTGTCACAGCCCTTCCATTCAGAACGCATCACTGACCTGTCTGTCTGCACTTGGAAGCCGATTGTAGCCACCTGCTCTCTGGACCACTCAGTCCGCATCTGGAACTATGAAACAAAGTAAGACCAGAAATTGACCATTTTTGGACCAGAAATTGGTACATGTGTAGGGTCGTGCACTGGATGTCAACATGTATTGTGACATACTGAAGTAGAGCATTTGTACTGGCTTTTGTAACCAGCATTTTAAACAATTAATGTGTGTATGTTGACTACATTTTATCCAAGTGGCATATCTTCAGTGTCGTGAAAAGACATGCAAAAATGTAAGGCGTGTACCCGCTTTATATCTGTAAATATGTGTAAAGACTATCTCTCTCTGTCTATTAACAGAATGTTAGAAGTGGTGAAGGAATTCCATGACCAACCATACAGTGTGGCTCTCCACCCCACTGGTCTCTTCCTGCTCGTGGGCTTTTCAGACAAACTCTGGCTGATGGGCCTGCATGTGGATGACGTCTGCACATTGAAGGACTTCACCATTCAAAGTTGCAAAGAGGTAATTGAAATATTACCTACATCGGGGGTGGGCAAAGGTTTTTTGACTCACTGACCACAATGGCTTCAAAATGGTGGCCATGGGGGTGGGCTCGAAGTCTTCTACCAAGGTCACATGACAGACCAAGTCAAAAATACACAACATCATTTTCCAGGTTTTTACTGAATAAGGCACACAGAATGTACATGAATAAAGTATTTGGGAAATACTATTTAGAGTATGAACTAGTATGTCAATTTTTTGTCACAATTAAAGCAAGTTGGCAAGTAAAGAAGTGAGTTAGTAAAGAAAAGGTGAAGAAGACGAAGTCAAAGGGAGGGGGCAATGTTTACACCAACAAGGAGACAAACATACAGAAGCTGAACTAAGTTGTATTTTTAAGTACTGTATATAGTTGTATTTGATATTGAACTGTTTCGCTTTACTGAAGAAGCGAAATAAAGAGAGTCAAACTTCTAATCATCTTTAGTAGTTAGAGGGAATTCCTCCTCCTGTATCAGTCTTGTATTGTTTACCTTATGGACAACCTTCTCCACCTGTTTGCAACAAAAATGTGACAAACAGGAAAACAAACATGAAAAATGTGACTTTTCGGCAGAACTTTGCCATATTAAACTTGCTTTTTTGTCCCTTCTCATCAGACAGGCTGATGTGGCTTTGTAAACAAACCCCCACTCTGCTTTGTATGAAACTCTTGTCTTTTGGGAACTGCTGTATGCAGTCCTTTGGCGAACCGTAACTACTTAGATATGACTGGAAAACGCCGAATGCAGGAATTAATTTGATTGATAGATATACATGTACAGATACTTTAGTGAGTCTGAAGGAAACTTAAATGGTTTAAGAATTATGGTCAAAATATCATAGCAAACACTGTCACCACAGAGCTTTAGTGTTTTTAATAAAATCATTTGGGAAAGTTGACCATATCTAAACACATATGGTCTGTGGGCTGTAGTTTGTCCACGTCTAACCTATGTGTTCTTTTGCTCTGTCTACCTCTAGTGTTCTTTTAGTCATGGCGGCCACTTGTTTGCAGCTGCTAGTGGAAATGTCATCCATATCTACTCTCTTACCTCTTTCGAGAACATCCACAGTCTGAAAGGTCACAATGGAAAGGTGAGTCTGTCATACAACAATGTGCACAAAATGGTGTGCCCCATTCCTAGCCAAGCATAAAAAGCAAACTGAATTTACGTTATGACAGGGAAGCCCTAAGTTTTTCCACCAAAAGCAAGTGAAAAATCTCACCGTGTTATGCAAAGGACGTTATGCATTGAAGGGAAATTTTAATGTACGCATGTGCAAACATGTGCACGCATGCACTCGTGTCTAAACGCATGCACACACACAGCTCAGTTGCTGTTGTGAAAATTGTAAATAGTTTCCATCAATACATTTTCTATACCGCTTATCCTTGCAAGGGTTGCGGGCATGCTGGACCCTATTCCAGCTGTCTTCGGGCGAGGCGGGGTACACCCTGGACTGGTGGCCAGCCAATCACAGGGCACATATAGACAAACAACCATTCACACTCACATTCATACCTATGGACAATTTGGAGTCATTTCACATTGCCTCTTGTCCCTTTTCTTTATATTTTGCGGAAACTTACCTTTGTTTTACCGCTGGAAAAAGGTAGAAACAGACTTTATTCTGATAAAAGATGAGAGTCTAATCATTCTTTGGTTCTTTTGGCTTCTTGTCTATGCAGCCCAAGAATACAATATTCTGTGTGCCTTGAATAATCAAATAAAATCATCACAAATGGCTGGTACCGAGATGGACTCCTTTTGAAAAATGGCTGGGGTTGATGAGTTAATTGAAATTGTAACTGCCATTTTTTATATGTTAAATTCTGCTCGTGAAAATGAACATTTTGCTTCTATAGTGTTTCAGTTCAGCATTGTCACACTGTTTACACAGAAATGTATTCTTTCATACCACTGTGCCTTCTTGTTTCACATATTTATGTCCTTTTGTGTATATTGAAAGATTAGTGACATGAAGTGGAACATGGACGACAGTCGGCTGGTGTCATGTGGAATGGATGGTACATTGTGTGTTTGGAACACACACACTGGCAAGCGGGAGTCCGAAACCGCCCTCAAGTCCTGCACTTCTACAAGTGCAGCCTTCACTTCTGACGGCAGGTCCGTACTCACTGTGGCCTCAGACCACACCTTGACAGAACTCCGGGCTTGTCAGGTAAAGGGGGTATTGTGGAAAACATTATTGCTGAGATAGTCCATCAAGTTCAGGAAACAACCACAAAACTCATTTCCTCATTCTGCTTCATCAGTGCTTAATTATGCAAGAAAACAATACAAAAGTCTTGAGCATGTATTGGATTTGAAGAGTTGAAGCTACAGCATATTGTAGGGTCATGGCAGGTCTTCATATCAGCTGGGGAGAAATTCACCAGCTGCCATGTGCACTTTGGCCAATCAGAAACCTGAAAAATCGGTCACAGCTAACTTGTGCATTACACCACATCTATTCATCAATATAGTGATGTGATTACATCTCCAATGATGTATACATTATCTGCTACATTAATATATTGAAAATCAGCGCACACTTACACAGAGCCCAGGAAACATTGCAAATGTTTGTGTGACATTTGGTCTCAGAGCTTCTTTGTGCATTTAAACGACTTTGAACCGGCATATTCACACATATTCATATTTGCTTCCACAGATGGTGAGCCAGGTTGCTGCGGCTGATATAGCTTGTACAGCCATGGCAGTGTCTCGCTCTGGCAATGTCGTCTTCGCTGGTACCGATACTGGCAACATTGCGGCAATTCAATTCCCATCCCCTTGTGAGAAGGAGTGGATGATCTATCGTGCTCACCGTGGCCCTGTCACCAAGGTAGGCACGCTCTATATATACATTTTTTCACAATAAAATGCTAATGTTCCAGGGACTATTTGAAGCATAATAACATCTGATGTTGGTCAACTCTCCCTCCTCAGATGGCGATCACATCTGATGATCAGTTCCTACTTACAGTCTCTGAAGACAGCTGCCTGGCATTGTGGAAGATCCTTCATGATCATGACTGCGGAACAAAGGACAACAAACACATTGAAGAGACCCTCATTAGCAAGTCACGCTTGGAAGACAAGGTTTGTTTATTTGCATCTTGTCACATTTTATACACGATGAGCAGTACATACGTGCGCTTATTAAAAATGTGTGTAGAATTACTACGTACGCTCGAGCTTTTATCTTATGTTATCATTCATTAGTGCTGAGTCACGATACATTTTATGCTATATTTAACTTGCATTGTGCATTTAGCTTGTTGGCTTCCGTGATGAGTGAACAATAGCAATTGAAGAGAGAAGAGGGGAGGGGTCTCATGGAGCTGAATCTTATCTAATGTAATAATCATAAGAGTCTTAAAGAGTGTAGGAAGGGGCCTCCTTTACGCTGCAAAAAAGAAATTTGTCTAAAACAGGCGTGGCGAGTTTGTTTGAATTGAAGGCCATCCTGGTTATGATTGCTTTCAGAGGGCGGCTTGTAACTGTCTTTGTTTATATAAACATAAATATATAATTTCCTCAGATATAGCTTGCATTGAAATGAAAAGTCAAGCTGACAAGCAGATATTCAAGTGTTTATTTTTGGGCAAAATAAAATACTTGGAATATATTGCATGATGTCCTAAATATGGCTTTTAACATTATTAGAGCTCTCTAGATGTAAAATAACACCCCTATAGTCACCTTTACACTCTTATTACCCAATATAGTAGACATTGAAGACACAAATAAAACTTGAGTGTTTCTGTTACTATAAATGTGTTCAGAGTTCAGTTTTAACTTGGCATGGGTTACTGCAGCAACGTAACATGATTTATAGCATGATTTATTCATTGAAATATTTTTGAACAACCATTAGTGAAGCTGCCAAATTCAAAGTGGCGAGGGGTGATGACAAATAAATCAACATTTAATATTTACGTTTCTTGTGATTCAGTCTCAGAAGATCTTGGAGCTGAAAGTGCGTCTGGAGGAGATTGAAATGGAAAATGAGTACCAGCTGCGACTCAAGGAAATGAACTACAATGAGAAGATGAGAGAGTCATGTGACAAGTTCACTCAGCAAGTGGAAGCTCTGGAAAAAGCACAACAGGTTTGTCAGATATCATCTTCTCATCTTGAATGGAGTGTCTGTTCTGTACCGTCCCTGGCGGTCATTGTGGTAGGAGCCTACCCCACCTGACTTTGGTCATTCTCACAACAGTCATTGCATGGAGCTACAGAGTGAGTGATTGACAATTATCTTGGAGTTCTGGTATTGATCAATAATTACACCAATAGGGCTCTCTTACTCACCAAGCTTCAATCCATGTCCTTGGGGTCCTTGGATAGCTCTTTGGTCTTCCCCATGGTGGTGGAGAGATGTGAATGGAGGAGAGTGTTTGTGTGACTGGTGTCTTTTATCCACACAATGAATTGAGATCGGGACTACTTCCTTAAAGGGACAGGAGTCATTTGTGTGTTTCATGGAGATGCAGACTGCTCTGTGGGGGTCACAATGTTTGTTAATTGATGTTATAGCTTTGCCTCTCTGTTCAAATAAATCTATTATTAAAATGATGGACTTTGTAACAAGTCAACTTGGTCAAAAACTATAGCATATTTATAAAACATCACACATCTTGACATCAATAGTATTTTATCATAAATATCCACCCGCACTTAAACACAAAAAAATACTTTATGGTTAACACACTTTTTAAATCGATTCAAACTGGAATTGTCTTAAACATGTATACTGACCCATTTTGCACTCTGGATCCACGTATAGAATGTTGTGTCATATTGATCTTTACAACAGGAAATGAGAAGAGCTTTGGAAAAGCAGGAAGTTGAGCATCGGCAGAGCTATGAGGAACTCATTAGGAAACACTCCAAAGAAGTGCAGGACTTAGGTAAGATCACTAAGTTGCACAAAAGCTTTGTGAACACGGGTGTCCAAACTGTGGCACCAGGCCATGTACAGACAGTAAATTGGCCAAATTGGATATCGGTCCATGGTGAAAATGCAGTTTTGTGAGGAGTTTTTTCTTAAAATGAATGGCATGGCTCATTTTTGTGGCTGGCTCCAAACATCAGCCCTTCCAGCAGCTCTACGATGATATTGCTGGATAGACCATACGTCTCTATCTTATTTATCACACTACAAATACAGTAAGTATATTGACACTGTGCTTGTTTGCATCTGCCTTCCAAACATGCTAATACTGACGCAGGCCGCAAACAAGTTTCACATTTGATAAGTAAATATAAACAATTGCATTTCCTCCTCTCCGTATGCATTGTGATCATCTGTGAATGCCATTACTTTGTTTACAAGTTCAGACAAGAAGACATCAGTTTGTCTTTTTTAATTCTGTCATTATCAAACAGAGTCATCCTACAGTCAGAAGCTGATTGTGGAGCATGAAAAGTACCTGGATCTTCAGGACAAATGTAAAAACATGCAGGAAGACTACAGGGGACAGTTGAAGGGAGCTGCAGAAAGCAAATCCATAGAAGTTGAGAAGCTTAGCCAGCTTCATGAGGTTAAACTGGAAGAGAAAATGCAGCTCCTGGCTAAGGTATGTTGGGAGGACTTACCAGCAGGACTTACCAGCAGGACTTACCTGCAGGACTTACCTGCAGGACTTACCTGCAGGACTTACCTGCAGGACTTACCAGCAGGACTTACCAGCAGGACTTATCAATATGATTTAATAGGAGGCCTTACCAGCAGGCCTTACCAGCAGGCCTTACCAAGATGACTTAATAGCAGGACTTACCACCAGGACTTACCAAGATGTTTTACCAGTAGGATTTACCAGCAGGACTTACCAAGATGACTTAATAGCAAGACTTACCACCAGGACTTACCAAGATGATTTACCAGTAGGATTTACCAGCAGGACTTACCAAGATGACTTAATAGCAGGACTTACCACCAGGACTTACCAAGATGACTTAATAGCAGGACGTACCACCAGGATTTACCAGCAGGACTTACACCAGGATTTACCAGCAGGACTTACCAAGATGACTTAATAGCAGGACTTACCAAGATGACTTACCACCAGGATTTACCAGCAGGACTTACACCAGGATTTACCAGCAGGACTTACCAAGATGACTTAATAGCAGGACTTACCAAGATGACTTACCACCAGGATTTACCAGCAGGACTTACCAAGATGATTTAATAGCAGGACTTACCATCAGGACTTACCATCAGTACTTATCACCAGGATTTACCACCAGGACTTACCAAGATGACTTAATAGCAGGGTGATTTACCTTGGGTGACCATATTTAGTGAAAACCAGGATACTGTACTGTACTGTGCTATACCTTTTCTGTGCATTCTAACACAAGAAAACTGCATGTATCTACAAAAATCAGCCTGTAAGAATACATTTTCATTGCAAAAGTACCCCAGAACCCCAAGGACCCCCATAAAAACAGGACATGTCTGGTAAAGCAGGATGATGAAGGCTTTAAATGACCAATAGTTGTGTACTTGTGTTTCAGTGTCAAAGAGACGAGCAGCAGCAGAGCCTGAAATTCCAACACATCATCAAGCAATTAGAAGAGGATGAAGTCCGAAAAATCCATGACATGCAAATCAAGTACGAGAAGAAACTGCTGACAGAGAAAGAAAGTAACAAACATCTCCAGGAAGATGCTACTATTATCAAGCAAAAGGTGACTTTTCGACTTTTCCTACCAATCTTGATTATTGTTATTGTGGTATATCATATCAGGCCCACGTAGTTCTAGTTCACATTCATTTGGAATGATTTATTATTGTTATTGTGGTATATCATATCTGGCCCAGGTAGTTCTAGTTCACATTCATTTGGAATGATTTATTATTGTTATTGTGGTATATCATATCTGGCCCACATAGTTCTAGTTCACATTCATTTGGAATGATTTATTATTGTTATTGTGGTATATCATATCTGGCCCAGGTAGTTCTAGCTCACATTCAGGAGGAGCAGTGTGGTTTTTATTCCTGGTCATGGATCTATGGACCAGGTCTACACTCTGGGCAGGGTCCTAGAGGATCCTGGAGGGTCCATGGGTGTTTGCCCAACCAGTCTGCATGTGGGCTTGGAGAAGGCATTGGACCATGTTCCTTGAGGAATCCTGTTGGCTCCCTGTATTACCGGAGTCAGACCTTGGTCTGCATCACCGGCAATCAGCCAAACTCCTTCCCAGTGAGGGTTGGACTCCAGTCCCAGTCCCAGTCCCAGTCACCAGTTGTGCTCATAATATTTCAGGGCAGAATTTGTCTGTGAATTTCCTCGGTGTTGAGGCCATCTGCAGGATTGGGTCTTCACTTTTCACAGATGATGTTCACTGTGCCGTGATCTTCACCTCTCACTGGATTGACAGCCAAGTCTGATTCCATGGTTCATTCCTGGAAAAGGGTGGAGTGCTATTGCTGAATTGGGAATGAGGTCCTATTCCGAGTGGAGGGTCTTGTTCCTGTGTGAGGGAAGGATGGAACATGAGATTACCAGGCGAATTAATGCGGCGTCTGCAGTGATGCTGACTCTTCATGGGTCTGTTTTGGTGAAGAGGGACCTGAGCTGAAAGACAAAGGACCATCGACTTTGGGTAGGACCAGCTCATGGGTACAAGCGGCCGAAATAAGTCATCTTGGAGGAACCCATAGTTGGGGAGCTGCTCCTCCACCAGATCAGATGGTTTGGGTATCTGGTTCCCTAGGGAGGTGTTCAGGGCACGTTCAACCATTAGAAGGTCTTGGGGAAAACCCAGGACTTGATGGCCTGAGAACACCTCGGGATCCAGCAGCTGCCTGTATTGGTATTGGTCATGAAGTCCAATATGGGCTATGAACCAAAGCCAATACAGAGCATCTCTGCTGTTGTGTGTGTGTGTGTGTGTGTGTGTGTGTGTGCAGTTGTCCAGTCTGCAGAAGCAAGTGGATGACAGACAGGCAGACATCAGCGTGCTCAAACTGGAGCGACACAAGCTGCTGAGCGTCATCCAGTCCCTCCAGGATGACATCAAAGACCTGAAATGGCACATTGGTGGCCACAAGCGGACCAATGAAGACAAGGTAGCAATGTAAAGCTCCTATATGAGACTCTGTATGCTCACATTTTCCATAAGAATCATTTTTGATGGCAGATGTACTGTACTAGATGTTTCAAATACTACCAGTTCATATCAAACATGGTACACAGTAGTAGTAGTAGCGTCAAGTCTTTTGTCCACTTTGATTTCTTCTTGTGCTACACTTTCAATGATGACATCCAGATGGATATTTAACGTACTAATATGATATGCAATGTTTCTTTGGCTTTGGTTACATGCGCTCATGGAAGAGACTGCATCAGGAAACATGCCATTAAACACAAAACTTTTGTTTCCTGCTGCTATTTTTCCTCCCCTTCCCATCTTGTGATCTCTAATTATGTAACTATGTTCTCTCCCTTTGTCTGACTCCCTTCATCCTGCTCCTGTGCTCACGCCTGGGCAATAGGAGTGTACTATAGGGGTGTTATTTCAGCTCTACAGGACTCTAATAATGTTAAAACAGATTTTTTAAAAGTTCTAATGACAAGCAATCTGGAAGCAATGAAGCACCATAACTGAGGCATGACTGTATCTCACTGAGGGACTTGATGAGTTCAAAGTAAAGAAAGTCCTCTCATGGATTGAAAAGGGCATCACATTGTCTTGTTTCCTCTGTTTGCGTACAGGATAAGACCATCTCTGATTTGAAAAAGAAATACCAGGAGTTGGAGAAGTTCAAGTTTCTTCTTGATTTCCAGTTGAGTGAGTTGAAAAAGCAGATGGAGCCGCAACAAGAAAGCATCAATGAGAAGAAAGAAAGGATCCATCAAGTAAGTCCTGTGGTACTGTACTACTGTACTCCTAGTATTCCTTTACTACTGTACTCTAAGTACTCTTCATGCACAGCTGGAGGAAGAAATGGTGAAGCTGGACAAGGACAACACCCAGTTGAAGGTCACCATCTCCGACCTGAAGATCAAGATGAGGAACAAAGATAAAGACATCCGCAAGGAGATGCAACGAGTCAGCAAACATTAGAAATATCCTTATGTTCATACCATTCCTTTCTTTGCGTATTTCAATAACGCTCGTCGGGACCTGTGTTTCTACAGGTCAGATGCCTGGACACCAAACTCCATCGTCTGAAGGCAGACTTGCACGAATGTGTGAGCTTCATCCAGGAGCCAAGGAAACTCAAGAAGAGCATACAGATGATTTATGCTGGTTATGTACAGCACGCTGATGAGGTAGGCCAGGATTTGTGTTATTCATGCAGAAAGTTGATGTCCAATACCCGGCCAATGTGTCCTACTTTGTAAGAAATGAACAGTTGGCAGGGAATTCTCCCAATAAATACAATTATACAAATAATGCTGATATGAGTTTTCCCCATAAGGTGGCTGGGCTCTCCTTTAGAGATAAGGTGAGAAGCACCAGGAGAAACTCAGAGTAGAAGCGTCTCGTGGATGCCTCATCTCTGTTTGTATGGATTTGCTGTACTGCATATTCAATTTGACTCTATGTCCTGTACTACATTTACTTGCATTGGCTTTACTTTCAAGTTCAGTCTTACAGAATGGGGGGTGGCTAACTAGTGGCGGAGACATACGAAGACATATCAACGTACTTCCACCCCTATGTGAGGAATGGTCTCACCTTAGCCATCCCCATGAAACTGCTTATAACAGAATAGTTGTGAAGTACTGCATTACAGTAACATTGTGATACTGAGTGACCAGTGTAGAATACCCATCATATATTTGCATGTCTTCTGATTTATTTGACTTCATTTAGCTTTCTTATGCTTGAAAATGCTTCATTTACAAAAAAATATGCAAAATTTTCTTCTTACTAATAATAGGCCATATTCAACCAGCAAACAGCATGATTTATTCATATATTTTTTAAAAAACAGTGAGAGTGAAGTCAACCTTGGATTGGTACAAGACAAACAGATGGTATGGTATGTTTATTTGTTGATCTGCACAATTCAACATGTCTGAAAAGGACTTGGAATAAGAGCATAGGTTTAATGCTAACCCTTCCCCATGTTTATTACTGATCAGTCATACCATACTTTTTATTTGACACAATATTTTGCTTGACATTTGTCACATACATCTTTTTCCCCCCAATTCCTTTATGAAAAGGTGGTGTTAAAAAAAGAAATAATCAAGATGCAAGTACACGTTAAAAAAATGCTACTATTCCACCTTGTGTATTATTAAAGGAATAAAACATTTAGAATAAATGGTTAATAAATAGGAATACAATTGAATGAGTAAAGCATGAAACATGAAGAAACACACGTGAAGCCGTGGTGTTTTGTGTTTTGCAGGTAGATAAAAATCACTCAGCTGACGTTTGGAGGCCATTAAGATGCCAGCAGGACAACAAAGAAAAGACTCCAGTAAGTTTCAAATCCAGACGGTCCAAGTCTGCTGCTGCTGATGACGATCAGGACAAAAACTACATGAAAATCATGAAGGTAAAGGCTATGTATAGGCAAATATTGCTCTACTGTTTTGACAAGGAGGATGCTGACGTTTTGTTGCGTGTGCAGGAAAACGTGATGCTGATTGGTGAGATCAATGAACAGAGGAATGAACTACGTCAGCTAAGAAGTCAGCTCAAAGACTACAAAGGTCAGGTGGGCCTTTTCAAAAGGTCCATCACTTCCTCAACCACTCAGAACCATGGAAATCAGGACTTGAACTAAGCGGCTTTCAGATTTTCCACCAAAATAGTACTTTCTATTGTATAATAGTACTAATAGTATCATCAGCCAGACGGAGTTTAGTTGTTTTGCATGATGATGGTGTGCGTCAAAGTACCTTGACATTACTTGTTTTGTTGCTTTCTAAATCCAGCACATGAAAACATACAGCACACCTGCACTGCTTTTCAGACAGCAAATACACAGTCAAAATACACGCTAACATACACTTTATTTTGGAATGAAGACTAGAGTAAGAGCACAAGAATGAACTAACAGTAAGTAAGTAAAAAAAAAAGAGAAAGAAATCAGAAGCTGCTGGACATCTTGGTGAGATCTTGTTTAAGATCAGCACAGTGCTTCTCGATTCTCCCGTGTAGTTTTTCCATTGCAGCACAGAGGGTGTCATACATCGCCTGCAAACACACAGCAATCATAAACATCAAAACAAGTATTGGGACGACATTCCTTTGCTTTCAACTGAAAGCAAGAATTAGAGAGCAGAGAGCAACATTTCAGGTTTTATTTCCAGGTATTTGTACACACTGGAACATAGCACCTTTTGGTTTGAACACACCCGTTTCTCATGTGAACACAAGTATTGGAACATGTGACTGACAGGTGTGTCCAATTACATTACATTACCGTACTTAATGGCACTGAACTTTCCACTTAGTTATAAGTTCGGAAGGATAGGTTTTGCCGCTGTTGACTACATTTAGAGGTGAAAACAACATAAAAACCAGATCGTTATCTATGGGTGAAAATTCCAGCTTGGCGAGAACTGTTCTTCTTGCTAATGAGTAGTTTGCATCTTGTGGTATTTTTGAATTGTAGTGCAATGGTTCTGATTTTACACCTTCTCAATTCACAATTGTTTGTTGTTTTCACCTCTAAATGCAGTCTACACAGGCAAACCCTATCTAATGTGAAACTGAGTGTAGACAGTCAGCGCTATTTATGAACTGAATAAGTGTAAATGTAATGGGATACGCTTGGGCAACAAGACAAAAACAGCCTCAGTGACACCTCAGTTTTTGTTATTAATTCCAAATTGCAATTTCCCTCTAAGAAATAATGTAAATCCAATTAATCAATTCCAAAATATGAACAGAAAATACACTTTAGTAAGAATAATTGTAGAAATAAATGCATGTTTTACACTTAGAAAAGAATGGAATGAATAAATGAACATTTAACATGACTTATCAGTACTGAAGGCACTTAGAGAGGACGGCATCTTCCTACTTAGCTGTGGATTCTTTCTTCAGTAGTGTTTCTCACCTGCACAATTTGGCCCCATGGTGGGTTATTTAGCTTTTTTATTTTTTTTTTTATGTCCGGGCAGTGATACAGCAAGGCGTAGGGGGCTTAGTTCCACGGCCTATTGTACTAGTTTGTTTGCCACACTGTACAAAAACAGTACTGGACTGTATCTGATCCCTCGCTGATTGGGTTTCCCTCCTTACAAAGATATGAACATCATTTTTTTATGCTACATTTTTTTTTTCTCAATAGCAAAAGGTGGAGTTTAATGATTTTTTTTTCTATTTAAAGACGCAGTTTTTAAAAATTCATCCTTTGCCAGCTCTTTGGTCTTGCCGATGATAATAGAGTAGAGATAGATTTGTGTGTTGCATGGAGACGTACAGTAACCACTCCATGCAAGCTACGTGGTAGGTAGGGGATCAAACACTCAATGTACTGGTATAACCATTCCATGGTTCCTGTCTCTCCATTACAATAAAAGTCATATATGTGCAAGAAGCAAAAGGTACAGAAGCAGCATGGGATGACCTGTAATACGTATTAGCATACCTGAGCTTTCTGGGTGTCTTTACTGCATACTTCTCTCAGGCTGTGGATCTTCACTTTCAGCTGCTGTGTCTCTCTGGAGATCTCTTGGATTTTGTCTGCCATCTTCTCCCGTTTGTGATGGATTTGGTTACACTGTCTGTGTTTGGAATGATGCAAGAGATATATATAAGACCAGGGTACCGACATTTCACTTGCTCAGAAGGTGGCTTATACTCATGGTGGACATGAATGTCATATTCATTTAAGGGTGGAATGATGATACAATGTGATTTTTAGTTTGTCTGACTGCACTGAACAAATCAGTGAAGTACAAAAATCGCACAAAATTGATCAGAGAAGATGATTAAATCATTGTTGAGGGTGACAGGCCGTGTGCTAGCATCAATTCACTTGACATGGCAGTCAATACATACACCATTAAGTATTTGTGGCAGCATCGAGAAAGTTAGACTTTCACTGTCTCAGCACACAACTATGGTGCATTCAAGGACCCCTGGGAACAATGAAACAAAATGGAATACTACGGGCTTTCTAAAAATGTATGTTTCCAATAAAACAACAGTCCTTATTTTATGCACTACGATGTAGTCAGTTGATCCAAATCCTGTCCATCCTCTAAAGACGTTGTGTACAGACAGGAAGTAACGTATGACCAGTCAACCAATCACAGCCTTCAAGGTCAGCTGGAGGAGTTTTGTTTAAGAGGTGCAATAAAAAGCGTGTCCGAGAGCAGCGATGTGAACAATTTAGGAAAAATATGTACACATAGACAGTTCTGGAATTGGTTGCTCAAGTTATTAATTCATTGATAATTGATTTGTTTTACAAATTTGTTATTAAAAATGAGTGAAGACTGAAAGAGATTAAAAAATGACTGTTGCATACTGTACATACCCCAACACATCTTCAACATGTTGCTCCTTGATCTCCCTCTTCTTCTGCCTACGAATGCTCTGCTTGGACTCCTTGTCCAGCTTCATCCTTAAAGATCGCACCAGCTGTGCTTCCTCGTTGCACAGGTTCTTCCGCTCCTTCTGCCGTTTCTCCTCAAGCTGCATCAGGCTGGATATCTGGACACGTGTGTTAGCACTCACATGTCAGTCATGAGATTATGCTTCATTTGGAATCATCAACTTTACAGCACAAAATAGCATTTGTAATATTAGATACTCTATACTGTATTGCCAAAAGAACTTTAGTTAGTCATAACATGTGACAAACCAATATTATCTTGCATGCTAATAACTCAGTTTGGCCTTTGGATAGTATAGCTCCCAGTTTGGGAAGGACTACGTTCCTACAGGACTGTGAGTACAGTAATCCCTCACCACTTGGCTCTTCGAAATTGCAGTTTCCCTCAGTTTTGAAAAATATACAGTATTGATTCATAGATTGTGCTGTCTCATAGTTGAATACAGCCTACTATTAGTCAAAAATATTTATATTGAAACTAATTTTAAAGGGGACCTATTATGCTTATTTTTGTATTGAGTTGTGGACTCCTAATAACCAGCACAGAAAGATTTATAGTCCTTCCAGAATCTACACCTATTCCGCTGTATTTCTTTGGATTTCGTGGTTCCTGTGAAAACAGTCTGTTTGAATGTATTGTGTCTGTTATGGTTGGTCACACTGCCAATTGCATAGAAACACTTCCGGTTTGTGCTGCTAACCTCATAGGAGTTGATAAATGGTATAGAAGCTGAGAATAAAGAGCAATTTATCTTTTTAAAAAGCTTTGACATACAAGCATACGTGTTGGACCCCGAATCCGATCCGGAAGTAGAGACTGGACAGTCGGAAGTTTCTCAAGAAAAGAGGTTACTTCAAGAGGTCTCTCAATGGTAAGTAGCTTTAGCAAGTTAGCATTTTCTACAGCATTGGTATTGTGTAAAAACCAAGGAAAGAGCTACTAATTGTGGTGGTGTCTTTAGGAATTGTAAACAAATGTGGCTTTCCCTTTCGAGGCATTGCTAAACTGAGGTCTTCTCTGTGACATCACAAAAGGAACAATTTTACCACACCTATTGAAATAGAGCGTTTTTTGAGTCATCCTTTTAGGCCTCACTTCCAAATGTGCAAACCTCATTATCTCATACTTTGGCATGGTTTAACAGGAGAATACAACATTCTAACTACATTTATAGGTCAGAAAAGTGGAAAAAGCATAATAGGTCCCCTTTAAATATTTGAAGCCTCAGTAAAGCATTTTCTAAAATAAAATGGCTAACTGAAGTAAAATACAATTAAGGCATTCAGAATAAGCATTTAAATACAGTGTAGTATTCTACACAGGTCAGCAGGTGTCAGTAATGTTACTGTCATGTTTGCATCAGACTTGATGGACAGAACAACAGGCTTTTATTTGAGGTTGAAATATTCTCACCACAGGTACAGTAATCCCTAATAAAAACACAAGCTACTTTAAACTCACACTAAACTAAAACTCAATTGTGACCCTCGATGTCACTTCCTGTCCGCCCGGTGACTCCACTCCCCTCGGGACAACATTTATAGCACATAAGCAGTATTATTTATGTCTTAAATGGCCTATTTACCCTTATTATAACTACTATATTAGGTAATGGGAGTGTAAATATGACTGTGGGGGGTTACTTCATGTTTCACAGCTGAGAGCAATTAACCACCATAAATGAGGGATTACTGTACAATATATGAAGGAATTGGAAATGTATACAGTTGAAATATGTTGGAACAAGATATTAAACTAATAATAAGATGTTGAAAACCAGCCTAACATATTTTGAGCACCACTGTAGTGGTTTTAGAGTGTTTAACAGAAAAGCTAATTGTTGATCATATCATCACCACATTCTGGAATCGTTACATATGTTTATGCTTATGTGTCCATACCTCCTCCTGCCACTGCTTGCTGTTGTTCATGCTGCTTTCCAGGTCTTGCAGTAGATTGTGCATTTGCTGGATTTCCACATCGGTGTAGCCCACTCTCTGCACCATGTTTTGCAGCTCCACGACACACTCATCGGTTTGTTCCTGATAAAACGTTTATATTTGTAAGACTTGCAAATGCACGTCTCTCTCATTCGCCGTCTTGTCAAACAATTTAGCACTCACGATGGAGCTCTTAATGTTCTTGACGTTTGTCCTCATGATCTCCATTTGGCTCTTCAGCTCCTCTGGTGATTCGACAATCTGAGACTTACACTTGGCTATGTCATCCTTCAGGTTGCAAACATCCGTCTTCATCTGGGCCTACACTCACACACACACACACACACACACACACACCACGCTAAAGTACACTAGTCGAGTTTGGCACAAGCTTTGTCGTGATAGTTTGGCGTCATACCAGTTTATATGTTTTTTCTGCATTGATGCTTTTCCACTCTGTGATGCTATCCTTCTTTGCATTCTGAAAGACAACGGTCAGGTCCATCAGTACAAGAAGTGTGTTTCTGCATGCAAGCGTTTCTTCATCACCTACCACTTCCTGGTATTCATGCATTGTGGTGGCTTGCAGCTCCGAGAAGGCAGCTGCCAGCTCGTCGGCCTCAGCCTTCTGCTCAGGAGGGATGGTCCTGATCAAGTGCACAAATCAAGCGATTACAAGGCTGACATCGGTAACATTGTAGTATTCAATCAACCAAACATGATGTGAGTTTCAGTGCAGACAAATTCAAGTGTGAACGCAATCATCCCAACCGCTGAAAGTTAACATTTTTCTCCGTACATTTTTTTCCCTGCAGAAAACACATGTACCACTGTTAGAAAAAGCCCATGTTTACGAACATACATATTTGTCTTTATGCAATTATGTGTTTTCATTAAGCCTTAACATTTTAAACATGTAATGTGCATTTAGCTTGTCTGTCACTAGTGAACAATAGCAATCGAGGAGTGAAGCTGATCTAATGATTGTAAGTCACATAAATTGCAAATGTAGATCTGAAATCAGAAGAGAACATCAATGTCACTTTTTTTTGCAGTCCTAAAAAATAGGAGTCAATTTATGTGGTTCCATCACTAGCACGTCACAAATGCTGCTCCATCAGGTCCTTACTTTATGCATATGTTATAACGGCAAAGCTTTTGATATGATGGTAAAACACCATCATACCAATATGAAACTGTACCAAAGTGTATCTAATATTTATTTGTACTTTTTGGGACTGGACCAGAGCACTGAATTACACATATGAACACAGCCGTAGAGAGAGCAGTTTACTTTAGACAAGATTCAACAAGCAACCGACTGTAAATCTTCCACTTATGGTCAAGTTGTAGTTTCTTACGCTTCCTCAGGTGACAACAAAACAGAACGTGTGCCTGTTTGGCGCGTGCCAGTCCAGTGTTGGGATGATGGCATTCATAGTGTGTACATAACCATGTTTCATCAAGGCTTACGTCAGCATCTCTATTTTTGTTTCTGCTTCTTGGTTTTCTTTTGCATACGCTTGCATCCTGTCCACATCTGCCCTCTGTCAATAAACACAGAAAAAAAAGGTTAGTTCTATATCCTATGTAGTCCATATTCCTGTGATACTGACCCCACTTTATTTTTTAGTTATCGTAATGAAGCAAGCACATGTGGTCTTGTCAGCATGAAATATTTAGAAACATTTAAATGATTCTCAACAATATACTGTAGTGTTTTGTATGTAGTAAATTAATATCAAAGTATGAGTTCACAGCTAGAAAACTATGTCATTTTTTTATGCTTGTTAGGTCAAGTATAGTTCTACTCATTGTAGAACTAGTATGTAAACAAGTATGTAAATTGTGCTGTGTGGATTACATTTTTGGACTTCTCCAGCACTTTTAACACCATCCAGCCTCAGCTCCTCAGGAACAAACTGACACAGATGGGAGAAGGATCACGCCTGGTGGCATGGATCACAGATGACCTGACTGGCAGACTGCAGTACGTGTAACTAGGGAACTGCAGGTCCAACACTGACAAGCAGCACAGGAGCACCGCAGGGAACTGTGCTCTCTCCTGTTTTGTTTACCCTGTCCACATCTGACTTTCAGTCCAACTCTGAGCTCTGCCATGTACAGAAATATGCAGGCAACACGGCCATTGTGGGATGTATCAGGAATGGACAAGAGGATGAGTACAAAAAACAGATCCAATTAGTCAACTGGTGCGATGCAAACCACCTGCACTTCAACACCACCAAGACCAAGGAAATAGTGGTGGACTTTAGGAGACCGCATACGCTGATTGCAACCACTTGTTCAGCTTTCTCTTGTTCAGAGTGGCACTGCTGTGTCCTCCAAACATTATGTTTTTACAGACCTCTAGATTTCCACCTCAGTCAAGTCACGCTTCTTCATCTTCGGCCAGCAGCCATGATCCAGGAGAACTGACTGAAATGTAATCCAAGGTCCTTAAATATGGACGCCGCATTCACGAGCCACTTTGTATTGACTATTTACTGGAGAATAGAAGCTGTGGACAGAGCGTGATGTGGGGTGGAGTTGCATACACACATTTGGACAGAAGGTGAAGCACAAATTGTGTGAATGTGTTTGTGCGCCACTTTTTGTATTTTCATTTTTATAAATGAGGCCCCTAGTTGGCGGCAATCCTACTTGCTCATTTTGGATACGTTTGAAATCCTTGTGCAGATTTTTGGTAGTTGAAAATAGAGTCAAACACACTCACAAACAAAGACTTGGTAAATAAATGACACATACAAACTTGTCGTGCTTCTCCTGCGTCATATTCAGTCTCATCTTTCTGAACTGCAGAAAGTTCATGATGGCACTTAAAATAGTAAGCTGTTTCTGTTTCTCTGAAAAGGATGAGCAAAGACACGACCTGGTTACTCTTCAGAGATCAACTGCTTTCAATAAAACACACAAATATACACTTTATTGTCCTTACACGTGGTAAGCAAATGTCAGTTGGCATGTAACTACAACTGCAATGAACAGCACGTGTAGAATTACCACATGTTAGAAATATACAGGTGCTACTCCAGTTACAAACACGTTCTGCTCCTACCTAGACTGTGATGCACGCTATCTGTCAAAGGTTTGGACACATTTCCTCATCCTATTGAATTGGAAGGTTTTGACGGGCTGTGTAAATTTTGTTTTAATGTAAGGCAGAATTTCTACCTAAATGAATTCCTAAGGACATACAATAGTCATAAAAATGTGTGATTAACATACAATATATATAACCCTGTACACAATATACAGATGCTATACTGCACTGATTATGATAAATGAAGGTGTAATGAACATATGGTACTATATTAACATAATATGGGTGGATATAGATGTAGTATGCTATAAATATACTCTACAGATTGTCATATCCATATTCATTCAGTGCATGAAAATATATATATACACACACACACATATATATATATATATATATATATATACACACACACACACACATTATGGAGATATACTTACTTGGTGCGAGAAGGTCATTCAGTGAAAAGTCATACACGAAACACATCGGCAGAAACTGTTGCCTAAAAGAACAATACATCATCAAAAAGAGGTATTGGTTCAATATTATTGTGCATGCAGGTCTTTCATAGTATAGAATAGGGGTGTCATGAAACGCCCAACTCACGAGACGACACGATGCACAAGATGGGGTCCATGACAACGAGCCGATATTTTAACATTAATTTTAAGGAAAAAAGTACAGTGAAAAAATATGATGGGACAAACCGTATCACCAAAAACAATGCAGGTGTGTTTTGAAATGTTTATTGTCCCACAAATTGACACTCAACGATATTATTGTCAAAATTTTTTTAGACCAAATAACCATTGTTATGACAATATTTAATAATAATAACTGTCCAGCTGTCCTTTGATAGTTTGAATTTTTAATTAACAAACATACCGAAAATAGACAAAATCTTTGTGTTTTATTAGGTATTAATAGGGCTGTCAATCGATTCAAATATTTAATCATGATTAGTCACATAAACATTTGCAAATAACTACATCTAGTTGCGCCAATAATATCGCTGTAGCTTGATTAATAAAGTCAGTTATGTCAATAGAACACTGTTGGCGTTGGATGCACAGAAAAGGGAAATAAATATGTGTTC
The DNA here is from genome assembly GCF_037039965.1 of Doryrhamphus excisus. Taxonomy (NCBI): domain Eukaryota; kingdom Metazoa; phylum Chordata; class Actinopteri; order Syngnathiformes; family Syngnathidae; genus Doryrhamphus; species Doryrhamphus excisus. Next base: position 7,746,568 of record NC_136374.1, read on the forward strand.
ATGTGTCACATAAGGATTGTGAATGATGGGCAAAATTCCAATATTAAAGTGCAAGTTCCCTTTTAAATAAAATTGATCAAATGTATATTTACTACAGCTTCTACTTGGACATCGACAAGTAGCAAGGATCTCCTGGTAAACTGATGTTTAAAATATACAACAAACACTTAGCCATGTAACCCCATACAATACTCACATGCGTATGTAGATGCTCATGATAGCAGTTGTCACCTCATGGTACATTGGGAACTGGATGTTTTCCACGAGTGGAACCTGTGGTACAATGATATGTAATCAGAGTAAATTCACGTATGGATACGCCAATTCAGACGCTGGGTGAGGTAATATGAGCAGTTCATTCTCCTCGAGTATCATTCAGGAGCACACATGGAGCACAAGTTGGCCGTTGCCACTTTGTGCTTCCATTTTCACAGCTTCATATATCAATATCATATCTATATCAATATTATAATGATTAAATCTGCTGTTTCATGGTTTGAAACTAACTTATGTAGATTAAGTATAAAGACGGTTAGTTCATTAAAAATATAAGGCATTCAGAAAATGCATTGATAGGTAAGTTGCACTATGTAGAATTCTGCACTGAAACATAAGAAACCTACAAAAATATGTCATTTATAACCACAACGTTCAACACCATGACGTGTATCCGCTGCACCGTTGTATCAACAATGCTGCAACAATAAAATCCCAGCGTGAAACACCAAGGCGGCTGACGGATAAATTGCCAACCTTTTATTTGAAGCCGCTGTGTTGTGTACATTGTGTGGAAAAGTTACATGTTTGACTGTACTGATCATGCCATCAACACCATGCGGAAATGTGATTTTTCTCATTTACAGCAAAGTCTCGTTATATTGATATTGTCGGGAGTCGGAAAAAATATCGATATAACCGGACTGTCGATATATCCGATCCTGCGCCGAACTGCATTAAAAGTGGGCAATAGTGCACTCTACATTGTTCTATACACACGAGAGAAACCACGAACGCCAGCATGTACATATGAAAAACAGTGATTATTGCAAGCGATAAAAAGATATCTGAATACAACACAATTAAATACATGTATTTGTACGCTTGTGTCTTCGTTGGAATAGGTGTGTATGCTATGTCAGTTGGTTCTTCTGTTGCAGGCATGTGTTTGGCCAGCTATGTGGGGCGAGTTGAGCATGACCTGTGAACCAGGAAGTGCGAGAATCGGTGTGTGTGCTGTGCTCTGGTGGTGGAAGTGTGAAAAATAAAGTTGACTGGAAGCAGCCGTTCGCAGTGTTCTTTTTTGGTATTGAAATCCTTAAGCAAAGATTGATTTAAGCTGCTTTTGTATCGATATAAGCAGACCAAATTGGCTGGCGGGAGATGAAAAGGGCATCGTAGTAACCGGATTATCATAATAACCGGGTATCATACTACCGGAACTAATTATATCATAAAAGACTAGAAATTTGCCGGGAAATGAAAATAGTATCGTAATAAGCAGTACTTCGATATAATAAGACTTTACTGTACTTGTTTGCTGGTTTATTATTGCGTGACTAAGTGATTAGTGGCGTCATTGGCTTAGCTTTTTGTTGTGTTACCTTCATGTCGGCTGTTCTTTCTAAATAATTGTCTCTGTTTAATGGTTGCAACCATGTGAACTGAACTAAGAAATAAACTTTCACCAATGAGACTCAAGGATCTCCCAACTTGCTCTTAGCCACAAAGTACTTTTTGGAATTGATGGGCAGGCCTGTGCTGACAAACACTGATTGAATTCGGTATAAGCTGAACTGGAACGAAATGCCACCCTGGCCACATTTAAAAGAGCAATTTTGCTTCAAGTTTGTTTTTGTCCAGACAGAGCGAACAAGCAGCATATAAAAAGCTGGCAAATACACACATGGAGGTAAGTTAAATAGTACTTGTGTACTTTACTAGTTTATTAAGATACTATGCAGAAGTTGTACCCCATTAGACACCTAACTCACAAGAAAAGATTATGCATGAGATTGGGTTCGAGAATGAGATGAGACTTTAACATTAATTTAACAAAAAGTACAATGAATATATTTTTTATTTTATTTCTCCATTGTTGCAATTCCCCCCATAACTACTGTATTCCTGAGCTCTTAATGTCACGTTACATGTTCAACTTGCAGGAAGTTTTGTACACTCCATTTTAACAGCATAATGATGGCAACAGTGACATTGGTAACTGCAATGTTAGCAACAGTGTCATTGGTAACTGCAATGTTAGCAACAGTGTCATTGGTAACTGCAATGTTAGCAACAGTGTCATTGGTAACTGCAATGTTAGCAACAGTGACATTGGTAACTGCAATGTTAGCAACAGTGACATTGGTAACTGCAATGTTAGCAACAGTGACATTGGTAACTGCAATGTTAGCAACAGTGACATTGGTAACTGCAATGTTAGCAACAGTGACATTGGTAACTGCAATGTTAGCAACAGTGTCATTGGTAACTGCAATGTTAGCAACAGTGACATTGGTAACTGCAATGTTAGCAACAGTGACATTGGTAACTGCAATGTTAGCAACAGTGTCATTGGTAACTGCAATGTTAGCAACAGTGTCATTGGTAACTGCAATGTTAGCAACAGTGTCATTGGTAACTGCAATGTTAGCAACAGTGACATGGTAACTGCAATGTTAGCAACAGTGACATGGTAACTGCAATGTTAGCAACAGTGTCATTGGTAACTGCAATGTTAGCAACAGTGACATTGGTAACTGCAATGTTAGCAACAGTGACATTGGTAACTGCAATGTTAGCAACAGTGACATTGGTAACTGCAATGTTAGCAACAGTGACATTGGTAACTGCAGTGTTAGCAACAGTGACATTGGTAACTGCAGTGTTAGCAACAGTGACATTGGTAACTGCAATGTTAGCAACAGTGACATTGGTAACTGCAATGTTAGCAACAGTGACATTGGTAACTGCAATGTTAGCAACAGTGACATTGGTAACTGCAATGTTAGCAACAGTGACATTGGTAACTGCAATGTTAGCAACAGTGTCATTGGTAACTGCAATGTTAGCAACAGTGTCATTGGTAACTGCAATGTTAGCAACAGTGTCATTGGTAACTGCAATGTTAGCAACAGTGACATGGTAACTGCAATGTTAGCAACAGTGTCATTGGTAACTGCAATGTTAGCAACAGTGACATTGGTAACTGCAATGTTAGCAACAGTGACATTGGTAACTGCAATGTTAGCAACAGTGACATTGGTAACTGCAATGTTAGCAACAGTGACATTGGTAACTGCAATGTTAGCAACAGTGACATTGGTAACTGCAATGTTAGCAACAGTGACATTGGTAACTGCAATGTTAGCAACAGTGACATTGGTAACTGCAATGTTAGCAACAGTGACATTGGTAACTGCAATGTTAGCAACAGTGACATTGGTAACTGCAATGTTAGCAACACTGAAATTAGAATGTGTCAGTAGTCAGTACTTACCATGGAGTGGCATTCAGGTCTGAAACGATACAACAGATGCAGCACTCTCATGTAGAGCATTTGAATCACTTCTGGCTGGAAAAGAACGATTTAGAATTGTGTTAAAATTATATAATGTACAACATAAGTTTAGCACGTGAAAATGTCGTTTGGCTTTCTTCCATGAAGCCAAAACTCCATTAACCCTTACAATATTTCACTTTTCTCACACTCAGTTTAATAAGAGGCACTAACTCATAATATTATTATTAAAGATGTCCCAATTACGTCCTGCTTTTAAGGCAAATTGGCTTCATTTGGACTCTTCATTTTCTCTCACATCGCTGTAACGTTTCTTACTTGAAACCTTTGAGGTTTAAGTGTAAATAAAAGAAAAAAATCCTGTGATATCTAACACAACATAACAAATGTACGGACAAAGAAAAGCAAAAAGTAGTTACCTTGGGAGAAGGAGTCAAGTCGGACTTGCTGAAGTGTTTCGCCTCTTGCCCAGTAAGCACCTCTGATCGATAAAAGCTTACTATGGCATCGGCCGTGTGAACAGGAAAGGTGTTTTCCGACATTTTATCCTCGTTCTTTCAGCATAAATACACGGAAAACTCAACAAACACAAGAACCCAAATACAAACTATTGGCGCCCAAATCTACTTTCTAGTGCCGTTGCAAAGCTCAGCATCTTATTGGTGAGTTTTCTTCTTCGTTTGCTTTTCTTCTTATTCGGCAACCTGCACTTAGGCGCAATAGCGCCATCGTTCGAAAGGCAGTGTTGTTGTTCATTCATTCATTTTCTATACCGCTTGTTGTTTTGAATTGCAACAAACACAACATACATACACACAAACTTGGTCTCACAGAAATTATTCATACATAAAAAACTAATAATACACATAAATGAATTAATAAGGCAAAGTTAAGTTCAAAATATGAATTGTGTGAACAAAAGTTTTTAAGGCTGGTTTTGTTAATATTTGTGAATGGAAAATGTACCCCAAATAATTATTACATTTAAAATCTTCATACATTTTTTGGCTCTTTCTATTCCCAAAAATAATATCACTTAAAATGCATTCAGACGGGTTTGGAATTTGGGGGAAATTCAATCATGTACAATTTTGTACATCTTAGCGACGCTAATACTTCATCATAGTTTATTTTGATATATCATGCTGCGAGTATATTATGTCAGTTTATTTGTGGAAATAATATTTCTTTCTTTCCTTAATATGACAAAATCACGTGGTTCCCGTCGGTCCAATAGTAAACGACAGTAAACTATTCAATACAACCCCATGACAAACGTCTTATACAACCTACGAAAACAATGAACAGATAATATGAAGCGCATATACGTTGTTGCAATACTTTGTTTAAAAAAAAGTGGCAGTGCGCTCAGCATTTAAAAGCAATCTCGAGCGCGCGTCGACAAACGACTTCCGGTTTCTGTTGCGCCAGCAACAGTAACGCGACCGCCATCTAGTGACGCGGAGCGTGAACTACACCATTCAGCTGTCATTTGTAAAAGCATACGACACAACCGACCTTTCACAACTCCACACGCAGACGAGTGACGATATAAAACACGCCAATTGTTCATTTAATGCAATACAAGCGGAAAGTCATCAAAATGGTCTGCGTCTCAATACACATAAATCACCAAGCACGAGCGACATCTACCGGTGCACACGACAAACATAATATGATCAGGCATACTAGTTTTTGATTCAAGTGAAAAGTAAAATTAGGTCGACTGGAAGAAAGGGAAAATTACGGTAGTTGTGATGTGTTCACATGACATCATTTTATACACGTCACTACCGAATTTCCTCGATTACCGCTCCTCTGTGTAGCCTCCACGCTTTGTGATCTGAACAATATGGCGGCGTGAGTTGGACTTCCGGGTCACAGTAACAGCATGGAGGTGCGAGAAAAAGCACAAGGGGATTGTATCGTCAGTCACAGAAAGCGGACAGTTAAAATGTATTTTCATCCCATTGTTTCACGATAAACAAAGAGTTTGCAGTATATAACCATCGAAAAGAATGTATCCAACAGGCTTATATTTCTTTAAAATCAAGATACATTTTATTTTGTTTCTTAAAAAAAAATACAAAACATTCTTAATAGAGAACTAGTACAATGAACAAGAAAGATAAACCAACAAATTTAAAGGAAAAAAACCCTTGTTTTTCTTTTAAAAAAATCAAAAAGAAAATAAAGTAAGATTTAGGTGGTGCCTGGTAGAAATGATTCAATTGCAATGATTCACATAAACTGCAGGGGGCGCAAATAAATCAAAGCGCTGATGAAAGGAAGTAAAACAGCAAGAAAGTGGATCTGCTCCACTTGAAAAAGAACCATGAAGACATGCTGGCTTAGAGCAGAAGCAAAAACAGCAGATGTAGAAATTATCTTTTGTACAAATCACACTCTTTTTCTCGTCTTTCCAGGAAATCAAATCATTCTTTTCACGTTGTATTAACATTCATAACATATACAGTAATGCGGCAGAGGGAAGATTGGAAGATGAATTGTTGACAGGACGGATCAAAGCATGAGTGGACTTGCTGAGAAAGAAGATGACCATGATGAAGCTGAGTGTGATGAAAGCACATGGAGGTCAAACCATTTAGTCAGGACACCCAAAAAAAAACCAAACAAAACAAAAAAAACTTGAACAATGGACTTGATACCGTCTAGTCTTCCCCAGAGGGAGCTTCCTCCTCCGATTCACCTTCCTCTTCTTCATTGTCGCCTTCCTCCTCTTCATCTTCCTCTCCGTCAGCCTTCTTGGTCACCTTGGGAGCAGGAGAGGTCGTCTTCTTCTCAGCTTCCTCCTCTTCTTCTTCTTCTCCCAAAGGACTCTCTGGATCGTTTTCTTCCTCCTCTTTGGGTGAACTCTTCTCCACGGCCTTGGTGCTGCTGTGGCCTTTGCCCTTGCCTTTCATTGGGCTGGGGTTTACTGGCAAAGAAGAACAAAAGGAAGAAATTGTTACCGTAATCGTTTTCATCATTACTTAATTGAATTCTTATTTGGATTTCTATTTTGTTGTGACAATTTCATTCAGGTTTTAAGTTAATAATGTGACAAGACGATGAATAAATGCATTGTGAAATACAGAGTTGTGGATACCAGCATTTTTGGCTTTGTTTGGATTGAAATAAGCTATGACAATAAATGTTACAAATATGAGTAGCTCTTGACCACTTTCATTTTGTAAAAGTGTCTCTCACAAGAAAAAATATAATAATATAATAATAATAAAATAATATAATATAGCCAGTTGTACATCTATGTGATCGGTATTGGTGTGGGTAATGGTGTCGGTATCGGCCGATTTCACTCATGAATAAACAGGATCGGTATCTGCACCATAAAACCCTGATTGGAACATCCCTAATTTTTTATCTACTGTTGTTGAATTGTCACGGAATATGTGGCCTGCCAGAGAGAAGCGAGAAGGTACTGGAGCACTGCCAGTATTTTTTGTACTGTCATTTATACAGTACTACCTTGGCATACGAGTGCCCCATTAATCAGAGTTGCAACCCTGGTATCACATGAATAAATAGTTGTTTTTCATTATTCTGGCTATGTACTGTATGTCATTATGTCAACATATAATGTCAAGAACATTATAGCTAGGTAAGCTCATACAATGGGTTGGAGTCAATCTGTTGTTTCCAGATGTTTTCCGGGATGCAGTTACTTCATATTGAGTATTCGAACCCAAGTCCAACACTATATGCCTCGTGTGAGTACGCGCTAAAGCTTACCTGTAGCCTTTAATCTGGGTTTAGGAGATTTCTTCTCCTTCTTGTCCATTCTGCCTCGTCGAATGACCTTCTTGCTTCTCTTTTTGGACTGACCATAGTCACTGTCATCGTCATCTTCCACCAGGAAGTCCTCATCACTGCCAGACTCATCAGCTGCACAAACACATTACGACATTTGAAACATTCAAACGGCCCTTCAATGGTGCTTAAATATAATGCACATTTAATTATAAGCAGAGTGGCATATGTAAATGACCATTGAGACTTTTGTCCAAGCACCATCTGTCACTATCAAATGATACAACTAAATAAAACTAAATAATGAGCATAATCTAGAGGCGTTTGCCTTTCATACAAGCCATTCTGAATCCAAATGAAGTTGTCATTTATTGCTCCTACATCTTGGATAAGCAACAAGACTTTTGTCAGATACTGTTCATGTATTGCTCAATGATTTTGCTCGTGATGGTCAGGCTGGATGTACAATAACCACACATCTGCTTAGAAAACGTGACTGATTAAAACACAGTTCATGAAGAGATGCTCCTCCAAAACGTACTGCACTTACGGTCCAGGTAAGCTTCCTCCGGGTCATCCTGTTCTTCATCCTCACTGCCTCCGTCACCCAGAAGGATTTCCCTCTGTTTGGACACCGCCTTGGAGGCTGCCTGGCGTACTGTTCGCTTTCGACTGACGTCCCTGTCATCATCACTGTCATCTTCTCGAAACAAACAAAAACAAGATTGGATTAGTTCTTCTCACCTTAGTAACCAAACAAAACCTGTAACGGGGTCTTGCAGCTTTAAGCAACTCCAATTTAAGACAAAATTTTTTGGTAAGAAAGAAAATGAATACAATTTAAGACCCATTTCACAAAAGCACAAATGACAAAAGAAAGGAAAGTGGTGCACAGCACACTAGATGGTTCTGATTGGCCCGCACAGGTATCATAGTTCTGTTTTGTAGTATTAGTATCCTCAAAAATGTAAACATTTAAAAGCGATTACACATCCATCCACTTTCTATGTTCCTTACCCTGACCCCAGTTGCAGGTTAGGGCTGGGTGATTGATATTTAAAAAATGTGGATTCTTAATCATGATATCAAAGTCAACATATCGTTGATATCAATACAAACCCGGATTTGTGCTATTCTCCCTTGGTGCGCCGTGCTAAATCTGCCGACATCACAAACAGTCGTGGTGACATATTTTATTAAAAGTGACTCGCGACAAATCTAGCTTCTTTTTCTTGCATCATTGGGGCGTCTGTTATTTGGGAACTTAAAAGTGAAAGTAAACTCCCACTGCGCACTGCAGTGGAGATCCACACATCCTAGGGGCAAGGATGTCACCAGGATGGCTCTTGTCCTGCTTTACAGAGCGGGATCTCAAATGAAGATGTTTCTTAATTTTCATGAAATTTCTTAAATTTCATGAAATACTCATTAGACTCAAACCTTATTAGGGCTCCGTCACTTGCCTGAGTCAGAACGTTTTTATTGAATTTTTATTTTTATTAAACAACTTCAGACTTTTACTTTGTGGGAAAGAAATATTGGGATATCTACTGTAAAGGGAGAGACCTAGACGTAGTGCTGGAGCCTATCCCGGCTGTCATCGGGCAACAGGCAGGCTACACCCTGGACTGGTCACCAGCCCATCACAGGGCACATACTATAGACAAACAACCATTCACACTCACATTCATACCTATGGACAATTTGGAGCAGTCATTATCAAATGGCGGACCTTGGTCCGCATACAGACCCAGTACGGCCCGTCACCAAAATTGCCAAACATGTAAAAGTGAATGTTCATTTTTCCAGAATACAGTGCCAAATCGCTGTTTCATATTCTCAGAAACTTGGTTAACACTGCAAATGCAACATTACCTAACAAAACACAGATCATTGGAGGTGAAGTATAGTAAAAAAAAAAAAAAAAAACCCTCATGACATGGAAATGTACATGTTGAAAGAAAAGCCAACCATTTGGAACCACTTTATCACAAAGTGTAATTCCCATTTTGACATAAAATACTATAGAAATCGTACCTGCAGCCCGTTTTCTTTTTGGTGTCTTCCTGCTGGGCTTGTCCACCTTGGGCTTCTTTCCTCGTTTCACTTTTTTTTCTTCATAATCACTTCCTCCATCTCCATCTCCATCCCCATCTTCTTCTTCTTCCTCCTCTTCCTCTCCAAAGTCATTGTCTTCCTCCTCACTACCAAAGTCATCTGCAAGACGATGGAAGTCCGCATACTTTATACACGCTCTCTTCCTTATTGCTTTGGAAATGTCCAAGCAAGGTTTACATGGCCTTACCTGCTGAATCATTTTTGGATTTGGAGAGCTTGTCCTCTGAGTCCTCACTGGAAATGAAAAAAAGACAAAAGAATGATGAGGATATTTAGTTTGTTTAAGAAAAGAACAATGTATAGACCATCTGTAAATTATGTGTGTTGTGATTTGGCGCTATAAAATAATATGACATTGACTTCTGTGAGATAAACAAAGATAGACACAACATGTCTGCCATTATCTAATTGTATCTATTGACTATTGTACAGTGTTTTAAAGTGAAATAAACATACAATATATGCAGATACTATACACAGCATCGCACTTCACTTTATACTTCCATGCAGGATTTCCCGGATACATTAATGTCTTCATTAAAATAAAGACTGTTCCAAGCAATGTATCTAGTTCTAATTTGATATTACATTGTTACATAAAATGTAGTTTAGTGCTTTATACTACTGTAAATCTAGCAACATGATGCATGTTTTGATTATTTATTATTTAGTTTGTAGTCAACCTTTTTTACTTGACGCAACTACTTTTGATCGTGCTTGTTTAGTTTAAAATGTCCATTATCAGACTGGAATCTTTCCATGGTGTCCCAACTCTAAAAGAAGCACTACCCCTTATTAACTAATTCACTGCCAAAGACATCTGTAGACATCTTTTCAAAAAGTAACGTTGATGAAAAAAAGCACAAGTCGTATTTTGCTTCTTTCATGGAAGCAAACGTCAACATCTTATGCATCTTGTGTGTGAATTTTAGACTTGTTGGCAATGTTTTTCTGTCCCAGTAGGGGACAACAGTTCTATTTTCCTCTGAACGTCAGCAACAGCTTAGCTATGAAGAAGACAGAAGTTGCTGAAATACGCGCCGACAGAGGGAAATGGCGAAGAATTCAGCAGAGACAGACAGCTTACACTGGCAAATGTTTGTCTGGCTGTGGATGTGTCACAATGGCGAAGGAGAGGGGTGACGTTGGTGACGCTGTTGTTGTTAGTCTAAATAGTTTGCATTCATGCACATGTCTATAATTTACACACACGTACGCATATAAATAGCATGTAAATAGTTCAAACGCAAGGCTATGTTCTAAAGCTGTGAATAAATGTAGTTATTTTGCCATCAAAATCTTCCTGTGGTGTTTTTCTTTGGTTAAAAAATCTGTTTTGATATTTGAGGCGTCACTAAAACACAAAATACGGACTTCAGTCACCCTTTAGCTCGAATTTACTTGTCTGCAGAAAAACCTCATTTTCTGTTTTTTGGTCAAAATCAGGTGTTGAAATCAGGTCGCTGAAACCGCCCTACCCAAAAAGGCCTGACAGATTTTTGGGTCCGATACCAACATTGAGGTCTGAAAGATTTATCGTTATTGTCTTTTTTCAGGCCCCACTATCAGCATTGGCATCTGCCCCAAAAATCCCACTTTGGTGGGGCTCTATTAAGTAACACATCATTTTATTACAATGAATAGACAATGAATCTGCAAAATGATGCATATTTTCTCCGCACTAAAGGCTTACCTTTCATCCTGTGAATTCTTTGAGCGCTTCTGCTTCGGCTCACGGGGGGCTGTGCGCACCTTGGTGGGCTTACTGTCACCATACTCCTCATCTACAGAGAACCAATGAGTCTGTCATCTGTCAGCACTTTTAGAAGACCAAGCAATGTCTACCAAATGTTGCACACTAAACGCTTTTCGCAGCTGGATCTGGAAGTCAGCTTTCCCTCAATGGTCTTATGTCCTCATTGAGCATCAAGGCATATTTTCAACGTACATGTTTGTCCTCTATTTGAGTTTGTTCCATAAACAACAGCATGAACGGGTATGCCCTTTTGTCAATCATACAGTGCAGTCTCCTTGTCTCAGTGGGCGGAGGCGGGGTCGGTTGCATACACATACCGAGTGTAGAACAGTGTAGTCTAATTGTAGCCACATTCAAATACATTCTGGAGTACAAGCAAACCGCCATCATAAAAACTGAGGTAGCAGACTTTGTGAAAAATGTATATTTGTTTAATTCTCAAAACTTTTGACTTCCTAATTCTATCCTGAAAATATATGGATGAGTTATGTGAAGCTTCTGCAATTAATTTGACGAAGATGCATTTTAATTGCAAATTTTCACAATCAGCCAATATTCTTTTTTGTATCCTTGATTGAAGTCGACTGTAGGTGCTGCATGAAGGGCGCCAATTATCCACCCTCTTCCTGCTCCAACATTGCAAGGAACACTCTACATAACGCATATGCACATGCATGTACTTACTGTATGTCAGCTAATGATAGCAATTTGCCAAAGATTAGTTCCTAATGTTAGCTATCATTGAATGTGGAGCCTATCATAACCACACAATGACTCCAAATTGATGGTGGCCTCTTCGAGACTGTTCTGTTTAAGAACATGTAAACGTGTACCAAACAGCAGTCAATGGACGGCCATGAACACCAGTCTCATTATTCCACCTGCATGACTATTTTAACTTGGAATTGCTACAAATAGACATTTATTTGATCAACTTTTAAAATACTACTGGTAACATCTGCTACCCGATTTGGAGACCAGGAGGGACAGCATAAAGATAATATGCATAAAGAACTTCTCCTTGAACTTCATCATGGCTACTCAGCAGAAATCGCTGGAGGTCTACTCTTCCACCGCAATGTGACTTGTTTTATTTCTATTCCACTGTGGTGGGGTAAATACAAACCGTTATTGTCCATCTGGGCCTAACTAGTATTTTGTCATTTGATCTGGGATTGAATTGCTCAGCTCTCTCAATTTCACCAGGAACTTCATGGAGGGTATACGTATACAGTAACTCCTCCATGATATAATAAAAATGACATATCATTCAACCATCAGCACAAAAAAAGTAACTCTTACCTGCATCATCAGACTCGTTGAATTGCGAGTAGTTCACCACTTTTCTGTTCCTGTAAAGAAGTAACACTGCTTACTTTACATCATAATACCAATAGATACAGCTCATTTAGAAAATAAAGAAATAATGCACATATACATATAATACATAAAATAAAGAATGAATGGTAACAGAAGTGTTACAATATCCATCCACTTTCTTCCACTTATCTAAGGCGTTCCCCAGGATAGTTGAGAGACATAGTCTCCTCAACGTGTCCCAAGTCTTCCCTGAGGCCTCATACCGGTTGGACGTGCCATCAACCCCAGGGATTTGTCTGTGAGGTACCCTGACCAGTTGCCTGACCACCTCATCTAGCTCCTCTCAAGGTGGAGCAGCAGCAGCTCTACTGCGTGTTTCTCTCGGATGACAGTGCTTCTCACCTTATCTCTAACGGAGACCCCTATGCAGAACATTTATTTTGGCCGCTTTTACCCACAATCCTGTCCTTTCAGTCACTACCCAAAATCCATGACAATATGTGAGGGTCGGAACTAATGTTCGACCGATACATCGGCCGGCTGATATATCAGGCCGATATTTGCGTTTTTTCCTTGTATCGGTATTGGCTGATACGCGCGTGGGTTTTGCCCTGGCAGAGGACAGAGGCAGAGGACCCCGCAACACACGTAGTCGCGGTACCCCCGTTTTGCACATGGTTGAATATTTATTCCTTTTAAAGTTGATAATGCCGTTTAATTGTGTGTTAAGAAAGCTGAATCCTACTGTGTTCAGTGTTTACATTTCAATAAATATTTGTTTAAACATGAGACCTGGAATATTTGTTATTATGGTCATTTTTTTCATGTCAATTGAGGGATCGAAAGCAGTATCGGCCACAAATATCGGCCCAAGCAAAATCGGCCATCAGGTAAGGGTGATGGGAAAAAATCGGTATCGGCATCGGTCCCAAAAAAGAACATATCGGTCGATCCCTAGTAGGAACATAGATCGACTGGTAAATTGAGAGGGTTGGCTTTCAGTGCAGCTTCAACACAACATACCGATGCAGAGTCTGCACCCATCCACCTGTCGACCTTGCGTCCCATCATTCCCTCACTCCTGAACAGTACTGTACTGTAACTACTGTAAGTACTGTAACTCCTCCACTTCAGGATCTCATTCCTGACGTGGAGATGGCACTCCAACCTGCCAGTAGTCAGAGCCAGTCCAAGTAGAAGTAGAAGTTTTTGATGGTTTACATAGCTTTTAACATGCAGTGATCCAGACAACTACCTCACCCATGGTGCCAACAATCACAAGTCAAAAGAGTGACACTATTTAAACTACTCATTGCACTGTCTGACATTCTTAAATTATCATTGTTTTATCTTTCATCGTTCATATAATTTATATCCCACATCCATGTACATTACAGGTGTCTTATTCAGTAACATTTGATTTTGTTATTTGATGTGGTGTAATGTTTAAAGTGCCTCTGAAAAAGGGACACACGTTTGTATGACACTTTTATACAGAAAATAAGACACAATTCCAGGTGGACTGTGAGAATTGTAAGCGTAAGTACATGTGTATCAAATATATAGTCTGGCTCCCTGGCTCAATGCAGGCCGCAAGTCGACCCGTTTACAATCTATTAAATATGGTTGTTAATTATTAGAGCCATCTAGACCTGAACCAACACCATTATAGTAGCATTTACACTCCTATTAGCGCTGCACATATGACCTCAAATCAATACCATGATAAATTGGTTAGTTTTACCTCAAAAACGATAAATGCACAACTGTATATCTTCAATCTGAAAATAATTGCAGGAAATACAAATTAACTACTTTTTGTTGATTTCTTGACTGTAAAACCTTCCCGTACATTAAAGCCTTAAAATACAACGTGGTGAAAATACAAGCCGAGTCAAGTCCACACACAACAACACAAGCTAACCCTGCTAGCTTCCATTCACACTCTGTAAGAGGAGAGTCAGCTAACTTTCGCTGGAGTGTATCACCAATTCCACCAGTTTAGGTCAGGAGGGGATTGTTCAGTGTTTATAATGATTTTGTGCCACGACTGAGCGAACTGCTGAGTAAATACTTCCACCCACAAAAGTTCCAGCACTTAATTCATCCAGCATTTCATTCATCTCATCAACTCAGCTTGCATATGCATATCATTTATACGGGTAAAAGTTATTTCTCATCATTGGAAGAATCTATACGGTTTACTGGTACATAAAAAAATATCACCCAACCATAGTTTGTACCATTCTCTAGAAATGGGCAGTAGAACATAGACAGGTTTCAGCTAAATATTTCAGCAAAGGTTCTTTTAGGCTGCAACATTGATGAAAATCAACAAAAGTGTCAACAAATGTCATTATTGATTCATTGTGTCATGTCATGTCATGTCACAAAGCTTTGTCAATGCTTGCTGACAGAAATAAAGTTTTATACAAATGTCCACCTATAGCGAAAGTTAAACAGAAATAGGTGTAGCCAGAACAGAGGTGGTATTTTCAAAAGGAAAAGTAAATTCAACAAATGAAACACGAAGAAAAAACAGGTCGATCAAAGTCTTCAAAAGTGTGGGAGCAATACATTCTACACAAAACAAAAATAATGCTAAGCATGCAAGCTTTGCAAAGTGATATGACATGGCAAAGGAGCACTACAAAAACTGAATGTTGCCTTGTCTGTATTCTAGCCTGGTACTTTTAACACCATCTGAGCATCTGTTCTCCGCAGTAGGAAACATAACCTCCAAAAAGAGTGTCATCCTTAGCCAGGAGCGTTATTAGAACATATTTGTATTGCAATGCAAAGTTCTTGAAGAATGAGTGCATGCATCTCAGCATATGTGATAGTGGTCATGTTTATTTGTTTTCCTCATTTATAGTAATACACAAATATTTATGCTGTTACGGGGTTTTCTGATTTGCATTTATTTAATACTCCAACATTATTAAACCACAAACGGCTCAATTTTTTTAATTTTACATTCAAAGGTAGCTTACATATTTTGGAGGTGTGTACAGTAGCATACATTTGTATGTATTTTTGTGTACATTTGTTTTACTGAAACTGACAAATATTTAGAAATGTATTATTTCACATTATTTTAGCAGAATATTCAAGCGGCAACTCGATGTTTGTGCACTTATTTGGTCTATCGGTTCAAATCTTCTCTTTTGATCATTTTGCCAGGCTCAATAAATTGACATGTGCATGCGTGTTTGTTCTCCTCTGTCTCCATCACATGACTGGATGACAAGTGGGTTCACACTGTATATTTCTGGGCATGTTGGTTCTCTATTGGAATGAAGGAGAGAGTGAAATGTCCTCTCAGCCAATCAGCCTCTATGTCCCAGTAGCAGGAGGCGGGGCTGGCTAGTGAGTTGATGCACAGAGTTCAAGTCCTCCAGGTTAGCGTTTGCACAAGTGAGCATGGTGAGCAAACAAAGCAAATATGAATGAAGGCATAGAGGTGGTGGTTTCTAAGCCAAATGCCACAGCCCCAATGTGGGAATATTTCACTTTTAAACATAAAGAACAGGGTGAGAGCATGACGCCGACATACCAATTTGGCACTGGCATTTGTTGGAAAGTAGTGACGATGAAGAAGGGGAATATGAGAAACATTCATGCGCACAAACACACTACCGCTGGAGGTGCAGCAGAGCCTTTGCCCTGACAGACGCTTACTGGGGAGTTTGGTGGTAAATGTCAATATAAACAAAAGATTTTGAGCCTTCCTGTTAAGGAATAATTCCCAATGTTCAATATTTATTCAAATGCAATTTTTCTGTGTGAAAGAAATTCCAATGCTTGTTTTCTGACAACTTGGTTTTGCGCCTGAAACAAACCTAATTTGATTCCTTCATTATGAAGTGGCGAGCTGGTAGTAAGAAGGACCAACAGAAAAACTGAGTAACTGTTGTTAGACTGTTGCTATGATGGGCGGCCATTGTTCACTCGCAACACAATCCAGGTTTTAAGTCGTAAAAATACTGTATGCTGCACACTAGAGCCTGGACAATATATCGGCAGGCCGTTTATGACGTATCACAGATTAGTCAATATCCCTAAAAATGTAGCCGATACGCAACTTTTTTTGTGCCGCGCTGCAATTCAGTCGCCTCCTCCCAGTGTCTCTCTCCGTCTGCTTGCTCGTGTACCTGGCCCCTCCCCCTCACACACAGAGCAGGCTCTCCCTCTGCCGCGCTCTCACACTCTGCAGTAGGAAAATACACTGAAAATGTTTTTTTTTTTAAAACACCATGGAAGCTGTTAGTTTGTAAAACAATATAACACAGCACTTTAGTGTCACGATGTCAGGGCCCGTCAAGCAGAACATTCTAGTTTTCACTGAAATTTTAGAGAGCGTATTACAGTGCTTTAGTGTAGTATAAATGACATCGATGCACAGCGTTTTAAAGTGAAATAAGTTATATGCAGATATACAGCACGTCCCATTTTGTACTTCCATGCAGATTTCCAGAGGCTCATACATTCACAAGTTAATGTCTTCATGCAAATCATTCAGAAAATGTTCCAAGTAATGCGTTTGTCATTTGATATATTGTATTTTTTGAAAGTAGTTACATAAGATATAGTTTAGTCCCCTTGTATTAGGTCTAGTAATGTGATGCATGTTTGGATTATTTGTTTTTGTTTGACGTCAACTGTTATTTCCCTCCTTTTTTTACTGTTAGCGACATCATTTCTTTTTCAGCTGTTTGTAAATACTCAGTGTCTGCAAATAGAACTTCTCAATAGCTAGTTAATATGACTTATTGATGTGGGTAAGATGTTTTTGCAAACGTCCATCCATCTTGTAAATGCCAAGCCTTTTATAAACACATGTACCGGATGTTTCAACCCAATGTAGCAATTGTTTTTTATCAAATTAGAGGCTAACTACCAAAATGCTCTAAATGTAAATGTTTTCATTAGACAGGCAGAGGCGTTACGTTAGGTGCCACATCTGCAGTGTGCAAGCTCGCCAGGGCTTCAATACCAGCAAAGCAAATAGCACGACAAATTTGTGGCAACACATAAAGGTAAATCACAAAGAGGCATCTCCTTATGTTGCCAGTCTTACTAATTGAACGTCCTTATTTTGAATTGGTTTTAATTTAGTCTTCTGCTTCTTTGGGTTGAATCATATTTTGGATATTAAGATTTTATATTCATATACAGTATATATATCAATGCTCTCTTTTCATATATTGACTGACATATTATTGTTATATAGAATTTTTTCAGCCCCTGATATCTGTATCGAGTCTAAAAATCCCATATTTGTCAGGCTCTACCTCACACACTTATAAAATGTAAAATTTGTGAATACTCGCCACTAATGAATGCTAGCTATGATCCATGAACATATGGAATCGCAGTCACAGCCTAGAAGTCCACCTCCAACACGAACATAAAATTCAGTAAGTTAATTATTTTGCAGTGTGGAATGTTCTTAAAAATGACCAAGTGTTATTTGTCAATCAGAGCAACAGTAAGGAGTCTGCGATTTCAGTATTAACGCAATCATGGACAGAATCTCCTGTTAAATGCGTAATCTTGAGGTAAACTGACATAATGTGAATGAAATGCTGTCATCGTGACAAGAACAAACATTTGTGTGTGAAAATATTTCATTCAACTATGGCGAAATCTCACAAACCCACACCCTTCTGAAGTAGACATGTCCATGCAGCAACTTGAAGCAAGGTTGGTAAAAAAGTTGGTGAAAAAAGCTGAAACTCATCCCTTATGAAGCAGGGTTTCCGCTACATGTGACCAATCATGGTGGGGCGCCACAGCTCAGTAAAAGCTTCCACTACTTGGAAGTGTTTTTTTTTACGTAAAAACAAAGTAATTAATACAGCGTATGAATGGACATTACAGCATTACACATTACGGCAATCATGAAGGGAGTGCGGGTCACATGTCAGAACAGTTAATTCGTACACGTCATATGACATCAGTCAGCTGACTTCCTGATTCACTTTTGTGCCGTGGCGGAGGCAGAAAAAAAAACCACAGTTGAAAGACACGGATAATGCAACTTTCACCTTTGAACTACCTGGTAAGGAATCTATATCTATAACAAAAGTTATCAGTTCAAATGTAGCGAAAAAAAAGCCATATGTTTCATGGCTGCACTTTGCATCATGAACTCATAAACTGTTTTTCCATGTTTGGTTGATAAGATGAATTGGAAAATGCGCTCAATGCTGAATGCTTGTTGCCTTGACTACAGCTGCATTACTTTAATTTGTCAAACATAAAAACTTTTCGCTGCACTGGAATCACCTGTCTGTCCTGTTGGCAGTTGACATATAAAAGGAGTGGAAGAAAACGTGAAAAGAAAAGGCTTTTAAAGTTTAATAATGCATTTGCTGCTCAAGCCTGTGAAAATTACCCTAATGCTGACATTACCGACATTAAATTTAAATATTTAAAAAATATTTAAAAAATAAAAAAAAATATTTATAAAACACATTCCAACAAGTTCCAATGCTGCTGTTTTTTCTTTATATTTTCCTTTTTTTTTTAAAGAAATGTCAAATAACTACATGAAATCTGACACAGCAAGTATCGTATTTTCTGGACTATAAGTCGCTCCGGAGTATAAGTGGCACAACGCCAAAAATGCATAATTAGGTAGAAAAAAAAGTCGCACTGGAGTGCATTTTTGTGGGTAATTTATTTTACAAAATACTTAACCAAAACAGACATTTTGTGATTTTGGAAGGAAAGTTCTAACATGAATAAAAGAATATAGAACAGGCTGAATAGGTGTTAGATATGCTAACACAATGGTTATTCAGCTACACGAAAAATAAACATGAACAGAAAATGTGTCCAGTGTTTATGTAACATAACAGTTTTAAGAACAGTAACTGTCCGCTTTACGCCAGTCCCTAACAAGTTTCTCACTTATACAAAACTCACTACTTGCAGCTAGTAGTCTGCAGAATATGATTTTCTTTTGGGGGGAATTTGTGTTCTGTCGTTCTCAGTTGTCTTTGTAAGCTAACGTCTACTGTTTAAATATTGAATTGTCAAGTAGTAGGAGACAGTGTGAACATCTAGAGTGCCCTCTTGTGGCTGTCTGTGAAATTATGCATAGATTTTTTTTTAAATGTACAAGTCGGTCTGGAGTATAAGTCGCCGGAACAGCCAACCTATGAAAAAAAAGTGATTTATAGTAAAAAAAATTAGGAAAAAAAAATTCAAAATGCAAAATCCTAGCATCATTGGATGGTCAATAAATCTCCCGCTGATAAAGTTAAAGTTCATGGTTTTTTCCAACTTTATGGGATCACATCGCGATTCCCAAGCAAGTGTGTGCACGATGACATGCACAAGCATAAAATCAAACACGCACGAATTTCACGCATCGCTTGGTTGGACCAAGACGCACAATAATCGCCCCTTCGTACAGGTTCCGTTTACATTGACTAGTGGCAGTGTACGTCACCTCCTGTGTGTGGCGCCCATCAATAAGATGTGGTCGCTCTTTCAAGCCTGTCACGTTTAGGGCTGGACTGCACGGATCTACTTTGAAATAAAACTTCTCAGAACATGTTGAGTGTCTCTCACCACATATGAAGCGTAAATGTAAGCCAGAGAAGACAAAAGCATGTGTCCATGCAGAATTAAAAAGTCCCATGTTTCTTACTGGATATACTGATGGTCAGTTTACTGTACTGGGGGAGAAGACGCGTCTGTCACATGTCAGCCAAAACAGGCAGCCAAACACCCGCTATCCCCTCCATTCAGAAATCAGCCAGGATGCATTCACAATCTCACACAAAGTGGGATTTTTTTTCATTCATTACAAAGATGCACATTTTCTCCATTCAGGGGAAATTTTGAGCACTGCGAGGGGAACCACAACAAAGAGGCTGAAGAACTGCGGGTTGCCAACCCCTGGTATAGTTTCATCCATGATATGGTGGTAGCTAAGCATAATGTAGTCCTCAGTGAAGCATTTTAAACCGACAATAAGACGCCAACAAGGGCTGGCTCTTTCTGACGTTCTGTGGGAGTTTCCCCATTTGAAGCTGATTCAAATGCACGATGAGGTTGGTCTTATTAAACTTCCCCAGTTCTGTGCCGCCACAGGAGACATGTAAAAATCCAATATCTTCATTTTTTTGGGGCGATATCAGCCTGATAGCTGATATTAATGTCAAATCAGGACACCCTTAATATCAATGCTTAATGAAAAAACATTATCAGTGAAGCTGAAGGTGGGCTTTGTCTAATAGTACAATTTTACCTGCATTACTGTATGTACAGTGACCACTTGTTAATTGGTTCCACACCCGACCATGATACATAAATTTCCGCAAATTAGCATTCCTAATTTATAATCGGAATATTTTCCCAATATATTTTGAGCATAGAAAACCTGTTTACAACCTACTAAATCCACTATAACATTATTATAGTCGTCTAGGCATGAAATAACACCACTATTGTCGCCTTTACACTCCTACTACCCAATATAGTAGACATACGTAATAGAAAATAAGCTATTTAAGACATCAATAAAACTTGTGCTTATGTGTGTTGCAATAAATGTGTTCCGGATGGGTGGGCAAGAAGTGGTGTCAGGGTTTCAGATTTGATTTTTAGCTGGATTACAGTAGAAACAGTAGCCCGTGTTATGATTATTATGACTATACTGTTAATATTGTGCCCGTTGAGATTATTCAAACATGCAATAAAAGCCTGTTGATCCAGCTATCGAGTCTGGCACTTGTTTCACCTACTGACACCTAGTGACCAGTGTAGAATACTGCATATCACAATTTCAATGCATCTTATGACTGCATGATCTTAGCACTGCATGATAGTGCTTCATTTCGGCAAAAAAAATGTGCTTAAATATGCCTACTTTTTTTTTTTACTAGGCCGACTTCATATAGTTTGGAAAAAAAACGTGACAGAGTGAAGCCGCGTGATTCGAACCGCGGTGTGTTGAGGGGCCACTGTATTCATAAATGTGCGCGTGCCTGTCCAGGCTGGCAAAAGACAGCCCTCTCCGATGGAATGTCCCATTTCTCACGCTGTACATCACTGAATTGAACAAGACCTCACTTATTGAAAGCATTCCAACACTCAGTACTCTTCAAAAACCATGGCACCATCCTGGACAGAGCCAACTGTGACTGGAATTGACAAGGATGAAAAAGACCTCAGCCAGTGAATGAAGTCATTAACATATGCTATTATTTATATATATATATATATATTTCTTCGCTGAGACGCTCCTCCGTTTGTGACATATAGGAATATACATACACACACACAAACAAACACAAATAGAATACACAATATTCCCATATGGCATAAACTGAGGAGCATCACAGCGAAGAAATATGCAATATGCAAATATGAGAGCACTTATATGAATATCCTACAAATATGAGTGGTTTCAGAGCAACATGTACAACAAAAGTGACTTATGTTCCACATGGACCACTTAAAACAGCTCGCCAACACGGTTGTGGCTGCTCAGTAAAACAAAGATGTGGATGTTTTGTTCGGTGAGTTTAGCATATTGACTTACTGCTTGTGGTATCAAAGTGCCCCCCCCCCCTTCTTTTTTATGTCATAAGCATCACTGGAAAAATTCCATACCCTTGCTGTGATATAATTTCATTCATTCATTCATTTTCTACCACAAGGTTCGTGGGCGTGCTGGAGCCTATCCCAGCTGTCTTCCGGTGAGAGGCAGGGTACACCCTGGACTGGTGGCCAGCCAGTCACTGCGTACCTGGAGAAAACACACATGCACGGGGGAGAATATGCAAACTCCACACAGAGATACCCAAGGGTGGAATCGAACTCGGGTCTCCTAGTTGTGTGACCTGCGTGTTAAACACTCTCCACCATGCTGCCCGATATAATTTCAAATGTATTTATTTTATTTTCTATTTTCTATATACAGCATTGTGTTTATTGTACAATTACCTGGTCACAGTTTGCAGATTTTGCATATTTCATTATAAAATCATTAAAGCTGTTTACACAAAAGCTAATCAGTTTTATATTATGCTTCACTTACTGCATCTGAAATGAACACAACCGTGACCCTTAAAAAGCAAGCTACGTACCGAACCGTGATGATGGCGTACCGTTACACCCCTACTTCATTGTGTTGTGACCAAAAGGTGTGCATTTTCAGACAAAGTGGTGAGGTACAACATTGTTGTGCAGGAAAACGAGGGAAAGTGGGGGGGTCAGGGTGTTGTGGAGAACAGCATTTGAAAATGACATGAGGTTGTGTTTTCTGAAACAAAGCAAGAGGAGACACTGAGGCCACTGATACTAGAATAATTATATAAATACAACATTATTCACTAATTACTTCCATTCAAATAAAGCGAGCTTTTTTCTGCTCGTTTTCCGCGATTCGCATCTGTTGATTGTGAAAGCGCATGTGGTTTCTCGGTGCGAAAAGCCGTTTTTGCATGGTGATATTTGCACATGAGAGAAGGTAAAGTTATATGCCTGCAAATGGAGAATGTTGGATGCTGAGACGCAGTCAATGGGGGGATCATCAGGCCTTCAACAAACGGGCTAATAAATTTTCGCCTCGATTTTTGTGCGAGGCGTTATAGTATTGAAGGTTTAAAGAAATGCGGGTACATTGCATTTGTTCCGTGGTTGAAGAAAAGCGTGCAAGCAAGTCAAGCACACATGTACATTTTGTCAGCAAATGCATTCCAAAAAGACAACATGGCGGCGGCGTGCAGCCACAGTGCGTTAGCTGCTAGCGTCGTATTGCTAATGTGTGCCGGATGAGGACCTACCTTACTGGTCTTGACATTATGCAGGGACAATGTCTGTGTTTCAAGAGCTTTTCCAGGGGAGAAGGAAAAAAGCAGCACTAACTAAAATGGACTGTCGATTCCCGCTCTGTAAAACACCGAGGCGAGCGAAAAAAGCACACGAATCCTCGTCCGGGCGAGCGCTTCAAATCAAACGATGAAGAGGACTTTTCCTTCAAAAGGACATTTATGACATTTATTTTTTACCTTCGCCAACGCAAAACGTTGAATAAAACAAAGTGAAATTGCACACTGTGCAACCAAACGCTGAAGTCAAGATGGGTGGGTCATACGAAATAAGGTCCCGCCCACACAGGGTCGTGAAAGGAGAAGCACGGACACTCGCTGCTCCCATTGGCTGATTTGAACCAGCATCTGTCTTTTCATTAGACGACTGCGCTGCCCTGCTGACTGATTTCTACGACTTCGCTCCCCGCCTTCTTCGTGGGTCTGTTGTAGTGGCACTGAACAAAACAAGGCCAAAAATCAACAAATTACAACATTTCGAACAGCACAACATGATTTTCAAGCTCTACCTTCACGTAAAATAAATCATAAAAATATCAAAATGTGAAAAGTTTCATTTGTATTTCTGATTCACCAGCAAGGTCTTCACCTCACATACTGACTCCCAGTCACCTCTTCTACCAGCAGCAAAATACACTTTATTTAAAATGAAATCACAGTGCTTTCTGATGTTGTACTTTTTCACATTTTTGTGCATTGAGACTGTTTTCAATCAAATTTTTACAAAGGTTAACGTTATCACAGTTAGGTACAGACAATGGTCTTCAGGTCACGGTTTGATTCATTTTGGATACAGTAAAGCCGTCATTTTCAACTGGTGGGTCATGACCCAAAAGTGGGCGGCAGAGCCATTTTCAGTGGGTCGCAGACTTTGTGAAGCTTGAGCTGAAGAGGAAGGACAGTGATTGGGGGAATTAATATGCTGTGCATTCAATACATAGCTGTGGAACTTCTGCTGAAGCGAGGTTCTAAAGAGAGGATAGGGTCTCACTGCTGCAGCTCACGTTGAGTTGGAAGCCGTTGCTTTAAATATTAAGATATTTAAGTTTAAGTTGAAAAATTTGCACAAAAGGGGACAGCTGAGAACCATGGCAGCGGTGAGAGGGAGCAATTGAAGAAGGATTAATTGACACAAACACAAAATCAATTGATTAGAAGCTGCCACAATGTTGCTAGGTAGTGCTTAAACACAATACGAATTAACTACTGTGTCATTGTGGCATAAACAGTTAAGTACACAGCTGTGTAGTAAATCACAGTAAAAGTATCACAGTGTATTTCTAATACAGGCACGCCAAATTACCCTGACAACTTTTAAAAGTAAATGATTCAATAAATAAATAAACAGGCAAAGATTTTAACTGCTCCTATGGAAGACCCAAAGTTCCGCCCTTGCAGGGAGGCATCCGGTCTGGTATCCCGGGCCCCCTCAAGTGGGTCTTCTTGATGTGAAGAACCTTAGCCGCTTGCATCCCCAATGACCCAAAGCTTATGACCATGAAGAAGGGAAGGTGAAGAAGGGAAGAAGACCCACCACGTGGTGGAATATGATTTGGGTAGCGGGTAGTTGGGCAACCTGGTCTTTGGCGGCCAAATCTGGTTCATGGGTGTTCAAAGTGGTGTCTATGTTGATCTCATTACCACATTTTCATTTGTCATTTACAGTATATGCATGTAAAACTATAATTGTAAAACTTTAAACATTTGCTTTATATTATACTTTTGAGACGTAACTGTATTAGTTATTAAAGAACTACATAGTCAGCCGCTGATGACATCATAGACAGGCAATGGAGCTGAATTCCGCTCCCTGTTTCCATGTATTAACAAAACTTCTAGGGGCTGCACGTCAAATGAGTGGTTAGCGCCCAGGCCACACAGCTAGGAGACCCAAGTTCGATTCCACCCTCGGCCATCTCTGTGTGGAGTTTGCATGTTCTCCCCGTGCATGCATGGGTTTTCTCCGGGTACTCCGGTTTCCTCCCACATTCCAAAAACATGCTAGGTTAATTGGCGACTCCAAATTGTCCATAGGTATGAATGTGAGTGTGAATGGTTGTTTGTCTATATGTGCCCTGTGATTGGCTGGCCACCAGTCCAGGGTGTACTCTCGAACGAAGACGGCTAGGATAGGCTCCACCACGCCCGTGACCCTTGTGAGGATAAGCGGTAGAAAATTAATGAATGAATGAACAACGAGAACATTTTGTGGTAAAAATACATAAAAAACAGTTGGACTCACGCGGCGTATTGATTACATGACAAGACACATAACTGTAAATTGTACGTAAATTAAGGCAAAAAACAATTGGTGCAAAAAATACATTCGGAAAACAGCACTCATGTGTATTAATAATAATAATAGTTGTACCCTAACCTGAAAATGTACTCAAACCAAGACAAAATTTGGGTGTAAATTTTCAATGTTAAACAAAAAACCCGCTAACTATGGTGTACGCTAACTGAGGTTCCACTCTACATTCATCCACCCATTTTCTAGGCCGTTTATCCTTACTAAGGTCGCTGGCATGCTGGAGCCTATCCCAGGTGTCTTTTGGCGAGAGGCAGGGTACACCCTGGACTGGTCATACATATACAGAAGTATATGGATATATACAGATATACTGATACATATAGTATCTGTTGAGATGGATTTTAGCTGTACTCGTGTGGGTCAAATCCCACATTGTTGCACACTACAACAGATACCACATAAGCCGCCTCGCTAGTGCGTCAGTTAGGACAGCCGCCAGCACTAGGGGTGGCTACGATAGGGAATATTGGCAGGAAAAAAATGTGGATTGACTTCCTGCCACCTTGGCAAGCTTTTCCACAGTCCAACGGTTTGTGGGTTTTTGACTTTTTATTTCCACCTGTGGGGCATCATTGAAACAGTTGTGCCTTGAAAGTTGCCGATCAGGTATACAGTGTCTTCTAGAACTGTGAACAAGCTTACTTATTAGTAACTTACTTACTTACTTATTTACTTTTAGAGTTCCAGAAAAAGCCTTCAATACAACATAACATAAAAAAAAATCTAACAAACAACCAAAATTCACATGGAACTGGACCATAACAGCAGAAAATGCATTGTAGTGAATGGGAACTTCAAGGTGGGAATGTCTAGTGGAAAAGTCACTTCCTCCTCTTCTAGTCCCGGAAAAAGTGATAGAAACATTTCAACATTCAAGCACACATCTAACACAGGAAATACGCCATCTAAAACATTCATTCATTCATTTATGTTCTACCACTTTTCCTCACGAGGGTCGTGGGGGGTGCTGGAGCTTATCCCAGCTGTCTTTGGGCAAGAGGCGGGGTCCATCTAAAACATGTTAATATGATTTGGTCTCATGAGTACTTTAAGATACTTCGTTTTTACAAGCTTCATTTGACTTTGTTTTGCTTCACTTCAAATGGAGCAGATATGAGAAGTGGATGGATTCTTGTATTTGCAGAGGAACATACAGTAAAGTCTCGTTATATCGATATTGTTGGGAGTCGGAAAAAATACAGATATAACCGGACTATCCATATATCCGGCTGCGCTCTGGTGGTGGAAGTGTGAAAAATAAAGTTGACTGGAAGCAGCCGTTCGCCGTGTTCTTTTTTGGTATTGAAATCCTTAAGCAAAGATTAATTTAAGCTGCTTTTGTATCGATATAAGCAGACCAAATTGGCTGGCGGGAGATGAAAAGGGCATCGTAGTAACCGGATTATCATAATAACCGGGTATCGTACTAACGGAACTAATTATATCATAAAAGACTAGAAATTTGCCGGGAAATGAAAATAGTATTGTAATAAGTAGTAATTCGTTATAACCGATATCGATATAACGAGACTTTACTGTATATATTTGGTGACATGGACCTACCAAGTGTGTGTAAGAAAGCTGTTGGAATGATTGTTTATGTAAATAAACAAATTTCTATGAAGCAAAGTGGACCTGTAACCATGTGACAACAACCCTCAGGTCAGGAGCATTATGCCAATTAAACATACCTGTGGGTATGTGCCACACCTAATATGGATGACAGTGAACCTTCAGCCACGTGATGACACAAAACAAACCACAATAGAGCACTTCAATACTTTTAACACCTTCATTACAATACATTAACTTAAAAACCCAGAGAACAAGTGGAGGGGATGGAGGATGCAGACAGAATCACACCATGTCCAACCAGCAGCGCTACACAGCACCCAAAATGTGGCCAGACTGTCCTGCTTGAGCACAGACAAGCTGGATTAGGTCAACTATCCATGGGACAGCCATTGCTTCCCTCCAGGCCTGCTGAACGTGGCTTCACCATAAGACTCTTAAAGGTCTTACGGGGCCGTGTACAGGCAACATATTTCTTCAGGGCCCTCACAGAACACAGAGAATTTAGCTTTTTCCGCATCCTCGGAATAGTATGGCGGTGGAAAAAAACGATTCCAGCATCAGAGGCTTGGCCACGCAGTTCCTAGAAAACACTTTGGGCTGGAATGCAGGGTTTGGCAGAAAGGACACCGCGTTTGTCCTTATCCTCAACGAGAAGACATCCCACACTAACAGACAGAGCAGTCAGCTCGCTCACTCTCTTATCTGATGCAATAGCAGTTAAAAGATGGTCTTCAGATTAAGGAGAAGAAGAGCTCGGTGGGGTAAGGACCCAAAGGAGGCAGAAAAACAGGCTTGAGGACCACCTTGTGATCCCAAGAAGGGAGCAAGAGCCTCTTCGCGGTGCCTTGCTTCCTTACACCCGAGAAGCGTTGTAAGAGGGAATGAGTGCCCCAGGAATCAAACCATCATCCTGGCCATGAACGGTGCATATGGGGGTAGGATAACCCATAATTGTGGACCCTTGGTCTTAAAGGTGAAGGATGGACAGCACCACCTTATTCCTGGCACCACTCATTAAACATCTTCCATTATGAGGTCTCCAAGGTACCAGTAACCTTCTTACTCAGCACCTGAGACTACCAACGCTGCCATTCAAGGGCTGTCCTGTCTTTGTGAGAGTAAGTCTGGCCTAATTGGCAGATGCTGATTCAGCATCTTCAGGGTCAGGGCCACTGTGGCCAGTTCAGAGACACCAAGATCACCTAGGCCTGGGGAAACTTGACCCAGCCGAACAAGCAGGGGAAATGCATAGAGGGTCACCTGAGACCATGGAAGACTCAGAGCACCCTCCCTAAAAGGCACTGGTGGGTCCAGCATTGGGTACTACAGAGGACAAAGAGGTCAAATGGGGCCTTACTATACCTGGCTGTCCACCATTGAGTGATGCCACCACTCCCCAGGATGAAGACCTCCTCTTGAGGGCAGATCCGCTGCTGGATTGAGAAAGCTGAGAAGGTAATTTGAGTCCACATGAGCTGACACCGCGTGTGAACAGTTGGAGATTTCAGTCTGCCTTGGTCATTGATGTAGGACACCACAGCTGTGTTGTCCCTCCACTCCAGCACCTGCCTGTCCGTCACAGCTTGGAGGAACTGTTTTAAGGGCCGAATGAACTGCCTCCATCTCGAGGAGGTTGGTGTGCAATGCCTGACCCACATGGTCAGGCATTCAGCGCCCCAACCTGTTTGGGAATCATCTGTCGTTACAGTCACACTGGGTCCCCCGAGGTCAGAGGTCGGCAACCCATGGCTGTGGTTTTTCAGCGTCTTTGCTGCGGCTCCCTTTGCAATATTCCAATATTGGTAATGGTTTTATGGTAATGGTTTAATTTCATTTGAACATGCATCAGATTACAATTGAGTGCATCCCATAATCAGTTCCCAGTTTCACATGTCCAAAAGGAGTAGGAAGAAGCAAAGCTTATTAAATCCTACCCCTCCATCTGGTACTTTTACAACCAGTAACTGGTACATTTGTTCACCTCCTGCTTTCCTAATAAAGTTTAAGTTTTTTTTTTTTTGTTTACATTTTTTTTTTGTCCTGTACCGAAGTACGAGGTGATATGACCATCCAATGACATAATGGGTACCATAGTAAGTGTCAATATAGTGATATATATAGCACATCATGACTGGTTCAAGACTCTTTATCCTTGTATTTAGCAAACATCAACTGCTTGTATTGTTTCTCGAATTCGCTCATCGTCGTGCATTGTTTAAGGGTCTAACTCAATCCATTCCATATTTTTTAACACTCTACTGGAGAATGATTTTTTTAAAAATCCCACTAGAACTGGTAAACTCCTTTTTTTCTTTAGGCAAGGGCTCTTTTGTTAGTAAAGGTTGCCAACCACGGCCCTTTGTAATGTTCCAATATTGGTAATGGTTTTATGGTAATGGTTTTATTTCATGTGAACATGCATCAGATTTCAATTGAATGCATCACATAATCCGTTCCCAGTTCCACATGTCCAAAAGGAGTAGGAAGAAGCAAAGCTTATTAAATCCTACCCCTCCATCTGGTACTTTTACAACCAGTAACTGTTACATTTGTTCACCTCCTGCTTTCCTAATATAGTTTAAGGTTTTTTTTGTTTTTAATTTTTTATTTTTTGTCCCGTACCGAAGTACAAGGTGATATGACCATCCAATGACATAATGGGTACCATAGTAAGTGTCAATATAGTGATATATATAGCACATCATGACTGGTTCAAGACTCTTCATCCTTGTATTTAGCAAACATCAACTGCTTGTATTGTTTCTTGAATTGGCTCATCGTTGTGCATTGTTTAAGGGTTTTACTCAATCCATTCCATATTTTTTTAACACTTTACTGGAGAATGATTTTTTTTTTAAATCCCACTAGAACTGGTAAACTCCTTTTTTTCTTTAGGCGAGGGCTCTTTTGTTCGTAAAGGTTGCCAACCACGGCCCTGGGGGTGAAGGAGGACCGTCCATGACCGCACAACAGCAACTCTTCAACTTAAACATGCATTTAAGTTACATTGGAATACATTACATAGTACAATTCGCAGTACATGTTGAACTCTACACGTGACATGATTAGGGGATATCATTATAGGTGGAATGACTACAAAGTGATCATATTTATATGGGTGATTCTTCTGAAAGGGTGTCTTCACTTCGAGGGTCATGACCCTCAGTAATTTGTAGTCTGACTTTGCAAAACACAACAAGACACGTAACCAACATGCTACTGTATTTGTCACCACATCCTCAGGTCCTTGAATGGATGACTTCTTGACTTCTCAGCTTGTTTCAGACGTTTCTCAGCAGGCTTCCTCAATTCATGCTCAGTGACTTTTTTTTTGAGGAGTTGATTCAGGAATCCAAAGTATCGATCCTTCGTTTTTTTTTTTTGTGGTGCAAAACGACAGTCGTTAAGATAAAAAAGAAATGGGGCCTCTGTCAACCAACGACAGTCGTTTGGGTGGAATCAACCTCATTAGCATGTTACTCATTTGGAATGATGGTCATGGTCCTGAAACCAAGGTGGCTGTGCCTTTTTGATTTGTTAGAGGCTAAATGATTGAATCTTTTAGGAAGACTGACCGGAATAAATGAGAATATTCATGGAAATTTGTCACAATAGCAAAAATGCAAATAAGACACTCAATAATGTGCTTAAATATGCGCAATATGCTTTAAGTTTTACATTTTTTTCACATTTGTTAGTGGTAGGGGTGTTGCAAGACTCAAGAAATGAGACGATACATGAGATTGGGTCCCTGAGATGAGATTTTAACATTAATTTTAACAAAAGTACAATAAATAAATATGACTAGACAAACAAACCAAGCCACAAAACAATGTAGTTTTTAAATATTTATTGTCCAACAAATTGATAATAAATATTATTGTCAAATATTTTGGGACCATATTCATCACTGTATAATAATAAATAATAATATATCATCTTGATGCAATATTTTCTTGAATATGTCATCTTTCATCCTGGAAGGATGTGGAATTGGAGTTTGTGACTAGTGTTTTCATCACAGCCAATTTGTACTGTCTGTCAAACTTTTGCAGCATTTCTTGAAATGGTTCAACTTTGTTAAAGAGCAGTATTTCTTTTGTGATGGCTTTCTGGGAACGCACACCATTTTGGACTGTTCTGTTTGTATTTACTTTTGCCGACTATACGTCTCAATGAGTGTTGACGTCATAACAAAGGCCCTGCATGTCAATATGGAGTTGGAGTTGACTGTTGGATACTGGCCTGTTGTTGTTGAGGGGCTAACCTTGCTTATGATTAATAATACCATAAGGGGGCTTGGACATTGCAAGTATCTTTTTCCCTCCTAACTTCTCCACTTTTTTGCTGTGTGTGGATGCTAACGGCCCTGCCTCTCCCACAGAGACAATGTATGACACTCTGTTCTCTGTTGTTTTCGTTAGATAAATCAGTAACGATACAGTGGCCATTAGGGGTGTGTATTAGCAAGAATCTGGTGATACGATACGTATCATGATACTAGGCTCACGATACGATATATCACGATACTGTTAACAAGGTGATCTTTTTTTTGTTTTTCTTGTAGTTAAAGATTATTTCCTGGAAAAACTGAATTACACCAGCAATATGCACTTACTAGACACATTTTTATTCCATTAGAACCGTATGTTATGCTGTATCACAAACTTTACTCTGTAAAAACTTAAAGTGTAGCATTCAGATAAATAAAGCTTTAACATCCAGCTTTAAATTTACAAAAAAAACCCATAAAAAACTAATAAATGAAATAATGTGTCAAGATCCTCCTCAAATGTTCACATTCTATTGGCTGTGGAAAAAATGCAGAGTATACAGTCCCTGACTTATCCACCATCGGAAGAGTATTTTTGTGGAACAAAGTAGCTAACATAAAGGGTCGGAAAATAAAGATAATAGATCCCACAACAGCAAACACGTCATATCTGCCTTGAAGTTCAAAATCATTTTGGAAATGTAATGAAGATATTGTATTGATGAATATTATTTGTTGTTTTCTGAAGTATATAGGTGCTGAACCAATGCACAGAGTGAACCACAGACATGCATGTACTTTCTGCTGTTCTAGAAGGTTTCAGACTTTTTTTTATACAACAGGTTTTTACAAGGCAACCACATGAAGGATGTACAGGCAGAGTTGAAAAATACTTTTATTAATTGGACCCCATGTCTTTTGTCTGCTGGAATATTTGGTGAACATTTGAACATAAGAGTTGAGGGAAATGAACATGACAAAGTTTCAATGCATGATTAGACTTCAATCAGTCATAGATTCTGTTTGAAAGACTCATTTATGAAAAAAAGCAGAGATATCTCAGCGTCATCTTCAATACAGAAATAAAGATTTGCTGTCAGAAGTGTATGGCATAAGGTGACAAGGGAAAAGAAGAATCAGTAGTCGGACAGTTGGAAAATCCTTGATTAAAAGCTGATCAGTCAGGAAAACTAGTTTCACTCAACAACTCTGCCCTGAATTAGAGAAGAGAAGAAGTCAGAGAAGAATTGCATTAAAAGACAGAAGAAGAGGAAACAGGCCAGAAATGTTTCTTCAAACAACTTTTAAGGGTTAAATCTGTTTCGAAATCAATCCTATTGTTTTGCTTTCTATACAGCAGGGATGGGCCAACCTTTTCAATAACAGTGATTAACATCCTGTTTGTTGATATGGGTGATTCGCCTCAAAGGGGTACCAGGAGGTTGCCTTCACTTCAAGGGCCATGACACACAGTGACGCTATAACCACATTAAAATACCGCAAACACACTGAATAAACAGGCAAAACGGTGTTGTTGTGTATAAAACACAAATGATGCAATTTCAGTCCGTGTGGGCTAGTGATGTGCGATACCACTGATTCAGTATTTGATCCGATACTGAGTCAAATTGAGGCTGGTATCTGCGATACAGAGCCCATCCCAATACTATATGCAAATTCACCTAATAGTTGTGTATTTCCTTTCAGAGCACTAATAATATAATAAATAATAATATAATACAATTAATTAATTAAAAAAATGAAATTAAGTTAATTAGTATTAGTTATTTATTTTAAACCCTGACTTATTTTGAGGTAGCGGCATGGTTTACAATATAGCCCAGATAATATACAACAACAGAAAAAACAGGACCAAATCATATAAAATTTGTGGAAATGGTATTTTAAACAATAAAAAAGAAAATAAGTAAAATAATTAAAAACATTATAATAAAAAAAAACATTATAATAACTGATTTATTATTAGGAACTACCATAGGAATGAAAACTTTATTCACAATTCACACGAGACTCCGTTTCAACCAACAATAAACATGACATATCAAAAGTATTGATATTTTGATTTGAAAATCGATTTTAGAGCATGAAACACTGGTATTGGAAATATGAATATTTCAGTATCCATCCATACATCACTAGCGTGCACATCGCCATTTTGTGACATGGAAAACTTTGTTACAAATGTAATGAAATAAATAATAGAAAAAGGTCGTTTCAGCTGCCGTGATTTGTTCACACAACGCCTTCGACCAAACTGCGTAGTCAAATTGTAAATAGTAAAATTGTATCAAGGAAGTCTACTGTATATGGAAATGATCCCATGCATTGACACCCAATTTTCATAAACAGAAAACGTAAACTGTTTCGTAAACAGAAAAGTAGACAGAAAACTTGATCTTCCAGAATCAGCACCTATTCCAGCTGTATTTCCTTGGATTTGTGCTTCCCGCCAAATGGTCTGTTTTAATTTATTCCACTCACAACCTGACACTCCGGGCACGTCCACTCCAGTGTAATTAGGCACACTCTAAAACTACTAGTATCTAGAACTACTAACTAACCAAAACTACTAAGTCTATGGAGAGCTAATTGAAAAGTGTTTAGGAGCTACTGGTAGCTCATGATCTACTGGCTGGAGACCCCTGACTTACCATGAATGAACTCAAAGAATAGGCACCGCTGGTTCTACTCCAACCTCGCCTGCCCGAGGAGGAGCTCTCATTGTCGGACACACTTTGTCAGAAGCACCTTCCTGGCGAGAACGCCATGCTTCTGGCTTCAGCAACAGTTTGGCGGATATTTCATGTTCATGTTCACAATCATAGAACTCGGGGATGGGTTGAGGAAGCAGAGCTTTTCGCTCCTTTGTGACATCACAAAGGGACAGTTTTGCAACACCGTCTGAAACCAAGCGTTTTGAGCCATCCCAAACTTCTATTAGGGCTCACTTTCAAATGCACAAACCTCATTATCTGAAACTTTGGCATAGTTTAACCTAAGAATACAACATTCTAACTACATTTATTGTCAAAGAAGTGGAAAAAGCATAATAGGTCCCCTTTAAAGACGTATGACGTTTTGTCGGACTTTGGTCAAAATACATGAAAAAATGGCAATGTGCAAATGGGCTGAAAATGACATCAGGTCAGTTTTCTACACAACAGACACTAAGAAAATATTGTTGATCCAATTTGTTTGCAGCATAATTTTGGTTGGTTTAAGCTTGAAATCACTCTAGTCTGTGTATGCTGCCCTTGAAGCGATGGCACCCTCGCTGGTACCCCTTTTTAGGAGACTCACCCAAATGTGAAAATGTACATATCGCTACTACTGGAAAGTACTACTACTGGAAAGTCACAGTGATTTTTAGTGTTAGAGGAATGATACTTGTAGCGTTGGAAAGGTTAAGTGTTAGTTTCAAACGTTCCTTATATTAGTGCTTTGTTTTATGAAATGAATCATCATCTACAGCAGGGGTGGGCAAACTTTTTGACTCGCGGGCCGCATTGATATGACAAAATTTACGGGGGGGGGGGGTATACCACCTGGTATTATTTTATCTGTAAAATTGTCATGCAATCTGCTATTATTTATTATTTTATATTTATATTTAAATATTTGAAAAATAATAAAATATTATAAAAATTACAATAAAATTAAAATAATATTTATTATATTATTATTATGTAAAATATGCAAATATAACAATATTATATAGAATTAATATAATAATTAGCATTAATATAATAATTATAATAATCATAATAGTTCTAATAATAATTATAATAATCTAATAATTATTCTTATTATTACCATGTCAAAAAACGAAATTGATAAAACCATCAAAAGGTTGGCTCAGGCCATGATGCCAGCTTGTATGTTGAGTTTAAATGAAATACTTTGGAAAGATTGGGCGGGCCGTATTCAAACACTTGGCGGGCCGGATGTGGCCCCCGGGCCGTAGTTTGCCCACCCCTGATCTACAGTATCCTGCTCTCTGACTTTTGCTTGTTTTCTACATTTAAGTGCTTGTGCTTTGAATTGTCTTTTGTTTTTTTAATATAAAATTGCTTTGGTTGAGTTTTTAGTTGATGTTCTTGCGATTATGTGGATGTACATTAAATGGGACATAGCCAAAGCAACACGAAAGCAACCATGCCGCCCCCATACTGGGGTCATTGGGTTAACGTGACAATTGAAAAAAGGAAAAGTGGGCATATGAAGAGAATCATAGTCCGTCATTTATTGTTTTGGGAGTTTTGTTTCGCAGAAATACTGCAATGTACTACAATTGAGAGTAATGTATGTTATGACCTTGAAAAGTAATTCATAATTATTACATTTTGGAAGTAACCGGCCCCACACAGGATATTTTCTTTCCACACTTCTCCCCCAAAAATATGTCAAGACAAGCAAATAGATTGATATGTTTAATATTCTACCGTGAAGGTCACAATGTCCTACTACTACATTTTAGTGGTGGATATCGATGATAGAATTGAACTGTGTATGCATGATCATATTTGATAACAAAGTTATTGCTTCAAATATTCATCTGTAAGCTGGAAGATGGATAAGGGAGTGGGGTGGGTTTACACGTACTCCCTGGCTGTGGAAGGCTGTGATTGGCGGTAATACTGCTGGCCTTGCAGGTCTTCTTTGGAGCAGGAGCAACACAGCAAAGAACCACCGAGTACCGTCAGACTGGCTGCTGCCCAGCCCACAAAGAGGGCGGAGCCAAACTCATACCTGCACAGGAAACACGGACAGCACAATGAGACTGCATTTGTAAAACATCACCATACATACTGTATTATAGGAATGGAAGTTTTAGGAATGACATATCATTCCGAACTCTTTATGCTATCATCTAACACCAGTTCTTGCTTCCTGGATGGTCTGTGTTGGACAACATGAACCATTCCTGGTCCAGATCATTACTCCACTCAGTTCTATGAACAACTGGAGATGTTCCACAGCTCCTGGCTCCCACAGTGGCCCTCAGGACTCGGTTATTGGTTTCATGGTATACATATTCCCATTTTGACCAGTTTTGACTCTGGGGGAAATTCCACAAAAACATGGCTTGGAATTCCATCCATCCATTTTTATGCCGCTTTTCCTCATTAGGGTTGAAAGGGTATGCTGGAGCCTATCCCAATTGACTTCAGACAAAAGGCGGGGTACACCCTGGACTGGTGGCCAGCCAATCACAGGGCACATATAGACAAACAACCATTCACACTCACATTCATACCTATGGACAATTTGGAGTCGCCAATTAACCTAGCATGTTTTTGGAATGTGGGAGGAAACCGGAGTACCCGGAGAAAACCCACACATGGGGAGAACATGCAAACTCCACACAGAGATGCCCAAGCGGACTGATTTGGATCTCATCTTATCTAAACCCAGAACCTGCTTTAGATAAGCTTTAGGTAAACATGCTAACCACATTACTCAACCAAAATAGATCACCTTGTGTTATCTCATATGATCAACATGATTCCTTAACCTCCAGCCTATTTGAATGAATGGACTTGGAATCCTACCTGGCATTGGCTGGAGTATTTGGGTTGAAGAACTGATAGGACACCTGAGTTGCATACCAGGAAACGGAAACCAGTGTACACAGACCTGTGACAGAAGAAACAAAGAAGAATGTTATCAGCGGTTTACTTAAAATGTCAACAAAAAATGCAATTTTATACAGGTTTTGATATTGTTTGTCTCTTATTTGCATAAAAACTCCTAAGGAGTCTGTGCCTCACCAGCCGTTCACCTTACCACATGTCACCGGTAATGCATCAATAAAAGACAAAGACAAGCACAAAGCTAAGAAGCAAGTAAAGAATGATTTCCTCGATATTTCGGTCAAGAATTTATTCGACAAATGTACCGATGCATAATGGCAGAGGTTATCTATACAGTTTGAATATTTGGACATTATTGAAGACAAAATCCACACCTGCAAGAAGGAAGAGAGCTCCTCCCGTGACTACGACGCGTGTCTTGATAGCAGGGTTGTTATCTCCCACCTTGGTGCACTTCATGCCCACCACGCTGATGATGATGCCGATCAAGCCAAACAGCACCGACAACACCATCAGGGCACGGCACGTCTGGATGTGGACTAAAGACAAGCAACAAAAAGTATTTATTGATCACATCACAAATTATTATAATAATAATAATAAAAAAAATAATAAAATGATCCAAAACAAAGCAGTCAAGTTTCTTCTGGTATTGCTTCGGCAAAGAAACCCAACCCACGTGCACATAACTTAGTGGGAGGAAAATATTTCCACATCATTACACACACAATAACATAATACATACATAATAGTAATTATCATTTTGTCATTTCGACAAAACAACTGACATCACACAAATTAATGATGTATAAAATGTATAAATCAAAATTTTATTGAACCCATAAGAAGCCACTGAAAATTAAATGATAGTAGTAATCATTTTACGGAGGTGAAGCGTTCAAAAACAGGTGCACCGCACCTCGACGACGGCGGGCACGTCGCTGAGGAGTCGCCTACATGCATCGCTGACACAGACGGGCACAGTTTTACTGTGTACTGTTACACCCCTAGTATGTACAGTATGTGTGTGTGTGTGTGTATCGGGAGGGGGGGGGGGGTGAATCACTACTGGTGTTTGCCAAAACACAGTCCTTATTCATTGACAAAGACAATACATCATTCTTAGTATTTGGGTCCGGTATCCATAGCATCACAACATAATACTAACCCTCAGTGAACCTAAGCCAATATATGTACAGTGTATTTGGGATTTGGCATTGTTTAATACATAAATTTGCAGACTTTTTGTGGTTTGTCAACAATTAGCCACAGATTTTCGCTATTCGCTGGTGAGTGTAATAAGTAGTAATAACCATCACTATGTATAATAGTTAGTAATAAATGTGTCTGTTTTAAAAGTAATAGGCCACATGTAATGAAGTTGCCAGAGATGTAGCTGATTGGAGGTCAGGTATAAGCAACTTGTGTGATGATGGGGGGGGGGGGGGGGGGGCAATCAAATGGCATCCGGGAAGTGACGTACAACATAGGCGTGACCCCACGTTTACAGGAGTAAACAAATTGGGGTCTCAGTCGTGGCACATTTGTGGAAATTGCAACCAAAGTCAACATTTTCTTGACCAATTGATTTTGTGTCGTAGATGAAGGAGGAAGACGTCTGACGTCTGACATTGACGTGAGCCACTTCACTGACACAAAACATTTTCGGATGACCAGAACAACTTTTGCTTACATCTGAGTTCTTTTCCCCAACTCTTGCACAGCAAAACATGTCTTTTCATGATGCATACGTGGCATATGTGACTCGAATATTGGGACATTGTCGCATTAGCTACATATCAGATTTATATCTACTTACAAAAAAGGCTGTATTGACCCACTGACGTGAAAAAAAATCAGCTGCAGATCAAAAGCAAAATAAAACAAAGCAAATAAGTATCAATCTGCAGTGTGAATGTCTCCATAGACGCTAACCTACTATTTGTTAGCATAAATAAAAGTAGCTATTGGCTGTCCTTGAAGTCGCGAGATGATATAATCATAAAAATATTTGTATTTTAGAACTTGCCGACTTAAACCCTGCGGCATTCTGGTACTGACGGTACTGATGGTAATCAACAACACCCGGTGTTGCTTCGTAAGAACACAAAATGCAGAACAATGCTTTCACTTTTGAGTCCCCAAATACCAAAAAATGGTTCCAGAAAAAGTGACTAGTTTTGTCGCTTTTGAAAAAAAAAAAAATGTCGTCAAGGGTGGTTGGAATGTTGCCAGATCTAGTGACAAAATCGCCAAATTGGCAAAACAACCTCAAAGTAAGAAGAAAATCCAATCACAGAGTTGTGCGCCCCCTCTGTTGGTTGACGGTATTAATTACAATGAATCAATGTCAATGTCATCAGTTTTATTTTTAGAAGTTAATTCATCCTAAGGGGGCTCCACAGCAGTTGAGTGGTTAGCGTGCAGACCTCACAGCTAGGAGACTAGGGTTCAATTCCACCCTCGGCCATCTCTGTGTGGTTAGGCTAGGTTAATTGGTGACTCCAAATTGTCCATAGGTATGAATGTGAGTGTGAATGGTTGTTTGTCTATATGTGCCCTGTGATTGGCTGGCCACCAGTCCAGGGTGTACCCCGCCTCTCGCCCGAAGACAGCTGGGATAGGCTCCAGTACCCCCTTGTGAGGAAAAAGCGGTAGAAAATGAATGAATGAATGAATTCATCCTAGGGCGAGATTGGGACGCTGTCGGCCACCAGTTGCCACCAGTTTCCCACGTCTGTTGTTGATGATGTACACTGTATCTAGTGAATGTTCCCACAGTTACATAAAACTTTAAATTACGGCAAAAATATACGGGTACATATAATATCCCTCACCACTTTACATTTTGAATTGTCAAATTCAAAATTGTCAAAATGCTGAAATGAACTAAAATACAAATACAAAGCATTCTTAAGACGCAGCCAAAATGGTTAATGTAGTATTCTACACTGGTCACTCTGTGTCAGTCATGTTACTGTGATGTTGGATGAGACACACAAGCACCAGATTTGATTGCCACATCTGTAGGCATTTATTGCAGGTTTTAACACAGGCCACTGTTGCGACCGTAAGTAAAACTCAACTCTGAACCCCCAACATCACTTCTGGTCTGCTACACACTAGCTACACGCTCGCTCACAAGTCTTATTTATGTCTTAAATGGCTTACTTCCTCTTAGTATGTCTAATCTATTGGGTAATACAAATGTAAAGGCAACTATAGGGGTGTTATGCCATGTTTGGAGAGCTCTAAAGATGTTAAAAGTAAAGCCTAGAAGCATGTAAACCAGGGGTCTCAAACACGTGACCCGCGGGCCAAATGTGGCCCGCAGGACACTAGTTGGAGGCCGCCGCCTTGATATGAAAGTTTAATGTTAGTGCGGCCCGGGCAAGTTTGATATGGATGCTGTATGGTATCATGTACCCAGAAAAAATTATTACTTTGATTAATGTTCATGTTAAAGGTTAAATAACTGTTAATAGTTATCCTCCCTATCCGTGTGGAAGTGGTAAGTTTTTGGCTTTTTAAGTTTAAAGGAAATAACTTGAAGGCTACCGTTTAGGTCGCTAGCACTCTAGTTTGCGAGTTAGCATGTGTCTCAAGACCCTGCAGTTGCGCAATATGTTGTAAATAAAAAGAGTATAAATGTGACTATAGTCGTGTTTTGTCATGTCTACAGGGCTCTAATAATGCTTTGTTCATTTTAATCTGTAAAAAATAATTTGTCTACCCACCAACTATATGTGGTTTCTTAAGTTTTTATTATTTGCCGTTTTATTATTATTATTATATTTATTTATTTATTACTGATTGATTGATTTTCTTTATTCTTGATTTGTTTATTTATTTTTCATCTTATTTTGTGCAGAAAAATAAAAATTAAGATATTTGAGAACAGTGGAATGTTTTATCAGAGCTTTTATTGTAGAAATTGGAACCAAAGCAAAGTTTTTTTTAATTTTTTTGTTTTTAATAAATTTTTGTTTTTTTTTTGGAAAACCTGATGCAGCCCAGTCTCACCCAGACCCGAGCTCCAGTGGCCCCCAAGTAAATTGAGTTTAAGACCCCTGATGTAAACAGCTTTTCTATGGTCTTAAATATAAATATTCTATTTATAAATAAGGAATCCTACTTCACAGAAATTAATTTATCTGTATATTACTGTATAAAAGAAATTATTCTCACATAATGGGGTGGGCTCCCCTGGGGACCACTGCACTACGAGGGTGACCATATTTTGATTTTAAAAAAAAACAGGCCACTCGTCCAGGCAATTAAATATGCAAAGGATGCTGGACACTAATATTTTTTACATGTACTGTACACACAAATACATTTTTAAAAAGGCCTTCATTGAAATGATGGTACTCACTGTCGAGAGAAAGCATGGAGTCAAAGATCTTACACTGGACCTGCCCTGTGCTCTGGGAAGCACAACTCATCCACAGCCCCTCGTACAGACCCACAGCCGTGATGATGGCATCACCAACGTATGATGATTGCTTCCACTGGGGCAGGGCGGTGGTGGCGATGATGCCCATCCAGCCACCCAAGGCCAGGAAGTAACCCAACAACTGGAGGCCGGAGTTTGCCATCCTTGTCTGCGTGCTGCTGGCAGCTTCTCAACCCTCCTCTTTAAATCCTGTTGAGTCTTCAAAGTGTCCAAAACCCTCTTTGCTCCTCGCTATCTCGCCCCGGCAGAATCAGCTCTCAACCGCCGCTGTCAGCTCCTACAGAAAGAAAGTCTTTCTAGTCGATGAAGTGGCTTTTGTATCTTTGCATGGCTTTCTACAACTTCTCCTTTTCTGCTGCTCACACGCTCCTTCAACTCTGCCTGCTCCCCGACTCAAGCGTCTTAGTGATGGGCTGGATGAAAGGAGGACAAAAAACCTAGTACAAAAGAGTCCGTTATAGGCTGACCGAGGGTTAGAATTGTGATTGGTCCATCCTCTGACAGTCACGCCCACAGGAAGGGATAGAAAGAAAATGTTGAAATGACATCTTCATGAACAATTCTATCAAATCAATGCTAGATGTCCAAGAAGATGTCATCATCCCAGTTACTTTCATCAAACCATTAAACCCACGGGTGTCCAAACTTAAAACAAAAGGATGCAAAAGCACTTTCATATAATAATCTCTCTATTCAATCATCTTATTATTATTACTTTATTTACATATTATTATTTTTTCCTCAACTTATTTTCCAAAAATCCCAACTGATTTGGTTAGCATACGTTTTGGTTAAAGTAGGACCTTGTGGAATGGAGGAATATCCAAGGTTCCAGTGTAAGTCCCACCTCCTCCATCATTATGGCAACACTAATATATGGGGACCAAGTGGCGACCAAGACATAATAGTCCTATTCTAACAATGACTCCGCCTACACACACGCCTATTCTCTCACATCTCTGCCTCACGTCACTCACACACACACACACACACACACACACACAGCCACATTGTTTCTACAACACTTCTTCATATGTACATACACTCCACCACTGCTCTGCTCATGAAGTTTCTATTTCTTTTGTATGGTTTACTCCGCTCATAAAAGTGTGGTGGTATACGATATATTAGCTTGATTGTGTTTGCTTGTGGTGACCTTGAGGCCATTGTTGGATCCTGTATTTCCAGAGAAAGATATACAGTATGTGACATATGAGCACACATACTACTGGGCCGCTTAGAGTACAAGGTGGTATTATTGGGGCAACATGGGTTTGCCAAGCGTCTTGTTTTCCCAGGATTTAGTTTTTTCAGGAAGTGATGAAAATGTTCTGGTTTCTCACCTCAAGACTCTGATTTTATTTTGATCACAGCTGCAAAATAGAAAGTTGGATGTGCTAGTGTTTTGAGAAACACTATTGAATTCAACAAATAACTCACAGCAAAACCAGTAGGTGGTGCCCATGTTGATCGTGCTGCTACATCGTGTCTTTGTACTATAATTGTAAAACTATAAAAATGTGTTAGTATTTTTGAGACTTGTGGAGTAACTGTGTTAGTTAGCAAAAAACTACAGCGACAACAGCTGATGACATCATAAACAGGAGACAGAGTCAATATTGTATATTGCCATATTATTAATATTGCCATATTGTATACTAACTTGAAAATTGTGTCCATTTTTTATGTTAACCGAAAAACTTCCAAACCGGGGTGTATGCTAACCGAGGTTCCACTGTACGGTCGTCCTTTGCCACATCCCAGCCATAAATGAATATATAATGCATAAATCATCCTATGATTGAATATGGCCCATTAGTTTAAAATGTATTCATATTAAAGGAAGACTTTTTTTTAATACATGTTTCTTTTCCTTTTCTGTGTATTATAACAAGCGAAAATGTGTTAGGTTTATCTCACAACAGGCACAATAAAAGTTTTATGTACGTATTAAATATCTTATTTTCTATTATTATGTCTACCCTCTTAGGTAGTAGGAATGTAGAAGTTACTATAGGGGTGTTATTTCATGTCAAGAGGACTCTATTTAAATACAACTTTATTCGTTGTGTTGTTTCTTCTTTATAATATTACAACTTTTTTAAAAAAAAGCCCTGAATATTTTACTTTATGCCACAATTTTTTTTTCTTCATAACATTATAATGTTAATCTTGTCAAATTGGGACTTTAGATTACAACTTTTTTCTCTTAAGATTTGGATCCTATTCTCATTAAATCAATGCTGATTTAAAAAATTTTTTTAGTTGGCTTTAGTTTACTTTAGTTGTTTACTTTTAGAATGTGTTGTGGGCCAATAAAAAACACCACAGGCCACAAACAGTCTTTGGATCGTACTTTTGGAAAACCCTGCAGGTTACCGTGCTATCACCGGATGTGGTGTTGGGCGTGTGATCCAAGATGGCCGAATAAACAAGCAATGCAGAGAGTATCCTCCGTCCACATCGTTATTAATACCACAAGATTCATCATACCAAAGGGTAACTAAACACAATATTGTGTGATAACCAGGGCAAAATTTCAATTGAAAACCTAATCATACAGAAAACAGTGCTTTGACTGTAATATTGTATTATTGACAAGGATGATGATTCCAAATGGAAACATATGATAGGTCTGGGCCATCAGAGATAGCTGTGCCAATCACAGACTAAACTTCTTTTGTTTACTGTACTCCGAGCCGGGCACATCTTTCTCCCACTCTTTCTTCAACAAACAATGCTCCAACCCACAAGACACAAATCCAACCAAACAAAGCGGTCAGTGTGCCACTCTCTTTTTCTACAAAGACACAATGCAACTACTCAAAACTACCCCCCCACCACACACACACTGTTCATCTGTATGCACTGAGTAAAGAATGTGTGTCCTTGAACATGAATATGGCTTCAATCATTAAGAAATCTACATTCATCTCTGCATTGATCCCTTGAGGTGCAGGCATGCTACAACGCCCAGGAGCAGGATCAAGCATCTTGGTCAGAGAAGAGTCCCAAGTGGACCTAACAGAAATAACCGGGATGGAGGAAGTGGGATTTGAACTGTCAACCCTGCAGTTTCTCTTTCTACAGTTCACACGATCTCTCCTTTCCTTTATGACGCTTCTTATTCACCCAATGCCATTTCTATTTTAGAGCAATTTGCTATTGGAATAC
Source organism: Doryrhamphus excisus (assembly GCF_037039965.1). NCBI lineage: Eukaryota > Metazoa > Chordata > Actinopteri > Syngnathiformes > Syngnathidae > Doryrhamphus > Doryrhamphus excisus. The sequence goes on from NC_136374.1 coordinate 7,791,310, forward strand.
AGCACAACCTTGGTTAGCATCATTGATCCGTTCAAGGAGGTCAGACTCTAACCAAAACCATTTTCCCCATAAGAGGGATCAATTAACTTTTTAACTTCATTGAAGATTTGATTTTTGCCAAAGACACAAAGTGGCAGCAAGATCAACACGGACATCACCTTCTTGTTTTGCCATGAGTTATTTCTTGAATGTAATAGTGTTTCTCACCATGGAGCCTAAAAAGTTGCAGGTGCTAGCATTTAGATAAGGAAGGTGAAACCCCATGTGAACACACTATTGAATTGAAGAAATAACTCATAGCAAAACACTAAGGTGGTGTTTTCTATTGGGATTGATATAATGAAGTTGTTGGCATGATGGGCAGTCTGCATACGGAAAACATTGCAGAGCGAATTACATATGTCATGACATATGTAAGCATATGACATATGTTGCATTCAGGACACAGCCATCCATACACACCTTAATTAGAAATAGCACTATTCAAAATGCAGGAATTCTGGGATCCATGGAAAAAAATTACATTGGAACTCTCAATGTAACCTATTTTTTGTGGCCTCTGTTAGTCAGGGAGTACTATCATACGTCTCTTAACCCAAATGGTCGAGACAGATGGCCACCCCACAAAGCCTGAGTTCTGTTCAGGTTTTTTTTCCCCAGAGGAAAACATCATATCTATTGTCATACATTACTTGCATGTTGGTGCTGTTTGAAAGATAAGCCAATGAAAATGCTTGGTTATCAATTATGGCAAAAGAACAGATGGAAAAGTGATAGACTGTGTTTCAGTACGCTGTTTTACATGTTAAAGCCAATAGAGGGCGCCTTGGAACTAAGAGTTGCCTATTGTCCAAGTGGCTGCTAGACATTGACCACAGAAATCAAGAAGCTGAAGTTCACCAGCATTCTTATCTTTTCCTGCTAGGCAAACGATGTGAAGCGTGCCTGTTAGCAACGGCTAGCTTGGCTTGTGAGCATCTAGCGGCAATCCTTACCTGGTTCAAGATGAATGTGTCAGCAAGCAATCCTGTGATTTTGGACAGAAAACCTGCAAAATTGTCTAAAAGTCAGATGGCAGATTTTATTAAATAAAATACATTATAAGCCATTTTTGGACCACTAAACTAAAAAATAAAGGTGGAGTTTGATCACAGCTCGTCTTTAGAGTCTGTCGTGGATGTTTTTGGATTGGGTTGAAGTGGTTTGGTGTCTTTTTCGTCCACTTGCGTGTCTTTTGTTGTGACCATGCTAATACCTTGAGCAGCATCCACCTTTACTTCAGGAGTTTTGTCCTGAGGATCTGCAGCGTTCTGCTCGACTTTCTGACCATCTTGTTCTTGTGGTTTGGTTTCTTTGCTTGATCCTGAGGGCATGGTTGCCTCGTTTGAGATGAAGTCCGATTTGATGGTTGTAGAGAACATCTCCAGCATATCCTGCGCTTGGATTCTTTCCTGTAAAGATGACACGTGGCAATAAGAGTGTGAAAAAAGCTGTGTAATGGCTACATGGATGACACGTACCTTTTCCTCATGAGCTGGATCCAAGGTAAACCACAGAGCAACGGCACACCGCTGTCCCTTTGTGACAGCTCTCACACCGTGCGGGTTTTCCTTTCCTGCTCCAAAAGCGACCACACGGCCGCACTGTGGACGCACCACCGCCTACAGAAAGCAAAAGGTAAAAACAACATCGCGGTATGTTTCAAAATAAAATCTTGGATTCATACCGTGACTGATTTGGCATCCAACTCTGTGAAAATAAAATCCCCTCCTTCAAAGTCGTCATTCAAGTAAAGAATGGCACTGTTGGAGACAGAAAAGCTTAGCATTTGCATTCAGGTGGTTTTGTGAATGAAAAAAAACAAGGTGATCACCTGTAGTCTCTCTGTGTGTACGCAGGAGGTTCCTTGAAACACTCATTGAGCTCTGAGACCAGCAGGCAATTGTCAACATGAACAGCGTGGCTCAGATCTTCACGCTTTTCCTGCTTCTCTGGATGATAAACAAGAGGAACAAAAGTAGTGACACTTCTTTAAGCTTTACTCTTAGACGTGACCTTCGCTTCTGGATGGCAACGTCTTGAGAAGATAGTTAGAAAACTTCACAGGAAAATGACATGCTTGAGCAGTGAGTTTTAGCGGTAGAAATGATATTTATAGATTTGGAAGGCCTACATGTTGATGTGCACAGACCTCGGAACAGCTAAGATACTGTGGATGTATCGTTACAGACCATGGAACAGCTGTTTATGTTTATGTAGCAGGACAGTCCTAGGAACAGCTAAAATACAGTTCATGTATCAGAACAGTCCTGGGGACAGTTAAAATGATGTTTATGTATGTATCAGAACAGACCTAGGAACAGCTAAAATACTGTTTATGTATCAGAACAGTCCTAGGAACAAGTCAAATACCGTTTATGTAGCAGAACAGTCCCAAGAACAGCTCAAATACTGTTTATGTATGTATCAGAACAGTCCTAGGAACAACTCAAATACCGTTTATGTAGCAGAACAGTCCCCAAGAAAAGCTAAAATACTTTTTACGTCGCAGAACAGTCCTAGGAACAGCTAAAATACTGTTCATGTATCAGAACAGTCCTAGGAACAGCTCAAATACTGTTTATGTGTGTATCACAACAGTCCTAGGAACAGCTAAAATACCATTTAAGTATCAGAACAGTCCTAGGAACAGCTCGTATACTGTTTATGTATCAGAACAGTACTAGGAACAGCTAAAATACCTTGTGTATATTATCACAGTGCTAGGAAGCGAAACAACTAAAAAAACGAGTCTATATTACTGCAGTCCTAGGAACAGCTCAGATACTCTTTCCGTCTTCAAACAGTTCTATGAACATCTAAAATAGTGTCTACGTGTCATCACAGTTCTAGGAACAGTTAAGACACTTTGTATATCGTATATAACAACAATCCGAGGAACGGAAGACAGCTAAGATACTGTATGTAAATCATAGCAGTCCTAGGAATAGCTAAGATACTTGTTCTGTCTCAAAATAGTCCTAGGAACAGCTAAGATATTGTTTATGTACTGTATCATTGCAGTCCCACATAAAGATATTCTTTATGTATCAGCACAGCTTAAAGACCCCGCACATGAGGGTAAGATGGAGAATCTTTTGAAGTGTAAACCCTTATCAATTAAAATATCACATATAGTACATATGCAGTATTACAGTACTGTACCAGCACACTCATACACGGACTTACCTTCAATAGCTGATCGACACACCAGGTGTGAGTAGGAGAAGTAGAGCGGAGAAGTCAAGCGAAAGTACGACGCCAACACCTTCTTCACTTTCTCACTAATGTCAAAGAAGAGACGAGCACCCTTCAATGAAACCTTTCCTTCTTGTGCCAGCTGGTGTAGGAACAACAGAAGCAATGTCACATGTTTGCTGGGGATCGGGTTTTCAACAAAATGGTCAGGGCAATAAGCTGGTAATCTCTCAATTAAGCGGTCGATGGACGGTCGATGGATCGAAAGAGCAAGATTGCAGGTACAAGTTGTAAAAATTATTTTCCCCTGTAGGGCGGCGGGAGTCATACGAGGACATAACGTGAAGAACTCCATCACCTGGGAGGAGCTAACAGTAAAGCTGAGGCCGGGGTAGGCCTACAACACTGAACGGATTAGTTCAACTGGACTGGGAATGCCTATGTGTCCCCCTGGTGGAGGAGGTGGCCCTAGATTGGGAAGTCTGAACTTCCCTACTGAGACTACTGCGTCTGCGACCCGGACAAGCAGATATTTTGAAAAAAAGTTATTAGTAATAAACGTTCCTGAGTATAGAATGACTAGTTTACTTTCCACATACCTTCAGCGCTTTTAGGACAGTGACTCCCTGGAACATTTCACTGGTGGAATGCGGAGAAGGCTGTCCTCGGTATCCGTCACCTTTGAGGGCAGCAGCCTAGTAGATGCACACAGCGGCAACAACGTGATGAGATGAGAAGTGGGAAAGCAGCTTGTATTTGTATTTGTATCCTGTATTTCTCCTGGAGGACCCATAGTACATGTTGCTTGTGCACTTTTTAAATAAAATTTTATGGCTAAATTTAGACATTTCATTATGAAGGGGACCTATGATGCTTTTCCCACTTTTCTGATCTATAAATATAGTTATAGCATGTTGTATTCTCCCGTTAAACCATGCCAAAGTTTCAGATAGTGAGGTTTGCGCATTTGGAAGTGAGTCCTGAAAAAAGTTTGACTCAAGTTTGGCTCAAAATGCTCGGTTTCAAAAGGCGTGGTCTAACTGTTCCTTTGTGATGTCACAGAAGGGCAGACCTCCTTATATGTAAACTCTCTGCCTTCCCCCAAGCTCTTATACTCTGTTTACAAAACAAGCTCAGGCAGAAGTTATTGTATTTGGTGATTCCCAGCAAGAGAAAAATATTTTCATCTCTCAACAGCATTTTACAGGGGACCATTTTTGTGTACATTGATGTGAAATATCCACCAAACTGTTGCTGGACCCAGATGCAGTGCATTCTCGGCGGGAAAGGTACAGTAATTTCGGACACACTGTGCGTCCATGCACCGCCCTCACGTCTGGCTTCTTAGCTCCACAAAGTGACAAAGTGTGTGGGACAAGGACCACTCTTCCAAAAACTTTATTCATTTATTATAACTCCTATACCCACCATATTAGAAAGTGGGGTTCGTTCATAGTTAGGAAGCTCTTTGTGCGTGTGAATCACAGTCACAGTAGAGTGGACGTGCGTGGAATAAATTAAAACAAACTGTTTTGGCGGGAAGCACAAATCCAAGGAAATACAGCTGGAATAGGTGCAGATTCTGGAAAATCTCAAACGTGTTCTGTGTGGGTTATTGTGTGTAGCTGCTCTATAGGAGACCACTATGGTTACTTTACATTCATTTACCCTCATGTTTTCCTTCACTACATCCATACACCTCCTCTTTGGTCTTCATCTACGCCTCCTACCTGGCAGCTCTAAACGCAGCATCCTTCTACCAATATATGTATTCACTATGTCTCCTCTGGACATGTCCCAACCATCTCAGTCTGGCCTCTCTGACTTTATAACTATGGCCTCTAACATGTAATGTCCCTGTTATGTACTCCTTCCTGCGGGGATGCTGTCCAGCACCCCGTTAAAAAGGCTGTACTTTATGCGCTACTTAAAGCTCCAGGCCCTCAAGACCCACCCTCACCAAAAGCTATTGGTTCACGGCGAGTCTGCAATAATTATTATATCAGTGTAGTATCTAACAGAACAGTCATTCTTCAGATAACTCACATTGGAAAGACGTAGCAAGTCCCTGCACTCATCATCGGTGACCACCCCATCAATTAGGACCCGTTGCGAACCGTTCATCTGCGTCGACGTCATAGTCACCTTTATGTTGTCAAAAAGTAGACTTCCACCTGCAGGAGAAATGTCAAGGACAAGACATGAACACATGATACCAAATGGGAATACAGTATACTGTATATAATACATAATAAAGTATGATGGATAATAGGGTCCAGACTCGGCTGTAATACAGGAATCTTTTGGTAATTAGAGCATAGAAACTTCTTTATGATCTTCTAAATACTGTTTTTATTACCATTGAAGCCCCGTAGACATAAAATAACACCCCTATAGTCACTTTTACAAGCATATTACCAATTATGGTAGCTATATAAGAGAAAATAAGACATAATATAGACCAGTGGTCCCCAAACTAAGGCCCGGGGGCCGGACACGGCCCACTTCCACATTTGTCCCGGCCCCTTGAACAATAAAGCATGGTCATTTTTCTGTCATAGAACTGGAAATGGTAACCTATTGTGACGTGACTACAACCACACTTTGCCCCAGTCATAGAACATAAACAAACATACGACCCTGACCCTGGCCCCCTTCAGAGGAAAGAAAAGTCATGTGGCCCTCACTGGAAAAAGTTTGGGGACCCCTGATATAGACTGAAACATAGGCCTGTTGCGATAATCAATAAATCAATAAACACACAATAAACAAAAACTAACTTTACAACATATATTGTAATATATATAATATATAAATATAATATATAAATATATATAATATATATATATTTTTTATATCTGACTGCTGTGCCCCGCCCCACTTTTACTCATGTTTTAACTGTGTATAAACAAATGAATGTTGTATTTTGGTGTGTCTTCTACTCTGTTTACTTGCTTTTTTCAACTCCATTCTTCTGTAAAGTGTCTTTGAAAAGCGCTTTCTATTTTGAAAAGCGCTATACAAATAATTTTTTTTATTATTATTATAATATATTGACATGTATGTTTTCCTCCTCTCTCTCAACCAAACAGGCTGGATGACAAGAGAGTTCACTCTGCATCTGTCTCAACACCTGGATGTGTTTGTTCTATAGCGGAATGAACGAGTGAACCCTCCTGTCAGTCCTTCAGTGTCCCAGTGGGGAGTGGCAGTGTGCTAGCGAGTGTGCACTCATTGGATGGAGCAGCTCAGAGTGAATGAGTGAAAGGTTTTTATATTCAAATACTTACTTTCTTGTCCTACCAATATGTTTGCTACATCTGTGGAGTCCTTTTTCTTCTCTTCAACCAGCGTCTCGATCTCCCTCATCAGGTTTCCTATTTCTTCTGTAATCCTTGCTGCTGTCTCTCTGTCAGCCCTGAGATATAGAACATAACAGCGTTCAACACATGATGCTTTACCAAATAAACTCATCATGCTAAACTCTTACTTTTGTTTGTCTTTCAGTTTTGCAGGCATGATATCTTCTGGAGTCCAAGAGTCCTGAATAGAAAATCTACATTCATTGAATTGGGAAAAAATCATTGGCAACATTAATGAAACATTAAGCGTCGACATACTCACAGGATCAATAAAGGTGATCCCAAAAGCTTCATATCCAAAGTACAGCAGTTCTTTCTCCAGCAGGGAGCGTTCAATGAACAATTTCACAGTCTGAGGGATCAAAAGATTTGTTGAAAACGCTGCAAACAACTTGAATTCCAAACATTCTTTGGGTAATTCATGGTTCTGATGGCAAAAGACAAGTCAATTCTTGTCTGAACAACACCAAATATCGGCAGAGACCTTTACCTGTAATGTCTTTTTATTAGGGCTTTCAAAAATAGCGCGTTAACAGTGGTGACTAATTTATTTTGTTAAATAATAATTCGATACATTCGATATTCTAAAGATACATGGAGTTGGTATTGCATTGTGATACACAGTAAATCCTTGTCATCCTTGTAAATATTTTTGCAAATACTATGCACTCATGATATTTGCACGTTTTAGACATTTTTTCCATTGCCTTGCATCTGGAGAGACAAATAAATACCTTTTTTGACTCCGCTATTGTTTTTCCCTCACTTATTATATTCATTCATTCATTCATTCATTCATTTTATACCGTTTGTCCTCACAAGGGTCAGGGGGGTTGCTGGAGCCTATCCCAGCTGTCTTCGAGCGAGAGGCGGGGTACACCCTGGACTGGTGGCCAGCCAATCACAGGGCACATATAGACAAACAACCATTCACACTCACATTCATACCTATACAACAATTTGGAGTCGCCAATTAACCTAGCATGTTTTTGGAATGTGGGAGGAAACCGGAGTACCCGGAGAAAACCCATGCATGCACGGAGAGAACATGCAAATGCCACACAGAGATGGCAGTGTGTGGAATTGTACTCGGTTCACCTAGCTGTGAGGCCGGCGCGCTAACCACTCGTCCGCCGTGCAGCCACCTATTATATATTATAAGATTATTTCTATCTTCGATTAAATGCAATTAATTGTGAGTTAACTATGGACAAAATGCATTTAATCACAATCAAATATTTTAATCGATTAATAGCCCTAATTTTTACATTTCACTTGAGCTTCAGAATTCACATTCAATTTCAACTGAAATCAACTTTATTTCTACAATGTGCCTTGGACTGTTAAAAAAAAGTAAACATGGGCTGCAATTGAAGACATGATTGTTGCCAACGATGCGATGTGGCAGTGAGATCAACACAGACACCACCTTGGTGTTTTGCCATCCGTCAGTAGCGATTCTCAGCTTCATCATCAAATTGATGACACTTTGATCACAACTTTCTGTGGCTTCATTTTGGCTTATTTTGCAGCCATGATCAAGAGAAAAGCAGAGATTTGAGGCGAGAAACACTCATAGCAAAAAACGGGAAGGTGGTGTCTGTGTTGATTGAACTATGATTGTAAAACTATAAACACGTGTTGTGTGTTAACATTTTTTAAATAATGCAAATATTTCAACGGTATCTTTAAACATATGCACTGAATAACTTTAGCCCTGCACTTGCACATGCATCAATGGTCAAGTATCATGAAAATGAATGTAACATTCTTATGCATGATGACTGCATGTAAACGACATGCCTCCTGACACCAGTCTACAAAAAATACCAGGATCTTCTTAAATGCGAGTTGACAGACTGTACCTGTCTTGCGGATATGAGGTCTGCCTTGTCCTCCCCCAGTACGACTGAATAATAGGCAAGATTCTGCTTCATCACTTCATCATCCCGGTGGAAGAGCAGGTAGGTCTTAGCACACTCTATGGCCAACTCGTACCTTTCACCTAAACACAACAACAAACTTGAAGCAGATGTCTAATAACAGTCTTCTTCTCCCAGATCTCCTTGTAACAGCTCACAGAATCCACAACCCCTCTAGCATTCATTAGCCTTCAATCATCTTAATAATGGTGAGACCAAAAGAGAAGCAAATATCGATCGGCGTGGCTTATCTCTATGAACTTTTTATGAAGTTCTGGTGATGGCTTTCCTTTTCCTTGGCACACTGCCACTTGTGAGACATAAAAGTGTTATGAACTTTTTATGATGTTCTGGTGATGGCTTTCCTTTTCCTTGGCACACTGCCACTTGTGAGACATAAAAGTGTTATGAACTTTTTATGATGTTCTGGTGATGGCTTTCCTTTTCCTTGGCGCACTGCCACTTGTGAGACATAAAAGTGTTATGAACTTTTTATGATGTTCTGGTGATGACTTTCCTTTTCCTTTGCGCACTGCCACTTGTGAGACATAAAAGTGTTATGAACTTTTTATGATGTTCTGGTGATGGCATTCCTTTTCTTTGGCGCACTGCCACTTGTGAGACATAAAAGTGTTATGAACTTTTTATGATGTTCTGGTGATGGCTTTCCTTTTCCTTTGCGCACTGCCACTTGTGAGACATAAAAGTGTTATGAACTTTTTATGATGTTTTGGTGATGGCTTTCCTTTTCCTTGGCGCACTGCCACTTGTGAGACATAAAAGTGTAAAAAGTGAACAAAAAGGTGACGTTATTCTTGCTTGACGATGACTCTGGTAAGGTGCATGTGTACATGTACACCAAGGGGGCACCCTGAGTCTCTTTCTCAAGGGTAACTATAATGGAATTTGGTTGAGAAGACATTCTAATACTGATATTGATCATGACTTAGCAATTTAAAATACAAAACAGAGTAGGACTCACTGTTGTAATAGGAAAACTGCAGATAGTTGAAATGAGAGGGCAGGAAGTCGTCAAAGGGCTTGTCACTCCCAGCAGGCAACGCCAGCTCCACGGAACAGCGCTGCTTACAGTTCAGCACCTGTACGTAATGGTCTGACACCCAAAGTACACCATTAGAGAACGCTTTCTTTGGAACCAAAGTCATCGTACGAGTTACCTGTGATGGTCTGGTAGAGGTCAGCACTGTACTCCATGTAATTGTAGCCATCGTAGTTGTAGGCTCCTTCACAATGAGCTCTGCATTCCTTATCGGCTATCCAGTACTCATCTATCGCCTCCTCAAACGCTTTGGCTGCCAGGTCGAATGAGTTGTCGCTGTAGTAACTCTTCCCCAGCAAGAACTTTGCCTGACACAAACCAAGCATACAGACATGAAGTTCAAGTCATGTTCTGATTGGAGAACATCTTTGTTTGTACCATATGGGGCCTGGCTTCCAGATCTTTAAAGTCTTCTGCCTGTACGCCTGACATCATGCTGTAGTAGTCCAGGTTCTGTCTCATCTCTGTGTGGTCTTTGTTGGCTTGAAAGAACGTGTTGGCTGCTGCCACTGCCTTGTCCAGCTTATTGATCTACAAGAAGAAAATGCACACATGTATTTTGAAACTAAGCAACACGCACAATAATAAACTGTTAACGGAATAAACTTGGAAGGATGAACTTTTTAAAGAAAGGATGCTGACGTGGCATCTTTGTGTTTTGGGGGGTTGGGCAACGGCTGCCACGATTTACCTTTCAGACTTTTATACTTGACTACAACTATTACTTTATACTAGTGTACCGATTGAATTACTCTACCTTGAAATATGCGACTTGTAAGTAATTGTAGGGCGTCCTCTTCTTAAACTCCAACTCCACTTCTTGACTGACGGGATGCAGAGAAAAAGCAAGTTTGTCTTGTTGACAGGAGTTGACGCATTGTGCCCGCTGGAGGACTCGCTGGAAGAAGCCCAGGTCCTCCACAGAACCGACCCCAGGGATGGGGACTCCTACGCCCGCCAATGGCGCTCCCAAAGCGGTTTGGTTAGCGCATGAGAGTCGGCAGCCTGCCGTCACCTTGAGTACCGCAGCTCGGTTCCGTAGAGCTTTCTCCATGTTGAGGATGACGGACAGCCAGTCGTGCTTGTAGTAAGCTTCCACCGCGCTGTCAAAAAGACAATCGTAATTCTCCGAACACACATGACTACACGACGTCCATGATGGGAAAAACACAGCAAAAATCACTGCGAACGACAAAACAACTTCCATCTTCATCAACTTGAAGTCCTCTCTTAACATATGTTCAAATAATAATAATAGTGTATTATATAGGAATAATAGTAGTGTTCTAAACTACTTCGTAGTTAATAAGAGACAAACTAGCAAAAACTTTTACTAAGCACTGGATAGACACGCCCACCGGAGCCGTGAGGATCGATACATATGTCGATAATGTGAATACCAGGGTAGTGTAGGTATCGGCTTGATACTAGTGTGTTCATTTCGATATTTTTAAGGTGCCTTCTATGTTGATTTGTTATTTACACATTTTTATTATATAGTTTATATAGTATATTTAATAAGTTGTTTAATTTATTTATATAATGTAATACTCCGGTTTCCTCCCACATTCCAAAAACATGCTAGGTTAGCGGTAGAAAATGAATGAATGAATGTTATTCTGCTGTTGCATTACTTTATATTCATTCATTTTCTACCGCTTTTCCTCACGAGAGTCGCGGAGGGTGCTGGAGCCTATCCCAGCTGTCTTCGGGCGAGAGGCGGGGTACACCCTGGACTGGTGGCCAGCCAATCACAGGGCACATATAGACAAACAGCAATTCACACCAATTTGGAGTCGCCAATTAACCTAGCATGTTTTTGGAATGTGGGAGGAAACCGGAGTACCCGGTGAAAACCCACGCGTGCACGGGGAGAGAGAGATGGCCGAGGGTGGGAATTGAACCCTGGTCTCCTAGCTGTGAGGTCTGCGCGCTAACCACTAGACCGCCGTGCCGCCCTAGCAGAATAACAATGAAGGGTAAATAAATTATGTAGAAATTAGTTTAAAGTGAACACAATTTAAAAAGTGGGGTTCGACAGTATCCGGGAGTCCTCAGGAGCGGGACCAATCACAGCAGAGTGAGCGTGCCTAGAGTTGGGCGATGGGTGGAATACATTAAAACAGTGTGGTGGACACTCGGGGGCAGGTCTCTCACGCAGTCGGTAGACGAATTGGGTGCGTGGTTTGATCCCTGTCTTTTGGCGCGTAAATGTTAGCACTATATAAGATGTTCCATTTTTGTGAGCCGATGAGAAATAAAGCTCTGCACAAGACACAAACCTTGAGTCTTTCTTGCAACAGCCACAACAGACCATTTTGGAAAGCCAAGGAAATATAGCTGGAATAGGTGCGGATTCTAGAAGATCTAGAAAGCTTTCTGTGCGGGTTATTGTGTGTAGTTGCTCTATAGGAGTCCACAACTCAATTACTGTAAACTTACCTGATTTGTTTACGCAAACAAGCGCAAAACAAGTACCCATGCCACTGTTTCTTAAAATGATCTCTAATTTATTTTTTAGAAATGTCAAATATCTCTGGAAAAGTGCTACTTTTTTCCTCCATGTTTATCTGTGTGAGAGAGAACTGAATAACATCCTGTCTGCTCATCCTCATGCAGTCAGAACTCAGACAGGATGCATTCATGGTCTAACACAAACTTGGATTTTTTTTTAACTCATTACAAAAACGTGCATTTTCCCCACATAAAATATTCAAGCATTGCAAAGGGAGCCACAACAAAGAGGCTCAATCCCCTCATGCGGCTCTGGAGCCATGGGTTGCTGACCCCTGATCTAGTAGATTGTCCGCATTGGTATCGGCATCGGCCCATTTCACTCATGGATGAGCATCCCCAGTCTATAGGTTCATTCATTCATTCATTCATTTTCTACGGCTTTTTCCTCACGAGGGTCGCAGGGGTGCTGGAGCCTATCCCAGCTGTCTTCGGACGAGAGGCGGGGTACACCCTGGACTGGTGGCCAGCCAATCACAGGGCACATATAGACAAACAACCATTCACACTCACATTCATACCTATGGACAATTTGGAGTCGCCAATTAACCTAGCATGTTTTTGGAATGTGGGAGGAAACCGGAGTACCCGGAGAAAACCCACGCATGCATGGGGAGAACATGCAAACTCCACACAGAGATGGCCGAGGGTGGAATTGAACCCTGGTCTCCTAACTGTGAGGTCTGCGCGCTAACCACTCGACCGCCGTGCCGCCCCATACTGATTATAACTGATAAAACATTAATCATAACTGACATTTTAGAAAATGATACAGTATACAGTATACAGTATACAGTATACAGGAATGATATTTGGAAAAATGCGAAGCAGCCCTTTAGAAACATAAAAATAAGATGAGTCCATTTTAAATAGTAGATTGTATTGTACACTTTCCCAGTTGTTTAAAATGCAACAAGGTGCCAAATTCATCTATTTGAGAATTTAGAGTAAGTCTACAATAATAACTCCAGAGGCAAGTTCATTCTTGAATGTATAGACATCCCTAACAACACCACAAAGGATTTATTATAAAATATGATTGACAAGAAAACCTTAGGTGGGGTTTAAAAACAATATATATAGTATATATTCCGTCTATGTTGTTCCATTTTGTCACCGAAGTAACTATTGCGGAAATGCTACGATAATTACCACGGTAGCGGATGTGACGTCACAGCGGTTGTTTACTACGTGAGATTGGTTTCCGGGTCACAGTCGGTGCCTCGAGGGTCCAACCGTGGACTTTGCCTTATACTACCACTACCACATACCACATACTACATACCACATACTACATACTACTTACTTAACACCACCGGAAGCGCTGACGTGTGTAGTGTCAAGAACGGTATGTTCTCCTGAGAGGTCATTTCACCTTTTAGTTAAGTTAACATAACATAATTACAGCGAATCGAGAAGAGGATATAAAAATGGAGAAAACCGTAAGCCTACCAAGTCAACCTGACAAAAGCACCAAAGGTAAACACCTTGCTTATACTCAACTACTTGCAAACACGAAAATATCCCCATAGGCTGACACAATAAGCTTTTGTAGTACTAGCAGTACTCAAGTACTCAACACAAATGGTAGAAATTGGAGAAGATACTTGATCATGTAGTGACATATTTATAACCTAATATATTGACTATCACTTTGATTAACAATGTTTAGTTTGAAAAAAAAATGTGTGTATAAGTGTGAAAGGTATAATAAGGTATAATATAAAGGTATAATATCACTTTGATTAACAATGTTTAGTTTGAAAAAATGTGTGTATAAGTGTGAAAGGTATAATAAGGTATAATATAAAGGTATAATATCACTTTGATTAACAATGTTTAGTTTGACAAAAATGTGTGTATAAGTGTGAAAGGCATAATAAGGTATAATATAATATAAAGGTATAATATCACTTTGATTAACAATGTTTAGTTTGACAAAAATGTGTGTATAAGTGTGAAAGGCATAATAAGGTATAATATAATATAAAGGTATAATATCACTTTGATTAACAATGTTTAGTTTGACAAAAATGTGTGTATAAGTGTGAAAGGTATAATAAGGTATAATATAAAGGTATAATATCACTTTGATTAACAATGTTTAATTAAAAAAACAGTGTGTATAAGTGTGAAAGGTATAATAAGGTATAATATAATATAAAGGTATAATATCACTTTATCACTTTGATTAACAATGTTTAGTTTGACAAAAATGTGTGTATAAGTGTGAAAAGTATAATAAGGTGCGTGTATGTATAAACGTAGTAATGAGTGTGTTTTTGTAGTGGTTCTGGTTGAGAGTAGCAGTGCTCCTGGTGGACTGGAACTTGTCAGTGCATACCAGACTACAAGAGTGGGGGATGCCATGGACCTGGTGGCTTTGGCAGCACAAGTACAAAAGGTTTTACTCATTATAATATATTACCTATACTGTACACATACTGTACGCTGTTATATCTTGTTGCATTCACAGATCATACTGTTTATAATTTATATAATTTGCAATAGCCATACTCTAGTCACTTCATTGCAATACTGTACATATTACTGTTATTATATAATGTCACATCCATACTGTACATACTGTTTATAATTTGTGTAATCTGCAATAGCCATATTATAATCATTTATATCCCTGTACATATCATCACTGTATTATAGTCATAGCCTGTTATAGTTTGTAGATCTGTCCATTTTTCTACATTTACTTACTACTAAGGTACTTATAAAATTGCACTTCTGGTTGGATGCTAACTGCATTTTGTGACATGAGCAATAACAATAAAGTTGAATCATTGTTGCTGTGAATGGACAGTACTAAAAATGCTGTCTTTTCTCAGGGAGATGACTTTATTAAAGCCAACGCCTGCAACAAGTTGTCCGTCATTGCTGACCATATCAGATATCTACAGGAACAAGCGAGAAAGGTGAGTGCAGCAGCAGGACCTGACTTTCATTATGGGTGTAGTAAATACATCATGTAATCACAATAATCGTCAACCCAACAACACCACAAATATTCAGATTCAGTTTCTATGGGATATGTTTATATTGAGATCTTTTTCTTTATGTATGTGTGTTTGTAGGTGTTGGAAGAAGCTAAAAGAGATGCTGACCTTCATCATGCTGCCTGTAACATAGTGAAGAAACCAGGAAACATGTACTACCTCTACGAGCGACCATCTGGACAAAAGTACTTTTCCATCATTTCTCCTAAGGTTAGCATTTAATTTATTTTAACCAACAAGACTTTGCTCCTTCACTACATCCATAAACCTCCTCTTTGGTCTTCCTCTATGCCTCCGGCCTGGCAGCATCCTTCTACCAATATATTCACTATCTCTCCTCTGGACATGTCCCAACCATCTCAGTCTGGTCTCTCTGACTTTATCTCCAAGGCCTCTAACATGTAATGTCCCTCTGATGTACTCCTTCCTGATCCTATCCATCCTGGTCACTCCCAGTGAGAACCTCAGCATCCTCATCTCTGCTAATTCCAGTTCTGCTTCCTGTCTTTTCCTCATTGGCACTGTCTCTGTGGTGGTCTCACCACAGTTTTGTATACTTTTCCTTTTATTTTAGCTGAAACTCTTCTATTACACTTTTCTCCACCTGTTCCATCCTACCTGCACACGCTTCTTCACCCAATGACACCCATGTTGCTATTTTCATATTTTTTTCAGGAATGGGGTCCAAGTTGTCCTCACCAGTTTGTTGGTGCATTCAAACTTCAACATGACATGTCCTGGACACCTGAGGAGGACGTACAGAAGAGGGACTCTGAGATCGCCATCATGGACAAGCTTGTCAGCCAGCAGACTGCACTACCGTCTTACATGGAACCCAATTTCAGAGGTCTCACCGATTAAGAGGCTGCACCCGCTCAATAAATGTGGCTCAAGAACTGGGTCATTATTTTTGTGCAATTATTTAATAGCAACGATATTATACACAGATGAACATGAATAATAATAATTAATAATAATGAATAACATTTGCACTTGTCTCAGCTAAATTTAGGATGTTATTGGATTTTAACTGAAATGTTATCAATGAATGAATGATTATTAATTCATATATGTAAAAAGTATATCCAAAAAAGAGCACTATTAATATGAACTGTATGGCCATGAGCTGTCCTGCTCTCTGTGGTGGTCAAATGTGACTTTTGTGCTACACTGTTGGAAATAAAAGGAACATTATTTTACCATATTGTATGTAGCACCTTCTACGCATTAAAATCCAAATTCATTTATGACACTCAGATGTGGGATAAACTTACAAAAATGTTATAAATATACTTACTTTCCCTACTGTATATACACGTTTCCATGTAAGTACATGAGCAGTATTTTATATAATTTGTTGGAATAGTTGTCTGTTTCATCTATATAGGTGGCATCAAGCATAATGCCAACAAAACAAAAATATAACACATCCACAGCAAGTTATTACATCACAAATGTAAATGCTAAATATAACAGAAATTAAAACAGTTATTTCCAAATGCCCGCAAGGTATGCTGGGTAGTTCAGCTACAACCACAATATGAATTTTGAACAGTAAAACACTGACTATCAAGAGTATGTTTGTTAACTCCTTGTTTTTTTTCTGACAACCTCCTCAACATATTTTGCAATGTAGCAAAAATGCAACAAACGTGACAAAATGTTGGACACTTACCACAAGCTACCCAGCATGCATTGCAGCGGGACTATAGAAATGATATTTACCCACATGGTGCAGTAGGTAGGTTACTTCGTGTGCATTGTGTTGTTTGGATTGCTTTTCTGCACAAGCCACGGATTTCATCTAACTATTTTGGCGACAAAAGCCATCAACAGTTTTGATGTGAATTGTCTTAAAGGGGACCTATTGTGCTTTTTCCATTTTTCTGATATATAAATGTTGTTAGCATGGTATATTATTTAAACCATGCCAAAGTGTCAGATAAGTTTGCACACTTGGAAGTGAGCCCCGAAAGAGGTTTGGATGGCTCGGTTTCACAGTTTCTAACACTGTGACTTCCCATGCTTCCCTGTGAGACATGACCGGCTCCATCCAGCAGGTGACTTCCTTACATGGATGAGTCTGGGTACAAGCTGTGGCACCAATCCCAGCAGAGTGGTTGGAATAAATTAAAACCGTTTTGGGAATCCAAGGAAATACAGCTGGAATAGGTGTAGATTCTGGAAGATCTAGAAAGCTTTCTGTGTGTAGCTCCTCTACAGGAGTCCACAACTCAATACAAAAGGCTGAAATAGGTCCCCTGAAATGGCGGGCCGGATTTAGACATCTGGCGGGTCTCACTTCTGGCCTAAACGCTTGTTAAGTTCCTACAAAAGTGTTTTGACGATGCCAGGTTTTCATAATTGTGTGGCCAAGATCTTTACTTAGTGAGACATATGCATTTAAAACTACAACTAGAATCAGTAATAATTGATTGAACTGGTATAGTGCATTCCTTGACACCCAAAGTGCTCTATGACTGAAACTAGACAGTATATAAGTTCTACGAAACTTTATTTTGCTGACTTTGACGTTGCGTTGGGTACATATTGTTGATTGAAACATCACAGATTGGAGGTAAAAGTGGACAGAAAGGATCTGACGTGAGGCAACAGGCGCCAGTTATCTGTAGCGATATTGAAATGAACGGCATCCTCTTCTGAAATCAACTTCAGCAGGACGTGAAATTGTGGGGGGATGAAAAAGAGCAGGTTGACTTGTGCCTGATCAGTTCGACGTGATATAACGAAGGGAAGGAAATGTTTTTCCACCAAGGCTTCCACTTCCCTTGATTGCATCTGGCAACAAAACAGGCTGCTAGCATCATCTGCATGTTTCTCCGCACTGATTTCATCCCAAAGACTCTCAAAGACGCTGACTTTGTCTTCGCTGGGCCATGCAGTGGGGACGGGCAGAGGTACAAGCATCTGCTGAAGAACCATGTGGATGTCTGGCAGGGATGTGGACCAAGTCAGACCGTTGGAGGTGCTGAAAACAGCGCTGGCACAGAGGGTGGTGGGGATGGGCAACCTGGGCTTCAAGATGAGCTTCACCACAGGAGGTGGACTCCCCCTGAACAGACAAGGGACGTTGAAGTCACTGAGTTCTTCGTAGTGCTCGTCCCTGAAGCTGAAATGCAGGCAGATGCTGAAGACCTTATCGAAGCAGGGTTGGTTGGAAAATGGAGTATGACTGAGATGATAGTACAAAACCAGCTGAGAGCCAAAGCAAGCGTCGTTGAATTGATCTCTGTAGGCTTCAAGTCCTGAGCGGTTCTCTGTCTCCTTTGAAACCACGTCACAACCTTCTAGGTGGGTTTGGTTTTGTACCTCCACCAGCTGAAAGACTGCTTCATCTGTGTGGTGAACGGTGAGTCTCTCGCTGTCCGCCATGATGCAGGATAACGAGCGCTGCTTCATCTGCTGCCCTTGCTCCCTCACATCCTGTGCGACGATAGCAGACATCTTGTCTTTACAGAGCGTCGTCAGGAGGGTGTAGTACAGTCGGGCATGGTCTTCAATGTCAGCGTCGCCGTAGCAACATGCCAGATGCTGCAGGATGTTGGCCAGAGGCATGAAGAGTGAGCTGAGGCTGGAATGTGTCATCAAGCGGCGGCAAACTCCCAGCACCGCATTTCCCAGACGCCAGTCGCTACTCGTGCACAGTGATGAAGAAGGCGCCATAATCATGTTGGAAAGTAGGTTCAGGGTGCTTCGCTGTGGGATTTGGTCTTCCTCCGCCACACGAGCCAGCACCTTGAGGTGCCAGGTCAGGTCTTGTAAGGTAAATCCCGAGGCTTGAGTCTCCATGATGGTTTCCCGCAGGGCCGTGCACAGCCTGGCAGCCCAACGACACTCAGGGAACACATCAGCAGCCTGGTCGGCCAAGTTGAGGATGTGTGGTACCAAGTGGGCTTGACGCCGATAAAGCTTGCAGAGTTGATCTGCGATGCGATGAGAGTATTTCTCCACAGGACAAAAGTAGACCAGAAAAAGGTAAACAGCTCGGAAAAATGTCACAACAATCTCTCGGCTGCATCCTTTTTCCACGATGTGGAATAGCGAAATGAGGTGTTGGTAGAGATAGAGCATCCCTTTGCTTTCCTCCCCTCCATCTTTCTCAGCCTCCTCCTGGTAGATCAGCGCCAGCAGGTTGAAGCGTGCCAGCATGGAAGCGTCATCATTGAGTACCGTGGGTGCTAGAGTACTGCCCAGGTGGGGCGTCAGCAGCACGGGGATGTTTTCAGTGCCATCTCCACAGCCGATTGGCCGGTTCTCGGGAAAATGCAGAATATAGTCCATGAAGAAGAGCTTCTGCGGTTTCCTTAGCAGCGGATGCTGGGAGAGAACAACCAATCGTCTCAGCAGGAAAGCTTCGTCGTCGGTGCTGAACAGGCTGTCCGTGTATGCACACTTCATCAGCAGGGTACTATGAAGAAGGCAAACCTGAACACAGTACGTTTCACCATCAGTACTGACAGCCATTGTACCACAGTATTAACTGTATGCATACCCTCCAGATAAGTATCTTACTATTTCGCAACCAACAAAAAATGAAAAGGTATTTCGCTGTGTAGCGCATTAGGAGTTGGTTGAAGGGAAATTTTAATGCATGCACACGGGTGCACACACACACACACACACACACACACACAGTTCAGTTGCAAATGGGAAAACTGTAAATAGTTCTTGGTGTTATGTTTGTAAACAAACATTTGTTTGTGTTGCTTATGTTGTGGCTTGGGCGGCACGGCGGTCGAGTGGTTAGCGCGCCGACCGTACAGCTAGGAGACCAGGGTTCAATTCCAACCTCGGCCATCTCTGTGTGGAGTTTGCATGTTCTCCCCGTGCATGCGTGGGTTTTCTCCGGGTACTTCGGTTTCCTCCCACATTCCAAAAACATGCTAGGTTAATTGGCGACTCCAAATTGTCCATAGGTATGAATGTGAGTGTGAATGGTTGTTTGTCTATATGTGCCCTGTGATTGGCTGGCCACCAGTCCAGGGTGTACCCCGCCTCTCGCCCGAAGACAGCTGGGATAGGCTCCAGCACCCCCGCGACCCTTGTGACGAAAAGCGGTAGAAAATGAATGAATGAATGTTGTGGCTTCGTTGTTAAGATATTTTGGCAAAATATATATGGCTAAATTTGTGTCAGAGTGAAAGTTATGCTTGAAAGTGAAGATTCATTCATTCATTCATTCATTTTCTACCGCTTTTCCTCACGAGGGTCGCGGAGGATGCTGGAGCCTATCCCAGCCGTCTTTGGGCGAGAGGCAGTGTACACCCTGGACTGGTCGCCAGCCAATCACAGGGCACATATAGACAAACAACCATTCACACTCACATTCATACCTATGGACAATTTGGAGTCGCCAATTAACCTAGCATGTTTTTGGAATGTGGGAGGAAACCGGAGTACCTGGAGAAAACCCACGCATGCACGGGGAGAACATGCAAACTCCACACAGAGATGGCCAACGGTGGAATTGAACCCTCGTCTCCTAGCTGTGAGGTCTGCGTGCTAACCACTCATGCGCCGTGCCGCCCAGTGAAGAAACAAGGGTGGTTTAATATTCTTTCCATGACTGTATATTCTGTGTTTATGGTAAGGGGGTAGATCTTTGGGACTTAAGGCTATAAAAATGTGGGCCCTCCTGCACTAAACATACACTTCTTGAAAATATCCATGTTTGTATGGACATCGCCTTCAACTTGATGGGAATGTAAAATATAATGATTGATAAAAATGTAAACAATATGACTGGTAAAGAATACTAACCTCACTGGTGCCGAGCAGCCGCAGCAGCTGGGACCTGAATATGGATGGTGGGATGGCAGGAACTATGGCAACCACCTCCATCAGTCTGTGGAGAACCATTGCTTGATACAGTGGCGTGAAAAGGAAACAATTCTCCAGGTTGGAAGATAAGACACTTCGTAAATCCTTGCAGTCCTGGCCCGTCTGAAGAATGGCAACTGTGTCCATGTGAGCCCTTATAAGGGAGGAGAAGATGGACGAGTCTTTCTTTATTTCAACTACCTCCTGGTCTGCTTCCTTGCAGGTAAATGCATTTAACCCTAACAAAGTTTGGAGATGATCATCACCAGATGTTGGATCTCGGGCCAGCTGGTAAAGACAATTCCTCAACACCAAGGTATGCAGTCCTGCGTAAGCCTGGTGAAGTCTGGAACTTTCTTTGCTCCAAAGTCCACCAATCAGCTCCAGGCGATGAGACAACAGTCCGGGGCAGCAAGCCTCCAGCTCTCGCAGGCATTCACACGCTGTAGCTCCTAAGAGAAGGTCACTGTGGAGGTCTGATGTATCCTGCACGAGCTGAAGGAGCAGATCCTGGAAGTCCTCACATAGGTGGACTTCTTTGCTCACGCAGGAGGTACAAATGAAGACAGATGTGAGTGTGATGAGGAGGTGATTGCGAAACTGAAGACACTTAGGTGGACACTGGACAAAGATGGACAAGAGCTCCACCAGTGTCTCCTCACCAACAGACTGGGAGGAACAAAGGAGGGATGGATGCTCACATAGTGGTGACAGGAGGAGGACCTGAAACGAATGGCAAAGATCATTACTAATTCCTTTCAAGTATGCAATCAAAACTCGTTAAAATCGGCTTTTGACACTTTGTGCTTCAAATTTTGCAGCTTCATTCTATCAGTTTTTTCAAAAATACATTTATTCAAATTCAGTACAATATACTGACCTACACTTTATTTCTTTAACATATTTAACGTACACATTAAAATGTGATCAAGCTACATTTAATTCAGAAATGTGGTAAATTCAATTCATATGAGGTCATGTGACTGCCTGGCCCCGTTTGATTGGCGAAATCGAGTCCAACGTCACCAGTCACGACGTTGGATTGGTGAAACACACACGTGACAGTGTTCGATGCGGAAGTCTCTCTGACAAACCAAAAACAAATAACAATTTGGCTAGGGGAATGTAACTCAATTTAACGGAGTAAAAGTTATTTACCAAAGAACACAAGTAAAATAGTTTGCATTAAAACTTCTCTGACCTGTATCAAAAAAAAGCTATGAAAGGCTGAATCGACTTTACCGTTTCGACCAGAAAATGTGGACAGGCCTTTAGTATTTTACGCTGACCCACATTATATATAAAGCATATATGTTAATAAATAATGGTGCTGTATCAACTTTCTGTGCTTTCTGTACTTGTCATATTTGTAAGAGCATGTTAAATTACATATTTGCTAATATTCCCTGTATATGTAATATTTACAGTAAATGAATGACTAGAGAGGACCTACCTTGGTAGTGTAAGTGACTTTGTCATCTCGGAGTTCACTAAGTAATTCGGACAGGAAAGTGTCCGCTGATGTGGATGAAATAAATTTACAAGGACTACGAAAGAAAGCACTAATTCTCTCCGTCCACTTTTCCGCCATAAGCCCCGGATATCTCCACAGAATTTCCAGCACAACAATCCACTCCAAAGTGCATTACATGTAAATAAAAGACATATAACTTAAACAAATCTAAGTCTTCGTTTTTGTTCTCTTGTTTACTCGAGTTTCTTCCTCTTCGTTTTTTTCCGCTTGTTCTTCTTCAACCGCCTTAAGCGCCACCCTGTGGTCAATAATGTTACTGCATTGGCTTGCACCCTTATCCAGCTGTTAAGGTGCAGTACTATGTGGAATATTTTTTTTCATGAAAGTACTCTCTGTGAATATTGGTATTTTTTCAACCTCGGTAGAGTAACCTCGGTGGACCATTTTTTTATTCCAAGCATCCTCTGTGGAGTATTTTCTGATTTTCAGTGTTGTTTTAAACCATTTAATAAAAAATATAATATAAAGTACCCAGTTCGCAAAGAATTCCACATCATATCGTCAACCTATCTAATTCTCTAAACATACCAATATCAGACCAGGAGATCCGGTTGTGGATCCAAGTTTTCCGGTTAACGCCGCTTGACCCGGAAGTAAACATGACCAGCGCAGGCAACCTCCCAATAATGGAGCTCCTCAGCAAAGCCGAGTTACTAAAGCAAGGCGCCGAAGCGAGAATATACAAGACTTTGTTTCTAGGAAGACCGACGATTGTAAAAGAAAGATTCCAAAAACGTTACAGACTTCCGCTCTTGGAGGAAAAACTCACACATCGACGGACTGTTCAAGAAGTTCGATCCATTCTAAGATGTCGGCGAGCAGGCGAGTACTAAAACTACAATACGTAGACCTTAGGACCCTATTTATTAACATTATTGGAATACTGAAACTAATTTGACTTATTTACCTCTATTATTGTCATTATCATCAGAGCCCACGAGTGGACATGGGAGGGGAGTAGTTTTTAAGTTTTCATCAGGAAAAAAAGGTACTTTATGCGAGATTTCACAAAACTTTTGCAATATAACGAACGAACTTTCTAATCAATTTAATTCAGTTGTAAACAATATTGCAGTATGCCTTGCAGTGTATTCGCTGTTGCTAACTTTTCAGTCAGAAAGGAAGCTATTGGCTGTCCGAGAAGTCCCTAGATTACGTCATTATCTAATTTGCATATGATGTAGTAAAATACAGTAGGAAAAAGCACAATATTATGGTTGAGTTCACGTCTTCACGTCTGTACGAAACCAAACCACTTCCATATTACAGAGGTAGTTCCTGTTTATCAACAATTTCTTTGTACTAATACATACAAATTTTCCCTTTATCCCTTTTGGTCGTTTTGTTGTTTTCTCTCATTTATCCGCCATTGCTGAACCATGCTAGCGGTAGACGTGCAGTGCCAATGCGTCAGTACAGTCTGCAACGGTGCAGAGTCGCAGGAAAAACACATCAACTGGGCTTTTTCCGTTTATCATTTCTACAGATATACGTTATTTTCTTGTTATTGGAAGGATTCATATCAGTATATAAAAATTATCGGCCAACCCTATTATGTGCTTTCACTTTTGAGTCCCTAAATACCAGAAAACTCCCCAAGGACGCCAGAAAAAGTTGCTAGATTTGTCCCTAGTCATGTTTGACAAAATATGTTGTCAAGTGGGTCTGGAATGTTGCGAGATCTATTGACAAAATCGCCAAGTTGACACATTTCCAGTAATAGCTTGCTTCTACATAATGAAAATTGGTTGGAAATGTATAATGTAGTTTTCATTTTCAGCATTTGTGCATCCCTTAAAGCACAACTGTAGAGTTATAAAGCGGTGTTGTATATACAGGAACATGTGTATATGGAATAGAATGCCACTGTGTATTTTCACAATCCAACATGTCTGATCTGTTTATTTTATGCTTCTTGTCTCTCTTAGGCATATCTGCTCCTGTGGTATACTTCGTGGACTACACATCTCACTGCATTTTCCTGGAGGAAATACAAGATTCATCCACGGTGCGTGACCACATCGCATCCACTCGGTGGTCTGCTTCCTCTGTTTCTGATGTGTCACTGGAGTGCCTGGCACAGATGATGGGCAGCACTTTGGCCAAAATGCACGACGAGGATGTCATCCACGGCGACTTAACCACGTCCAACATGCTGCTGAGGCGTCCGGCAGGACATGGAGAGTGTGAGCTGGTCCTCATTGACTTTGGTCTCAGTTCAATCTCTGCTCTTCCAGAAGATAAAGGCGTGGATTTGTACGTGCTGGAAAAGGCCTTCCTCAGTACCCATCCCAACACAGAAGCACTGTTTCAGAAGATACTGAAGACCTATGCAGCTTCGTCCAAAAAGTCTGCAGCAGTCCTTAAAAAGTTGGATGAGGTTCGATTAAGGGGGAGAAAGCGCTCCATGGTGGGGTGAAAAGCCTATGTTTTATTGCTTGGAATAAGAACACAAAGTACAGTTTACCCATTGTATAAAACACCATAAGGTATCATCATGTAAGTGACAGGATATTCAATTAAGTCTATAAGATTAATTCAGTTTTTGATGATGACTTTTGAATTTTTTGGGAGACCTGTCTTGTTTTTGGACAATAAAAAATAACAAAAGATAAGTCGTGTTTTTTGTTTTAACCTAATGCCAAGTTTTCTTAACCATAGAGTACTGTCTTCAAAAAAAGACATTAAAAAAGCTGAATATTTAATGTCACTCATTTAATAAATTCTATAGATTCAGTACACATGTAGACATAGAATAATATCTGATGTGGTCCACGTTTAAGGGCCGCGCTTTGGCTTATCCCAAGACCCACAGCTGACCAATTCTCCCGATGCCACTACATAGTATATGAACCGGACTACTATGCTATTTGAATTTACTTCGTCCATCCATCCATTCATTTTCTATGCCACTTATCCTCACTAGGGTCGTGGGTTATGCTGGAGCCTATCCCAGCTGACTTCAGGCAAGGGGCGGGTTATACCCTTGACTGGTCGACTGGCTACCGCACAAAATGTACTTTGTATATACTATTGTGTTGCCCACTCGACATCCATTGCTTACTGGTCATCCTGGAAGGGGGATTCCTCCCTCCTCAAGGTTTATTTTTTCCCTAATTGGGTTTTGAGTTTTTCCTTGCCCGGATGGGGGTTCAGAACAGGGGATGTCATCTAATGTTGCCTGCTTATAAAGCCCTTTGAGGCACTTTTTGTGATTATGGGCTAGAAATAAACTTTGACCAGTCCAGGGTGTGTGCTGAAATGTTTACATTCTAAAGTTGCATGCAAAGAAAATGTCAACACAAAACTCTGATAACAATGTAGTTTTTTTACTGTAATAAAAGTATAGTATATAAACATTTTGTTTCAACTTCCCACATTTGAAAACATGTTATACAAGCGGAATGTAGAAATATTTGGCAAAAATCAGAATGTGCTGCTTTCTTACTTTATGGAATGGTCATAAGGGATAAACACACTAGCAAATGCCTATACATAAATATCTAAAATGTATGTATGAATATGTGTGACTTAAGATCCACAAATAATGACATTTCAGTAGCTTGGATGGGAGTGTACAAAAACATCAAATGAAAGCAGTAAGGATAAGCGAGTGGAGCGAGTGGCACTTTTGGCTTCTTCAAGGAACTAAGCGTGATAAGCAGCGTACCTTACATGATTGGCTCACACTGATGATGTGGTACTTCTGTGTGTGGAAGAAGATCAGCTGAAATCTCGGTTGGTGAGGATCATAGGAGCCAGCAGGGTCCACACGTACAAACACAAACACAACCAGCTGGAGGAGATCTTCACCCACACTGCTGGCCACTTGCTGCTGATGCTGTAGTCTGTATTGGGACTACAAGAACACTTACTTTACTACTTTCATCCTGACTATTTTGACAATTCCACATGCCTCTAAAATACAGATGTGGTGTCAACAGCTGCCCACGAGGGGCCCACTGTGATTTTTTTGTTTTTATCAAACACTGTTTCATTCACTAATTACACACAAATGATCATCCCTGATCTAATATACAGTATATACAGCAACTGGTGTGCGTATGGATGCATCAAATGTTTTGTAGGGGTGTGTGTACTGACCTGTACCAGTTAGTGAGGGTCATCATGATGTACAGTGAGGCAAGGAAGAGCATGAAATGAAAAAAGGAGTAGCTGTATTGGACTAGGTCTTGCTCATTGTCCTTCACCCGCCTCGGTCCACTTGTCTCAATGGATGAGTCCAGACTGCCGTCCTCTGCCAGGATGGTGGAGTCTTTGGAGGCCATGGTCAGTTTGTTCACCTGGCTGGTGCTGGAGGACCGAATGCTGCACAGAAATAAACCATTGCAATGTTCTTCCTGTTTTCATATCACTTTCATACTATTTTCATGTCGTGTTAATATCATATTCATAGTGTTCACACTGTGTTTATACAGTGATTATACAGCAATTTCATACTCACTTCATACAATATTTATAGCTCGAGTTAAACCAAAAAGACCCCCGAAATTTGAATCAATTGTGGAACCATCACAATGGAAAAGCAAAGCACCAAAGAACCAGCTCCAAAAAAGCTCTGAACCAGTTACAGTGGGAAAAGATGCACTGTTTACAAACCATTTTCATCATGTTCATATTGTGCTCATACCATGTTCAGTGCTCATACTGTGTTCACAACAATTCCATACTGTTTTCAAACTGTGTCCACACTGTTTTCATTAGTAAATACATGCTACACACCTCGAGTAGATGATGCATAAGACGAATATGGCCAGGCCCACGATGCTCTGAGCATCCCACCACTGCAGGTAAGGCGACGTGAGGATGGGTTCCTCTGTGCCAATGATCACCACAGCAGTCTGGTTTTCCATCTCCATGGGAGCTACAGTGGGCGCCGCCATCTGCTGAAAGATACTCAGCAGGCTTGGGTTGCATGTTCGATCTTAAACAAAAAAGAAAAAAAACATTTTATTTCATTAATCACACCATATAAAGTAAGTAAACTCAATACATGCTTGTCATCACATTGGAAATTGTAGACAAACACTAAACTCATCATAGAGCAACTTAACACTCAAAAGGTAGCTAGGAAATATAAAGTACCAATATATGTTTAAAATGAATAAAAACCCAACTGTTTTTCACTTTTTCCCATAATGCTTTGTAACTCGGGGGGGGGGGGGGGGGCTGCAATGACATCAGCCTCCTTCTGGGTTCCTCTGGTAGCAAAATCTCAATAGGCAAAATTGCAGCACCAGATTTTTTTCCATTTTAAACTTTTAATGGTACTTGTATTGTATAGTTCCCATGTTAAGTTGCTGTGTGATGAGTTTAGCGTTCTTTATAAGATGACAGTGTGAGTCAGACTGTTATATTGACCTCCTGCAATTTCCACTGGGTCATGCTTGCTGTGACTTTTTTCACAGCTTATGATTGGCTCCTGTCAGCGGGGCTCCTATTTAGTGGGTGCAGCTTATGCACCGGAATTTAGGGTATATACTACTGCTTTCTTCAGATAAATTTGACATGTCATGTACAATGAAGTAGATGCCTGCAAGCATTTCACCTGGCTCGTTGCTCATGGCCGACCAGGTGAGGAACATGGTGTATAAGGTGATAATGGAGGACTGAAGAAGACCAGAACGAGGTTGAGATTCCTGAGATTCCAAACGCAACATTAGGGAAGTACAATGTGGAACAAAGTCAGTCAATATTTTTTTAAAGAATACATCTTAAAAGAGAAGAGAGGAAGGTACACAGTATGTAATATTTGACGTGTACCTGTACTTTACGCAGCACAGAGATAACAGAGGCCACTATGCAGAACAGCATGTTGAAGCTGATGAAGAACTTGTTGATGAAGCAATCATTAGCTTTGGTGTAGAAGATGAAGAAGAGAACAACAGCAATGAAGGACAGCATGTAGTTGATGATCGTGACTGCCTGCAAAGCTGTCAAAGACAAGGACAAGCAGTCATACAAACATTGCATCTGTAATGCTAATTTTATATGTGTTTTATTATATGTGTTTTTCACCACATTTCTGATATGGGCTCCAAACTAATAATAGGTTTTCCTCAAATTAAACGTTCTTATTCCCCTTATAGGGTTTCTTTGGCTTATGTTTGATGTTAGACAGGAGAGTTCTATTACAAATGGAGGCACTACTCTGAACATGTGTGAAGTTATAATGGTGACAAAGTCTCCTACCACAGGGATGATTGTTGATAAAATAATTAATATGAACCACGGCGGTCGAGTGGTTAGCGCGCAGACCTCACAGCTAGGAGACCAGGGTTCAGTTCCACCCTCGACCATCTCTGTGTGGAGTTTGCATGTTCTCCCCGTGCATGCATGGGTTTTCTCCGGGTACTCCGGTTTCCTCCCACATTCCAAAAACATGCTGGTGGTTGTTTGTCTATATGTGCCCTGTGATTGGCTGGCGACCAGTCCAGGGTGTACCCCGCCTCTCGCCCAAAGACAGCTGGGATAGGCTCCAGCACCCTCGTGAGGAAAAAGCGGCAGAAAATGAATGAATGAATTTAAGGACATGCATTTTCAGGCGTTTTTGTGAAGATGTATCTTAACAAGGGTATGGTGTTGACCATAATTATGTCTGTCTGTCATATGATCATGTTTATTGAATCAGGTTTTATGATGATTTACATGATCAAAGGGGAGAAATGGGATGGAAATCTTCTACTAATATAGTGTTTTTGCTGGTCAGACTGATTTGCTCACACAACAAACTATGCTTTGTTGTGACAATGTGCTGTGGCTTGAGCCCTTCTGTTTCCAAACCAAGTTTCTCCAAGGCGTTCTCCAAGGGTACGTCCTTGCACCTGATTAAGTACTGATAATGTTTGTATAAGTATGCGTCTGTCCTGTCCTCCTCTGGGGAAGATTTGGATTACATTTTCAAATAGTCAGAAATGGAATACGGACAAACTGTTAAAATTTTGGGAGTGATCCGGATCACCGTCTGAATCCTGAATTTTTTTTTAAAGGATTCTTTAACATTGTGAGCCATTTGTGCACAGACCGCGAAAGAAAATGGAGAAATATCACAACAGGAGTGAAGAAAATGCTTACCAGAATGCAAACACTAAAGCACAAATTCGAGCAGTTTCCTGCTTGACAAAGACTCAACTACAATAGTGCACTGACTGCAAACACCAAACAGGTGTCCTGTCAAGGTCACAAACAGGAAGTGATAATGTAACTCAACATACAAGCTGTCAAATTGAGTGTGACAAAGCCTACCATAAAAAATGACTTGTTCTTTGCGATGTGGTATAAAAAATACTTGTAGCGTGCAACAAATTGATGCATTTGGGCACACAAAGAGAGCACCACTGACCTGTATACCAGCCCTTTGAGTGCCCATTCTCCATTTTCTCCAACCAAGACTCATTCCAGGAGTGAGCAAAGTCAACCAGCAGCACCAGCTGGATCACAATGAAGAGGAACGCCCCAGCAGAGCCTACAACAAAACAAACTGCAACAGCAAAGTCATTCAATGACACACCAAGCCTTGATAGAGACTTCTTACTGGGGTCCCGTTGCACAAAACTAGGATAAGGGATTAGGCCGGGATATCTTGGTAATCCTGGCTCTACTTATATGTGATACAGTTGCACAAAAATAGAATAGTTTTAAAGAAAAAACAATAATTTGTTTAGGATAATAGTAGAGAAAAACAAAAGTGTAATGTTTCAAGAATAATTAAAAAAAAAACACTTAACAAAAAAAATGGCACCTGCCAAACACAAAGTAAACAGTAATACCAGGTCGATCCACAGCGGGACTGCTGATCCAGGTGTTGCACCTGCCGGGTGTTTCCCGTTCTGTACGCGCTGTTCACTGCACTAACAATTCTGGCCTTTTTTGGCCCTTTATATAGGCCTCCAAAACCAATACTCAAATTATGCAAGGGAGGATAAGTCTCTATGAGGATTTGGAAGTAAAAGTATGCCGCTCACGTTGCCATGGTGTATTGGTGAGCGAAAGCAGAGTCTATTTAAAGAATCCTGGATTGGTTTCACCTGGCTTGAGTAATCCGTGTCTACTCATCACAGCTCAGGTTTTGCGGAGCCAATTAATCCTAGACGCTCTTGTCTTGAGTTGGTTTATCCTGGAGGTCTGAATCCTACTTTTGTGCAACGGGCACCAGGTTTGACATGTATTATAGTATGATCTTACCATAGGTAAACATCCCATCTGGAATGTAAAAGGCACCAACTGTAATGGCCACCAATGCAGCAATCTTGAAGAACCAAAATCTACCCCAAAAAAAGATGGTAGATTACAAACAGACACACAAATAACTGCTCATTGATAAAACAGTGTCCATTAAAGTCAGGTCACAGGATGGTCATGTGACACATCACATGCTATGCCACCCGTGCCTTCTTAAATTGGTCAACTTTCAGCTTGGGAAAATTGATTCCTGATGGAAGAGTCTACAGAGAAATCATATCTGATGCGCTGAATGTGAGATCTACTTTGAGTGTTACTTCTGCATAGACTACATCTGTTCCCACACAAAAACAGTTTCTTGTGTTTCTCAGTCCTACAATACAATATACGGTGGAACCTTGGTTACTTCTCACCCAAACATACGCTAACCATATCAATTTTTCCAATAAGAAATCATGTGAATCAAATCAAACATTCATTTTCTACCACTTTTCCTCACAAGGGTCGCGGGGGTGCTGGAGCCTATCCCAGCTGTCTTTGGGCGAGAGCGGGGGTACACCCCGGACTGGTGGCCAGCCAATCACAGGGCACATATAGACAAACAACCATTCACACTCACATTCATACCTATGGACAATTTGGAGTCACCAATTAACCGAGAATGTTTTTGAAATGGAATGAGTTCAAATCAAACATGTTTTTATAATTTTCCAATTATAGTTTAACATGCAGAAAACAATTCAAACCTGTTCTGACCAGCCCTGTTTCACGGCAAGGCCCATCCTGATTAGTTTATTCTGGCAGCCATCGAATTTAATTACATTTAATAGAATACAAAACATGGCTGCATGGCGAACGAGTGCTTAGTGCGCAGGCCACACAGCTAGTAGACCCGAGTTTGATTCCACCCATCTCATGCAACTGCTTGCTCCCCCCTCCCATTGTTGCACAACAATGTATTAGGAACCTCCTAAAGAAAACAAAAAGAGAGGAGCATGGATGACATATTCAGAGTGGAACTGCATGTCACTGGGTATGTTGTTTCATTCTCCTCGCTGAGAGAAACATTGAATTTTGTTGTCTGTCTCTTCTGTAATTAAGTGTTTTACTGGAGTTCGAACCTGACAAAGAACAGGATCCAGGTCCACCCCATGCACATCCCCCAACTCCACCCCATCTAAGCCAATCTACAAAAAGCTCTGGGATGCAAGAATCAGGGCTGGTTTTCCTTCTTCTCGTCGGGAGGCTGCAGGCGGACATTGGAAGAAAAAATCAGCCCAGGATCCTGTTTGTGGTTTTATTCTGTCTGACCAATTTTACAATACATGATTCTAGTGGGGCGGCACGGCGGTTGAGTGGTTTGCGCGCAGACCTCATAGCTAGGAGGACCAGGGTTCGATTCCACCCTTGGCCATCTCTGTGTGGAGTTTGCATGTTCTCCGAGTACTCCGGTTTCCTCCCACATTCCAAAAACATGCTAGGTTAATTGGCGACTCCAAATTGTCCATAGGTATGAATGTGAGTGTGAATGGTTGTTTGTCTATATGTGCCCTGTGATTGGCTGGCCACCAGTCCAGGGTGTATCCCGCCTCTCGCCCAAAGACAGCTTGGATAAGCTCCAGCACCCCCGCGACCCTCGTGAGGATAAGCGGAAGAAAATGAATGAATGAATGAACACAAAACAATTGCAATGGCTGTGCATTAGAGGAAATAAGGTGTTGCAAACCAAAGCACTCAGAAGCCGTTGGAAATTCCTCCTGATTTGCATATTTCTCTTTCTACTAAATACGCCTTCTCTTCTCCCCTTGGGTGTTTTTTTTGGACAAGTCAGCAACAACTGCCCTCTCTCAAAAGACTGGAGACATGTCCTTCAACTGGACAATGTGATAAGATAAGTCTTAGTTGGAGATATGTCCCTCGACTGTGTGTGCTCAGTAACCACCTTCCTGTTTTGGTGCTTTAATTTTATTTGAATATGCGTACAATTAACAGTGGAATATATCACAAAGTACAATTTGCCATTTAATCCTACCCATCATCCATTTCACATCTATTCCAACACGTTTCTTCAATTCCTGTACTTCATATGTGTTGTTTTTTTCTTTTCTTTTTTGAAACATGCAAAGTGATAAGATAGTAACTGTTGTTGCGGTATTACAGTATGTATTACAGTATTCTACACTGCTCACTATGTGTCAGTATTCTAACATTGACGAGACAATAGCCATGCAGGAACAGAAAGTAAACACTACATAACAACAACAAGGAACTCTCCTAATGCATGTGATGTGTGAGTCTTTATTATGCCTTATTTCCTCTTATTCTGTCTGCTATATTGCGTAATGGGGGTGTAAAGGTGACTATATGGGTGTTGTTTCCAGTCTAGAGGGCTCTAACAACGTTAAAAAGCATATTAGGAAGATTGTAAACAGATTCTCGATGCTCTAACTAGACAAATATTTAGCTACTATACAAACATTTTGTCTCAACAAGTCACTAAATAATCAAATCCTCCTACTATTAACGATGACACAATTTGGAAAGCTGCACATTCGTATGTGGCACAAACATCCACATCCAGAACTAAAGTACGAAATTCTAGACGAATACAATTTTTCAAGGGAAATGCACCTCCACTGGGATAAGCAGATAATTGCAATAATTTAGTTTCCACTAAGTACAATTCCTTATTTATAAATCTAAATTTTTGGTAGTAAGAGCATAGAAAACCTGTTTACGGCCTTCTACATATTAATAGAACCCTCTGGACATACAATACCACCTCACAGTCCAAAAAAGGCAATTTAAAACATAAATAAGACTTGTGCTTACGTGTGTTTCAATAAATGCCTTCCACATATGTGGACAGGAAGTGACATCAGGGGTTCAGAGTGGAGTTCTAGCTGGAGTACAGCCACATTACCTCGTTTTATGACTGATTATAATGATTGTTGTTATTACTGTGCCTGTTGTCTGATAATTGAACCCTGTAATAATTGGTGTTGAAGGTGATCAAGTCTGGTGCATGTGTTTATAGTGACACCTAGTGGCCAATGTAGACTATGGTTCATTAAAATTCCCTTAAATTGTATTTGCATTCTAGTTCATGTAATCATTTTACATAAAAGATTTTACATAAGATTACATAAAATTTGCCTAATGTGCATATTTTTTGACAAATAATAGGCTGTAGTCAACCATGATTTATTAATTAATAAATTTGTGAAAAACTGCAATAAAGTGAGGGAGCAATGTTTGAACCCCGATGTTGCGAGGGACGACTTAATGGCTTAAATGCGAAAAACAGTACAAGTGTTACTGATACAAAATCTGATATGATATGATAACAATGACATAAAATATGATAGCTATTGCGACACACACTGTCCGGTCATCCCTGTCTTGGTCGCTCTATCTTTCCTTTATTGCCCTACTTCATCTCTCTATCCCAACCCGACTGGTAGAAGCAGTCAGCTGCCCCACAATGAGTCTTGGTCCAGATTCACTTAATAACAGCTAAGACCTCAAATGAGAATGCCGGACAACTGCCACTGCTGATGTACAAGTCATATTTAACTTTGAACACCTCTGAGCAGGCATGCAGTGTTTTGGTTGCATGCAACACTTCCTACGGAGTTCATACTCACCCATTGTGGATGGCAGCCCGGGGGTCTCTGCTGTTCTTGATGCTAATCATTAGAATGGAAAAGCCCAGGAACCACGTACTCAGTCCGAAACACACCCGGTACACTGCCTTGTAGCCAACAAACATTTGGCAGTCAACATCTGCTTGCAAGCCAGGGATGGAAGAACCTGCCCCATCTTCACAGAAGCCAGGGATCTACAGCAAATTACAGACAGTCACATTTAAAACACATTTAAAGTACCAAGAACTTTTACTTTAGGTTTTAAGATTAAAGTGAAGTAGGCTGTTCATCAGCTGATGAAAGATTTAACGTCCTGAGGGTTGCGGAACAATAAAAGTCAAGTGATAGACCCCAAAAAAATTGTCATCAGCCCTGAGCCAGAGATGTTGATTGGCTGTTTGTCAAGACACGGGACCATCCTTGACCCAAATGTGGAGGATGAGATCCCACCTGAGATGTTTTTTACACAGCACAGTGGAGGTGGTGCCATCATGATCTGAGGTGCTTTGTCCTTCAACGGAACAATGGAGTTTCAGGTTGTGCAGGGGTGTCAAACGGCTGATGGCTATGTGCAGAAGTTGTAGTGGGCACCTTATTACTGAAGGCCCTCTCTGTCGTAATCTCTGTCAAAAATGGACATCAGTTCCAGACAGTGGATGCCCTCGGTGAAGCCATGTTCACCACCTGGAGCAACATTCCCACTAGTCTCCTGGGAATGCTAGCATCAAGCATGCCCAAACCAATTTTATTGTCTCACTAACATTTCTTCTTTTTGCATTTGAAGGTCTCCTTAGCACCTCCTTAAGATCCAACAATGCAAAATGGAAACTCTTGCAATTTTTCAACTGGTCTTAAAATTGTGATCAGGAGAATATGTGACGCTGTATCAGTATCCATTCTTGGTCTTCTGCCTCAAACTCCCAAACCTTGGGAGGTAGCAGGACTGGCAGGGTCAGGCTGTTATTAGAACAGTCTGTACTGTACAACATAAAACGTCCAGGATACAAGGTCAGTAAATAGCTAGGAAGGGAATCATGTCTTTTTAACACTCCACCATCTAAATCCAATTACTTCACATACGAGGAGAAATGTGCTCTATGGGACCAAGCCAGCATATCAAACACACTGAGTGGTAACAATACTGTCTGTATACTGACTGAACAGTAATTATCTTTGAAACACTTCATTACCCTGCCTAGCTGTTACTCATCAACTCACTGTGTTTCCAATACATTTGTGGCCCACCAAGAATAAATTTGAACGGCACAAATCCATTCGCTGTGAAAGTAATCCCTCATTTATCACCATTAATCGGATCAGTGATAAGTGAATTTTCCGCTAGTAGGATTCCTTATTTATAAATGAAATATTTTCAGAATTAGAGCAAATAAAACCTGTTGATGACCTTCTAAATACATGTTTAACATTAATAAAGACCTCTAGACATGAAATAACACCCCTATAATCCCACTTAGACTCACCATGTAAGACTTACAACATATGTAAATAAGACTCATGCTCATGTGTATTGCTGTATGTGTGTTCTGGTTTTAGGGGAGCTGAGTGTGTGGGCGGACAGGAAGGGATGTCTGAGGTGGACTATGTTAGGGATTATTGTGCCTGTCGTGGGATCATTCAAACCTGCAACAAAACACACCAAGGGGAAGCACGGCATTCATACCCTTTTAAGCTGCTGATCCACACCCGGTGACAACATGATGCAGGCCACAACGGTCCCCAGCAGCAGAATGGAAGCGTAGATGATCCTGGTCACGGTGGAGTTCCTGCTGATTGGACAGCAGCTGCACACAAGACATGTGGCGCTGCTGCACAGACATGGAACCTGGAGACAAGTTGATCTTTTACTAGTCTGGCTAAGACCGACTGAAAACAGAAGTTTGATGGTTGAAGTTGTGAAGCAGATAGCAAGATGATATAGCCTGTGTTGGACAGGCACATCTATTAGTTATTTCATTGTTCTACCACTAGCCTTTGTGTATTAACTATAGTAACAAAATAAAAAGCCTTGGGAAGTATATGCTGTTTGTGCAAGGACATTGCATCTGCAAGAAAGCCAGATACCACCCTCTGTCATCAGCCAAATTCCATCAAAGAATGTTGAACAAAGTTATCTTGGGACACCACGGCGCCGATCATTTAAGACAACAACTATTTAAGGAGACCGAAAGGATTGATAAGCAGCACTTGTCCTCTTCTGGGGTGGACACTGCAACACACCGCAAATCTAATCTGTCTGATTTATTGTTAATCCAAATATATTCTGTTTAATGTATTTGTAATATATTTGGTAAATCTAATATTGTGATACTGTGAAGGGAAATGAAATTGGCTTAATTTAATGTTACTAAAGTTCATGCAAGTATTCTCTTTCTTGGTTTTTTTTTCCACACCAATTTGGTGTCAGAAGTGGGATTCTTTGGCTGGTTGGCAGACAGCCACTGATCATACTGGAATTATTTTTTCCCCCTTCAGCCTATACCTCATTGACATTAATCTGGAACATTAATCAGGACATTAATCTAATCTGGAATCCCTCAGAGTGGAACTACAACTTTGACACGGTGAGAAGAAGCATGAGGTAACAATATACACATTGTAATATTTCCCATATGCACATTTGGTCACCTATCGATACGGATTAGATTTCAGTAATATCAACAAGTGAGTCACGTATGTAAGTATATACTAGGCATACTTTAATGCAAACAAGAGTGAGTCCTGCTTCAACAACATGCATGATGAGTCTATTGTCATCTGCCAGTTCTATTTTCACAGCGATCTGAAGAGAGCCTTCCAAACCTGTGACTGATGTCAAGGTGGGCACCATGGGTGGGATAATAGTGTAAGAAGGGTGAGGGGGCAGGCCATAACAGCCCTGCATGTGCTAAGTCAAGGTGTCCCACATCCATCGAGCACTGTGGTGGACGTTGCTGACAAGATGTTCATAGTGATGACAATCACCATAACCAGCAACCAAAGTGGAATGCGGCCTTCTCAAAACTGGATTGATTAGACTTTTAATGCAAGGACAAGCCATGCACCAGAATCCATATTGTGGCAACAAATGGCTACATGCAAGAAGGTCATCCAGAAGAAAGACTGGGAGAACAAATGACTCTGGCCTGTGCAACACAAAGAGACTTTGGCCCAAGGACTCGCAAGGCAATTATGTTACTTCCATTGGCGAATCAGGAGAAGCGGTCCACTCTGCTCCTTTATTTAGATGATCAATAATTCAGCTTCAAACATTAAGTTTGTTAGGATATGATTCAATGTGTATCTGGCCTGATTTCTAATGTGGATTTCTAATTTCACCCTGATGTTCACACTTGGGTGAAACAAGATGCCAATCATCTGTTTACATATCAAAGAAAGATGCAAACTGGTGACTTGAGTGCGCAACTGGTGGAGGGGGTTAAGAATGTAATTTCACACAGACATATTCACACACACACACAAACACACACACACACACACACATAATTACTGTATTTTCTAGACTATAAGTCGCACTGGAGTATAAGTCGCATTTTTTGCGGGTAATTTATTTTACAAACTACTTGACCAAAACAGACATTACATCCTCTTGGAAGGCAAGTTCTAACAATAAAAAAATAGAGAACAGGCTGAATAGGTGTAAGATAAGCTAACACAATGGTTATTTAGCTACACGAAAAATATACATGAACAGAAAAGGTGTCCAGTGTTTATGTAAATTAACATTTTTTTTCATTGATAAGTCGCTCTGGAGTATAAGTCGCAGGAACAGCCAACCTATGAAAAAAGTGCGACTTATAGTCCGGAAAATAATGCAATGTGATGCTCTGCAATGCACTTCACACATTTCTATGGTGTTGACAACTTCTACAAATGACAATGACATAGGGATAGCTGTTTGGGGAATATTTATCTAACATATATTTAGTTCTGGGCATGAGTGCTGCCTTGGTATACCTTAAGTTTCCCCTGGTACCATTTCTGATGTCAATGATTCCATTCCTCAAGTGTCTCGTTCTAAAAGAGGGACAGTGACAAATGCAAGAATGTGTGCCTTTTTTGTACAAGCATGCTATTTGATGTTTGGTTGGGAATGCACAAACAATTTAATTAAATAGTCTGAATTTGGATTTCTTGAAAAGTGTTTCTAGGAAAAACACACTCAGGAAGGACTGTCCAGCTGGTTTGTCAATGTTGTGTTGTGATGTCTTGTTTGTCTGTGTGAAGACATCCCTGACTATCTCTCTGGGTCTGATTCATTGAATACAACACAACAGAACAGCAATACCATTCAACATCATGGATTCTACGGGGCCGCATAGGCGTCTAAATGATGTGGTAATCCAACATCCCATTCAACATCGACATTCAACACATCATCATATCATATCTTTCTCATGTCATGATGTCAAACGGGACATCATGAGGATGTATTGGATACTGCACATGTGCCAAACACACTGTAACCCTTGGTAACCACAACAGTCGCCTTAACACAATGTCACCCATGCACCCCACTCTACAAGCATGACTAATCAACTAAAGCCAATGTTTAACGTCTTTTTCATTAAAAGTGCAAAAAAAAAAAGCCACACATCCACATGAAGCATGCCGTGCTTAAACCCAATGCTTTATTTCCTAGTACGTCACGGTTATAATTTAGGATTGCTCCAGTATGCTGGTTACGCATGCGTGCACGTGTTTGTATTGATTATCAGCCCAATTTGCTTTGCCAAGGATGTTACAAGCAGGTCAGGATGAGGAAGACGCTGTTCCAATCATGACAAATAAAAAAGCATCATGTGAGAGATAAACTGTGAGAGCATCAACTGATTCCACTGACGCTGTGGGCTGTGGCTAAATGAATAAATCCATTTGTTACACTCTGCTCAAAATTTTCTTGGCTTATTTCCTGACTTCGACCATGACAAATGAATTTATTCCAGTGATATGATGATAACGATGTATGACACGCAGCAATCTCAGTGAGGATGGCCCTTCCATGTCAACTGGAGCAATGCTGGATGTTTTGATTATCATTTTATTATCATACCTAAAGTAGCTTCCACTCCAAATCAGTCCCTGAGTCTTCAAGGTCCATGGAAAGGAGCTGGACAAATTGGCTGAATAGAGTGAAGTCTAGGCTTCACTGCTATTGGATAATAAAGTTTTATTAATTCAATAACTGAGCAGATACATATTTATTTCAAGTAGTTCATGAGAATACTTCAGTTAAAGAGCATTCAACTGGGAAAAGCAAGGTGAGGAATGTGCTTAATTGTGTCTTGTGTTATCTGTGCAGAGATCATTGTGGGAGAACCAAAAGGCCAGGAAGGTCCCAGGAATTTACGGTCATTCACTCATGGAACGTGTAAACTCAGGAGGCAATAAAGATAATGGGGTGAAGGAGGAAGTATTTGGTCCGAGAATGTTAGAATAAAATGTAAATAAAATGATTATAAGATTATCACCCTTATGTCCGTTGACTTAGACAATAGAAAGAGAGTTTTGAGTGTTTGGAAGTAGTAACATTCTGTGACCCTGACCAGCTACTCCCAGCATCCACTGGTCTTGGAGGTGCCTGGGAACGCCAGCAGTGACCTGGAAGATGTTCCTGTTCATCATGCAAAAATGCGCCAAGATAAGAACACATGCACAAAAAGTAATTACTCTCACATACACACACACACACATAGATGAACACGTACAGCTCATGCAACTGCTTGCTCCCCCCTCCCATTGTTGCACAACAATGTATTAGGGACCTCCTAAAGAAAACAAAAAGAGAGGAGCATGGATGACATATTCAGAGTGGAACTGCATGTCACTGGGTATGTTGTTTCATTCTCCTCGCTGAGAGAAACATTGAATTTTGTTGTCTGTCTCTTCTGTAATTAAGTGTTTTACTGGAGTTCGAACCTGACAAAGAACAGGATCCAGGTCCACCCCATGCACATCCCCCAACTCCACCCCATCTAAGCCAATCTACGAAAAGCTCTGGGATGCAAGAATCAGGGCTGGTTTTCCTTCTTCTCGTCGGGAGGCTGCAGGCGGACATTGGAAGAAAAAATCAGCCCAGGATCCTGTGTGTGTGGTTTTATTCTGTCTGACCAATTTTACAATACATGATTCTAGTGGGGCGGCACGGCGGTCGAGTGGTTTGCGCGCAGACCTCATAGCTAGGAGGACCAGGGTTCGATTCCACCCTCGGCCATCTCTGTGTGGAGTTTGCATGTTCTCCGAGTACTCCGGTTTCCTCCCACATTCCAAAAAACATGCTCGGTTAATTGCCGACTCCAAATTGTCCATAGGTATGAACGTGTGTGTGAATGGTTGTTTGTCTATATGTGCCCTGTGATTGGCTGGCCACCAGTCCAGGGTGTACCCCGCCTCTCGCCCAAAGACAGCTGGGATAGGCTCCAGCACCCCCGCGACCCTCGTGAGGAAAAAGCGGTAGAAAATGAATGAATGATGCTAGTGCATGAGTTTTATTCCTTCTCATAAGTAGAGATTAACAAATACGCTAGGGGAGTGGATAAGTCGTACAATATGGATGGATGAAGTTTGCCTCGGTTTGCGTTCGTTTTCTGATTAACGTACATTATGGCGCACACCTTGTCATGTTGTTAAAACACAGCGTCCATGTTATTCATGTATACTTTATCACAAAACTTCCTTGTTTGTGCAACTCACCATTTTTGGCTTTTTTGAATCATTGGATTTAGACAATTTCTTATAGGAAAAATGTATTTGGTCAGAGTACGTTTTGTTTAGAGTTGGACCTTCTGGAATTAATTAATGACGCTAACCAAGGTTCCATTGTACTTGGTTACAGGTGGTTACAGGTGTATTTTGTACTGCTTAACTGATTCTGTACTCTTGCTGCTGTGCAATACAAATTTCCCCACTGAGGGACGAATAAAGGCATATCTTAATCTTAATCTTAATCTTGATCTTAAAGATACCATAGTTTTCACTATCAATCACAAACCCAATTTGGACAGCGGTGTAAAAGTCCAAGCAAGAGGTGTCAGACATTCAGTCAGATTAAATAATCAACACATGGATTCACCGCATAATAAATAAAAACAAATTCAATAATTTTGATATGTTGTATACATGTTTGAGCTCCTTCTCCCTTGCTCCCAAACAGACCATCATGACGAGAAGGAAGTACTTCATCGGCGGACTGCTCAACCATGGTGTAAAGTCATTACAAACACCCCTGAACTAAACATGTTGATACGGAGGCCCGAAACTTAGCTTAGTTTAGCTCAGTGCTTCTCAAATAGTGAGCGTGCACGAGTGGCTTTCATTTCAATGCAGACCTACCAACATGTATAAAATTTATAGTACTGAAAATTTGACTCATGAATATGCTTGTATGCTCTCCATCTTGTAACATTTTCCTGGTTTCACCCGCTACTGAATTAGTTGGGCAAAATTGTCTAATGATGCATTGCATCAAGGAAGTGTATATGCAAACAAATAAGCTCACGTCTGCTTTGAGTCACAATGTGAAGCTCAGAATATTTCCAGGTTATGTCTCCAGTTTATACTCAGACAATAACAAAAGTGACACTCTGTCAAAATCAGAAATATTGTGATTGACCGTGATTTTTATTTAAGTGCATTTTTTTGGGCTGAAAGAGACTGAGAGACATTGTTTTTTTTTTTGTCTTTTAGGTTTGTTTAATTTCTAACATTGTTTATTTGTTTAATTGATTTTATTGAAAACCTCTTGACATTCCAAGTACAATGTTAAATACTCTTGGCAAATTACATTTTACTGCTTTTGATACGGTGTACTTGCATTATCATGCCATATATTATCGTCACATTAATGAAAAAATTCAGCTGCACAGCGACCGAGTGGTTAGTGCGCAGGCGCTATTCCCATATTCAATTACATCAGTTTGCATGTTTTCCCCGTGCATGTGTGGGTTTTCTCCGGGTACTCCGGTTTCCTCCCACATTCCAAAAAACATGCTCGGTTAATTGGCGACTTCAAATTGTCCATAGGTATGAATGTGAGTGTGAATGGTTGTTTGTCTATATGTGCTCTGTGATTGGCTGGCCAGGGTGTACCCCCCCCCCTCTTGCCCGAAGACAGCTGGGATAGGCTCCAGCACGCCTGCAACCATCGTGAGGATAAGCGGTAGAAAATTAATGGATGAATGAATCATGAAAAAACTGTATCAAAATAATATCAGCAATAATTTGTAGGACAACAGATTTGTTATATGTAACTTATACTTATACTTATACTTATACTTATACTTATACTTATACTTATACTTATACTTATACTTATACTTATACTTATACTTATACTTATACTTATACTTATACTTATATGGTATGAAACATGCCTCTCCTCTATTAAGGAGTCATCAGAGGCCTGGAAGCTTGTCAACAAGTTAATACCCATCCAGCCAGACAAGCCAGCTTAGCTTAGTTTAGCATGCTTAGTGGACTTGTGGTTATGTGGGCCAGATAACAAACAGCGCATGACTAACCACACCCCTTACGTTCCACATCAAACACATTAAATGGACACAAGCATGGTCTCACTCTTGTGTCAGTCTCACTGATGCAGTCCAATAACAAACCCAGAAAGCTCTAATAGAGCCAAGTAAAAAGTATTGCATTATATGAGCCTGCATCTAAAATGTCCAATATCGGCACTCACATAGACTCCCATAGAAACATGATCACAACAACAGCATGTGTTAACATGCTAGCCAAGTAGTTTTAATGAAAGTCAGAAAAAGATGTTGCAGTGTGTGCCAAACTTTTCTCATGGTGGCAAAGAACCGGGAAAGTTTAACATGACCAACTTCATACCTTACCAAATATTCCATACTGAAAAATAGCAATAGAGTGGAACCTTGGTTAGCATACGCGCCAGTTAGCATGTTTTTCAGTTTGAAAATTCCCGCCCAAATTTGCCATTTAGTCATCAGTTTGTGTACGTTTTCCAGTTATTACATTGTGTGAGTCAAACTGTGTTCTTAATGAATTTCTATCACAAAATATCCTCATTAACATCCTGTAAGCTTGCTAATATATGGAACCAGGAAACAGAAGTTAGCTCTGTGGCCTATTAGCAAAAAGTTTGTATAGTTTTACATGCGTAAAATAATTATTATCCACTACTCACCAACACAACTAAGCCAAATAATCAAACATGCTGTCATTAATGTGTTAATTAATTAACATTACAACATTAACATTAATTCATGTGTATAGTTCAGAGATTGTTAGTAACATAAATAAATGTACTGTAAGTTCATAATGAGGTTAGAGACATTTAATGAGATAAATGCACACTAGGGCTTAAAGGGATCTCATCGTTAGCTACTTCCTTCTGTCGGTTACTTCCTTTAGTCCAAAGTATGATATCAGTGTTACTGTATAT
This sequence comes from Doryrhamphus excisus, assembly GCF_037039965.1. Classification (NCBI taxonomy): domain Eukaryota; kingdom Metazoa; phylum Chordata; class Actinopteri; order Syngnathiformes; family Syngnathidae; genus Doryrhamphus; species Doryrhamphus excisus. Next base: position 7,835,079 of record NC_136374.1, read on the forward strand.
GTGAAGTGACGCGAAAGAATCTGTGCATGAATAGCATGTACATGCGTAAAAAAAACCACGAGGGATAAAAAGTACAATTTCAAGATGACTTACACAGCTAAGGAGCGGAAAAGACACTGCAGCTCCCATGGCAGCCTTTGGTGTGACGTTCACTTGACTATTTGTCAACTTGTCTTCTTCTCCACGATGGTCTTCTCTTCTGAGAGCGCCAACATTTGTACTGAAAACGGTGCTGTGGTTCAGACCCTCCTCCTACACTGCCGGGCTGCTGTAACACTCTTTCTGCCCACAGACCATGAAGGCATCAGTCACCTGTGACGTCACTCACCAGTGTGCTGACCCAACAACAAAATGAACAAATAATTTTACACTGAATTACTGTTAAATTTAGTCAACCAATACAAAATATTTTTTTCAGATATATCACATAGTGTAATTATTTTATATACTTTGTTTTCATAAATATCACATTGTTTTATTCCTTATTGATATATTATTATACGTCAACCTTGTTTAGCTGCTGTGGGAGTTTTACAACGATACAACAATATTTGCTGTTGTATAGTTTATTGTGTGAACTTGTGTTTACTTGTGTATGGAAATGGATACACCAGGAGGCGCCACAACATGGGGGAGGGGGAAGATCGCCTTCATTGAAACTACAAATGTAAAAGTGCATATTTATTGAAATGTAGAGCAATGGCCAATAATACGGAACAAATCCATTTCTGTTGGAGATGAGACAGGTTTGTGGGTTAGTGTGAAGAACTGTGTGTCTTCACCATTGGAGAGGCGCTAGTCACGTGGGCAAAAAAATCCCCAAACTATTTTTACAATGAATTCAGACGAGTTTGCAATTTGGGGGGAAAAATCCAATAGTGTACACTATCAATAAGTGCCAGTTTAGAATTACAGTGTTCCCTCATTTATTGTGGGGATGAGGTTCCAAAAATAACCTGCAGCTGGTGAAATCTACAAAGTAATCAGCTTTATAATAATTGTAAAAACAATTATTGTAGATGTTTTAAGGCTGTAAATTCCTCACACTATACACTTTTCCTCAAACATTTTCTCGAATTTCTCCCTTGCTTAACTTTTTTCAATCCTTCATTTGAATTTTAATGATCAACATAAATGATTAATAGTGACCCATGCGTATTTCACAGTTCCTCTGACCGTGCCACTTCATCCTGCCGCCGCTCCGCTGTAGTGTTTTTGCATCTTTGTTAAAACATATTGCCTCGTTCATTCTTATGCTTTTCCTTTATGTAACGAACCTTAACGTCTACCTTCCTTCAGCATGTTGAAGGAATGAAGGGACTTATATTTTATCCTTTGTTACAATAATGAATAGTTTTATTGATTAGCCGTTATCTAAACTTAAAAGGCAGTTACACCCACACGTAGTGCTTTGCGTGATTTGCAGCAGCTTAATACACCCACACATATGACTCACCATGGCATAGACACATCAAAGGAGCACACAAGCAGCAAATCTCTAGACACCTGGGGTGAAGGACACGCCACAGATAAGCTGGCACCACCAGGCACCACCAGCTCCGGGCTCTCCTCAGCTTATTGCCCCTTCGCGGATTGGTCCACATCTGCCTGCCATGGAAGGGTGCTGTCTTCACCCATTGGCCGCCGGCAACCGTGGCAACTGTACAATGTAAAATGTATAAAACCGCTCAGGGACAGTTAGCTGTGCTCTTTTTGTCTGGCTCTGTATTAAGACCAATCTCTCGATAGGCCTACAGGGAAAGACATTAAGCCCGGAGCTCCGTTGTATTAGGTTTGTCTGTCAGGAATAAATCTCTTGAATTGCATACTATAGTCTCGTGTGGTTATCCTTCCTCCAACTCCACACCCACTAGGACAAGGCCTAAGGTGAAGGTGGTCAATTGCTACAATGTCCAGAAGTCCAACTCTTTCTCAGCATTTGGGGGAGGGGGGCACAGGTGTTACAACCCCTGCATATAATGTACACTCTTTGTTGACTTTTTTAAATTTTTAAATTTTTAAATTTTTAAATTTTTAAATTTTTAAATTTTTAAATTTTTAAATTTTTAATTTTTTTAATTTTTTAATTTTTTAATTTTTTAATTTTTTAATTTTTTAATTTTTTAATTTTTTAATTTTTTTTTCTTTGTTCTTTGTTAGTGACTGATAAAATAGTCTTTCCTTCCCCCACAAAGAAATGTGTCCTCCATTGTTCATGTGTGAAACAATGCTATTTGCAACAACGCTAACTCATCCATTCATTCATTCATTTTCTACCACTTATCCCCACGAGGGTCGCGGGGGGTGCTGGAGCCTATCCCAGCTGTTTTCGGGCAAGAGACGGGGTACACCCTGGACTGGTCGCCAGCCAATCACAGGGCACATATAGACAAACAACCATTCACACTCACATTCATACCTATGGACAATTCGGAGAAATTCTAAGTAGAGCTTCAAAATGCATTAAAAAGAAATGGGAGTGAGACAAAAAAAAGTTTAAGACCACAACCCTGGTTTGAATGCCATTTTCAATGTCACACACACACACACACACAAAAGGTGCATGATGTAGTAAATTAGGGTACATTTTCATGTGAATTATCTGATATTTTTGCATTACAATTGAATACAAGATGTTGAGCCACTTTTTGTGGTGTGATAGTCAGCAAAAGTACACCTGCACAGGAAACCACAAACGTTGCTGTTTTATAGTTTCTGCAGTCTTTCGATGGTATCAAGTAACTTTAACCTCACAGTGCATGTACTTACATTTGACTACTTCCAATCAAGTACACAAAATAAAACATGACATTCAGTCAAATACTTTAGAAAACACAGCAGGAAGAAACAACAAGTATCATGTGAAATTCATGTAATAAGATTACTATTTGATGATGTGATAGAACGCAACAGGAAGTACAAATTTGTAGCTTTCACATATGAAGCGAGCTGGTACTGATGTACCAGTACCTGGGAAGCAGTATGGATACTCCATCCATCCATTTTTTTCCCACTTATCTGGGTTCACGGGGCAACAGCCAGGAAATCCTAGTTCCAAAAGTATCTGTTTGGTTTAGAGTCCGACCTTCTGGAACGGATTAATGACACTAACCAAGGTTCCACTGTATGATGATAGATGTTTGATATGTCAAATATACATATATATACTACATGTACAGTATGTTAAAATGATAAAAGATGATTGTTCTTGATGTCTATCAGGTGGTAAAGCTACAGGTCAAAGTTCATGATCCTCACAGCGATGGAGAAGTGTTGCGGTTAAAGACGACCTGCGTGATGTTGCTCAGAGATTCCCTGGTTCTGTCCCTGAGGCGATGGAGTCTGATGAAGAATTGATCGTTTCCTACGATGTAAATGAGCGGGTTGATGGCGCTGTTCATACACGCCAGACATCGGCCCACTTGGTGGGCGATGTAAACGTGGCGGTAGCCCGGGAGGCAGACACCATCTTGTTTTAGGATCCTAGTTTGTAGGTTGAGGTTTCTGAAGATGTGGTAAGGAACAAAGCAGACGGAGAACAGCAGCAGCAGAACCAGGACCAGTTTTAAAGAGCGTTGCTTAAGCAGAGGGTTGATGTTGGACTTTTTGGACAGAATCCAAACGACGTGCCCGTAACATAAAACAATAATCAGCAACGGTACAGCAAACCCCGTTAGCGTCCATCCAAAGCTGTAAGGAAGATACTCTCTCATTCGTTCGTTGGAGGTGGTGTCAAAACAAGCGTTCTGGTGGACTGTGTCGTTCTTGTCAAAGAACATGTCCGGGAGGATCTGAACAACGACCATCAGCCAAACCAGTGCGCTAATGAGCAGAGAATGCCGGCTGCTGATCTTCCCCATCACTTTCATGGGGTGCACCACACCGAGGTACCTGTAGATGCTGATGCAGGTGAGGAAGCCGATGCTGCCGTACAGGTTGAGGTTGAAGCAGAAGCGGGTCACCTTGCAGAAGGGCTGGCCGAACGTCCAGTTGCTTTTTCTGGCGTAGTACGCCACCAGGAATGGCAGCGTGAACAAGTACTGCAGGTCCGCCAGTCCCAGGTTGAGCATGAAGATGTTGATGCTTCCTATTTTGTTCCACGCCAAGCACACGCTTCTTAAACCCCACATGTTGGAAAGTGTCCCCACCACAAAGATGGCGATATATACAGGTGGCAGAAACGCATGTGTGAAATGTATGTTTATTCCACACAGTGAATTGTTGTTCCCTTGAGTGACGTTGCCAAACATCTTCAACGTTTGCTCCTTTCAATTTGTCTGCAGCCACCTTGCATAGATGCACGTGTCTTGGTGTCTCTTCCGTAAAAAGCCAAAGCACGCCTCCATGCATGCTCCTCCTCTCTGGAGAAGGTGCTGCATGCGTCAAATGATGCTATCCTTGACGTTGCATTTCTTAGGTGTCTTCATCTTTGTGTGGTCACATTGGTAGCATATCTACATGACCTTTTGGTGCAGGGGAAGGCTAAATAAACACTGCCATCATGTGGAGAAACACTTGATGTGTTTGAAAGAGCTACAGGCCGCACTCTTGGCTGACTTAGTTCCTTCTTCAATGTTGCATTATCTATACAAAAGAATGCTTTTCGGAACGGACACATTATTGGTTGTGTCCAAGCCCTCCTTTATGGCGCACTTTAAAAAGTAATTCAGAGTATCTGTTGACACCACTTGATTTAATACATAAATGCAATGTAAAAATGTAATTAATTGATTTCGATAAACTTTCTAAGTTGCTAACTTTATTTTTTAACTTATGTTCAAATAATAATGTTGGCTGTTACATGAACTTAATTTAGCATGTCATATACACTCAAATTTTATTGTTGGTAAGCTTCAAACAAAATTCAAGTTGCCATGACTTAATAGAATTAGCTTGGTAACATAATTTTTCTCAACATTAACCTTTCCATTTTAAGCTCCATCTCCTGCAAGACAAGACTGAAGCAACATTTCATGGTGAGTAAAATGTATTTCTAATTGTTCTACTGAAGTGATGGCTTTAAATTAGTCACAGTAGACTTTCATTGAGATAAGTAAAATTCAGCTTGTTCAACCATGTGACTGCTAGCTTCTATAGCACTGTTACCACACGTTAGTTGTATTCTTCCCCTAGCCGTGTAACTGCTACCTACAGCAACTGTTACCCAAGTGCCACAGCCACATTTATATAAATAAATAAATAATTAACAAAAAAAATATATATATATATTTTTTTTTTTTTTTTTTTCTTCCCCACGTGTGCAGCTGGACGTTCCCCCAAATGGTGGTCTGATGTTCTGAGAGGAATCAAAGTAGTAAGTAAATTCTTTATCTTGTCTACCTGTCCTGTAGGTGGAAATTTATCATCAAGTTACCGCTACTTAAAAAGTTGTGTGCATTGTTATTATAATTAAGTAGACAACAAATTAAACTACTTTGAATAAAATGATTAAGTCAGTTGGCTTAACATATTTTTTTGAGTTACGAACTTAAAAACTTGTCCCTGTGACAACAATTATTCAGTAAGCATTACTTAAAATAAGCTTTGAGTGAAGAGGAAAAGCTAATTTGTGCAATGCAATATTGTTTTGTTGGTTCAAAGCAATTTCTAATTAAGTTGTAATAACTAAGAAAGACTAATGGAAACTGTTGCGTTGATTTTTTTTGTTGAGGCTAAACATTTATTTTTTGAGTGTGGTTAATTGGTTCCAGACATTGTACCTGCGTGTGATGTGACCATCAAGGGTGTGTGAGATACCATCCACCGTGGCCTGCAGGCTAGACGGCATTAGCAACCTACATTAGGAAGTGCACAGGCATCCTTTACTGCTTCTCTGACACGGTGTACAAGCTGGAAAAGGCCTGTCTATACCGTCCAAGGACCACACAGTAAAACTTGAGTAAAGTTGGCCCCCCACCTCACTCAAAACTCTGGTCATAGATAGTAATAATAGTCTCGTTTTTTTGTGCTATGTTTGTGCTGTTTTGTGCAGTTAAAATGAACATTTGTGCTGCTTTCATTCTTGAGTTATTACAGTTTATTACAAATGTCAACCAAACGTCAGCCAGCCCCCCAAACATGCTCCGAATTGAACCAAAGTGGTGTAATTTTTCGTGCTTGTTTTGTGCAAGTAAAATGAACATTAGTGCTGCTTTCGTTTTTGAGTTATTAACCATTTAAGTTTTGGCCTATTACATAATCACCCGCACTCTCATAAGTAACATTTTTCCCTTTTGTGCCGTTTTGTGCATTTAAATCTTTAACTCAAAAACGAAAGCAGAATTTTTTTCTAGAATTTTAAGTATGTCTGGACAGTCTAAGTGGAAGGTCCGATTAGGAATAACTTGAGGTAACACCACGTTTGTTATCCTTTAGAATTCTGTGAGTCCTTCTCCCTCAATCTACTGATGTATTTCTCAATTGACCTTGGACAAACGCCCCCTTGTACGGAAAAAAACAATGTAGGCCTCTGACGCATCCTGTCAACTCTTGGCCTGGCGTTGGTGCATGGCAACAACCAAGGTCTGAGAAAGCTGAAAGAACTAAAGCTAAAAGAGATGTGCAGAGTAATCTGTGAACACCTAATGTCCGCAAATATATAACAGCGATCCAATAGACATCAAAAGGGGGCAAGATAAACTCGCTGCTGACCCCTGGAAAGGCGTGGGAATTATGAATTGAACTTCACGGGCAACTCGTCAACCCAGAAAGATGTGGCGCCATGTCATTGAGTTGACTGATCGTCAGGAGGAGGGCATACATACAAACTAACGCAGCCCAAATAGTTCCATCTGGTGGCAGAATGAGGAGGCGTGTGGGCAACATAAATAAGGTGCCTTACTGGCAGGTCAGGGTTCTAACTTGTCGGTGCAGTATAGGACCAACAGGTGCAACGCGGCAGACAGCAGACAAGTAACAAAATGAGGAGATAAAGAAGGTCAAAATGGAGGCAGAGCACATTGTATTCCCAAACTTTATTGATGAACCAAGGAAGCAATAAAAATGTAAGCAATGAGTTGCACAAATGAAGATACCGTTTGAAATAAAGACCAGAAACATCCATCAGCGCCACCTTCGCTGGTTAGATTGGTACAGTTTAAGGTTGAAAGTCATTGCATAGACACCGAATATTCTTAGTATGTGTGCGTGCTTATCACCAACAGCACACAATGAACTCAAGAAAAAAAAACAAACTCAAACGCAAATACAGGCATCTCCAATAGAAAAACCATCACATCTACCCTGCACGCTTCAAACATGGGAAAAGGTCCAGAAATGAGGTATAACAGTAATAAAAAATTAAAATAATCACAGTACATGGCGTAAACTTTGGAGGAACAAATCATTTGCAGTGTTGACTGCCAACACGCTCATCAAATCAAGTGTTGGAAGGTGTTGTGAGGAGGAGGAATGTGTTCAGACAAGGCTCAGCAAAAGGAGGTGTGCAGACGAGGTAGTGCATTCACACAATCATCGGGCGCTCGATGGACACATTCTACTTTTGTCATCTGAACAGACCTGCCCCATCGACACCATTGAAATACTACGGAGTACTTGTGTCAATGCGAAAGTAAATACCAGCACTCATGTGTCGATGCTAAATACATTAGCATTTACCATAAATGATTGTAGAAAAAGCAAGCAGTTAGCCAAGAGTAGCCAATTCCTAAAGGCACCATAGGTAAAGGATGTAGGTGGAAGATGGATTTAAACACTAAATGTGCTTTAACGTGTCAATAAAACTCATTCTTTCTCCTCTTTAGAATTGATGCCATTGTCAGCACGAATTAGAGTGTATTATGAGGTGAGAGATATTTATATACGCTACTTAAGGTCAGGACAGAGAGAGAGAAAATAACGATGGCTTCAACACCATTTCTTTGATTGACAGGATTGACCAATAGAATACTTTCATTGGAAGTGACAGCATGCTGAAGATTGAGCGGGGCTTTTGTTGGAGAACACAGAAAGATAAAAGGTGTCAAATCTCTGGGGTAACACGTAAAGACGTTACACATTACAAACAACACACACAAAATACAATCCTAAATAATGGTTGTAAACAAAAGAGCACTTAAGTGAAGGTGGGGGACAGAGTAGCATGACCGAGAGTGGTGTGTGTGTGTGTGTGTCTCCTGTATCTTCATTGTATCACAGCAGGGAATTGTAGTAGCAGCTCAAGGTAAAGATGCATGTCTGCAGGCACATGTAAAAAAATAAATAAAAATGTATTAGAACAAGCACAAAGCTGACAAAAGCTTACCAATTTGGGGTGTCCCAATCCGATATCGATATACAGGCTATCAGGCCGAAATCAGCAAAAAACGACTTTGGGATTATTTCCGCCTAAAAGCTCTGATACAAGCAGTCGATTCCATACTCTGCCCCAGCACGTATATCCAGAAGCGACCAGAGAGGGCCCGTGTCATCACAACAACGTGTACTAACTGAGTAGAAGAGAAAAGACCAGGCCCTGTCTGTGGTGAGAAAAGTTGGGTTTAAACTCTTCATTGAGCACCTCAAATCTCACATTATATGGGGCTATTTATTTAAGCAATCACATTTCAGATTCACCCTTTTGTATTGTATGAGCAAATACTAATTTCACGCATTGAATTCAAAATTATTTAGAACCTTGATATGATGCCCCCAATCTGTCTCTGAAATAAAACTACCATAAAATAATGTGATCTTTGTAAGGAAACACTTACTTTCCCCACAGTACTCCACACATTTCCACCACATTGTTACAAAGTGAAAACAGTGCTTTGTCTGTGAAAAGCGACGAGGGGAGCTCTGCCAAAAGCAGGCACCAGAATGGTATTTAACCCCAGACACCACAGGAAATTACCAGTCAGTGTATTTACACCGAAATACACATTGAGGATATAAAGTAGTGGTCCTCAACATGTGCTGTGTGGGCCCCATCAAAGCTTTTAATTCCCCGCACCCCACAGGGGGGCTGGCTCTACTAATTGAGAAGCACTGCTCTAACTCATTCATAACTAGAGAAGTGCATGTTTATGCAATACTTCCTCTGATCTATAGGGGGGCAGTAGCAAAGCGTACACATCACATGCTTTTCCAATGGTGCTTGGTAGTATGGAAGAGTCAGAAGAGCATTTATCAGTGTTCTGTGTAAGTCATGGAACAAAAGTGGTTGTCTCTGTAGCATTATAGAGTGTGCATCCAGAGAGCAAGGTTGATAATAGCCGTTTCCCCCTTTTTTTTTTTAAACACTGGTAGTCCCACAAACAACATGCAATGACCACATTACCGATGCTGTAGAAAACCTAACACTAAAATGCTAAAGCTACTTAGCATTGAGAGACGTCTTGAAGTAATCTCTTGAGAAACTTCTGACTGTCCAGTGTCTACTTCCGAATTGGATTCAGGATCCAATAATATGGCTGTATGTTAAATGCGAAAAAATTAAAAATGTATAAATCGGCATTTATTATCAACTCCTATAAAGTTGGGTTTGCAGCTAGCGGCACAACAAGTGCTAAGCACCCGGGAATGTGACCAACCACAGTGGAGTGGGCGTGCCTGGAGGTGGGCTGTACGTGGAATAAATTGAAAGAGGCAGTTTTCACGGGAAGCACAACATCCAAAGAAATACAGCCGGAATAGGTGTCGATTATGAAAGATCTAGAAACCTTTTTGTGCTGGTTATTGTGCGTAGCTGCTCTATAGCAGTCCACAGCTCAATACAAAAGGGCCGAAAAATGAGCATAATAGGTCCCCTTTAAAATGAACTGAACGAAGCTACAAGAGCAAACCTTTATATGCAATTGCGAGACGTTGGATGATGCAATAGTCACAAGAACACAAGCGCAGATTAAAGGCAACAAGTGAAAAGTGTTGAGATGCATAATTTGGACTAAATCAAATAAACTGTGTGCTGAAGAAGTCATGTGACTGTTGTGTTACCTGAGAAACAAACAGCAGGGTGTCACGCAATGCAAGTAACCTGGTCCATTCTGGCCTGGAGCTCCAGGGCATCTGGTCGTTCCTGAGGGTTGACGGCAAGCATGTCCAGCAGCAGCTTCCTCACTCCATCCGACATGCACGATCTGCGCTTCAGCGGGATGTTCAGGACCATCTTTGGATTCTCTAGCAGCGCCTCACCGACTGGCACAATATCCGCTCCTTGTCTCACATACGTTCCGAGGAGCTCTCGCTTGGACTCTGCATCGATGAAAGTAATCCTCTCCAACATAGCCCAAATGATTATGCCGAGGGCAAATATGTCCGCTTTGGCTGTATAGTGACCTTCCCAGACTTCAGGAGCCATGTAAAAGTCTGAGCCACATGCTGATGACAACCAAAACTTGTTCACGTTGACATTTTTATTCTTGTCCTCGCCTATTTTGCCCTCAATGGCATTTCCTAAACCTGCACAAACTTTGCTCAGGCCGAAGTCTGCCACCTTGAGAACAGGGGTACCTGATCTCTCGGAGATAAGGATGTTGTCGGGTTTGAGGTCTCTATGTACAATCTTGTTTTGGTGCAAGAAAGCCACAGCACTGGTCAGCTGGAGCATAAAGCTGTTGTTGGTTTGCGAGTCGGGCCTCCGAGACAGGATGAACTGGTTGAGGTCACCTCCTTCGCAGAACTCCATGACAAACCACAGGTAACACGGCTCCTCTGAAGGCGTGAGCACTCGCTCCCCTGCAACACACCCAGTCATTCAGTGTGATGAATTTTACACAACAAATGTGTACATTTAGTAGACAAATACCTACCTTCACTTATGTCACATAACATTGCAATCATTTTGACTCCATTGTAAATGGCATTTATTTACAAACCTATTTATTATCTGTTTTTTTATTTAATTTGTTTATTTATTTATTTACAAACCTTTTTAACCTGTGTTAGCTAGGAAACCTTCACATTACAATCCCATTCCACATAAGTTGTACATCCTTGTGTGCATTCAGTGAACAAATAAATACCAGGATTCGAGTCTGGGCTCTGCTTTCTAAATCATGTCTGAAACAAATGAATACACAACAGGTGGAGTCCAATGAAGCTGTGGACGCAATGGAAACAGGATGCACCTGAGCTCAATTCCGAGCTTCATGGCAAGGGCTCATCCCTTATCAAAGTAGGTAGAATGACACACCTGTTCCAAATTTTTCCACCGTTCAGTTCCTTGTTAGAGAACAGTCATCTGTTGGACGTATGCTTTCAAAAATTTAGAGGTCAAATTCAATTCACCTGTAAAAGTTACCTGAAAAAATCACCTGAAAACCCATTATCCCTAACTTCTAGTTAATATTGCGTACTTTCTTATTCTCCGCCCTGCTTCATCCTACTCCTTTTTGGAGAAAAATATGTATGCATGTGATTTACTTCAAAGTCACATTGTTTAGCACGTACCAAATAAACTAAACCAAGAGTAAAAGTGAAAGTATATCCTAGTTGTTGCAGACACAAACTGCCTGATGGCTTCTTCTGTTCGAATGAATGGGTATGCTATTATAGAATGAATGAATGGTGACGAGGTCAATTATGGTTATATATCCAGTACAGTGGTGTGTAATAGATGACATTATGTGGCCAACAAAAGTGACTCCATTTTGGAAGAGGAGCTCGTCCACAAATGGACCCATCCCCCCTTCAGGCTGTCATGGCGACAACAATTAGCCTGGATCCTTCAGGAAGTGAAAAAGGTACGAACAAGCATTCATTCCCTTTCCTTCTTTACACCAATGAAATATTACTAACGTTAGATGCCAAAACGTCAAATGTCATGAATTAGAACAAAACTTAGTTATGTACTTTTGTTGTTTGGACGTGGTGACGTCACTACTAACACAGCAGCTAACTAGCTTGATCAAATCAGTGCTGACATGACTCAGCTCAAACGGTTCACTTTGACATCGTTATATTATTACATGTGATAAACATATATTGTATAGAATTAAATCTCACCTTTGAGAGAGGTTTCCACCAGGCGAAGATACTGCTTTGAGCGTTTGTTCCCATGACTCATTTTCTGGGCCATTCCGTTCCTTTGAAGGACACATTCTTCCAACTGGACGACATTTTGGTGGCGTTTCTCTAAACTTGTCAAAGCCCAAAACTCCTGGAGGGCTAGCTCGACGTTCTCAGGCGCGTCGCACCTGAGTTTCTTCACAGCCACCCTGGCACCAGACTTGCGAGCTACCGCTTCGTACACCACACCGTATGTGCCCCTTCCCACCTCGCGGATCAGGTTGTAGCGTGGGGCCATGATCTTCCGCTCCAAGTCGCCCTGCTTGAAAAAGCCAACGTCTTCCCCCATGTCATGATCATCTCCTGCGTTGTCCACACTCAAGCATCGTAACACGGTGCTGTCGTCAGCTAAACCAGCTGTTAGCCCTGCTGCTAGCTTGAAGCGGGCTCGCCCGCGCCTCGTGCGTCCCCGCCAGCTATCGCCACCAACTGTGGTCATCGTCAATCACTTGATTTAAACGTCATGTTTTCACTAACTGCAGTATCGATAAGACGGAGTGGCCATGGTTTGAACCAACGGCAGTGTGGTCGTGTTTTGAACCGCCACAACAGGAACTAACTTGCACAGCAGCACGAGGGGAGGGGCGGTCAGGTTTAGTAATTGCAAAATTAGCTGTGGTATACTTCCGGGAAACCCCATCAAAATAAAAGTGTGGGCACTTTTTAACTATCTTGACGAGCATCACATCCGTGGACCGCTTACATTTGCTTCCTCGATAGACAACTAGCGTTGGTGATTAATCAATAAAGGAACAAAATATCAATAGCTCCGGTGTTGTATCAGGTGATTCAAGTTTGTCTTAAAGGTTGAAGGCATTTATTGCGACATGCCACATATTTAAATGTTGCACTCCTTCAAACTTTACAAACATCGCTTTGCTCGTCATCATTTCAAATTAGAAATGTTATTTCGAAGCTTTCATCTCAATGCAGACCTACCAACATGTACAAATTTTTAGTACTGAACATGCAACTTGACTCTTGAATATGTCTGTGTGCTCTCCATTTTCTTAGTTTTAAAAGTTGTACAGTACAGACTGGGGCATGACAGAAAATAATTAAGAAGCAGTGCTTTAAGACAACTGTTGTACTTTTTATTGATAGAGGCTAAAACACAATGCTATGATATGATATAGAATTCTTCCAATTTACTGATCAGTAATGATCATTGGTAGCAAAACAACCGTTCAAAATGGTGGGAAATATGTTAGCATCCTAAAAAGAGTCAGATTTCCACAAGGACAGAAGACATTTAGGGTGTGTTCCGTTAAAACGGATCAGAGTTCATTTGCTTTGCGAATATGGTTCATTTGGTCAAGTGTGAACGCACATCCAGGACTGAAGGGGGCAGACCGCCTGAGAGATGGATCTCCCTCCGCCATCCAAACAAAAGCCCTCTGAGTGCATGTGAAGACGTCGTGTGAGGTGGGACGTCACATACGGCATCCAATGGAGGCCTGATGTGTTTTAACTGAGCAGTATTTGGTCCGCTGACAAAAAGTGTGAACGCAAACCAGACTAAAGTCTTTTTTTGACATGTTGTGTGAACACGCCCCGAGTCAGGGGTTGCTAGTCACGTTCTTGATGAGAAGGTCCAAATGGTACTGAGAGGAGTCTTGTCTATGTGATGTCCTTCTGCCGAGGGGGTCGGTGAATGTTCCTGATGACACACTTGACCATCCACTCAATGCCGTCATTCACTCCATCCCTACAAAACACCACCCTGACATTGAAGAGCAGTATTAATGCAGTAAAACACTCTAGTAAAGACCAACTCACCCTGTGAGGGCCGTACATGGCTGCACCAGACAATCTCGCTTGCCAATCTTTGGTGCGCAGTCACTGAAGGATGTTTTGATGTCAGCAACTGACAAACAGTTCTAGTGGAAAACAGCACACATTACAAAACTGTGATAAAACTACCACACGGTGTGTACTTGAAATAGTGCCACAGTACCGCTACATCTTGTTTGTTGGCCAGAACCAGGAGGGGAACCCCTTCTAACACCTCACTGCTGATCATCTTCTCTGGGAGGACAAGAACCAATTCAGTCAGTACTGACAGACTAACTGGACTCTTACAATTCACTGAATGCTCAAATATGACTAATGCAGTATAATAAGGAAATAATAAAGCAAATTCAGAGCATGTACTCAAAGACAACATGATGATGTGTATGTAGCATTGGTGTCCCGAGTCGATATTAATACCGGATATTGGTTAAATATCAACAACAACAAAAAGGTCATATTACCCTGCATCTAAAACCTCTAATATTGTGTGGCAGTATTTTTCATTAAAGTCTGAAAAAGATGTTGCAGCTAAGTGCAGGAATTGTTATAGAATTGTTATTTGTCGACCAAACGCTTCAGCAATCGTTGAACTAATGCACCGCTGGCCGAGCACCTCCATCAGTACTTTTTCCCCCCCCAGTTGAGAAAACTGGAAAAACCAAAATATTCCCACACTGTGCCTGTGACATTCACCTTAAAATCGCTTTTGTTTTGTCATTGATGTTAGCGTATACTGGTGCCCTAGTACTACTACTAGTGCCCTCGTAGCCCCGCCTCCACAAAGAGGCTGAATGAGATGAGAGCCCACTCTCTCAGTTTATTCACTTATAGAACCAATGCGCATAGACAGATGCAGAGTGAACCTTCTTGTATCCAGTTTGTATGAGAAGACCAGACACGCATAGATACATGCATATAATCTACATATACACCTTAATTATCCACCTGTTTTTTGTTTTTCCCCCCATTATCCTGACAGGTGTAATGCTAACTATCAAAATATTAAATTTATAAATAAAGGAATCATACATCATGAAAAATCACTTATCAAGGTTTGGTCTGTACCATTGGTTTTGTTGCGTTTGGTGAATGAACAGTATGCCAACGTAAAAGCAGTACTCACCAAAGGCATCCTTGGATTCAGAAAGACGGGCTTCATCAGTGGAGTCGATGACATAGATAACTCCATGCGACTCTGCATAGTACTACAAAGCACAACTGATTACTACCACATAGGTACAGCACTGTACCCAACTCCATACAACACTAGGTCACTATTTTATCAGCTGTGCTTGCATATTAGCAATGGTCAAGTGTACGAGTCCACATATTCTAACCAAACTGAGGGGCCAAGAAGTGTACTCATCAGACAAACAAAAAAAGGAGGATATTAAACCTTTGCATGGACTTCAAAATACAGACAATAATCACGGCAAATAAAAGATTGTCTTTCCTCTGAATTATAGGACAGGAACTAGCAGTAATACTTACTTTGTCCCACAGAGACTGAAGCTCATCTTGGCCTCCCAGATCCCAGAACATGAGACGAGCTTTCCCCACATCAATTGTACCAACTGTAACATAAGTGAATACAGACAAACAGTATAAATACAGTATATATCTTGTTAAACTGTCTTTTTTTTACTTGTTGTATACTTTTTTAACTTAACTATTGCACTGAAGGGAGACGCTCTCCAATCTTGTTGTACAGCTTGTATAATGACAATAAAGGCCATTGCATTCCATAGATGGTGTACACAGTGGACCCCTGCACATTCATTGCCAAATTTGCTCATTTTTGGTGTAAAATGTATTAAATTGGCAGTTTTTCCTCACAGAAAACACATCTTAATCATCCCAAATCAGTATTAATTTCTAAATACAGTAATCCCTCACTTATTGTTACTGTAATTTCCGGACTACAGAGCCCAACAGTATGTAAGCCACACCCAGTAAATTTAAAGAGAGAAAAAGATTGGTACCTTCTTTAAGCCACAGACTTCCTAACATGGGATATTTAGTACACATAAAGATCTTATTAACTTTGATTAAATGAATACTTTTTTCCAAACAGTGAGTGTAAGATGGAAAGTTAAACAGTAGCCTACGAGAAGTCATTTATCGCTGTCCTCCTCCTGGGAACTAAACCCCTCAAGTCGTCTTGACAAGCATAACAAGTCTCTCTCTGTCTTTTGTTGACGCTCTTGGTTTATGAGCAAATTAGCCTTTCGCTTGAGCTATCCTGTTCATTCAGTCCAGCCTTTCGAAACCCCCTTGGTGATAGTGGAGGGTCGGTGGCCCGAGTACAGATGCTGTAGTATTTCTAAACTGTCTCAAACTTACTGAAAATGTGTGAGAGATCACCTCATAAAACATTTGTGCTATTTGCTTTCACTTCAGTCGTCCATGTCACTACACTCTAAACATCATGGGAAATGTAGTTTTTAGCCATAAGTCAGCCGCCTAATTGTACAAGCTGCAGGGTTCAAATTATGAGAAAAAAGTAGCAGCTTATACCAGAAATTACAGTAATTGGTTCCAGACGCAACTGTGATTAGTGAATTTCCATGAAGTAGGATTCCTTATTTATAAATGGAATATTTTCATAGGTAGAGCATAGAAAACGTGTTTACAACCTTCTAAACACAGTTTATTTCAAACCTGCAATGAAACCCTATTCTGAATGCTGACTGCTGTATGTGAAGTACAAGAAGACACTTACTGTTCAGCCCAACTGTGGTTGTGATCTTGGACAAATTCATCCCCTTGTAGTTCTTGCTGAACTTTGTTTTGGTTTGTTCCAGAAAAGTCTGGAAAGACAACGTTTACATATTTATTATGTATTTGACATAGATGACATCCAGTGGTCACTTTATTAAAGCCTTCAATAATACAGATCTTGAAAATAAATGAGAGATTACACAAAAACAGTCAAGTCCCACACGTCATGTAGTATAGTGTACGTTTTTAGTTCCACTTTGATGGTGAATGTGTTTTTCGTTTATTTGTGTAAGACGAGAGCAGGTAGTATTGGTGAGCTAAATATTTACATTGCTGTCATTAAAACATGTTTAACAGGATTAAATGTAGGCAGCCTAAATTTAACTAATGTGGCGACAGTACAATAATGCTAACTCACCGTCTTTCCAGCGTTATCCAGTCCCAGGATTAAAATGCAGTATTCGTCCTTTTGGAACATGTATTTATACAAGCCTGATAATAACGTGTACATGGTTACAAACAATACTACCAAATACGTACAACGATTGTGACTCTAGTTGACATTAAGGGCTGACAATAGACAATAATGCCAATGGACTTCCATTATCTGAGAACAGAATTCTATTATTACGTTCGAGTAGCTGACAAATGTAAAAAAATAATAAAAAGAAGTGAAAATGTCGACTGCGACTTTGAAAGCGGATGTGATGTGACGTAAAAGGAAAGTGATGTTGCAGGAATTGTGGGAAATGAAGTTGTAGTTCGACCTTAAGCTCATAAATAAACTACAATTCCCAGGGACAACCTTACGTCCTCCTCCTTATTGCTTTCACTATGGGTTTGCAACCATAACTTTACAAATTCAAACCGCCACCTATTGTATCGGAGTATCTACTCGGTAATTTATGGGGATACGTTTTGTATCCAGTCAAACAAATATAAACGAAAAAAAAAAAGAATTTCAAATACAAAAAATGCAAGCCAAATAATAAAAAAATGTTGCTTTTGCTTTCTTCTCATGAAACCGTACATTTCTTTGGCGTTTCCTGAAGATTTGTTTTGTTTGTAACTCTTCAACAATGTTACAAGCCTTTTTATTATCAGTCTCAAATGATGGCGTGACGGCTTCTGCCTTCACTTGCTCAGATTTGATCAACAATATATGACTTGACTATAAACAGCGATTTAACTTAAAATGTCCGCTTTAACATACAGCCATATGTGTTGGAACCCGAATCCGATCTGGAAGTAGAGACTGAACAGTCTGAAGTTTCTCAAGAAAATACGTTACTTGAAGGCGTCTCTGAATGGTAAGTAGCTTTACATTTTAGCGTTTTTTTCTATAGAATTGGTAACGTGTAATGATTTTTGTGGGACTACCAGTTTTTTTTTTTAAAAAAAAACACTGATTGTGGTGAGACACAGCTATTAGCAACCCTGCGCCCTTTATGCACACCTGTATGTTGTACATTACATACACCTGTATGTACATTATTACATACGTAAATGGACCAGTTACTTGGCTATTTTTTGTAAAAAATAGCTACAGTGGACATCATGTACATTTTATTTTATTGACAAAACCATTTACATCACTGTTTTTAATGTAATGCTGTGTTTACTTTACCTCCTTTTCTGTTTATAACTTGGCTTGCAAGACAATTTGAAGGACAACAGGTCACAAACAAATCGAGAAAACCGCATGTACAGATTTGAAGCAGAGCCTGTTGTTACAACAATCAAGCAACAGTTACAGTCACCAAGTGACCAGTGCGGAATACTACATATCATTACATCTTTGAATGTGCCTTCTGAATGCCCCTTACATGTGTAGTTTAGTCATGAGGGAGAAGAAAATAATTATAATCCTTTTTCTGTTGGGACAAAAAAAATTAGGCTGCACGGTGGACAAGTGGTTTGCATACAGGCCTCACAGCCAGCAGAGCAGTTCAATTCCACCATCTCTGTGTGGAGTTTGCATGTTCTCCCTGTGTATGCGTGGGTTTTCTTTTTGGGTACTCCGGCTCCCTCCCACATTCCAAAAAGGTTAATTGGCGACTCCAAATTGTCCATAGGTATGAATGTGAGTGTGAATGGTTGTTTGTCTATATGTGCCCTGTGATTGGCTGGCCACCAGTCCAGGGCGTACTTCTCCGATCCTCGTGAGTATAAGCTGTAGAAAATGAATGAATGGATGTCTTGTGGGCACTAACTAGACCTGGGGCGATAATTAATAATTAATTAATTATTTAATCACACAGTTTTGCCTTCAGTAATACTGTCTCTTTGCCTTGGTGAGTGGAGGCAGTTCTGGTAGCATGCAGAGTGCATGAGTGCTGCAGAGTGTAATCTAATTGCAATATATATTTTTTATATATTTTCTTTGTACTTTTCTTAAAGGTAATGTTAAAGTTTTGTCTGGTTCTTGTACACCCACTCTCCTGTGACACCTCTATTGGTTACACTCATGTTCCCAAAACATAAATGTTATGTTCTGTTCTATAATCATCCATTTCCATCGACTCAGACTCAAACCATACACACTGAAATGATTGTACACGGTGGATACGTGATCACAGTCTGTTTAATAGATGACATGGCAGTTATACTTTTATTGCTCATGGCCACACGCAGCACTTGCAGCTATCATCAAAGACAGATCCAGAGCCACACTGCCTCACGTGGGTGATGCCACCTGCACACATGTAGAAGCTGGCCCTGTCGTCTGGATGGGGGTACAGGCCGTCGGGTTTGCCATTGCAAAAGCCGGATCCTGGGGCATGAGTGGTTGCCGTGGTGGTTGTGGTGGGACGGGAGGTGGTGCTAGCGCCTGGTTTGGGCGTCGTGGTCGGAGGAAGTGGGGGCAGCTCTGGATGGTCGTGCAAGAAGTATATATTCAGGTATTTGTTTTTGTATTCCATGTATGTGTTTACTAACATACTCTGGAAAAACGTACCAATATTGAGAAGTTTGCGAAGATGAGACAGAAGAGGATGTTTGCCCTCTCCACAGAACCGTCCAGCAAAGTCATCCAAGTCAAGGGCCCACACAAAAGCACCGCCATACTTCTGCTCCTTCAGGTAACGCACCTAGTGGGAACAAAACAATATTTTTTATGCAGTTCTGGATATCTTGAACGCATGCTTAACGTATACACTTAAAGGCAACCTACTTTGGTCTCATAGCTGTCCTTGGTGTCAAATCCTACCCACTCATTGTTTTTGGTGGCATAGGGAACCTTCTGGTCCTCGATCCACTGAAGGGTCGTTCCTTTCAAAAAGCCACAGATCTGAATGACAAAGTTAGGTTTTAGTGGTTTATATTTTTCAGTATTGTTGTATCACACGTGATATTTACTACCGTCTACAATACCTCATAGTAGGACCAGAATCCAGCTTCACGTGTGAATGGACCAGCTGCTGCAGGTCCACTAGCTGGAGCTCCGACTCCGGTGTTTGATGATGTCAGACGGAAGGTACGACCATAGGCAGCAAAACCCATCCTGAGCTTCTCCACTGGGGTGCCGTTGTCTCTCCAGTACTTCATAGCATAGTCCTGAAAAGGGGTTCATAATATTAGGAAGAGTTTTTTGAACAGGGTCACGTTCTTCTTACTTACAGTGTTGAAGTAGATGAGGTCACCAAAGTCCTGGGAGCCGCGGAACAGAGGACTGTTGTGTCCAGTGAACTGCTCCCATGTTCCGTGGAAGTCATAGGTCATCACATTGATGAAGTCCAGTTCCCTAAGTTCATTGAAAAACACAATGACATCATCTATATTTAGGGTATATATTCACGTTGAGAAGAAATCTAAGCATGCACATACTTGGCAATCTCAGCGATTTCATATCCAGCATCGATTGTTCCTTTCCCAGCAGACACTGCGGCGGTCAACATCAGTTGAGTGTTGCCAGTGGACTTGGCCTCAGCAATATAGGCTTGAACAAGTTCCTGTCGGAAGGAATATATATATGTAGTACAATTTAGGAATACTGCCGATGTATGACCAAGAGATATCTGTGCCTACCCTGCAGAGCAAAGTGAACCTCTGCTTGTCTATTGGGGGGCTTCCACGAGCTCCGGGGTACTCCCAGTCCAGATCCAGACCATCAAAACCATGGGTCCTCAGGAATTTGATAGTAGACTGGATAAACTTCTGCCGGTTAGCTGGAGTGGATACCATGATGGAGAACCTGTGGGACACACCAGTTTTTTCAGCCTCTAGGCATACAGTGGTGGAACTAGGCGGCCATGGCCACCATTGGTCACTCTCCGACCATGCCACTGGCCATCTAGATGTTTCAGGTATCAACTTCGTGCTATGTGAGTAATGGTCCCACCACCCTGAAAGTATATGGTCCTAACTCTAAACCAAGGAGTTTAGTTCTGTGCTTTATGTTTACTATTCTGACAGCAGGAATATGTGATATCTTGTCAGAATCAGAGCACAAGTGTTGATGTGTCTATGGATGAAGTGTGACTCACTGTTGAGAACCAAAATTCCATCCACCGACAGCCAGAAGAGTCTTCAGATGAGGGTTCCTGGAAATCAAAGTACAATAAATCATCACAATCACACTTTAAAACTCTAGGTATTGTTTAATTTTTTACATTTGGTTTCCAAGAAAGCATCAATCTGGCCACTTACTTAGTCTTCAGGTTGTTGAAGGACTTGTACAGAACGTCATCATTCCACTCATATGTAACCAGTTCGTTGTTACTGTTGATGATGGAGAAGGCGTAGATCAGAGTGGTGCACAGGAAGGGGTCCACATCTTGTGGCATGTATTTCCCCTCTCCAGGGCGATACTGGGACCAGTTTGTGAAGTAGCACACCATTTGGGTGGCCGATCCTGTGTCGGAGAAGATAAACAGCCATTTAGCCATGATGGTGCAAAACAAAAAGATGATTTGAAAATAACATAACTTACCCAGCTGGCATATCACCAGGCACAGGCCTAATAGAAGCAGAGAAAACAGGTAAAAAACACCAGAAAGGCACTACAACTATTACTACACTACAAGATGGCATTCTTGTAGTACCTGCAAGTATTGTCAGCCTGGTCATCTTGATCTCACTGCACAAATTCACTGGGTTACTGTCAAAGAAACACACAAATTATGCAACAGATATAAGAAGCAATAGTCACAAGCTGAAATCTGAAGTTTCCTTCAGAAACCCACCTTGGGACCAGAAGAAAGACCCAACCAGCAGCAGCACGGTTGGACCTTTTATACATTCCTTGGGGGAGGTTTGCCAGTCATTTATTAGTGTCAGGGTTGTAAAAGTCATTAATATTAAGACATGTTTTTTTTTGATAAGAAGACATTGCAAGTACACGTTGTCAATCATTTACCAGACCTTCACAGGTGCCTCTTGCAAATTAGGCCAGGACTGTATCATGTTGTTATATAATCAAGTGCCTTTCAATTGATCATAGTATGATTATGCAATCCTCAAGTGACACTTCAGCATTTTTGTACAATAACTTTGCTATTTCACACAGAAAAACAGAAACAAACTTTAATTGGACAACAAAACACATGATTGTCAATATTTACAATGCTGACACGTACATGTTGTACTTTTTTCTCATACAACAATAAGCAAAGTTAGACATTTTTTAAAACATAGTCATCCCTTGCTTCACTCTGTCGCAGGTTTCAAAGTTCATCCCTCCTTCATCGAGGTTGACTAGTTCCAGATGCAACCATGGTAAGCATAGAAAACTCATTTACAACCTTTGAATATGGTTTTTAATATTAGAGCCCTCCAGTCATGAAATAACACCCCTATAATCACCTTTACAAAGCTATTAATGCTATTACCCAATTGGACATTATAAGGGTCGCGGAGTCATCATGGGAGGGCGGGGGACAGGGGGAGGGTTGCCTTATAAGCAGGGATGACTGTACATTAACTTTAAAAAATTAATCCTCATTTCATGTTTGAATATGGCTTATTTGTAAATTTAAAAAATCATACTTTGGTTAATTTGATTTGTGCCTAAATTAAGTATTTTCAAACATTAAAAACAGAAATACAGTCAAAATATAACTCATACTAAACATTGTTTAATGCTTAGTAAATAATAATATTTACATCTAACCATTTACATCTTCCATTGTGTACTAAATGTACAATAACTCTCTGAACAACTGCCTTCTTCATATCAAACAAAATATCATATCACACAATTTTACATTCGAAAGGAATTAACTTCCAATGTGCAATGCAATAATCCCAACAGAAGCACATCAACAAGGGTGCACAAATAAATAACTTTATCGGTAACTGACCATTGACCATCACAATCTTCTACAGCTGATTGTTGTTTTCCATTCAGCATTTGGTAACCTGGAGATAAGTGTGGAGCTATCTGGGACTGTGGACCAGTGTGATTGAAAACACACCTTAAATGGCACTTGATGGTAAATGGCCATTCATGGTACATTAAAATCATCATTTAAAAGATGATTTAACAAATACACACAGTATAGTGACAAAAATGTTTGAGAATATATTTCAGTCGGCCAAATACCATGAGAAAACATGAGAAAATCAGCTGTTTGATCTAAAGAGTACTGAACGTCATGGGTGGAATATGGCTCCACTAGTCATAAATACTGTACAGTAATGCATTGTAAAAATTAACCTCACAGATCCAGTCATTGTTACACAGCTTGTCAGAAAAGTGAGTGTATCCCTCACATTTCTGCAAACATAAATGTAAAAAAACCTCAACACATGACCTTTAATGTCGTAATCCACTGGAAAGAAAAATGAGTACAAAGTTTTACGTGTGAATGGGGAGCATGTGTGTTCATATTGGTGTTATTGCTCCTACACTCACTCATACTGGTCACTGGAAGTTCAAAATGGCACCTCATTGAAGGATGTGGAGATTTATTGTGATTATTTATACATGGTTATTCACAGCAGACATCTTATTGAGTATAGAATGATTGTGATTATTTTTTCGTATATCAGTAAAATGAGGGATAAGAACATCCACCAGCAAACTATTAAGGATGGGTAATGTTTATATATAATATATACACCAATGCCAAAGCAGTTTGTATTACAAATGAACAGTATATGTTCATTCATTCATTCATTCATTCATTCATTCATTCATTCATTCATTCATTCATTCATTCATTCATTCATTCATTTTCTACCGCTTATCCTCACAAGGGTCGTGGGGATGCTGGAGCCTATCCCAGCTGTTTTCGGGCGAGAGGCGGGGTACACCCTGGACTGGTGGCCAGCCAATCACAGGGCACATATAGACAAACAACCATTCACACTCACATTCATACCTATGGACAATTTGGAGTCGCCAATTAAAAACTAAAAAATAAGTGACAAATGTATATTGTTATTAGGGATGACCGAATTATCGGCCAATATTGGTGTAGTGGCTGTTCCTTCTTCTTAGCCTTTTTTTGGTTCTTTGGATTGCATTGCTAGGTAGGTTAGGATTGATTTTAAGATTTTATTGTTTGTTTTTAAGGCATTGAATGGGCTGCCCCCCAAATACATCTCGGACCTCATCCAAATTTACTCTCCGGCGCGGTCTGAGGGCCAGCTCTAAATTGTGGTGCCCAAGACGAGATTTAAGACCAGGGGAGACCGAGCCTTTTCTGTGGTTGGCCCCAAACTATGGAACTCTCTCCCCTCCCAAGTAAAAAAGGCCCCCCAACATTGAAAGCTTTAAGTCTCGTCTTGAAAACCCACTTTTATTCTCTGACTTTTAACTCGGAGTGGGTCCTGTGTATGGTCTTGTGTTTTTTAGTTCTTTCTTTTTATTTTATTGGATTTTTTAATATACTGTTATTGCTTTGCTTCTTGTTTTTAATATTTTAATATCTATTTTACTATTTTATTTCTTAAATGATCTTTTAGTTTTGGATTATTACTTTTTATTTTGCTAGTCTGTGCAGCACTTTGGAAACTCTGTTTATAAAATGTGCTATATAAATGAAGTGGATTGGATTGGTAGTCAATGTGTGTGATCATTATTTTCAAGATTGAAGAAAGAGCCCAGAATGAAAGTAGTTATAAGCAGTTGTTGCACCCCGATAAAAAGTGATACCTAAGCCTGTGTGCCCAGGAAGAGAAAGCCAAGTCTGTGTGAAAGTGAGAGTCAGACTCGTGTGAGTGAGAACAATGCATCTATTCTCTGGTCTCCCAGTCATCTTCCTTGAGTCATATCTTAAGTGTTGCACAACTCTGATTGTGTTAGGTGCATGTGTGTGTGTGTGTGTGTGTCCTGAAGGCCCCTATGAGAAGTTATTAGACTGACAATGCACTGCGCTATTAGACTAGATCAAACATTGGTGTAAAAAAATTTGCAAATGATGCAAATTCTGTGTTATGCATCTTGCGGATTGTGATTGTTTTTGTCTTGAGACAAAATACTGTAGCTTTTACTCGGACATTTAGAGAATGATGACGAGGTAGTCGTTCAACAATTTCTTTATTGAAACAAACAACTACACCAAAACAACCATAGTCGTACTGTAGAAAAGTAGAAATTTCCTTAATTTCGGTGTACAGAAATGTCCATGTGGGTGGGGGGTTGGTGGGGGTTATGTCCAGTTTGGCCCCCAACCTAAAGTAGGCTTTGAGTTTTGTCCCCTGTGCGATTGAGTGCATTGAAAGAGATAAATTCAGTCAGTTTTAGGGTATTTGTTAAGAGTAAACCTTTGAATTTGACAACATTTCAGTTGTTTTATTCGCCTTTTTTATCCAGGAACATTCCTTCATTCCGCCATGTGACTGTCAAGGCCACACACAGCATTTACATTTGTCTGAAAAGACAGTGCCAATGCCACACTTCCTTTGAAAGGTTCTTCCTCCTGCACACATGAAGAAGCTGGTTTTATCATGTGGGTTGGCGTATGTTCCGTCAGGCTTGCCTTTACAGAAACCACGTCCTGGGATGGGAATTGTGGTTTTAGTGGATGGCGGGCTAGTTGTGCCAATGGGTTTGTTGGTTGTGGTTGAGGCTGTTGATGAAATGGTCGTAAAAGGTTTAGCGGTTGTGGACAGGGCGGGTTTTGTGGTTGTAACACTTGGTCTCCTTGTTGTGGTTGATGGCGTTGGAGGTATTTCTGGAAAAGTTAAGGGAAAAAAAGGTATTGCAATAGAATTCCACTCATAAAAGTTAGCTGCTAGCATGATGATTCCTGCTTTTGTAAATGAAGAGCTAAGAAATGTGTCCTGAAATCACAGATCAGTTCTTGATTTTTCGCACCAAAAAACATACCAACATCAATAAGTTTACGTAGATGTGCCAGCAAAGGATGGCTGCCCTGTCCACAGAACTCTCCTTTGAAATCATCCAGATCCAAAGCCCACACAAATGCACCACCATACTTCATATCCTTCATGTATTGAACCTTTGGATCGAGCAAGAAGCCAAGTCAACAAGTTTAACAAAGTTCTAGCTAGTGGAACCCTGAACCCTTAATCGTTGTGTCATGATGCTTCACCAACCTTTATCTCATAGCTTTCTCGGGTATCAAATCCCACCCACTCACTGTTCTTACTGGCATATGGAACCTTCTGCTCACCAATCCACTGAACGGTGGTCCCCTTGAGGAAGTTACAAATCTGAAAAAGCGTTCAGAGCAAACATTATGGATGGTCTGAAGAGTCACCAACTTGACTAGCGTTGGTATTGACCTCGTAGTAGGACCAGAATCCAGCTTCACGTGTGAATGGACCAGCCGATGCAGCACCACTAGCCGGAGCTCCGACTCCAGTGTTTGATGACGTCAGACGGAAAGTACGACCATAGGCAGCAAAACCCATCCTGAGCTTCTCGACTGGGGTGCCTTTATCCCTCCAGTACTTCATAGCATAGTCCTGACACAGAAAACGAGCAATGGAAGATCTGATAATGTGCTACGTCTATAACTGTACCATACTTGATTTATCCACAAATGGTTCCGTCTTCAAATACGGCCACGAAGAATCTTACCGTATTAAAGTAGATGAGGTCACCAGTATCATGTGAGCCTCTATACAGTGGACTGTTGTGTCCTGTGAATTGCTCCCAGGCTCCATGGAAGTCATATGTCATGACATTGATGAAGTCCAGATACCTGGAAGCACATGTTATAAACATGATTAACAGAAGAGTATACTGAGGATGACATTTCCAAAGAACAATTTGTTTTGTACTTAGCAATGGCAGAGATCTCGTAACCTGCATCAATGGTTCTCTTCCCTGCAGACACTGCAGCAGTCAGCATGAGTTGAGGCTTGCCGGTAGCCTTGGCCTCGGCCGCGAAGGCGTCAGCAAGTCCCTGTTAATGTACACGTGTGTCTTCACATTTATAGTGTCAGCGCTTAAAACTCTTGCTGGAAAGTTCAGGCAGCACCTTGCAGAGCAAAGTGAACCTCGTCTTGTCTGCTGGGGGACTTCCTCGAGATCCAGGGTACTCCCAGTCCAAATCCAGACCATCAAATCCATGAGCCCTCAGGAATTTGATGGTAGATTGAATGAATTTCTGGCGGTTGGTTGGAGTGGACACCATGATGGAAAACCTAAAGGATATAACAACAAAGCTGTCAGGTTTTTCTGTCGGCGTTGTGGATGAACTCCAAATTGCAGACGCCTTGTATGGTTAAAGAAGACAGTTTATTGAAGGGTAAGAAGGGAAAATCCACAGAGGCTTGATCAGGACGGCAGAGCAACGAGCATGGCAGCAGGCCGAAGATGTATCCCACTGCAAAGATGCACAAAAGGTGATCAAAAACAGGAATCTCTATCATATATGAAAACCTAAGTGAACAAGTGTTACCACTCGAAGGTTGTCAACAATCTGGTGAAGTCTCTCGCTCTCCGTGGGCTTTTAAGGGCTGCCGTCAAGGATGATGCGACAAAGCTTCCAAGGCATCAAGGATGATGCCTACCAAAGGGTGCTGTCATAAAGAAACAAAAGGCAGGGAAGAGGAAGGGGTCTGGAGGGGGGAGGGGGGATCCTGACAGTACCCCCCCCTCAACGGGCGCCACCTGGCGACCCACCAGGTCTGTCCGGATAGGAGCGATGGAAGTCACGGACAAGGCCAGGGTCTGAAATAGCAGAGCGGGGTACCCAGCAACGCTCTTCTGGGCCGTAACCCTCCCAATCTACCAGGTACTGGTACCCTCTCCCTCTCCGACGAACGTCCAGGATACGTCGGACGTTGAGGTCCGGATGGTCATCAATGACGCGAACAGGAGGAGGAGGTTCCGAAGGAGGAGACAGAGGACTGGTGGTAACAGGACGGATCTGGGAGACATGAAATACTGGGTGTACCCGTAGGGTGGGTGGTAACCTGAGCCTCACCGCTGAAGGATTGACAATCTTCTCAATGGCAAATGGACCCAGAAACCGGGGAGAGAGTTTGCGAGCATCAGTCTTGATGGGAATGTTTTTGGAAGAGAGCCAAACATTTTGCCCAGGAGAGTATTGTGGAGCTGGGATCCGCCGTCTGTCCGCCAGCCTCTTATTTTCTTCAGATGATCTCTGCATGGCCATGCAAGCTTCTTTCCAGACCCGCTTGGCACGTTCAAGATGGGCCTGCACTGACGGCACACAACTTTCAGACTCCTGGGCAGGGAACAGAGGTGGCTGATAGCCTAGTGCGGCCTCAAATGGAGACATACCCAGTGCAGAACTGGTCATAGAATTGTGTGCGTACTCAATCCAAATTAGGTGGGTTGCCCAGTTGGAAGAATTGTTCTCAGTAACACATCTGAGGGTTGATTCTAGATCCTGGTTGAGCCTCTCGCATTGCCCATTTGACTGGGGATGGTACCCTGACGTGAGGCTGGACGTAGCTCCGAGCTCTTTACAGAATTCCTTCCACACACGGGATATGAATTGGGGTCCTCGATCGGAGACAATGTCGGTGGGTATGCCATGAAGTCTGAAAACATGATCCATCAGGAGTTTTGCAGTTTCCAAGGCTGAGGGTAACTTCTCCAAGGACAGGAAATGCACGCACCTGGAAAAACGATCTACAATGGTCATGATGATGGTTTTGCCATTTGAGGGTGGAAGTCCACAGACAAAATCTACTGCAATATGCGACCAGGGGCGTCCAGGATGGGGTAGTGGTTGTAGTAACCCAGAGGGTGGTCGGTGGACAGATTTGTTTCTGGCGCACACTGCACAGGCTGACACAAAGCTCCTGACATCTTTGTCCAAGGTAGGCCACCAGAACTGTCTCTTGATAAAGGAGCTTGTACGATTTATTCCCGGGTGGCAGGCAATACGGGACTCATGGGCCCACTTCAACACTTGGGTACGGACAGCATCTGGAACAAATAGTCGGTTTGCAGGTCCTGTTCCAGGATCTGGTTCGTCAATTTGGGCCTGCCTGACCACAGATTCGATCTCCCACTCGATGGCCCCGATTATCTGTGAAGAAGGTAGAATGGTGTGTTCTGACCTCTCATCGGTGGTGCCCCCAAACTGACGAGAAAGGGCATCTGGTTTGATATTTCTGGAGCCTGGTCTGTAGGTAAGCTGGAACTGGAATCGAGAAAAAAACAAGGCCCATCTTGCTTGGCGGGAGTTCAACCTCTTAGCTGACTGGATGTAAGAGAGATTCTTGTGGTCTGTCCATACCAGAAATGGTTGGTCCGTCCCCTCCAGCAGGTGTCGCCACTCCTCCAGGGCCAGTTTGACTGCCAGCAACTCCTTGTCGCCCACATCATAATTCCTCTCCGCTGGGGAAAGGCGTTTGGAAAAAAAGGCGCATGGATGCAATTTTTGATCCTCAGCCCTTTGGGACAACACTGCTCCGACCCCCGTGTCCGAGGCATCCACCTCAACAATGTACTGCTTGGAAGGGTCAGGTTGGATCAGGATGGGGGCGGTGGTAAACAATCGCTTAAGTTCCTGGAACGCTTCTTCTGCTGGATGGTTCCAACAGAACCGAGTCTTAGTTGATGTTAGCGCAGATAGGGGCGCCGCGACACGGCTGAAATTGCGAATGAATCTGCGATAAAAGTTGGCAAACCCCAGAAAACGTTGTAACTCCTTTCTGGTCTGAGGTGTGGGCCACTCAGTTACTGCCTTTATCTTTTCCAAGTCTGCCCCGACACTGCCTTTTCCCAAAATGTAGCCCAGGAATGACACGGATTCAGTGTGGAAAAGACACTTCTCTGCTTTGACAAACAGTCGGTTCTCCAGTAAGCGCTGGAGGACCTGGCGAACATGGGAGATGTGCTCGTCAAGGTTCTTTGAGTAAATCAAAATGTCGTCAAGGTAAACAAACACAAATCTTCCTAGGAAGTCCCTCAATACATCATTTATCAGAGCTTGGAAAACGGCTGGGGCGTTGGACAGACCAAAGGGCATAACCAGATATTCGAAATGCCCCAAGGGGGTGTTGAAAGCTGTCTTCCACTCATCTCCGGCTTTTATGCGCACTAGATGGTAAGCATTGCGCAAGTCTAATTTGGTAAAGACTTCAGCTCCTTGTAAAGCATCAAAGGCAGATGTGAGCAGGGGCAAGGGGTATTTATTCTTGACTGTGATGTTGTTTAGGCCTCTGTAGTCTATGCAGGGTCTCAGAGTGCCATCTTTTTTGCCTACAAAGAAAAATCCAGCTCCCACTGGGGAAGAGGAGGGTTGAATTATCCCTGCAGCTAGGGATTCTCTTATGTACGTCTCCATAGCCTCACGTTCAGGACGTGAGATGTTATACAACTTTCCTACAGGGAGAGGGGCCCCCGGAAGGAGATCAATACAACAGTCATAGGGCCTATGTGGGGGAAGGGAAAGTGCCCTACTCTTGCTGAAAACTTCTCTTAATTCCATGTAATCTGGCGGGACCTGGGACAGATCTGGCGGTGCCTCGGGACTGGGGGTGTCCTTTGGGGGAGGAGGTACAGCTGACTTCAGACAATGAGAGAGGCACAAGTTGCTCCAGCTGAGTACCTCCCCTCCAGTCCAGTTGATTTGGGGGTTGTGCTGACTGAGCCATGGAAATCCCAGGATCACAGGATCCTCCGGAGTTTTCCATACAAAAAAGGATATTTCTTCCTGATGATTCCCAGAGAGCATGAGAGTAATGCTTTCAGTCTGGTGGGTGACAGTCGCCAGACGGCGACCATCCAGAGCCTTCGCGACAAAGCTAGCCTCTAGAGCTTTGAGTGGAACTCCAAGATCAGTTGCCAGATCGGCATCAATGAAATTGCCTTCTGCTCCAGAGTCCACCAGGGCTGACACGTGGAGGGACATATTACCAAACAGGAGTTGGGCAACCAGTGTCAGGCGTTTAATGGGAACCTTCCTTGAGCTTGCTTCCTTTGTTAAGGTTCCCACCTTCACATCTGGGTGTGAGGGTTCACGTTTAGGACAGTCTCGTCGAAAATGATTGGGACTGGAGCAGTACAAGCACTCCCCAGCCTGTAGTCTGCGGCTCCGTTCTTCAGGAGTTAGTCTTGCTCGTCCCAGCTGCATAGGCTCCTCTTGTGTGTGTTGTTGCAAGCTTGGCCTAAAGTTGGCAGGTTGACGGATCTCTGGAGCGGCCATAAACTGTGCTCCAGGACTGAGGGAAGGTCGTGAGGAAGGTCGTGAGGAAGGTCGTGACGCTCGTCTTCTGTTCCGTTCCCGGAGTCGATTGTCAATGCGAATGCTCATAGCAACAAGTGTCTTGAGGTTGTCGGGTTCATCTCTGGCTGCTAATTCATCCTGTAGGGTTTCGGTTAGCCCATTGATGTATGCCTGTTGGAGGGCCCTTTCATTCCATCCAGACTCTGCTGCTAATGTCCAAAAATCTACTGAGTAATCTGCCACGCTTCTGGATCCTTGGCGAAGAGTTAGAAGTCGGCCCTCCGTAGTGCCCAAAGATTCGGGATGGTGGAACACAGCCTTCATCTCTTGGGATAGCTCATCAAAAGAGTTTGGCGTGCCTTGGGACAAGAACAAGGCCTCTGCCCATGCCAATGCTCGCTCCCGTAACAAGCCCAAAACATAGTTGACCTTGCTTTGCTCATCAAAAAAGGTAGTGGGTCTCTGTTGAAACACAAGCTGGCATTGCATCAAAAATCCTTTACACTTATGGAACTCACCCGCAAATGGTTCTGGCTGGGTGGCACTCGATTCCCTTGATACACTCGATTCTCTTGATACTGACTGCTCAGGGGTTGATATGTCCACACCCTTGTCCGGCATAGAGCTGGTCTTGGTCTCGGTGAACTTGTGAGTCAAGTCCCTGAGTTGAACGAGAATGGCTTTGTTGGTCTCGGTTAGACCTTGAAGAATCTCTGAATGGTGTCCCAGGAGCACATTATGAGCGCCCAATACTTCTCGGGCGTCCGCGGAGTCCATGTTGTGTGACCAGATTGTTCTGTCAGGTTTTTCTGTCGGCGTTGTGGATGAACTCCAAATTGCAGACGCCTTGTATGGTTAAAGAAGACAGTTTATTGAAGGGTAAGAAGGGAAAATCCACAGAGGCTTGATCAGGACGGCAGAGCAACGAGCATGGCAGCAGGCCGAAGATGTATCCCACTGCAAAGATGCACAAAAGGTGATCAAAAACAGGAATCTCTATCATATATGAAAACCTAAGTGAACAAGTGTTACCACTCGAAGGTTGTCAACAATCTGGTGAAGTCTCTCGCTCTCCGTGGGCTTTTAAGGGCTGCCGTCAAGGATGATGCGACAAAGCTTCCAAGGCATCAAGGATGATGCCTACCAAAGGGTGCTGTCATAAAGAAACAAAAGGCAGGGAAGGGGAAGGGGTCTGGAGGGGGGAGGGGGGATCCTGACAAAAGCTATGAACGATTCCTACAACTTAGCATTGCAATAATGCATGTATCCATTTCCTGTGACTTTTTACCACCAAATGCAGTCATCGGAGTGTTTCAATTCATGCTCAGAAACTCACCGAGTTGAGCCAAAATTCCATCCACCAACAGCAAGTAAAGTCTTCAGACTTGGGTTCCTTGAAAACAAAGAAAGTGTGTCAGTTCTACGTCTGCAACTAACAATTCTTCTTCTTCATGTGAAGCTTAATTGGATGGAGCAATCACTTAGTGAAAAATGAATGGATGCACTTGAATATTTTTGTAAAGCAACATGTCAATATGCTAAAAAGTGAAAAAATGCATCGCAGCTTTTATTATTATCATTTTTTTTACCATTTTTACCAAATGTGTGAGATTTTTTAGCTATTTGTAAAATTTATTCCCATTATACTTTTTCTCCAAACTAGTTTACATTCATATTTTGACTTACATTTTTTTTCTTTACTATTTCAACTCTGTTACTAAAATGACATTACTTTATTCTTGCGAAATTGCAACCTTCTTGTTTTCTTTACTTAATATTTTAACTTTATTCTTGTACCATTACAGCTGATTTTTACATTTGTGTTGTTTATTATTAACTATTTCAAATTTCATCTTGTGCATTTGCTTCTCATAGTTGTGACTTTATTTACACCATATATACACTTTATTCTTGCAACATTATAACTTTTCAACTTAATTTTCCAAAAATTACAACTTCATTTGTTTTATTTCTTTATGACAAAAGAAACATCTTTTTCTTTAATATTTCAACTTTATGCTGCTAATATGACATTATTTTTCCTGATAATATTGTGATTATATTATAATATTATATTGTTATATGAACCTTAGTTATTACTTTTTCTCATTAGATTTAAATTTTTGACTTTTTTTAACTAAAATTGTTTAAATTATGATTAAATTATTATAAAATTATTATTATTAAATTATATACAATTTAAATTTTTACTAATTTTTATCTTTATTCCTGTAAAATTATTGCTGATTTTTCCATTTTTACTTTGAACATCACCGTCCAAAATGGACCTAATATGAAGCAAACACAAACAGTGGTTTGGTCTGCAACATATCAGAAAAGAGGCAAAAATGTCCAAAGTCAACACTGATGTGTAGGAATACTTAGTTTTGCCTAAAACACAAAGACAATAGGTCTGCTTTCATGGGTGACTTAGGGAATAAGAATATTAACATTTGAAGGTGAAATCAGAGGACCTTTAGCAGAAAGTTGAGTATTGAATATTGAGGTGTTCTCGGTCCATACTTGCGCTTCAGATCGTTGAAGCTCTTGTAAAGGGTCTCATCATTCCACTCATATGTGACCAGCTCATTTTTGTTGTTGATGATGGAAAAAGCATAAATCAGGTGTGTACATAGGAACGGATCCACGTTTTCTGGCATGTATTTGCCAGTACCTGGCCTGTACTGGGACCAGTTGGTGAAGTAACACACCATCTGGGTGGACGTTGCTGGTGATTGAGGAGAACACACTGTCAAAAATGCATTGTTAAAATCTCATTCTCTGGATTTGCAACATGAGGGAAGTAATAATTACCCAGCTGGCACATCAGCAGGCACAGTCCTGAAGGTAGAAGAAGACAAAACTTGACATTTACTGTACAAATGCAACGTTGTATTTTGTGAAGATCGCTTACCCGCTAGAACTGTCAACTTTGTCATCTTGAGCCAAAGCCTGTGAATTTACTGTTTGAGAGTAAAAAACATCAACATTATTTTATGTTGGAGAATGTTTGAGGAATTTCTCAAATGGATGGTGACACTGTGAACATGAAATATTCTTTCATGTTGCTACATGATGAATGAATAATGAATGAATTATTGCTTCTGCACTAAAAAAATAAATTGTACTGACTTCATTCTCGACACATACTTACATACCTCGGGACCTCAGAAGAACCCAACAAGTAGCTGCTGTACAGCATCTTATATAGTGTACAGTATATCACAGCAGTGCAAAGGAGCAGGTAGCAGTCATCTATCATACACAACTTGTTTCTGTTGGAAAGGATAAGATAACATGACACACACTGACAAGACATAATAAATGCTGCAAGATCATTGTGAGCATGCAGGATGTTTGCGATAAGACACTTATTTATCATGATAATGTCCATTTAGTCAAAGAAAATACTTTTTGTATGCTGTGTGTCAACTGGGTGGTCTTTTTAGTACACCTATACAGAGGAAATATGTAAAATAGCACTATTGCATTATTATTCATTCATTCGTTTTCTACTGCTAAAATGTCTTCTAATGTTCCAGTGGATCGCTGGTGTGCTTGAGCCTATCCCAGCTGTACTCGGGCGAGAGGCGGGGTACACCCTGGACTGGTCGCCAGCTAATCACAGGGCACATATAGACAAACAACCATTCACACTCACATTCATACTGGACATGGTTAAACTCTATATTTTATCAGTATCACTGCCCTGGGCTTTGACACAGTATCATTTGGGCCTTTTCTCGTATCATTCATGGGCGCTTTCTAGGGTACAGGGCCAATTAATACTGTAGTATGTGATAATTAAAAGAGTATCTTTTTATACAAGACTCACATTTTTATACTTTTACATGTATAAAACAATTCGACATGCATATAATTGGCGAATGAAAGGGATAAATGAACATTCATTCATTCATTCATTTTCTACCGCTTTTCCTCACGAGGGTCGCAGGGGGTGCTGGAGCCTATCCCAGCTGTCTTTGGGCGTGAGGTACACCCTGGACTGGTAGAGTGTAACCAATAGAGGTGTCACAGGAGAGTGGGTGTACAAGAACAAGACAAAACTTTAACATTACCTTTAAGAAAAGTACAAAGAAAATATATAAAAAATATATATTGCAATTAGATTACACTCTTCTGCACTCATGCACTCTGCATGCTAACAGAACCGCCTCCATCCACCAAGACAAAGAGACAGTATTACTGAAGGCAAAACTGTGTGATTAATTAATTAATTAATTATTAATTATCGCCCCAGGTCTAGTTAGTGCCCACAAGACATCCATTCATTCATTTTCTACCGCTTATACTCACGAGGATCGACGAGAGGCAAAGTACACCCTGGACTGGTGGCCAGCCAATCACAGGGCACATATAGACAAACAACCATTCACACTCACATTCATACCTATGGACAATTTGGAGTCACCAATTAACCTAGCATGTTTTTGGAATGTGGGAGGAAACCGGAGTACCCGGAGAAAACCCGCGCATGCACGGGGAGAACATGCAAACTCCACACAGAACTCCACACATGAAGTAGGCCTATGACCACAAAAAAACAAGAAACCTATTAATGGGGAGTTATTATAATCCAGCCTGGAGGTCACCTCCTGGTAGTGGCAGAAAAAATGCTGTTGTTGACACTTATCGTATTTGGGAACTAAAAAAAGATCTTGATCAAAGATGGGACCAAGGATCCAGTGCAAGACCATCAAGAACGGTTCTATCATTTGCAACCTTGTTAATGAGTTGTTGGGAACCAAGAACTGTGAGGCATGTCTGGAGTTTGGACAGCTGACTAGTTTTTTGTTTTTGAGTTTTTTGAGTTGTGTCGTCTGCATAGAAGTTAAAGGAGTGCTTTTTAATGACGTTGTCTGAGGACACATAAAAGCTCAACAGTGGCGTTCCGAGCTACGAGATGCTCCAGCTGACCGTCACATTTATAGCGTCTTTGTTACTAATGGCTACAAACTGCAGGCGATCTGACAAGATCTGACCAAAACCAGTTTAATGCAGTTCCTTTAATGCCAATTTCATGTTCTGATATATTAAAATTTGTTGACTAATTGTGTTTAATATAAGATGTAATAAAACCGGTACAGAATCAAGGCCTTTGTCTGAGGCAGTGAGGAGGTAGATATGTTATTTATTCTAAATTATTTAAATTATTTGTACAAATTACTGTTTACGCTGTACATTATTGTTCATATTTGATGATCTATTTATTCTCCACATTATTATTTATTATTTATTATTACACGGGAGCCAGGCAACGACATTTGGTTGGCAATTTCACTGCTGTGTTATTGTGCAATGACAATAAAGAAAGTCTATGTCTATGATTGGTTAGTAGGAAATCCTGTAACTGTTTGACAACGGCTTTCTCTACAATCTTGGACAAAAGTGGAAGTTTGGATATTGATCTGTAGTTAGCTCAGACATGTGGCTCAAAGTTACGTTTTTTTGTTTACAGAATGATTGTGGTGCGTAACCTGTCGCTAGTGACATTTTTATTGTGTTAACCAGTGGAAGATGGAAGTGGAATGATCTTATAAGTGAGTGGAATGTATTTTTCTCTTGAATTTTTGTGTTTTATGTGAAGTCAGCGCAAAGCGGCGGAAGGACAGGATAACTGTCCCGAGTGCAAAGGTCAAAGATACTCTGGTGCTTGGAGACGGAGCCACATCTAATATAAACATCAACAGAACAGTTACTTGCAGCTACCCAAGTCTCTGGCATCATAAAACCGCTACCTGAGGAAGTGGCAAAACACCAAGGATTGAAACAGCTGATTGTGAACGAAGGAGAAGAATATGTCAGGAAGGAACGGTCTGAAACCTTGAAAAGAGTCTTGAGGAAGCGACCAATGCATGCTCCCAAACACCGACAGGCGGATGAATAACTTCAAGTTGAACACATGGCTGTCTAATGCCTGTGGGTCCAGAAGGCTGCGTTTATTGACAAATTTAATCTCTCCTGGCAAAGAGAGTATCTGTTTAAAGGACAAGGCCAACACCTGAACAGAGGTGC
This sequence comes from Doryrhamphus excisus, assembly GCF_037039965.1. NCBI lineage: Eukaryota > Metazoa > Chordata > Actinopteri > Syngnathiformes > Syngnathidae > Doryrhamphus > Doryrhamphus excisus. The sequence continues at coordinate 7,872,203 of NC_136374.1, forward strand.
AGTGAGAACACTGGCAGATAACCTTCTTCACGCTCTGAGGCATCAGAATATGCCTGGACCAGATCCTGTCCTGCCACCGACAGAATAGGTGCCTCACCCTTTACTCAAGAACCCAGTCAAGGTTCCGGCCAACCGATCCATCACTTTTACCACAGGCCTGTGGCCCACCTAGTAGGCGTAGATGCAGCACACCCACCAGAGATGCTTCACTATCATTGTTGTCTCCACCATCACCCATGAGACTTCCTGACTGTCTTGAAGCTTGATGAAATCAGGGAATAAAATGCCCCCCCCTCCCTTGCTCCAGACATGGAAGATCAAGGATTCTATCCTCAGCCTGCTCCCCCAGCTCAGCACCCACCATCAGTGACCATAGCTGGTATTTCAAACCGTGTCAGTGCTGTTGTCTAGGACCCCAAAGTCCTCTGTGCTGCTAAACCCCATAGCAACCCGAGGCCCGTGGGGGGGGGCTGGTCTTATCTCAAACAATAACTACAGTAATCCTTGTTTAATTGGTCCCAGACCTGATTGTGAATTTCCATAAAAAAGGATTCCTTATTCATGAATGTATTACTTTTGGGGGGTTGATGGTGTGCTCTGGCATTGTCCTGGGGTTTCATCGGGGGTTTTTAGTGGGGGGTGGGGGTGTCCCCACTTTTCTTTTGTTTTTGTTTGTGTGTTTTTGTATCATTTTGGGTTTTGTGTGTGATTCTGTGATTGTATGTGTGGATGCAGAAAGAAAAATCCATAACTGAATTGGTTGCTCGGATGTGGAGAAGGGGTAGCATTAAATAAGCTTTGCTTCTTCCTGCTCCTTATCAGACATGTGTAGCAATGAAGTGTATATTGTAGATGTGTATACCTGGTCCCCAGGGGCACCCAGCAGGCAAGGATACAGTGAGAGCCTTCCCATTGGGCTGTCTAAACGAGCTGTAAAACAGCTGCAATTCACCCAGAATGCTGCTGCTCGAGTCCTGACTGGAACCAGGGAATAGGGTATTATTATTAGTCCAGTCTCTCCACTGGTTTCTTGTTGCTCAGAGAATTGAGTTTTAACTAGGTCTGCTTGTGTACAAGTCTTATCATGGTCTAGCACCAAGTACAGAGAACCTTCAGGGAATGGTTCCCTGCTGGTTCCCAGAGTCAGGACTAAACACAGTGAGGCTGTGTTTCAGTTTTATGTTGCTCATGTCTGGAACAATCTTCTAGAAGCTGTGAGCTTTGGGAACTTCTATTAATTACTGCCTTTATGTTTATGAAATTATTTCATGGAATGATTCTAATAAGCATCTAGTCGTTAATCTCAAGTAAAGATGTCCAAGTCAAGTTTTAAGTCACGACAAGACATTCAAGTCAAGTCGGAAGTCATAGGCTTGGTATTTTCAAGTCCTTGGTTAGTGTTTACTAAATAATATGCCATTTTAACAATGTCGTAATTTATTAAATTTGACAATTTTTAAAATAAAAGACTTAGTCACGTAAAAAAGTGGATTTAGTCAGTGCACATAATTTAAATATTAGTCAATGACAACCTTAAGCAACAACAACAGTTTTCTTTTGGTAAAGATGTAGTTTATTATCAAAGACTCATTTACATGTTTGCCTTGTGTTATGGAGTCAGTACTTCCGGTAGTGTGTGTGTGTGTGTGTGTTTGTGTATTGTTGCGTATCAAGGCCAGTTGCAGCACTTGCAGGAGTCCCAGAAAATGAGTCCCGGTTGGCATCGGTGCAAGTACGTGTTTCCAAGGTAGCACTGGAAGAATGTGGTCTTATCAGCTGTGTTCTCATACAGGCCGTCAGGACGCCCGTGGCAGAAGCTGGCCATGGGGTCCTTGGTGGTGGTGGGAGCTGGCGTGGTGGTGGGTTTAGGAGGGAACCCTGCACACATGCAAATACATTTAAGAATACTTTTTAGCATATTCACACTACACACTCATTTCTACTTTTACTTTACATTTACTACTTTTATTGCGGCTTCTTGGAACTTGAATAATGATAATAAAATAAAATATATACAATAATAATAAGGCATTATGGTAAGTGAGCAAGAGAGAGTATTCACCCATTGACAGCCTGAGGTGGTTGATGAGTGGATAAGATCCTAATGAGCAAAAGGATCCACTGAAGTCGTCCATGTCAAGAGTCCACACATGAGCACCTCCCAGGTTCATCCCAGTCAGCCACTGCACCTACAATACATGATACAACAATAACATGATTAGAATCACAACAATACATACATAGAGTTCAATAAAAGGGGAATGAATTAATAACTAAAAATTAAATTGTCAGAAGAATCAATCTACATACATATTAATCCATTAGAACAGTGATTCGCGGCCCCCTGGTGGTATTGCAGGTGGGCCATAAGAGGTCATTAAAAATATGATTTATTTTATGAAAAATATGAAATATTATGATTTTTAAAAAAAATATTTTTATTGTAAAATAGTTATTGCATGATTGAAAACAACATTTATAGGCCTGAGTAATAACCTATTGAGTGTTATTGACCTGTCACAATATTTTAGGAACCTTATACAGTTTATGATTGGAACATAGCTCTCTGGTCATCATGCTAGTTTTGAATGCAGTTATGACAAGTATGAGAATTAATTTTGTCTTGTGTGTACACCACAGCCTGCTATCCCGCTGCTTTCATTTTAATCCTGAATCTTTATAATAATAATAATAATAATAATAATAATAATAATAATAATAATAATAAGTTAAGTGCTCTGAGAATGTTAAATGTTAGAGGGCCAGCCTTAAAGGACCTCCCTTAAAGGGCCAGCCTTAAAGCTGCAGCCTTAGAAGGCCAGCCTTAGAAGGCCAGCCTTAAAGGGCCAGCCTTAAAGCTCCAGCCTTAAAGTGCCAGCCTTAAAGCTCCAGCCTTAAAGGGCCAGCCTTAAAGCTCCAGCCTTAAAGGGCCAGCCTTAAAGCTCCAGCCTTAGAAGGCCAGCCTTAAAGGGCCAGCCTTAAAGGGCCAGCCTTAAACGGCCAGCCTTAAACGGCCAGCCTTAAAGGGCCAGCCTTAAAGGGCCAGCCTTAGAGGGCCAGCCTTAGAGGGCCATCCTTAAAATGCCAGCCTTAAAATGCCAGCCTTAGAATAACGTTGTCAGAGGACCTTAATGATTGTATATGTTTTGCATTGATTGATATTAAAGTGAAACAGACTTGTAGCCCCAAATAAGTGGGAAGGCACCAGCTGTATAAGATGTTCTTACTTTAGATGAGAAGCTGCGATGGTCATCATAGCCCACCCAAGCACTGCCATAAGTGGCGTAAGGAACGCTCTGCTGCTCGATCCATTCAACAGAAGCACTGGTGAGGAAGCCACACACCTGCAAAAACAACAAACCCACACAACATCACTTTCATGCCCTGGTAAAGTCCTCACAACCACTATCAGTCCACCTCATAAAAGGCCCAGAACCCAGCAGTGCGAGTGTACGGCCCGGCGTCGGCTGGTCCGTCAGTTGGTGCTCCCAAGCCGTTAGCAGGCGTCGTAAGGCGGTTGGTTCTACCGTAGGTTGGAAAGCCCAGAAGCAGCTTCTCGGCTGGGGCGCCAAGCGCCAACCAGTGTGACACAGATGAGTTCTAAGATGGCAAAGAACACACATTTTCTCTTATGTTGTTCTACATACATATACTCTATGCTGCTTTTACACAATGACATGAACTTACAATCAACTTCTTGACATATAGTATACCTATGACTACTTACATACACCCAGTGGTATAAATTTAGGGCCAGCAGAACCTTCTCTGCAGGCCTACCAGAAACACTGACCTACATTTACAACTTCATCATCACTTTTCATCCATCCATCCATTTTCTATATCCTCATTAGGGTCATGGGGGTATGCTGGAGCCTATCCCAGCTGACTTTGGGCGAGAGTAAGGGTACACTCTGGACTGGTTTTGCCAAGGTCCACACTATGAAATGAATTATTCATTCATCATTCATTCTTGTTGTATTCCTGTCGAAATATGGCTTCAATTCATATAAGGACATTCACACAATAACAATAACATTGTTAGAATAATAAAGTGAGAAAAAACATTGTCAAAATAATAAAGTAAGAAATAAGAATATATTGTTAGAATAATAAAATCATGAATGAAAATAAGATTGCCACAGTAAGTAAGTTGTTGATGAATTTTAAATACTTGTTCAATACTTGACTAGTGTGATGAAGTAGTATCACAGTACTATCTGGATGAGCATCAGAACCTTCACCAATGTCGCTTAAAAATATTAACGTGTATTGTGCGATATTAAGATGGATTTGTGCGTTTCTTACAATGTTATGGTGAATGTGCGTTCCAGAGTCCATGGAACTGGGGTAGAGAGGACTGTTGTGTCCGGTAGCTGCCTCCCAGTGTCCGTGGAAGTCGTATGACATGACGTTGATGAAGTCAAAGTATCTGAGGGTGAAAGCAGAGAAATTCTATTCTGTGCTAATTGTTTATGATCTGAGGTTGTCTATTCTGTTGAGGTGACTCAGCATGCTAATCTATGCACGAAAAAAAGGTTGCCTGAAGCTTACGCTGCAATTTTGTTGACCTCGTAGGCTCGGTCAATGGTAGCTCTGATGGACGCCACATTGGCGGAAAGAAGGAGTTGAGGCTTCTTGGAGTCGCTGGCATCCGTCTCAAAAGCTGCAGACAACTCCTGCACAAATGTACATTTCATTTCATATTAAAATTTATAGTTAATTAATCTCTAATTAATCTCTAATTAAGTAATACAAAATTAATGTAATAATAAGAATACTAATAATACATACATATATGTGCATTTAATGCAACATTTCTATTAATAAATTTATGAAAACAAATGTACATTTACTTGTATATTAATTGTTATATGAATAATTATTAATAATCAATCATTATAATGTATAATTATCATTTAATAATTTATAATAATGAATACATTAAAGCAAAAATATATTTAATTGAATATTGAAATTAATAAATACTTTTTAATGTATACAGTAATATGTTAAAACAAATGTACATTTAATTTCATGATTAAGTGAATACCAATATGTATAAATATATTTGTAGTTAATACATACATTTAAATTGATAAAAAACTTAAAAAAAACTTAAAAATACAAAATATATGAAAACCAATATACATTTTATTTCATATTTAAATTAATAAATAATTTTTTATACATTTAAAATACCTAAAAAGTACATTTAAATCCTGATATATATTTTTAAAAATGTATAAATGTGTTAAAACAAATGTACATTTAATTTCATACTGAAGTAAATAAATACATACATTAAATCATTTGGTTTAATATCGGAATAATACATACATAAATTTAATATAGGAATAAATACCTACATTCAAACAAATGTGCATTAACTCAAACAAAAGCGCATTTAATTAAATTTTGGGATGAATGAATACGATGTGTACTTTTACATAATCAGAAGGATCATACAAAAACTATTTGTATTTGTATAAAAAGGCATTTTGTGTGTTTTTGAGACTTATGGTGTAACTGTGTTACTTAGCAAAGAACTACAGAGTCAACCGCTGATGACATCATAGATGCACTAACCATGTATAGCCAATATTTGCTAAATGGTGATAAAAGATGCTAACCTTAACCAGCAGAGTGAATCTCTCCCGGTCCTGCAGGGGGCTGCTGTTGTGGGCGGGATATTCCCAAGCCAGATTGAGTCCGTCAAAGTTCCGGGTTCTCAAGAAGCTGATAACCGACTTGATGAAGGTGGCGCGGCTCTCGGGCTTGGCGACCATCATGATGAATCTGGAGGGACGTTCAAGTACTTAGTTGAGTATTAGTACTAATTAATAGTAGTAGTTCAGGGACTGTTTAAGGACTTACGGGCTAATTCCATTTTTTGTTCCTCCAACGGACAGCAGAGTCTTCAGTGCAGGGTTGCTAACAACATGAACATCAATCAATATCAATATTACTATTACTAATTACTACTAATTGCGAGTAGTAACCTACGCCTTTTTCAAGTTGTTCAGTCTGATATACTGCTGCTCATCGTTCCATTCAATGGTGACGACTTGGTTGAAGTTGTTGATGGTGGCCAGGCTGTAGATGACGTGCGTGCATAGGAACGGGTCGATGTTGTCTGAGGTGAACTTGCCATTGGCGGCCCTGTACTGGGCCCAGTTGGTCATGTGACACACCAGTTTGCTGGAAGCGGCTAGAGAAAGAGCAGACATGTTTTTCTTTGGGCTAAGCACGAGACAGTAACAACGTAATTGTGACTCTAAGTGCTGTATCCTACATTGGCCACTAGATGTCAGTGTTTGGTAAGATTGGCACTAGCCTCATCACTAAGGCTCCCTCGGGAACATATTTATTGTGACACCGCATGAACGGGACAATAAGGAACTGTGTCTAATATGTCTTATTTATGTCTATTTTTCTCTTATACTATCGACTACATGGTTTAATACAAATGTAAAAGTGACTATAGGAGTGTTATTTCATGTCTTGAGGGCTCTAATACTGTTAAACACTCCATTTACCATCTACAGGTTTTGGATGCCATAACTACAAAAATATTCAAAGATTGCCCTCCTACCCGAGTTTGATCATGGAAAATAGTACTGTATAATAGTATAATAATCTAATACAAAACAAGTTTTTACTGCATGATGAACACCATGTTTGTCTCGCAGGAAATGAATGCAATGAGAGTAACAGGATGCAAACAGGAAGCAGTCATGAAAGCAACATCTTACCTATGCCCAGCATTAGAAGAACACCCAAACCTGTATGGATACATGACATATTTATTACTTTATACATTTCATGATGACGTTAACGATGTCAAATTCAAATATGCACTAGATCAGGGGTGGGCAAACTACCGCCGGGGGACCACATGCGACACACCAAGTGTTTGAATCCGGCCCGCCAGTTGCTTTTAACATACAAACTGGCAACATGACTTGCAACAACAAAACTGTAAAATTAAATGACATAGTTTGATGTGGTCTGATGTTTAAAGTGCTCCTGAAAAAAAAATGACATGAGAACATACAGCTGATAGTATAACAATTTTACAGATAAAATTGGACGAATAATTCAAGGAAAATTATAAGCAGTGTGTGTGTGTGTGCGTGTTAAATATATGTTTTGGCCCCCCGGACAATTTTATTAACTCAATGTGGCCCACGTGTCAAAATATTTTGCATTAAATAGTGATGACCTGGAATAAAAATAGATATTTACCTGTCAGCAGTTTGGCCATCGTGCTGTTTGAAAACAACCGGCTGGATCGATGAATCAACTGCAAAGATTGACAAGTACTTCAAACATGGATGACATTGACACCGGTGTGTGTGTGCTGTATGTGAAAAGATGATAATAGCATTGGTGTGCATGTGAGAAAAGATGATTGCATGAGAAAGAAAGAGATTTCTTTACCTTGTATTGAGAGGAGCGCAGGCACCAGTGCAGACGTTCAACACTTGGGCCTCATTTATATTTTTCTCTTGAATGGCAAAGTGCAGCTGATAAAGAAGGCGTGGGCGTCTTATGGATTTAATAAGAAAGGAACAATAGGCTATTGACAGAGCGGGTGTTATGTAAGCTATACAGCATATTCCATCATCATTTCTTCCTCTCTTGGCACTTTTATACTCATTACTTCATTTGTATATACTTTACTGTTTGGTGACATCCATCAATCAGGAAGTTATTATTACCATCAATAACAACACCACTAATGACAATACATTATTTTGTTTTGTTTACTGTTAAAAACGCTTCTGGTGCATGATACATGGTACAAAATACTACAATATTTGCTTTGATGCGTTCTTCAATTCTTCAAAAGTTACATCGTGACTTGTCATGGCATACTACTAAATGTGCCGCAAGGCTCAATATCATAATAAGACAATATGATAATAAATACAGTGGATCCTGGCTAGCATCATTTGCTTACTCAAACCAAAATAGATGCTACCTGAATACATTTTCCCCATAACAAATAATGTTAATCTAATTCATCCATTTCAGAAAGCCAAAAATGTGAAGAGAAAACATGTTTTACAATTTACATGCAAAAAACAACACCACCTTCCTGTTTTGCCATGAGTTATTTCTTGAATTCAATAGTGTTTTCCACCTCAATAACAAAATGGAGAAAAATAAGTTTCAGGTGCCAGCATTATCATTAAAAAAAGACTATTGAATTGAATTCAAGAAATAACTCATGGCAAAACAGGAAGGTGGTGTCCGTTACTTGTTGCCACATTGTGTGTTTGGGAATGTTGTCTTCAGTGAAGGTAAAATTCATCTTAAATGTTTGTTTATGGGCGGCACGGCAGTTGAGTGGTTAGCGCGCAGACCTCACCGCTAGGAGACCAGGGTTCAATTCCACCCTTGGCCATCTCTGTGTAGAGTTTGCATGTTCTCTCCGTGTATGCGTGGGTTTTCTCCGGGTACTCCGGTTTCCTCCCACATTCCAAAACATGCTAGGTTAATTGGCGACTCCAAATTGTCCATAGGTATGAATGTGAGTGTGAATGGTTGTTTGTCTATATGTGCCCTGTGATTGGCTGGCCACCAGTCCAGGGTGTACCCCGCCTCTCACCCAAAGACAGCTGGGATAGACTCCAGCGCCCCCCGCGACCCTCGTGAGGAAAAAGCGGTAGAAAATGAATGAATGAAAACAACACCACCTTCCTGTTTTGCCATGAGTTATTTCTTGAATTCAATAGTGTTTCCCACCTCAATAACAAAATGTAGAAAATTCTGTTTCAGGTCCCAGCATTATGATAAAAAAGACTATTGAATTTAATTCAATAAATAACTCATGGCAAAACAGGAAGGTGGTTACTCTCACATTGTGTGTTTGGGAATGTTGTCTTCAGTGAAGGTAAAATTCATCTTATGTTCGTTTATCCCTTTCATAAACCAATTATATGCATGTCAAATTGTTTTATGCATGTAAAAGTATAAAAATGTGAGTCTTGTATAAAAAGATACTCTTTATTATCAATTTTACCGATACATTGGTATATGAAAATGATTGCTCAACACTAGTTTTGTTTTTATTATGTGTCATTTTTGGGTGTCAACCACTGATGACATCACAGACGAGCTACACAGTTGACTTTCGGTTCGGTTGCTAATCTGACGTTTTGTGATGATTGTGTATTAGCGTTGTATGCTAACACATAAATGTACCTAAACGTCTTAACTGAGGTTCCACTGTATTAGCTGTAAGTTATAGGACTCTATTCATCTTGTCATTTAGTGAACATGGAAGCAACTACTTCCTCTCTTGTCAGTGATAAGATAGTATACAGATACAGTGTACTGGATAGCTGGACAGTATACAGTATATTTATGACTAGCGTTATCAAAATGCTGACACTTGTGACTCTCTTTGGCTCCATTTTGAAGCTGTGTTTCGAAGAAAAGCAGCAACTTGAGGTTTATCTGTTTAGCTGGACATGGAATTTGGCATTCATTCATTTTCTACCGCTTATACTCTCAAGGGTTGCGGGCGTGCTGGAACCTATCCCAGCTGTCTTCAGGCGAGAGGCGGGGGTCACAGTTGGACTGGTTGCCAGCCAATCACAGGGCACATATAGACAAACAACCATTCACACTCACATTCATACCTATGGACAATTCGGAGTCGCCAATTAACCTAGCATGTTTTTGGAATGTGGGAGGAAACCGGAGTACCCGGAGAAAACCCACGCATGCACGAGGAGAACATGCAAACTCCACACAGAGATGGCCGAGGGTGGAATCTAACTCGGGTCTCCTAGCTGTGTAGCCAACATGCTAACCACTCAGCCGGAATTTTGCCTGAAAACCCATATTATTATTATTATTTTTACATTGGTAGAATATATGTAGTAGAAAAAAAATGTAGTTTTACACACAGTACTTTTCTATGGTCGAATGTTTTCTGGGTTTGTGACTTTTTATTTCCATCTGTATTAGCACTTGTGTTGCAATATCGGTTGATATCGGTATCAGATTTGTCCCGATCATGAAAACCGATATTAAAAACATGCTGTATACAACACATATGTGTTCATTCCACTACAGGAGATATGTCATGTTACACGTATCGGTATTGGCTGATATCTGTATCAGAAATTCCGAGTTGAACAATATCGGTTTTCCACAAAAAAGCCAATCCCTAATTCCTTTCATGGATATGTGTATGCATTTGAAGTAGTTTTATGCATGTTAATCTATAATAGTAAACTATAAAAGTTTTGTGTTAACATTTATGGCTTTCTGGAAAAGATGAATAGGATTGGTTCAGGCTGGGCCTTCTGGAAATGATTAATGACATTAACCAAGGTTCCACTGTTTGTACAATAGGTAGAGTGCTGTGGTCAAATAAAGGATCTTTGATGGGCATTAAGGTACTAAAAAGGGTAAAGCTCTCCTGTGTGTAGAGTTCAAGAAACACCTTTATGATTGAAGTTAAACATGCTTATTACTAGTTTCAAATGTCAACTGTCTTCTTACATAATCTTCAGACGTTTCCTTTTCGTAATACAGTCTTAGGACTTTATTCCCATAATATTATAACTTTTTCCGCAACCTAATTTTCCAACAGTTACTTTATTTTGTTTTGTGTATTTGTCATAATATTACAACTATTTAAAAATACCGTCTGCTTCATATTTCAACTTTATGCTTATAAAAGTATTATCATATTATGACGCTAGCCTCGTAAAATTACAACTTTTTTCTCTTTAAAATACAACTTTTTTCTTCTTAAAATACAACTTTTTTTCTTATTAAAATACAACTTTTTTCTTCTTAAAATACTACTTTTTTCTTCTTAAAATACAACTTTTTTCTAGGAACATTTTGACTTTATTCTTTTTTTATTCGTTTTTTTTTCCAACTAGATGAAATTTTTACTCATTAACAGTATGGCTTCATTTCCATAATATTTTGACTTTATCTTTATTACCATCTTTAAAAAAATCATTTTTTTTTAAAAAAAAAAACATCTTTTTATTATTTAAACTTTATGCTACTAAAACGATGTTGTTTCCCCAGGACTTTAATCTCTTATAATTATGACTTTTTTTTGTGAAATTATGAGTTATTTTTTGTAATATTTTGGTTTTATTCTTGTAAAACTATTGCAGATTTTTCAATTTCTGCTGTTGGGTTTTTAGGTTTTCTTGTTAAAGTATAAATTTAGAATGTACTGTAAATCAATACAAAAAATAGCGATGCAAAGCAGATGGTCCCTGGGCCGCACTTTGGACACCACTGTTATAAAGGATCTTGAACTGGTGTGAACATAATGCTTGTGACAATATGACTTGATGACTTTATTACGTTAACCATCTGGCGAAGTCAGCCTGTGAAGCTTAAGCATATGTACTTATGGACAGGATATCTTATAATAAAGTAATACTAATATTAATAATGCAGGGAGAAGTCCTTCACTTTGTGAAGACATGTCATCCGGGTCTGGTGCATGTCTCACCCTGCATTGAATGAATGTGTACTGTGTACTTATGTGTACTGCGACTGACTCCACGTGGTAGAAAATGGATGGATGAATGGTAAACAATGAACTCAGAGATGCTTTTGTCTTTATTTTGGTTTTTCATGGTAACACGACCTTTTAATATGACATAATATTACCATGAAGAAAAATAAGTTTGTACATTGGATCTTATCCCAAAAAGAAAGGAAACATAATCTTTCTGTTGTCATAAATGTGACAAAGTATTACATAAGAGCTGATAGATGCTGACAGCATTACAATGACAAGGACAGACTGTTCTCATACTGTATCAGCAAAAACACTTCCATATTGTCACCGTGACTTTTCCAATCAGTCTGCTGGTTATTTCATAGTAGATCATGTGACAAGAGCAGCGATGTGCGGTGAAGTTCATGGCTGGTGAGGGACACACTTACATTAATACTTGCAATATTATACTGTATTATTGGCGGAAATGTCCAAATTCAGGGCGGCACGGCGGTCTGGTGGTTAGCGTACAGACCAGGGTTCAATTCCACCCTCGGCCATCTCTGTGTGGAGTTTGCATGTTCTCCCCGTGCATGCGTGGGTTTTTCTCCTGGTACTCCGGTTTCCTCCCACATTCCAAAAACATGCTAGGTTAATTGGCGACTCCAAATTGTCCATAGGTATGAATGTGAGTGTGAATGGTTGTTTGTCTATATGTGCCCTGTGATTGGCTGGCCACCAGTCCAGGGTGTACCCCCGCCTCTCGCCCGCAGACAGCTGGGATAGGCTCCAGCACCCCTGTGACCCCGTTTCGAAAACCGATATGTCGATATTATCCAACTCTCAATTTCCGATACTGATATGTGTAACATGACATATCTCCTGAATGAATATGTTTTTTTAATATCGGTTTTCATGATCGGGAATAAACAAAATCTGATACCGATATTACCTTTTTATACTACTATGGGGCCACCATGCCTCACCTAGCTCCCCTGACCACACGTCACTGGTCCCAGCTAAGGGTGATCGAAAATGTTGTCAATTCCACTGTGTTTGTCTTGGCACAAGTACAGTGGAACCTCGGTTAGTGTACGTCAGCATGGATAATGTCCAAAATTTACGGCAAGATTTTGTCTTGGTTTTCATAATTTTTTCCGAATAGCACACAAAATGGCTCATCTTATCGTGTTATTAATACACTGAGTGAGTCCAACCGAATGAACACTACTGAATTTAAAAAAACGAACTCATAGCAAAACAGGAAATTGCGGTCCAGTCTGGTACATGTTGATCTTGCTGCCACATCGCATCTTTGGCAACAATCAGGTTTTCAACACCAACTAAGGTTTCACTGTATTGGATATTGTTGATACACCACCATGGATGGAATGGATCAATCAGGAATGAAATATTTGGACACTTGTTACTAACAGGAAGTGTTCTTTGTGTGAGATAAGCCCTGAAATCAAGATCATTGCTAAACTTATATAATATCATAATTATGTTGATATTTACACCTGTCAGCTCTTTGCGCTTCAAATTTCACAGCCTCCTGCTGTCAGTTTTTAATAAATCCTGTTGGTTCATGGTTGAATACGACCTAAAATTAGTCAAAAATATGCATTTTTAGGCTAACTTTACATATTATTTGCCTAAATGAAGCATTTTCAAGCATAACAATGGCTTAAATAAAGTATCATACAAATATACACAGGCATTCAGAGGATGCATTCAAAGACAATGTGTTGGTATGTAATTTGACACTGGTAAGTAGGTGTCAGTAATGTTACATTGATGGGACAACAGCCACTGCAGGAAGTACTCTACAGAACAGAAAGTACAAAAAGAATAACAAGGAAGTCTCCCAATATTAACGTGTGAGTCAATATTCAAGTCTTGTTTTCTTTTGTTACATCTACAAATAAGAGTAATAAGGTAATAGGACTATAAAGGTCATTGTAGGGGTGTTGTTTCATGTCTAGAGGGCTCTGATAATATTAAAAACATTTTTAAACAGGTTCTCTATTTTTGAAATACTACTTCACTGAAATTCACTTATCACAGTCGAATGTGGACTAGTTATACGTGATAAACAAAGGATTACTGCACTTTTGCCCCAGCTTTTGTATGGTTGGCTTTACATGGAAAATGTTTGCTCCAATTTTTCCTCAGTTTAAGTAGACATTTGCACAAACTAGCCTGTTTACCCCGTACTCTATCATTCCACATAATCACATGGCACCCTGTGGCACCCCAACAGAGCACCCTGAGATAGTGATAGAAGTGAGTGATAGATATGTGAAAGTTATGGGGAAAGAATAGATATGCACTCCTGATCAAAAAAAAAATATTTTGCACTGTTGGATCTTACGGAGGTTCTAAGTAGGCGTGTCCTGATCCGATAATGATATCGAATATCGGTCCGATATCAGCCAAAAACCCCAATATCAGATTATATGATCCTCCATGAGCTGCACGATGGTTGAGTGGTTATCATGCAGGCCTCACAGCTTGAAGACCTGAGTTCAATTCCACCCTCGGCTATCTCTGTGTGGAGTTTTCTCCGGGTACTCCGGTTTCCTCATTCCAAAAACATGCTAGGTTAATTGGCGACTCCAAATTGTCCATAGGTATGAATGTGAGTGTGAATGGTTGTTTGTCTATATGTGCCCTGTGATTGGCTGGCCACCAGTCTAGGGTGTACCCCGCCTCTCGCCCGAAGACAGCTGGGATAGGCTCCAGCACCTCCACAACCCTCGTGAGGATAAGCGGTAGAAAATGAATGAATGAATGAATGAATGAACCTCCATCTAGAATCTCTGACATTGGCACTCCGATACAAGCAGTCCATTCCAGACTTGGTATCAGCAGTTCTATCCAGCAGCACCCCTTCTATTAAAGAACCCATGTGATCACAACAGCAGCGTGCTAACCTTTTAGCAAGGTGTTGGAGTGATGTCAACCGTGTGGCTGTGTTTTTCGATCCGAAACGTCTGAAAATGACGTTGCAGCTGAGTACAGAAGTTCATGAACATATCATGCATGAGTTTCCCGTGGTAACACGGAAACTAGGAAAGACGACCGCATCACCACAGCTTCCTGAAAAATCCATCACTGTTTGTGTGAAAGTGTGAGAAACTCCCTCAAGACAGCAAAACGTTTTTGACTGATATTTTGGAACAAATGATGATGAAAACCACTTTACATCATTTTGTGTATGTGAATGACAGATGAATATGGCATCTTGTTTTTACTTTTGTTTATTGTGATTTCCACTCAGTCGTCCAAATACTTGTACACTGTAAATACTGTAGATGAAAGTATAGCTGGTCACACCTCATGTCCCTCATAAAACATTCATTGACTCTTGCCTTGCCCATTAAAAAAATGACATTTGAGTTTGTCTAACACAAATATGAAAACTGTACCTCCTGCAGGGTTAAAATGTCCCCAGCTGCCAAATGCCAAACAGGCTGAACACAAAAGAACTTTTAATTCAGAAAAGAAAAAAAAGTCCAAAAGGCTGAACTCACAGTCCTGACAGAAAAACAAAAAGAAGCGAGCCAGTGAGGAAATGTATTGGATGACGACACGCCGTGGCCTGGTTCTGCACCATCATGCTGGTTCCTGCAAAGACATCACAGACCATTCATACATCAATAAATATAATACACAACATTCCATATGCTGCATATCGCTCAATAAGACATCAGTTGATGAAGAAGGACAAATTAAGAAACGAAAAACTTACCACTGCCACACATAATGGGAGGAGAACTTTTTTCACTAATTCATGTTCATGGCTGACTCCATGCTTTGTTAAGGTAATGGAATGGAATGTCATGTCTCATCAATGTAACATTACTTCACTCATTTAAAAATACCGTAACAGAGACTCACCTGAGTCGCGTGAGACTATAATCTCACGTGCAGGTCCGTCGCCGCCCTCACCCCAGGACCGCACTTCCACTACCACGTATCCGTTGTCTTTGGGCAGCGGTAGCTTCACTGACGTCTTGGCCTTGTCCACCACCTTCAGAACTGCCTGGCCTTCATGCTTGTACAGAACCTGCCATCATGAAAACAATCAATTGGAATTTATTTTTGTGTTCAATCAATGATGATGATGATGATGTTTGGTGGAGACGGGGATCTTGGTGACATCATAATGTGAACTAGATTAATTAATTTGCTCCCATCACAAACTTTCAGTCATACTGATGACTTTTCCCGTTTGCATACATTTTACATACTGTACATTCATCTCTAACCATTTGTAAGGGACCCCCTCTGTCATAACTTTGGGCCCCCTACCTAGGGGGCATGCCCCCCAGTTTGAAAACTACTGGTCTTAACAATGATGCCACAATATAAACAACACAGAAAAAAGATTGTCTTACATGAAAATATTCATTCATTCATTTTTTACCGCTTATCCTCACAAGGGTGGACCGATCGCCAGCCAATCACAGGGCACATATAGACAAACAACCATTCACACTCACATTCATACCTATGGACAATTTGGAGTCGCTAATTAACCTAGCATGTTTTTGGAATGTGGGAGGAAACCGGAGTACCCGGAGAAAACCCACGCATGCACGGGGAGAACATGCAAACTACACACAGAGATGGCCGAGGGTGGAATTGAACTCAGGTCTCCTAGCTGTGAGACCTGTGTGCTAACCACTTGCAGCCTACATGAAAAATATTTTTTTTTACAAATATAACACCATGAACTATTTACAATTGTCACATTTACAACTGAACTGTACGTGTACGCGCACATGCATTATAGTTGCCCTTCTATACATAACCTCCTTCATGCAACAAGCCTTTTCACTTCCTGGTTCTTTTAGTGTTCTTTTACAAGGCAAAGACTCTAATGAAATACACTTCTGCCACCTGGATGATGTTTTTTCAGCTTAAAACTGCACCAAACATGCTCTTTTTTTATTGTGTATTCTTTGTGCCTCAAACGCAAAAAACATAAAAGACATATAAATACGTCTTTGGTAGTGAATGAGTTAATCGGTTCCAGAATTGACTGTCATATGAACATTTCCGGAATGTACATGGAATATCTTCCTAGTTAGAACATAGAAACCTTCTAAATATGCTTTTAAACATCATTAGAGCCCTCTAGACATTAAATAACACCCCTATAGCCACCTTTAAACTCTAGCAAACATAATTAAAAGAGAAAATAAGACATATAAAACAATAAGACTCGTGCATGTTACTGTAAACATATTCTGGTGCGAGGCTTACAGGAAATGACGTCTGGGGTTCTGAGTTGAGTTTTAGCTTGCCGTGGGTTACAGCGGCGACAGTAGCCCTTGTTACGAATTATTCCGGTGATCAAGTCTGGTGCTTGTGTGTCCCACCCAGCATTCCAGTATTACGACATATCATTCACGTCTTTGAATGCGTTTTCTGAATGCCTTAAATTTTTATTTTATTTCAACTAGACCATTTTTAGGCTTGAAAATGTTTAATTTAGGCAAAAAATACATACAATTTATTTTAAAATATTCAACCACGAAACAACATGCTTTATTATATTATATAATTATAATTTTATTAATTATATTATTATTTATATTATATTATATATTATATTATATATATATATATATATATATTTTTTTTTTTTTTTTTTATGTGATAGAGTGAAGCCACTACAGTCTAAGTGTAAGGGGCTGAGGGATTACTATATTATTATTTATTTTATTAACAGGTTCATTGAGTAAGCACAAGAAACATGGTAACATGTTGCATTATCTTGACCTTGTGCAAGGTCACCTCAGCATGTCATTTTTTAACTGTCTAATGGTTATTGTATAATTTGAACTTTGCGTTTTGTTTGATATTCCTTTTCATGGCTCACTGAAATGAAATCTAAATGAGGGCAATCAATAACGATCAAAGTACCCAGATTTATTGTTACCATCAATGAGAGTCATTCATTAAAAATTGGTGTACATAATAAATACAAACACGTGCTCCAAAGCTCAAAGGTTTCTGGTGTCACGTTTCATGCAATATTTATTCAAGTAAAGACTCCAATGGATATTTTAACTTTGTAACAACACGATGAAAAAGGGTATAAATCCATATGTGCACGATAAGACTCACCTTGTAGCCCAGGATAGCAGACTCATTGTGGAAGGCCTTCACCTGGTCCCAGCTCACAGTCACCCACCCACCATCCGTCCTCCATGACACATTTCCAGGAGGGCGATTGGGAGCTGAAAAAAACATATATACAGTATATATTTATCATATATATGTATGTATATGACTTCCTTGAATAACATGAAATCATCAATAAATGTACTATGACTTACTGCTCAAATACTCTATTCCCTTAGCGATTTTTTGCAGAAAACTGATGTGCTGATAACTCTCAATGTCCGATACTGATATGTTTAACATGACATATCTGTTGTGGTGGAATGAACACGTGCATTTTTTTAATCGGTTTTCATGATCAAGAAAGAAAATCTGATACTGATAATTATAGGTTATCACATGGTTTGTCTGGTATCAGGCCAGGTATCATGCCCCCAAGTGTCAGTATCAGCCCGAGACCGGGGGCATGATACTGGGCCTGATACCAGACAAACCATGTGATGATCTTATTATCACATATTATTTAATCATGAGCTTATTATCACGTACTATTTAATCAAAAGACCATTTTGTTTCCAGGAAAAACAAAAAAAAAAAGCACAGACGGCAGCAAAACAAACGCTTTGTGTTCACGCTCGTGCGCTGTTCTCTGATTGGTTGTTTCACAGGCATGATACCAGAGCAGCGCGCTCTGAGTGGACAGCTACGGGGGCTGATACTGGACATGGTTAAGCTCTATATTTTATCAGTATCACTGCCCTGGGCTTTGACACAGTATCATTTCGTTCTTTTCCCGTATCATTCATGGGCGGTTTCTAGGGTACAGGGCCAATTAATACTGTAGTATGTGATAACCAATATCGCATTTTTATGCTGATATCAGGTCGATAATTATCAGACATCCCTACTTAGTATATTCATTCATTCATTTTCTATCGCTTATCCTCACGAAGGTTGCGGGGTTGCTGGAGCCTATCCCAGCTGTCTTCAGGTGAGAGGCGGGGTACACCCTGGACTGGTTGCCAGCCAATCACAGGGCTGGAAGAAAACTGCTGCGTATATGCTTACGTGGTTTCCTGGTGGTGACTGTGGAGCGGGGGGATGGCGGGCCCGTGCCGGCACTGTTATAAGCCACGACTGCAACATGGTATCGCGTGCTAGGACGAAGTCCAGACACCCGAGCTGTTGTTTCGAGTCCTGCTGTCCGCACTCGGTCTGCCGCCGCTTCCCGTTCATGCTGGCGCCAATATCGAATCTAAAAGAATCCAGGATGGACATACAAAGTCTAAGTCATCTTTCACTCTTGTGAAAAACAAACAATTGATGCGACTTATCTTTCAAATTTTTCATGTTTTGACATCACCTCGTATCCTCTGAGGATGCCGTTGGTATTAGGTTGCAGGACCGGCTCCCATGACACCTGGATATCGAAAGCTGTCAGTGCAGTCACATTGATGCTCAGAGGTCCAACTGTTGGTTCTGTGAAAGTTTGAAGAAAGAACGTTAAACACCAACATACATACCGTATTTTAATCATAAGAGAGGATAAGAGTGGCATCATTCAATTACAGTGGAACCTTGGTTAACGTCATGAATCCGTTCCAGAAGGTCCAACTCTAACCAAAACACACTCTAGCCAAATCAGTTTTTTTCCAGAATAAAATAATTCCCATTAAAAATAACATTTGAGAGACTTATTATGTAACTGTGTTGCAGTTAGCAAATAACTACAGTCGACCGCTGATGACATCATAGACAGGGAAACAGCACTGGTTAGCGTCATTAATCTGTTTCGGACAATACTCAAACCAAAATGGGCTCTAACCAAGCAAGTTTCCTCATATAAAATAATTTCAATCCAATTGATCTGTTTCAGACACCCAAAAATGCAAATTGTACTTAATGTTGATAAGGCCTTCCAGTACATTCTAGCAAGAATAGTGAAAAACGGATGATCTTTGAACTTTGCAATTACTTTTTTATGACTTTTTTTCTTGAATTCAATAGTGGTCACGCTCGTCAGAATGTTATTGTGCCTCACAACCTTCTTTGGACTCATAGCGGCTTATGTAGAGTTTTTTGCACTCAATGTGTCACGATCCGCAAGCTCGCCTGTGTGACAGTTTAGTTGGTTTATATTTCTATGCCTTGGTTCCTGTTTCATGCTCTTGTTTTGGTAGCGTTTCCTGTTTTGTCTGCCTGCTTTGATTTTCCCTTATCACTCGCACCTGTTGCTAATTGTGTTGCCCTCCTATTTAGTTCAGGTGCGTGCTCCCTAGTTTGTTGCTGCATTGTTTGTTGTAGCTCCCCACGCTACTCCAACCGTCTTCGCTTGTATCCTGCTGCTGTATATCATATCAGTATATATTAAATAGACTTTTGATCTGCACTTGGATCTCCTGCTCTCTGCAGCTTGGGGTCGTGTCGCAATGCCGAAGCCAAGACGTGACACAATGAAAAACTGCACAGACAGGCCTAATCAATGCAGAGGGTCCATTGATTGGTCGCTTGATTCAGGAGGCCCTACATGTACCTTACAGGCTGCTGAAGCAAAGTGTGAACTCAGTATCGCAGACACATAATCCAAGATGGCTGAGTTAAAAAAAAATTGTGTTATGAGCACCATATTGCATGCTAACCTGGTGAGCGAATGCAAACCAAGGCAAAATTTTAGCAAAATTTTGGCTGTTAACTGGGGTGAATGTTAACCAAGGTACAACTGCAGTAGCAAGATAATATAAAACTAATGAGGACATTGTGTGACAAAAATACATGAAGAACACAGTTGGACTGATTCAGTGTAATAGTCTACATATGTTTGGAGGATTGGAGATCAACTGACCTTCCTCAGCAGAGTGGACAACAGCAATCTGGCTGAATGGACCTTCTCCCCTGCGGTTGTAAGCTTTAATCTTCACCTCAAAGGGCGTGTACGGCATCAGGGAGTCGTTGGAGTACACATATCGGGATGACTCCACCAAGGGAATGCGTACCGCTGTCCATGACGACGTGTCTTTCTTCTTGAACTCCAGGGTGTAGCCAAAACCATCACCATTCTGGTATTCTCTGGCCATGGGCTGAAATGTTGGGCAGTAGATGTTAGTGTGTGGATGAATGCTAAACACATATTAGTCAACTTTTAAGAAACTGTCATATAGAATCGGGCTGTGTAGGGAACAGACTCGAGAGAGCAGATCTTCCTTAGACAGTAAAGTTGTTAAACCAATCCAATCCAGCGTTAATGTTCAGCTCATCATTTTCCATCAAAATCATTTTCCATGACTGTAACAGAGTGACATGGTTCAGGTGGTAGATTGGTCGCCTCCCACCCCGATGGCTGCTGGTTTGAGCCTCGGTTCTTATGTAATCGTTCAACAATTATTACGTTTTTTTTGTCCACTAACTCAGGACATATAGGACTGTTAAAAAAAAATAATCGTCTGCTACTTACCGTCCACGTAATTATGAGCTCATTTCCATCTCCTCCTCCTCCTCCGAGTCCACTTGGAGCCACTGAAGGAGCTGAGGACCAAGTGTATAAAAACATCATGTAAAACATACTGTATATAGTTATACAGTAAACCTCGGATATATCGGAAATTCGCTCACAACGGACAGATAAAAAAGAACTGTAATGCATTTCCAATAAAAATTCATTGCATATATCGGATTTTTTATAACGGATTTCGCCTATTTCGGACAAAATCTCCAGTCCCGTACCAATGCATTTCTATTAAATTTCCCTCGCATATATCGGATGGCCGCATCGTGGCGCTCCGATTCGCCGAATCATGACAGGCCGCTATACGACGTCATTTGCAGCGTTGCCTGCGTGATTTATATTCACGTTTATTATTCAGATTTAGGACAAATATAAAAGTGAGTGACGTCAATAATACTAGCACAGCAGTGAATGAGATCTTAACCTCACTATTGGAAATAACGTAGGCCTGACGGGCGTAACAGGGCCTAGCTTAATTAACAATTTGTTATGCTCAGAGTCCAATAAAGTTAAATTCTCATTACCTTACGTCTCTTTTCATTGCCCAGTCCAGGTACAATGGAAACATAGTCAAGTGCCTTTTTATAACGGATAAAATCCGATTTATGCATATACCGGATATAAATCCGATATATGCGTAAAACGGACATTTTCCGGTATACGCATATAACGGATTTCGCTTATATCGGACAAAACCAGTGGGAACAATTGAATCCGATATATCCGAGGTTTACTGTAAAACATAATTACTGTTTCGCCACCATCATTGTTGTTTTGTGGTTGAATATTGCCACTTATTAGTAAAGCAAATTGTAGATGTTATTTTGCCTAAACCGGCACGGCGGGCGAGTGGTTAGCGCGCAGCTAGGAGACCAGGGTTCAATTCCACCCTCGGCCATCTCTGTGTGGAGTTTGCATGTTCTCCCCGTGCATGCATGGGGTTTTCTCCGGGTACTCCGGTTTCCTCCAACATTCCAAAAACATGCTAGGTTAATTGGCGACTCCAAATTGTCCATAGGTATGAATGTGAGTGTGAATGGTTGTTTGTCTATATGTTAGTATAGACGTACTACAACAATTTGGAGTCATTGGGCTCTAATTTGGTATACCAGGCGCAGCGGCAATGGGGTGTCCAGCAGTCCAGCGCAGCTCGGCGCACCAACGCCTCCTCCCCTCCCAAAAATACCTTTTTTTAAATTAATAGTAGAACGTATTCCATGACGAAACAGTAATAATTTATTCATTTCTTTTGGAAAAATGTGAACTGCAAAGTGGCAAGGGACAACCATAGATGCAATATTAAAGCCACCTTTCAATGATATTGATTATGAGGTTCACAGTCGGTGTATCATTGCAAGTGTAATATTAAATCTTACACTTAGATTTCCATTATTTACAAAGGGACAGTATGTAGTAAAATGAACATGTGTGTGTGTCCTTACGTGATTGTTGTGTGCGGATGGTTTGTGACGGCATGCTTGGCTCTCCACTGCCCAGGATGTTGCTGGCGATGACCTGGAATTGATAATCCATCCAAGGTAATAAGCCCATCACGACAGCAGACTCCGCATTTCCCTCTATATTCACCGGCTCTGCATTCAAATCATAATAATGCATAAAATACTCAGGACCCACATCAATACCAAAATCACATCACTGAGTGAGATGACTTCACTCACCGGTCCTCATCTGCTTCCACTGGGATGACAGAGACGATCGGCCCAAAATCACATAATTGCCAATGGGACTGTGGTTGTCATAACCACGACTCCATTTCAGTTCCACTGAGGTCTCTGCAACATTCCTTACCAGTAAACCTCCAGGAGGTCCTGGGGGACCTGGGGGCCACAACAGGAAATACTGTATACTTCAAGGTCCACAAGGTAACACAGTCTATATATGTATATATATCTAATCTCATCAAAGTTTTGGAACCACTGCTGTAACCCAATCCATTTTTCCCATAAATCAGTTCCAGAAAGCCAAAAAACATGTTTGTATCGTTTTACAATGAATTAATTTTACACAAAACAACTCTAAATGCACATAAATAATGAATGAACGGGACAAATGAACATTTAATGTTTAATGCAAAGGAAAGCCAATATAGAGCTTCTCTACTTATTAATAACATATGCTAGGAGAATTTTCTTGATTTTGACTTTTGTCCATTTAAGTGGTTGTGAATTTTGGTAAAATTGTTTTAGATGTTGATTGCACCACGCAGATGTTTAGTACAGCATGGGTATAGTGACAATGATTGTCCATTACTATTAATATAGAAGAATATGAACATAAACAGAGCCTTGTCATGGACTTTGGACACATTTTGAATATACTGTATTTTTTCTGCATATGTGTATCTTTAGGCTTAATGTATTACGTACATGGCTCCACCAACAGTGACTTAATGCCTGCTGATTTGATTGGCAGTGAAGATACAGTCCCTCTTCTATCACAGAAGAAGGGACTAAAACCTTTTAAATACGCTTTTAACATTATTAGAGCCCTCTAGCCATGAAATAACAGCCCTACAGTCACCTTTACACTTTAATTACTCAAAATATTAGACATAATAAGAGAACATAAGACATTAAAAGCTTGTGTGTGTTGCTGTAAATGTGTTCTGGTGTTAGGGGAGCTGAGTGGGGTCTGAACAGGAAGTGATGTTGAGTTGGCATGGTTTACAGACCCCAATTAATTATTGGGTATTATTGGGCCTGTTGTGAGATCATTCAAACCTACAATAAAAGCCTGCTTTTCAGGCGATAGTCTGGTGCTTCTATGTCTTAACCACCATTACGATAACATTATTGACACCTAGTGATCAGTGTCAAGTACTACATATCATCACAATGTCTTTGAATGCATCTTCTGAATGCCTTATTTGTATGTTACTTCATTTTCCCATTTTTATGCTTGAAAACGCTTCATTTAAACAATATGTCAAATTTGCTGACTACTAGTAATAGGCCACATTCAAGATATTTCTGAAAAAACGTGATTGAGTGAAGTCATAAAATTTGAAGCGTGGAGTAGCGAGGGATTACTGTACTTCACATGTATTATCACACCAGCTCAAATGTGTGCTGAGTGTTCTCATCTTGACTGTAAACAAATAGCTGGACAATGGAAATTTAACCACTCAATGGACTCTTTTTTTTGTCATTAATCATCAATTTTCTTTAAGAACAATATTGTCCATTTCGAAATGTGTGTCCAAACTTACCTCGTACTACGAGTTTGGCTACAGCTGAAGCACCATCCACCACAGTCTGAGCGCTACAGGTGTAAGTACCTGCCTGACTCAGCTGAGCATTCACAATAAACAGATCTCCAATGTTTTCTTTCTACAATGCAAATAAATCAAAACAGGGAACAAAGACATTTCATAAGTCAAACAAGATTCATACTATCAACAAAATGTATATACATGATCGACAATCATCAATCATCCATCCATCCATTTTCTTCTGCTTGTCCAAGTCACGGCACCAGGAGTCTCTTCCAGCTCTACCGTGGGGACACCTAGGCGTTCCAAGGCCTGCTGTGAGACCTGTGTCCTCAGTCTGCCTCTAAGCTGGGCATGCCTGGAAGACCTCACTAAGGAGGCATCCAGGACGCATGCCCGAGCCACCTCAGCATGGATCCTCTCCACTCAAAGTGGCAGCAGCTCTACTCTGAGCTCTTCCTCTTGGGTGACAGAGCATTGGACATTGACTCAGAGTGGGCAATGTTCTGCACCATGGTGGAGGAGACCAATTGGAACTGTGGCCAAAAGGTGGTCGGTGGCTGTTAAGGCAGTAATCTCAGATCCCGTTGGTGGACATCAGTGGTAAGGGACGCGGTCAAGCTGAAGAATGAGTTCTATCATGTCAAAAACTCCAAAACAAAGACGTGGGAGGAGTTCCATGGAGAATGACTTGAAGAGATTCTGGACCACCATCTGCAGTCTAAGGAAGTGGAAGTCAGCACCGTGTGTGGTGCGGATGGTGTGCTGCTGACCTTAACTCGAGATGGTGGTCAAAAGGGAAAAGAATACCTCCTTAATTCCATGTACACATCTTCCAATGAGGGAAAAGTACCTAGATATTCTTCAGTGGGATCTCCTATGAATAAAGCTCCTCAGTGGCACGGACCCCAGTAGGGATCCATCCAGAGTTCCTCAAAGCTCTGGAGGCTGTGAGACCATCTTGCTTGACACAACTTTGCAACAATTCATGGACATTGGGGTCGGTGCCCCTGGTTGGCAGACCAAGGTGGTGGTTCCCCCTTCAAACTATTGTATCGTCAGATTTCTTGGTAAGGTCTAATTGGGGGTACTGGAGTGGAGGGTCAAATAATTGAACCTCAGATTCAGGAGGGACAGTATGGTTTTCATCCTGGTCGAGGAACTGTGGACCAGCTCTATACTCTTGGGTCCTTGAAGGTGCATGGTAATTTGTCCTACCGACTGATCTACATGTTTTGTAGATGTGGTGAAGTCATTTTACGAAGAATCCACTGGGAGGTACTCCGGGACCACCTGATTCGGGTGGGTTGCTCCCTGTATGACCGGTGCCAGAGCTTTGTCCGCATAGACTACAGGGGCCTTAAAGACAAATACCTGTTTCCCATTCAAGGATTCTACTTTTCTTCACTCAGCTACCATCTTTACTAAACTAAACCACCTGGTTTGCATTCAGAGGGGAGAAGACTGGAGACAACCCTAGGCCCCTACGCCTCTGTCATCCAAAACGCACCATAGTCAAGCCTGATGCCTTATCTAGAATCTGCGGACCAGAGGTTGACGATCCATTTCCAGAACATAGAACCTCTGAGTAACGGGAGGTGGACAGGAGGGTTGCCAGAGCCCTCAGAGATGCCCATGTGCCAGGGGGTTGATATGACGTACTGATGTACTATGTACTCCAGTGGGGACACTCCTCCAGAAGTTCCGGTGGCAATCCATGAACGAGGACATCAGAGAGTTTGTCTCCACCTGTCTACGCCCAAAACAAGCCCTCTTATTGTCCTCCTTCTGATTTAGTCCAACCAAGTCCAGGGTGTACCCCGTCCCTCCCACCGAAAGTCAACTGGGATAGGCTTCAGCTACCCGTGACCGTAACGCAGACACGCGTTATAGAAAATGTGTGAATGGATGGATGTTTTAAGAGTGTACTAAGTGCACAGTGAACATTATGATTGATGGGGTAAAAAAAAATCAGTCATGCACTCACGCCCTCCACTCGATGGTAGGGCCCAGTCGAGTCCTCCAGGTCCAACAAAGCCCCATTGAGGGCCCAGGTGAAGGTCAGATCCATGGTAGGATCATGGGAGGCGTGACACTGTAGCGTTACATTCTCGCCCTGATTGATGTCGGCGTTGGAGGGAGCCAGTGTGATTTTGGTGGCGTCTGTTTTGGCAACATCATGAGTAATGTTAACTTTTATTGTGAAAGTGTACAATTTTAAACATTTCACACTAAAAACAGACGTAAGCAATGCTAAACTCTTATATATTAGGGAAGATGGTTTAATGAAACAGAGTAAAATCAGCTGAGTGACTACATATGTAAAAAAGTAACTGCCTATTTTAAAATACTTATAATTTAAAAAAAATAATAATTTATTAATTTATTCATACAGTTACACTATATTTTTTGAATTTTTTGTGAATGTTCCATGATGTATTGGAATTAAATCTATGGCATATTTAAATCTATGAACCCATCCCACAAGAGTTCATGAAATCAGTTAATGCGGCCCCCAGGCATCTTGAGAAACCATATAAAATTTTAAATAACACTCAATGCAATACAATTTCTTCTCAAGATCATTTCTCATAAGAATTATACTTCCGAAATTTAAGTTCTTAAAAATAGGGAATTACTTTTCAATCACCCTGAATATACGGTGTAAATATATTTTTCTGCAGTGTGTGTACATACTATACCTCTGACAGACAGGTGTCCTGTGCTGTTTGCTTTGCCCAGGTAGTTCTCAGCAAAGCAAGTGTATTTGCCTTCATCTGCCCTGCTGATATTGGTGATCCACAAGATCCCGTCTGGAGTCACGGTCACCCTGTGCAAACACAAGGTGGCAGCCGTGGACAATATATCAATACATCACAATTTATAATAATCAAAAACATAACATTTCTGGGGTATTTGATGTCATATATTTATTCTCCACATTATTATTTATTATTTATTGGCAATTACACTGCTGTGTTATTGTGCAATGACAATAAAGAAAGTCTATCTATCTAGCTATCTAAAATGGTGCTTTGGTAATTTCTAAGCATAGTGGTCCTCAACTGGTTTGGTTTTCCAAAATGTGGAAGTGTCAACTCAAATAATATTACATATTTAATGAAAATACATTATACTGCAGCTGGACTTTGGGGTATTGCAAAATATAGTAATCCCTTGTCATAGTTACTTGGTTCCAGACCGGACTGTGATAAGCGAATTTCGTCAAAGTAGGATTCCTTGCATAAAATATTTTGTTTATTTTTATTTATTTTTGTGGCTTGGTTAATATACAAGTCCGTTGTGTAAATGGAACACTGTTGACTTTTTTTTTTTTGTGAGGGCTTTAGGGTCAATATAGATATTTCCCATGAGGTCTGTTGTTAGCTAGCTCATATTAACTTGTTTTCTCTCATTATAATGCACAGAAAAGGGAAAAAAATATGTGTTCATGTTTCACATAAGCATTGTGAATGATGGGCAAAATTCCCCCAAAAGTGCAGTTCGCCTTTACATAAATGCCATATTCAGCCATGAAACAGCAGATTTATTAAATAGTATCCTTTTGAAAAACAGTCATAGAAAGAAGCAGAGAAATTTGAACTGCAAAGTGGCAATGGACGACTGTAACGCTGAGTCGGCAGAAAAAAACAATACTGATATGAACTGATATATCATTTTCATGCCAGACTCAGCTGATATTATTGGACATCCCGAGTTACATGGGTGTTGGAAGGCTGGTTCTGGTCCACCTGAGGTCAAGGGGACCCTGACTAGCCCGGTAAGAATGCACTGTAGATAGGTTCCTTTTTTTGTTTTGTTACTATGATCTCTGTTTAATGTGAAGAAGATGTCTGCTAAAAACCTGCTACTGTTGGTGAGCAACTCGGTCCCACGACTCCAGAACAGGCTTGGCTTTGGGGCAGCTCGAGGGCGACACTCGATCATCACTTGTCCCCCTCTGGCTGCGGGGATCAGCTTCCGCACGGGGTTCAACCGAAAGTCTGGAGCCTGAACTGGAGTAAAGGAGTAAAATTAAGTTAGCCTAATCGAAGAGTGTCTTCTAATTAACTTTATTCTACCTTGGACTCGTAGCTCAGCAGTAGAGTAGATGGTTCCATGCTTGTTCTCGGCCACACATTGGTACATCCCAGAATCTTCCAAGGCGAGGTTGCTAATCTTGAGACGAGCTCCATTCACCTGTACTCTGTCCTGATAAAAGAAGGTCAGAAAGACTATTGAATTTAACATTATTAAAGCCCTCTAGACTTTAAATAACACCCCTATATTTACCTTTGCACTGCTATTACCGATATATTCAACTTTTATTCATTAATTTTCTACCGCTTTTCCTCACGAGGGTCGCGGGGGTGCTGGAGCCTATCCCAGCTGTCTTTTGGGCGAGAGGCGGGGTACACCCTGGACTGGTCGCCAGCCAATCACAGGGCACATATAGACAAACAACCATTCACACTCACATTCATACCTATGGACAATTTGGAGTCGCCAATTAACCTAGCATGTTTTTGGAGCACTCGGAGAAAACCCACGCATGCAAACTTCACACAGAGATGGCCGAGGGTGGAACTGAACCCTGGTCTCCTAGATGTGAGGTCTGCGCGCTAACCACTCGACCGCCGTGCCGCCGATAATCAACATAATAAGAGAAAATAAGACATTTAAGACACACCTGTGTGGCGAGAGGTTGTCCATTACGTAGCCAACGAATGGAAGGTCGTGGTTTACCAGCAGCCACACAGCTCCAGTGAAGCTCTGAACTGATCTCCACTTCCGAGTCACTCATCACCTGCAACCACTCTGGCTGAGCTGGAGACAAAAAGATAAACATAGTGGGAAAAATAGACAAAAACTAAGTGCAAAGTAGGCTAGAAAAACACCTTGCACACTGATGCGGCCCTGGTGCGTATCAACTCCTTGCGAGTTATAGGCTTCACACTCGTAGACACCCTCGTCGTCGAAGGAGAGGTCTGGCAGAATGAGAGTAGGACCTTCAACACTAGAACCTGCCTTGGATGGCATGAGTCCATCCACCTTTCGCCATCGAACCTTTGGGACGGGGCTACAAGGGTAGAAAAACTCAATCATCACAATATTACAATATTATCACAATTTATTGATGCTGTGCTAATTTACAACTCATTACACTGCATTGTACAGTATGTATAGGTAATATTTACATCTATACTGTATATCTGTATACTATAATACATCTATATTATATCTAAAACAGATATTGGAGTAGTAATATATGTAAGTTTTCTTAAAAAGAAACTTACTTCCCATAGGCAAAGCACTCCAGCTGGGCAGTGTTTCCTGCTAGGACGTAGTTCTCTGCAAGGAATCGAACTTTGATGCTTGGAACTGACTTCCTTACATTGACTAAAAGAAAAAAGAAGTACTTCTTTAGATGGACTACAATGAAAAACATATGCTTTTCTTACATTGACTACCATTTCTTTCAGCTCAATTCACAACCGGACCTAAGAATTTTTTGGAAGTTCTGGTGACCATGAAGGGTTAAGATGCGACATAAATATCGTGATATCGAAATCACATGTCCACAAAAAAATAAACATTTTGCGCAAACCTGACAACAGAACAACGTACAAAACACACACAATGGCCGTACGGAAGACATACTGTACTGTATCTTGTTTAAAGAAGTATCTTCCTGAGATGTACTACCATCAATGTTTTGAAATGAATGTTTGGTTTTAAAAGACTTGCACCTAAATTTGCCGTGTCAGCAGTGTGACTTGTAAGCTGGGCTGCTGAGCTGGTGTCTTACCATCAGGCAGCACCGTCAGCTGGTTGGCTTTGCTAAAGGTGCTCTTGGTGCTGATGTCCATGTTGATCGTGGTAAAACAGAAGTAGTTTCCGGTGTCGTTGGGCTCTGCTTTGGCCAGATACAGGTTCCCCGTTACCTGGGACACAAACCAGCGGCCATCATCTTTCTTGATGAAGTTGGGGAACTCATTGAGGAGCCAGCGGTAGGACAGAGCTACAGGGGGACAAGATTGGATCAGATGAGAAAAGTACTGACGGATGACCAATAGTGAACAGGATACCTGGATAATGTGGAGGTGGCTGACATGCGAGGAATGTCCCAGCGCCTTCATAAGCTGTCTGAGGACTCCTGCTGTCCGGAGGAAAGTCATGAAGGTCTAAAGTAAAGAAAGACCACCATGATGATGTGGTTGTGGTCACATGAAGAGAAAACATTCATTTTTACTTACAGCCAAATTTAAGGATAGCTGCTCTGCTGATAATGGTTCCACAGCGGTTGATGGCCAGACACTGATAAGAACCTGTGTCTCGACTCCATTCTGGTCTACTGATCACCAGGTTGCCAGCGACCAGAGTGTAACGGAGGTCTAAACCCAATGGGACCTCGGTACCATTCACCAGCCACCTGTATTTCAAAGAGAAACATAGCGTCCAGTATACAGTATATAGTACGTGATAATACCATTTTATTGGTAATGGTTGATAATGGTTCAATGTTTGATAAATGATTTAGATTTGAGTGGGAGACCATCTTGTGGTAGTCCAGTGCATGTGCACCTCATCATCAGGGTGGGTAATTTCGCAGCTGCAATAAACGGTGGCGGTAAAACACCTTGTCAGTCAACACTACAGAAATAGGACAGTCCATTTCCGTAGTATGCCCTGCGCAGGTTTGGTCGCCATTATGGTAAGCAGAATCCAGGCCACCTCTAATGAGGACAAGTGATATAGAAAATAGATGATGCATGGATTGCTGCACGAATGACGAGTGGTTAGCGCTCAGGCCACACAGCTAGGAGACCCGAGTTCAATTCCCCCCTCGGCCATCTCTGTGCGGAGTTTGTATGTTCCCCCCGGTACTCCGGCTTCCTCCGACATTCCAAAAACATGCTAGGTTAATTGGCGATTCCAAATTGTCCATAGGTATAAATGTGAGTGTGAATGGTTGTTTGTCTATATGTGCCCTGTGATTGGCTGGCGACCAGTCCAGGGTGTACCTCGCCTCTCGCCCAAAGACACACACACAACCCCAGTGAAGATAAGCGGTAGAAAATGAATGAATGAATGAATGAATAATACAGATGACAATGTGTGTGTGACAATGTGTTAACTGTGCATGAGCTGTTTGGCACTACCCACCTGTAGGAAGCAGCTGGACTGGCCCTGGCCTGACAGCTGAGAACCACCTTCCCTTCACTCAGACCTTCTGGGTAAATGACACTGCTTGGTTGCTCTTCAAAAACTGGCCCACTGTCATGACCAGATACACACACG
Source organism: Doryrhamphus excisus (assembly GCF_037039965.1). Taxonomy (NCBI): domain Eukaryota; kingdom Metazoa; phylum Chordata; class Actinopteri; order Syngnathiformes; family Syngnathidae; genus Doryrhamphus; species Doryrhamphus excisus. Next base: position 7,903,874 of record NC_136374.1, read on the forward strand.
TCCCCACCTGGAAAAAGGACAACAATTCACACAGACCACACAGCACCTGGTGTATTAAATGAGAACCCTTGGTCTGAACCTGGCACCCTTATGAATGCTTGTGAAGTTTGTGCTGTATACAAATATTGTTTCCGCATATAAAATGAAAAAGCCAGAGGAGTCGTTTATACTGAAGGTGCTTAATTACACAGATTGTTTGATAAAGTCTGTGAGGTGAGCCAACTCAGGACTATTTTCCAAACACTTCCGTGGGCACCGGCCTGAGTTTGGCACATGTGCCGTATGTATACTGTATCACAAGCAATACAAAGAAAAGTGGGATGAAAACCATTTGAGTGATCAGAGTGCCCGTCGTGTGAGAAAGTGAACTTGCCAAAAGCCGGGAGAAACAGCGAGGTGAGAAACAGGAATGGCAGCAAAGACGCCATCTTCTCATTCCAACACATGTGTCCCCGTTGTGCCTGTGCATAAAAAACAGATGAGTTGAATATATACAGTTCATACTGTACGTGTGGGTGGTGGTGGATGGGACCTTTTAGGGGTTTATTTTTTGCTAAAGAAACATGATACATATGACAAATATTGCATTTATTTGCAGTGAAGTGTAAAAAAACTATGTGTTTGTCAGGATGTGGCCACTAGTATAATGTTGCAGAAACATTTATTATACACCATGACTTTTTAATGTCTTTTAACTCATTCAATCCCAGGCCCAATCCCAGTATCGGCCATTTTGGACGATTTACACGGAATTGTCAAGGCACACAGAATATTGGTTTCTAGAGTTCTATAAGCATGGGACCTGCCGAAAAAAGAAAGATTATACTCTCATCGGGCGGCACGGTGGTCGAGTGGTTACCGCGCAGCTAGGAGACCAGGGTTCAATTCCACCCTCGACCATCTCTGTGTGGAGTTCACATGTTCTCCATGTACTCCGGTTTCCTCCCACATTCCAAAAACATGCTAGGTTAATTGGCGACTCCAAATTGTCCATAGGTATGAATGTGAGTGTGAATGGTTGTTTGTCTATATGTTAGTATAGACGTACTACAACAATTTGGAGTCATTGGGCTCTAATTTGGTATACCAGGCGCAGCGGCAACGGGGTGTCCAGCAGTCCAGCGCAGCTCGGCGCACCAACGCCTCCTCCCCTCCCAAAAATACATTTTTTTAAATTATATATCTGCCCTGTGATTGGCTGGCGACCAATCCAGGGTGTACCCTGCCTCTCGCCCGAAGACAGCTGGGATAGACTCCAGCACCCCCCGTGACCATCATGAGGAAAAGCGGTAGAAAATGAATGAATGAATACTCTCATCGTTCATCAGCTTCTACCTTTTTCTGTTCTTTAGTCATCAACAGTAGAAGTTTCAGCAAAATATCACTTCTCAACAAAAAAGGGTAAAAAGATACATTTCAAGCATGACTATCACTCTGACACAAGCAATACTCATTAGTTCTTCATTATTCCACAGTAATTAATCTAAATGTACATACCCTAATTCCTCAGTTACTACTACACTCATGAGTTCCTCATCAGTTTTCCATTAGTTCCTTTGTATCTACTCTAAATGTATGTGAGTTAGTCATTGGTTCCTCAATAGTTCTTTATTACTTCCTCAATGACTACTGTATATTTGTATACCTACCTAAATCTATATCTATCATCCTAAAGGGGTGGGGTGTGGGTGATCTGGAAGGTGCTTGTCACTGCCGGACTTCCATAGACAGAAAAAGCCTTTTTTTTACAGTCAAATGCATTAAGGATATTTTTATTTAGTGCTGAATGAATGAATACATTTGACCGCCAAGATGGAGGAAAATATATCCACGCTGACCAGACGTTTGTGATATTTGTCCAATTGCATTAAATGCCAGTATGATTTGACAGATAAGAGCCGCATCCTTCCCCCTGCATTTTGTACCATCTATGATGTAGCTGAGAGGCTCTTTGGTCACAGTGTGCAGACACGGCTTCTTGTGTGTCAAAATGAAGTCTCACTCAAACAAGTAACGATTCATCCAAATGGTCAGACATGAGCAGCACGAATGACAAAGCTTGAAGTGTCCACTCACTCTCAGAAAGTGAGATATCAATGGAGTCTATTTGATGGGTGGATTACGGCGTGGTACACAAGTATGGGGCAGCTGAGAAGCAAAGTGTGCAGATTTTTAGAATGGATAATTGTCTCTGAATCAAAGAGTCTTTGTCGCCTTCACTTTCTAATTTCACTCGACTAATTCATGATTCAGCATTCATGGCCCCGCACATTCACAGATTTTTGGTCAAATAAAAAAACGACTGTGTTTGATTTTTGTGTTTTTTGCTCCAAAAATAGGAGACACTTCACTTAAAATTGGTAATCATCTGTAAATATGTGATTATCATCACTGATAACGTTTTTCTGTCAAACGATTTACACTTCAGAGGTACTTGAACACACCACAGCTGTGTGTAATGACTCCCATGGATCATCTACATCAGGGGTCTCAAACTCAATTTACCTGGGAGCCACTGGAGCTAGGGTCTGGGCGAGGCTGGGCCGCATCAGGTTTTCCAAAAAAAACCAAAACCCATTTATTAAAAACAGAAAAATATACAAACTTTTTCAGTGCTTTGGTTCTAATTTTCTACAATAAAAGCTCTGATAAAACATTCCACTGTTTTCAAATATCTTAATTTTTATGTTTCTGCACAAAATAAGATGAAAAATAAATAAACAAATCAAGAATAAAGAAAATCAATCAATCAGTAATAAATAAATATAATAATAATAAAACGGCAAATAATAAAAACTTAAGAAACCACATATAGTTGTTGGGTAGACAAATTATTTTTTCAGATTAAAATTAACAAAGCATTATTAGAGCCCTGTAGACATGACAAAACACGACTATAGTCACGTTTATACTTTTTTATTTACAACATATTGCGCAACTGCAGGGTCTTGAGACACATGCTAACTCGCAAACTAGAGAGCTAGCAACCTAAACGGTAGCCTTCAAGTTATTTCCTTTAAACTTAAATAGCCAAAAACTTACCACTTCCACATGGATAGGGAGGATAACTATTAACAGTTATTTAACCTTTAACATGAACATTAATCAAACGTAATAATTTTTTCTGGGTACATGATACCATACAGCATCCATATCAAACTTGCGCGGGCCGCACTAACATTAAACTTTCATATCAAGGCGGGGGCCTCAAACTAGTGTACTGCGGGCCACATTTGGCCCGCGGGCCGCGTGTTTGAGACCTCTGATCTACATTATCATTCATTAGTGGTGAGTAGCAATACATGTCATACAGTACTTTAAATGTACTTAATAAGTGTGTGAGGCATGTTGTACAACAATGACAATTGAAGAGTCTGGAGCTGAATCTAATCTAATAATTACATTATTTCAAATGTTGATCCAAAATCGTAGAACGCTAGCAAAAGGATTTGTAGGGTGGGGAAATGTCTGATGAATATAGACATTTTCATGAGTGTGTATGTTCACCCCTGTGAAAAGCGAGGATCAAGTGCAGTACTATAACATAAATTAGGAATAAGCTGCCCAAACAAGTCTCCAACTGGTCCAAAACGCTGCTGCAAGAGTTCTAACCAGAGCAAGAGGAGATCATATTTCTTCTCCCCTAGATTGACTGCACTGGCTTCCTGTATAGGTTGAATGGTAATAAATTAGTTTTAGCTGCTGATACCACTATAAGTCTCAAACGTACCTTAAACCCCCTTTAGCTTAAATGGAATATAAATATATTCCTCTACCATAAAATATAGTATATAAATATTTTTCTACCAGATAAAAAATACACATTTGTCTGGTAGTACTACCAATAATATATCAATCTTGGTCTGCGGGTATGAATACTACCAGTAATATTACTACAAATAAAATATAAATATACAATATGAATATTTCTGTGATTCCTAACAATGATATAAATGTACATATATTTGTAATTTGTAATTAAATATTTATATTGTAAAAAAAAATTTTTGATTGGATAGTATGTAGTACATATTTACCTTTTAGCATAATTACTACCAATAATATATAAACATAATATATAAATATTTTTATAGCAAAGTATTTACTACTATAAATATATGAATACTATATGCAAAAAATGACCAAATAGTATATGAATATTTATCCACTAGCGTGATTACTACCCATAATATATAGATATTTCTCGACCAGATATTATGAAAATATTTTTCCAGCCAAGTCATTACAACAAATAAAAAATACATTTAATATGTAAATATTTCTTAGAATTATATATTTTAAAAAGTACAAAAAATAAAATTATAGTATTAAGTATAATATATAAATACTTCTCTACCAGTGTGTTTACTACAAATAACATTTGAATATACTCTAAATATTTATCTAACAAATACTCTAAATACTGTATATGTGTAGCCGAGTGATGTGCACTAGCAAAAATAATAATAATCAGAAAAAAAATCTACAGAAAAATGGGTAAAGTTCCATCATATTATCTTACCACAAGAATTGCAGCATATTGTATGGTATTATATATGGTTTTATATGTATGTGTGTGTATGTAGTCAGAAGGTACTGTACGTAAGTAAGACAAATGGCTGGGTTGAAGTTCGAAAGATAAACATGTGTGTGACATCATACAAGTCATGCTGTTGTTGTGTATTAAACGCGTCCGTCCTGAAACCCTTAAACGACAAACGTACACATGTGCTGAATGTAAAGATGAAAAGGATGTATTTATTTACAAATACCTTGCGGACGGTCCTGCCTTTCCCAACACCGAAATGCGGAGCAGCGAAAAATGTGCGCAGGAGTCCAGTCGTTGCTTAAATCCTCGCTAACGGAACCAAGCAACCTTTTTAATTAGTCAACGTCCGCCTTCTCGCTTTGCTTCACGTTCATCTCGCCTGCATCCTCACGTTCTGTCTGCTCCATGGCGGCACTAAATAAGCTCGTGCAAATACAATAATCTACTTCCGGTTGCCGTCTAACAAAATAAATGGCAGATCAGTCGTTTCTTGTTATTGCCGTATTATGAGTTTACTACATTGCATAGTTTACCAGCCAAACTACAATATGAAGACTTCCCACGGTGTGTTTTGGCTTTGAAATGTAAACAGAATCATTTTGTTATCATCCATTTGGATATTTGTGTGAGTACAGTTCAGCTTTATTAAGGTTATATTTTATACTGAAGGCAAAGTGCGACAACTTCTTGTATATGCTAAATCTAGCTTTCCTCCAGTCGCAGCACTTCTTTTGTTATGGTCTGCCTGGAAGTGATGCAAAGAGCTGGCAGGCGCTGCATCCCTGCCTCCCTCCTACCATCCTCCTCTCCTCCCTCCTCGTCTCCTCCATCCTCCTCTCCCAGGGGAGCAGAAAGAGTAAATGAAGCCACACGTCAGCAGAATCAATATGGTCATGATATAAAAGCATAAAGAAGGGGAGCTTAATAATGACAAGGACTTTCTCATTATTTATTTTTAACTTTTAACTAAATAAATAATAGTAATAAATAATAAATTATATCATTGATATAATTTCTGTGTTCTGTTGTCAGAACATAGAAAAACTGTTTCTTCTAAATGTGTTTTTTATAACATTATTGCAGCTCTCTAGACATGAAATAACACCCCTCTAGTCCCTTCTAGAAAACAGTTTAGTATATATGTATATATGTGTGTGTGTGTGTGTTTGTGTATATGTATATATATACACACACACACACATATATACATACATGTGTATGTATACCCATATATATATATATATATATATATAATATATCCTCATGTTCATGCCATAAAATGGTATATGAGTCCATGAGGAACAGACAGCTCTTTATTTGACAGGAGCCAATTATGAGCTATGAAAAAAACTCCCATTAGAAATCGCAGGAGATCATTATAATATAACAATATAACAGTCTGACTCACTGTGTCATCTTACAAAGAATGCTAAACTCATCACACAGCAACGTACCCCTCAAAAGGTAGCTCAGAAATGTACATTATCACCAATAAGAGTACCAATAAGTACCATAATGCTTTTCGTCTGCGCAAAGCATTTCACTGAAGGACAAGTGGCATAGAAAATGGATGATGGAAGGATGGATGGCTGCCAAGGTGCTGCAATGCTTCCTCTGTCTACCAGAGGAGCTCAGAGGGAGGCTGACATCATTGCAGCACCCGTGAAATATATTTGTATTGGGGCTGCTCCGATCAGGGCTCTATGCTACCGATACCCATCATCCATGAGTGAAATCGGTCGATACCGAAGTGTAAATGTTTAAGTGTTCAAGTCAGAATAAAGGTATTAAAGAATATCAGACTTTTTGTGACTGTGTGGGGACGCTATTGTGGCTCTGTCTGCCGTCATAATAGAGATAAGTGGCTTGACATGATAGCCATGCACACTATTTTTTACAGCCCTATTAATAACACAACATATATATTTTTTATATGCTACGTGGAAAATGTACGCAAACCAAAACAAAGTTTGGGAATACAGGCCATACCAAAATTGTATTGTATTCGAAATCAGTCTGCTTGGTTGAATACGTAGGTTATTTTTGTATCTTAGATGTCAGAAAATTTTTTTAAAACACATTTTAGAACATCGTTATCACACACATAGAGGGAGAATGTAAAGATCTCTCACTTGGGTTCACTTGAGCTCAAATGTGAACCAAAATGAAGTGTTAAAATGACAGCAAAAAGCACGCAGAAATGTCTGCTTTCTTTCTCCCTGTGTGTGTGTGCACACTGGCACTGATGTCCCGGTAAATGCAAAGCGACAGCAGCTACTGTCAAATATAGCACTGAATCATTCATAAAGATGGCTTTCAAGCACAAGCACCAATTAAAGAAAAAGATGTGCCGGCTTCCTGCTGAGTGCTGTTCTCCTCCACTACGTTCGTCCCGTCTCAGCCAGACAGTCCAGACATGGGACAATTCCCTGCTGGGACAATGTGAGTCCACTGTCTTCCAATCCTGTGACAATGAGAAGATTCGTGTGGGGGGTGGAGAAGATGTCCATGATATATTACGGCATATATTGTGGAATAGTTACACACTTTTTCATGTTATTAAAGCAATTAATAATTATAGCATTGCATGCATTGTTCTTGACTATGTAACAGATTCTATTGTGTGCTCCTTTGTGTTTTATTACTAGTATAATAGTCTTCTTTCTCTTTCGTTTTTTCCCTTTAGGGGTCGCCACAGCAAATCAATCTCCTCCATCCAACCCTGTCTTCTCTCACACCAACTACCCTCATATCCTCCTTCACTACATCCATAAACCTCCTCTTTGGTATTCCTCTACGCCTCCTACCTGGCAGCATCCTACTAATATATTCACTATCTCTCCTCTGGACATGTCCCAACCATCTCAGTCTGGCCTCTCTGACTTTATCTCCAAGGCCTCTAACATGTAATGTCCCTCTCATGTACTCCTTCCTGATCCTATCCATCCTGGTCACTCCCAATGAGAACCTCAGCATCCTCATGTCTTTTTTTTTCTTTTTAATATTTTATTACAAACTTCAACTGTACAAAACAGTATAACCAGAATTACAGGAACATAAAAGTGCAATTCTACAGAACAATATCAACATAAATAGGAAAAAGTAATTAACAAAGAAAGGAATGTCCAAGGGGCTTTAAAATAAGAACAACAAAATAAAAACAATAGAAAACATGTCACTTAAGCGTGTTCTTCATATGAATTGTGTTTAGAACGTTCTCCATGTAAACCATGTATGTTTTCACTGCTTTTCTGTTTTTGATTATCAGCTTCAGTGATTCATATAATATCTTCAGATCAGAAGAAAACTGGTGAATATTTGGCTTGCCCAACATCACTCTGGATTTGTGAATAGGGAATTTTAAACACAGAAATTTTACAGCATTGTTCAAATCTTTATGAGGGTTACATTGTAGAAACAAGACCATTTCCATTTTGATGTCAATGAGTGTATTAAAAGACATAAAAAGTACAATAGAAACTTCGGTCCAAAATGCTTGAGAAATGGGACATTTGTAGAATAAGTAGCATCCTCATCTCTGCTACCTCCAGTTCTGCTTCCTGTCTTTTCCTCAGTGGCACCGTCTCTAGACCAAACAACATGGCTGGTCTCACCACAGTTTTGTATACCTCCTTTTCATGATTTCCATTGTTCTGGACTGTTGACCCCAGGTAGTTAAAATTCTCCACCTTCTGTAGCTCTTCTCCCTGTAACCTCACTCTTCCACTTGGGTCCCTCTCATTCACACACATATACTCTCATCTTGCTGTGGCTAATCTTCATTCCTCTCCTTTCCAGGGCAAACCTCCACTCTTCTAGCATCTCCTCCACCTGTTCCTATCCTATCCATCCTGGTCACTCCCAATGAGAACCTCAACATCCTCATCTCTGCTATCTCCATTTCTGCTTTATGTAAAAAATACAATAAATAAATAACCGCTAATAACCTTCATATTTTTTAACAACACCCTACTTCTGTATTTTATTTAACTATACAGTGAAACCTGGGTTAGTGTATGCCCCAGTTTGTGGCTTACTTTGGAGATTTACTCCAAAAATTTGGCCTCAGAGTGCGTACATTTTCAGATTAGCATCCAATATGTTGCGTCTGAGCACAACTGTGTTCTGAATGTATTTTTTTTAATCACAAATAATCTTTGTTAGCATCTTATTGGCTTGCTACTACATGGAAACAGGAAAAGGAAGTCAACGCCATCACCTGTCTATGATGTAATTAGCTGGTCACTCTGTAGTTCTCAAACACAAAACACTTTTTTTTATAGTTTTACATGGAGAAAACAACTGAAACTAAATGAAAGGAATGAAGACTTAAAGTTACTTTTACCTTAATTGAAAATGAGACTGTTGCCAAAGACACAAAGTGGCAGCGAGATCAAGAAGGTCAACACCTTGCACCTTGGTGTATGAGTTATTTCTGAAATTGGCCTTCTTTATCAAAATGCTGGCTCCATGTTGGGTTATTTTGCAGCCGTGATCAAAAGAAAAGCAGAGATTTGAGTTGAGAAACGCTATTATATATTCAAGAAATAACTCATGGCAAAACAGGAAGGTGGTGTCCTTAAATGTTCATTTATACTTTTTATTCATCATATATGTATTTTGTTTTATGCATGTAAAATTACAATTGTAAAACTACTAATTATATGACAAATAATTATTCGCACTTGTACAATATTTCAAATGTAGAATAGCAATTAGGTTTTAGTGACAACTATCTAATGATATTTCTGGGTGTGAGTTATACGTTAACAAATACTGTAGATAATAGGCAAGAGATTTATGAACTGTGAAGTCTCTTGAGGGTTTAAAGTGGATTGACAAAAAAGCCTAAATTATTCAGTGCTTAACAGTCCGTGTAGTCATTGTGAGAAAAGTCAATGAGACAATGTCCCCGTGAGGAATGAAATGGAGCTAATTTGATGCTGCTGTCATCTGAGTTGGAGCTTTTACCAGTAATCCTCCCCACCCTTACATACCCCACTGCGCCTCTTGGGGGTTCTTCCATGACTCTTTGATGAGCTGCATGTATGCACGGTGGCCAGATGCCAGCAGAGAGCCATTAGCTCACAACACAGCCCCCCCCATATAAGTGACCCCCATCCTCCTTTCCATTGTCATCCGCAGTCTGGTACTGGTAGGTACATTTGCTGAAATGACAAATCAATATGTGTATCATGTACCATGGCAGAAAAGTGAACATGTGGCACGGCTCAAGATTGTCCCGTTATGATGTTATGATGTTGTAATCTATTAGAGTATTCCCTTGTTTATCGTGGTAAATTGGTTCCAGACCTGACCGCGATAAGTGAATTTGCACAGAAATTGATTCCTTATTTATAAATTAAATGTTTTCATACTTAAGAGCATAGAAAACCTGTTTATGGCCTTCTAAATATAATTTTGTTAACATTATTAGAGCTCTCTAGACATGAAATAACACCCCTAGTCGCGATCACACTCCTATTTCCTAATATAACAAATAATAATAATATGACTTTTTAAACATTCTTTAATATTTCAACACAATGCTACTAAAATATTTACTCATTATAAATTACAAATTTCTTTATTAGCCACATTGACAGCTACCAAAAACAACACAAAAGTGATCACTGGTTTTTCCAATACAATAATTCCTTGTTAAGATACAATATTCCAGGTTTACGGCCTTCTAATTAAGTTTTAACATCATTAGAGCCCTGTACTCATGAAATAGCAACCCTATAGCCACATTTACACAATTACAACCCAATATAGTAGAGATAATTTGAAAAACATAAGCCATTTAAGACATAAATAAGTATTGTGTGTGTTGCTGTAAATGTGTTCAAATGGGGAGCTGAATGGGGGACGGACAGGAAGTGGGGTCAGGCTTTCAGAGTTGTACTCTGTACACTGTACTCATTTTAATAGCAACAATAGCAGCAATAAAGTAAATTTCCTTACATTGTAAGTTGAAGTCTCTTGACATAATTTGATTTTTTTTTATTTGAACTTTTTTTTAATTTTGTTGAAAGGTTTTTGAAAAGTGATACATGTTTGGAGACAAAAGCTTTGTGTTTTTATTGATTGTTCATTTCAGCTTTTACCCTTTGCGTCTTTTGCTGTGATTCCTACCATTTATGTTGTTATCGACTTTCTCCGCCATAGTGTACTATATACTCTGTTTCATTCATTTGTGGCTTGGGCTACACTATACTGGTACTCTCCATTTATATCCAAATGGATATAGCTCGAGAACAAAGGGTGGGGAACCTCTGGCTCGGGCATTTTTTAACACCATAAAATGTATTTATTTGATTTTTTTTCCTTTGTGACATTTAAAAGTAAACATGACAGAAGCCACAGTGCTAAAAATAATGTTACAAATATGAAACTTTCTTTAAACCATCCATTTTCTAGTACAACGTGGGTGGCCAGAGCCAATGCCAGCTGTCCAAAAACCCAGATTTTCCGTGTCACACACCAAAACATGATTATTATTGGATAATGTGACAACCTACTGGGGTCTTCCCTCCTTTAATCAATAAGGAGTATACGGTTCATACCATCAAAGTACATGGCATTAGGTAAGAAGTATTTTGTTAATGATCGGCTACTTCAGTATAACGTTATAAAAAAATAATATACTTATATTCTAAAATTGTTGGTCTGTCTTCAAAATACACACATTTGGTTGAATTTGGGGTTAAAAATTTTATTTTGGCTCCAAAAAAAGTGGTTTTCATGGCTCTCTCAGAACTGTAGAACGTTACTGCCCTCTACAGCCCACACCCTGAACAGCATTTCAAGTTACACAATACACATTTGTTTCTTTGTTGTTTGCAGATGCAACGGAGCCCATCCATGTGGGCAACGTATGATTCAATTGTTCATGAAAGAAACATGCTTCCCAAATTAATCAACAAATTTCAATCAATAATTAGTCAATAAATCTAATAATTCACACTATTACGATCATGTAATGGCGAGAGCTAAGTGTCTTTTTTCATTCCATCGCCATTGCTATTGAAGTGTTAATAGTCAATAGTACAGGTATCAGTGTAGTACTGGTAGTCAAGGAGATCGATATTGTTTTACTTCTCTTCTATATTTTCGCAAAGATCTTGCATCACAATCCCATTGTTCACCTTACCACCATGTTCTCGCTCATGTGTCCTTTTGACCTTAACATGAAAAATGAAGAATGGAAAATGAATAACTGTAACTTATAAAAGACAGAAGCCTTATACCATTTCCAAGGAATGTTTTTAATGTTGAATAAAAATATATAACGTTTATTTAAAAAAACAAAAACAAAACACCAAGACATAACTCTACTTCTGCACACATCATATTTACATTTTTGTCATTTTGACCTGACAAACACATGAACGTGACGTTCGCTGCAGCGGTGCCCCCATTTGGTCAACTTCAATCATCTATGGTAGGAAGCCAGAATGCCTAAGAAGGGGAAAAAAAGGCATTTCAGAACAAACACAAATAAAACAGTTTTGTGTTGTTTTGAGTTACAGTAACACTTTGTGCTTCCACTTTCACGGGTTGACAAGTTTTAAAAAAATATATTAATGAATCATGCTTTTTTTCTGGTTGAATACAGCCTATTAGTCATAAAGCATGCATATTTAAAGGGAATCTATTATACTAATTTTTGGCGCTTTGTATTGAGTTGTGGATTCCTGAAAAGCCACTACACACAATAATCCGTACAGAAAGATTCTCCATCTTCCAGATTCTGCACCTCTTTCTACAGTTTTTCCATGGACTTCCTGCCTCAATCACGATCAACGTGGGATTACTGTAATGGATTTTAGACTTTTTAAGATCCCGCAAATGGACGAAGATGGTGACACAATCCACCTACCATGTTGGAGCAGGCGCTTGCAAACGTCATGAACTTGGGGTTAAACTGCAGGCAGGTGATGGGCCCTGTGTGCTTGCCGTCTAACACGGCCACCTTCATGCCGCTCTCGGCGTTCCACACGTGGATCTTTCCGTCCTCGGAGCCTACAGTGTGCAACACAACATAAGAGTTCATACTGATGGTGTATAAAGCCCTGCACAATATCAGCGTAATGTCTAAATAAAAAGCAAAGTGATGTTTGGAATATAATTGAGGGTGATGAGCTTTTCATTTACATTTCTATGATTTCAGCAATTTAACAATTCATAATTTCTATAAAAAACTGCATGTTGTTCAGTATCTTAGTCTCACTTTCAAAATAATAAACGATGCAAACAACTTACCGATAACAACAAACTGAGAGTCGGGTGTGAATGACGCCTCCAGCGTTACGCCTTTGTTGTTGTTGTATCCCTGCAGGTACAAGACAGCAGCCTTAGAAACATTAATACTTCAGCAGTTAGCGCGCAGGCCTCACAGCTAGGAGACCCGAGTTCGATGCCACCCTCGGCCATCTCTGTGTGGACTTTGCATGTTCTCCCCGTGCATGCGTGGGTTTTCTCCGGGTACTCCGGTTTCCTCCCACATTCCAAAAACATGCTAGGTTAATTGGCGACTCCAAATTGTCCATAGGTATGAATGTGAGTGTGAATGGTTGTTTGTCTATATGTGCCCTGTGATTGGCTGGCGACCAGTTCAGGGTGTACCCCGCCTCTCGCCCGAAGACAGCTGGGATAGACTCCAGCACCCCTGTGACCCTCGTGAGGATAAGCAGCAGAAAATGAATGAATATATATATATATAAATGTATATAATTTCACAGACAGCCACAAGAGGGCACTCTAGACTTTTGCGCTGATATCGTCTACTCCTACTACTGAAGTCAATATTTAAACAGTAGACTAGCTTACAAAGACAACTGAGAAGGACAGAACAAAAAATGCCCCCCAAAAGAAAATCATATTGACTACAAGGAAGACTACAAGCTGCAAGTAGTGAAATTTGCAGCTGAAAACAATCGAGCAGCAGAAAGAATGTTTGGAGCAAGTGAGAAACTCGAGTCATTTCACTTGCTTATGCAGCCTTAAAACTTGTGTCTTCTCCTTACCCCAAAGGAATGTAGTACCGCCCCCTTAAAGGCATCCAAGATCCGAAGAGCGCCGCCGTTTGTGGAGAGGAGGATGAGCTTTCCGTCGTTGCTGAACTTCAGTCCCGTCCACTCACACGTCCGGTCGTACTGAAGCTTGAAAGTGGCAAAGGGACCCTGTGGTTGACATGGCACAGTATAACATCATTATTATATGTGTATGACCATACAATAAGTGTGTGGTGTCACACTCGCCTTGTCAAATGACCGCAGATCATAAAGTTTAACCATTTCTGAATTAATGCCGGCTGAGAAAATGAGACCCTCTGGATCAAAGGAGCACACTGGCTTCCCCTGGAGGTGCATGAGACCCTGTAGACAATTAAGAGGTTAGTGGAGTTCATTACCAGGAGAAGACAAGCAAGTGATGGCTACCTGGCAGTTAGGTGAGCGTAGATCCCATAGTCTTATAGTTTTATCCAAGGAACCAGAAATAAACGTGTCATCCACAGGAGACATGGAGAGGGAGGTTACCCTGCATAGAACAAAAACATGCTGTGAACTCAGGAAATAGCTTTTAAAAGGGGATTGATGCGATGCAATACGCAGACTCCTCACCTTTTACTGTGGCCAGGGAAGTAGCGGATGTATTTATTGTCATGAAGTGACAAGTATCTGATTGTATCTTCAAAAGTAACAACAACCACAATTAGTGTAAGTTGACACATTGACAAGCAGCGCACAACGGAAAAGTGAAAGGCAAACAAGCAGGCGGTGGAGATGAGAGCACTCAACCATGGGCAAGGCAGTCATTTGTACAGTTAGCTCCTGTATGGGGCACAATCACAGACCCGAAAACTGTACAAACAACTACCTCAGACCAGAGTGAGCAGTACATATGCGTCTAGTTGGAGCATCTTATAGACATAAACACACTCAGAGACCATATCTAGAAGACATAGATAAGGTCTCCATGCATGAAGGTACAAATAAAGTGACATAACATATTTTCTCAAATAGTGGCAGACCCAATCATTACTGAAGCATTTTGCACAATTTCATACTTTCTGCATGGCTGTAAAACTAAGGGGGTCACCATCCCATACTGATATCAGATATTGGTCCGGTACGACTCCAGCAATCCCTTGCCACTTTGTGCTTAGAATTTTGCAGCTTCACCCTATCACGTTTTTTTCAAAAATATATTAATAAACCATACTGTTTCATGGTTGAATATGACCAATTAGTTAAAAAATCTATTTTTTTAGCAATAACATCTATTTTTGCCACATAAATGGCTAAATGATGTAGAATGCAAATATAATGCATTCAGAGGACACATTTAAAGACATTGTTATGATATGTAGTATTCTACACTGGTCGCTTAGTGACAGTAATGTTCCTGTATTGTTGGCTGAGACACACAAGCACCAGAATTGATCTTTCTATTGCTGGTTTGAATGATCACAATAATCCCTAAAACAAGCTACTGCTGTAGCCATAACACACACCGAGCTAAAAAGGGGAGCTGTACTTTTGGGGGGAAATTTTGCCCATTATTCAAAATCCTTATGGGAAACATGAACACATTTCTTTCCCTTTTCTGTGCATTCTAACACAGGAAAACGAGTTTCAGCTAGCTAACAATGTTGTCATTGTGATACACCTATTTGGACTATGAATCCATCAATCCCAATGGCGGTACAGTGGAGGCCACAATTTGAGGGCAAAGTTAGATAACACTCATTAAGTCATCATTAGCAGCAAAACATAATTTGCCCAAAGAAAAATGATAACGTCAACATACCATCGATTTTGTTGGAACTGTAGACCACTGTGTTGGCTGCATGTGTGTACCTGATCAAATCCACCCCATACTTTTTACTGTAAAGGGTCCTCTTAGGTCTGGTAGTATATGAAACAGAGAGATTTCATCAATGCACAATAAGAATACTTAAAAGCTTTAAAAGTTTAAATTCCTGCTAGGCTATCTTAATATTTACCGGTCATCAAAGGTACATCAGAGACATGAAATATTGTGATTATTACCGCAATACTAAAAACCAGTCAATTGATTTGGTTTATATTAACAAGCAATACTCAAACAAAACTACAGGCCCGGCTAACTAGCATTAGCGTTAGCATGTCGCTCACTACAGGAGTCATAAATAGGGTGTTGCGTCCTTACTTTCCCTCTTGGCAGTCGTATAAAACTAGCGAATCGTCGTCGCTGCTTGATATGATTGATTCTCCATTTGAACTGAAATCGAAGCAGTTTATTTTGTCTGAGTTCTCCCGGAAAACCTTCGCTACCCTGAAGCTTCGTAGCACATTGTCCGTCAGCTTCATGGTGGCCTCTTCAGTCCCCGATGGACTTCCAACCCTCTTTCTGCACCTTCAAACTGCTTGTAAATATAGCCTAGGCTTTTTAACTCTATAAACAAAAATAGCGACTATTCATGGATAACCACGGTTGAAATTACTGCATTATTACAGCACAATCGTAAGGCAGCGGAACTTATTACAACGCCCGGGAACGTATACGATGCGCATGCGTGAATGCGACCAACCATTCGGAAACCACGTGACATTGCAAGACATTTGAGTGCTGTAACTCCTAAACAGAGCATGGTCACTCTCTACTGTATCGACAAAATAGTTTAATCATTTTTTTATTTAATTGTATTACATACAATTATGTGAGCAAAAAAGGCAGTAGTGCCCTCGTGTCGAAGAAATTATTCCCTGAGTTTGTAAACAATGTATACATCGGTATGTACCGCATATTTGAGCAACACTAAAACAGAGAGAAAAAACACAAGATAACTGATATCGTTTTCAAAGTTCAATTTTGCACAGTACAGTGCAATTATGAATATTGTCGCCGATGGCTTACCGTACTCTATGTAGGTTTTCCAAGATGGCGGTCAAAATACGCATGCTCAGTATGTGTTGCTGGTAGATTTGGAATGGAAGCCGAACTCTCCGAAAAACAAACATATTCATCATGACATTAAAGTCTCCACTTATTATATTTTCTTGTTAGAACAAATAGCCAGCACGTTGATATTGTCCTGAAAATATCAATGTTGCTGCTCCCTGCTGTTTTAGAATAATTTTCTTGACGTTTCGGCTTATCTCAATCCAATATACCTTTAAAAACACTCTGAATATAACAAACGGAATATGCTTGTATATTTAATCGGCAATATAATGAACCTATTGGAGCTTTCCTGACGTCACGTTTCAAACTGCTGCCAGCCAATTGGAAAGGCGTTAGTGCAATATCTCAGCCAATCGCAGTGCGTTGTGAGTTTAAAGGTTGTGAAGCGAGGGACGTTTGAAATTCAACAAGCTACTATTGGCGTCGTTTGGATCTTCATTCTCGGCTTCCATCTATACCGCTTCTTAATAGTATATATATTATAGACCATTATATATTATATGGTTGAATCGGAATTGCAAACGTCTAAAATCGAGCTGGACTTTTCGACTTGTATCTGATGTACGGCCTCCGTACACATTTTCAAACTATAGCTGCTAGCCACTGAGGCTCGGCTAACGTCACCTCACTTGTCAGCGAGCTTTTCTGGAGTTGTTTCCATCGCAGTGCGATATTGTATTTAGGTAAGTTACGATACAAAATACGTCAAACTAGCTATTTATATGTTGTATTTTCATTGTAAAACTTCCAAATACTGGCGCTTTCTGCAACGCTAGTATTTAGCCTTGCTAATGTTGCTAACCTCTACTAAAGTCAGTGTCCCTTGCTAATGTTGCTAACCGCTACTAAAGTCAGTGTTCCTTTTGGTAGACTATGGAGACTGCTGCTAGGCTGAGAGTACTGAACGAGCCGAAGCCCCAAGGACACGACGTGAAGGTAAGCTAAATAAGTCAATTTATCATACCATGCCAATTATATTTCTCGAGACGTTAAGTTTTTGAAAACCTGTCTATGACCTTCTCAATATGACGTTTAACATTATTAGAGCCCCCTAGACATGAAATAACTTCCCAATATTCATCTTTACACTCTTCTTACCCAATGTAGAAGACAAAATATGAGCTTCTAGCTGGGTACTTGAAATTCTGTATCTCATCATTGAGTGACTTCTCTGTATTTTCATCTAATTGCAGCTAGGTGATGCTGGCCCTATGCGAATTCCCGTGTCCCACCGGACGCAGACAGTGCCAAAGGTTTTAGGTCCCCCATCCCAACAACCGCCACACGTTTTGGGTGTGTCAAATGGACCTCAGCGGATTGTGCAGTCCATGACCCGCCACAAGTCCGCCACTCACATCTCTGTTGCCGCCAAGCATAATTCTTCTGCTGATGAGAATGTCAAGCCTGCTACCACAAATCCAGCAGCCCAGCCCAAACCTGGTTTCCAGTACAGCCAACAGAAGACGAATGAGCCTAAAGTGAACCCAGCAGTGACAAAAGCTGCAGTGGGGCCTGCTAAACCGACAGTGGGACCTGCCAAACCTCAGATGCAACCGAGTATGGTCACTTTAAATATGTCAGTCTGTGCTTGTGGATGTTATTGCTAAAACATGTTCTTTTGTACTTAAGGCAAACCAGCCAAGAAAGATTCTGCAGACAAGACGGCGTCAAAGTACGTCTTTTCAATTCCTGCACGTCCTATATTCCTCTGTTGTTGCTGACACATGTTTGCCTCGCATCATGTAGGAAGCAGTGGAGCCTGGACAACTTTGAAATTGGTCGCCCGCTAGGCAAGGGTAAATTTGGCAACGTCTACCTGGCCAGAGAGCGAGAGACCAAGTTCATCCTGGCCCTGAAAGTGCTCTTCAAGAAGCAGCTGGAGAAGGCTGGCGTGGAGCACCAGCTGAGGAGAGAGGTGGAGATCCAGTCTCACCTCAGGTAATGACAATCTCCAACTGAACAACACATGCAGTCATGCTAATTGATGGGTTTCAACCTCCATGCCACTTTCCGTGAGCAGATGGGGGTCTAACAAAGACTATGACCACATACACACAAATGATTTGCTCGCATCCCGTATTTGAGTAAAATTTAAAATATACCTAAATAAGGTACTACTTATAAGTCACATGCTAAACCATACGGTCTACAAAAAAAAGACAACAGAAGCAAAACGGGGAGTTTAGTTGAACTTTATTCTACTATTTAACAGTAGGCTCACTGTATTTTTACACTCTGTCCATTTTTAAAGTGGGCCTTGTAGTGCGGAAAATACAGTATTATAAAAAGCATGTGACAAATTGCAGTGTAGATTATTTATATAAAGAATTAAAAGGGTCCTAAAATGGAACCCTGAGGCACACAATTAACAGCGTGTGTTAACAACCCATCCAAACTCGGTGTTCTGAGTTCAGGTAGTCACCTGCATTTTCTGCAGTGAGTTTAAGTCTGGGATTGACAGTATCAAACATCCATCCATTTTCTATACCGCTTATCCTCATAAGGCTCGCTGGTATGCTGGAGCCTATCCCAGCTGTCTTTGGGCGAGAGGCGGGGTTAAATATGAATATAAATTTTCCCCATCACAGGGTTCACCCTGGACTGGTGGCCAGCCAATCACTGTGCACATA
Source organism: Doryrhamphus excisus (assembly GCF_037039965.1). Lineage (NCBI taxonomy): Eukaryota > Metazoa > Chordata > Actinopteri > Syngnathiformes > Syngnathidae > Doryrhamphus > Doryrhamphus excisus. The sequence goes on from NC_136374.1 coordinate 7,923,008, forward strand.
TAGACAAACAACCATTCACACTCACATTCATACCTATGGACAATTTGGAGTCGTGTTTTTCTAAAACACTTTTAGTCTTTAAATTGGTCTTTTGTTTTTCTATCGGAGTGTCCATCTTTTTTACAATATGAGGACATTGTGCCTTTGTCTAATGATTGTTGAACTTTGTGGGATATCTGTATTACATATTCTGTATGCTAGTATGTCTCAAAGCAGAAGACCTCTTGGGGACAAAACATGGTGGTCCTCCCTCACACCAAGGGCATAACTGAAAATGTAATTTTCACTGTGTGTACTTATCACAAGGTTATTCTATACCTTTCTTGAATGCTCCACCACAGGCACCCTAATATCCTGCGCCTGTATGGCTACTTCCATGACCAGTCCCGTGTGTATCTCATCCTGGAGTATGCACCCAAAGGCGAACTCTTCAGTGAGCTGCAGCGCTGCGGACATTTCCCCGAAGTGCAAAGTGCAACGGTAAGTCTAGTTTTGTTGCCCGATTTCCGACTTTGAACAGCTGTGGTGGGTTTGTGTGACTTCTTAACTCCCAACAATTAAGAAAGGCACCCTTACTGTGATCCCTGTGTTGCACTAACTAGTACATCATGGAGCTGGCGGACGCCCTCAACTACTGTCACTCCAGAAAGGTGATCCACAGGGACATCAAACCTGAGAACCTCCTACTGGGGGCCAACGGAGAGCTGAAGATTGCGGACTTCGGGTGGTCTGTTCACGCGCCCTCCTCCAGGTATTTACTTGTATATTTCTCTTTATTCGGTACTTTACTGTTGCGGAAACATGCTGTGTCCTCCTTTTGAGCAGGAGGTCAACTTTATGTGGAACACTGGATTATTTGCCCCCGGAAATGATTGAGGGAAGAACTCATGATGAGAAGGTTGACCTGTGGAGTCTTGGCGTGCTTTGCTACGAGTTCCTGGTTGGAAAACCCCCGTTTGAAACCAGATCCCACGAGGACACCTATCGCAGGATATCCAGGGTAAGGCGTAAATGGCAGTGACATGACAATGAATTTTGACATTTGACAATTCAATTTTTTTTAGTAATGAAATTATATTTTTTTAGATGCACTAAATGATTTTTAAACCACACCTTAGTTAGAGCATGAATCCTTAACCTGAACTCCATAGATGTGTCTGTGAATGTTAGTTAACTGAATTGCTGATAAGCATTCACACCATTCTACACCATTTTTCGTCCATTTATTCCTGGACTTATTCCACCTCTTGTGTGTGTGCAAGCTAACTACTACCACATTCCCTTCTCAATCCATTACTACCTATCCAATGTAAAATGTTCAACTCATTCAAGGCATATTAGCTATCGGACTTAAAAAAAAAAAAATCCTCCATTTTCCCTTTGGAAAATTAATGTGTGCAGTTTGGTGCCCTCTACTGTTAGAAAATCAAGGTTGTTTCGATATTTGATCTTTAAACATTCAACTTATTTATACACTTCAACATTCAGTCTGTATTTTTACTTTCCATTTGAAATCAACACATTTTTACCTTTAAAATTCCACTGTTTGCCTACTACTGCCATCATTCTCAGCTGCTTCTAAACAATCCAACATCAAAATATTCAGGACATGGAGGCTATCTATCAGGACTTTGCTGAAAATTCAGATTTTCTATAATTTGATATTTTCTGCGACATCTTTTCCCGTTTGGAAATTAATGGATTTGAATTTCAACCTCGCCCCCTATTGGAGGAAATTTATTTTACAGTGGTCGTCTAACCTGATGCTCGCTGGTTCGATCCTGAGTCGGTGACTAGATTCCAACACATTTGCAATCACTGAATACTGAAAGTGCTTCATCTAGTTGCATGTTAATTCATATTTGCTATATTTGATCTTTTAGCATCGGTGAGGACCAAAATAGTGTACACTTTCACTGAAGATGACTAAATCAGACCTGCCAACATACACTGTACTCGAGGCATACATTTTGTTCAATTTCAGCTATTTTTTTTTCAAATTCATAAAATGTCAGGTTTGAAAGGATTGTCTTACCTGAAATTGTTGTTGCACATAACTTCGTTCCTCACATGGTGGACCTCCATGCCGTGTTCACACTGTTTGGGTGTCTAGTCCGTGTTCCAGCAATTACCTTTTACTATGAAGTCACTGGATGGATGGAGCCAGTGTCTTCTCACAAGGTTCACTGAGACATCACAGGGAGCTAGTGTCTCTATCTGAAACCGAGCAATCTCGAACATCTTTCACAGCTCACTTCTAAATGTGCAAACCTCATTAGCTGAAACTTTGGCATCGTTTAACACTATATTGCATTTATACGTCAGAAAAGTGGATATGCATAGTGGGTCCCCTTTGACACAAACCCCCTTTGTTTTCTAGTTTTACTTGCAGAAAGCAATGATAAATGAACATTTAAGATAACTTTTATCCTTCACTGAAGACATGACTGTTGACAAAGACACAACGTGACAGTGAGATCAACACAGACACCACCACCTTGTCTTGCCATGAGGTATTCCTTGAATTCAGTAGTGCTTCCACCTGAACTCTCCGCTATTTCGATTACACCTGCAAAATAAGCCACAATGGAGCCAAAGCAAGTTGTGAAGTGCCAGCACTTGATGATGATGCTGGGAAACTCCATTGAATTCAAGGTATAACTCACATTCACGTCTTGTGAATGTTTGGTGGCTGCCGGCAAGTCAGCAGACAAAATGGCAGCAACCCCAGGGCAGCTGTGACTACAGATGTAGATTATCACTACCAGTGACTGAGGAGTTAATAATGGCTTCACTTCATTGTGAAGCACTTTGGCTACCATGAAGGTGAAATTGAGCTGAAATATTCATCTATTCTTTTTAGCTCATGCTCATTCATGCATGTTCCTCCTGAATTTGCTCTCCAGGTGGAGTACACATACCCCGCCCAATCCAACATTGGTGCCGGAGCCAAAGATTTAATCTCTCGGCTGCTGAAGCACAACCCTGCACACAGACTGCCCATCAATGGAGTTCTCAGTCACCCTTGGGTGCTCCAAAACTCCACCAAGAAGCCCACCGAACTCAAAGACCAATGAACGTCTTTTGAGGACGAAGCAACCACTAACAAATCATTTCATGCTGTTTTTTTTTTCTTCCTGCAACTTGAGCTATTGCGCGCACACACACACACACAACTGCCCCCCCACACTCTTGCTGTAAATATTAGAGGATTTGTGTTTATGCATTTGTTGTACAAATTTTTACTGAAATACTATTACTTGAATAAAAATTGTAATTATTCATGGTGAGAGAAGCTGTATGTTGAATGAAATGATACAAATCCTATAAAAGAAATGTTTTGGGTAAATGTAAATTAAAAAGCAGCCATCACATTGCTATACAAGATCAAAAGGGAAAACGCTACAAATGTCAAACTATGTACATGAGGAAATGCATGTTGATGAAGGAAAACGGAAGTTTGCACGGCATACAGAGCCATGTGTTTAACTAAATCTACCCATTTCCTTCTGCATCTTCAGAAGTTAAACGTATTTTCTGGCCGTCTCATCTTTAAAGACCAACATCCTTCAGGTCGCCAGCTACCAGGCAAGGCGACCTGAAGGATGATTGTTTGTGTAGATATTTGGCATTTGTAGCATTTTTCTTTTACATGGTTAAAAATTGCAACATTTACCCATTGCATTTGTTTTATGGTGTTTTTGTATTTCCGACAGTGTAGTTTAGAGTTTGTACAGCAGAGACGGTCCAGAGTTGTGCACCCGGAATCGCTTCTATGCTAATGAACCAAAACACGTGCGTTTTCTTCTTCTTTGGTAGCTACTCACAATTTTAGAACTGAAGACTACAGTTACCATTTCTGTCGAAGCTCATAAAAAGTCACTACGCCTGTCATTGTGCCTATGGTGAGTCGCTTCATTTTCTGATTTTCATAGTTGCTGCGTCGCCAAGTGTATATTTTTTGTCCACAAGGTGGCGGTAGAACGACGCAAACATGATTGAGCAAACTGACGTAAAATGTAGGCCTATTTGATGTTTCCATTGGGCGTTTTGTCTGTAAAATGGTACGTAATTTTGAGGGGGAACACGTCCATTGGTCTTTTTTTTTTCAAAAGACAGCTTTGTTTCTCTGCAATTTTAGCGTTCACAGACAACGTTAGCTATATTTAATGGAGACGAGTGAAGTTGAAGCCTGATTGCCTTTGGACCGCCCACAAGCCTATTGATTGATTTGGTCCTTTTCAAATGCTAATGTGTGATTGGCCGTCCCCTCTGTCACTCAATGAGCGCCTGCAATCGCACACCAGCGTTTTGTTGGAGGTTTAAGTCTCAACCTGTACGTGTTTGTGTACCTCTTAAATGAAATGTCTATAAATATTAGTAGCATATTTACCTTACTGACATTAAACTGCAACTTTCTATTTGTATTACAGGTTATTTATTATACGACACAAGTATTAACTTCAACAGGTAAGAAAACTTATGTTTATTTTGCAGCCATTTCAAGTTAAACGTATGTGTGTGCACCCTGCTGGAAGAAGCGCTTTCCAGATGTTGCTTTGGATGAACAGGTAACAGCAGAAGGAAGCTGGCTCATGCTTGGAGCACAAAATCTGCTTCTTAATTTGAGCGCACGAATTCAATTTCCGCATGCACTGCACATTTTATATTTGTATTTGACTTCCCCACCATTAAAAACTGCCCAAAAAAACTAAGAAGCCACCTAAAAATAAATACATGAGTGCATCATTTTCCGTCCTTTATTACCGAGGAGGTGGAGGGAAAAAATACATCTTCTGACCGTTTTAGTGTTACATAAGACCACACACATTTTAGTTTTACAATATAATTTCACTTAATCTTTATTCTTTAATATTAATTTTCCACGATATATGATAACGACTTTGAGATATACATTCCATCTGTTTTGAAACCACAATAAACACACTACACGTATTGTTTTTTTTAAATAACATTTCCACAGGACCCATTTTGATTGCACAGAATGAAAAATGTCTGTATGCACGTCCCCCTCCCCTCTTGCGCTCTCCTTTTCTCCCCCCTCCCCATACACCGAATTTCAAGACAGAAGTTGTATATCAAATTCATGTTGAGAACAGGCCATGTGTTTGGAATGTGATGACGAAATGTTGCAGTCGGTATTTCGGTATTTCATTTCATCTGCCAATCGAATCATTTTTAAAAATACTAAAAAAAAAGAATCCAATCTACCACTAATAATAATGGATATATAGTATAGTTTTCAAATATTGACTAACGAGTTTTTTTTTCTTTTGTTTGTGTGTGCGAGAAATATCATACATTCAATGCATAGTTTGAAAAGATGCTTAGGTCCAATTTCCTACGGAAATCTTTCATTTGTTTTTAATTTATAATGAATTAAAATGCAGCCAATGATGTTTCTATACTGCTGTTTTGTTTTACATGTTCGCTGACCGTTTCATTTATTGCATGTTTCCTTCAAGAAATTATTTTTTATCATACATTTTAAATAATAATGAAAGTCAAACAGATTAAGGTAAAGTGACAATATTGTTTTGCACTTAACGTCCAATCGGATTCGTGAGTATTTTAATCCTGTGTTTGAATATTTTGACATGTTGATGCAAGGCCTCTCTCTCTCTCTCTTTCACACACACACACACACACACACACACTTTCTCTCACTCACTCACGCACACACACTTTAAATCCCTATGTTATAAGGGCACACTCATGGTGACCTCGCGGGTGCGCGTGGTTTCCCTAAAGCTGCACGTGTATGGTTGCGAGCATGCGCGCATTTTTACGCATGAACTAAAGAAGCCATAAGAGGGCCAGCAGATGTTTGGCTTTAGGTGTGTTTGTGTGTGTGTGTGTGTGTGTGTGCGCGTGCGCGGATCGCTCCTTATTCCTCTATGTTGTATCTGAAAGCCTCTATGAGCCCCTCGGTGGAATGGATAAAGCCGGAAATGCTGCATATACCGCCTATGACGAAGATGGCCACGTCGAAGAAGACCTGGTGCCACTGCAGCTTCCTCCACAGCAGCTTGAGGTGAAAAAGGCTGGGCAGCAGGAAGCACAGACCCGCCCCCGTCAGGCTGCCCGTCAGACCCATAAGCAGGGCGAAGTGCGGCACGTAGATGGCCATGAGCAGCGTGAAAACCACCAGGCTGCAGCGCAGCGTCAGCCCCCAGGACTTCAAGCGTCCGTCGCCGCCGTAGCAGTCCGGGAAGAAGGCGCGGCTCCCTTCCTGGAAGAAGCTCTTCTCTAGGACCTCCACGGCGGCGAAGAAGGGCAGCGGGTAGGAGAGCAAGGCTTTGGCCACCAGGAAGATGTTGACCACAGCGCGGATGCCGGGCGGCAGGTTGTCCGTGATGACCTCCTTGGTGGCGTCGGCCCACGTCAGGTAGGCCACCAGGGCGAAGAGGCCCTTGAGGATGCAGGCGGCGATGTGCGTCCAATTCATCATGCAGTGGAACTCGCTGGGCTTCTGCATGTTGCCCTCCAGCGACGGCAGGAAGATCTGCGACGTGTAGCTGAAGACGATGATGCCGATAGAGATGGGGAACTTCTTGACGTCGATGTAGAACTTGACCTTGTCCCAGGCCCACACCCGAGCCCTGGACAGGCAGTAGGCGATCACCAGGATGTTGATGACGAAGTGGGCCAGGGTGCACAGCAGGCTGAACTTGGACACGGCCTTGAGGTTCTTGAGGAAGGCGCAGGGCAGCAGGGCCGCGGTGGCGATGATGGCCCACGACTTTTGCGAGATGGGCATGTTGGGGAAGCTGTTGTACATCAGGTTGCCGCTCACCACCACGTACAGGATGCACGTCATCACCAGCTCGATGATCTGGGCTACATTCACGATGTGGCCCCCCAGCGTGGGGAACCTGGGTGCGCAACAGGCGTTGGCAATGTCCACGTAGGAGTCCCGGACGCGGACCAGGCGTCCGTCCTCGTCCTCCTCGTACAGACAGGAGATGAGGATTTTGCCCGTGTAGCAGCACACCACGGCAGCGAAAATGATGAGAAAGAGTCCGAGGTAGCCCCCGTGGAGGATGGCGTAGGGCAGCCCGAGCACGAACATCCCCTAGAAAGAACCACGTCAATACAGTCATCGACAATAACTCATCTTGGTCGTTTTTATTTGCTAATTACGGTAGACTACAGTGATTACATCCGAAATAGAAAATCTTATTTTTTTCAATAACATGCCAAATAATATCTGATTTCCTCACAGCTAGGAGACCAGGGTTCAATTCCACCCTCGGCCATCTCTGTGTGGAGTTTGCATGTTCTCCCCGTGCATGCGTGGGTTTTCTCCGGGTACTCCGGTTTCCTCCCACATTCCAAAAACATGCTAGGTTAATTGGCCACTCCAAATTGTCCATAGGTATGAATGTGAGTGTGAATGGTTGTTTGTCTATATGTGCCCTGTGATTGGCTGGCCACCAGTCCAGGGTGTACCCCGCCTCTCGCCAAGAAGAAAGCTGGGATAGGCTCCAGCACCCCCGCGACCCTCGTGAGGAAAAAGCGGTAGAAAATGAATTAATGAATAATATCTGATTTTGTTTGGATCAAGATCCAATCCAGAATAAGATGTGAAAACTATATATATTTAATAAATATTTAAAATATTTAAATTCCTGATGCCCTAATTCACTTGCAGTGCAATATCGAACGGTGTTTGATCCATATCTGATCCCGATTGAGCATTTGAAATACATTTTAAGATGTAGAAATCACTTTTATATTCTGTATGACTCTTGTTGTGACACAATTCACTATTTCTATGCAGGATCAGAAGCTGTCTTGTCAGTTACATCCGGATCGGATCCAAGTCTTGAAATGTGGTATGTGTTATTTTTCTACTTGGAAAATTTCATTTAATGTTAAACCAGAGCTGATCCACATTTGAAGTTATCTGGAAAATCGCATTTGATATGTTTTGCTGTGCAATCATCTCTGCTACTCTGATATAAACCAAAATCACCAAGCAGGGTCAAAAGCTGTCATTTAAAACCAGTTTTGATCAAGATCCAATCCAGAATAAGATGTGAAAACTTGTAAATATTTAAATTCCTGATGCCCAAATTCACTTGCAGTGCAATATGTGCCATTAAACGTTGTTTGATCCATATCTGATCCAGATTGAGTGTTTGACATACATTTTAAGGTATACAAATCACTTTTATATTCTGTATGACTCTTGTTGTGACACAATTCACTATTTCTATGCAGGATCAGAAGCTGCCTTGTCAGTTACATCCGGATCGGATCCAGATTGTAAAGTCTTGGAGGTATGTGTTATTATTCTACTTGGAAAATTCAATTTAATGTTAAACCAGAGCTGATCCACATTTGAAGTTATCTGGAAAATCGCATCTGTTATGTTTTGCTGCGCAATCATCTCTGCTACTCTGATATGAACCAAAATCACCAAGCAGGATCAAAAGCTGTCATGTAAAACCAGGTTTGATCTACATAGGATCCAGAATGAGTACATGATTTTAACATCTAAAATTCAAATTCCTTTCACATGTATGGTAAAATTCACTTGCAGTGCACGTTGTGACATCAAACCTGGTTTTATCCATATCAGATCCAGATTGAGCATTAGAAATCAATTTCTATTTAAGGTGGAAAAAATTCATGCACATTAAACATGGCATATATATATCTTTGATTATGACACAATTTACTATCATATGCAGGGTAAAAAATTGTCTTGTCAAAGATATCCAGATCTGATCCAGATTGCATGGTGGTGTTTTTTTGTGCTTTTTTTACTTGGTGAATTTAATTGAACCACACATTTACAGTCATCATATCTGCAAATCTTAATAGATGGGAAGAAACTCCAAAACTGTGATATCTAACCAAGATTAATTTAGCTTCTAATCCAGATTCAATACATATATTAAATCTTATAAATACTGTATATGATCTTCGTTCATTCATTCATCTGCGGCTGTCATGACTCTTCCTTTTATGAATGTGACGTTTTCGGTGCTATCCCCCCCCCACGTCGTGTGTGGGTTTTCCACTTCGCTTTGAGCGCGTCCGCCCGCTCTCCCGCTTCCGACGTCACTCGCACGATGTGACGTCATAGCGAGCGGCGCGGCCTTAATAAAAGGGGCTCTACGAGCGAGATTTTTGTCGCAGAGCTGAGCCGCATTGTGACCGTTGGAACTTCCTTGCTGTCGCACGAGCGATTTCAATGTTCACGCCCACTCTTTCCCATCTGGCTCGGGTGCGCAATTGTTGTGCGTAATTGCTCACGGAATGCTTTCGTTTGTGGGCTTCATATGCAATAGGCAGCGTTTTCATTTTGTCACATTTGACGTTTAAATGTTTTATGTTTATGACTGCAAAAAGCTTTTAATTGATATTTATAGAGTGTCAAAATATCTTTAATGAGTCAGACAAAAGATGTGCGTATTGTGTGGGAGGGTACGTGGACTATCTCCGTTTACTTCATTATTTACTACATACACAACTATTTTTTATTAGTAATATGCTTCAATAAAAATGCATTTATCATTTATCGATGCAAGGTGTGTGTAGTCCCAATTCGAGGCGCGTACCTGGATAGCGTTGGTGACGTTCCATCCCGCCTCCCAAGCTGTGATCTTGGGTCTGACCTCCGCCAGCTCGTCGGTCGGACCTCCGTCCTTGGATGCCGATCGCGACGGCCCGGTGCCGTCCCTCTGGTAGTGGCTGTCCCCTTCCAACCCGTCCCCGTCCCCGACGCCCTCCCCGGGCTTGTCGTCGGTCGTCAAGATGTCCATCTGCATGCCCTGCCGGTGGTCGTAGTCCAGATCGTCGCAGGCGGCGAAGCCCAGCGCCTCCTCGTCGGTCGCGGCCTGGAAGCCCATCCTGGCGAACATGCCGCTGACTTTCGCCTGCGATTTGTTGGTGACGGTCGTGGCCGCGTTCGACAGTTTATTCGACAGCTTGCTCCTAATTAAGGTCGCCATGTTTGCGCGCGGTCTTGCAACTAAATTTCTGCTTCTCCCCTCCCGCCGGTGGCCAAAAAAAGACAGGCTACTTTGGGTGTGAGCTTTGCATCCACGCTTGACGTAAGAGATGAGGGGAAAAAAGCAGAATAGCGGAATGAAGACACTGACGGTTTTTTTTAGTTGCTATCTCCACTTTTTTCTCAGTGTGCGTCTCCTCAGGTTCATTTCACCTTCAGACGTCGCTGCTCCGCTTCTGCATCTTGCTCCCTTTCTCCTCCTCCTCCTCCTCGAGCTCTGATGCTCTACGAGAGAGAAAAAAAATCCCACTTCACTTCTTTTGGCTCCAAATGCTGTGCGTAAAAGCTTTTTTACGCACCGTCGTGTGGGCCTTATGATATCCTTTTCATGCAAGATGGAAGGTGGTGCTCAGGTGCCTTCACTGATGCCAATGCGGTACCGTGGAGCCCGAGGGGGAAGGGGGTGGGGGTTGAGTGGGTGTATGGCACAAGCCACGTGTCCTCTTCCAGCCTGCAAAGTAAACCCACCCTCGCTCCGACCCACCCACCCTCACTCGCTCCTTTTAGTAGAACCCCAGCACGAGAACACGGGAGAGATTTGCTGCATTTCTAGGGGAGGTGCTTGCGTACCCCTACCACCCCCCTCCCGGACTCATAATCTATAACCCTTCAGCCCGGCATCCAATGGCATTCCGGCGGCCTCAAATCTTGCCTAACTTTCGGCGTATAAAAGGAAAGGCTGCGAGGTTTGTCGCAAAGCCAAGCTCTTTGGATGTTTTTATTGTTTACAATTTCAAAGAAAGAATGTATATTTTCTTTTTTTTTTTAAGGACGTGTATGGAGCAGCTTTGTAGTAACTGTTCTCCCTGGGATGTATCGCTATAGTGCACACGCAGCTGCGTTAAAATACATTTTGGATGCATATTTTTTTAGTAACTCGGGCTCTTATTTATTTTGTTTTATACGGCGTGTTTTTTTCTTTGAGGACGAATGTCTTCCATTCATTCATCCATTCATTCATTCATGCATGCATGGGAGTGTCCTGTTCAAAAAAGACTACTCATGATATTTTGTTAATGGAAATTATTTTTTAATGTGGTCTTATTTTTATTTTCCATTGAACAGACACTGTTCTGTTTAATTATTATAGAAATCCACGCTTTTTCGTTGCATGGCTTATTTTATTTTACAGTTGCAATTGCCTATGATTTATGCAATAATTTAAAAGAACTATATTACAAATATTCTCCCAAGCTGGAACAAAGCGGCCTTACGGGCTCGACTAAAGGATATATATTTAATGTACGTATATATCTGTACAGTAGTTTTTGACCTTGTTCTTATATAAATATATACAGTACAATAAATTAGCCTACAGACAGGAGAACGGCCATTTGTGGTGCATGGTTGCACACAACAGAATCGACATAATTTAAGTGTGATAGCTTTTTCTCACTGCATAAATATACACTCTTATTTAAAAATACTGGTATTTAAAAGTACTGAAATAAAATAATATTTACATTTTTCCCTCTTTTTGCACCACCCCATGCAAAGCCCTTTCACTACAACAATTAAATCAATCTAATCTTGTTGCACATAAGCACACGTTAGCACTGTTTTTTTTTAAATGGCGGTGCTGCTCTTATCAGCCGCATGCAGGCTGCACGGAGGGGGGGTGGGGGGGGGTCACAACACACGCTGACCACCATCATCGTCAATGGAGTGATTGTTTTTTTAAATCTTTATTGGGTGAAATGCATTCCACTCTGCACGTTTGCTGCCGCCTTATCAGTGTGAGCAGAAAGTGATTTTCTCACACACAGTCACGATCGTGACGATGACGATGATGATGATGATGGGTGGGTGGGTGAGTTGAGTTGAGGGGGGCGGGGCCAAGTCCCTTGGGGATTCACGTCGCAGTCGATGTACATCCGACCAATCAAAGCTCTTTATCCGCTTCAGGGCCAATTTAGGCAAGAAGACGGAAGCACCCTATTTCAATTGGGTCCTTTCACGTGCACACTCGAGGCATTTTTTTAGGAGCCCCCCCCCCCAACCCCTCCCAACCCTCCTTTTTCGCATTACACACATGGCTGAGCTGGCTGGATGCTATACCCCATATATCCCACCCCTCATCATCATCATCATCATCATCACATTGCAGAGTGTAACCCCCACTCCATCCTTTTTCACGGAATCCTAAAAAGTGAGGAACAAAAATATGTGCTCCACATAGCAACTATTCACGTATGTGTGTGTGTGTGTGTGTGTGTAGCACCATGTTTTACACCCCTATTGTAGCCATGTGGACATTTTGTGTCGTTCATTTTGTACAAAATGGTGTTTTCTATTTTGACTGTTTCATTCTATTAGCCATTTTGTTTTTTTGAGGATATTATGGTCTGTATCGCACACACCACACACACAAACACACAACTCGATGTGCGCGTGTGTGTGTGTACGTGGTCCTTACACACCACATAAGAGGGAGCACGTGCTCGCGTGTGTGTGTATTTCTTTGTGTGGCACCATTTTGATACATTTATGATGAATAACATTATTCGATGTGGAGACATTTTTCTCCCTGTGGGGTCATTTTGGATGGACCATAAGGAAATTCTACATTGAGCTTTCCTTACAAAATATGATATTTGTATGTGTGTGTGTGTGTGTGTCATAGCGGGCATATTTTGTCTACAGTAATCTCTAACAACTTACACTTTGAATTGCATGACATCAATTGATCACAATATATATTTTAACTAAGAAATATGTCTAGTTACTAACATATTTCTTAACATATTTCTTAATTATGCTTGAAAATGAAGCATTTTCAAGCATAATAATAGCGAAATGAAAGTCTATACAAATATAGGGCATTCAGAAGATGCATTCAAAGACACTGTGATAATATGTAGTATTCTACACTGGTCACTAGTTGTCAGTAATGTTACTGTCATGTTGGGTAAGACACACAAGCGCCACAGTTAATCGCCAGGAACAACAGGCTTTTATTGTAGGATGGAATAATCTCACAATATAGGCACATTCATTCCTAGCACGGGCTACTTTTGCGGCCATAACCTTCTCCTCTAAACTTCTGACGTCACATGCTGTTTGGCCCTGTTACAGCAAGTTTGATTTTTGTCACAAATGTCCTATTTTATATAATTATGTTGACTATATACAAGTGCAAGGGTGTCTGTAGGGATGTTATTTAATATCTAGAGGGCTCAAATAATGTAAAAACGCATATTTAGAAGGTTATAAACAAGCGTTCTATACTCTAACTACAAACATATTCCATTTATAAATAAGGAATCCTATAGGCGGAAATTTACTTACCACAATCAGGTCTGGAACTGTGATAAATGAGGGCTTTCTGTACCACAAGCTGTGTTATGTGTGTGTGTGTGTGTGTGTGGAAATAGAGGAGATGAAAGAGGGGTGTTTTGCCGCCCCCTAATCAAGCATTGTCTATGAAATACCCGCTTTGAGGTGAATAAATGCAGTATTTTATCTAAATGGGTGTATAAACAGCAGAAAGTTGTTATGGATGGATGGATGGATGGAGGACAGAAAAGGCACTCGTGTCTCTCTGGGGAGTGTGCAGGAGGATGGAAATGAGTCCATATCAAGCTAATCACACGGGCTCACTATCCAGTCCATTATTAACATTTGCATGACAATGACAGCAGGTAGAGTATAACACACTGTTGTGTTGTGTTCCGTCATGCATCTTTCAACAACACGGATGTGCAGTTTCAGCTAGTAAATATGTGTATTTGTACATGTTGACTTTCCATATACACCAATTTCCAGATAGCAATGCTAGTATTTCTAGTATTCCAAAATAAGCTACACAGACCTTGTTTATCAGCGTGTAAAGAGAGAGAGACAAATCCAGGAAAAACACTAAGAGCCTTTTCATTACTCCTAATGTGCCTGTTTAATGGCTTATTATGGCTTCCCAAGGGACCGACTCTCTAAGGGCTTTGTCCGTGTGCTGCATGATCTTAGCTTAGCTTATTTTATCTTGACAACTAGATGGAGGAGATACATATTTTTTTCCATCCACACCATTGTCAAACATCTACAGAGACACACATTCGTCATTTCAGCAGCAATTAAGGCACCATTGCAGAAAAGAGGAAAAAGGTGAGGAATTTTGCTGCATGCTTTGAACGGAAGTAAGTTATTATGGTTATTTTAGGCTAATTTAAAGAACATTTGTTCCTAATGTTTTACTAAAATATAAAATATTGACTGGCTAAAAAGGCTTGGAAATGAAAAATATGACTGGTGAAAAATGTCTCAAGGATTTCTTCAGGTTGAAGGCATTTTAGCATAGCTTAGCCTAATCTTGACGGAGTTGAGTTGATCTTAATTGATGGTATCGAAAATCTTATCATACAGACTTTTTTGTTATCTTAAATCTTTAGATATATTATATATTTGATATATTATAAATATATGTGTACATGTATTTAGCTTAGCATAGGCAAGCCGAGCTTTGCTGACGTTATCATAACTTGTTATTTTATCTTATAAACATACAAATGTTATTTTGTTAGCTTTGTTTCTTTGCAATTGCATATCGTACCAGTGAGGTGTTCAAAGTGTTGCCTGGGGGCCGTTTATTTTATTTTATTTTCTGGCAGCACATTGTGGAATTAAAATTAAACAAAAAAAGTCACAAAACTGGGCCAAAATGTCCAGTCTTTAAGTATGTATAATTTTTTTTCCAAAAAGTTTGGACACCCCTGTTTGACCATATCTTAGCTTATATTAACCTATGGTAACATACTGTATCTGCTCTTATATCCTGTTATCTTATTTATCTTACGGTATTTTGACTGCACTAAATAAAAGAGCGCCATCCATATGTGCGCTTATTCCTCAGCATGTTGTCGTTTGCGATGCCAAACGCTCCCCAGACGGCGTTTGGCTGTTAACCCACGTTGACTCTGAGCGCTCTCTCCATCAAGCATTTGACATGCGCCTTCTTTGCTCTCCTGCTGCGACACATTAACATTGTAATTGCCTTTTTTTCGAGCACAATAAACTCAGCCGCTCCACTGGGACCTGCGAGAGGGCCCGCGGCGGGGGCACAAAGGCTAACGCTGTCTATTTTTCACACATACTGCAAGCTACCAACACAATGTTTTCTTGTACGAGGGAGGAGTGGAGGGCACGTACTGAATACTTGGGAGGCTGGTATTTCCTCTGAATACTGTGGATCCCTGCACATCGAGATTTAGCGTTTATGGCCACCAACATTTGCAGATTTTGTTTTTCCTGAAAATAGGTGTTTTTTTTACCTCAGAAAACATATCTCATAGAAAACAGGAATACCATGTGATGTCATTCACCCAATAAGCAAAGAAACTTAGTAATACTAATGAGGAAGCCCAATGAAGTATTATAATCTTAAGTGATACTGATGCACAATTTGGTAAAATTCAATTGAAGCGCTGGAAGTCAAAATCCGATTTTTTTGCAACCATATCCTACACAGTACACATGAGGGACAGGAATTGCGTCTCCTGTCATGTGCTACTCACTAGACAGATATTGTGCAGTCCAGCCATTGGCTAGTGGGAGTTACAGCTAGCGATCGTGCCAAGGAGAATCCAGACCTTGAAAACCCTTTACAATCTTTAAAAACATTCCTGTTTCTGCCATTGCTCAGTAGACATGGGAAATGGGACGACAAGCTGGAACTATTAATTAAACCCTTAAGTAATAAACACGAAATTCCTAATAGTAATTCAGACTATTCAGTAACCAGGGGTTCTCCGATTGATTGTCCACTGATCGCTATCGGCTGATATCAGTGGAAAAAGCATGGTATCGATATCGGCCAATACTTGCTTTATAACACGATCATCCATCAGGCAGTGGCTATAAAGCCCAGGTCCCAACTCGCTGTACTTGCGAGTGTGGGCAAAATTTAGGGAAGTGTATGTAGCAATTTTAGTGCAGGAGGAACTTTTGTTGTGTGCGGGGCTGAACCGGGCTACACATGTCGTGTTACACGCGCATTAGTCCTCTTCAAGCACTTCTGAAGCACTTCTAGGCCCTTCCCCAGTTCGACTATCCAATGAGCAATCACCGTTTGAATGGACTGTGACGAGTGAGCGTTTGTGCTGCCCTTGAAACGGGCTTCCATTCGTAATTTACTTCATTCTAGTTGAGTGGTTAGCGCGCAGACCTCACAGCTAGGAGAACAGGGTTCAATTCCACCCTTGGCCATTTCTGTGTGGAGTTTGCACGTTCTCCCCGTGCATGCGTGGGTTTTCTCCGGGTACCCCGGTTTCCTCCCACATTCCAAAAACATGCTAGGTTAATTGGCAACTCCAAATTGTCCATAGGTATGAATGTGAGTTTGAATGGTTGTTTGTCTATATGTGCCCTGTGATTGGCTGGCGACCAGTCTAGGGTGTACCCCGCCTCTCACCCGAAGACAGCTGGGATAGGCTCCAGCACCCCCCCGCGACCCTCGTGAGGAAAAGCAGTAGAAAATGAATGAATAGTCTTCTAATTTTAATTAACATTTGTTTAAATATGCATATTTTTAGGACAAGTAGTAGGCCGTATTAAACCATGAAACAGCCTGATTTATTAATGAATATATTTCTGAAAACCCGTGATAGAGTGAAGCCGTGAAATTTGAAGCATGATGAATTATTGTATATAGGGTAGTATTCAGAGGTATCACAATACTGCATTTATGTGCGATTATAAAAATACATTGAAAACAGTTGCACATGCAGTGTATTAAGAACGCAACAAGAAACGCTATATTGTACTGTGAGGGAGCTGCCAATCCTCCCTTACTGATCAGGTGTATGCCCCACCTACACTGTCATGTTTCTATTTGTGTATATAGTTGGCTTTTGTTATTTACATATATTCTGGTTAGTACTTTGATTATATTTGGTTGCCATTTAAGTTGTTTAATTGCCACTTCAGTTAGTTTTTCATTTACAAGTCATTGGTTTTGTTCCTAATTTCTCAGTTTCTCCTTTTTTTTTGAGGTGATTGGTTGGGGCAAAAACATGGAGGCGCGCCCATGGGAGTGCAGGCCAGAGGCTGATCGCCTTAATTGGACTCTCCCAAGTGTCACCTGGAGGAGGGGAGGGATTAATTGGGTGTTAGTTTGGTAATCTAAGTTGTAATGTTTAATCGAGTGCTTAAATGTATACAGGAAGCGAAACGTTAGGGTGGGACTCTTGAAAGACTTGTAATATAAAAGAAGGGTGGTATAAATGTAAATAGGGTACCTTTTAGACGTATTGCCTCACCCTCTCATTGGGAACTATGGTTGGCCCTTCACAGGTAAATGGGGCTGGGTGAATTGTTTGTGAGAGGCCTGTTGTGTGTGCTGGGGGAAATGCTGCTGCACGGTCTTGCGAAATAAACTTGAAGAGCTCTCAAGCTCATGTCTGGTGTACATTTCAGCTGCTATGGCTATCCCGGGCTAGTAAGAGGCCATTTTTTTCCAACTGAAAATCTTACATGTACACTAACTGTATGTATGCAAAATGTATGCAAACTGAGGCAAAATTTTTTCATACATTTTCGTCATTAACCAAACAACACTGGTGTTAGTTCAACTGTACAATGTAACGCTGCACTCATAATGGATGCCATATAGTCCTCCCTCGTTTATAGAGCTTAATTGGATAAACGATAAATGAACATCTGCCATATAAGATTCAATGTTTCTTTAGGTTCAATGTGTTGTTTTTCTCCAATATCTACACGTATATCCACTTATTTTTAGCAAGCTGTGGTTCCCATTCGAAGATGAAGCGTGATAGAAAATAGATGGATGTCTCAGCAAGTAAACAAACCATTTCACTGGCTCACTTTGAGTGACATCACCGCATTTACTGTCCCCGAAATGACTGAAGTAGTTATGCAATTACGCAAACTGCTGCTGCGATCAGTCTGTGAATCATGATTCTATGTTATTAGACTGTATTTCCCATTCACTTTAATTGTTCCCAGGTCCGTAAAGGCCATCGCTGGGTCTGGATCCGGACCGAGATCGATGGCTTTTTCTCACGTCTGGTGTTCATAAACAGGCTCTAAGGACACATATTATACACTTACACACTTGTGTGTGTGAGAAATCAATAAATGATGAGATCCGAGCGGCTCTTTAAGCGACTTGTCTCAGCTTAGTTCTCATGAAAGTTTAATGCTCGGAGACGTCATGTAAACTCTCACTGGGACTGACTGCTTGAAGCAGAATACATTGACACCGCTACTACTTATTACTACTACTACTACAAGGACTGGCAGTCTCTGACCTTTAACCTTGACCTGGAGGAGTAAACACACTCAGGATCAGTGAATACAGAGACATATAATAACATGATCTAATCTGCCCCATTCAATTTTATAAGTAAAACTAATGAAAATAACTAAAGTAATAATTAGTAACAAAATCTATGTTAGCATCCATATGGCTTACGGATGACACTCCTTTTTTTTAACACACACACAGGGAGCTTTACTTTGCTAATACCAAGACTGATACTTGTAATGTAATGGTTTGGGAATAAATTCTCCTTAAATGCATGTGTGTGTATCAAAATATCGATATTGTAATCTGATGACTCAAGTGACGGAATAGTCGTCTCCCGATCTAAAGTTTGCTGGTTCAGTCCTCGGTGCTTCCATGATCATGTTGAAGTATCCTTGGGTAAAACACTGTTCTCCCCCACCCAGTTGGTCATTTGGTTATCAGTAGGTAAACATGGTAAGACTGTCAAAGCGCTTTAAAGGTAGAGTAGCTCAACTAAGTCAACTTAGCATTTCCATTGAAAATCCATACCAGTATCTAAAACCTTGATCATTCATTATTAGGGTACCAGTACCAGTACGCCACAATCACGTTTACCTTCGCTTTAAGGCCCCAATAAGAGTTTGTAGAGTGTAAAATATTATATTCCAACCATCCATCTTCTTCCGCTTATCCGAGACGAGAAGCCCAGACCAGCTGCTTCATCCAGCTCCTCCTGGTGCGTCCTAAAGTGTTCCCAGGCCAGTTAAAAGACTCTATTTCAAATTTGTTTATAAAACATGTTTCAATATGAAAGGATGCATCCTTGCTTGGTTTATCCTCAGGCATCCCTATGTTTTTTTTAATAGAACATTTGCTTTCATTGAAATGCACATCTTGAAAATCTTCACAACCTGCTGAAAGCTTTTTTGTCGTCTTCCAAGTGATGTGGGCAGGCCTTCAAACACTTTGACTTCATTTGCAATACTTGCTGGTGGAGAGGGCTCACATCTTAGCAAAAGCCATAATGCATCTAGGCTAATGAATAAATACATGAGAAAAAAAAACATGTATTCTTTTGAAACCGCTACATAACCCCCTTCGTCCCCCCCACCCCCACAGCCACTTTGTCCTGCTGACAATAGCAGTTAATAGCAGCCCAATCAAGAGTGGTGGTGGGGGACGTAGCAGTCATCATGAGCTTAAAAATAGCACTTACACTCACTCGAGTACAACACACATAAAAATCCACACATACAGGACAGCAGATGTTGTTATTGATTTGTGAGCTGATGTGCGAGACAGTTCACAAACACACAAGCCAAGAGTACAAAAGGTGTTTTTGTCTTGTGAGAGCTATAACAGTCCGATAATGACGCCTTGTATTTGTAGGCAGCGGATCAATACAGAACAGAACAAACCATTTGTTTAATCCCCTATGGTTTTCAGTGCACGAGAAGCTTCAAAAAGTTTTTAAAAAACCTATATGGAACTTATAAAACAAGATGCCGCAAATTTGTGTCATCTTACAAAACCAACTTCAACCCTAACTCTAACCATAATCCTCAAACCGTAGCCATAAACACTAAACGCGAACGCCAAGCCTAGCCTAAACTCCATTTGTAACCCCAGATGTCAGGAATGTCCCGAGGAAGAAAGACAACACTTGTATTCTAAGTAACATGGAACAGGTAGACCAGGGGTCTTAAAAACGCGGCCCGCGGGCCAAATAGTTTGAGGCCCCCGCCTTGATATGAAAGTTTAATGTTAGTGCGGCCCACGCAAGTTTGATATGGATGCTGTATGGTATCATGTACCCAGAAAAAATTATTACGTTTGATTAATGTTCATGTTAAAGGTTAAATAACTGTTAATAGTTATCCTCCCTATCCGTGTGGAAGTGGTAAGTTTTTGGCTTTTTAAGTTTAAAGGAAATAACTTGGAGGCTACCGTTTAGGTCGCTAGCTCTCTAGTTTGCGAGTTAGCATGTGTCACAAGACCCTGCAGTTACGCAATATGTTGTAAATAAAAAGAGTATAAATGTGACTATAGTCGTGTTTTGTCATGTCTACAGGGCTCTAATAATGCTTTGTTCATTTTAATCTGAAAAAATAATTTGTCTACCCACCAACTATATGTGGTTTCTTAAGTTTTTATTATTTGCCGTTTTATTATTATTATTATATTTATTTATTTATTACCGATTTATTGATTTTCTTTATTCTTGATTTGTTTATTTATTTTTCATCTTATTTTGTATAGAAAAATAAAAAGTAAGATCTTTGAGAACAGTGGAATGTTTTATCAGAGCTTTTATTGTAGAAAATCGGAACCAAAGCAAAGTTCATTTTTCTGTTTTTAATAAGTGAAACCTAACCCTAAACCTTAGCCCCAGCTCTTAGTCTTAGGTCTTCCTCCTGACAAGGTTCCCTGACATATCAAAGGTGACCTGTCCCTCCCCAGCCAATAGCATTGTAGAATTGTAGTGTTGAGCTGCATCTCAGGGGAGATGCTGGTCCCACCTCTGCACAAGTCAGTCAATATTCCCTACTCTTTGTCACTCAGATCAACACTAACCCTCAGGCTGCCTTCACTACATGGCCACCATTTTACACTGATTGCTTTCTCATACACTCTATGCTGGAACACATGCAAGTCCTGCGGGCCAGGCACACACACACAAACACACACACACACAAACACACACAAGTAATGGATTTTTGTAGTGACTTTTTTGTTGCTTTTTTTCTTCTTATGGGCCTGCAAGCAAAGGGCAGCATTTTATTATTTATTAGACTTTAGTTACGGGCCGCATAGTGGTTAGCGCACACGCCACACAGCCAGGAGATCGGGAAGACCTGGGTTCGATTCTCTCTGGTTTCCTCCCACATTCCAGGTTAGGTTAATCGGAATGTGAGTGTGAATGGTTGTTTGTCTATATGTGCCCTGTGATTGACAGGCAACCAGTCCAGAGTGGACCCCACCTCTCGCCCAAAGACAGCTGGGATAGGCTCCAGCATACCCACGCGACCCTAGTGAGGATAAGCGGTAAAGAAAATGAATGGATAGATAATTTAGTTACTCTTCGTAAGTTCGTTACTGATAACAGTGAGCTGGCATTGTTCAACTACAAGCTGGAACTATTAATGTTACACCCCTATTGAAAAGCCAGCATTTCAAGAAATGCTGCAAATGTTTGACAGACAGTGCAAATTGCCTATGTAAGTACATGTCTCAAATGCCAATTTCACAACTTTACAAAGTGAAAGATGACACACTGAAGGATGTATATCATTATTATGATGTATATATTATTCATTCATTCATTTTCTACCGCTTTTTCCTCACGAGGGTCACGGGGGTGCTGGAGCCTATCCCAGCTGTCTTCGGGCGAGAGGCGGGGTACACCCTGGATTGGTGGCCAGCCAATCATAGGGCACATATATATTATATTATATGTATTTATATTATTATGGAATCATCCCAACCGTGGGTTAAATGGTCTCAAAAAACTTACAATACTTTTGTTTAATTTGTGGCACAATAAACATTTCAAAACGCACCTGCATTGTTTTGTGACTCAGTTAAATTTAAAAGTTTGTTTGTCTAGTGGGTGATTCAGCTTGAAATTTAAATTTTTTTTATGAATCCACACACAGGACACTATGAAATTATTCTATTCATACTCAACAAGCAGGATCAAAACTAGCAAATTGCTGTCAGTGCTGCTCAATGTTTTCCTAGAATGGTGCATTCAGGTGCATCACATAACTCCTGGGGCACAAGTTGCAGCTGCATTTAGGGACACTTGTAAATGACAGTGAACACACCCACACATGCACATGCAGCCCAAAGTATGTGATATCAACAAAACCATTGTTGTTACAGAATGTTTACTTCTAACAGACATCAATGTTAAACAAACCTTTGAACCAATACAGCTTTATCATGATTGTTCAACTTACCCTGTATATTTGGTATGAAATGAATATGCAGACATAAATAAACCAGTGGAGACACACAATTAAATCCTATTTTGCACATTGTCCAAGTGTGCTAATTGAGTCCATTTCCAATGGAAAGCAAGTAAAGACTAGTATTAGTATGTATGCGCTGACAGTGTTGAATGTATTTTATCCTATCTGCTTTTTTCCACGCTAAGGTAGCCCAGATACAATCTACATGGTGTGTTTGCTGCAGATAAACAGCCCACAATATAAAACACACCTCCATATCTAAACCTTTCATCCACCCGCCCCCACACCCTCCTAGCACCGCTATTTCTCACTTATGACATGAGGAATTATAAATAAGCACATTTATATTTGATACCCGGAGAAAGGCTGCGCGGTGTTCGAGTGGTTGGCACACGGACCTCACAGCTAGGAGACCCGAGTTCAATTCCACCCTCGGGCATCTCTGTGTGGAGTTTGCATGTTCTCCCCGTGCATGCGTGGGTTTTCTCCGGGTACTCCGGTTTCCTCCCACATTCCAAAAACATGCTAGGTTAATTGGCCACTCCAAATTGTCCATAGGTATGAATGTGAGTGTGAATGGTTGTTTGTCTATATGTGCCCTGTGATTGGCTGGCCACCAGTCCAGGGTGTACCCCGCCCCTCACCCGAAGGCAGCTGGAATAGGCTCCATCACCCTTGCGACTCTCGTGAGGATAAACAGTAGAAAATGAATGAATGAATGACCCGGAGAAAGGCTGTGTGGTGTTCGAGTGGTTGGGGCGCGGACCTCACAGCTAGGAGAGTTCAATTCCACCCTCGGCCATCTCTGTGTGGAGTTTGCATGTTCTCCCTGTGCATGCGTGGGTTTTCTCTAGGGACTCCGGTTTCCTCCCACATTCCAAAAACATGCTAGGTTAATTGGCGACTCCAAATTGTCCATAGGTATGAATGTGAGTGTGAATGGTTGTTTGTCTATATGTGCCCTGTGATTGGCTGGCCACCAGTCCAGGGTGTAAGACAGCTTCAGCACTTCAGCATCCCTGCAACCCTTGTGAGGATAAGCAGTATGAAATGAATGAATGAAGCCTAAAAATGGGCTAGATGAAATAAAATAGAAATTTAAGGCATCCAGAAAACGCATTCAAAGACGTGAATGATATGTAGTAATACTGGAATGTTGGATGAGACACACAAATTGTCCATAGGTATGAATGTGAGTGTGAATGGTTGTTTGTTTATATGTGCCCTGTGATTGGCTGGCCATCAGTCCGGGGTGTACCCCGCCTCTCACCCGAAGACAGCTGGGATAGGCTCCAGCACCCCCGCGACCCTCGTGATGATAAGCCCTAGAGTTGGAGAAGGCCAGACCTTTCCCATTGGTGGGTTCCCAGGCCAGTTGAGAGACATGGTCTCTCTAACATGTCCTTGGTCTTGTGTGTGTTTGCTAGTCTTGAGTGAGGATTGGCATTCAGCAACACTAAGTACCTCAGCTTTTGTTTCCTGCTGCTCATTTTCTCTGACAGCAGTATGTCATGTCAGTAAAGCCCACATAGGGAACATCAACTGTCAGGCTTCCAAGCTCAGCCAAGTGGCGAGCACACCTCCATCTCCACCTGATCATCTCTCCACAGTAGAGAAATGGAAAATGGAAAGAAGACTTTTTCATCCGCCGCCACAGCTGCAATTCATTGTTAGCTGCTGAAACGGAGACTAAGCGGGTGGGGGGGCGTTCTGAATTAATTGCCCCCGCTCCTCTTTTAAACCCCCTTTATCCACCTCCACTTTCACGCTTTGGACGTTTGAATGTCCTGCTTTACAATTGGTGGGAGCAGCAGCTGAAATTGATTCTTTTGAAGGATTCACATGAGCTGCTAACAGCCACAGTCAATATGAAAGTCAGCGGAAACATCATTTTTGTCATTAAGATGGACGGAGGTATCACCGAGGAATTCATATGAAGTTTTAATAAAAATCCAGTATGAGTTTATTTTTATATTTTAAAAGCAGTTGTCTTCCTGGACTGCATGGCATATAAAGCGTGTAAATGAAGCATCAAGCTACTGGAGTGAGAATTCATGCTAATGTTCATGCTTGAATGTTTCAGCAGCTGCCATTCTTCTTCTTCTTCCGCCGTCCTCCTTTGGCCTATGATGATCACGGGCAGCCAATCAGCACGCTTGTTGCTGCTGCTGCTCCACCACCACTACGCCACGCTATTATCTATATGCTATACACACTGTGTGCACATTGCAGAGACTGGGATGCTGGTTTTTGAAATTTGTGTCACGTCCAAACTGGAAGAGGGAGCCTTTTTTCTGTTTAGTCCACCATCATAATACTAATAATAATAATGTGGCTTTTACTGTCTAATTCATGCTATTACTGAAATTGCCTCCAATTTGTTGCCATAGTTACTGCAGCTCTCCCTTTTTGAAGGTCTGTGCCTCCTCAGGGGCTCATGATTACTCTGTGTGTGTGTGTGTGTGTGTGTGTGTGTGTGTCAATGGGCTGCCAGGCAGTGACCTGCTAATAGTAAATGTAACCACAGGCCATATTCCAAGATAGTTGCCATGGTCACAATAATTGGCAGGCAGAGCAGTGAAGTGGTCTTTTTTTTAAAGGCAGTGGACAAAAATGATGTGAAACTATTTATTTATGTCAATAATAACAATGTTTCATACCACTAGAAATCACTAGCTATGTGAGACAAAGGTAATAACGACATCTACATAAGAATTTCTTAGGAAATAAATACATTTGACGTTTATTATCCAGTGAAGTCATTTATTATATTTATACTACCTTTATATAGTCATAATTCATTCATTCATTCATTTTCTACCGTTTTTTTCCTCATGAGGGTCGTGGGGGGTGCTGGAGCCTATCCCAGCTGTCTTCGAGCGAGAGGCGGGGTACACCATGGACTGGTCGCCAACCAATCACAGGGCAGATATAGACAAACAACCATTCACACTCACATTCATACCTATGGACAATTTGTGTGTCTCATCCAACAGGGAGAACATGCAAACTCCACACAGAGATGGCCGAGGGTGGGATTGAACCCTGGTCTCCTAGCTGTGAGGTCTGCGCGCTAACCACTTACCAGCCGTGCCGCCCCTTAGTCATGATTGCAATGTAAAATTATGTAAGTATCTAATTAACATATCCTTAATTTCAACATTTCCTTTAATTACGATTTAAAAAAAATTGGTTAGCGTGCACCCTGGTTAGCGTTGAAAACCAAAATGTTGCCTTGGTTTATGTACATTATCTGTCCAGCACTGTCCAATATCCAGGTACACTGGCTCAATTTCTGGGTAAAAAGTTGCTGAATCGTTTGGCATTGTATCGTTGTAAATGAACCAGTATCGTCCTGGAATGGTTCTTGAAACAGATCATGACACCCCTCTTTATATGCATTTAGAATTGTTTCCTACATGTAAAACTAGAATTTTAAGAGATAGCAATGCAATGTAATATTATATCCGATAATTATTGATACTGATAATTATCACCGACTACAGTATTAATTGGCCCTGTACCCTTGAAACCGCCCATGAATGATACGGGAAAAGGCCAAAATGATACTGTGTCAAAGCCCAGGGAAGTGATACTGATAAAATATAGAGTTTAACCATGTCCAGTATCAGCCCCCGTAGCTGTCCACTCAGAGCGCGCTGCTCTGGTATTGTGCCCGTGAAACAACCAATCAGAGAACAGCGCACGAGCGTGAATACACAGCATTTGTTTTGCTGCCGTCTGTGCTCTGTCAACATGTCAGCAGTTAAATAGTAAATAGTATAGTAAATATTAGTATAATAGTAAATATTAAATAGTACGTGATAATAAGCTCATGATTAAATAGTATGTGATAATAAGATCATCACATGGTTTGTCTGGTATCAGGCCCAGCATCATGCCCCCGCGTGCCAGTATCAGCCCTCGACCTGACACTTCGGGGCATGATACCTGGCCTGATACCAGACAAACCATGTGATAACCTATAATTATCAGCCCGATATCAGTATAAAAATGCAATAACAGTATCAGATTTTTTTTCCTGATCATGAAAATTGATATTTAAAAAATGCTGTGTACAACACTTATGTGTTTATTCTACCACAGGAGATATGTCATGTTACACATACCGGTATCGGTATTGGCTGGTATCGGTATCGGAAATTGAGAGCTGGACAATATCGTTTTTTCAGCAAAAAAGCCAATATCAGACATCCTTAATTATAATAAATATTACTATTTAAATGGAGTGCGCAGACCTCACAGCGAGGAGACCAGGGTTCAATTCCACCCTCGGCCATCTCTGTGTGGAGTTTGCATGTTCTCCCCGTGCATGCGTGGGTTTTCTCGGGGTACTCCGGTTTCCTCCCACATTCCAAAAACATGTTAGGTTAATTGGCCACTCCAAATTGTCCATAGGTATGAATGTGAGTGTGAATGGTTGTTTGTCTATATGTGCCCTGTGATTGGCTGGCCACCAGTCCACAACACTCATGAGGATAAGCGTAAGAAAATGAATGAATGAATGAAAGATGAAATGAAATAGATAGTCTGAATAAGTTGTCCCTTCACATCCACACAGCATCTTTGTCTTTCTTGGTGGTCTCCCTGTCACAGCACAGCATCATCATCCTCAGATCAAACACACACTTGGCCTGCAGCGTCTTACTGTCAAGTCCTTTGTTCCACTTAAAGAAACTCCCCTGTGATGTCATGGCTGTTTGTGAACATGCAGGAAGTAGTGCTTGATGACGTACATATTTGTGGTTTGGATTATGATCCGGCAATGCTGGCAACACTCATACGTCTATTTGTCAAACACAAACTGCACTCAACTTGTTTGGTGGAGCATGGTGAGGCTTCTGAGGGTAACACACTGTATGGTCTTGGTCACTGTGCTGCAGCTCACTTTCATAGGTTGGCATAGCCTACGACATCATTATGTAAAGCATAAAGATATTAAAGTAATGTCATTTTAGTCACTTAATGCTGAGATATGTATAGGAGAGATTTTTTTTCAAAACAATGTAGAAAATGTTGGGGAAATTAGATTTCGGAAAAAGCCATATGTTACCAGAATAAAGTCAAAACTATGAGAATAAAGTCAAAATCTGAACAGAATATTTACCAAAAAAAGGAAAAATTGGTGAAAAAGCAGAAAAAAACAGCTGTAATTTTATGACAATAAATATGTAACATGAGGAAAAATTATTTTGAGAAGCATAAAGCTGAAATATTCCACAAATAAGACAAAATAAAACAAAATTAAGTTGTAATTTTGGAAAAAAAATAGTTTTGGGGAAAAAAGTAAAAAATATGAATGGAATTATTATTATGAATAAATAAAAAAGTATGAATAAATAAAAAAATATGAAAAGAAAATGTACAAATATTATTCAAATAGTAAAAAAAACAGCAAAAATGGAGAAAAGGAGACCAAAAATCCAAAGAAAGAATGAGCAAAGTTGATACTAATACGCTTTTTCACCAATATCACAAAGCCAAGATGCAGTATTTTCTTGAAATACAGTATATTGTAGCATACATACAGTACATGCTTCAAAGTGGCTCAACTTGCAGTGACCAGCAAAAACACTACACACCTGCTCCTCTTTCACATCCAAGAACTTGGAATGCTAATGAGTCACATGACACCAAAAGACAAAATCGGACATCCCTAATTATAATAAATATTACTATTTAAATGAACCGAGTTTGTCTATATGTGCCCTGTGATTGGCTGTACCCCGCCTCTCGGCCAAAGACAGCTGGGATAGGCTCCAGCACCCCCCGCAACCCTTGTGAGGAAGCGGTAGAAAATGAATGAATGAATGAATGAATGGGAGGAGTGGTTAGCACGATGGCCTCACAGCTAGGAGACCTGAGTTCAATTCCACCCTCGGCCAGCTCTGTGTGGAGTTTGCATGTTCTCCCCGTGCATGCGTGGGTTTTCTCACACACACACACACACACACACATGTGGAATCAATTAACATTGAAATGAATGAAGCTGGTAATGAAGAGTGTGCTATCTGTGATTGTGTACGCAACATCAAACATACTGAAATAAAGACGCTCTTTTTAAAGACGCCACCTTTTTAATAAAATCCCATTTCCATATAAAAAGTCTCCTTGGGCAGAGTCGTAATTAAAGATAAAATGATGGCAGCTTTATCATGCAATCTCCATCACAGCAAAGATGTTTAAAGGAGGCGGCTTCCGCTGCAGATGACCATCACTGATGGACTCATTCACGCTATTATGCTATTTTAATATCATACCATGGATATTATTATGGGTCTGCTTACCGAGCAAAGCAATGCAGCCCCTCTTATTATTCTTTATACTTATTCTTTATCTCTTAGTATATATTTTCTTAGGATTTTTTGTCACAGCATGCAAATACTTTCCTCTGCAGTCCGATCATCCCAAAAAATGATGTCACCTTACCTGTAAACAAACAGCATTTTGACCAAGAAAATGATGGACAGAGATGACGAAGGTCAGACTCACATGCCTAAACACCCAAGGCTGTTTGAATCAGGTGATAAGCATGTGGAGGACTTGTTATGGAGACAAATGCATGTACATAAAACATTATATAAGTGCAATAATTTCTTTTTGTATTTTACCTTTCATGAAAAAAGTCATACCTTCAAAATAAAAGTACACCAGTAAAATAATACAGTTTCATCTTGTCTTCAGACCAGAAGAAAATGTGTGAAAAACATATTTGTTGTGATGGATATTGTAAGGTAAATTCGCCATCATTTTATCTTTAATTACGACTCTTCATAAGGAGTCTTTTTATATGGAAATGGGATTTTATTAAAAAGGAATATCTTTATTTGAATATGTTTGATGTTGCTTATACAATCATGGATCACAGACTCTTCATTCATGTGTGTGTGTGTGTGCACTACGACATGCTGACAGGACAACTCCCCTGCTTGTCTGTGTGCCCCCAGTAGGACACCGATAGGTGGAAAAAACACCCCTGGGGACAGACAGACATGTGTGATACGGACAAGTTTGAAGGGCCAAAAAGACGACAATAAGAGTAAAAAAAAAGGCAAAGCAGATGATGAAGAGGATGCTGGGCTGCTTTGTTGCTAGGAGACCAGCATGGCTGGATGCTGGAGATAAATGCTGGGGATACACTCCCCCTCTTGGGGTGGGTGGGAGAGGAAGGGGAAATGTGACAAAGACAGAGAGGAGACATCTTGTGATAAGATTTTTTTTTTTAACTCTGCCAAGGAACTCATCTTTTATTTATTCCTTGTTTGATTTGTGTTCCCTTTATTTGATTATTATTATTATTTCATTCATTCATTTTGTACCGCTTTTTCCTCAAGAGGGTCGCGGGGGTGCTGGAGCCTATCCCAGCTGTCTTTGGGCGAGAGGCGGGGTACACCCTGGACTGGTGGCCAGCCAATCACAGGGCACATATAGACAAACAACCATTCACACTCACATTCATACCTATGGACAATTTGGAGTCGACAATTAACCTAGCATGTTTTTGGAATGTGGGAGGAAACCGGAGTACCCGGAGAAAACCCACGCATGCACGGGGAGAACATGCAAACTCCACACAGAGATGGTCGAGGGTGGAATTGAACCCAGGTCTCCGAGCTGTGAGGTCTGCACGCTAACCACACGACCGCCATGCCGCCCATTATTATTATTTGATATGTAGAATTCAGTGAAAAAGCATAGCTCCATCTGGGGACAAACATGGTTGCGTTGTCTTCTGATGACACCCCTCCAGTGGACCTAACATTGAACCTTGAGGCACACCACTCCAACAGTCCAACCTGATGTCATTGACATGTTTTACTGCAAATGTTTTGGTACTGTTTTTAAACAGTACAGTACAGTACAGTACAGTAGTCCCTTGTTTATCGGCATTCATTGGTTCCACACCCGGCCGTGACAAGTGAATTTTCCATAAAATAGGATTCCATATTCATAAATGGAAAATGTGTCAACTACGTCATAGTTGTATTGCCAGTGCAAGTGACATGATATACCACAACCGAAAGCTTGAGCATTCACGTTGAGCCCTCATGTGAAGCACGTCATGATTACTCATGAATGGGAGGTAGCGGAGTTGGGGGGGGGGGGGGTCTTGGTCATGTTGGTGCCAGTGGCTCATACAAGGCTGCTGATTGCTATTCATCCACAGATTACACTCATTTCATCTGCAGCCGGCTGGCTGGCCTGAGAGGTGGGAGTGAATCAGGGGTTTGGAGGGGCTGGGGTGGGGAGGGGGGGGACATGTGCCTGCAGGCAAGATGGCTGCTCCAGATCTGTCTGGGAGGGGGGGGGGGGGTGTAGTAGTACGCCTGGCAAATCATAGTCAGAAATGAATTGAGGCTGAAAAGAAGCAAAAATGCAGCTACCTTTTTATGCAATGTACACAATCCATACCAATAATGCTTTCTATAGTTTATTTATTATAAAATATAGCAAACTATACAAATATATTTACCATGTTATTTTAATTTTAATTTTTCAGAAATATTTTATTAAATACTCAAATTACGCATTTTTTTGTGTTTATAATTTTGTAACAATTATAAAATTATACTATATAAATTATGTTTATATCGTGATTATACGAAAATATATGAAAAAATCCTGCTGTTTTGTGATTGAATACGTTCCTATAATTAGTCCAAAATATGCAAATTTAAGCACATACTACATATTGTTTGCCTAAATGAAGTAAAATCCATTTATAAGGCATTCAGAAGATGAATTCAAATGCATTATGATGTTATGTAGTATTCTACACTGGCCACTAGGTGTCAGTAATGTTACTGCAATGTTGACTGAGACTCCAACAGGCTTTCATTGCAGCTTTGAATGACCTCACAACAACCCCTAACACGGGTTACGTTTGTGGCTTGAACCTACACCAACCTAAAATCAACGCGGAACCCCTGACATTACTTCTTGTCCGCCCCGTCCGGCTCCCCTAAAGAACACATTTACATTAACGCACCAAAACACAAGTCTTATTTTCAGATATTATGTCTACTATATTGGGTAAAAGGAGTATAAAGGTGACCATAGGGGTGTTATTTCATCTCGAGAGGGCTCTAATGTATTTAATGTATAAAAAACTGTATTTAAATGCTCTACTTACTCAAATATTTCATTTATAAATAATAAATTCTACTTTGCGTATCACTGCCAAGGAACTCATCTTTTATTTATTCCTTGTTTGATTTCTGTTCTCTTTATAAATTATTATTATTATTTGATATGTAGAATTCAGTGAAAAAGCATAGCTCCATCTGGGGACAAACATGGTTGCGTTGTCTTCTGATGACACCCTCCAGTGGACCTAACATTGAACCTTGAGGCACACCACACACGGTCGGGCCTGGAAGTAATTAAACACCATAAAGAGGGATTATTGTACTAGAAGAGAACAGTAACGTCCAAGCAAGGAGTGTGATTCATCCTTTTGTTGTGCACCATTGCAGCCTTTTAATGTGTGCAGATGTAAATGATGAATGTTGCTCCGTGGTGATTCCATCTTGACGCCATATTGAAAATAATAAATCATGCTTAACATGAGAATCATTTATTGACAGAGATGACAAATCTTCCAAAAGCCCTGGTAAAAAAAAGCTGAACTATGCCATTCTACAAAACATTGTATAGAACACATATATATATACAGTATATACGTCGTAGAAGTAAACAAAGATGGCGGCATAGTGTATAGCGATGAGCCCTGTGGGATGCCACCTCAGAGGTGACCTACTTCTCCTGAGTGTTGGCAGAAGGGTGCTCCATCAGCTCGCCTTTGTACGCAGCCGCTCAACTGTGGCAGCGTGGGACGGCCCAATTGGACTCGGCGTAATGAAGCTCATCACACACATGCGTGCACACACAACACACACACACAACACACACACACACACGTGTATACACTGCTGTCATGAAGCAAGGGGGAGTCAAAATTGATAACAGCTATTTATAGCTTCCCCCTTTATCAGAGAGATGCCTGACTGCAACCGGCGGCCATTACACAGCGTGACGAATATTGCCACAAAATGGCGCCGATGACACCAAACACGGCGGCACACAAACACTCTTAACGCTATCATAAATATGTACATGGAGATATGAGCAAAGGAAGACCAGCTTCACACAGCTTTGTGTCCTTGAGGAGGTGACATGGCGTTAGATGACAGGAAGTGCCTTTGTGCTCCACGGTGCACAGGTTAGAGACGTCTTTTGTTGTTTATAAGGCCCGTGAGAGCGCCGATAAGGAGATAGCCATCAGGAGATCTCTTTGAATGGCACACTCACACACTCTAATAAAAGGCGGGAGGAGAAATGTTGGAGCCTGTCAACAGGGAGAACACTTGTGTAAAGATGATTCATTGACTTGGTCCAGACCAGGGGTGTACAAACATTGTCCAACCACAAAATTATATGTTTGACATCATAACAGTTACATGCAGGTCCAAATATATCATGGAGGTGACAATATGAATATGAACACTGGTGTCAAACCCAAGGCCCGATGTCTGGATTTGGTACGCTATACATTTCATGTGGGCCGCAAAAGCCTGGAAATAATGCAGGCAAAAATACGCATTTTTATTTAAATTTAGTTCAATTTATTTTTTATGTTTTTAAATGTTTATTTAGCAGATATATTTACATTTTTTAAATTATTTATTCAATTTTGATATATTTTTTGGTCAATTTAAAATTATTAATTCATTCATTTTCTACCGCTTTTCCTCACGAGGGTCGTGGGGGGTGCTGGAGCCTATCCCAGCTGTCTTTTTGGGCGAGAGGCAGGGTACACCCTGGACTGGTGGCCAGCCAATCACAGGGCACATATAGACAAACAACCATTCACACTCACAATTTGAAGTCGCCAATTAACCTAGCATGTTTTTGGAATGAGGGAGGAAACCGGAGTACCTGGAGAAAACCCACGCATGCACGGGGAGAACATGCAAACTCCACACAGAGATGGCCGAGGGTGGAATTGAACCCTGGTCTCCTAGCTGTGAGGTCTGCACGCTAACCACTAGACCGCCGTGCCACCCCACAATAAAATTGATCTTATTATACTTACAAAACAGTTGTTTCCCCAACTCGTTTAGATTAAAGTGAAAATGCTAATAATAGTTAATAACCATAACTGCGACGTGGCCTACAGTGAAAACAAGTTTGATGCCCTTTATTATGAAAAATTTCGAAAATGGACTTTGAGCACGCCTGTTCTAGGTGATTCTCGTCTTCTTCGCAGTGTTAATTAACTCCAGTAGTCAAAAGGGACACAAAAACGGGCGTAGTTGCAGGAGTTGTCTTTAAGGTCCTTGAGCAAGGCACAAAACTGTCCAGAATGTCCATGTCCTCTTAACAAAATAAAGTGCATTGAAGCTTGTGTGTGTGTGTGTGTGTGTGTGTGTGTGTATGCATGGCCAGAGGTGCTCTGCATGGCCATCTGCTCCATTCCACTGCCCATGATCGGCCATGTGTCCTCCCTCTCCCCCTTTTATCAGCAGGAAGTCATGAGTCACAAGACTGAGGGGCCTACAAGGCCTCCAGGAGATGGAGGGATGAAGATTTCATTTGAAGATGGTCTTACTGGCAGATTCTTCATCCTCCATCTTCTGGCCTTGTTGATGTCACCATGAAATGATGCCCCACCAATCATCCATCCGTCCTTTCATGGCCTCCATGTCACATTCCTCGGCTGCCATTGGCCTTCAGCCTGATGATCCACTCCCCTGCCGAGTTGCTCTTGTATAGATCTAGTAGGT
This sequence comes from Doryrhamphus excisus, assembly GCF_037039965.1. NCBI lineage: Eukaryota > Metazoa > Chordata > Actinopteri > Syngnathiformes > Syngnathidae > Doryrhamphus > Doryrhamphus excisus. The sequence goes on from NC_136374.1 coordinate 7,957,076, forward strand.
GGGTGTCGGGGTCCAGACGATGCTCGCCTGCAGCAAACACACAAGGACACACATTAGGGGACACAATTGAATGAGATCCCAGTGCAAGACATGCTGTTCCAACACACAAGTAAAGGAGTACTTGCACTACCTAGCGGTCATGTGGTGAATGACACCCTGCTACAGAACGTGAAATTAAAGATATGTACATGTTGCTTTAAAACAGAGGTGGCCCAAGTACAACCCAGGGTCCACTTGTGGCCCACACGTTGCTTTTTAGTTTTATTTTAGAATAAATGAAGCACACAAATGTCATATTAAAAATTATTTGACGAATGATTGGCTGAGATGTAGGTTTTTCTTTCATTATATTTTATTGTTTAGGTTTTTTTCCCCATGTAATTATATATCTACTGTGGAAAAAAGGGAAAAAAATACAGTGGGACAAAGCAGTTTTCCATTAAACATACAAAAACTTGCAAAGTGAATATTATTTTTTGAATACAATAATGACCCATATTTCTAAAATTTTCCAAGCAGTAATGAAGCATTTACAGTCATCTCTCACCACTCACAATCACAGTTTTTCAAAGATATGTATATTAATTTTAAAAAATCATACTGTTTCCTGGTTGAATACGGTCTGTTAGTGAAAAATATGCATATTTAAATTTTTTTTTGGCCTGAACAAAGAATTTAAAGATAAAACTAAATATACAAATATGAGGTATTCAGAAGATGCATTCAAAGACACTGTGATGATATGTAGTGTTCAACACTAGTCACTAGGTGTCAGTAATGTTAACCCAAGATCCACTTGTGGCCCACATGTTGCTTTTTAGTTTGTCTGTGGCATTTTCTGAAAATTGAATAAATGAAGCACACAAATGTCATATTAAAAATTATTTGACAAATGATTGGCTTTTGATGATTGTCACCTGAGACGTAGGCTATGTTTTTCTTTCATTATATTTTATTGTTTAGGTTTTTTTTCCAAGTAATTATATATCTACTGTGGAAAAAAGGGAAAAAATACAGTGGGACAAAGCACAGTTTCCATTAAACATACAAAAACTTGCAATGTGAATATTATTTTTTGAATACAATAATGACCCATATTTCCAAAATTTATATCCCTTAACATGCAATTTTATGTACTCATCGAATCATTTACCACAAAGAGATTTACATCTGTGAGGGATCTGTCAATCCTCCCACACTGATCAGGTACAGTGAAGAAAATAAGTATTTGAACACCCTGCTATTTTGCTATTTCGACCACTTAGAAATCATGGAGGGGTCTGAAATTTTCATCGTAGGTGCATGTCCACTGTGAGAGAGATAAACTAAAAAGAAAAATCCAGAAATCACAATGCATGATTTTTTAACAATTTATTTGTGTGATACAGCTGCTAATAAGTATTTGAACACCTGTGTATCATCTAGAATTCTGACCCTGAAAGACCTGTTAGTCTGCCCATTAGAAGTCCACCTGCACTCCATGTATCATCCTGAATCAGATGCACCTGTTTGAGGTCGTTAGCTGCATAAAGACACCTGTCCACCCCATACAATCAGTAAGACTTTAACTTGTAACATGGCGAAGACCAAAGAGCTGTCCAAAGACACCAGAGACAAAATTGTACACCTCCACAAGGCTGGAAAGGGCTACGGAGCAATTACCAAGCAGCTTGGTGAAAAAAGGTCCACTGTTGGAGCTATCATTAGAAAATGGAAGAAGCTAAACATGACGGTCAATCTCAATCGGAGTGGAGCCCCATGCAAGATATCACCTCGTGGGGTCTCAATGATTCTAAGAAAGGTGAGGAATCAGCCCAGAACTACACGACAGGACTTGGTCAATGACCTGAAAAGAGCTGGGACCACCGTTTCCAAGGTTACTGTAGGTAATACACTAAGACGTCATGATGTGAAATCATGCATGGCACGAAAGGTTCCCCTGCTTAAACCAGCACATGTCAAGGCCCGTCTTAAGTTTGCATATGACCATTTGGATGATACAGAGGAGTCATGGGAGAAAGTTTTATGGTCAGATGAGACCAAAATAGAACTTTTTGGTCATAATTCCAATAAGCGTGTTTGGAGGAAGAAGAATGAAGAGTACAATCCGAAGAACACCATCCCTACTGTGAAGCATGGGGGTGGTAGCATCATGCTTTGGGGGTGTTTTTCTGCACATGGGACAGGACGAGTGCACTGCATTAAAGAGAGGATGACTGGGGCCGTGTATTGTGAGATTTTGGGGAACAACCTCCTTCCCTCTGTCAGAGCATTGAAGATGGGTCGTGGCTGGGTCTTCCAACACGACAACGACCCGAAGCACACAGCCAGGAAAACCAAGGAGTGGCTCCGTAAGAAGCATATCAAGGTTCTAGCATGGCCCAGCCAGTCTCCAGACCTGAACCCAATCGAAAATCTTTGGAGGGAGCTCAAACTCCGTGTTTCTCAGCGACAGCCCAGAAACCTGACTGATCTAGAGAAGATCTGTGTGGAGGAGTGGGCCAAGATCCCTCCTGCAGTGTGTGCAAACCTGGTGAAAAACTACAGGAAACGTTTGACCTCTGTAATAGCAAACAAAGGCTACTGTACCAAATATTAACATTCATTTTCTCAGGTGTTCAAATACTTATTAGCAGCTGTATCACACAAATAAATTGTTAAAAAATCATGCATTGTGATTTCTGGATTTTTCTTTTTAGTTTATCTCTCTCACAGTGGACATGCACCTACGATGAAAATTTCAGACCCCTCCATGATTTCTAAGTGGGAGAAATAGCAAAATAGCAGGGTGTTCAAATACTTATTTTCTTCACTGTATATGCCCCGCCTACACTGTCCGGTTTCTCTGTGTATATAGTTGGCTTTAGTTATGTTATATTACATATATTTTGGTTAGTGTTTTAATTATATTTGTTTGCCGTTTAAGTTTAAGTGCCACTTTAGTTAGTTAGTTTTTCATTCAGAAGTCATTTGTGTTGTTCCTAATTTCTCATCAGTTTCTCCTTTTGTTTGAGGTGATTGGTCATGGCCCAAACATGGAGGCGCGCCCATGGGAGTGCAGGCCAGAGGCTGATCACCTCAATTGGACTCTCCCAAGTGCCACCTGGAGGAGGGGGGGGGTTGACTGGGTGGTAGTTGGGGAATCCAAGTTGTTAGGTGTACGTGAGTGTTTATATATATATACAGTGAAGAAAATAAGTATTTGAACACCCTGCTATTTTGCTATTTCTCCCACTTAGAAATCATGGAGGGGTCTGAAATTTTCATCGTAGGTGCATGTCCACTGTGAGAGAGATAAACTAAAAAGAAAAATCCAGAAATCACAATGCATGATTTTTTAACAATTTATTTGTGTGATACAGCTGCTAATAAGTATTTGAACACCTGAGAAAATGAATGTTAATATTTGGTACAGTAGCCTTTGTTTGCTATTACAGAGGTCAAACGTTTCCTGTAGTTTTTCACCAGGTTTGCACACACTGCAGGAGGGATCTTGGCCCACTCCTCCACACAGATCTTCTCTAGATCAGTCAGGTTTCTGGGCTGTCGCTGAGAAACACGGAGTTTGAGCTCCCTCCAAAGATTTTCGATTGGGTTCAGGTCTGGAGACTGGCTGGGCCATGCTAGAACCTTGATATGCTTCTTACGGAGCCACTCCTTGGTTTTCCTGGCTGTGTGCTTCGGGTCGTTGTCGTGTTGGAAGACCCAGCCACGACCCATCTTCAATGCTCTGACAGAGGGAAGGAGGTTGTTCCCCAAAATCTCACAATACACGGCCCCAGTCATCCTCTCTTTAATGCAGTGCACTCTTCCTGTCCCATGTGCAGAAAAACACCCCCAAAGCATGATGCTACCACCCCCATGCTTCACAGTAGGGATGGTGTTCTTCGGATTGTACTCTTCATTCTTCTTCCTCCAAACACGCTTATTGGAATTATGACCAAAAAGTTCTATTTTGGTCTCATCTGACCATAAAACTTTCTCCCATGACTCCTCTGTATCATCCAAATGGTCATATGCAAACTTAAGACGGGCCTTGACATGTGCTGGTTTAAGCAGGGGAACCTTTCGTGCCATGCATGATTTCACATCATGACGTCTTAGTGTATTACCTACAGTAACCTTGGAAACGGTGGTCCCAGCTCTTTTCAGGTCATTGACCAAGTCCTGTCGTGTAGTTCTGGGCTGATTCCTCACCTTTCTTAGAATCATTGAGACCCCACGAGGTGATATCTTGCATGGGGCTCCACTCCGATTGAGATTGACCGTCATGTTTAGCTTCTTCCATTTTCTAATGATAGCTCCAACAGTGGACCTTTTTTCACCAAGCTGCTTGGTAATTGCTCCGTAGCCCTTTCCAGCCTTGTGGAGGTGTACAATTTTGTCTCTGGTGTCTTTGGACAGCTCTTTGGTCTTCGCCATGTTACAAGTTAAAGTCTTACTGATTGTATGGGGTGGACAGGTGTCTTTATGCAGCTAACGACCTCAAACAGGTGCATCTGATTCAGGATGATACATGGAGTGCAGGTGGACTTCTAATGGGCAGACTAACAGGTCTTTCAGGGTCAGAATTCTAGATGATACACAGGTGTTCAAATACTTATTTGCAGCTGTATCACACAAATAAATTGTTAAAAAATCATGCATTGTGATTTCTGGATTTTTCTTTTTAGTTTATCTCTCTCACAGTGGACATGCACCTACGATGAAAATTTCAGACCCCTCCATGATTTCTAAGTGGGAGAAATAGCAAAATAGCAGGGTGTTCAAATACTTATTTTCTTCACTGTATATATATATATATATATATATATATATATTCCTGTATATATATATATATATACAGGAAGTGACCCATCAGTGGGGGACTCCTGACTTATATTTAATATGAAGGGTGTTGGGAATGTAAATCGGGTACCTTTTGGACTTGCTTCACCCTCTTATTGGGAACTATGGTTGGCCCTTCACAGATAAAAGGGGCTGGGTGAAATTGTTTGGGGAAGGCCTGTTGTGTGTGCTGGGGGAAATGCTGCTGCACTGTCTTGTAAAATAAACTCGGAAAGCTCTCAAGCCCTGGTCTGGTGTACCTTGCAACTGCTATGGCTATCCCAGGCTAGTAAGAGGCCATTGTTTTTCAACTCAAAATCTTACAACATCCTACTAGGGCCGATATCGGTGAAAAAGCACGGTATCGATATGGGCCGATACTTGCTTCCTAACACCGATCCACTCCACTGATCAGCAGCGGTGCCAAGCTGGCGTACGAGTGTCGAAATTGTCTCCTCTCCGGGATGCCGAGGGCACAGAAGAGGGGGTCGGCTGTATCTGGGGTTCAGAAGGCAGCGGATGTGGGTGGTGTGGGGCCCAGCAGAGGGGGTTAAACCTGCTTTTAATTCAGGTTTTCAGTTAATAATGTGGGAAGATTAGAAATAAAGGTGAGTTGTGGATACCACCATTTTGTTCATGTTGTGGTAAAACAAGCATATTAGCTTTGCTTGGCTCGGAATAGAATAGAATAAAATAAATATGAGTAGCTCTTGGCCATTTTCATTTGGTCAAAGTAGCTCTCACAAGAAAAAACCTTGGTGAGCCCTAATATAGCCAGTAGTACACTGTGATCGGCATCGGTGCTTGTATTGACCGATTTCACTCATAATCATCAGGATTGGTATCGGCAGCAAATTATTATATTACAGAAAAAAAATTTAATCTGCAATTTAATGCGATTAATCACGAGTTAACTGTGGGCCAGATAAATTAATCATGATTAAATATTTTAATCGAGGCCTAGTTTCATTGGTTAATACACCTAGAAGCTATTTAACATGAAAAGTCACTTAAACATGAGCAAATATACAGGCTGCAGGTTTGCCATGACAAACTCCCCTGTGTGTGTGTGTGTGTGTTCTGATGAATGCACATGATGCATGTCCATTACATAAGAGCCTGCTGCCCCCCCATCATCAGCTCAGTGGGCAGAATGACACTTCCACTTACCGATATTTCCCCCCACCTCGAATAGGGCGCAGTCCGAGAAGGACACGGAGCCATTCCTATAGGGAGACAAAATGTTTTGTTACTAAACTAGATTCATTTTCATTATTTCATTATTCATGATATAACAATGGTGGGCGTTACCCTGGGAATAAAACAATATTGTATATTATACTACTGTAAAGGGCCGACGATTGAAAAATAAATAAACAAATCAAGAATAAAGAAAATCAATCAATCAGTAATAAATAAATATAATAATAATAATAAAACGGCAAATAATAACAACTTAAGAAACCACATATAGTCGGTGGGTAGACAAATTATGTTTTTCAGATTAAAATGAACAAAGCATTATTAGAGCCTGTAGACATGACAAAACACGACTATAGTCACATTTATACTCTTTTTATTTACAACATATTGCGCAACTGCAGGGTCTTGAGACACATGCTAACTCGCAAACTGGACAGCTAGCGACCTAAACGGTAGCCTTCAAGTTATTTCCTTTAAACTTAAATAGCCAAAAACTTACCACTTCCACACGGATAGGGAGGATAACTATTAACAGTTATTTAACCTTTAACATGAACATTAATCAAATGTAATAATTTTTTCTGGGTACATGATACCATACAGCATCCATATCAAACTTGCGCGGGCCGCACTAACATTAAACTTTCATATCAAGGCGAAATGTGGCCCACAGGACATTAGTTTGAGGCTCCTGTCTTAGACTAAGAAGTAGAAGCTATAAGGAAGTAGAATAGCAGCGAGTGACGAGTACCTTCGCCGTTGGCCTTTCCCGTTTTCAGGGCTGCGTAGGAACTGCTGGTAAAAGTGGTTTAGCACGTCTGACGCTCTGGAACTGGTGTCAATGTGGAACTCCATAGTGCCCTTCACCTGATCCCCGATGTGGACCTTGACTGTGCGCCGAGCCTGAACAGAGCGCAAGTTATGATAATTTATTGGGAAGACTTTTTGTGTATTTCATTGTGTGGAAGCTGCTGACCTCTGAGACGTTTTTATCAGCTTTTTCCCGACTGTCTGTGTGGATCTTCTTCAGCAGGTTCTTGAAGCGGCGGTCGTAAAACTGGTAACGCTTACTGCTGTGCTCGTTCAGCTTTCGTACTTGGCTCATGACAAACATTGGGATCTGTGGAGTGAAAGGGCATCATCATTATCATGAATGTCACCATCAGCTGGTTAGATTCATGCACGTACCCTCCACAGCAGGTCCTGATAGCGGATGAGGAGCCTCATGACATCGGCGGCCTTCTCCACCTCGCCTATTCCGGCCGCCTCGGTCATCTTGCTGGGCACGGCCTTGTGGAGGAACAGATTGGGAGCCATAATGGTCGCTACGGCCCACAGGTTCATTCTGTTCCTCTTCTCCCGGGACACCACCTTACTGAGAAACTCCAGGAGAGCCTGAGGGAACACACAAATTCATGAAATATATCTTTGGAACATATTTAGAAATCTCTCTCAAGAGCTCAATTGAATCATCCCGAGCAGATGCATTCGAGCAACACATCCCAGCTGTCTCCACTGGAGTCAGATTCATTTGTTCAGGTGGGTTTTCACGCTCGGGGAGGACTGCACACTGGTGTCAATGAGTCATGCTTAATGCACGTTGTTACATAACGCAGCAAAATGCTTCCAATGTGGATTAACAGCACGGTACATGACCAAACATTTTGCATTGTGAGCGCAAAAGGATCTTTGCAAAACTGTTGCAACTAAGCTGGAATTACACAAAATGGTTGACCTAATTGAAGAGTTAAGATGGAGGGGCAAGTAAGCAGTTGATTCCAACTCTTGAGTGGAATGGTACATGGTACAGTCAACCCTGGTTTATCGTGGTTAATCAGGACTACAGTACTACTCTCAATAAATATGAGGCATCAGTAATACTGTCTACTCTATATTACTGTTGTTCATGTTATGCTTGCTCAGCTATTAGCTAACTGTCATTAGCAAACTGTAGCTAGCTAATGTTAGCGACAGTAGAGGCAATGAGTACTAAATACCTAGAAATATGACTACAAATCATTCAAATTACAAATACAAAACCACAAATTTGCTAGTAATATGTAATAGGAGTATAAACACCAACAAAAACATAAAGATCACCTTAGAGTTCTTGAGCTGCAGTCTTTGTTGACCTCAAATCTCCATGGCAACCATTGAACTGTTCACTACTTTATTCCACAAAAACAGATGTATGGTGGCACCCCCTAAATAATCATGTATTGGAAAAATATTTTGTATGTGTTGTTTCTACATATATTGGAACACTTTTAGTACCCAGCCATAACAAAATCAATTCAATAATTGTGTTTTTTGATGCACCCTAATATATATTATATATATATATATATATATATATATATATATATACAGTAAACCTCGGATATATCGGATTCAATTGTTCCCACTGGTTTTGTCCGATATAAGCGAAATCCGTTATATGCGTATACCGGAAAATTACCGTTTTACGCATATATCGGATTTATATCCGGTATATGTGTGAATCGGATTTTATCCGTTATAAAAAGGCACTTCCTTGACTATGTTTCCAATGTACCTGTACTGGGCAATGAAAAGAGACGTAAGGTAATGAGAATTTAACTTTATTGGACTCTGAGCATAACAAATTGTTAATGAAGCTAGGCCCTGTTACGCCCGTCAGGCCTACGTTATTTCCAATAGTGAGGTTAAGATCTCATTCACTGCTGTGCTAGTATTATTGACGTCACTCACTTTTATATTTGTCCTAAATCTGGAGCCAGGAGAAAGACACGATGCGGCCATCCGATATATGCGAGGGAAATTGGAACGGGACTGGAGATTTTGTCCGAAATAGGCGAAATCCGTTATGAAAAATCCGATATATGCAATGAATTTTTATTGGAAATGCATTACAGAAAAATTGGTTCTTTTTTATCTGTCCATTGTGAGCGAATTTCCGATATATCCGAGTCCGATATATCCGAGGTTTACTGTATATATATATATATGGTTTATTGATTCCTTCTTCCACCAAAAACATCCATATAATACACATGGTGCCTTGCAGTTAACAGCATGTGTCCACACAAAATATTGATACTTTGGACACAATTTGGACATTTTCATCTTCGGGGTGTACTCACTTTACTTAAGTCAACGTTTGTCAAGTGAGCGGGCTCTTTATTCTCCATTCTTTCATCATGCAAATATGGTAACTGCTCTCTGCTAACTTTCACCCAGAAAGCGTGCCAAGCCTGTGAAGTGGCATGATGGGGCTCCAATGTTCTCATCTAATGCACCTGCAGAGCATTAGGCAGCCACTCTGCAGCCTCTTCACCTTCCACAGCTGTGCCGGCCCATTCCCAATCCTTGCTTTGCTGTTTTGTTTCACTCTTGGTCCATTTTAGCCCATTTTAGCCGCTCAGCTGTAAACCAGTGAATTGTCTCTAGAGCAAGGGTCCCTAAACACCAGCTTTCAGGTGTAATGATTTCAAAACATAATATACAGTTGCAAATCTCATAGATTTTGCATGTATATCTTGTTTGTTGCGAGTGGTGGCCCATCCCGCTTTATTCAACGGTTCTTGAACACACCACTGTGTGTCTGTTAACGTTCTCCCGCGTATCACTGTTGGATGTATCCGTTATTGTGAGTTGGTTGGTGGCAGCTAGTTTTGTACAAACGATGGTAATGGTAATGGTTTCATTTTATTTGAACATGAATCACATTAATCCACATGTCCAAAAGGGAGTAGGAAGAAGCAAAACTTATTTCTGATTGAGAACAAATTTTGCTTTGTTCAATATTGAAATATTTCTAGCCACCTTTTGTTGTATATTTGTAATATGAGAAATGTATTTTCCTTCACCGTTTCAATGTCTACATTGTCTATTTGTACGTGTCCTTTCTGCTGCTACCAAACAGCATGATTTTAGTTTTACTTAAGTTCAAGAACAATCTATTATTATCAATCTTTTTAATATGACCATTTCTTTTCTGAACTTTTTACTGATTTCTTCTGTGCTCCCTCCGGAACAAAAAGCAGTGGTATCATCCGCAAATAATACCAGCTTTAAGTGTTTTGTAACTTTGCAGATTTCATTGATATACAAGTTGAACAGTTTTGGTCCCAGTATTGACCCCTGGGGTACTCCACACGTAATACTTAAACTTGCAGATGTGTATTCTCCTAGCTTTGGTAGCTTTTAACCCAGTTCAGAACTAATAATCTTACTCTGTACCTTTCTAATTTAGTTATTAGGATGTCATGATTATATCAAACACTTTTGTCAGATCCATAAATACTGCAGCTCAAAATTTAAGATGCAGGATTCCCTTGCCGCTCAGCACTTTGAATTTTACGGTTAACTATGTCACAGTTTACAAGCCTAAAACAGCTAAGTAAAATACAAATATAAAGCACTCAGAAGACGCATTCAAAAATGTTTTGATGTCGTATTGTACTCTGGCCACTGGGTGTCAGTTGTCAGTAATGTTGGGATTGGAATAATTCCAAACAAAAACTTAGTTCTGAACCCAACTTCCTGTTTGCCCTCCACTCAGCTCCAGAACACATTTACAGCAGCATACCTCTATACGCCTTATTTTCTCTTATTATATCTGTTATATTAGGTAATACAAGTGTAAAGGTGACTATGTCTACAGGGTTCTAATGTTCATTCATTCATTCATTTTCTACTGCTTATCCTCACGAGGGTCGCGGGGGTGCTGGAGCCTATCCCAGCTGTCTTCGGGCGAGCGGCAGGGTGGTACAACCTGGACTGGTAGCCAGCCAATCACAGGGCACATATAGACAAACAACCATTCACACTCACATTCATACCTATGGACAATTTGGAGTCGCCAATGAACCTAGCATGTTTTTAGAACGTGGGAGGAACTAATAAAATGTTGTACCATGAAATGTACTAAAGTGGGTGGGTACCTTCAAGGTGTTCCTGTTAGACTCTGGCAGCAGCAGGATGAGCAGGTTCAACATGTGAAGTTTCTGTTTCAGCTCGGTGATGTCTACACAAGAAGCAAACAGCAAAAGGCGAGGGTGAGAGACACACACACACACACACAAACACACACTCATTTCCTGCTGTGTTTGTGGATAAATAATGGGATGTCCAAAGACAGATGGTGTTGTGACAGGAGGCCATTAAGTGTGAGCTTATGTGGTCGTTTATCACATTCCTCAGCAACTATACATCAGTGAGCCATTAATCAGATGATACTATTATTGATCCATTTTTATTAAAGTGGAAACCACAAGGAAAACACATGATTCTTGTGACAAGACGATTTCAAATGGAGCTAATATAATAGTGCTTCCTGTAACAGTCCCCACTCTTCTGAGTGTCTTTTGTGACCTAGTTCAATTTTGATTTAGTCGTGAAATATGCTGTCACAAGACTTTTGTCTACAACGTCCAAAAAGCTGACCTCTGACGGCACTGAAGGTGTTGAGGTACTCGGCGGTGAGCAGAGGAGCAGGAAGTTCTCGGATGAATTTCTTGAGAAGAGCGGCAGCATCGTTTGGACTCACTTCATCCCAACGGAACTGACCCGAGGAGAAGTTGGCTTCCAGGTTCTGCTGCAGCAGCTGAGAGGGAAGGGTACGTTTGTATTTCATCTTGTATGTTAAGGCTTACAATGTCCACATATATATATATATATATATATTTATGTAAACATGTTTTTCTTAGCTGTAACATAGTGTCTGAGTAAATGCCCAAATCATTTCTGCATGGGCTAACAAAGCCATAATCCATGACAAATGGACAATTGGCGCCCTCTTCTGGTAGCTCTACTCACCTGTCATGTCACTCATAACCTCATGACCCCCTTTATTTATCAGCCATAGATTCACTAAGCTGAAGCTGGCGTTTTCAGTTGATTTTTCATTCATTCATTCATTTTCTACCACTTTTTCGCGGGGGGTGCTGGAGCCTATCCCAGCTGTCTTCGGGCGAGAGGCGGGGTACACCCTGGACTGGTCGCCAGCCAATCGCAGGCAATCATATAGACAAACCAGTTGATTTTTAACTTTTGAAAAAAAAAAAGTTTTTGTTTCCATCTTACCTTGATTCTGGACTGAGACCCTGGAACCCGCAGGATACCCTCTGAATCTACTCCCTTCTCCAAAAAGGTCAAAAGCTGCAGAGGAGAGCAGAAGGAGATTATAGAGGCGGCTGGTTATTCTCAGCAACAGTAAATATTGCCACTATAGCGCATCTGGAAATGTTCACAGTACTTCACATTTTTTTTAATGTTACACGCTTATTCTAAAATGAAAGAAATACCACTTGATAAAGTCTCTTCAGTTAATTAAATAATGCAAAATGAATTGGTTCCAGATCCGAGCGTCATAAATGAATTTCCGCAAAGTAGGATTCCTTATTTATAAGCATAAAAAACTGCTTACGACCTTGTACATTTCATTTTTAACATTATTAGAGCTCTCTAGACATGAAATAACATCCCTATATACACTCCTATTACCCAATATAACATATCTCTCCATGTATCTTCCATGCTGCTTATCCTCACTGCGGGGGGGTACCAACATCCATTCACACTCACATTCATGCTTATGGAAAATCTAGAGTCGCATATTTTTGGAATGTTGGAGGAAACTGGTGTACCACAAAACAGCATGATTTATTCATTCATTCTGCTGGAGCCTATCCCAGCTGTCTTCAGGCGTGAGGCGGGGTACACCCCGGTCTGGTCCCCAGCCAATCACAGGGCACATATAGACAAACAACCATTCACACTCACATTCATACCTATGGACAATTTGGAGTCGCCAATTAACCTAGCATGTTTTTGGAATGTGGGAGGAAACCGGAGTACCCGGAGAAAACCCACGCATGCACGGGGAGAACATGCAAACTCTACACAGAGATGGCCGAGGGTGGAATTGAACCCTGGTCTCCTAGCTGTGAGGTCTGCGCGCTAACCACTAGACCGCCGTGCCGCCCAGCATGATTTATTGATATAGTAAAAAAAACTGTGTTGGAATGACTCCCAGCAGAGAGGCAGCCATTGTTGTTTATACAGGGATTGGTAGTATCAGTGGTAGGTGTGTTTAAACAGACTCAATCAAAGTGATTGCATCTGACAAGTCGAATACATGTGACGTGTGCTCTCACCTCTTGGAGGAAGCGAGGAGTGGCAGTGCTGGGTGCAACTTTTTGGTCGTTCTCCAGCAGCGTGGCCAGCGGGACACCGAACAATGAGCTCTCTGGTAAACAAATATGATGTCTTTTATTTTGAGTTTTAATAGTAGTGTATTGTGTACACAATTACACTATGATGTCACTTGCAGTAGATAGTTATGGAGCATCATAACGAGATAATTAGCGTTAGTTGGCAGTTGGAATTCCACTGCTTTGCACTGCCCTGAAGAGGAAACACGATGTAATAGTTGTCATTGTGTGTCACCAGTAGTCATACCTGGCATTTTCCTCTTGGATGTCTTGTGCCGCTTGACCTCCAGTTCAAGGAGGTCGCACAGTGCCGTCATGTCGATGAGAGCCAACTGTCGCACCTTCTTCATGTCGCCGTGGGACAGATCTTGGACTCGAGTGACTCCTAGGCGGCACTTGGGGCAGATCACCCGCTGGCGAGGTGATCGTGGTGGACAATCCAATGACACAGAGAGGATGATGATTGACAGTGAAGACGCAAATAAAAAACAGGTTTTGCACCAGGTAGCTTGGCATGTTTTTCCCGCCCTGCTCGAGCATTTTAATTATACTGTACGTCAAGCTGAAACTGACATTACAGTATTAGCATTTGAGTGTATGATAATACACTATACTGTATATAGTTGTTGGAAAATATGGGTTAAAAATTGACCGTGGTGGCTGGAACTTTAATAGTAGGGAATTATTTAGTATAACCCTACTTGTCAGTGGCTGACAATGTAAACAAAGACTTCTCATTGGGACAGGGTTCCTTTCATCTGAACCCTGGTGTGCATCAAACAGGCATGTCGGCACTCGAGGCTGCTTGAGGGATGCATCTTGGTCCACTTGCAAGTGAACTATACTTGAGCTCAACATGGTATCATCACCAAAATGTCATATTAAAAATAAAAAGCAGACAAAATATGTTAGTGCTGTATGACAACAGCGCCCTTGAAAAGCACACCGACAGTCAATAGAAACAAGTCTGTATATTTCTACTTGTAGGATGCTTGTAATTAATTGACTCTGGTAATTGGGATAATGATTAGGTGTTGTCATGTTGTCACGGGGCGGCACGGCAGTCCAGTGGTTAGCGCGCAGACCTCACAGCTAGGAGACCAATTCCACCCTCGGCCATCTCTGTGTGGAGTTTGCATGTTCTCCCCGTGCATGCGTGGGTTTTCTCCAGGTACTCCGGTTTCCTCCCACATTCCAAAAACATGCTAGGTTAATTGGCGACTCCAAATTGTCCATAGGTATGAATGTGAGTGTGAATGGTTGTTTGTCTATATGTGCCCTGTGATTGGCTGGCCACCAGTCCAGAGTGTACCCCGCCTGTGTTGTCACGGTTTATGGGTTGGTCTCTGTGAAAAAGTGGACCAAATACACATTGTGTCATACTCAGTGGGTGTCTGTATCATTTGAGGAGTGAGTTGGAGTTTGATATAGAGGCCCAAAAATGGCCAGCGAATGGCAACATGCTACGTTCATCTATATCTACATCTTCGGGAATTGGGTACAGTGGAGGCCGGTTTGATAAACAGTGATATAAGCAGGCATATGTGCTATTCCCAACTAACAATCACAAGCCAGCATTAAAGCCACAACAAGACAGGCTGTGTTGACAATGGCCGCGTCCAAGGCGAGAGACAATCAGGATCGCTACAACCGGTCGACTGGTTTCGCCGTGCCAGTCATACAGCACCAAAAACACCCGGCAGGAAGAACACCCGGATCAGCAGCCCAACTGTGTATCGACCTGGTATTGACTTTTGTTCCGCTTTTTTGTTTATTCTTGAAAAGTTTGATTTTTGTTTTTGTCTGTCAATATCCTGAACATATGATTCATATCATTCAAATCCAGTTTCTATTGACTGTCAGAGTAAATTTTAGAACAGAGATGTCCAAGGTGCAGTCCATGACAAATACCAGTGTGAACGCTAAGCGAAACGCACCTTAGTGGGTACCAAGTCTGGTCCCAACCAGAATACTGAACTACAAGTGTGGAAATAGCTCTATTCTCAAATCTTAAGTAGGTGACACCAGGTGACTCCTGCATAAAACATGTCTGCATAAAATACAATTGTTTTGTTTAATCTAGTGTAAACAAAAATATATATTTTTTAATTATATACAATTAAAACTATATAAGGTGATGTTTGAGGCAAAAATTCCCAAAAGAAGCGACGGTTCAGATGCTTACCGGCAGCGTGCCGTCCTCTCTCCTCCACTGCATGTTGCTGTGAGGAAGTTTGTCCAGTTTGGCCTGTTCACAGTAAGCCACGTCGGTTTTGAACTCTTCTTCTTTGGCAACTCTTCGCTGGTGCTCCGGGGTCACAACTGGTCCAGAAAAAAAACACATTGCAGTATCAAGGTATTAATGTGTGCATTGAATACTGTAGTAGAAGCGGCTTATTTTGATGCCTCTCAGACAGGTCGATGTCGACATTGGAGGTTGTCAACATCGTGAAAAGCAAATACTTTACACCAGAACATACTTTTTTTCTATTTTATCTTGATTCTTCTGTGACCTTATTGCTATAAGGTTCTCTTTGGTGCTCTTTTTGGAGACACTTTACACATATTCCGGTCTGGGAATCATTTAATCATCTTTATCGTGTTTATTTATTCATAAAATGCACACAGAACGATGAACAATTTCTCCTTTCTTGAGTGTTTGAGGAATCTGTGCTTTGATGGCTGCACAAAAAAACTTGCAAAGAAATGAGAAACACTAATGAATTCAAGAAAGAATTAGTATGAAGGTAGAGTCTGTGCAATAGGACTGTCATGTAAAGGTTCCTACTGAACAGCGGTTGCTGGGGGAGAGGTTTAAAGCAGACACATCGTCTTTAAGGGAGAGCCCAGCCACCCTACATAGGAAACTAATTTTGGCTGCTTGAACCCGTAAATCTTGTCCTTAGGGTCACGACCCAAAGGTGAGGTTAGGAACATACTGTAGATCGACCCATAAATTGAGAACTTTGCCTTTTGGTTCAGCTCCTTCTTTACCAACGAACCAGTACAGAGTCCGCATCACTGCAGACGCTGCACCAATTTGCCTGTTGATCTCACATTCCATCCTTCCCTCACTTGTGAACAAGACCCTTAAACTTGAACTCCTCCACTTGGGACAAGATCTTATGCCTGACCTTTTTGACTCTGACTTCGAGGTGCTGATTCTCTTTTCGCCTGACCTTTTGAAAAGGATTTATAACAAAAACCAAGGTTCCATTGTACTGTTTTCATAGAAATGAACCCTTTGGTCATCTTAATCAGGTACTTTTGTAGACCACCCACTGGTAATGGTAATGGTAATGGTTTTATTTCATTTGAACATGCATCAGATTACAATTGAATGCATCACATAATCAGTTCACAGTTCCACATGTCCAAAAGGAGTAGGAAGAAGCAAAGCTTATTAAATCCTACCCGTCCATCTGGTACTTTTACAATCAGTAACTGTTACATTTGTTCACTTCCTGCTTTCCATAATACAGTTTAAGGTTTTTTTTACCCCACTGGGTCCAAAAAACCTTGGCATTAACAGCCATGGCAGTAGGCAAACTTCGTGTGCTCGTGTACTCCAAATCATTTTTAAAGTTTACAATGTAAGTTGTTTAAGTAAGTAAAGTTTAAGTTAAACTTTTAAGTTTAAGTTAAAGTAAGTTTAAGTTGCTGGAACAGCTTCTCTCCACACCCATCTTCTTTACGGTTGAGATAAATAAACACCCTGGTTCTAAATAGAGCATTCAGGGGAGGCTCTCACCTGACAAAGCAGCTTTGGAGACCGATGCCATGTTGTTTTGAGGAGATTCTTCACCAGGATGAGAGTCAGGCATACTCAAGTTCTGCTGAAGGAAAAGATCTATTATTAGGACTCAATATGCTTGAATTGGACTGACTTTTTATGTACAGGAATAGCAAAGCCACGCAGTCGGCTCACCTGACTGAAGACGTCACGGATGTGCGGCGGCGCCGTCTTGTTCCTCTTGCGCAGAGACTTTGTGTAGGAAGCCACTCTACGCTGGACCGCCTCCGCCTGAGTGCGCGTTAAGGTGGACATCAGCAGCAGGTTGTCCACATCCTCGCTGTCGTCACTAATGAGGGTGGAAAGACCAGCGTCGGCAAGCCACTGCTCCTCTTGCTCCCCCTCTGATACACAAACACAGATGTAATATGTAATTAAAAAAACACATATGTAATATGCAATACATTAATTCATTCATTTTCTACTGCTTTTTCCTCACGAGGGTCACGGGGGTGCTGAAGCCTATCCCAGCTGTCTTCGGGCGAGAGGCGGGGTACACCCTGGACTGGTCGCCAGCCAATCACAGGGCACATATAGACAAACAACCATTCACACTCACATTCATACCTATGGACAATTTGGAGTCGCCAATTAACCTAGCATGTTTTTGGAATGTGGGAGGAAACCGGAGTACCCGGAGAAAACCATATGCAATATACTCATCTTTAATTACTAGTGAAAATATGCATATTTAAGCAAATGTTTTGACTAAATTAAGCATTTCGTAATTAAAAGACACAATTTTGATGATTTGCCAACACCATCAAAGGCTTGCAACTGAACTTGAACTTCGACATCAATGATTGGGACATGATGCAGACTTTCGTCTGATACTACGTCGAAATACTTGAGATTTTCAGTGAGTGTGTTGAGTAAAATGTGTCCCATTCAAAGTACTAACGTAACTGTTATTATGTAATTTCCAGCAAGACAACATATTTTCCCTTTGAATGTGCTTGATTGAACGCATCTATTAACGTCCACTCTGGTTTAAGAACAAACAACGAGGGAGTGCATTCAGTAAATCCCGAATGCTATGTCAGCACACTTTTTATGTGACTAAGTCTTGCCACACTGGTTAAATGGCATTTTATTTGGGAGACACTAAATGGTGCTCGTGACATATAAGGATTCGAAAATTTCAACCCAGTGACTTTGGACCTTTCTTGCCTACTATACTGGGTAATAGGAATGTCCATCCATCCATTTTCTACGCTGCTTAGCCTCACTAGGGTCACGGGGTATGCTCGCTGGAGCCTATCCCAGCTGACTTCAGGCGTGAGGCGGGGTACAGCCTGGCTGGAGCTCAGCCAATCACACACATATAGACAAACAACCATTCACACTCACATTCATACCTATGGACAATTTGCAGCAGCCACTTAACATATATATTTTTTGAATGTGGGATGAACCTGGAGAAAACCCACCCATGCACCGGGAGAACATGCAAACTCCACACAGAAATGCCAAGCGAAGATTCAAACCCACCACACACCACTTGTCCACCTTGTAAAGGTGACAATAGGGGTGTTATTTCATGTCTAGAGGGCTCTAATAATGCTAATAACCATATTTAGAAGATTATGAACAGTTTTTCTATGCCATAACTACTAAAATATTCCATTTATAAATAATGAATCCAGGAATATAGGAATCCTGTAATTCCTGGAACTAATAAGGTGAAAGATTAGACTGTGTTTTTATATGTATATACCCCTCTAAAAGTTTGAGGAGGCCTGAAGGTGTTCCCAAATATTTGTAAATATGAACATTCGGTACTGGACAGCCATGATCCCATGACAAGCAGATCCCTTCTTTCCAAGACCACCAGGGAATGGCGGAAAAAAAACAGGACCCGAATTTTGGATCAACATTTGTAATAAAAGTGACTAATGTAGTTATTAGATTATGAACAGTTTTTCTATGCCACAACTACTAAAATATTCCATTTATAAATAATGAATCCTGGAATATAGGAATCTTGTAATTCCTGGAAACAATAAAGTGAAAGATTAGACTGTGTTTTTATATGTATATCCCCCTCTAAAAGTTTGAGGAGGCCTGAAGGTGTTCCCAAATATTTGTAAATATGAACGTTCTGTACTGGACAGCCTATGATCCCATGACAAGCAGATCCCTTTTTTCCAAGACCACCAGGGAATGGCGGAAAAAAACAGGACCCAAATTTTGGATCAACATTTGTAATAAAAGTGACTAATGTAGTTATTAGATTAGAACCAGTGCCACAACCCCCCCCCCTTCTCACTTCAATTGCCATCATTCACTTGTGACACAATCCAGATTCAATCCCAAATATGCCTCACTAATAAATGATAATGTTAAGATGATCCATAACTGTGATGCCAGTGCATGGACATACTGTATCAGCACACTATTATGGTACGTTCAAGTACTGCCGAACGGAGAGGAAAATCTCAATGCACAATCTCAAGACACTGTCAGTGAAGCATATACATAAATATGTACATATTATGGGCTTTCTAACAGTGGCACGTGTATTGTATATATATTATTACGTATTCTACATATAAATTATTAGCGATTTATGGTGAATGAAAAAAAAACATACACATTTGACTAATAATCTGCTAGTTTGCTGGGTCTTTGACTGCTGAATAAGTGCAGGCATAGCGAATGAAAGCAGTCACCCTTTAAAGATGTACACAAACGGGATTGTATACCCTTCGCATGGCTATACACACACACACACACACACACACAGACCATGCATGTGACCATGCATGCGGTTGTCTCTAAAACCGCATGGAGCTTTATTTAGACTTGAGAGGGTTTTAAGTCAAACAGGGCCTCTCTTGAACATAACACTCAGTGGGGTGTCTCTGAAGGGCAGAATGACACAATAAAGAATATTTACACACATGGAAATAGACTTGTAAAAAAACACTCTGATCATGTGATCATGCATGGTAGAGTTCTCTCATGTGAATGTTGCCATTGCTAAAGCATCATTTCATCATCTCGTCCATTTCACGTTCTTTTACCTTCTGATTGTCTGGAATCCCTCCTGGCGCTGTCAAGGTCTGCGTAGCCACTCCCCTGTCGAATGGTTTCCAGCTCAGTGAAGTAGGAGTCCACGCAGACTTGGTCCGGATGCTGCTCCTGATCCTGGAAAGGCGGCGAGGGCGGCGTGCGTGGACGGTGCTCAGAGGCGGCCTGATGCTGCGGGCTGGCCCAGGGCTCCACGCTCATCTCGGTGGGGCTGGGGTCTCTGGCACAGACATACACACACGTAAAGAAATCACAGGCGTGCATGCAAACAAAAGGTGGGGATGGGGGTGGGGGGGGGTGTTGAGGACAACGCACACAAAGTCAGGGTGAATGGTGAAGATGGGGTGGAGCGAGGAGGATGGATGAGCCGGCACGGAGATGAAGAGACAAAAGGAGCTGGATGGAGGGAGGGAGGAGATGGGAGATGGCGAAGGAGCGGGGGGGAGGTCTCTCTATTGTTCTTGTAAAATGTGGCCTGGGAGACATACCTCACAGGACCACTAGATGTCACTGTAAGCTCAACTCATCCATTTACTACTACTGAACACATTTGTCCTGAGCAGGACTCTTGTCCGTTGACACCAGCTAATGCTAAGCATACACACAGAGATACAGGAAGTGACCAGCAAATCACCTGTGTGTGTGTGTGCTCACATTCCATAGGTAGAAACTGTAGATGGCATGATGTTGCGGCAATGAGCGAGGAGAGACAACCGATCACCTATCACCAGTCACAAGCCAAGCAAATAACTAAGCTATGAGGCAACCATCAACCAAGTGTCTTTGGCAACTGAGACATGAAGAAACTGACTGACTGACTGATGACTGTAAATACCACAAGTCCGTTATGTAAAATGCGACTCCGACATTTAAGTACATGACATTTACTTTACGACACAGTGTCTCAAGATACACAGTATATAAACCACCCGATAAAAAGAACTAGGGCTGCAACTAACAATTATTTTCTTAGTTGATTCATATTTTGATTAATTGAGTAATCAGTTAGACCATGGACGGAACAAGTCAACATGAACCAAACACAGTTAGCAGTTTTACAAAGTCAAAAGTGATATGTGTGTTGCCTAAAACACAAATATAAGCTGTCTGCTTTCATGGATGACTAAAAACAATAAAAAAATATTCAGATCTGAGGGGCTGAAAATGAAAGATATTTACATTTTAAGTGAAAAAAACGATGAAACAGATACAAAAATAGTTGTGGATTAATTGAATAATCAAATGATCGATTACTTGTTGCAGCTCTACTAAAAATAAGGCAATCAAACATGCATTCAAAGGCATTTTTGTGTCTTGATTCATGATTGTGCTCAAAACATTTTGTCAATCCAATAAAAAAATTATTGCGCGACCCATTTTGGGGCTCAACCCACAATTTGAGAAACCCTGCACAAAGAAGTAGCACGAGGGTCGTTTTCATCGACTGCCTTGTCCATCAATTCTTTTTGTACTTGATGGAAAAAACAAAGAGTCAGAAAAGTCTCAAATTCTTTTTGAAGACATTTTTGGTTCAATACCCAAATGGCTAATATTGCCCATGGTTCAAGACCCAAATGGCTAATATTGGCCAAACTGACCCCTGTCATAGAAACTAATGATAAATAACAAATATTAATTTATGACCAAAAAGTAATCGTGGCCCATTTGGGGTCCTGATGCATGGTTTGTGAAGAAGTATGTATTAGTACTTGTACTTATTTTTATTCAACAACCCTAGACCAACTCTTTTGGTACTTGTTGGAAAACAATTACATTTCTGAGAAAGACAAAGGATTAAATTCATTTAAAGTATGCAAACAACAGCAGCAGAACTTCCTACCTGGATTTCTTCTTGTTTGACGAACTGTATCTGTTTCTGTTGTGTGAAAATACTCTGAAATTGTTGAACCGGTCTCTTGAAAACGGCATGGTGGACGCATGTGGCCTGGTCAACATGACCTCCTCTCTGCCTCCCATGTCCGCAACGCCGAAAGAATCCAGCAATTATGAAAGAGTCCCACACGCAACTATGGAACTTGATCCAGCGCTATCACAAATCTCTCCCAATAAAGGCAAGTTGTTGTAAGGCTGCAAGGCTGAGGCAGGAATGCAGTAGGGAGGGGCGACACCTTGAACATTAACACATCATTCCCACCTGATCCCGCCCCTTAGGTGACACGCCCCCCTCTGTCTGAATGGCTCTGGATTTTTGATTCGTCATCCTCCTTCACTTTTACAATTTGGAAACTTAACTGTACTTTTTTGGCTCTGGGAAAAGTACATTTGTGGGTAGATTTGTGTAAACCGCACTACCTGTATTTCTAGGGGACACTCAAACTTGTTTGATTAGAAAGAACACTGGTGCGTTTGCTCTGCTAGTACAGTTCATTTGGTCTAGTGCAGGGGTCTCAAACACGCGGCCCGCCAAATGTGGCCCGCAGGACATTAGTTTGAGGCCCCCGCCTTGATATGAAAGTTTAATGTTAGTGCGGCCCGCGCAAGTTTGATATGGATGCTGTATGGTATCATGTACCCATTCGTGTGGAAGTGGTAAGTTTTTGGCTATTTAAGTTTAAAGGATATAACTTGGAAGCTACCGTTTAGGTCGCGAGCTCTCTAGTTTGCGAGTTAGCATGTGTCTCAAGACCCTGCAGTTGCGCAATATGTTGTAAATAAAAAGAGTATAAATGTGACTATAGTCGTGTTTTGTCATGTCTACAGGGCTCTAATAATGCTTTGTTCATTTTAATCTGAAAAAAATTATTTGTCTACCCACCAACTATATGTGGTTTCTTAAGTTTTTATTATTTGCCGTTTTATTATTATTATTATATTTATTTATTACTGATTGATTTTCTTTATTCTTGATTTGTTTATTTATTTTTCATCTTATTTTGTGTAGAAAAATAAAAATTAAGATATTTGAGAACAGTGGAATGTTTTATCAGAGCTTTTATTGTAGAAAATCGGAACCAAAGCACTGAAAAAGTTTGTATATTTTTCTGTTTTTAATAAATGCGTTTGGTTTTTTTTTGGAAAACCTGATGCGGCCAAACCTTGCCCAGACCCTAGCTTCAGTGGCCCCCAGGTAAATTGAGTTTGAGACCCCTGGTCTAGTGTGAACGTGATCGTCAGAACCCTGATGTGCACCAAACAGTGTGTGGGGGGCCAAGACCGCTTGAGAGATGGGTCTCGGTCTGCTTTCAAGTGAAGTCTGGTGCGATTCCGCTCAGTTGAGCTCAAATGTGAACGCAACACGGACCAAAGAAACGGGCCCTGCTCTACTCTCGCCCTCTGTGTGTGACAATGACACTACAGTAGAACCCCAGTCAGCATACACCCTAGTTAGCATTTTCTGTTAACTGAATATTATCGGTTTGCGTATATTTCGGTTTGCGTAAGTTAGCATACAATATGACATGCGTCTTGTCATGTTATTAAAACACTAGAAGTCTCAGGGTTTTCTTCCTTCCCTGGGGTTGCAGAGGTATGTTGCTTCCAGGATCTTTTCACAAATATCTCTGCATACTGGATGAAGCACATTCCAGTACCGATTGAGACAGTCAGTCACACACTTAACACGTGTCACGTCTGTGAGTGCTAATCTGGTAGGTAATTGCTGCGCTTGCTAAACAAAGATGGTTAATTGTACCCCACTGAGGCCTTTTAGCTGTCCTCTGGGACTTGTGCATGGAGGGTTAGGGGCATTGAAGATGGGTGGTTACTGACCAACACAGAAAATTCTGCCGAAAACAAAAAAAAAAGAAAAAGAAAAATACACACAAACGTACGACTGGGTAATAATGGTCCATAATCCATAATGAGAACAATTAATGTATAGAAACTGGTATTAATTCTTCCAATGATCAGAGACTGACTTAAACCATATGAATGATAAAAGGGCGCACTAGGAATGCTAGGCCGATATCAGTGAAAAAGCACAGTATTGATATGGGCCAATATTTGCTTTAAAACGCTGATCCCCTTCGCTGATCAGCTCCACCCCTGCTGCAGCATCCAGAACAAGCATGTCTGCCGTTTGTGGGACTTTGTGAGAGTGATATAAGTTTTGCACCCTGCAAAATGTGTCTCAAAAATGTCTCGGCAGGGTCCCAACCTGCTGTACTTGTACTTGGGGTATCCAGACACTATGGAGCAGTTTTTGTGCAAGAGGCACTTTCGTTGTATGCGTGCGGCTGTGTCGGACTGTCGGACGAGTGTGACATGTGACATGTTGAAACAGGAGTTGTGTACATTGATATCACACTGATATTGTATGTCCTGTCTGGGCACAGAAGAGGGAGTTGGCTGCAATTCAAAAAGCAGCAGATGCGGCTGGAGGGACCCAGCAGAGGTGGATAAACCTGCTTTTCATTCATGTTTTCAATTAATAATGTAAGAAGACTATAAATAAGTGCATTGTGAAATACAAAAGGTGAGTAGAGGATACCAGCATTTTGTTCATGTTCTGGTAAAACAAGCATATTGGCTTTGTTAGGCTTGGAATAAGCTGTGAAAATAAATGTTATAAAAATGAGTAGCTCTTGCCCATTTTCATTTTGGAAAAGTAGCTATCATAATAAAAAAACCTTGGTGATCCCTAATATAGCCAGTAGTACATTTAAGCATTTATATTGGATGTAGAGTATGTGATCGGTATTGGTATCAGTCGATTTCAGTCATGGATTATTGGGATCGGTATTGGAATCATAAAATCCTGATTGGAACATCCCTAGTATTAACGTATTGCCGCCTGGACCACAGATTGCCACATCAACGGAATTGAGGAATTGGCCAATAAAAACGGGATTGACTTAAATGCGTAATCACGCAGACAATGACATAATGTGAATGAAATGCTGTCATTTGTGTGGGGAAGGGTTTACTCGGCGGACCTCTTAACAGATTGAAATGGTGATAAGCACCGGCAAAGGTTGGTGGAACCTCCTCTTACAGATCATGAATGTAAGCTAGCGGGTTTAGCTTATTTTAGCACACTAGTGTGGTTGTGTGTGTGTGACTGGATGATTATATTTAAGCATCTTCCTTAATCACAAGCACGGGCAATTAGTTGAAGATTTAGTAGCAATGTGTGCCAGAGGCTGTTAGCCTAAAACTGTATTTACTTACATAGTTTAACGTTTGTAGCTTTTTATACAAGACTGCTCTGAATTTAATCATACGAATGTCCATATCGCTCAACCCTACTTTTTGGTCTTATATTCCAAAGTGACTCACAGAAATAACTTCTTCTATAGTTTTTGGTGTGTCACATGGTTCTGTCTGTGTGTCCTTTTGTGTGTCTGTCTTATGTATTACACCCATTGATCCATTCTCATGTGAATGTGACTATTTACTGATGCACGCCATGCACCAGGAAAGGGAATCCAACAAATTAAGCATGAGCATGTGTGACACGTCTGGTTTGACACAGCCTTAATTTGTTAATTACAAGTTAATAGACAGTCACAAAAACACACGCCTGGCTGCGATGCTCCTCCTGTTGCATACCTGAGCATGACGGCAGGTATGGTGTGCATGAGACATAGAAACGAAAGAAAAATAGAGTGAAAACGTTTCGCAACATACTCAAGTGCAACAGGTTTGTCAGCATTGGCCACCGTTTGCATTTGAATCACTTACGACACCCCCATCCCCACCCCACGCCACATTCTGAGTCATTTTCACTTTTTAATGCTGCTCACTACCACCGGAAGCTAAAGCATCCATTGAATGTAAACAGACGGAAAACATACCATAAGGGGTTAAAGGTCAAAATCTCATGGAGTTTGCATTGTTGCAAATAAACTAATCCAGTACGGTTAGTTGAGAATAGGCCAGTCTCTTGGGATTGTTTGGGTTTGAATTTATATTAGAGAGAGAGATTACAGATTACAAAATCAAATTACAGCCACTGTGGGAGAAGACTAAAGAAAATGTCAAAGTGGCCTGACTTGGTCACAATAATTACAACAAAATAGCAGCACTGTTCTGTCGAAAGAATAATGTAATCCACTATAAAAGATGCATGTGTCACAACAAATGTCACTGCAAATTCCATGAGCCTCAAGAGAATGCATGCTTGCTTGATCAAGAGTTGCTTTTCAGGATGTGGAGACGGATGCTAAAAATACAATCATTTAAAGCTATATAAGCAAGGAGTCAAAATAAGCCAACCTACTAAGGAAGATCTTATCATACCTGGCCTTAGCCCGACTCATGCTTCGGCCCGAGAGCAGCAGCAAGGCCACCGAGCCTCCTCTCCCCCACGGCATCACGGTCAATGGGACCCCCAGCCCCCCAAAAACGGAGGAAGCAGCAGCTGCCTGCCCCTGGCAAGCTGTTTCCTTGCAAGAGCACAAAAACACATTGCTTAGAAAAAGGACAGTCTTGCTGCTTGTGCACGGGAATGTCACGTCATGGCATCCTGGAGCAGGAAAGGGGGGGTCTGCTCGTGGGAGGGACAGATGACTTGGACGGAATGAACAGTTTGACACGCTTGCAAAAATAGGAGAACATATTTCATTTAATGGTTTACTGAGTTCCTAACGCTTAGGTGGAGAATCTGCAATAGACTGGTGTTTAACTTGTCCTCTGACCTTTTGTCCTCAAGGACTTCATTTCTTCACAACAAATTGACTAAACGCAGTGATGTGCCAGATGGTTCTGGATGGTGAGCCACCGACCTTTTATGTTAATAGAGGTTGCTCACTTAGAGGATACCCAGAAGAGGAGATATAATTCCATCCATTTTCTTATGGCAAGACGCAAGGTACACCCTGGACAAGGAGACAATCATTCACAAAATTTTGGTTTTCAAATTCTTTTTGGTCCCATTTAGGACTGTAAGGCATGATGAGGGACACACTCCCTCCTTGGCAACATCATAAGTCTGGGTGTGTGGAGGTCTCCTATGTTGGTAGAAAGGGCACCCTAAGCGCAGTCATTGGCATCCCATAAGCAGGAAATCCTCTACAACTTGATGGAGTGGGTGGTTGTAGTCATTGTTGGCCTTGCGGACCAAGACATTACTGAGCTCTCCATGTGGTTAAGGTGAAGGCAGTGTGCCGCCATTGTTCATTAATATCCCACAAATAAAATAATCTGTTGGGAAAATGTAAAAGTAATGACTATAATGTATTCATTATCAATATCTGTCAATTTCTTTGTGTGATATAATCGTCCCCTCTTAAGGTACTCTCCTGATCCAGATCTTGTGACTCACAAGATACTGTGTCCCTATATAATAGCATCACACATTTTCTCTAGAAGCCGTCCGTTGAAGTTTTTAGCGAGATGGTAGGGTCTTCCAGCTCAGGTTTCTCACTTGAATTTGTCATGATGCCATTTGTCACATCTGCATGCTACTAGCGTTCCTCCCTCTCAGTCAATAGTGTCCAAACTTGCCCAGGACTTCAGTTCCGCAGGGAGCGTCTTCTTGTAATAAATGTAATGAGAAAAGTAGCATAAAATATAATGGAAATTTACGCGAGTGGACCGAATCAAACATTCACAAACAAAATGATTCAATACATCCATGTGAACCTTATTTCTTTTTAATTACTTGTAAAAGTGACTGACGCTGTTTCCACAAACACTAAGCAATTTTTATGTTTTGCATTTTGTTCCCTTACTGTACCAAACTGTACCAAGAATCACTCTACACTGTCCAAACCCACCACAATACCTCAGGTACAATTGCTCTAACCAGGAGGGAGGGCACTGAAAGGGATTACGATTGAGGATTAAACTTTGAAACATGGTGCATTCGGTAAGAAATATCAAAGCATGTGATCAGCTGAGTGATATAAATCAAACTACTACCTAAACAAAATGAAAAAAATGGGCAGGAAATGAGATTTTAGGAAGCTAGGATATATAGAGTGTGTAAACTCTAAATTTGTACCACTAAAGTTTGTACAACTATGCCACAAAATTTGTTCAAAAACTCAGTCATGCACATAATACCATGCAACTTTAGCTTGGTGAGCATGAAAAAAAGTTGGGTGTTTCAAACCGAGGTACAAAGAGCTCCCCAAAAAAATGATTTTCTGGAGCATATTTTGTAGTTTTCTGTTAACCCTAGACAATAAGAAATAATATCAATTAATTTAGTCTGAAATTAAACCATGAAAAAAGTGTGACTTCTAGTCCAGATAATATGCTAGTGGAACACTGGAACCTCGGTTAGCGTAGGCCTTGGTTAGCGTTTTTTTCTGTTTATGTTATCTGGGTCGTGGGGGCAGAAGTGTCCAGAAGCCCTTACCTCCCGATCCCCAGCCACTTCCTCCAGTTCCACTGGGAGGACACCATGGCAAGGGTGGGAACATAGATGGAGCAGAGCTTTGCCTTCTGGCTCAGCCTGCCTTCAAGGACCGAATGGCACATATTAGAGCAGGGGTGGGCAAACTACGGCCCGGGGGCCACATCCGGCCCGCCAAGTGTTTGAATACTCAACATACAACCTGGCATCATGGCCTGAGCCAACCTTTTGATGGTTTTATCAATTTCGTTTTTTGACATGGTCTGTTGTTTACAAAGTGCTCCTGAAAAAAGGGACACAAACACATAATAATAATAATAATAATAATAATAATAATAATAATAATAATAATAATAATAACAATAACAATAACAATAATAATAATAATAATAATAATAATAATAATAATAATAATAATAATAATAATTATTATTATTATTATTATTATTATTATTATTATTATTATTATTATTATTAGATTATTATTAGATTATTATTAGATTATTATTAGATTATTAGATATTATAATAATTATTAGAACTATTATGATTATTATAATTATTATATTAATGCTAATTATTATATTAATTATATATAATATTATTGTTTTATTTGCATATTTTACATAATAATAATATAATAATTATTGTAATTTTATTGTAATTATTATAATATTTTATTTTTTTTATATTTAAATATAAATATAAAATAATAAATAATAATAGCAGATTGCATGACAATTTTACAGATACAATAATACCAGGTGGACTGTTACGTGTAAAATATATAGTCTGCCCCCCCCGTAAATTTTGTCATATCAATGCGGCCCGCGAGTCAAAAAGTTTGCCCACCCCTGTATTAGAGTACCACCAGACCCTGAAAAATTTCTAATGAGGATAAAATATAAAAAGTTCAGAGTGGTACAAAATAAAGAGCCATTTGAGCTGAATCTTTGAAAGGACTGGACCTACTAACCTGTATTTTCCAAACAAAAATGCTGTCTATTAGGTTACATCTGCTCATGAGGGGTGCAAGAATGCCTCCTAAATGTCAATTTATTGTTTACTATCTTGACTTTTGGAAAAACTTTGTATGGGCTCAGTCTCCTGGACTTTAACCAGATCAAGACAGATTCATGAGAGCACAAGAATCTGTTTAGGGATTTAGTTTCCCCGTATACAGGGGGGGATCCAAACTTTATATAGAAAAATGGAAGCCCATTAACTTTCTAGACATTTTAAACCATTTGATTATTACTTCTGCAAATCACCCTTTAAGAAGGCTTTTAGCAGTGGTGGAGCCAGAAATTGTCACAATGTGGGCGTTACCCCCTCGTGACAGCTCTTTTAGTTTCCTTCTTTGCCTCTGTTCTGGTATCCATGCCCTTATTTTGTAGCTACTTCCTTTCTTGTTCCCTTCCATTCTCTCTAGCCCTACTCATTTCACGCACCTGCCTCTAATTTCCTACTCCCTATTTAGTTCAGGTGTGTGCGCCTTCTTTTGTGGTTTCATTGTCATTTTGCTTGGCTTGTTTGGTAGTTGCTGTCTGTTTGCTGGCTGTATTTCTCAAGTATCATTAAAAGACAAATCTTTATCTGCATTTTGGTCCTGCTCTCTGCATCCTGGGGTCTCAACGCAACGCTGATTAACCCGATATCGTGACAGAAATATTTCACTGAGGTGGCTATGGTGAGCAATGCTGCACAATAAACCAGACAGTGTACAAAAATTGAGGCAAAAAGTGAGGGGGGGGGGTCGGAGGTATAGTCAGGAAAATGAAAAATTGGGATGATGATTGGAGCGCAAAAAAGAGGGTTTTTAAAAGGTAACAAGAGCTGTGTTTCAATTTTCACACTTTCATACTAGCTAGCAAGAGCTAGATTTAACAATAAGTCATAAGCATTAAATAGATATTTATACCCTGCCGAAGGAATGAATGAATTTCACTCCCAAGATGTAGGATTATGTACTGTATCCAACAGGAAGTGACCAGACTTTTACTGCAAAGTAACAGAGCTTTTCCTGGAGAAGGATAGCGAGCATGAACAAAAACAATGTGTGCATATGTATGTATATGTAAGTAATGTATGCCTTACACCTCTGTATATTTGCATTTACTGCCTTGTCCACAAAGCCACGTGAGCGTTCTCACTCTCACACCATTTATGACCCAAATATTTTAGACATTAATTTATTGTCCTGAAGTGAAGCTGAACTGGTTCTGAAAGCACAAACAGGGAGTGAGCTGGACAAACCTTTAATTACCCTGGCGTGCACAAAGACAAACAAATATGTCACTGTGCAAGGCCGTATAAAAACGGCACATGCAACAACAATCACTACATCACTGCACCAACTGGCTCACTAAATACCTCCTTCACCCTCTCTTGCCAGACATATCAAGTGTACTCCATTCGCACTTGTGCACTTATAAAATAGTATGGCAATTCACACTAGCCAACACATAGGTGCAGCGCTTGTCCGTCTGAAGCACGTCGTGTTTTTACACGACGCAAAAGGTACTTCAAGTTTAACTGTTGCCCAAGCTTTCACTTAACCCGGCATCATTGCTGAACAGCCACCTGACAACGAGACTGACTCCAACAATGATAAGAGGGAACCCGGCATGATTGCCAAGGTGTTCAATTCAGATACAGAAGATAAGGACTCTGATGGATTTGTGGAAGAAGATTAATTAAAAAATATGGTCAGTGTATTGTTAAGTAGTAGAACAAAGTTCAACTAGACTCACTGTTTTGCTTCTGTTGCCTTTTTTGTAGCGTGTATGTTTTAGCATGCACCTTATAATACAGTGCGCTTTATGGTGCAGAATATACGGTAACCACTGCTCATCGCACAGAACACAATGGATGATGAACGATTCATCTTTGAAGTAGAGAAATTTTACTTTTTATATGACCCAAAACACCAGTTGTTTACAGTAAAACAAAGAAGAAGTGCATATTCTTTTCAGCATTTAAGTGTGCTCAAACAAATCTCATAAAAAAACTTGTATATCTTGTGAATTCAACTTAAATGACATGGTGTCTTTGAACACAACCACTCATTGCTCCAAGTAACACAGTTAACATGTGATTCAAATGTTCTGCTATTATTAAGTCATTCCCTACCAAACATATATTTATTTATATTTATAGGTTTTGTTCAACCCAAACACAAACAAATTTATGAGAGCTTGGAATTCTTCTTTCCGTGTAAACACATTTACTTCCTTTTACAGCAACAAGGAAGTCAAAAAGCAGGAGGTTACACATTGAAGGGAAATTGCAAATGTAATAACTCATAGTTCATGGTGTTATATTAATTCATTCATTCATTTTCTAATGCTTATCCTCATGAGGGTCGCGGGGGTGCTGGAGCCTATCCCAGCTGTCTTCAGGCGAGAGGCGGGGCACACCTTGGACTGGTGGCCAGCCAATCACAGGGCACATATAGACAAACAACCAATTTGGAGTCACCAATTAACCATTAACCACATAAGCATGATTTTGGAACGTGGGAGGAAACCGGAGTACCCGGAGAAAACCCACGTATGCACGGGGAGAACATGCAAACTCCACACAGAGAGGGCCGAGGGTGGTGTTATATTTGTAAATAAAATATTTTCATGGAAAACAACTATTTTTTGTGTTGTTTATGTTGTGGCATAGTTGTTTAGACATTTTGGCTCAATATGTATCGGTAAATTTGAGTTAGTTAGGTATGGTTGAAATGTATCTTTGTTTTTCCTCCCTTTTTTGTTGAAAACTGATATTTTTTTCTCAAACTTACTGCTACTTACTCTACGGCTGATTACTAAAGAACTGAAAAAGGTAGAAACAAACTTTTTTCTGAAGAAAGATGAAGTGTATAGTCTTTCTTTTGGTAGGTACCACGTTTATAGAGTAAAATATTCTGTGTGCCTTGAAAAATCACTCAAAGTCGTCAAAAATGGCCACTACTGAGAGGGATCTCTTTTGAAAAATGACTCCTTACATCACTTCCTGTGCGCTCGGCTTCCCTAGCACCGGAATACATGTAACAGCAACACACATGAGCACAGGCCGGCTTTAACTCTTATTATATAGTAGACAATATTAGGTAATAGGTATGCAAAGGTGACTATAGGAGTGTTATTTCATGTCTACGGGGTTCAAATTATGTTAAAACCTGTATTTAGAAGGTTGTAAACATGTTATCTATGCCTCATGACAATATACCATTATAATTACGCTTGTCAAATAAGCGGTAGAAATGAATGAATGAATTAAATCGGCCTGTCAGGCCTGTTACCAATTAACCGGGATAAACGTGGGATTACTGTAATTGGCAGCAACAATAGTAATACTAATAATAGTAATAGTAAATAATAAATAATAGTAAATAGTAACTACTACTACTAATAATAATAATCATCAATGATAAATATCTGTGTATTTTAGCCCTAAGCTATCAATACCGTACCGTAGTACTCAGAAGTAGTCAAGTGTAATTCAAATACGTGGTCTTTCTGAGCCGATATCCACTCACTTTTAACCACTAGCTAGCAGTAGCTAGCAGTAACCATAGCAACAAGAGCTGACAGTTAGGGAAGTTAGCACACGCGCCGTACTACATTTCTAAAAAGACCATTTCTTACACAATAAGATTATGTTACTTGGGGAGTTTGCAGAAGAACAAACGAGTTAAAAGGGTTAAAAGTTGCGAGTCTTATACCTGGAGAAACAGCGCGGATTCCTCCAGCTTGAGACGCTTTGACTCTCGCGTTCTCCATGTGGGCGTGTTTCTTTTCTGTTGCTTATGTATTCGCTAGTTAGCTAGTGTGCCTGCTTGACCTGCGGTAATGATGATGCTAATCACACGGACGACTACATCCCCCAAACACCCCCACTGACGTCATCAACCATCACCTGGCATGCAGCTGACGTCATCACAAATGAGTATGTACTTCTCCCAGCGACATTAGCCACGTGTGTGAGGAAATAGTTCATTTATAATGTAATGCAGTAGGGATTTGGGAGTCATGAACTCACAACTCATTTTTTTTACTGAATCGGTCCTGCTTGACTTCGTTCACTGACTCACCACTAACATGTCATTAACGGTGCAACTGTTTCTCAAACTGCATTTGCATAAATGTATTAGCTCCATGGAAAAAAGCAACAAATCAACTCTGCGTTCGGCTTCCTGTGGAGCTGCATCACAGAAAAAACAATTCACTCGCCCAGCCTGATCACGTTTTCAGTGAAGTGCAGTCAGGGGGAGGCAGGTGATGATGGAAAACAACTCCAAAGAAGTCACTGGTTTACATAGACCAGCTATGGAGTAGTGGCCCCACCCCCTGCATTGTGTCTACTGAGTCAAGAATGTGATCCTCATGAACACACAAATTCTCCTGACATCCTGTTTTTGTTTTCATTACCCTCCTGTGGGCTTGTCTGCAGGTTGATGAAGAGACAATATAAATGAAGAGAGCTTCCTGCTATTATTGTTTCATCTCAGAGACCCTCAGGAGGCTCCTCACCCTTCTTGTTGCCCACTCCTGGCTCTTTTGTCGCCATGGAGACAAAGCCTTCACAGAGAAGACACTGATGGTCTGCTTGTAGCTTCAAGAGAGGGGATATTGTTTTGTGCATTTGTTTACGTTGGTGGCAACAATTTGCGGTGGTCAGGTTTGACACTGGCTGGCTTCCTATGAGACATGTGTGCATTCAGGAGTCCTTCAAGGCCTACAGCTGCTTTACTGGACCTGGCAGACAGGCCAGACATCTGCTGCCCACGTCACCGTAAGAACCTCTTTCTGTTTTATGATGAACATGTTCACAAAGTTCAATATAATGACAACTTACAAGCAATAAAGTCAATAAAGCAGCAACCTATTTGCCTCAGAAGTCAAACAAATCTAGCAGTGCAAGTCATCAACATGTGAGACTTCATCTGAGTGAGCATCTGAAGCATGGCAAAAATCATAATCAAAGATCATCTATATGACATGAGTATTTTGCTGTTCTTTGTATTGAGTTGTGGACAGGAACAGGAACACCACTTTGTGCCAAATTGCTAGTCAAAGGTCCTCTATTTGGCAGGAGCAATAAGATGTTTTTAACGACCAATTGAAAAAAGAAAAGTCAAAGATCCTCTATAGTACAGGGGTGCTTCGTCGTTTGTAAAGCTCTACTGCAAAAATTATAGTCCAAGATCCTCTATAAACCACGACTGTGTCAAGTCAAGTTTGCTTATTGTAGGAATATACTGTAAAAACTCAAGTCAAGTCAAAGATCCTTGCTGTGACAGGCACATATACTGCTGTTTTTGAGAACCTACTACAAAAAGACCAGTCAAAGATCCTCTATATAACAGAGGTGCTCTGTCATTTGTAAAGCTGTACTACAAAAATGCTAGTCCAAGATCCTGTATGAACCAGGACCGTGTTGCTTATTGTAGGAATATACTGTAAAAACTCAAGTCAAGTCAAAGATCCTTGCTATGACAGGCACATATACAGCTATTTTTGAGAACCTACTACAAAAAGGCCAGTCAAAGATCCTCTATATGACAGGGGTGCTGTGTCATTTGTAAAGCTCTACTACAAAAATGCTAGTCCAAGATCCTGTATAAACCAGGACCGTGTTGCTTATTGTAGGAATATACTGTAAAAACTCAAGTCAAGTCAAAGATCCTTGCTGTGACAGGCACATATACTGCTGATTTTGAGAACATACTACAAAAAGGCCAGTCAAAGATCCTCTATATGACAGGGGTCCTCGGTCATTTGTAAAGCTCTACTGCAAAAATGCAAGTCCAAGATCCTGTATAAACCAGGACTGTGTTGCTTTTTGTAGGAATATACTGTAAAAACTCAAGTCAAATCAAAGATCCTTGCTGTAACAGGCAAATATACTGCTGTTTTTGAGAACCTACTACAAAAAGGCCAGACAAAGATCCTCTATATGACAGAGGTGCTCTGTCATTTGTAAAGCTCTACTGCAAAAATGCTAGTCCCAGATCCTGTATAAACCAGGACTGTGTTGCTTTTTGTAGGAATATACTGTAAAAACTCAAGTCAAGTCAAAGATCCTTGCTGTGACAGGCACATACACTACTGTTATTTTTGAGAACCTACTACAAAAAGGCCAGTCAAAGATCCTCTATATGACAGGGGTGCTCTGTCATTTGTAAAGCTCTACTACAAAAATGCTAGTCCAAGATCCTGTATAAACCAGGACTGTGTTGCTTTTTGTAGGAATATACTGTAAAAACTCAAGTCAAATCAAAGATCCTTGCTGTGACAGGCACATATACAGCTATTTTTAAGAACCTACTACAAAAAGGCCAGTCAAAGATCCTCTATATGACAGGGGTTCCCTGTCATTTGTAAAGCTCTACTGCAAAAATGCAAGTCCAAGATCCTGTATAAACCCGGACTGTGTTGCTTTTTGTAGGAATATACTGTAAAAACTCAAGTCAAGTCAAAGATCCCTGCTGTGACAGGCACATACACTACTGTTATTTTTGAGAACCTACTACAAAAAGGCCAGACAAAGATCCTCTATATGACAGGGGTGCTGTGTCATTTGTAAAGCTCTACTACAAAAATGCTAGTCCAAGATCCTGTATAAACCAGGACCGTGTTGCTTATTGTAGGAATATACTGTAAAAACTCAAGTCAAGTCAAAGATCCTTGCTATGACAGGCACATATACAGCTATTTTTGAGAACCTACTACAAAAAGGCCAGTCAAAGATCCTCTCTACATATATGACAGGGGTGCTCTGTCATTTGTAAAGCTCTACTGCAAGAATGCTAGTCCAAGATCCTGTATAAACCAGGACTGTGTTGCTTTTTGTAGGAATATACTGTAAAAACTCAAGTCAAGTCAAAGATCCTTGCTATGACAGGCACATATATAGCTATTTTTGAGAACCTACTACAAAAAGGCCAGTCAAAGATCCTCTATATGACAGGGGTGCTCTGTCATTTGTAAAGCTCTACTACAAAAATGCTAGTCCAAGATCCTGTATAAACCAGGACTGTGTTGCTTTTTGTAGGAATATACTGTAAAAACTCAAGTCAAATCAAAGATCCTTGCTGTGACAGGCACATACACAGCTATTTTTAAGAACCTACTACAAAAAGGCCAGTCAAAGATCCTCTATATGACAGGGGTCCTCTGTCATTTGTAAAGCTCTACTGCAAAAATGCTAGTCCAACATCCTGTATAAACCAGGACTGTGTTGCTTTTTGTAGGAATATACTGTAAAAACTCAAGTCAAGTCAAAGATCCTTGCTATGACAGGCACATATATAGCTATTTTTGAGAACCTACTACAAAAAGGCCAGTCAAAGATCCTCTATATGACAGGGGTGCTCTGTCATTTGTAAAGCTCTACTACAAAAATGCTAGTCCAAGATCCTGTATAAACCAGGACTGTGTTGCTTTTTGTAGGAATATACTGTAAAAACTCAAGTCAAATCAAAGATCCTTGCTGTGACAGGCACATACACAGCTATTTTTAAGAACCTACTACAAAAAGGCCAGTCAAAGATCCTCTATATGACAGGGGTCCTCTGTCATTTGTAAAGCTCTACTGCAAAAATGCTAGTCCAAGATCCTGTATAAACCAGGACTGTGTTGCTTTTGGTGGGAATATACTGTAAAAACTCAAGTCAAGTCAAAGATCCTTGCTGTAACAGGCAAATATACTGCTGTTTTTGAGAAACTACTACAAAACTGACAGTCAAAGATCCTTTATATGACAGGAGTGCTGTTTTTAAGGGAAGCAACCTCTATTTCTAACTACATATATCAACTATGAATCTTAATCATGATTTTTCAGTAAGATTCGTGTACAGGCACCTGATCAACAGCATTGAAGTATGCACAAGGTGGATTATTTTGCTGCCGTGGTGTTTGACTAAGAGGAGCTTTAATAGCAATTACGTAAATTCACAGACAAAGGGGGCTATACAAGCAAAAAAAGCTCTTTCTATTTTTAACCTCTCAGTTCCTACAATATCCTACTTTGGGATTAAACATGATTTGCAGTGCAGGGTGGCACATGAGCTCTGCAGCACGAGTCCTTGTGACTTCCAAAGAGGGAATTCAATGGTTGACATTTAAAGCATTGTGTTTTCCTCTATAGTATGTAGTGTATTGTATGTGGTGTATTGTGTAGTATGTAATAAGTTGTTGTGTTTGTGGATCCACCCAGCAAAAAACCCAAAAAGGTTTCACCAGTCTGATGTAAACAAACAATTCTTATTAAGTATATTATTATCTTTCATTCAAAATAATTATGACTTGTCATTATTACTTGTCTACACTGATTGGCTGAGAGAAACCACATGGTTGTACTAAATTGTACCATGACCAAATAAGGTTCCTTTTCTACAAATAGGCTAACAACAGCCTGCATTACTGGCATACTTTATATCATCTAAATTTAGGTTATATCACTACTCTAGTTGAGCATTTATTTAGTATAATGACACATCATGGCAACATAAATCATAACCTGAAGATTAGAGACTCTATTCTTCAAGGAACTGTAATTATTCAATATGGCCACTAGAGGGAAGTCTGACCTTTCAGTATCAGCATATAAAATTAAGCCCATAAAGATTTATTTATATCCTGGAGAAATGGCATAAAGCTGTGTGTGTATTTTTATTTGTTGAGTGGGTATCATTTTACTCGAAATGCCACAAAAGTCGCAAAAGATTGTAAAACGTTTTGTAAGAGATATTAATATATTATATAGCCCCATTTTCATTTTCATTTTGATGCAACTGGTATCGTCATCTGACATTAATTCTCAGACTTTATTGAGTGGTGTATTTTTAAGCAGCTCTTAATTATAACAATCAAAATACATATAAAATAACTTGCATTGTTAACAAATATGTAACTTTATTAGTAAGTGTGATCAGCCCTAACAATTTAATTTAATTTAATTTAATTTAATTTAATTTAATTTAATTTAATTTAATTTAATTTAATTTAATTTAATTTAATTTAATTTAATTTAATTTAATTTAATTGGAAAACAGAAGGAATGCATTAAATGCATGTGTAAGAAACAAAGCATAATATAAATAATAGTAACAAATTTATTTTACTTCTTATTTATTTTACTATATGCTTTTACAAAGCATATATTATATATATATATATATATATATATATATATATATATATATATATATATATATATATATATATATATACGTACATATATTTATATTTATATATGAAAATTTATTTATTTATATCCTGGAGAAATGGCATAAAGCTGTGTGTGTATTTTTATTTGTTGAGTGGGTATCATTTTACTCGAAATGCCACAAAAGTCGCAAAAGATTGTAAAACGTTTTGTAAGAGATATTAATATATTATATAGCCCCATTTTCATTTTCATTTTGATGCAACTGGTATCGTCATCTGACATTAATTCTCAGACTTTATTGAGTGGTGTATTTTTAAGCAGCTCTTAATTATAACAATCAAAATACATATAAAATAACTTGCATTGTTAACAAATATGTAACTTTATTAGTAAGTGTGATCAGCCCTAACAATTTAATTTAATTTAATTTAATTTAATTTAATTTAATTTAATTTAATTTAATTTAATTTAATTTAATTTAATTTAATTTAATTTAATTTAATTTAATTTAATTTAATTTAATTTAATTTAATTTAATTGGAAAACAGAAGGAATGCATTAAATGCATGTGTAAGAAACAAAGCATAATATAAATAATAGTAACAAATTTATTTTACTTCTTATTTATTTTACTATATGCTTTTACAAAGCATATATTATAAAATTTTCATATATAAATATAAATATATGTACGTATATATATATATATATATATATATATATATATATATATATATATATATATATATATATATATATATATATATATATATATATATATATATATATATATAATAAAGGGTGTATGTATATATATATATATATAATAGAGGGTGTATCAGTGTAAGGAAATCTACATTTAAATAGCCCTATTCTTATTTATATCTCATTTGCAAAAATCTAAACTGACATTACACTGGACCGTGTTTCTGACGCAGGCTGGATGCATTTGATAATCTGTCTGCGATGAGTCCACAACACACTTTTGGGTCCTGACCCACCAGTTGTGAACCACTGATAAAGCTGGTTTTTGAATAGCGTTTTTACTTTTGGTCCTCAAAAACAGCAGAGCACCTGTGTCGTATTGAAGCAGCAAAGGCAGCACAAAGGGTGTTATTTTGGAGGTGTTGGACAATCACATATAACTTTCTGAACAACTGAACATTTACAACATTAAAAGTGTTCTTTGCTGCAAATGCAGGATGTATCACTCAAGGCCTTGTCTCTCTCTTTTTTTTCAATGGAAAGACAGAGTTTTTCAATCAAGGTCAAGACACTTTCAGGCTTTCATGCTTTTGATGCAAGTAAAGAAGAGAAGGTGTGCTAGTTACAGCAGATGCTGTGGATATTACTGCCAATGTGACGATGGGGGCTAGTGTCAAAAAGTAATGTTGGCTTTTTCCATCAGAGTTGAACAGCTGCCGCACTGTTAATGTCCAAGCAGAGGGTGTAGTAATTCTACATTTGCTACAGCTACTTTTCGCCATAAGCACTATCTGCAGCTGGCACCAGGCTTTGGAATGCCTGTGACTGAAATACCTGGCCAAGCAGTGACTAATACCGGTTTCGGCGCAACTACACCTCGCATCGATCCTAGCAGGTTTGACGTTGTCCTCCAATTTCATATCAACATTTGCAATAATAAGGGACTGTTGTAATTATTAGATGAGATTCAGCTCCAGAAGCCATCCCTTTGCTCTTCAATTGCCATTGAATTGCAATGTATAGATACTCATGGCCAATGAATGATCAGTGAACACAGTGTAACCAGTCACATCACACAACTATGGTGCGTTCAAGGAAGGTGTGAAAAACGATTGATGCCAAAATATTCAGTGAAGTATAAGTCATAAACTTGTAAAACCTGTGGACTGTTTTGTAACAGTGGTACATTTACAGTATGCTGCACACGGCGGGTGAGTGGTTTGCGGGCCACACAGCTAGGAGACCCGAGTTCGATTCCACCCTGCATCTCTGTGTGGAGTTTGCATGTTCTCCCCGTGCATGTGTGGGTTTTTTCCAGGTACTCCGGTTTCCTCCTACATTCCAAAAACATGCTAGGTTAATTGGCGACTCCAAATTGTCCATAGGTATGAGTGTGAGTGTGAATGGTTGTTTGTCTATATGTGCCCTGTGATTGGCTGGCCACCAGTCCAGGGTGTACTCTGCCTCTCACTCGGGGTCAGCTGGGATAGGCTCCAGCACTCCTGCGAACCTCGTGAGGTTAAGCGGTAAAAAATGAATGAATGCACATTTTACTTGTATTATAACGTTTATAAATGATCAATTTACAGCAAATGAGATGTGTTTTCTGCTGGGAAAAAACACCTGATTTTGGATACTTAAAAAAAAAATATATATATGTTTATG
This sequence comes from Doryrhamphus excisus, assembly GCF_037039965.1. Lineage (NCBI taxonomy): Eukaryota > Metazoa > Chordata > Actinopteri > Syngnathiformes > Syngnathidae > Doryrhamphus > Doryrhamphus excisus. The sequence goes on from NC_136374.1 coordinate 7,997,927, forward strand.
TAATATATTTTGACCAAAAATCCACAAATTTGCGGGGTTGCGAATGCTTTTTAAAAGTAACTTTTTAAAAACAAAGACAAAAATATATAAGAAAGAAAAAAAGGAAAATTAGCACAAACATGTAATGTAAGAAGAAAAAGTTCATATTAATATGCTTTATTCTATGGGTAACTGCATTCTTAGATTAGTAGTAGGCAGTACTCCTGGTGGCACCACTGGTATAATGTATAAATCAAGAAAGAAATTGAATGTAAAGTAATGACAGCTGAATGAAATTCAGTATAAATAATTGAAAGTATCGGGCTGCACGGCGGTCTAGTGGTTAGCACAGCACAGACCTCACAGCTAGGAGACGCGAGTTCAATCCCACCCTCTGCGTGGAGTTTGCATGGTCTCCCTGTGCATGCGTGAGTTTTCTTCGGGTTTTCTTCCTCCCACATTCCAAAAACATGCTAGGTTAATTGTCGACTCCAAATTGTCCATAGGTATGAATGTGAGTGTGAATGGTTGTTTGTCTATATGTGTGCTGTGATTGGCTGGCCACCAGTCCAGGGTGTACCTCTTGCCCGAAGACAGCTGGGATAGACTGCAGCACCACTGTGACCCTCATGAGGATAAGCAGTAGAAAATGAATGAATGAATTGAAAGTATCAGTACAGCCTCCTTCCTCCATGCATCTTGTTTTCCACTCTCTGGTACTCTCTCAAACTGTCTCATACTAGTACATTTCGTGCCCAATATTAAGTCACGTCAGCAAAATGCAAATATGACTGAAGCACATCTTTCTTCCTTCTGCAGTAAAAAAAAAGACATATTTTCTTCAGCTCTCATAAACCTACACGACAGAAAAATCCCTGGCTATAAGTCTGGTGTTTTTCGTGCTGTAGTGTGAAATATCTTTCCCTCTGGGTGCCAGAAGAGTGAGAGTTGCCTGTCTATTGTTGGAATTTCCATGTAAGAAGGGATAATAGATATGCAATTATTATCTAGTTCATGTAGTGCTGCTTGAACGTGCCTTTTTCTATTCAGATGAATATTATTGGCTGGGTGAACTGCAGAAGACCATGTGTGTCTATGCATCTGTTATATTGAGTAGGAAGGCTAAGTGAAGGGAAGAGTCAATTTATCGATCAATTCATGTTCCCACCCACACCTATATGGTCATGAGTAGGGATGTCCGATATTGGCTTTTTTGCTGAAAACCCGACATGGCGACATTGTCCAACTCTCAATTTCCAATTCCGATATCAGCCAATACCGATTATGTGCAACATCACATAGTTTTTCTTGAGTAATACACAAAGTGATAAATTGCATCCAGACAGAATGATGCTCAGCTGATTGGCACATAAAGTAAACGGTTGATGATTGAAGCATACTCCATCACTGTTGACGTGCTAATATCTTAATGGGGGGGGGGGGGGGGGTTGAGTGGATAGACACACGGTTGGCACTGATCCACCGAGGCAGCCAGACAAAGATAGATATACTTAAGGAAGAGGAGACAGAGGGCAAAAAGACACATCGAGCAGATTTATGATTCACTTTTCAAAGCCGGAGAAGACAAAGTCATGAATATTTTTTTGTTGTGTGTGTCTAGCGGGCATCGACAAACCTGGCCTCTGTTTATTATGCCACCTTTGTTTGATCCTGAGAAACAAATTGGACAATGCCAGCTGGCTGCATACTGCAACTCCATCAAATATGTAAAGGAATTCACTCAAAGATTGGGGTTAAGAAGACGCAAAGGACAACGAATACTTTACTCCGCCAACCATTAAGGCTGACCCACATTCTCACATCACCGTGCTCCAGCAGTGAGGTAGGACAGGGGTGTCAGTGAAAGGGCCACAAATGCATCTCAGTTTTGTGATGTAGGTGAAAAACCCCATTGTATAAACATGAACTTCTTTTTTCCCCAATTTTCACTGTTTTTTTAATGTTCCAAACAAAATGTGTGACTATTCATGCTAAAATCTTCAATCTTCTTCTTATGCTAATTTTTTGACCATTTGTATTGAGTTGTGGATTCCTATAGAGCAGCTATACACAATAACCAGCACAGAGAGATCTCCAGTTCTTTCAGAATCTGCACATATTTAGGTCTATTTCTTTGGATTTCTTGCTTCCCGCAAAGACGGTCTGTTTTAATGTATTCCACCCACGGCCCACCTCCAGGCATGCCCATTCCACTGTTGGTGGTCACACTCCCAAGTGCTTAGAAGGACTTACATTTTGTGCTACTAGATGCGAACCCAGGACTTGATAAACAGTATAGGAATTAGGAAAGTATAGGATCCTCAATTTATCTTTTAAAAATGTCCGCTTTTAACATACAGCCATATGTGTTGGATCGTGAATCCTATCCAGAAGTAGAGACTGGACAGTTTGAAGTTTCTTAAGAAAAGAGGTTACTTCAAGACGTCTTATAATGATAAGTAGTTTTAGCATTTTAGTGTTTAGTGTAGGTTTTATACAGCATTGGTCATGTCTAATGCGGGAGTGCCAGTTTTTAAAAAACTCGGGTATGAATAAATGAAAGAAAGACAAAACAATATTTTGTTGCAATAACTGCATCAAGCCTGTGACCAATGACATCACCATTCTTCTTTTGTGATGCTTTTCAAGGCTTTCACTGCAGCATCTTTCAGTTGTTGTTTGTTTTTTGGGGGGGGGGGTTACGTTCCTCAGTCCCCTCTTGAGCTGGTAAAATGTCTGGACATTGACTTGGCCAGTCTAAAACCTTCCACTTCTGGCCCTGATGAACCCCTTTGTTGTTTTTTGCAATGTTTTGGGGTCATCATCTTGCTGCTTGATGAAGGATCTCCCAATCAGTTTGGATGCATCTTTCTTTAAATTCGCAGACAAAATATTTCTGTAGATTTCTGAGTTCATTTTGCTGCTGCCATCATGGGTTACATCATCCATGAAGATTAATGAACCCGTCCAAGAAGAAGCCATGCAAGCCCGGACCATAACATTGCCCATCATGTTTCACAGATGACCTAGAATGTGGTGTCATGACATCAGTGTTGAATGTCATGAGCAGATCCTTTCCTTCTCCAATCTTTAGACTTTCCATCACTTTGGTAAAGGCTCATCTTTGTCTCATCAGTCCATAAAACTTTGTCACAGACTTTTTGAGTCTTCTCTGTACTTTTTGCTAATGAGTGGTTGGTATCTTTTGGTGTAGCCTCTGTACTTTTGTTCGTGAAGTCTTCTGTGAACAGTAGATGCTGATACCTTCACTCCTGCCCTCTGGACATTGTTACTGATTTCACCAACAGTTGTTTTAGAGCTTTCAGATGTTCCTGTGGTCAACTTTTCTTGTTTTCCTTGGTCTACCCATTGGACCCATTAGTCTGTTACTTAGTACAACCAGTGGTTTATTTCTTCTTCAGGTCATTCCAAATGGTTGTACTGGCTATGGCCAATGTTCGTGCAATGGCTCTGATTGATCTTCCATCTTCTCTAGCTTCACAACCGCTTCTTTTTCACCCATAAACAACTCTCTTGTTTTCATGTTTATTACCCCCCTGACATCTGCAAAGGAAAAACACAAACCTGAAACGGAGCGTAGACATTTAGTGCTATTTATTGTTTAGATAATCAATGTGATGGGGCACACCCGGGCAATAAAACACGCCTGTCAGTCACATGTTCCAATACTTTTGCTCACCTAAAAATGAGGCGTTCCTTTACAAATCTTCTAAATTGTTTATCACATCCAGATGTAAATACCTGAAAATAAAAGCTGAAATATTATACTATAATAGGGCGGCACGGCGGTCTAGTGGTTAGCGCACAGACCTCACAGCTAGGAGACCAGGGTTCAATTCCACCCTCGGCCATCTCTGTGTGGAGTTTGCATGTTCTCCCCGTGCATGCGTGGGTTTTCTCCGGGTACTCCGGTTTCCTCCCACATTCCAAAAACATGCTAGGTTAATTGGTGACTCCAAATTGTCCATAGGTATGAATGTGAGTGTGAATGGTTGTTTGTCTATATGTGCCCTGTGATTGGCTGGTGACCAGTCCAGGGTGTACCCCGCCTCTCGCCCGAAGACAACTGGGATAGGCTCCAGCACCCCCGCGACCCTCGTGAGGAAAAAGCGGTAGAAAATGAATGAATGAATGAATGAATGAATGAATATTATGCAGCAAAAATAACAGAATTTACCTTATTAAGCCAATACTTTTGGAGGGGGCAGTAGTTGAAAACAAGATGATCAAATAGCCGTAAATGCTTATTTTTCTCATGAGACAGAATGAAAACAATGCTTCTAATATATATTTGCGGTCCGTCTGCATAAATACCTTCTTGTAAGTGTCCTTCATCATTGTCCTTCAAAGTGTAGGCTTCATAACCTGGCTCTGGGATGATAGTCTCTGTTTGCCATTTCAGATAGGATTTCACGCACTATTTCCAGACTGCTGGAAGCAGTAAACCCCAACACAGTTTTTCCTTGGAGCCTCTCTGGGCATGCTTCTAGGCGGAACAACTCACTATTTTAACCGGGGTGCTGCTCTGGAGGCCAGGGACACCTCGCCAGTCCACCTTTGAGCCCTCATGGAGTGGACGCTGTGCATGGAGCCCCTGGCGGATGCAGGCATTTGTCAACAATTGAGTCACAAGTTTGAAGATGTGGTGCAGATTGTCCTCCATATGTTTTACATTTTGTGGTCTTTATTTATGGTGTTTGGTGAATAATTGGGCACTAGAGTTTGAGCATTTATATGAAGCGGTATGTTGAAATGATGAGTCTATAGTTGTCTGCTATGAGGAATTTCCTTTTGCATTTTACATCACTGCAAACTGGAGTGTTCATACTCAGCTCCACTTGACAAAAGCCCTTCTTTGCATCTTTTTGGTTGTTTCCTAAACTTTTTCCCCTTCATGATGGACTATTGCAGTATTAATACTTTCCAAAATTTGTATTTGAACGATTTCCACATGTGAGGACAGCATTTGTCTGTCTGGTGTCACATGACTTCTATTTACGAATAAGCCGAATTTGCCCATCATCTGTTTCAACCAGTGTTGACGTCACATGAAACCCAGCAATCCTGTATTCTGGAAAAGGGTCATGCGAGTTTAAAAGAGTAGGTACGATGCTGTGGAAGAGAGGCAATATATTGTATGCTGTATTCTAGGTAATTGGGAGTCTAGGGTTTTACTGCCCCACACAGATGAGAAATGACAGGGAGAGTCGGCCATATGGTACTATTTTTCATTCATTCATTCATTCATTGCGGGGGGTGCTGTAGCCTATCCCAGCTGTCTTCGGACGAGAGGCAGGGTACACCATGGACTGGTCACCAGCCAATCACAGGGCACATATAGACAAACAACCATTCACACTCACATTCATACCTATGGACAATTTGGAGTCGCCAATTAACCTAGCATGTTTTTGGAATGTGGGAGGAAACCGGAGTACCCGGAGAATGAGATGGCCGAGGGTGGAATTGAACCCTGGTCTCCTAGCTGTGAGGTCTGCGCACTAACCACTAGACCACCGTGTCGCCCGTACTATTTGTCAACATGTCTATTTTCAACACATTGAAAGCTTGCGCCTCCGCAGCCACACAAACTTTTGCGTGGTATCTTTATGTTGAATATCACATATTTATGAATTCATACTGGGCGGCACGGCGGTCTGGTGGTTAGCGCGCAGACCTCACAGCTAGGAGACCTGGGTTCAATTCCACCCTCGGCCATCTCTGTGTGGAGTTTGCATGTTCTCCCTGTGCATGCGTGGGTTTTCTCCGGGTACTCCGGTTTCCTCCCACATTCCAAAAACATGCTAGGTTAATTGGTGACTCCAAATTGTCCATAGATATGAATGTGAGTGTGAATGGTTGTTTGTCTATATGTGCCCTGTGATTGGCTGGCGACCAATGTTGTGAGGAAAAGCGGTAGAAAATGAATGAATGAATGAATTAATTCATACCGATTTATGTTGAATGAGATGCTGTTTCTGCAGAAAAATTTTGGATGATTTGAATTTATTTTTTTTAATAAACTCAAGCTGTAGCTTCTATGCAACACATCAAACAAGCAACTGGTGGTGGGGGTTATTAGGATAGGGCCCCCCCCCAACGTGCACCCTGCCACACACGGCTCCTGCATCAGTCTCCTCCTCCCGCCTCTCAGCCCCGCCCGCTAGGAGAAGGACTACACGCACACACTTTTCGAACACACGCACACACATCATGGCTAAGCGGCTCGGTGAATGTCCATTATAACATAACGGAACAACTTTAACCCAACGGGATTCCACCGACCTCTCTGCGCTTCTCTCGCCCGCATGCGAGCGCCTGTTTCCGGCCTGAGGTGAGTACAGACAAGCGGACGTGTTGCCAGCCTGGAAGTGTACACGAGAAGGGATTTCCTTTAGGAGAGGAAAGAAGAAGACAGGCATGTTTTCTAGCCTCTTTTCTAATTCTTTTCCGAGCAGTTTTAGCTGGTTAGCAACACTTTTGAGCGGCTTGCAAGGCTGCCGAGCGTTTTGAATGGACCGTCTCAGGCGTCTCGGCTGCTCAGCCCGGGTGGAAAGGTTTGGGGATTAGCGGCCAGGCTTCGACATCCTCCCCTCGGTGGAGATGTTACACTGCTGTAACCTTCCACATGGTCCTCCATACTTTGCTTACTGCTGGGACATTGAGTGCAACTACTGCAGTTTTAACTTGTTGGCAGCGTTTGCACTGTTTCTCTTTTTTAGTGGCTAAATGTCGATGTGGTTTTATTGCTTTTACATGTATTATTTTTTAGGCATGACTAGAATTGTGCCTTAGAACCAATTAATGATGTACACGCATCAACCTTATAAGAGTCACGTGGGAGCTGGAGCCTATCCCAGCTAACATTTATTTAGTAATCAAATATTTTTGAATTAAAACTTAAAATGGTGATTATCACTCCTATGTATAATATGATATGAGGCTAAACCTTAATATATTTTTATGCAGACTAAAGTTGGTTAGCGAGTTACAAAACTGGAGTAGTTTCATGAACTTTTTGCACTTCATTATGTCTCCCGAAGCTGCAGTGCGGCAAAGAAAAGGAAAGCCATCGCTATGGAAGTAAAAATTAACATAAAAAGCTTGACTGTTGTGACCATTATTAAGGATAAAGACGATTAAATGATTGAAACACAAAACTCAAAACTAGGTGTTGTTCTTTTACTCACCTATTTAATCTTTTCATTGCTGTATTTTGTATGTACTTCATGTGTTCTGTGTACAGTATGAGTGACATGGGAGTTAATTTTGGTATCATTTAGCTTGATTTACATCACAGACTAGGAACTGAATTCACTCGTAATTCAACTACCTGTATAGTAGTAAAATAACATAAACCCTGCATTATTTTTAAATTAAATATGACAACAGATATTGATTACATACATGTCCATATTAATGTTACAATGCGGCCAAGCCCTATTCATAGTGGAACTGTTCACACATACAGTACATACACACACTACACTGATGGAAACATCATTGTCTGTGTTTCTCCCACTTTGTGATGGTGGGTGCCATTCCCGCCAGGCTGCGGCGGGTCTTTAAATGTTTGATGTGCAGAGCAGTCCTGAGCTCTTTTTTTTGCCAGCTGTTCTTCAGAGAGAGTTTCCGCCAACGTGCATACACATGTTCTGCTTGTACTACTTTTTCTTCATCACCTGCAGCTTAGTGTAGGTATCCTATCCTAACATCTACCAACAAAGCATCCGCATGGTTGTTTAAGGAAGGATGGTGGTAATTCTGAGAGAGATCCATGAGATCCACCAGCTGTGTGCAAGACAAACCATCTGCTTATGAAAAGAATAAACATTTATCATTCTTAATATGTTGAGGATGAATCGTGTATTGTTTTGGGTTGCTAGTAATGTTGAACTGCTAACATTTACGAGGGAGAAAAGCTTTGACACGGTTGAGGAGAAGTTGTTTGGCCTCGTTTATGGTGGTTAATTGCTTCCAGAGCCCACTATGATAAGTGAATTTCCGCAAAGTACAAATCTTTCATTAGAAGACGAACATTTTTGTTGTTGAGGCATAGAAAACCTGTTGATTACCTTCTAAATACTATTTTTAACACTATTAGAGCCCTCCAGACATGAAATAACACCCCTATAGTTGCTTTTACACCCATGTAACCCAATATAGTAGACAATATAGTAGATAGTATAATAAAAGATAAGCCTTATGTGCCAGCAATCAAGTCTGTCTCACCAAACATTACAGTAACATTACTTACACCCCGTGACCGATGTAGGATACTAGGGCAAGGCAAAGCAAGTTTATTTATAGAGCACAATTCGTACACAAGGTAATACAAAGTGCAGGTACTACATATCATGTCTGAATGTGTCTTTTAAATGCCTTGAATTTGTATTTTAGTTAATTTAGCCATTTTTATGCTTGAAAATGCTTCAGTTAGGTAAATACATTTGCTTAAATATGCATAGTTTTTAACTAATATGTCATATTCAAGCACAAAACAGCATGATTTAAAAGGATTTAAAAAAAAAACAGAGTGAAGCTGTGAAATAAAAAATAGGACCAACACTTTTTTTTTTTTAAGAGCCATTTTTGGACACTTTCTTCCAGTGGGTCTCATTTCACTCTCTCATTTGTGTTTGTGTGAGTGGAAAAAAACCTCAACAGTAACTTGGAGAGGAGTTCTTCACTCTATTTGCATATTGCTATTTACATTCTTCTGTTTCCATATATTTCATACTCATACCAAATAGAGCTGTAGTAGTAATTTTGTTTTGTGTCTTGTCAGGCTGAATTAACGATTATTTTCTTATTCGCTTTTTGTTTCAGAGGTAATAGGTCTGATTTTATGGATAAAATAGTCACATTTGAGAAGCTGAAATCAGAGATTATTTGCATTTTTAAGTAAAAAAAATGATAAATCAAACACCAATATAGTTGTTGATTAATTGGATGACTGATTAATCACCAATTTAATTGTTGCAACTGTAATGGCTTGATTACAATGACAAAACTTACATATACAAACTACAAATCTAACAACAAAGTAAATACAGAAAATCAATACAAAAATCTAAAAAAAAAATCAAAAATCCATGATAACTCTGCCATACTTTCATTGTGAAGCTTACTTTGTACTGAACAGGAAGTCACAGTGTGCATGTTTTTATGCTACGTGCCAGTAGGGATGTTGCTGTTTTCGTTTTATGCTGCTCACCGATGATGATGAAGTTAAAGTGACAACATGGACCACTTTTTCAGAGAAATGACCCCCCTGGGTCTCAGATTTTATGTCAACAAAAGTGCTTGATCATCTGTATGGACGTCGGCAACTAGTGATGATTTTCTTAGCCGACTAATTTGAAGTTTGGTGTTTCGATTAATCGAGTAAACAGTAAGGCCCTAGATCAGGGGTCTCAAACTCAGTTTACCTGTGGGCCACTGGAGCTAGGGTCTGGGCAAGGCTGGGCCGCATCAGGTTTCCCCCCCAAAAAACGCATTTATTGAAAACAGATAAATATACAAACTTTTTCAGTGCTTTGGTGCCGATTTTCTACAATAAAAGCTCTGATAAAACATTCCACTGTTCTCAAATATCTTAATTTTTATTTTTCTGCACAAAATAAGATGAAAAATAAATAAACAAATCAAGAATAAAGAAAATCAATCAATCAGTAATAAATAAATATAATAATAATAATAAAACGGCAAATAACAAAAACTTAAGAAACCACATATAGTTGGTGGGTAGACAAATTATTTTTTTCAGATTAAAATGAACAAAGCATTATTAGAGCCCTGTAGACATGACAAAACACGACTGTAGTCATATTTATACTCTTTTTATTTACAACATATTGCGCAACTGCAGGGTCTTGAGACACATGCTAACTCGCAAACTAGAGAGCTAGCGACCTAAACGGTAGCCTTCAAGTTATTTCCTTTAAACTTAAATAGCCAAAAACTTACCACTTCCACACGGATAGGGAGGATAACTATTAACAGTTATTTAACCGTTAACATGAACATTAATCAAACGTAATAATTTTTTCTAGGTACATGATACCATACAGCATCCATATCAAACTTGCATTAACATTAAACTTTCATATCAAGGCGGGGGCCTCAAACTAGTGTCCTGCGGACCACATTTGGCCCACGGGCCGCGTGTTTGAGACCCCTGCCTTAGATGGACCAAATCAATATGAAATAAAAACAAACAGTATAAGAAAAGAAGCAAAAATGTCCATCACTGGAAATTTGAAAGCCTGAAATCCAAACAAGGATGCAAAAAATAGGACTAATTGATTACCAACAGAGTTTAACTGGATAATCATTAATAATTGATGAATTGATTAATTGTTGCAGCTCTAGAAAGGATCTACAGAAGCATTTGCATGAATAATTGTCCAGAGGCGGAGTCTGTGTTCCAGCTTTTGTTTAATCTGCTTCTGCTGTGTTGAACCTGACAGAAAGGAAATCAAGTTCCTGTTCCGTCAATCTCCATCGCCATCAATCATCATTAGCAACACATTGATGACTCGCAGCCTTGCGTCAAGGATGTGTCCGAGGTGTTACCAAGGGCCTGGAGAAAATATGTTTTCCTAGCACTTACATAAGCAATATTTCATCTTGTATTTGAAAAGGTTAAAGCGTGAGGCTGTGTTTCAGCAAAATGGGAATTTGTCTGATGTGTGAGGCAGCCTGCAAGTCCTCACTGCTCTGCTGCCTCCTGAAGTACTTTTTACCCTAACTGATGTTTAATTATTCTGCTGCTCTGATTTGGCTGCTGCCCATAAAATATTGATGCCTGTGCCGCCTCGTGTGTTTACCCTCATGCGTTTGACGACATCTTTTTTGCAGTTAGTCTCCACAGGAAATCCCATCCTTCCATCTGCAAACCTCTTCATTGACCGCCTACCGGTTAAGTCCTCTTGGCTGAGTGGCGAACAAGGCTGGGTTTGCTTGCTTACTATGGAAACACGATTACACTAGATCAGTGTTCTGATTACAGCTCGCAACCAACAGCCACTGCCTGTTAATCTTCCGTTCTGATAGAGAGACAGGAAAATCTCAGGGCAGCTACTCAGAGGTCCTACAACTCCACCAACCTAGTTCCTGGCTATTTGTGGAACGCAGCTCTACACTTGTCCCCTTTATGTTGATTTAAATGTGTGAAGGCCCTGGTGAAGTTTGGATTTGTGGCCTGAAAGCATAGCAAGATAAAACCAAGTGCTTGGCATTTAAAGGACAGGAGCCTCTAAATTACCCCAGAATGTGAGGTATTTGGCTGATTAGGTACTTAAGTGATAAGCAACTCCCTTACTTGTACATTTAACCTTCTGTGTTGCGTGCAGGAGAAAAGTTTGTTGCTTAAAGTTAAAAGGATAAACGGGTCACTGAAGGCGTTGTTGCCATTCCCATCCAATTACTTACTGGTGTTGTATGTTTGTAGGAACAATGGCAGCACGTTGTTTTCATCTTATGCACTCATATTTGTCTGTTTATGGAGGTGAAGTGTTCAAAAGCAGGTGCACCGCACCTTGATGTCCGGGCCAGGTGGCATGTAAGGAGATCCCCTGTGTCTGGGTTGCCATATGAATTTGTTTTTCCCAAATTCTGTATATTCAGTTTTCTTCTTTTTAGAATCCCATTTTTGCATTTTACACTTATTTTTACCAGCATTACAAGTGTGCTTTATGGGTTAATTAATAAAATGTCTATTGGTTATTTGCAAAAAAACTGATATTTATTGATGCAATACATTAATGTACAATTTTGCCCAGTAATTGAGAAATGCATGTAGCCAGGCTAACTTTTCTTATGGGATGTCAGCCTCTGCAAACATTGCCACTACAATATCAACAAAATGTAATGCCTATGCTTGTGATTAAGGAAGATGTAGTCACATATGCAATTCCAACTGCACATGTAATCTATTTTTTATTATTTTGTCTGCACAGACTCAGGAACAATGGCGCTCTTATTTTGAAGGACGGTCATGGAAGTGTGTTCTTGTGTTCTGTGTGTGTGGAGAATGTCTGTTCATCACTAAGACGAGCTGCGGTCAAAATTAAACGTGCTTCTCATATTATTTTTTTTACTCAGAACCTGGATGTCGTCTGCGGACATTGTAAAACGTTCTACATTAAAGCCGTAAAACACAACATGATGAAAATATACTCATCCAGCCTGAGTCGCACACACAACCACACAAACGTGCTTAGGCCTGTTACTGTAATGGATATAAAAAAAAAACCAGTTCAGTAGCTAATGAGCTACCTGTAGCTCCTAAACACTTTTCAATTAGCTCTCCAAAGACTTTATTCATTTATTATCAACTCCTATACCCACTAAATAAGAAAGTGGGGTTCAGCAGTAGTCCGGAAATACGGTACTTAAGAGCGCTTAGGCGTGTGACCAATCACTGCGGAGTGGGCGTGTTCAGAGGCAGGCCATGGGTGGAATAAGTTAAAACAGACTGTTTTGGTAATCCAAGGAAATAGAGCTGGAATAGGTGCAGATTCTGGAAGATCTATCAAGTTTTCTTTGGGGGTTATTGTGTGTAGCTGCTTTATCGGAGTCCACAACTCAATACAAAGGTCTGAAAAATGAGAATAACAGGTCCCCTTTAACAATACACTACATAAATGTGTGTGTGTAGGTTTTTTTTTCCTTAACAGAGACCATCAGGGTCGTGTAGCATCGCTGGGAAAGCGCATCTTTATATATATATATATATATATATATATATATATATATATATATTCTGCATTATATGTTGGTAGTGTATTGTCTGTTTTTATGCACCTGTTGTGTTGCTGTGTATGTGTAGTTCTTTTGACACCGGGACTAGGAATTGTGTGTGACGCGGTGACCTCAGGGATTCCTGGCTAATATGGTATGCCTCACACAGGTAGCCCCACTACACTTGAGTACCATCGAGTGGCTCGATGATGGAACAATGATGACATGACACAATCATTTTTTTCTCAATAAAAAGCTTGAAATTATTGAATATCAGCCTCAGCTTGCTCAACTAAAATAACCCCCACTAGCTTCCATTCACGCTCTATCAGAGATTCTGCCAACTTTTGCGTATATTTATCGCCCTTTCAACCTGTTTAGGTCGGGAGGGGGATGGCTAGTGTTTGTATCCACCATGATTGAAATACTCATTCATGTTCATTCATTCATTCATTCATTTTCTACCGCTTTTTCCTCACGAGGGTCGTGGGGGTGCTGGAGCTTATCCCAGCTATCTTGGGCCAGAGGCGGGGTACACTCCAGACTGGTCGCCAGCCAATCGCGGGGCACATATAGACAAACAACCATTCACACTCACATTCATACCTATGGACAATTTGGAGTCGCCAATTAACCTAGCATGTTTTTGGAATGTGGGAGGAAACCGGAGTACCCGGAGAAAACCCACGCATGCACGGGGAGAACATGCAAACTCCACACAGAGATGGCCGAGGGTGGACTTGAACCCTGGTCTCCTAGCTGTGAGGTCTGCGCGCTAACCACTAGACCGCCGTGCCACCCTCCCACACACGTTTTTATTGGCTAATTCTGGGGAAATATTTCTCCATTCTAATGTTCCTTCTCACTTTTACAGCATTCCATTCACAACAGTGGATTCTGTTTTTATTGTGAAATTCCACAATTCTGTCCGTGATTCCCTGAACGTGGAAATCACAGGACCCTACCTATACTTACCTATATAAGCAATACCAGACAATAAACCACAGGTGTCCATGTCATAAAATGGGATATTTAGTGCACAGAAATACACAGAGTTACACAGAGTTTTTCTAAACCATGTGAGCCAAACCACTAGCTAATAATTTTTTTTGTGTGTTTTGGTACACCCCCCCCTGGAGTGCACAACTTGTGTCCAGTCTTCCTCACATTAGGACTCAAGCATTTCGAAGTTTAAGGAAATGTGTGTTTTTGCTGTATTGAATGATCTTGGCCAATCAGAGACTGGGAGGCTGGAGTGAACAGGAAGTGAGCTCATAGTTTAGGTCCTACATTCTGTTCAGGAAAGTGTTTGAGCGATGGGGGGGCATTGTCAAGCTTTTTTCCTCACATTGTTGTTGGAAAGCTCAGAAGACTCCTGTCTCTCTTTTCCTGGTAGCTCACATTCTCATGGACCTCTCGACTGATGTCCATGGAAACACAAGTTCATCACATTTGAAGAAGACAAAGTGTCGGTCAGCCTGTCGCTGACTTAGTGATTTAGTCTAAATGAATCAAAAGGAGTGTGTTTTCCCCTAAAACGGTAGTCTACAGATTCTTGACATGGTTTAGTTGTGGCGAGGAAGCAGCGCTGCCTCAATCAATGACTCTAAATTGTCACATGGTTACATGAGTTTGAATTAAACTTTCTATGTGCATGGCTGCAATAGCTGATAGCAATAGCAAGGCTGAAATAGCATGACCCAAGGTTTAATAGAGAGCCCTGCTGTTTGTCGTTTGTGCTTATGTTATTATGTAGTTACGTTCCATGACGGTGCCTGTGGCTGCAATTAGTATGTAATGTCATTTGTTGTGTGCACTTTTATTCTATGTATTATTTTCATCTCTTCTGTCATGTGCTTTTATTGTGTTCCCTCATCATTTGCATTTATATTTGATTGACTACAGAAAATAAATTGCTTGCGGAAGGAAAAATAAGCCTGTTATCTGTACCTATCAACACGCAATATTGTATTGGAGGTTGGAAAGGTCAGCGTTACATTTTGACACTTTGTGGAGGAACATTACCTTTTAAGTCTTTTTGCTTTCGATCAAGTTTCTCACTGTCATTGACTCATTGTCATGTCTGGTTTACATCTGCAGCCATTGGTCTACACTTGGTCACATGATCCCGTGCCTGGTAGTGCCTGGTCTGGCCTAAGCTGTTTTTCAAATGTGTGTGTGTGTGTTTGTTTGTTTCGATGATTAGTGGTTGCAAGAAAAACAGTAAAACAGACATTCCTCCTCATAAACACACACTCTGCTTTGTTTCCACCATTTTTTTTAATTTGTGTGTTGAGTGCTTATCTTTTATTTAAAAGACAGGGTGTCTTTGTAACTGCAAGTTGTGTCTTTTCAAATATTGATCACATGTCTGACTGCGTTCTTTGAGGGATTCTTTACTAAACAGGCAGAAAGTACTTTAGTGTCTAGATCAGCGCTTCTTAAAGGGGAACTGCACTTATTTGGAATTTTGCCCGTCATTCACAATTCTTATGTGAAACATGAACACATATTTCTTTTCCCTTTTCTGTGCATTGTAGCACAAGAAAAGAGTTAATACGAGCTAGCTAGCAACGACCGTCATCTCCGTCACGCTAAAGCCCTCACAAAAAAAAACAAAAGAAAAATGCCAACAGTGTTCCATTTACATAACTGACTTGTATATTTTATGTAATTTTTTTGTATAGTGCCGATTACAGAAGAAGTCGTTTAAGGATATTGTAACTAGAGCTGCAATTAATCAATAATTAATTGATTATCCAATTAAATGGAAAAATCAGTACTCATCTTTCAAGAATAAAGTTGGAATATTTAGACAAAAAAAGAAAAAGTTGTAATTTTCCAGGATATAATATAATTGTGAAAATAACTTTATTTTAGTCACATTAAAGAAAAAAGATGTTCTTAAGTCGTACTGTGATGACAACCAATACAACAAATAAATAAGTCATTTTCTGAAATTTTGGTTGTGGATATTGTGTTAATGTTATGAGAATAACGTTTTAAAGATGAATACAATTATAATGTTAGGGGAATGGCAATATTTGGAAAATTACAAAATAACTATAGGCCCCTGCATCCTTTTTATTTTTCATTATGTGGTCTTCAGTGGACACCAACGACACCAATTCCAGTGGGTGTTTTGACAGGTCACTTTTGGCTTTAGTTATGCAGCAGTGTTTGTGAAAAACCGTTGAAAGCATTTAAAAAAAGCATTAATATCACCCGTTTACATTTGTTATGCCAACATGTGCATTGAAAACTCTTAATAAACACCTGATGACAGTCTCATGACAGAAGGCAAATAAAGGCTTGCACGGCACCACAGAAATACTACACACCAGCATGGTGTCGCTACACAGTGATTGATCGCACGCTGACATCTTGGAGCACCTTCTTTCCTTTGTCATTGTAACGAGACAAGGGAAATGGCGTCTGACTTCATCTTTGGGAAAGAGTCAAGACTCCCCGCAGGTTTCAAAGCCGTGCTCTGTTGCTTTGCAATCTTTGCATCTTTGACCTTCATCTTGGAGCGATTTGTGAAGAAGTAGCCATATCATGCATTGTACGTCTAGACTTTTCTTTGCTGCATTTTGCTGCAATAGAAAAGACAGCGATCAATGCGCTGCATTGTGTATATTGAAAAATCTATTGTATTGTCTTGATGCAACATCCCGGTAATACAAGACAGAAGAAATACCTTCCACTGTGTGAACAACACACACAGAAAAAGTCTATGACTATGTAGTCAAAAACATGCTAAACACACAAAATATGTTTTTCTCATGGCCAACGAATCACAAACCTGACTTTCCGTGCAATCTTGCCTTTGTCATGTGACTTTTGGCACTAATCTTCCACCTTGCAGTTCCACACACAAATGCACTCTGATTTACATGGTAATTATCATATTACTTTTGAATGGCAGAGCGTGGATGTGTTTTGAGAAGGTGAGGCAGTGATGCAGCACTTCAACACTTCCATCTCCCATCCTCGTTCCTCTCCCTGGGCGTCCTCTTGGAGGACGTTTTTTATTTTGTCTGGATGACTTGTCCTAGTTGGCAGTGGGCTCGCTGCTGTGGAGTGAATTTATCTTCTCTGGTGGAGCCTCCATTTAAAGAGCTCAGGTCATCTCCATTCTGGGACGTTGTCTCCCTTGTCGCAACGATCCAGGACACACAGAGATGGCATGCAGGAGCCAGGTGTTGAGATATACCAGCAACTTTTACAGCTTCTGTTGACATTCTCCGTGTCCATCAGTTCCTACGTTCCTTCGGATGAATAATAAAACCAGGCTGCACGACATCACGTGTGAGACAAATGCGATATTTGTTGTGCAGTAGACCTCATGCACGGTTGTACTACATCCTGCCTGACACAGCAGCACCAACAGTAGCACCATTGTGCTGTCTTCAATCCGCTATTTAGATCTGAATCCAAGCAGATCTCTGTGCATGCCACAAGGGGACATGATTAGTTGTTGTTAATTATGGTGTGAATGAAACCGCTAGAGCAACACCACACAGGACATTAGGTGCATCTGTAAATGGAATTTGGGGCAGAGGTGTAGTACATGATGTCACAAACAGGTGTTCATTTTTTTTATCACTAGCCATCTAGGGGTGCAGCCAACGATTATTTTCTTAGTTGATTAAGCTGGAACTTGTTTAGATTAAATAGTTCAGGCCACAGCTTTTACTTAAGTTGCTGGGTATAAGGTTTTTATTGGGGGGGCGGGGTGAAAAAGGACACTAAATAATACAAAACCAAGCTGTGCAAAGGCCAGAAAGCATGCATCAATATTTAATATTGTCCAAAAGTTTACGGGTAAACAAGTTTTGAGTAATTCCCACTTCAGCTCAATATGGCAATAAAGATCATTATAGGATTCATTCATATTCATTGATTCAATTGCATTTCAACCAGATGACGTAGCATGCATTATACATCTATCAGTTAGCAATAAAAAGAGGCAATTATTGAAAAGCAAAGAACAGCCGAAATCAAAGTAACACAATAAAAATTTAAGCCAATGACACCACTAGTCATTTATTCATTCATTCATTTTCTACCGCTTTTCCTCACAAGGGTCGCGGGGGGTGCTGGAGCCTATCCCAGCTGTCTTCAGGCGAGAGGCGGTCCATACCTATTGTCCATACCTATGGACAATTTAGAATCGCCACACACGTGGATAACATACAAACTCCACACAGGGATGCCCAAGTGGAGAATCGAACCCGAAATGTGGCCTACATGTTAACCACTCCTGGTACTCTGATTGGTCACTTTTAATACCTGCTGTCTCCAGGTCAGAGCCCAAACTCCTCACCTGAGAATGGGAGAGTGCGTCTCCTCATACATAACAACCAAATACAGTGGAACCTTGGTTAGCACCATTAATTCATTCCAGAAGGTCTGACTCTCACCAAAATGTACACTAACCAAATAAAACAAATATTGTAAATCCAATATTAACTATACATTTTTTTTATAGTTTTATAATTATAGTTTATATAGTTTAACACTAACAAAAATGTCACCGCAATTATAAGAACAAATTGGCAGGGTTATAAAAAAATGAGCAAATGCAACTTTGTGAGGTCACTATTCTTTGGAGTCGCCAATTAACCTAGCATGTTTTTGGAATGTGGGAGGAAACCGGAGTACCCGGAGAAAACCCACACATGCACGGGGAGAACATGCAAACTCCACTCAGAGATGGCCGAGGGTGGAATTGCACTCTGGTCTCCTAGCTGTGAGGTCTCCGCGCTAACCACTCAACTGCCGTGCCGCCCCACTAGTCATTTAGTCAAGTAATAATAAATCAACAAAAAAGTAAATGAAAAAAAGACATTTCCACAATGGAGTTCATGGCACGATCGGTGCAATCAAACAAGTAACTTTTCCACACAACCTACACAAGATAGCGGCTTTAAATACCATAGGTGGCAATGGTGAAAGGTGTGTGCAGCTTACCGCGTTGCTGTTTTATCCATCAAACACACCGGCGAGCGCTGAGATATCATTGTTGCCGCACATCGTCGACGGCGAATCAGGAGGCGATTGCTACTGTGGTATCTAAGTGTCATGTGCCAACGGATACGCGTCACCGTGTTTAGCCACATTTTCCGTCTGTTTTCCTTCTCTTTCATTGCCGTGTTGCTTGCCTCTTCAATCTACCCGCGTCTTTAAACACCTGCTTCCTTCTTCGTCCTGTGTGTGGGCGGCGTATGTGCGTTGGTCACGTAAACGATTCTTTGAAGCAGAGGAAAAAAATTGAATCGTTTTTGTAATCAAGGTACTCAAATTATTTGAATAATCGTTGCAGCCTTAGTGTCAATGAACGCAGGCATGCAAACATCGGCTTTACCGCCGTTCCTTGATCTTATCCAATCACCTGTCAGTTCTCTGCCAGGATGCATTCACGATCTTTCAAAAAGACGCATTTTCAAAAACGTGGATATTAAATGGGATGACTAAGAAAATAATAAAGTATTCACATTTGAGAGGCTGAAATCAAAAGATATCAAAAAATGATTAATTGAACACCAAAATAGATGTTGATTATTTAGATCATTGATTAATTATCACTTCAGTGATTAATTGTGATTAATACTCCAGGGTATGATGCCCAATTAAGATTTTTGGTTAAAATCTGACCCTTTTTGTGGTTGTTCACATTACCAAAATAATGCGACTTGTAAATGTGAACACCGGGAAGTGATGTGCATGGGAAAAACATTACAAAACACTTATTGTTGTGTATTTACAGAACATGTGCTCTCCTTGTTGTGTATTTTTTGCAACGGGACTCAACCAAATGGTTCCACGGAGTAGATTTAAGAAGAAAGAGAAAGCAAAAATGGAAAGAATTTGGGCTGTGGCAGTTCACAGAGGACTTACTGCGATGTCTGTTGAGAGGAGCGAGTGGGTGGATGTCTGAGCGCAGGAGTGGAGTGATGTGAACCGCTTCACTAACTGTGAGTATCTTTATCCAAGTCTCGCATGGCAAAGCACGCCTTTTGATGACATACAGGTCGGATATATGTGACCGGACCATTTAGACTGCAGTAGGTTGGATACATGTTGGATTTACTGTATATCTACATGCCAAAGAGGCCTGAAAAACATCTGAATTGTACTGTTCACACTGACATGAAGAAATCATACATGTCACGTATAAGCAAAAATAATCATTAATTTGGCTCGGTCAACCATGATTGTGTTTGTGTTTTCATGGCGGGTAGTATATGGCGATGTGGTGATAGGTGTATAGACAGATGTTTTAATGGTGTTAAATCTGTTATTGTGGAATACTTTACTTTGCTCAGTGTACCGGAGTGGAAATGGTACGATTGTCCAGCTTGACACTATGACACTATGGCCCGTAGAAAAGGGGCATGGTTTAAGATGGAAAACACACCCATACATAAACAGCCACCACAGTGTCAACACAAGGTCAAAGGAGACGCCTTGCTTCTGACGAGCAAGCAGTGAGCTTTTAAAGTGGAGCATTTAAAAACACTCACTGGAAGACTGTGTAAGCATCTTGTTTGTTTTTGCTCATGTAAAGTGTACACCTTTTTTTTTTTATAATACATGTCAACCATAATGAGGTATTTGTGCCGCAGGTCAGGTGGTGTTTATGCAGAGATGCTAGGTTGTTCATCCCAACTCTTGCATAGAGAACTGTCTTGAGGTTAGTACTGAAGTGTGAACTTAAATTTTATCTTCCCATTAAGTGTCATAAGAAACAGCAATGCAGCACCCAAGAAACTATAAATACAGCATCTCCATGACTGTAGCTCAACTTTGTATGATTTATGTTCTTCAGACAGCAACCTAGTTGAGACTAAATCAATCAAAACACTTTGATTGTCCCGCCTGTGCCCTTGTTTGATGGCAGCCATGCTTTTCATCCAATCTTGCATACATTTTACACATGTGCTTGTCAGTCCCCTAAAGGTGTTTACCAAATTTTGTGGTGAGTTGCCTAAACACCTTAAAGTTACAGTGGGTGTATTGTAGGGGTGCATTGAGTTGTTTTAGGAATTTTGATTCAGTCTGACTGAGAAGGTTGAAATTTGGGGATTTAATAACCACCCCCACCTTGTAACAAAATAATAGTAGAGTTGAGTTTTAATCCTCAGGACTGCGGAGACTGTTGATATTTAAAAAAAAAAGATTAAAGACACACCTTTTTAATCAGGCTTTTAACTAATACTTTTAAACTTTTCTTATGTTTTCATCTTTTTAGTCCTATTTTATGCTCTTAGTCTTCAGCTTTTAACTCCAGTGTTTCCTCAGGAGGGGTCCTCCACACTGGGGGCTGTGTCGGGTCTGCTGAGGGGGTCCCCATCCTTGGGTCCCTTCGACCGGGCCGGCTGGGGGTTCCTCCCTTTAATGGGTGGGGGTCCGCCCGTCTGTCGGAGTCGGGGGGGAAGGAGGGGCTTTCTTTTGTTTCTTTGTTTTTTCCTTTTAATTGTGGTAATTGTTTTAATTCTGTACAGCACTTTGTGTTGCATGTCTTTGCAGGAAAAGTGCTATACAAATAAAGTTGATTTGATTTGATTTGACTTGGCAAAGCCCATGTTAGGCATCAATAAAGTCCTGTTGTTCTGGCAATCAAGTCTCAAGTGCTGGTATTATTGTTTCTCACTTAACATCTAGTGACCAATGTAGAATACTCCATATGACAATATCTTTGAATGCATCTTCTGAATGCCTTATATTTGTATTTACTTAATTTTGCCACTTCTGTGCTTGGAATTGATTTAGGCAATAAACATGTTGTGTTGTTATTATAACAAAGAAGTGCCCGTTTAAGTCGACATTGATATAAATTTTTCTCAGTATCAAATGTAAGACACAAATGGGACATTTATCATAAAATGTTTCTGCATATGTGGACATTTGTTGTGGCATTGCAAACTTGTGTTGTGTGTGGGTTTGAAGTTTGCAGACCAAGCATTGAAAGAGATCCACAGCTTAGAGTCGAAGCCCCTCAACCTTCTTGGAGAATACACCCACTGATCCTCTTTTCCCTAAACTCTGTCTTCAAAAGGGGAACTTTTTTTTTTTCCCTGCAGGACTTCATTTTCCGAGTGAACAAAAGTCCTGTGGCTGGACTGCAGCTTTTTGCATGTTGAGAGCCTGCTGTCCTGACCTGGGTGCGGTTGTTCCATCTGCTCCACACACGCAAATCCAGCTGTTTGTTGATATTTACAGAACAAAAATATAAAAAATAAACGCCCTGACCTTAAATTACCATGAGCTTCCTGCAGCATGCTACCACTGCCTACTCTTTTATTTATTTTTTGAGTTTAGCTTGTCCTCTCCCTGTCTGGATCCCTTTCTCCCCGTTGAGTCATTTCCCTGCCTAATGATGGTCGGACTGGCCGGCAAAGGCCAGCGCAAACAAGGCTGAGACTCAGCCAGCCTGCAGTAAGTGTCACTTCTAATCGGAGGCGAAAGACGAGTGTGCGGTTTGGCTGCAGTGTGCACTGGCGGAGAAAAAGATGTGCATGATATGAGTTCATATTTTATGACACCATAAAACTAGAAAGGATGAGAGTGTGTTCTATCAAAATTTATATCTTTTTTTCTCTGCAAGACGGCTTCTGCTTGGCAGTGAACGAGGTCTCTCTTGAGGTTTTGTTCACGTAAAATAACGTAGTGTTTCCCTCAGGAGTCCTATGTATCTGTGGCATCTGAGTTACGTATGTGTGTGTGTGTGGGGGGGGGTTATGACATCATTATATTTGCATAATTGGTCATATTTGTGAGTGGATGGGGAAAATGGAGGTTTTTTGTTTGTGTCATAAAAAATGTGAGACATCGTTTAGTTGCCATCTACTGTATAGAGTTGTAACGACAAGTCAGACAGTCCAATAAGCAAAAATAGCCAAAAATGTATTTTTAACAAAAGGCTCACAAAGAGAATGAGAAGGCCATCTTGTCAAAATAATGGAAACTTGTGTCACGTTCATGCAGTCTACACAAGCGTTTCCTGGCAAAGGTGTAATCCTCCCCCTTACACTGTCAGCCATTTGAACCAGACCTTGAAACTGTCACAGACTTAATTTTGTGGTCAATATCAGCACTTTAATGAGGGCATTCGGACACCGACATAGCATCATTTGCAAACAGAGTAGCTTGTACTTAAGCCTCACTTCAACTAAGTGGTACAGTTCGATACATATAGTACTGCACTTCACAGTTTCTGACTCAAACTGTCCCACTTTTCAATACCTCTTTGTTGGGATTAGATTGTAATGGTAAAGGTCGCTTTATGCTCCTGCGTCTAGTCAATGGCTTAGGGTGTCAATAAAGTCACTTTTTGCTCAAGCGCCGTCAGTGTTGCTGAGTTTTGGAACTCTGGTACTCTGATTCCATCCATCCATCCATCCATTTTCTATGCTGCATATCCTCACGAGGGTCGCTGTGCTATCCTATCCCAGCTGACTTCGGGCAAGAGGCGAGGTAAAACCCTGGACTGGTCGCCAGCCAATCACAGGGCACATATAGACAAACAACCATTCACACTCACATTCATGCCTACGGATAATTTAGAATTGCCACACACGTGGATAACATACAAACTCCACACAGGGATGCCCAAGTGGAGAATCGAACCCGAAATGTAGCCTACATGCTAACCACTCCTGGTACTCTGATTGGTCACTTTGAATACCTGCTGTGTCCAGGTCAGAGCCAAAACTCCTCACCTGAGAACGTGAGAGTGTGTCTCCTCATAACGACCAAATACAGTGGAACCTTGGTTAGCACCATTAATTCATTCCAGAAGGTCGGACTCTAACCAAAACGTACACTAACCAAATAAAACAAATATTGTAAATCCAATATTAAGTATATAACAATTTTTTAAATAGTTTTATAATTATAGTTTACGTTCAGAAAACCATATAAATGCATATAAAAAAACAACAAAAATATCACCGCAATTATAAGAACAAATTGGCAGGGTTATAAAAAAAATGAGCAAATGCAACTTTGTGAGGTCACGATTCTAAATCACAAATATGTGAGGTTTTGACTGATTTTTGACTTTTCCCTTGTGACTATCCTTAAAAAGGTATCATTCAACAACCAACTACTGCACCAACAGTGATGCATTTATTAAGCAACAAAGACGGAATTGTGGGACACTGCTGTCACTGTGTTTGCCTTGCAGTGCCTCTCAGACCTCAGAACACAAAGCACCACAACAGTTAACTACAGTACCACGAAACAAAGGGAATGAGCTGTTGATAAAAAACTTTTATATAGGTCATTCACACTGTGGTCAACTAACTTGCAGGAGCAGTTTATTGCTTGTGAAATGATGTATTTTTCCATTTTTTTTTAAATATATGGTTGGGACGTCTAAGTATTCTCAGTAGAAAGTGAGGTATCGCTGCATCACAAACATTTTATATACAGTGGTATTAAAAAGTCTCCAGCCCCAACTTCAACTTTGTCACTGATTCTTGAACACTGTTGGCAAGAATCTACTGATATTGACTGGAATCCATGCCACCTTCAACTTGAACAAGATCACCAGTATCTGCACTGGACATACAGCCCCACAGCATGATAGAACCACCACCAAATGTTACTGTGGGTAGCAAGTGTTTGTCTTGGAATGCTGTGTTCTTCATCCACCATGCATACCGCCCCTTGTTTTGTCCAAATAACTCCATTTTAGTTTCATCAGTTCACAGCACCATATTTCAAAATGAAGCTGGTTAGTCCAAATGTGCTTGAACATTCCTCAAGAGACTCTGTGGCATGTGTGCAGAAAAGGCTTCTTCCACATGGTTCTGCCAGAATAGCTGAATAGTTGAATAACGATGTATAATGACACCATCTGCACCAAGATCCTGTTGTAGGTCTTTGGGGTTGATCTGTGGGTTGAGTTTGACTGTTCTCACCATCGTTGGCCTCTGCTTATCTGAGATTTTTCTTGGCCTGCCACTCCGGGCCTTAACTAGGACTGTCCCTGTGGGTTTCCATTTACTCAACCATGTTTCTCAGAGTGGAACCCGCCGGTTGAAATCTTTGACCTAGCTTTTGTATCCTGCCCCTAAACCATGAAGTTGAACAATCTTTGCTCTCAGGTCATTTCACAGTTGTTTTAAGGCTACCAAAGAGACGATGAAACTTGCAATTGGCCACCTTAAATATTCTTTCTCATGATGAGGCTAAGGTTCAATGTGTTCAATTGTGTTCCAATAATTAGTGCGACGGTATTCACATCAATAAGTGTGCCCAAATTTATGCACCCGCCTACTTTTGTTTAAATAATTATTGCACACTTCCTGTAAATCCTATAAACTTAATTTCACTTCTCATGTATCACTGTGTTGGTCTGCCATATGATATTTAACATTGTTAACATTAACATTATCATTGATATTTAACAGTTAACCAACAACCAGTGATTTATAAAGAAAAAACAGGGGTGTCCAAACTTTTTCATACCAATGTAAATACTCTACTTTTGACTTGAGACAAATGTTGGCCACTTCAATACATCCATCCATCCATTTTCTAAGCCGCTTATCCTCACTCGGGTCACAGGGGTATGCTGGAGCCTATCCCAGCTGACTTTGGGCGAGAGGTGGGGTATACCCGGGACTGGTTGCCAGCCAATTGCATGGCCACTTCATTGAAAGTTTTAAAAGGCATGCGTTAAAAATAGACATTTTTATGGCCCTATCAATTACTCACGTTTTTTTTTTTTACAATTTGCCTGTGGTCCCGGAAGGTAACGACACGAAAAGCCGGACTCTACTGTATATGGTAAATTGCTCTAGGAGCCAAATGACTTCCATAAGGATGATGAAATTTCCCAATGACCTCAATCCAATGAGCTGGATGAGATTTGAGTGATTTGAAGCGGATGCTTGTATGTTATATTCTGACTCTCTCTTTGAGGTTGCCGCAGGAAACATGATGGCGTAGGAGGACATGACAGTTAACAGCAATGCACTGTTTTGATTAAGGATTTTGACACAAAACCTCATTATAGTTTGAAGCCATTTCATTTCCAACACAAATGTAATAAAGTGTTTGGATGGAATAAATAATCTTGTTGTTACCTTCTGGAGGACATCTATGAAGAAATCCATTCGTCCATCCATCCATCCATCCATCCATCCATCCATTTCTTATACCGCTTATCCTCATGACAGTCTTTGGGCGAGAGATACAGGGTACACCCTTTACTGGTCGTTAGCCAATCGCAGTCTATGAGGTAACCTTTAGTTTTATTGGTCTTAGATTACTGAAGTAATTATTTTTTTGCGGGCTGCACGACGGTCGAGTGGTTAGCGCGCAGCCTAGCCTCACAGCTAGGAGACCTGGGTTCAATCCCACCCTCGCCCATCTCTGTGTGGAGTTTGCACGTTCTCCCTGTGCATGCGTGGGTTTTCTCCAGGTACTCCGGTTTCCTCCCACATTCCAAAAACATGCTAGGTTAATTGGCGACTCCAAATTGTCCATAGGTATGAATGTGAGTGTGAATGGTTGTTTGTCTATATGTGCCCTGTGATTGGCTGGCGACCAGTCCAGGGTGTACCCCGCCTCTCACCCAAAGACAGCTGGGATAAGCACCAGCAACCCCCGAGACCATCGTGAGGATAAGCGGTAGAAAATGAATGAATAAATGATTGAGTAGTCTGGTCACTAGGCGTGTTGCATTGATTAGATGTAGATTTAATTACCTTAACACTGCATGTAGTCAGCCACACCAAAAAGTTGTCATCCCATAATGTGTGGAAGTGGTAATTTTTTGGCTTCTTATTTGTCCATCTTTCCCACTTTCCAACAACATGCATGTTGGGTTAATTGGTGACTCCAAATTGTCCATAGGTATGAATGTGAGTGTGAATGATTGTTTGTATATGTGCCCTGTGATTGGCTGGCGACCAAACCAGGGTGTACCCTGCCTTTCGCCCGGAGTCAGCTGGGATGTACTCCAGCATACTTCTGCAAAAATTGGAAAAAAAAAAAATAAAAAAAATAAATGTATGGCAGTATTAATCTGGCAGCCGCAGCTGCTTGGTTAGATAAGAGGATTAAATATTGACATGGTCTTAAAAAGTCTAAAATCCAATCATTTTAATTTAAGGTCCTAAATTCTCTTAAAATCTCACAAAATGTCTTCAATACGATTTTTAAAGGCCTTAAAAATGCACCGTAAGCTGTTACTTATTTTACATGATTTGAACCCTGCGGCTTAAACAATAATGTGGTTAATTTATGGCTGAATTGGTTTCAGTTCAGGAAGTAGTGAAGGGGACACGACTGCCACGTTTTGAAGATGTAGCGATCATGTTTTGACTTGACAAAATATTAATTTTAATGCAATGATAAATGGGTCGTAGTGCAAATAATGACTGGTGTATACAGATGAGTAAAGTCACATATCAGTGTATTGTATTGGGTTGTTAAATAAATAAATATGATTGCGGTAGTAACAGAGGCAGTGATGGAAATATTGCACATTTGCATTACGCTAATGACCGGACACGTTGTATGTTTGATTGCAAGGTTTATAGTGTGTCTTTCTGTGTAAATATCCCACAATACTACGCGGTCTCAACAAGTTCGCAATAGAGAGGCTTCCGGTGCTTCTAGTGTTAAGCATTTTGTATTCCGATCTGAAAGAATTGTGAAGAAATTCAAGTAACCTTTTTTTTTGCCAGCATGGATGTGAAATGGGTCTTAAAAAGTCTTAAATTTGACCTGTAACCAGACTGCTTAGACCAGCTGTAAAAAGTCATCGGTTGATAATAAATTTCTGCAACATTATATTATTGGCCACTAAATTGGATTCATTATGATCTTTAAAAAAGGCATAAAAGTACACACAAATTATGGTCGGTAAAAAAAAAATACTTTTATTAGTAGTCATTTTCCTTATGTCTCTGGCAAAAGTAAATGTGCAAGCAATGATTAGTTTCTGTTTTGAGTTCAGCTACAAGCGCTGATGTCAATATCAGTCAGCGAGTCTGTGGGGTGTGGAGATAAGCGGGTTCCACAGTAATGACTTCCTGTAAGTGTGACCCAATAGTTTTGGTGTTCCAGTATACATCCCTAATGGATTGTCTGGTTGTCACATGAACATACCTTATTGCTTTGACTTTGAAGAGTTATGTACATTGTTGTGATCCATTTTTTGAATGCAAATAAACAGGATGATGATCAGAAAAAGAAAAAAAAGTTTCAGGCTGCAGGAAATGCTGGCACAAATGTTGATGAATGATGTTTATCATTTGACCTGCTTTTTCATAAATAAGCTGAATCCAATGGAGGCTGTTCCTTTCCATCAAAATGTGCAATGCAAAGAGTGAGCATTCCTACGTGCGGCTCGGGAGCTGATTGAGGTCAATCTGTGATTTGCAGCCTTGGCCCCCTGGGGGAGCGGCCGTGATATCACCGCAGGGCTTTAGAGCCCCTCCTGGTGTTCATAGCTTCACTTTTTCTTTGCCTCCTGTGATGACGTCACGGCACAATACTCGCTGCACTGCCGTGGTTTTAAAAAACTTCTCTTAGCAATTTGCAAGTCCATTTGCATGGAGCTAAAAATAATTACTCCAGTTTTGCCTGGAGAGGCGCAACGGGTATTAGGGCCACACTGAAAAGAAAAAAAAACATCCAGCCATCCCATGTTTATTGCGGTTAATTGGTCCCAGACCCGACTTAATTAAATTTCCGCAAAGTAGGATTTCTTATATAGAAAATTGAATATTTTTCTAGTTAGAGCATAGAAAACGTTCTAAAACCTTCTAAATACACTTATGTAACATTATTAGAGCCATCTAGACATGTAGTAACACCCCTATAGTCACATTCACACTACTATTACCCAATATAAATGAATGGTTGTTTGTCTATATGTGCCCTGTGATTGGCTGACGACCAGCCCAGGGTGTACCCCGCCTCTCGCCCAAAGACAGCTGGGATAGGCTCCAGCACCCCCGCGACCCTTGTGAGGAAAAGCGGTAGAAAATGAATGAATGAATGAAAAATTTAGATTTTTTTTCTTATCCACAACTCGCCACTCCCCCTCAAAAACAACGACATGAAGACGGTGATGTGTGAAGTGATTTGTGACATGTGATTTCCTGTTCCGGTGTGCGGCTGTGAAGCGTCTGCACTGTAGTGACGGAAATACATGCATTGATGCTGAGACCTAACATCACATTGCATTATAGGCTGCCTTTTGTTCCATTAGCTTTGCCAGCAGAGTAAGTAAAATTCTAATTTATTGTTTTCAATTCGACTAGAAAGTATAGTTGGATTTGATTTGTACATTTTCTGGCTGCAATGTTAAACAAACCTTATAAAAGAAATGGGCTCGATGTCTGCTTGATGGCATATGCAAATAGTAAAGACTCCTTGTGGAAGTTTCTGCACTCCACTTGATAGTTTTTGTATGGTAATATCTTTTTTCCCCAAGTGTCAGATAAGGACTCTTTTCAATGAAAACCTGTAAGTTATATTTCAAAGTCAAGTCCTTTTTGTTTGTTCCTTCTCTCAGTGGAACTTGCTGTTGTCGTATGGAAAAAAAGACTACATTGCCCCACTTTTGGAGTTTATCTTAGACGTGTCGCGTCCAGGAAGTGGTTAGTCTTTGTGAAGGATGGTAGACGGACGGGGGTGTGTAACACCTCACCAGCTCAATTGAAACAATCAGAAATCATGTTTTCAGAAGAATGGAAACAATATGAGCAAGTTGTGCAAAACTGACACATTCAGACGCATGATTCCAGTAATCCATGCCCTTAGTCTGATGATCTGTTTACAAGCTCTCTTCTTGTGCATCTTCAGAAGAGGCTTCCTTCTGAGATGACACAATGTAGATCAATTTGATGCAGAGTGCAGCATATGATCTCACCCTCCACATCTTCAAACTCGGCACACAATGCTGGCAGGACTCTCTTTGGTGGAGTATGGCGAGGCCTGTTCTGAGCGTAAAGCACTGTACGTATGGTCTTGGCTAACATACTGCAGCTCGTTTTCAGGGTGTTTCAATCTTCTTCTAGCAACATGCAATTGAGGTGTCCAATTGTCCACAGAGGGCCACATAGGTAAAAATGAAAGGAAGCATGGGCCAATGTAATATTTTCATTAATTAATTCATTTTCTTACCGCTTATTCTTAGCCGCGGGCGTGCTGGAACCTATCCCAGCTGTCTTCGGGCGAGAGGCGGGGTACACCCTGAACTGGTCGCCAGCCAATCACAGGGCACATATAGACAAACAACCATTCACACTCACATTCATACCTATGGACAATTTGGAGTCGCTAATTAACCTAGCATGTTTTTGGAATTTAGGAGGAAATCGGAGTCCCCGGAGAAAACCCACGCATGCACGGTTTTTCTCCGGGGACTCTGGAGAAAACATGCAAACTCCACACAGAGATGGCCGAGGGTGGAATTGAACTCGGGTCTCCTAGCTGTGCGGCCTGCGTGCTAACCACTCAGCCAGCTGTTTGTTTTGAACAGCAAAAAAAAAAGTTTTCAACAATGTAAACTTTCTTCTTGTAATTTTTTTCCCTCGTATTCATTACTTTATTCCGCTTTTTCTGGAACCAAGTTTAAATTTGTATTAATTTATTTTTCATAAAATCATGACTCTAAGAAGAGTGTTCCTTTCCTTTGATATTTCAACTTTATGCTATCTCACAATATTACTTCATTCTTAATAACATTCTAAAATCTGTCAAATTCTCAAACTTTCCTCGTCCAATAACATTTTTTTTCCTTTATATTTTGGTAGTTCTTTGCCAGGAAGTGCCATGTTGAACTTGACCGGTATGAAAGCGTGTGACAGCAAAAATACCAAATTTAACATACCCGCTTCTCGGGTTGGCCGATACTTTTTATATACTGGTATATATTCTACCAATGATAAGAAACGTATACCGGTACAAATGATAAACGTAAACAAGCTGGAGTGGATGACTAAATATGAACTATGAATGATGATGGGAGTGGTAATAAATGTAAATAAAGTCCCTCATTTTTCCCTGCTTCCTCAGAAATGCTGCTGAAATGATGATGATGATGAAGAAGCTCCTGACAGGAGGAGGCCACTGCCGAAGGTGCAGCCCTCGCTAGACGCACACTTCTGCAGCGCTCTACACCACAACCACCACTGTCATCACCCCCGCCCCCCCCCGAGTGTCTCCACTATGGCCAACCACTTGGAGCTCATCCAGGAGCTGCAGCAGCTGGACAAGGTGCCCAGTCTGGAGAGGCTGCGGGCGGCCCAGAAGCGGCGCACTCAGCAGCTCAAGAGATGGGCCGTGTATGAGAAAGAGATGCAGAACAAGAAGCGCAAGGCTGACAAGAAGGGACGAAACGCCAACGGTCTCCAGCACGCCGAGTCCAAGAGGCGAGTGTCGTTTGCCGCCAGCGTGGCGCTTCTGGAAGCGTCGGCCAGGAACGACCCGGAAGAAGGTAGACACAGTCACTTACTGTATCTTATACAGAGATTCATATTAGGGCTTTCAAAGATAATACGTTAATAACATTCATTCATTCATTCATTTTCTACTGCTTTTTCCTCACGAGGGTCGCGGGGGTGCTGGAGCCTATCCCAGCTGTCTTTGGGCGAGAGGCAGGGTACACCCTGGACTGGTCGCCAGCCAATCACAGGGCACATATAGACAAACAACCATTCACACCGTTAATAACATTCATTCATTCATTCATTTTCTACCGCTTTTTCCTCACGAGGGTCGCGGGGGGTGCTGGAGCCTATCCCAGCTGTATTTGGGTGAGAGGCAGGGTACACCCTGGACTGGTCGCCAGCCAATCACAGGGCACATATAGACAAACAACCATTCACACCGTTAATAACATTCATTCATTCATTCATTTTCTACCGCTTTTTCCTCACGAGGGTCGCGGGGGGTGCTGGAGCCTATCCCAGCTGTATTTGGGCGAGAGGCAGGGTACACCCTGGACTGGTCGCCAGCCAATCACAGGGCACATATACACAAACAACCATTCACACCATTAATAACATGTTAACAGAAATTTCTTTTAATGGCCCCCATATACGTTCTATTTGATCCTCGGCCCACACCCTAGTTTGAGGAAACGCAGTGCTGAAAGTGGAGCCAAAAGCGGGAACAAATCCTGAGCAGAAATTGACAAATAAATTGTATTTTGAATGGTAGGTTTATCTTCAAATCCCTGGCAGATGGCTGTCACAACAAGACCAACGTTATTTGTATCGACTGTCACTATGAGTTGAGTTATCACGGAGCATGTTGACTGACAGAAAAAAAGTGACGGTACTGGATCAATGCCGGTATTTTTAATTGTCATTTATAAAGTGGCACCTTGGCATACGGGTGTTCCAACTAATAGATGATTTTTGATGCGAGCAGTCTCTCTGCTGATGATTTGTTATGAACTGTGAGCTACATTTTGGATTATGAGCTGCTAGTTACCGGCAGGCATAGCCGAAGACAGCTGTTTGGGGACTTGTGTCAACAGCCACGTATACATGGACCCAAATATTCCAATTCCATTCGGGTTATTTGTTCAAACGGAAAGAATGTAACCTTTGTATACACCTCATTCCGAAAGAAAAGTGCCAATCCGAATGAATATATAATCGGATTCACAGGGGTGGAATATTCCTTTCCCCAATCCGATTGAGGTATTTGTACACGCTCAGGATGCGTTCTTCTTTGTGTTGTTTATTGGCGGTTGGCAAGCAGCTTTCGTGTGCATTACCGCCATCTGTGGAACAGAGTCTAAACCCTTCTATACACCATTCACAAGTCCAGTTTTATTAAAAAAGAAAATATATATCTATATAAAACATGTGCCAAGCTTAATTGTAAAATATTAGCAAGGTTGAACTTTATCTTTTCCTGTTCCCGGGTGCGTTCTTTCAGCGAATGCTGAGATATGACGTAACACGCAGCTCGAGGTGTTCTTCAATTTTAAAAAATGGAGGCGAGCAATCGGCACTGGACTGCTGTGGAAAATTTGTTTTTGATTCAAACTAAATTTCAAGAGTGGATTAACGAAAAACTGGCAATACGGAGTTATTCCAACAAGTGAAAGAAAAACTTGAGGAAGTCGGTATCACGTGATGTTGATGTTTACACTTTACTGCGCATGCTCCATTAAGATTAAGATTAAGATATGCCTTTATTTGTCCCTCAGTGAGGACATTTGTATTGCACAGCAGCCAGAGTACAGAGTCAGTTAAGCAGTATAAAATACACAATATAGAAAAATAAATATAAACAACCCAAGTATTAACAAAATCAACAGTTTTTCCCAGAGGTATATACTATACAGTATTTAGATAATATTAAACGAGATGAGATATATGACCAGTCTATACACTGAGATCTTGTTAGAGTTAATATGAGGCATTATGGAAATACTTCACATAGAACTTAGTATATTGCATTTAGAGCCCTTAATATTGCACATGGAGGTTGATCCTGTAACATGGAGGTTGATCAGATAACATGGAGGTTGATCAGATAACATGGAGGTTGATCAGATAACATGGAGGTTGACTATTCTGGTTGATTATAGCGGCGCTTGTAGAAACGCGATTGGAATATTCCTTTCCATGTATACCATTGCTTTCGGAAAGGTCCTTAGGAAAGATTCCATTTGTAAAGAGAAAAACTGTTGTGACCATGAAGAAGACGAGAATGGCTGTAAGTAGCATTAGCAGCACTAGCATTAGCAGCGTTAGCTAATCTAATTGATCTTATTATCTATTGTGTGATAACATCATATTAAAAATAAATACACACCCACCTTCCTCCAGTATGACGACCCAGATCGGTCAAATGTTTATGTTATTACTCAATAAGGTCATCAAATCTTACCTTTATGCATTCCCACATAGTATCAGTATTTGGGACCAAATATGAGGTGACAGAAAGAGGGGGGAAATACAGTATAGTAGTGCAGCATGGGTAATGGTGCATTCAAAGGCCGTCGAACAAAGTAGTAAACATGAAAAAAATGTGGTTTTATTTGTTGAATAAAATAATGGCCCATATTTCCTAAATGGATCTGCCTTTACATACAATTTTTGATGTTATTTTATTTTGTATTTTTTTTTTTGTATATCATTTCCCGCAGCCCGATTCTCTTATTATGGCTACTATATGGTAATGGTTTAATTTCATTTGAACATGCATGAGATTACAATTGAGTGCATCACATAATCAGTTCACAGTTCCACATGTCCAAAAAGAGTAGGAAGAAACAAAGCTTATTAAATACTACCCCTCCATCTGGTACTTTTACAATCAGTAACTGTTACATTTGTTCACTTCCTGCTTTCTTAATATAGTTTACAATCAGTAACTGTTACATTTGTTCACTTCCTGCTTTCTTAATATAATTTTTAATTTTTAATTTTTAATTTTTAATTTTTAATTTTTAATTTTTAATTTTTAATTTTTAATTTTTAATTTTTAATTTTTAATTTTTAATTTTTAATTTTTAATTTTTAATTTTTAATTAATTTATTTTAAAATTTTATTTTTGTCAAATATTTTATATTGGGTAGGAGGAGTGCTAAGGTGACTGTAGGAGTGTTATTTCATGTCTTTAGAACTGTAATAATGTTTAAACAGTGTTTAGAATGTAACAGGAATTCACTTATCACTGCCGGGTCTGGAACCAGTTAACCGTGATAAACAAGGGATTACTGTACAGCATGCAGTATAGATTTATATCTGGCAACACAAGTAAGTCTATATAGATTGCTATACAAGCTGTGCTACTTCAACTTTACTGTACATTAAACTAGTCCCTATGCATTCCCTTCTGAACAAGCCTTACTGTAGCTGATCCTGGCCACTTGAGCTGCCAGTTAATGAGTTGAATTTGTTCTGCTAGGGCGATGTTTTATCACCAGGGGAATAATGGAGTTGTCACAGCGAGCAGAAACTCTGCCAGTCTTTTAATTAAAATTTCTCACGGATGGAGCGCCATCCTCTTTCCAAGATAACTGTTTTTTTTAAAGGCGGGGGGGCGCAAACACCAAACTGTTGCAGCGACTCGAGGGAGATTACAGTCGACTTTTAGATATGACTGTCATTTAAATTGACTTGACTGAACTCCTTGACCAAGTAGCGGATGTGCATTCTGTGCTTCAAAGCTGTCTTTAAAGTGGACTGTACATGCAAACATATGCACAGGGAACGGCTGCTTCCATTATTATGTTTAAGCCTATTGCCGCCTCATTGCTTTCACGTAATTAAGGCTTGTCATGTGTAACGTTTTCATATGTAAATCTACCACCACGTGGGTTTAATTAAACATAGATGTCATTGATGTTTTGTGATCTTGCAGGCGTATTTTTTCCCCCCTTTTCATTACACACTTGAAGCCTTTTTCTCTAACCTTTTTTTACCCCCCACGTTTTTGGCTCACGTTCCAGACGATTCAAGCCAATCCAAATGTTCATCTCATTCAGGACACGCTGCCTGTAATTTCATTCATTCATTCATTTTCTACCGCTTTTTTCTCACGAGGGTCGCGGGGGGTGCTGGAGCCTATCCCAGCTGTCTTCGGGCGAGAGGCGGGGTACACCCTGGACTGGTGGCCAGCCAATCACAGGGCACATATAGACAAACAACCATTCACACTCACATTCATACCTATGGACAATTTGGAGTCACCAATTAACCTAGCATGTTTTTGGAATGTGGGAGGAAACCGAAGAAGCCGGAGAAAAACCCACGCATGCACGGGGAGAACATGCAAACACAGAGATGTCCGAGGGTGGACTTGAACTCGAGTTTCCTAGCTGTGAGGCCTGTGTACTAACCACTCGGTCACCGTGCAGCCAATGGGGAAATAATAATATACGTATGTATTTTTTCATGTTATAATTTTTTGTTGTTTACATTTTTGCCCAACCTGCCTCTCCTGACTGCACATGAAGACTTGTTGAAGAAGTACTGTAATTCAACCCAAATTAACACATCCAACATCAAGACACTGATCAGGGTTCTTTGCATCTGCCTAAAACTGATGCTCATTCTCCGCATGTCTCCCTGCTGCCGATGGCACGGCGCCATTGATCTGTTTGCTATCAAGGAGGCTGCATAATGAGGCCGAGCGTATGAGATAAAAGACAGAAAGAGATGCAGCGTGCGTGCCGGCCCACAGACTCTGCACACTCAGTGGCAGCTGGATGCTCTCAGGGGGGGGCAGGGGGGGCTACATTACATCGCCTCTCGTCCCCCTCGGGTCGCTTCAGGCAGATTTGGCCGTCTGGACTCAACAGTCTCTTGTGTACATCATCACAGGGGTACTTACAAACTGTACCACAGTTTTACTCATATGCTTTTGGATTTACTCAAAAACATGATTAGCAAGATTAGCAAGGGGTTTATAATTTCACATTTAATGTATTCAAATGCAATTTTTCCATTTGTTTTTTTTGGAGGTGGAGGAGGTGGGGCTACGCAAGAATGTTTGTTGGCAGGGGAGTGAGCCCTTGTAGTGTCCGTTGGTGCCTTGAATAGGTTTTGCCTGTGTTGACAGCATTTAGAGGTGAAAACAACATGAAAACCAGCAAGCAGTCTATGGG
The DNA here is from genome assembly GCF_037039965.1 of Doryrhamphus excisus. NCBI lineage: Eukaryota > Metazoa > Chordata > Actinopteri > Syngnathiformes > Syngnathidae > Doryrhamphus > Doryrhamphus excisus. The sequence goes on from NC_136374.1 coordinate 8,034,289, forward strand.
TGAAAAGCAAGCAATTAAGAATCTAAGAGAAAATGGAAAAAAAAATCAGCAGGTGATGACAGAAACATTGTGAGCGCTGTAAAGGAAGAGCCTAATACAAGTGTTAGTGACATCATCAACCTTCACAGGACAGGAGTGAAGGTATCAACATCTACTCTTCATAGAAGACTTCATCAACAAAAGTACAATGGCTACACCAGAAGATACAAACTATTTATTAGCAAGAAAAATAGGAAGTTTAGACTTATAAGTCACATTTTCTGATGCATTCAATGATACAGATTCTGTGGGAAAATATGTTGTCTTGCTGGAAATGATAGCATGATTACGTTAGTTGAATACTTTGAATGGGGACACATGAAAATCTCAAGTAATTTCAAGTTATTAAACTAAAGTCCAAGTCAGGTCCCAAGTCATTGATGTTGAAGTCCAGGTCGAGTTGTAAATCTTTGACGATATTGTCAAGTTGAGCCTTTTTCCTTTTTTTCTGCATCTGTCTCTCTCACACCAACTACCCTTATGTCCTCCTCCTCTACATCCATAAACCTCTTCTTTGGTTTTCCTCTACGCCTCCTAACTAGCAGCTCTAAACGCAGCATCCTTCTACCAATATATTCACTGTCTCTCCTCTGGACATGTCCCAACCAAGGCCTCTCCAAGGCCACATATAGTTGGTGGGTGGACAAATTATTTTTTTCAGATTAAAATGAACAAAGCATTATTAGAGCCCTGTAGACATGACAAAACACGACTATAGTCACATTTATACTCTTTTTATTTACAACATATTGCGCAACTGCTAACCTAAACGGTAGCCTTCAAGTTATTTCCTTTAAACTTAAATAGCCAAAAACTTGCAAATTTCCCCACTGAGGGACGAATAAAGGCATATCTTATCTTACCACTTCCACAGGGATAGGGAGGATAACTATTAACAGTTATTTAACCTTTAACATGAACATTATTCATTCATTCATTTTCTACTGCTTTTTCTCACGAGGGTCGCGGGGGGATGCTGGAGCCTATCCCAGCTGTCTTTGGGCGTGAGGCGGGGTACACCCTGGACTGGTCGCCAGCCAATCACAGGGCACATATAGACAAACAACCATTCACACTCACATTCATACCTATGGACAATTTGGAGTCGCCAATTAACCTACCATGTTTTTGGAATGTGGGAGGAAACCGGAGTACCCGGAGAAAACCCACGCATGCACGGGGAGAACATGCAAACTCCACACAGAGATGGCCGAGGGTGGAATTGAACCCGGGTCTCCTAGCTGTGAGGTCTGCGCGCTAACCACTAGACCGCCGTGCCGCCAACATGAACATTAATCAAATGTAATATTTTTTTCTGGGTACATGATACCATACAGCATCCATATCAAACTTGCGCAGGCCGCACTAACATTAATCTTTCATATCAAGGCGGGGGTCTCAAACTAGTGTCCTGCGGGCCACATTTGGCCCACGGCCCGCGTGTTTGAGACCCCTGCTTGAGAATGTTTTTAAACATCAAAACAACACACATTTACACTTCCTCTCTGTTTTATCAGGACAAGACTCGGGCTCCTCTTCAAAGACAAAATACTATACATGCATGAGAATGTTGTGTGCACACTAATGTGATGTTGTGAATGTGCAGCGTTATGACAACATGCTAATTACACTTCACACGCCACCGACCATTACAACATTTAACTTTACGTTGGAGAAGTCTCAACCTCAAAATCATCATCCATTTTTAGACACACACAGATTTGCTTCGGGTTGACCGCATTCTTTTCTTTCTTTCTACCATGTCATTAGCATAAAAAGCACACATGAGGAGCAAGTAAATTTTAGACTCCGGCAGTGAAAGTGGAAGCTGCCTCTTGGAAGAAGAGTCCTTGTGTAAGATTCTTTGCGTTCTCTAAGTTATTTTGTGTGCAAATGAGCTCTCACAGGAGCTTTACTCTTCTTTTGTTGTATTACTGGAGTGGAGCGTAGCAGACGGCAGTATGAGCACCACTGAAGCAGCACCAAATGAGTCCCAATTAAAAGATATCACAGGAAATCAGACTTTTTTGGGAGAGAGACGGCCACACTGTTGACATTTGTAGGTATTTTTTTTAATATAAATACACTGGAGCCCTGCTTATTCATAATATAATAATATAAGGTAAATGTACTACAGTTAGAAAAACCCTCAATTTTGAAGTAACCAGTGTACAGCTTCCATAAACAGTGTAAATTTACTCTCTCCTTTTGAAGTCGCCACACAATCACGAATGTCTTAACTATGTTTTTTTTTTGGGGCCGATGCTGATACCGATTTTTTTCCATCACCCTTAGCCGATGGCCGATTTTGCTTGGGCCGATATTTGTGGCCGATACTGCTTTTGATCCCTCAATTTACATGAAAAAATTACCATGAAAACAAATATTCCAGGTCCCTTGTATCGATACAAGGAAAAAAACGCAAATATCAGCCCGATATATCGGCTGGCCGATGTATCGTCGATCCTTAGTCTTAACCTCTGGCAAAAAAAAATAAGTAAGCCTGTGTTAATGGCGCCCAATTTGCAATTTTTCTCCCTTGTTTTCCAAGAACTTTTAGTGTTGCAAGGTGTTAGGTGGTCGTGGAGTGGTAAGCAGATGTGTTGAATGTTGGGTTAGCGCTCTCACACACTCTCATACATGTCACTGAAAGTTCAACATGGCAAAGAACTCTCTGAGGATGTGGAAAAAGAAGAATAGTTGATTGCCATCATCCTGAAAGTGTGACCATACAACACCTTACACCCAGAACAGGTCTCATCATGCTGCACCAAAGAAGTTGAGTGTATGTGTTCAGCATCATATCCTATGAGGCTATGTTTTTAAAATGGACATATGGGTGCTGCCAGCATTGCCGCAGAGGTTGAAGGGGTGAGGTGAGGTGACCACAGTCTGCATCAAATTGATCTGCATGGCTGTAATCGCAGATGGGGGCCTCTTCTAGATGATGCACAAGAAAGCATCAGACTAAGAGCCCAGATTAGGGAAAGCATGTCCTTACTTGGTTCAGATAGCGTCAAGCGTGTGTTGAGTACAAAGACGAGTGTATCTGTCTACACTTAAGCATGGTTAGGGTCAGTGGGAGTGTTATGGTATGGGGCCGCATGAGTGCTGCCCGCCTTGGAGAGAACTGTTCATTGAGGCAAACAGAATGCCAGCATGTATTGCGACATACTGAATCAGAGCACGATGCCCTCCCCTTGGTAAAGTGAGGCGAAGGGCATTATTCCAACATGATAATGATTCCAAACACGTCCAAGATGATTACTGCCTTGCTAAAGAAGCTGAGGGTAAAGGTGATGGATGTAAACCCTATTCAGCATCTGTGGGGCATCTTCACATGGAAGGTGGAGGAGTGCAAAGTGTCCATCATGTCGTCACAGAGGCTTGAAAGAGGATTAACTCCCAAGAGTTAAGGCAGCCATACTAAATAGTCACTTGGTCACAATTTGGACATTTTCATGAGCGGTATATTTACGTTTATTTTTTTGCCAAAGGTTGAGACATTAATGGTTGAGGGGAAAGCAAAATGACGCTGTTATCCAAGCTGTACACTAAAATGTGAAGTCTGTATTCAATTTTGTGACAGTGGAATTTAATGTAATAATAACAGTCACATTTATTGCAAATGTTGATTCAGAATCAGAAAAGAACATCAATGCAGGAGGGATTGTAGGGGTAAGAAGTATTTGTCTCTGGTACTGGACTGCAATATCTCATGAGGTCGCAAAAGACCCCACATCAACATCCACAAAAACCGCAGGCCTCATTTGTCTCAGTTAAGGCCAGTGTTCATGACAGGACCAACAGAAAGACACAGGGGAAAATGGCAAGAATCAATCACTTTGTCACATAAGGACCTTTTTTTATCCCTTAATAATAAAAAAATGCATTTTGTGTTGAGTTGTGTAATAGTTAAATTTGTTTGATGATCTCAAATATTTAAGAGTGACAAACATGTAAAAAAATAAGCTTTCCATATTGTAGCTCAGCTAACTAGTGATATGTGACAGCAACCCGTTGACTCACACGCTCCACTAAGCACATGTGACATCTGACCTTTGACAAATGTAGCGTAAGCTGCTGCAGTGCATGTGTTGCTGGTCAGAATACTGGCCGGCCGAAAGGACCCCCGGAAGAGAATGACAGCCGTGGCTCTTTGTCAGCAGTTCAGAAAGTATATGAAGAAGCCATTATATGAACTGAGACTGCAGTTTGCATGGATTTGAGTAGCTTGAGTTCAGTAGCTGATCAAGTATATCTCGCATTTCAAATTTCAATCTATCACGGTTTTTCAAAAATGTATCAATTCATAAATCATGTTGTTTCATGGCTGAGTATGGCCTATCATTAGTCAACTTGCTTAAATGAACAATTTCCAAGCATAAAAATGGCAAAATGAAGTAAAATACAAATACGTTGAGTTGGGATTAAGATGATTCATTCAAATTGTGATGTCATTTGTGATCAAAAACAAAATCCTAATTACAAAATTAGAAAGACATGAAGGCAGGGGATTAGTCTAGAAATGGCTTAAAAGATATCAAACAGGAGGCAATATGTGAAACTAGGAGAATAAACATCAACGGGCTTGAATGTATCGTGTGGTGTACCCCAGGGGTCAATACTGAGACCAAATCCAGAATGCATTTACTGCAACATACACGAATACAGGCATAAATGAGGGATTTTTACTGTACTTTCATTCTGGCTTCTTCTCTATTGATGTAGAGTCTAGCGCTGTAACAAAATATATTGCTCTTATTTTTTAAACACAATAGGAAAACCTTTTAAATTGATTGATTTTTGACTACTTCTGTAATAGCAATGCGGTATAAAAAAACAGGAAGAAAGGCTAAAGAGAAGGAATAGCCTTTTCAATACTAAGTATTTATACTGTAGTTTAACAAGTAAACATACAAGATAGCTTCTTAAACTGTAGGATATTGGTTTGTTCTTTCCATATTAATGTAATCACAAAACTAAGGGTGGTTGGCGTTGAAGCACTCCTCATGTGGTTGTCATTGAATGCAACATTATGCTGCAGATGATTGCTCGAGTGTCATTTGTAGCTTGAAGCTCTTCTGCAACGTCACCACAAGGACTTGAGGATAAGACGTATCCTTGTGCCTGTTCCATCCATCAAACATTATCATCAGGACTTACCAGTCTTACCCTGCAGACGGCTGTGGGATATAGCAGCTATGTTTTAATTATGGTCTGTCAGCTTTGCCACTACTGTATTTTCAGCTTTGATTCCCCCCACCCTCACTTTTTTTTTTCCCCATCAGCCATCTGTGATTAGCTTCATTTTTCATGGCAGCCTTCAGGTCAACTTAACTATTTTCTTTTTGCAGCTCTTTCAATCTTCCCTGCCACCCCTTCTCATGCTTTGTCTCTCTAAATTAACATTCGAGTAAGGACTCCTGCAGACGTTGCCGCTCTACTGACTGGCACTGCCCCCCCCCCACTCCTCGCCCACAGCTCCACCATATTCTCAGGTTTATATGCCTCAGCTTTGGCAAAAGGACACATTCTGGTCACGAAACGTCATTTTGGATTAGTGAGAGCGGGCCGAGGGAAGAACTGACATTTTTGCTTATTCAGTCGCATCATTTAGCAAATGTAAGTATGACACATCAGTAATGGGCTGTTTATTATACTTCGCTGATCCCTCCATCGCTGTGTCCTTCACTTTTACTCTAATGCAGTACACATCTTTGACTTGGACTTTCAATCGCTTCTGTCCTCTGAGAAATTGTTATGATGATGGAAAAATGTTTTGTTTATTTGTTTGAGTAAGTTTGTGCAAAAACAACATAACAGAAGAGTGCTAAACAAGAACACATGACATTTTCGATTGTTGAGATGTTTAGCAGCACATGATGCAGGAAATTATGGTGCTAGGCAAATGTAATACATTACCCACTGTAAAGTGAAGTACATCACAGCATAAAGTCATATTGCAGACTATGGTAACATGTTCCCAATACTGTCTGACATCTTAGAGCTCCACATCAGTCCTCTCCCGGGACTTTAAGTGGACTTCAATCTCCATGGCAACTGAGACAAACATGGAGGTCCAGTTAACCGTGGCCCAGAGCGACTCAGCTCCAGAGTTTCTATCTGGCTGTGTGTGTTCCGCAGTTAAGTTGCAATTGGTTGGAGAGGATAATCAAGCTGTCTAAAATGCTGATATCAGTCATGGGAGGGGGGGGCGGTCTGAGTCGGAAAATTATCTGAACCGGTGATAAGTCCTACTGCAGTGTGAAAGGAGTGAATGTGGACTATTGTTGAGACGGAAGCAGCAGACAATGGACACCAATCAGGTCTTTTAGAATCTACCAATTAGAGTTGGAACGACATGGTAGACATTAAGTGAGAAACAGGAAGTGTACCTGTGTCCACTCCGAAAACAAATAGAGTAATCCCTCGTTTATCACAGTTAATTGGTTCCAGACCTGACCATGATAAATGAATTTCCAAGAAGTGTGACTTCCTGTTTGTAAATTAAATATTTTTGTAGTTAGAGCATTGTTTATGTTACACCTGTTTATGACCTTCTAAATACTGGTTATTTTATTATGATTATTACAGCCCTGGGCTGCACGGTGGTCGAGTGGTTAGCGCGCAGACCTCACAGCTAGGAGACCAGCGTTCAATTCCACCCTCTGCCATCTCTGTGTGGAGTTTCTATGTTCTCCCCGTGCATGCGTGGGTTTTCTCCGGGTACTCCGATTTCCTCCCACATTCCAAAAACATGCTAGGTTAATTGCCGACTCCAAATTGTCCATAGGTATGAATGTGAGTGTGAATGGTTGTTTGTCAATATGTGCCCTGTGATTGACTGGTGACCAGTCCAGGGTGTACCCCGCCTCCCGCTCAAAAACAGCTGGGATAGGCTCCAGCACCCCCCGTGACCCTCGTGAGGATAAGCGGTAGAAAATGAATGAATGAATGAATGAATGAATATTACAGCCCTGTGGACATGAATTAACACCCTGGCACTTGTATTACCCAATATTGTAGACATCCATCCGTCCATCCAACAATTTTCTATCCCAGCAGACTTCGGGCGAGAGGAGGCGTAGACCCTGGACTGGTCGCCAGCCAATCACATGACACATATAGACAAACAACCATTCACACTCACATTCATACCTATGGACAATTTGGATATTAGGGATTACTCTGCCTGTTGTTAGATCATTCAAAGCTACCATGAAAACCTGTTGATAATAAATGATGGTGATTGTGTGTCTCACCTAATATTACAGTACCTTTAGTGACACCTAGTGACCATATACCAGAAAACTATATATCATCATGTCTTTGAATGTGTAATGATAGTCCCGAGGAGAAACCAGAGAACCTGAAAACCTGCATCTTTCATTTAAGTCTCCTGTTTGAGAGCACTCAGCCTTCCCGGTGAAATATGTGGAAGATGAAAGCAGTGTGCCACCATTGTTCGGTAGGGAATAGGGAACTACTGATGCTACTGATACTGCACTTCACCCAATGAGGAACTTTCATTCATTCATTTTCTACTGCTTATCCTCACGAGGGTCGTGGAGGGTGCTGGAGCCTATCCCAGAGCTGTCTTCGGGCGAGAGGCGGGGTACACCCTGGACTGGTGGCCAGCCAATCACAGGGCACATATAGACAAACAACCATTCACACTCACATTCATACCTATGGACACTTTGGATTCACCAATTAACCTAGCTCGGAGAAAACCCACGCATGCACGGGGAGAACATGCAAACTCCACACAGAGATGGCTGAGGGTGAAATTGAACCCACGTCTCCTAGCTGTGAGGTCTGCGCGCTAACCACTCGACCGCCGTGCAGCCCCAATGAGGAACTTCATTTTCCTAAATATTAAAGAATAATTGACACTGTTCAAACTATTACTAATGCACTATTGCATCATTTTTCATGTATTATATTACTTAATTACAAGTTTATTTAAAATAATTAAAGCAGTTTACACAAAAGCTGAGCATGTTTTGCACTTAGTTCCCTTAATGTACCCAAAAACAGTGAAAACCCCGACTTTAAAAAGGTGATTATGACATATGGTTGCACCCCTAAATCCAGTCAGAACCTCCCTGTCCACCAGTCTCTTAAATTTATGAACATCATTGTCTGCTTATCCTGCCAGAACACCACGCCCCCACCCTCCTCCCTCTCATATGGTGAATGAACAGCCCCATCGTTCCATAATCCCGGAATAGGATTCTGGATTATCTGACAAGGATTAGGCCTTAGCAAACCAAACCAAACCAGAATGCCTCATTAGTGTAGTGGCGTTAAACACTAGAAGCCCAGTACAGAACATTTCTCAATTGCATGCATTCATTTGAAAATTACATTAAAAAAAAATGATTTCAAATTGACACAATTTAAAAAGATGAGGAAATTGATTACAATGCTGAAGTAATTATGTGTTTACTTTGTCTCTTGCAATCTTGACCTAAATCTTTGAACAAGAGTCGTCAAAGCAAGTCACTCCCCCTGACGGTTATCAATGATAAGCAGCACTTTGCAAAATACAGTAAACCTCGGATATATCAGATTCAATTGTTCCCATTGGTTTTGTCCGATATAAGCGAAATCCGTGATATGCGTATACCGGAAAATGTCCGTTTTACGCATATATCAGATTTATATCCGGTATATGCGATGTAAGGTAATGAGAATTTAACTTTATTGGACTCTGAGCATAACAAATTGTTAATGAAGCTAGGCCCTGTTACGCCCGTCAGGCCTACGTTATTTCCAATAGTGAGGTTAAGATCTCATTCACTGCTGTGCTAGTATTATTGACGTCACTCACTTTTATATTTGTCCTAAATCTGAATAATAAACATGAATATAAATGGTGCAGGCAACGCTGCAAATGACGTCATATAGCGACCTGTCACGATTCGGCGAATCGGAGCGCCACGATGCGGCCATCTGATATATGCGAGGGAAATTTAATGGAAATGCATTGGAACGGGACTGGAGATTTTGTCCGAAATAGTCGAAATCCGTTATAAAAAAATCTGATATATGCAATGAATTTTTATTGGAAATGCATTACAGAAAAATCGGTTCTTTTTATCTGTCTGTTGTGAGCGAATTTCCGATATATCCGAGTCCGATATATCTGAGGTTTACTGTAGAAATAAACAGAACATAACATGAACATAACAGAAAGTCAAATGTATGAACACATGAAGTAGACGTGTAAGAACGAATTCTGTATCTTTGCACAATAGAGATTAAAAATACAGCTGGAAATAAGCCACAAATTCAAAAAAATTGGAGCAACAGTGTTGTATTATGAAGTGACGGTACTTACAAACATCCCCTTGAGTGAAGAAGTGTGAGTGAGCCCTAATAGTTGGCTTTTACTCCCTGCTGGTTTCCAACCAAAACATTTGTCTATAAGGTTTTTTTTAGCACTGCTTATTGTTTTTTCAGCAGTCTAGACCGGACTTGGAAGCATTATTATGTGGTGTCATGGCTTGTGTGACACAACAAATGAGTCGACTTATTTTGGAGCTGCAGTTTTGGAAGACTGCTTGAGGAATGTGTTGTTCTTTGTTTTGCCTTTTTAATCCAACACAGTAATTGAAAAGTGTTCTCCAGTGGCCGCCTCAGTAATACCTCATCCAGTGTTTGGTACCACCAGGAAATAAATCTCATATCCACACTGCTAATAACGCCAGGGTCTGCGTCTACAACATTACACCGCCACTCCATGTGTTTTCCTGATAATGACATCATCACGGTTTCAGAGTGAAGTCCAATCACACGCAACGATGTTATGTTTTTTCTACTTCAGTCTTAATTTGCTGGCAGATGCCAAATTTATGTCTACTCCAAATGTTGTTAGCGTCGTCGCTGAGCTACCTGACCATGTCTACAACATACAATTAAAGTGTCTTACTAGTTCGACACGCAGAGGATAATTATAACACGCTGATTATATCAGCAATCTGCTCCCCAAACGTCCTACCAAAGTCATTTCTGGAATAAGCCGAGTGTCCTACTTTCTCCGCAGCTGGCAGCAAAGCATAGAGGAAGGATACCTTGGTACAAGACGAGACAATAAGATGCACTGTTTTTGCTTTGTTTTGCTCTTGTCCTGAAGTTAAGCAGGGCTTCTTAGTGGGAAATGATGCAATGTAATGAGGAAGGTAATGAGAGCACAATATTAGCTTAACCCTAATGAATTAATTTACCACTGCAAGCGGATTTATGAATATAAATTTGATGTCAGTATAAGTATTAGCAGCATATCAAGCGCAGCCTTGAGTAATGTAAATACCTTAGCAATTGTATTTGCTTCCTGGCATGAAAGGTAGCATTATAGCATACTATGCACTGTCGTGACTAATGTTCATACCTTACGAATTGTATTTGCTTTCTGGCATGAAAAGTAGCATTATAGCATACTATGCACTGTCGTGACTAATGTAAATACCTCACAAATTGTATTTGCTTGCTGGCATAAAAGGTAGCATTGTAGCATATCATGCACTGTTGTGACGAATGCAAATACCTTACGAATTGTATTTGCTTCCTGGCATGAAAGTAACATTACAGCATATCATACACTGTGGTGACTAATGTAAATACCTTAGCAATTGTATTTGCTTCATGGCATGAAAAGTAGCATTACAGCATATCATGCACTGTCGTGACTAATGTAAATACCTTAGCAATTGTATTTGCTTCCTGGCATGAAATGTATCATTATAGCATATCATGCACTGTCGTGACTTTCGTAAATACCTTAGCAATTGTATTTGCTTACTGGCATGAAAGGTAGCATTGTAGCATATCATGCACTGTCGTGACTAATGTAAATACCTTAGCAATTGTATTTGCTTACTAGCATGAAAGGTAGCATTGTAGCATATCATGCACTGTCCTGACTAATGTAAATACCTTAGCAATTGTATTTGCTTCCTGGCATGAAAGGTAGCATTATAGCATACTATGCACTGTCATGACTAATGTTCATACCTTACGAATTGTATTTGCTTTCTGGCATGAAAAGTAGCATTATAGCATATCATGCACTGTCGTGACTAATGTAAATACCTCACAAATTGTATTTGCTTGCTGGCATAAAAGGTAGCATTGTAGCATATCATGCACTGTTGTGACGAATGCAAATACCTTACGAATTGTATTTGCTTCCTGGCATGAAAGTAACATTACAGCATATCATATACACTGTGGTGACTAATGTAAATACCTTAGCAATTGTATTTGCTTCATGGCATGAAAAGTAGCATTACAGCATATCATGCACTGTCGTGACTAATGTAAATACCTTAGCAATTGTATTTGCTTACTAGCATGAAAGGTAGCATTGTAGCATATCATGCACTGTTGTGACTAATGTAAATACCTTAGCAATTGTATTTGCTTTCTGGCATGAAAGGTAGCATTGTAGCATATCATGCACTGTTGTGACGAATGCAAATACCTTACGAATTGTATTTGCTTACTGGCATGAAAGGTAGCATTATAGCATATCATGCACTGTTGTGACTAGTTTAAATACGTTACGAATTGTATTTGCTTCCTGGCATGAAAAGTAGCATTATAGCATATCATGCAGTATCGTGACTAATGTAACTCCCTTATGAATTGTATTTGTTCCCAGTCATGTGTTGAGGACATCACAGCTCTGCTGTGACCAAATTACTTATGTTCTTTATTTGCCATCAATCATGTAACAAATGTAGTCCGTTGTCCGCATCGTGGCATTTCATGCACTGTTGTAACTACTGTAAATCTCTTGGGATGCCTGATGAGTTGAAGTCTTTGGAGTTTTTATGAATTTCTTTGAGTAGAAATGTGTGGTTGAAGTTTAAATTGTATCATAAAAATACCGACATTGAGCTTCTGTGTATCTCCCATCACTCTCACAGGGATAATAAAGCACACTGACGTTTCTGTCGTACCACAACTACAACACAACTCCCAAGTACGGTTTAATGCATTTGATTTAGGGGGAATATATAGCAGATGTTATTGCCGCACAACACAGATTTACAGCTCCAATATCACAGGAATGTCGAATCTTGGGCTTGTTGTCCTCTTGTATCCCGCTTGTTACTGGATGCTAACATAGCCTTGCTGCTTATTATCTGTGAGCTATGAACCCCGGAGACACTGGCATCCTGGCAGTGAGAACATCCATGCTATAAAGTGTCCTCTACTTCTACTTCAGTAGAGATACGGAATGGCACTACAAACTGAAACTATAACGGTATTTATTGGAGAATTACCTACCAGCAGTTTGCAGTTTTTTGTTTAATTTAAAACAATCATGCATGTTTGCATTGCGTTCCCTTACTGTACAGGAAATGAACCGAACCATGACCATTGTAGATTAGTAGTCGAGAGTTCTGAAGCTTGTGGTTTAGATTAATGGAGTAATTGGTTGGGTCTGGATGGATCAAATCATTCATTCATTCATTCATTTTCTACCGCTTTTTCCTCACGAGGGTCGTGGGGGTGCTGGAGCCATCTTTGGGCGAGAGGCGGGGTACACTCACAATCACAGGGCAAATATAGACAAACAACTATTCACCAATTAACCAATTAACCTAGCATGTTTTTGGAATGTGGGAGGAAACCGGAGTACCCGGAGAAAACCCACGCATGCATGGGGAGAACATGCAAACTCCACACAGAGATGGCCGAGGGTGGAATTGAACCCTGGTCTCCTAGCTGTGAGGAGACCGCCATACTGCCTGGATCAAATCAATATGAACCAAACAAAATATGTCCATAACATATTAGGAAGGGGGCAAATATGATCACTGTTTTCTAATGTCAACGCTGATGTCTGTGAATATTCCGATTAGAACAGAAAGATAGTAAGTAAGCTTTCAAAGATGACTTACACAATTAAACATTTTCAAATTTCAGCGTCTGGAATTAGAGGATATTCATTAATTGAATACCAAAATAGTTGTCAATGAATTGGATAATTAATTCAAAACACATTTATTTTTGATTAGTCAACAGATTACAGGGCTCTACATTAAAAACCAAAATGACTTGCCCATAGGGAATCCTTAAGGTGAGAACTACTTGCCCGAACTTGCCCCATGTAAAATGAAAAGACTGCCATAATGATATCATCTAATTTTTGTGGCATCACATGAGAATCTCAAATAAAGATGAAATGATTATCATTTCTTGGTTGTTTTCCTACATAGATCATGACGTTGCATGCAAATCTGGATTGTCAAGAGACTTCTAGGCACTTTGCCTTTTTATAAGTTGTGCACCACAATGAAACATTATTGAATAGACGCATTTGTGTACTAGTGAAGTGTTTTTAATCCAGAAAAAAAATGCTCAATGGTCAAACAATAATTTGTGAAGAAAAATCCCCAGAGAAATGGAAGCGCTAGATTTTGTAGCTTGTGCAAAATCAGCACTTGGTATTGGATCTAATCGCTGGTGTTTCATTGTGACCACTTCAAATTGTCACAGCAATGTGATTCACTCACCTGTGCCATCATTTGGTAAAATACTTGTTTTGGAGGCACTGGTTCATCACTTTTTGCTGTTTCCTTCAGAAGTTGTTGAAGAATGAGACGCCATGATGGATGTTTTCGTAGTCAAACGATCGCTGATTGGTTGATCGCGAACAAGAAAGGGTATGGGTAAAACGCAGACTGTGGACTACGGACCGCGGTCTAAATAAACTGATTGTTCCATTTCAAGATTTGCAAGGATTGCTTTGCAAATTACCACCGGAATTACGCAGTCCGTGTTTTACCAACACCCAACAAGAACCGCTTTAAAAAAAAAACTTGGCATGCCAAAGTGTACTTGCCCGACGGGAATATCACTGATTAGATTTACTTGCCCGAATTTTATTTTAACTTGCCATCTGTACATCGTTATTGTCGAGCCCTGGATGAAATGTGTTTTCTGCAGAATAAACTGCACAATTGTTGAGAAAAAAACTATTGCAATTCTGCAGGTATCCACTGTATAGTATTGAGTACATAGCAGTGTATCATATGCTGATGGGACTATTCCATAGTACCACAAACTGCCAAGAAGAATCCTGTTATACTAGTTATGGCATGTATTATTTGACCGATTATTTTGCACATTTTGGTCAAAATCAACTAAATGTGTAGCTATTGGCCACTATGACATTGCTATTGCTAACATAAGCATGCAGTATTGTCAGCGCAACTGTCAAGATAACAGGAAGGAAGGGTGTGTTCTTTTTTTTTTCCATAGCTCCTGTTTGTTTATCTATCTTTCTTTTTATCATTTGGGAAGCATCTTGTCCACCTCCCGCTTGTCTCTCAGCTGGAGCGCGCTCAGGAAGTCATGTACAAGATGTGTGCGCTGATTGTTTGCGACGGGAGATAAGACCCTCCCATGTAATGGATTGCTTTTTAAAGACGGATGGAAACAACTCACTGCTACTTTTTCCCCCAGAGTCAGTGACCCTTTTTGGGGACTTTTACCGACTTTACTTTTCCTTATTATGCCAGACATGGACAAGAAGAGGTTCATCCTTTTAGATGAGTTCAGGTGGCATTTAGGTGGCGGTATATCATGTACTATTATGACAAATCCCATCTGTTATTTATTGTCAACCAATCACATATGGCACTGACTGGGGCTATATCTAATACCTTCATTTTATGACGCCAGTCTTTTCGTAGGGGTTACTCTCCCAGAGAATGGCAAAAAAATTTGAGTTTTTGATATGGCCATAAAAATTTTTGACACTTTTTGACACATGGCTCACTCTCCCCTGCTTTGATGTTGATGTCCTCCTCAAATTTCTGATAATAAAAGTGACAATAAAGTCGGAATGCACAACAATCCTCTCTTCAATTGCCATTGTTCACTCAGGACACAATCCCGTTTTAATCTGTGAATATTCCTCACATGCTTATTAAACACATTTAAAGTATAACATCTAGAGCAGGGGTCTCAAACTCAATTTACCTGGGGGCCACCGGAGCTAGGTTCTGGGTGAAGCCGGGCCGCATCAGGTTTTCAAAAAAACAAAAAAAACAAAACGCATTTATTAAAAACTGGAAAAAAAATCAATAATAAAACTATCTTCAATGCTTTTGCTTCTGCTATACTCTACACTTTTTCAGTACTTTGGTTCCGGTTTTCCACACCAAAATATCTGATAAAACATTCCATTGTTCTCAAATATCTTAATTTTTATTTATTTATTTTATAAACAAATTAAGAATAAAGACAATAAATCAATCAGTCAATAATAAATAAGTAAAATAATAATAAAACAGCAAATAAGAAAAACATAAGAAACCACATACAGTTGGTAGAGAAATTATTTTTTTCAGATTCAAATGTACAGTATTAACAGTTATTTAACCTTTAACATGAACATTAATGAAACTTAATCATTTTACCCAATTAGCAAGTTAGCATCGTACTCAGTTCCATCTGGGAGCAGGGTAACAGGGTAGGGTAACAGTATGGGCGGGGCAAAATCATGTTGTGTCCGGTGTGCACACAGCTTTAAGCTGTCATTTCAACATTAAACTTTGGTATCAAGGTGGGGGTCTCAAACTAGCGTCTCACTAAATGCGGGCCGTGAGTTTGAGACCCCTGATCTAGAGCTACTCACCACTAATAAATGATGATCCATGAATACATGGAATCAGAGTCACTGTGTAGCCTTTAGCCTGGTCGCACACTGTGCTGCGTTCAAGGACACGTCAAAATAGCTAAACAACAATTTTCTACACCTCAGTAAAACATCTGATTGATCCTATTTATTATATATTGTGTAAAACTATGGCAGCAACAACATCAAATGAAAAGCACTAAATGAATACAGAGCCACCATCCCACTTGGTGGACTTTGTTGTTCTTTTTCAGAGAGGAGGTGTTCCACAATTATGCACATTAGCACTCAATAAAGTCATGAACTCTTACTTTGCATAGCAAATATGAGGTGAAAAAAACAAATAAAAATACATCCAGACAGTTGTGCTGTCTGTGCATGGGAGAATTGTACATGGTGCGTTCAGTGACCGCCACTGGGGGATTTCTAACTAATAGTTAAAGTATTGTAATGCAAAAATTTTATGACTGTGTTTTAAAAGAGAAATGAAATGACATTGACTTTGCCATTTTAATTAAATGTTTTGTGACTATTGCCTTGTGTATTTTTATTTGTACATTTCATGAAGGAAAGGCGCATGGTGGCAAATGTTTCATAATAACTGTTTCTGAATGTTTCTTAATAGGCTTTTCAAATTTAAAACAAGTATCATAAACAAAAAAATCTTATTTAGAGCTGACACTTTAATTAAAAAAAACATGTTTGTGTCAGTGTGAGTGGTCGCTCGCTCACTCACATTTGGTATTTACTGAACCTTTGTGGGCGAGTGTAAGAGCTAATACGCTGATATTAAAGAAAAATGGTAATTGAGGTGAGGTACAACCTGGATCTGGACATATAAACAAACAATCATTCACGCTCACGTTCATACTTATGGACAATTTGGAATGTGGGCGGAAACCGGAGTACCCGGAGAAAACCCACCCACGCATGGGGTAAATGTACAGGGAGATTCAAACCCATGTCTTCCGATGTCCTGACTTCGGCCAACATTCTAACCACTCGACCACCGTGCGGCTTGCTGACTATATTATTTATTATTATTTAGGGGTGCGTCGAATTGATTGGCCACTGATTAGTATTGGCTGATATCAGTGAAAAAGTGAATTTCATTCTATGGTTTAAGGTTTTTATAGATTTTTATACAAGACTCCTGATTTTAAATAAATCATTTTATATAGTGATACATCCTAAAAATATTGTGATATATTCTAAAGTCCATATCGCCCAACCCTACTGACTATAAAACCATCAAATTGCTCCCCCTCCCCACCACCACCACCACCACCACCACCACCGCATCCATTAGATTTTTCAGTCTAAACCAATGACTGCCAGATCAGTTCCATCACACTCAGCTCTCTAATTAGCTTTGTGTATTTAATTGTGATGATTTCCTGTGTCCATGTGTCCAGAATGTTATGTCTTGAGTGAAACTAATCGTGAATGAAAGACGCCAGTTTGTTTGTTGCTGTTTGGACAGTTTGAATATGGGCTTTCTTTCCCTTTTTAATTAGCAAACATCAGTGTGATTGTGTGTGTGTGTGTGCGTGTGTGACTTCATCTCATCTTGTCCTTGCAGATATTTACGACACACTTTGACATGATAGAGAGACTCTTGTCATTCCAGCTCCAATACTGTGGAACATACAAATAGTTCAATGTCATTACATAAATAGAATGGAAATCTATGAAGTGGAAAAATAATAAGCAAATAAGTCCAGATAAAAGGGATGCATAATTTCCCTGAATGCACACATAAGGTCAATTTGTAAAAAATACACGTGGTTGTGATGGCATGCAAAATGCATATGACTGTCACAAAAGGACAGACATGTTTGTTTTGGTTTTGGCACGCCTGCTCAGTGTGAAGGAAAGTTGGCGGGGGATCGGCATTTGTCGATCACATGCTTTTTCATGGAAATCGTCCAATTTTGATCAGTGGCTGATTGAGCGTAGCATCCCTAATTTACATATAGTCATGTTGGTAACATAGCAGCATATCGTGACAATGCATTGCTACAGGAAGTTAAGCAAATGCACCAACTGTAGCATCTCTTACTAGCATAGCCAATGTGTAAGATATTAAAGCCAATAGAAAGAAACCCTGCATTTAAAGAGCAATTTCCTCGTTGTCTGCTTGCATTAATGCGTCCGTCTTCTTTCTCAATAGTGCGCTACCTGCTGAAGAACAACGTGAGCCCAGACCTCTGCAATGAAGATGGCCTCACCGCACTGCATCAGGTGATTTGCTCAGATACCAGCTCCTCTTCTTTAGTTTGTTGTCACTGCAAGCTCCTTTTGTGCTCTATTGCTACAACCTAATGACTGCATGTTTGATATTTCACCCCCCCAAAATAAGACCAAGATCCAACTTTATTATTTTGAATCAACAATCATCATGCATTCTCTTATTTAGTCTCAGGCAGTAAAACAACTTTTACTTGCTTAGCTCCGTGGAGGTGACGCAACAAAGGGAAATCAGTACAATTGAAATATGCTTGAAAATGAAATACACTAATTCCTTGTTTATGGCGGCTAATTGGGTCCAGACAAGACTATGATGAGTGAATTTAAACAATGTAGGATTCCTTATTTAGAAATTGAATATTTTCATAGATACAGCAAAGAATAACACACCTATAGTTACCTTCACACTCATATTACCAAATATAGTAGACATAATAAGAGAAAATAAGACATAAATAAGACTCGTGCTCGCTTGTGTAACAGTAGCCCGTGTTAGGGAGTATTATGCCTGTTGTGAGATCATTCAAACCTGCAATAAAAGCCTTCCACAATATAGTCGACATAACAAGAGACATAATAAGAGAAAAGAAGACATCTAAGACATAAATAAGACTTGTGCTCGCATGTGTAACAGTAGCCCGTGTTAGGGAGTATTATGCCTGTTGTGAGATCATTCAAACCTGCAATAAAAGCCCATCCAATGTAGTACACATAATAAGAGACATAAGAGAAAATAAGACATAATATAGACTCATGCACATATGTTTGACTAATAATTGGTTGTAGTCAATCACGAAAAAGCATGATTTATTGATGAATATATTTTACAAGGTAGACATAATAAGAGACATAAGAGAAAATAAGACATTTAAGACATAAATAAGACTCATGCTCGCATGTGTAACAGTAGCCCGTGTTAGGGATTATTATGCCTGTTGTGAGATCATTCAAACCTGCAATAAAAGCCCACCCAATATAGTAGACATAATAAGAGACATAAGAGAAAATAAGACATAATATAGACTCATGCACATATGTTTGACTAATAATTGGTTGTAGTCAATCACGAAACAGCATGATTCATTGATCAATATATTTTACAAAGTAGACATAAGAGACATAAGACATTTAAGACATAAATAAGATTCGTGTTCGCATGTGGAACAGTAGCCTGTGTTAGGGATTATTATGCATTTTGAGAGATCATTCAAACCTGCAATAAAAGCCCACCCAATATAGTCAACATAATAAGAGACATAATAAGAGAAAATAAGACATCTATGACATAAACAAGACTCATGCTCGCATGTGTAACAGTAGCCCATGTTAGGGATTATTATTCCTGTTGTGAGATCATTCAAACCTGCAATAAAAGCCCATCCAATATAGTCGACATAATAAGAGACATAATAAGAGAAAAGAAGACATCTAAGACATAAAAAAGACTCGTGCTTGCATGTGTAACAGCAGTCCGTGTTAGGTATTATTATGCATTTTGTGAGATCATTCAAACCTGCAATAAAAGCCCACCCAATATAGTAGACATAATAAGAGAAAATAAGAAATAATAAGATAAAATAAGACATAATATAGACTCATACACATATGTTTGACTAATAATAGATTGTAGTCAATCACGAAACAGCATGATTTATTGATGAATATATATTTTACATAGTAGACATAATAAGAGACATAAGAGAAAATAAGACATTTAAGACATAAATAAGACTTGTGCTCGCATGTGTAACAGTAGCCCGTGTTAGGGATTATTATTCCTGTTGTGAGATCATTCAAACCTGCAATAAAAGCCCACCCAATATAGTCGACATAGTAAGAGACATAATAAGAGAAAAGAAGACATCTAAGACATAAATAAGACTCGTGCTCGCATGTGTAACAGTACCCATGTTAGGAATTATTATGTGTGTTGTGAGAGCATTCAAACCTGCAATAAAAGCCTTCCACAATATAGTAGACATAATAAGAGAAAATAAGACATAATATAGACTCATACACATATGTTTGACTAATAATAGATTGTAGTCAATCACGAAACAGCATGATTTATTGATGAATATATTTTACAAAACAGAGTGAAGCAGCAAAACTGTAAACATGAATTGGCGAGGGATTACCGTACAGTTGTTTTATATTGAGGAAACAATTTCCTCAATCGTGTTGCAGGCAATTGAAAGTAGCTCGAATTTCACTTGTTACTGAAGCCATTAGTGGCGCTAATATACCGCTAATGTGCAGTCCAATCACTTCTAAACAGGCCGGTTGTTTAACTTATGACTCAATTATGCGCCATATTCACATGGCGCCTCATTTCATCACAAATCAAGCTACCTCACTTTACAGTCATCACTAATCACTCATTTTCCTTGAGTGTGTGTTACCGATAATTACACTTAACGATGATATATCATATCATGGCCATTTAGGTTGTGGGATTCTTTTTTTACCCAAAATATTTAAGTCACGCCACACTCCAGTTCAATGACTTAGTGCAGCACGACACAAAACCAGCATGTGGCCCACTCAGTCTGCAGTACATACAATATGATGTGCCACTTAGAAAGACATCAGAAGCTCCTTCCTGCGGCCTTTTCATGCCCATTCTTTTATCAGGGTGCTTGAAGGCAAATGTATTGAGCCAAGCGCGGGCGTCCTGGGGGGGGGGGGGCGGCGGCTGTCGTTCCGTGACTGCGAATGCAGACAAGCACATCTTCTCCCAGAAGAACAGGAAGAGCAGAAGAAGAGAGAATGGTGGAGATGGAACACAAATTCTGTCTTTACAAAATATATTATTGGGTTTGAGTTGTTGAGGGGCGGCACGGCGGTCGAGTGGTTAGCGCGCAGACCCCGTGCATGCGTGGGTTTTCTCCGGGTACTCCGGTTTCCTCCCACATTCCAAAAACATGCTAGGTTAATTGGCCACTCCAAATTGTCCATAGGTATGAATGTGAGTGTGAATGGTTGTTTGTCTATATGTGCCCTGTGATTGGCTGGCCACCAGTCCAGGTTGTACCCCGCCTCTCGCCCGAAGACAGCTGGGATAGGCTCCAGCACCCTCCGCGACCCTCGTGAGGATAAGCGGTAGAAAATGAATGAATGACCCTTTGTATTGAGTTGTGGACTCTTATAGAGCAGCTACACACAATAACCCGCACAGCAACATTTTCCAGAATCTGCACCTATTCCAGCTGTATTTCCTTTGATTTGTGCTTCTTGACAAATCGGTCTGTTTTAATTTATTCCACCCACGGCCCCTCCGCTGTGATTGGTCACACACCCAAAGTGCCCCGCCTCTCACCCGAAGACAGCTGGGATAGGCTTCAGCACCCCCGCGACCCTCGTGAGGAAAAAGCGATAGAAAATGAATGAATGAATGAGTTGTTGAGTTTGAACTTTCCTGGAAATATCCACCACAAACTAGTCTGGTAAGATGATGCCCCTTGCACCTTTGGCACAGGATTGGGATGGGATAAAATTTCTTTTCTGTGAGTCAAAACTTCTAATGTGAATATGATAAAATATGAGCACTTTTGAGATGGACGACAAAGTGACTGATTTTCCACATTGATTAGTCCTAGCTCCAACAATCACCTGCTTAACTAAAGCTAGTCAGTGGCAACTGTGGTTGCTCCGACGGCGTGAGAAGCTTTGACATAGTGACAACGCTGTAGCATAATGAAGCCTTGAGAGGGCGGCTGGAGGGTTAATGGCTAAGGTTATAGTGGAGGGCCCCGGAATACATCACAGCCATGTCAATCTCTGTAACATCCGTGTGTGTGTGTGTGTATGCGTCTATGATCATTGAGCTCAGAGGCAGCTGAGATAGATGTGACATCTCATTTCAAGAGAGATCACCTTCTTTCATTTCCAAGTGTGTGTCGTTAATGGATGACAACACAAAAGAAGTGGATGGTTCTGATAGAGGCATGACTTTCACTAGTCTACTTCCATACTACCAGCCGGCAGCCGCTTTTGTTTAGAACTGCTTCAGTCTTGAAGAAAAAATGTGCAGACTGATCGATCGGAATGGAAAATGATGACACCCACAGCTATCGCCTAAGGGTCATTGCTGTGATGTGTTTTTTTTCGGCAGCCCATATTTACAGGACTCTGAAATAGCAATCATGCCGGAGGGGATTGACAGACTTGGACTTCTCTCGGTTTGTGTTGCTTACCTGTCTCAGCAGGAGGGTCGCTGGAATGTCTACAAATAAGCCAGGATAGAACAGAGCTTGACAGATGAAAGAAAGGGATTCAATGAATATGCATCATATCCATGACAAATTATATTCTTTACTCTAAGGCCAGGGGTCTCAAACTCAATTTACCTGGGGGCCACTGGAGCTAGGGTCTGGGCAAGGCTGGGCCGCATCAGGTTTTCCAAAAAAAAACGCATTTATTAAAAACAGAAAAATATACAAACTTTTTCAGTGCTTTGGTTCCGATTTTCTACAATAAAAGCTCTGATAAAACATTCCACTGTTCTCAAATATCTTAATTTTTATTTTTCCTGCACAAAATAAGATGAAAAATAAATAAACAAATCAAGAATAAAGAAAATCAATCAATCAGTAATAAATAAATATAATAATAATAATAAAACGGCAAATAATAAAAACTTAAGAAACCACATATAGTTGGTGGGTAGACAAATGATTTTTTTCAGATTAAAATGAACAAAGCATTATTAGAGCCCTGTAGACATGACAAAACACGACTATAGTCACATTTATACTCTTTTTATTTACAACATATTGCGCAACTGCAGGGTATTGAGACACATGCTAACTCGCAAACTAGAGAGCTAGCAACCGAAACGGTAGCCTTCAAGTTATTTCCTTTAAACTTAAATAGCCAAAAACTTACCACTTCCACACGGATAGGGAGGATAACTATTAACAGTTATTTAACCTTTAACATGAACATTAATCAAACGTAATAATTTTTTCTGGGTACATGATACCATACAGCATCCATATCAAACTTGCGCGGGCCGCAATAACATTAAACTTTCATATCAAGGCGGGGGCCTCAAATTAGTGTCACATTTGACCCGCGGGCCACGTGTTTGAGACCCCTGCTTCCAAGGTGTACCTCAGCTAGGATAGCCTCCAGCTCACCATAATGACTACAGGATCTCACAAAAGTGAGGACCAAATCAATGTACGTCTGTCCGACACTGGTGGCTTTGTATGGCCGTGCATAAGTGCTGCCGGCACGGGGAAGCAGCAGTTCATTATGGGAAACATCAATTCCAACTTGTACTGTGACATTGTGAAGCAAAGCATGATCCCCTCCTTTGGGAAACATGATAACTAACCCAAACACACCTCCAAGAGACGCTTTTCTGAGGAAGATGAAGGTGAGATACTACTTTAAGAGATACTTCATGGCCAAGGAAAAATATTTGGAAGTATTTGATGGGCCCCACATACAGTAGTATAGGGCCCTATGAAAAACAACTGTTTTTTTTACATATTCATTAAATGCAAAAAGCCTTAAATTTATTGATGCAATAAATCATTGACCAATTTTAAGTCATGCAAACATGAAACATGCTAACATGAAACCACTGTTTATAAAAGTTTATACTATATACTGAAAATTGATCTATTATGTCATTTTTTTACCCTTTGTATTGAGTTGTGGACTCCTGTAGAGCAGCTACACACAATAACCCATACAGAAAACTTTCTAGATCTTCCAGAATTTGTACCTATTCCAGATGTATTTCTTTTGATTTGTGCTTCCTGCCAAAACGATGTGTTTTAATTTATTCCCCAATTTATGCCGACTCTGCTGTGATTGGTCACACACCCAAAGTGCTTCCTAACTATGAACCATGCAAGGAAGTCCGCCCCTCTGTGACATCACAAAGGAGCAGTTTTACCACGCCTTTTGAAACTGAGCGTTTTGAGCCATCCCAAACTTCTTTCAGGGCTCACTTCCAAATGTGCAAACCTCATTATCTGAAACCTTGGTATGGTTTAACATGAGAATACAACATTCTAACTACATTTATAGGTCAGAAAAGTGGAAAAAGACCCAGAACACATTGGAGAACACATTGTCTCTCAACTGGACTGTGAACACCTTCACTCTGTCACAGTTTTGAAAAGCATTTTGAAGCATAAACATTTCTATGAGCTATACAAATGAATGGCATTCAGAAAATGCATTCAAAGATCATACACAGTCATGTCATGTTACAGTGATGCAACAATGGTCACTGCAGGAAGAAACTGAAAGTAAAAAAGAAGGCTAGCATGTGTCAGTCTTATTTATGTCTTAAATATCTTATTTTGTCTTATTATATTAACTATATTGAGGGTGATTAAGTATATTAAGGGTAATCATGGTGTGTTATTTCATGTCCAGAGGGCTCTAATAGTGTTCAAAAACATATTCATATAAATAATAAATCCTTTCGGGCGGCACGGCGGTCTAGTGGTTAGCACGCAGACCTCACAGCTAGGGAGACCAGGGTTCAATTCCACCCTCGGCCATCTCTGTGTGGAGTTTGTTCTCCCCGTGCATGACGGGTACTCCGGTTTTCCTCCCACATTCCAAAAACGACTCCAAATTGTCCATAGGTATGAATGTGAGTGTGAATGGTTGTTTGTCTATATGTGCCTTGTGATTGGCTGGCCACCAGTCCAGGGTGTACCCCGCCTCACGCCCCCCGCGACCCTTGTGAGGAAAAGCGGTAGAAAATGAATGAATGAATGAATGAATGAATAAATCCTTTCTGGAACCAATTAACAACACTAAACGGGATTGCTGTACTAACAAACTTTGTCGAACAATCTTCATGTAGAAAAGCAGGTTCACATACATCAGAGCATGGTCGTCTTTAAGAACATTAACAGATATGACAAATCAGTTTTCACAGTTCCTCATTAACGTTGGCTCTCACAGCTGCGTAGTAAAGTTAGGGAGAATAAAATGATATGCAACGCTGGTTTACACGTTCCATAAATCAGGACCGAGCTCACAATTTTAACCCCCTCTGGTCTAATTCTGGAGGCAGTGTATTTGATGAGCTCAGCAGTCAGGCAGCTAGCAGGTGTGTGAATATGTAGGTTTACAGAGAGGCTAAGCAGATTAGCTCGGCTGCAAAAGGAGTGTGTAGGTTGTATTCTCTTGGCTTTTTCCTCTGAAGACATCTGCTCTTGCTGCAGGCCGGAACTGGAGATGCTAGATAATCCGTGTACTTCTTTCAGCAGAGTAGCAATCGGTGTGTCATTTCTGCGAGGCATTCTCGCTATTGTTAGGAAATGTGGGTTTTATTTTGACGGTGCATTGATGCAGGAAGTGGCTGAGAGTTATACAGCCTCCACACTGGTAATTCTGCATGTGTTTTTTTGTTTTAAAGTCAAGATGGCTTTACATAAGAAACACATTGAAGCAGGTGATTGTGAAAGCATAATAGGCAAATTAGGGCCACAAAGAATTACAAAATGTTGCAAAGTTGGCAAAGAATTCATTCATTCATTCATTCTCTACCGCTTTTTCCTCACCAGGGTTGCGGGGGTGCACCCTGGACTGGTGGCCAGCCAATCACAGGGCACATATAGACAAACAACCATTCACACTCACATTCATACCTATGGACAATTTGGAGTCACCAATTAACTTAGCATGTTTTTGGAATGTGGGAAGAAACCGGAGTACCCGGAGAAAACCCACGCATGCACGAGGAGAACATGCAAACTCCACACAGAGATGGCCGAGGGTGGAATTGAACCCTGGTCTCCTAGCTGTGAGGTCTGCGTGCTAACCACTATACCGCCGTGTCGTCCGCAAAGAATCCAGAATTCTGAATTTCTTCTGGTTAATTAACAATGCTAAAGTGAATAATTTTTTCCTGTGAAACTTTTTTGTTAAAGAATTTATTTTTATATGTATAACTTATTGCTTTGATTCTTTATTCTCATTGTATTATTTTGTTCTCTTTTCATGACTAAAACCACTTTGTAGATCCGACAGTGTGCATTAAGGGAGAGCTGTCAGCATGAGCTTTCTTTCATGAATAGGGGAAAAAATACAAGAAAATTGTTTGCTGCATATTTGTTACGTATGAATTGTCT
Source organism: Doryrhamphus excisus (assembly GCF_037039965.1). NCBI lineage: Eukaryota > Metazoa > Chordata > Actinopteri > Syngnathiformes > Syngnathidae > Doryrhamphus > Doryrhamphus excisus. The sequence goes on from NC_136374.1 coordinate 8,060,353, forward strand.
TTGTCTTTTTTACAGTGCAGTTTTGTATTTTTACCACAGGAACAATATTATTATTATTTCAATATTTTTGATTTTGGTGTCACTTGTGTTTCCAGTGGGTGGGTTTGTTTCGTGGGCATCCTTGTCACGTCTTGTCTGATGTCGCTGCAATCTGTGCTTTGCGTCTGCACGCTAATTTCATTTCCTCTCATGTTGTTGTTTAATGGTTTTGTTTGTGCGCACACAACCTCCCCACACAAGGAAGCGTCTCCTTATCGGCACAGCTTTGACGTTTGCAGCTACAAAACAACTCCTGATGTCTGCCTGGTCAATGGCTGGACTCATTTTAGCGCCGCATTCTCCATGTATCATCTGCCTTGACAAAGATAACACTCCATGTTTGAGCGGCTGCACTGTGTGTACATAATCCAATTTGACCTCATGACTTCATCAGTTGCCATAATGAAGGTCATCAATCAGCATTTGCATGCAGGTACAGTGTGTGTGTGTGTTTGTTGAGAGCAAGCTGTGGACACTGAGTGATGGACTGAAAGCGTCCTGCACACCAACATGGCAGGTGGCGGGGAGGATTGTAAACTGATGTGTGTATTCAGCCTCTTGTGAACACTCACCTCGGGCTTGCTAGTACACCCTTTTTCCTGCTCCTCTACCTCCAAACACTCCTGCTAGCTTGACATTGACGTTCTCCTTTGATTTCAGCTCAGTATTTGCAATAAACGTGACTGTTGTCATTTTTAGATTAGATTCAACTCCAGAACACTCCCCTTCTCTCTTCTTCAAGCTGTTATTAAGTATAAAATGCATAGCTCCTCACCACTAATGAATGATAATGTCAGATAATCCACTATGATGTGTTCACGGACCTTCAAACAAAGTACAAAATCCCAACTCAACAAGTGAAGAAAAATTGTGGGTGTTATTACAGTGGTCCATGAATAATGCACATTTTCTTCATTATTTCTAAATTATTACTCACTTATGCTTATGTTTTCATACAATATTATTAATTATTATTATTATTACATTAAAAATGTCATGAAAAATCCACAAATTTCGGATGTTTTGGAAAACCAGCAGCTATCCTCCATCTGATTGACTGGCAATCAGACCAAGGTGTACCCCTCCTTTCGCCCAAAGTTAGCTGGGATAGGGTACAGCAAACCCCCACAACCATAGTGGGGATAAGCGGCATAGAAAATGATTGGATGGATCGTCTAAATTGTTTCCAAGCATGGTCAGCTGGACTATGCCAGAATCTACTTCCACTTACAGACAAATTACATGCAAAATAATGCTATTTTGTACTAATCTGTAACCAGCAAAGGATGCTGAGAAGCCATCATGTACATACCCAGCATGCCTTGAGGGTGATAAATAACATTTGTAACATTTGGGTGATAAATAAACATTTTTTCTGCCATTTGGTCGGTGATCTGACAACAGGGGATGCCATAACTAATGTGGAACAGGAGGCCACAAATGTTAGCAACACGAGCATAGCTACCGCGCTAACATTTTGGTTTAGACCCAACCATCATAAGTGAATTTCTGGCAAGTAGGATTCCAATTGCAACATTTTCATAGTTTGAATGCATTTTTTAAACATTAGAGCCCTCTAGACATAAAATAACACCCCTATAGCCACCCTTAGACTCCTATTACATAATATAGTCTACATAATAAGAGTATAGAATAAGCCATTTAATACATAAATAAGACTGGTGCTCGTGTGTGTTCGTGTCCGTCTGACAGGAAGTGACGTCAAAGGTTCAGAGTTTTAAGTGGGAGTGGGTTATGGCCGCAAGAGTAGCCTGTGATAGGGATTATTATTGAGATCATTCGAACCTGCAATAAAAGCCTGTTGTTCCAGCGATCAAATCTGGTGCTTGTGTGTCTCACTCAAAATTATAGAAACATTACTGACACCTAGTAATCAGTATAATGCTACATATTAAGGATGTCCCAATCCGATTTTTAAAAATAGTCTTGCCGATCCGTTTCAGTGTCTATTTGTTTTTAATGAAAACATTTAAAATTAATAAATTAAAATATAAAAAAAAAATTAAAATAGATATATTTAGGGCGGCACGGCGGGAAAGTGGTTAGCGTGCAGACCTCACAGCTAGGAGGACCAGGGTTCGATTCCACCCTCGGCCATCTCTGTGTGGAGTTTGCATGTTCTCCCCGTGCATGCGTGGGTTTTCTCCAGGTACTCCGGTTTCCTCCCACATTCCAAAAACATGCTAGGTTAATTGGTGACTCCAAATTGTCCATAGGTATGAATGTGAGTGTGAATGGTTGTTTGTCTACATATATGTGCCCTGTGATTGGCTGGCGACCAGTCCAGGGTGTACCCCGCCTCTCACCCGAAGACAGCTGGGATAGGCTCCAGCACCCCCGCGACCCTCGTGAGGAAAAGCGGTAGAAAATGAATGAATGAATGAATGAATGAATATGGTGATGAAAATAGCTCTTCTAAGCATTAAAAATAATGCAACCAAAGTATTGCTGAATTTACTTTTGTATTACGCAGCCTGACCAACAGTTTTGTTCGGCTTATATAAGAAAAGGGTCCCTCGCCATTTGCCCTTTTCAGGCCGAATGGCAAATCTCATTCAGTTGAACTGGTAATTGTGAAGAAAATTGACATTATGTGTGCTTTTAAACAACTATTGGTATTCTATGCTAGCCACTTGTGGACTTTTTATATTTTGGGGGTAAAAATTGGTAATTTTAACATCAACATCATATGAGGTTAGCTCATTCTGAGCACATCTTCTGAGCAAAAGGAGGGAGGTGATGATTTTCCTCATCATTGGTGCTCATAAACAGGACCCATTACTGTTAGAGCATCATTGAAAAGTCACTTTTGCATAATAGGAGACCTTTAAGTGTCATTTAAGGCGTAATCAAGGTCTTAATTGTGCATTATATAATTGTTGACTCCCTGCATGAGGATAGTTAAAATGAAGGTGATAAACATGCAGCTGTTATTGTAGTAAAAGTATTGGCTGTCTATCAATTGTATTCATAGAAGCTCCAGTAGATGTTATGAATGAAAGAGCATTGCGTCATATTTGACTGATTTCTTGATTGAATTCAAGAAATAACTCATGGCTGGTTGTTGATCTCGCTGCCACATTGTGTCTTTGGCAACAATTGAGATGTACTTACATGCATGTTGAATTGTTTTATGCATGTAAAACTATAAAAACCTGTTTTGGATTTACATTGGAGTACGTTTCCATTTGAGACCTTCTGGAACAGATTCCTGACGCTATCCAAGTGACCTCTCAGGGATTTTAGCTGGCATCATCACCACCTGCATCAGCTCTGTGGAACTCAGTGACAACAGAGAGTTCTCACATGGCTTTGACAGAATTTAACTTTTTTATTTCTTCTTCTTGCTGAAGCACATTTTAACTTCTCCCGTCACTCTCTCCTCCTGCTGTAGTGCTGCATAGACAACTATGAGGAGATGGTGAAGATCCTGCTGGACCGAGGAGCCAACGTTAATGCTCAGGACAACGAGCTGTGGACGCCGCTGCACGCTGCCGCCACGTGTGGCCACGCCGGCTTGGTCAAGATACTCATTGCACAGTAAGACGCTGCGTAGCGTGGAAACTATTCAACAATGACAATCAGACACTGACTTTCACTTGCTAACTCAACTGCAACTGCTAATTCCACAGTGGTGCGGATCTGCTGGCGGTCAACTCTGACGGCAATATGCCCTATGACCTTTGTGAAGATGACCCTACACTGGATATTATCGAGACAGCCATGGCCAACAGAGGTAGCCCTTCCATCTACACTCATGTTTTTTTTTTGCTTAACTCTAAAGCAATGCAGTCAGTAAAGTAATGGAACATGGATATATTGAGTAGACTAGAGTCGGTATATATCTTGGATCACACTATAGATTAGTATCTTCCGGCTATTTGAAGGGGTTGTGCTCTCAGACCACCCACACATTTAAAACAAATATGCAATGCTCGTGAAAATATGGAGTTTGAGACTCACACAAACAAACACTACATCATCTAACAAAACGCCTCACTCACAGTGCAACCAAAAACAGTACAATAATCCCTAGTTTAGCACAGTTAAGTGGTTTCAGGTCAATTTTGCTGGAAAAGGTTTGGACACTCCTGGTGTGCTGTATTAAAACGTAAGATCATGTAGACCGGGGCTCTCAAACTCAATATACCTGGGGGCCACTGGAGCTACGGTCTGGGCGAGGCTGGGCCGCATCACGTTTTCAGTAGAAAACAAAAAAAAACTTATTTATTAAAAACAGAAAAATGAATAAACTGTGCTTTGGTTCCGATTTTCTACAAGAAAAGCTCTGATAAAACATTCCACTGTTCTCAAATATCTTCATTTTTATTTTTCTACACAAAATAAGATCAAGAATAAAGAAAATCAATCAGTAATAAATAAATATAATAATAATAATAAAACGGCAAATAATAAAAAATTTAGAAACCACATATAGTTGGTGGGTAGACAAATTATTTTTTTCAGATTAAAATGAACAAAGCATTATTAGAGCCCTGTAGACATGACAAAACACGACTATAGTCACATTTATACTCTTTTTATTTACAACATATTGCGCAACTGCAGGGTCTTGAGACACATGCTAACTCGCAAACTAGAGAGCTAGTGACCTAAACGGTAACCTTCAAGTTATTTCCTTTAAACTAAATAGCTAAAAACTTACCACTTCCACACAGATAGGGAGGATAACTATTAACAGTTATTTAACCTTTAACATGAACATTAATCAAACGTAATAATTTTTTCTGGGTACATGATACCATACAGCATCCATATCAAACTTGCGCGGGCCGCACTAACATTAAACTTTCATATCAAGGCGGGGGCCTCAAACTAGTGTCCGCGTGTTTGAGACCCCTGATGTAGACCTTACAATAACCTCCTTAAAAGCAGATGGGACTTCAAGCTCTATTTAAACATGTCAAAGTCTGCCGTCAGTCTTATGTTGTTGTTTCACGGCCAGCGAGCAGACACGTTCCGAGCAACACGGCGTGGCAGACTCGAGTCTCTTGTACGAGTGCCAACAGCGGCGCAGCGGTGCAGTAAAAGCGAGTCAAGCCGGCGGTAAGCCCCATAAACATTGCTGACGGTGCCTTCCAGAGAATCCCCCAGTGAACAATAAAAAGTTTGCATGGAAGCCTGGTCGCGGCTGTACTGCAACACTCGGGAGCTCCTCACTTGGCTTCTTTTGGCAGGATGCAGATAGCGCCACAGTAGGTGAGAAGAATGCAAATAAGACCATCAAAGGGAGACGCTAATTGCTCTCATAATGTTGCCAGAACTGTATAAGACCTCCAGAGATGATGTTGTTGTTGCAAGCAGACTGACTCTCTTCTACCATACGCTTAAAAACACATGAGGCATCCACTCATCGTATCTTCATAAGTGGAGTCAAAAGTCATAAATAAATGCAAAAAATAAAAAAAACTCCATCCGGAAGGTCGTACAAACAGTGAACTGCCATTTAGCATCCGCCAATAAGCTATGGAACACACATAGAACAGAAGAGGAGTAGAATGGTGCTAAATATTGAGCTTAGACATGACATTTACAAAGCCGATGGCGTTTTTATAGGCATAGAAACTGGCGAGAGGCGGGGTACACCCTGGACTGGCCAATCACAGGGCACATATAGACAAACAACCATTCACACTCACATTCATACCTATGGACAATTTGGAGTCGCCAATTAACCTAGCATGTTTTTGGAATGTGGGAGGAAACCGGAGTACCCGGAGAAAACCCACGCATGCACGGGGAGATGAAGGGAATTATCATTGCAATTATGTTTGGATCTTAGTGGAAATGACATAAAACTGAGCTTAATACAATATAATGAATATAAGACGATTCTGAATATAAGATGACCAGAGAAAAAACAAACAAAACCAGCGAGATTGCAATTAAAACAGGAAATGATATTAATATTAATATTAATATTAATATTAATATTAATATTAATATTAATATTAATATTAATATTAATATTAATATTAATATTAATATTAATATTAATATTAATATTTCTTAGGTTTTCTTCAAATTATAATACCCCTCTGTTCTAGGATATCTTGCTAACAACCTTCAAGACACATTTTTCCAGCGTGTCTCTCCAGGTCACTGGTATGTGTGAGTGACTGGAAGAAAAGCTCTAGCTCGCTTGGATCATTTGACACCCCTTGACACTATCAGTGACTAACACACTAATAGTATTAAAAAAAAACTCAAACTGTTTTATACTGCCCTGTGATTGGCTGGCGACCAGTCTAGGGAGTAGACTGAAGACAGCTGGGATAGGCTCCAGCAACCCCCCCAACCCTCGTGAGGAAAAAGCGGTAGAAAATGAATGAATGAATGAATGAATGAATGAATGAATGAATGAATGAATGTTTTATACTAATATATTACCCACAAGGTTTCCTCCCACATTCCAAAAACATGCTAGGTTAATTGGCGACTCCAAATTGTCCATAGGTATGAATGTGAGTGTGAATGGTTGTTTGTCTATATGTGCCCTGTGATTGGCTGGCCACCAGTCTAGGGAGTAGACTGAAGACAGCTGGGATAGGCTCCAGCAACCCCCGCGACCCTCGTGAGGAAAAGCGGTAGAAAATGAATGAATAAATATTACTCACAAAGCATGCTGAGAAACTGTGTGCATGTGGGCTTCCCAGCATGCTTTGGGGTTATAAAATAGTAATGTTAGTTCGTCCACGTGGTGCAATTATACTGTGTGTTCCAAGTGTTACATTCTATTTTTGATGTGAGGGAAGTGGGTAGGATGTTGTTTATGTTGCTTTTGTTCAATAATGTTCATTGGACGATGTTGTGTGTTTGACAGATACACACTGTCTCCACACAAACAATGAGAAGGGAAGTACTAAAGTACATATGCGGACAATGTGCAATCATTTGTCTTTTGCTTCATATTTCCATATGTTTTCTATTGTATTTCATTGTTTTCATTATGATTCCACTTCATTTATTTATTAGTATACACAGGATACTGCTTACGGTGCTGCTGCTATTGGAACCTTAATTTCCCTGTAGGCACACTCATAGGGAATCAATAACGTTCTATCTTATCTAATCTAATATTTTACAGAAGCCTCTAGTAACAATCCATGAACCGTTCAGCAAAACAATCAATGGCGATCATAAATCTCTGTAAATTGTTCCAATGTGTTAGTAAAAAAAAAACAGCAATTAACATTGTTTGTGTAATTGTTCCGGCAGGCATCACCCAGGAGATGATCAACGAGACACGAGCGTCAACAGAGAGGATGATGCTGGGAGATATCCAGGAGCTTGTGCGAATAGGAGAGGAGGTCAACCAACAGGACTCGCAGGGAGCCACACTGGTAAGATACTTGGAAATACACTGTGTATAATACGAATGTGTATTATATGTATGTATATATATGTATGTGTATATATACATATATATATATATATATAATATATATATAATGTATTATACATACTTGGAAATAGGTTGATGATGTTTGTCCAAGAGGTGTTGCCATAGTAGTAATACCGTAAATCCTTCAATTAACAACCAGGGTTTCAAATTAGTGGGTCTAAAAAATTCTTAAAATATATTAGGAAAGCAGGAAGTGAACAAATGTAACAGTTACTGATTGTAAAAGTACCAGATGGAGGGGTAGGATTTAATAAGATTTGCTTCTTCCTACTCCTTTTGGACATGTGGAACTGTGAACTGATTATGTGATGCATTCAATTGTAATCTGATGCATGTTCAAATGAAATAAAACCATTACCATTACCAAAAAATGCATAAAAATAGCATCAACAGCTGTGGCTGTAGGAAAGCTCCTGGTGGAACGCCACAAAATATAGAAATTAGAATCTCCTAAGCAATTCAATATTTAAACAGTAGACATTGTAGCTTACAAAGACACCTGAGAACGACAGAACACAAATGCCCCCCAAAAGAAAATCATATTTTGCAGACTAGAAGCTGCAAGTAATGACATTAGCATCTGAAAACAGTAATGGAGCAGCAGAGAGAAAGTTTTGTATAAGTGAGAAACTTGTTAGCGACTGCCGTAAAGCGGACAGTTACTGTACTTAAAACTGTTATGTTACATAAACACTGGACACATTTTCTGTTCATGTTTATTTTTTGTGTAGCTAAATAACCATTGTGTTAGCATATCTTACACCTATTCAGCCTGTTCTCTATTCCTTTATTAATGTTAGAACTTGCCTTCCAAAATGATGTAATGTCTGTTTTGGTCAAGTAGTTTGTAAAATAAATTATCCATAAAAATGCGACTTATGTATTTTTTTCTACCTAATTATTCAATTTTTTGGCCTTGTGTGACTTATAATCCGGAGTGACTTATAGTCGAGAAAATATAGTAATTTGTAGAATGTGCCACAGACCAATAAAAATGAGCTGTGTTGGGCCGTCCAATGATTGCATGAACAGTGACTGTAAAAAGTGATAATGTTGCATTTGAAAAAAAGTGATGAGAACATGCCCTACTAAGCTGAAAGATTTGGCCTCTGCCTTTGGTTAATCTTCATTGTGCATGACCAATCAAAAACAGTTCCTGCTAGAATCTTTGGCAAAGGCCACACAGGAAATTGTGGGAAGTTATGTAAGGTTAATCTTTTGTTTTCAGAAGAAATGCTTTTTGTTTCACGCTTTGGATGTGGAGGGACGGACAGTTTTCCTTCCCTGCACCGTCCGTTTTATGCAACATTTGTAAAAAAAAAATATGTGAATAAGTAAAGTTCCTTGTGTCATTGTAGCTGCACATCGCAGCAGCAAACGGTTACATGCAGGCCGCTGAGCTTCTGCTGGAAGGGGGCGCTCGCATGGATCTGAGGGACTCGGATGGGTGGCAGCCACTGCATGCCGCAGCGTGCTGGGGTCAGGTGAGATAGACGGAAACGGGAAGCAGAATGGTGCAGCGACCGCTTTTGGTTATTAATGTAATGCTTCTCTTTCAGATGCACTTGGCTGAGCTTCTGGTGTCTCATGGAGCCAGTCTCAATGCCAAGACTTTCCTGGAGGAGACCCCCATTGGTATATAGACCCTAGAAGCCACTGGCTTCTCAAAATTAACTTCAATGTGTCTTTTTTCAACTCTAAATCTGATAAATCACATTATAGCAGCATGCAGGACACTTAAAGTGAAGTTCACTGTGCATTTATACATCTGATTTTCCCGTGGACGTCCAAAAGTCCGCTTTCGACTGACACGCACTTTCTTATTTTCAGATTTGTGTGAGGACGAGGAGTTCCGAGCCATCCTTCTTGACCTCAAGCACAAACATGATATCATCATGAAGTCGCAGCTCAAACACAAGACCTCCCTGTGCCGGAGAACATCCAGTGCTGGCAGTCGTGGGTGAGTGCTGACACCTGCTGGCCGCCAAGCTGCTACTACTCATTCAGAGTGACGGGAGTCAAGAGATGTTTTAAGGCAGGGGTCTCAAACTCAATTTACTTGGGGGCCACTGGAGCTAGGGTCTGGGCGACACTGGGCTGCATCAGGTTTTCCAAAAAAAGAGAAACCCCACGCATGCACAGGGAGAACATGCAAACTCCACACAGAGATGGCAGAGGGTGGAATTGAACTTGGGTCTCCTAGCTGTGAGGCCTGTGTGCTAACCACTCTTCACCACGCAGCCTAATTATGAACATATAATCCATATATATGTAATAAATGAATTTAAATGAACAATTATTCATTTGATTGGCTGATTCAGTGTTTCTTTTGAGGACCTAGAGCATAAAAACTCAAGTCTGAGAATTCCTTCTATGAGGAGCACCGCACTGTTTTCCATGCTCCTTTATAACAGGAAAAATATAACATATATACATAATATAACATTATAACAGCGCTTTGCTGTTTATATTGATAAGCTGATCAAAAGTAAAAGCGCTAGTCAAAGATCCTGAAGAGTACCAACCTTGGTGATGCTGTTGCTCTCCTGCTTTGTCATGCCACTCATTCTTCCTCTGCGTCCACAGGAAGGTAGTACGGCGAGCCAGCCTGTCAGACAGACACAACCTGTGCCGCAAGGAGTACGAGACGGAGGCCATCGTGTGGAGGGGAGGGAGGGAGGAGGACAAAGAGGAGAAAGAGGAGAAAGAGAAGGAGTCTGATCAGCAGCAGAACATCCATGTGCTTCATGTGAGTCCTAGCATCCCCTCACCGAATATGTTCTACTAATTAGTACACTGGGGTCCACTATTAGGTCCACTGAAGCAGACAATGGATAATTCATGAAATGCGACTAATGGGTCTAGTTTGACTTAATTTTCCCAGTCTTCTTCTGTTTGTTTTCCTTGCACTTTAATCAAATAGCCTTGAGCGTTTAGGCATGTGAGTCTGCCCTTCAGCATCTCCATCCCTCGCAGGAGGAGATGCCCTTGCATATGCGGTTTCCTATTTTAACTAACATTTTAGCATGAATTGTCAGACCTTTTCTCTAGAAGCCATCTGGTCATGTAGTATTAATTTGTATTAGTATTATTATACAAGTATTATTCAATTGGAAGTTTTCATTTGTCATTATTCTCAAAGAACTTGCCTGGTTTCTCTTCTATTTTGGAGCCAGCAGCAGATTTTTCACTTAACAGCCATCTTGTTTGATTCAATTATCGTGTTACATTAAAGCAAAACATTTTTTGTTTTGGGTTTAATAAAACAAATTCTGAAAAAAACATCTCTTTTTTTGGTGTTGGTTTCAAATGAACGAATGATAGACTCTTCCTGCCTTCTTTATTAAAGTGCTGGTGACTTCATTTGGCCCCATGCTGGGTTATTTTGCTGCCATTATCAATAAAAACAACTAGTATCATGAGGTTGTGTGACCCAAGATGACTGAATCAACAAGCAAAGCTTATAATGATAATATTAATAATAATATTATAGAGTCCCAAAGGGTAAAGACAAGTTTGTTCCATGTAATATTATATGAAAATACAGGTAATACCAAATTGTGGCCATACTCTCCAACCTGGTTGATTTATTGACATCACTTTCCCAATGTCCAGGTAAAGCCAGTTGAAGCGGTGGAACTCCCCGACCAGCCCAAGCAGCCCACCATCCTCAAAGATGGCAGCACCAAACAGAACGGCCTCATCTCCACGTCGTCATGCGTGCCGCCACAGCCGCTCCCCCCAGGCCAGGGTGACAAGTGGCCTCACGAAAGACCTCAAACTCTTTCAGAGCTGAAAAAACAGAGGGCGGCGGCCAAACTGCTGAACCATCCCTTATTCAATGGTCACCTCGGCAACGGGTCCACAGACTCCTTCAGTGATGCCAAAGCCAACTCCGATGATCCCCGAATGCCCCTCGTGTCGTCCAATGGCAATGCAGTTTTCTACACGCCGGCCAGCGGCGACCCGCCCCTCCTCAAACTGAAACAGCCACTAGAGGAGGAGCAGCCAAAGTCGCGGACCTGCTGCTGTGTGTCATAGCGCCCTCGTCATGTGAAACGATGGAACAGCAAGCATTTGCACAGAAGGATGAATGGACGTGGGTCGCAACACAATCAATGGATTCTCACTAAGGCTACGTTCACACTTGTCATGTTAGGTTAAAAGGAACCCGGGTGTACACAAGGAGACCGAGACTACTTGAGAGATGGGTCTTGGTCCGCTTGGAAGTGTACTCTAGCGTGGTTCGCTTCACCTGAGCTCAAGTGTGACTGTGACACAGACCACAGACGGGGACCAGTATTGAAATGAAGAATCCAGCAGATGGATGAGGAAGAATTCTCAAGGTACACAATTGAACTTCATTCAAACGTCATTGTGCTTTTTCAACATGAAAAAAGTCAGGAAGCAAATTCAGTAAAAAGCTATGAAGCTGGCATATTATCAAAAGGGAAGGAATGCCATTTAAAAAAAAACTAAACAGTATTACCACATTCAGGAAGTGTACTTGGACACTCACCGTCCCTTTTTTTTGTCTGCCCTCCAACTGACATTTTTATTTATGCACCACCTACACAGAGCTTTGTTGACTGTACATTTATTTATATGATTAGAAAGCATAATGGCTCCTACATTATTTATTGCTGCAGATGGCGTGTGACTGTGATACAGGATGAGAAAGCACCTTCTGATATGAAAGTCAGTACATTTAAGAAGTGAAGTGCTCGGTGCTTCACAGCATGTGATTCCATCACTATGATCAACAGTGTTAGCCAAGTGCTGTTACCGTGTCGCCCCAATGAAGGACACCCGCTAAGCACATTGGCCCTGATATTTAACTATAAGTTGCCTCATCTCCTCGCCAGTGCCAAAGAGTCTTCCGTCAAAAGGTTTTATTTCTTCCTGATTTTCACACTCCATTCAATGTCATAATCCATTGTAAACCCTTGTACAGAGTCTATTATTTGTAAAGATGAATTTGTAAATGTTTGTACTAGTGTCCGGTCGTCTGTTCCCATGAACTGTATTCACATCCATTTGTGTCCTAATGAAAATAAATGGAACCTGACTGAGTAACATAGGATACTGTATAACAATCCGTATTGCTAATCCCACAGTGTAGTCCGCTCAGGCGTCAGTGTCATTGTTCATGTTTAGTCCTTATTCACGCTTGTTTTTTCTGTTTGTTCAATGAGTCCACCTGATAGTAGCAGATGTCCACCTAAGCTTGTCTGTGCTAGCTGCTGGAATTAAAACGCAAGCAGATTTCATCTCCCATTTGTTTATAAAGTATCATTGGAAGTGGCCACAAAGGGATACAAGTCAGCTGTCATTCACTGACACGTTTGTAAGGATACAAATATAAAAGAGGAACTACTGATTTTATAATTACCGGAAAATATTGATGGTGGCAGTCACACTTTTCAAATAAATTGTATATTTTGACGAGCTTACATGGTCTCTTCTGAGTTGGGGAAGTGGTAAAGGTGCAGTAATTTAGGGTATGTTTACAAGTGAATGCTTGTAATATATAGATATAAATCTATAAAGATAAAAGACATGAACATTATACAGCAATCCTAACACCGACAGATAAGCATAGCCTGCTGAAGACCCGGGCCTCCAAGTTCCCCCGGTCAATGTGCAGCTCCTCTGGCGGCCCAAACCGGCTGTACATCTCATTCACTTAGTGCTCAGCAGTGATGGTGGCGGCCACTTCACAACAAAGTCCATTGCCACCAGCACATACCGCTACCTCGCTCTGTGCCAAGGATAATCGACGGCTACACGCTCCATGGTTGCACTTACCTGGTATTGTTGCAAGGGGGCATCTTATCTCTGTCTTTGGTAGTGAAAATGTTTTGTCTGTGTCCAAACCCACACAGCTCCGCCGGTACAGCTCACTGATGACTTTGTCTCGGAGGATGGCGGTTGTGGACCAGGCTTATTTGGCCGGATGTTGTCTGTAGCTCAGGACTGTTTTTTGGGCTGGATGCGGTTCTTGGTCTTCGGCAAACTGCACCATTTAGATGTCGGGAGCATGGAGGAGTGCAATCGTTCTTCTGCCCCAGATGACTATTGTGCGCCCGTATCGGTGCAGTGGCTCCTGTGTGCATGGTGGTGGTGGCTTGGCGAACCATGTCTTCATTATCACCGTCCGCCAGGTCTGCACAGCTGACCCAGTGCCTGGAGCCATACAGTTATTTTGCTTAAGATGCGCTTGACCCATTCAGCCTCACTCAGAGCACTTGACAAGGTCTCTGGAGGGTGCAGGTGAACATCTTTGAACCGCTCCAGGTGAAGGCTCCCGATTGAGACTTGCAGGGTCATTTCCTCCCGCACCGTGGTCCTCGAGGTGCTGGTGACTGTTGTGACTTCACAAAACGCTAAACCATTGTCTTAGTTTCATAAAGAAGAGAGATAAGTAACAGATAAACACACAAAGAGCTACCAATAGTACATGGAATAACAACGTACATAACATTCAACTTGCCCACTCTTTCAGGCCTGCCCATCTTTTTCGGTTCCTTTCTCCACCTGGAACAAGTACTTCTGCTCAGGACTGCAAGCATGTGGTTAAGTCTTCAATGTCTAGGAGAGGAGAGTGGTTCCAACCCTGCAATCGCACTTCTGACACCAATATGGCCATCTTGCGGCGGCAAAAACACTTCAAAGGTGCAGTGTTTCCAAGAGGCTCGTGGGAACATCCGCTGTCTGGAATTCATGTCCATTTTTGTAAACTTCCTGTCATCCATTCCCAAATGTTCTCAATTAGATTTAGATCACAGGAACACAACCAGGATGATCAAAAAGAGTGAGTTGTTCCTCTGGAGGATGTTCTTTGTCAGACGGGCATCGAACTGCAGCATTCTCCACACAGATGAGGGCCTTCAGTCATGAGGGATGGCCACTGCGACATCTCCACGTGTTGTAGTCAGCTGCCTTATGCCGCCCCTGCACAACCTGAAAGCACCTCAGATCGTGATGGTGCTCCCTCCACTGTGCTGCACGGAAAACATCTCAGGTGGGATCTCCTTGTCATGCCAGTAGCGTTGGAAGCCATCAGGCCATCAGCCATAGTTGGATAATGGGTGTGTACTGACAATTAACTAACAATGAAGAATTAGTAATGAGTGTTGTAGTGTTAAGACACTTCAGGAGTCTTCTTCTTTGTATTTTGCAAAGGAAGGATGGTCCACTGTCTTGATGGACAGCCAATGGGATTTGCCAGCTGAGGGCCGGTGACATTTTTTAGGGTCTACCACTTGACTTTTTGGTCCCATACCCCAGTGGATCATTGAAGAAGTAACAGATGACATCGAACCTCAGCAGCAATGGCACACTATGAGAGGCCTTGCTGATGCGACCACGTTCAGAGAAGGTTCACCAGCAAGAGATCATGACGATGTTGAGTTGATGTTTGCTGAGTAAATGTTGAACGCGTGCCAGGCAAAGTGAGGAACAGGCCCAGAAAGAAGGACAAAGCAGAGCAAACACATGGTCCAGACTCCCGTTTCCTGCTGTTCGGACTTTGCTGCATTGGCCGGTCTGTCCCGAGTCACGGTGGGTCAGCTGGCTTGTGGCCCGACTGGATGAGTGCCACAGAGAGCAAACAGAAAGGGGCAAGGCTGAGTAAAGACAGGAAACCATTCAGTGCCAGGAGCTGTTTGGACGCTCACCACCGAGAAGAAGACTGGATGAAAAGAAGGTTCTCATTAATGGAGGAAAGTGCAAATGACACGTGAGTGGCAAGCTCAAAGGATTCACCAACATGCAAATAATGTCCATTTGAGAGGCACAACAGAGCTTCACTGTCTCTTGGGACTCCATTGAAGACACCCTGTTTTTCAACAACAAAACATACATCCATTTTCTGTACCGCTTGCCATCATTAGGGTTGTCACTGGAACCCAACCCAGCTGTCTTCGGGGGAGAGGTAGGGAACACCCTGGACAGAAACAACCATTCAAACTTACCTTCACACCTATGGACAATTTAGTCCCTGATTAACCGAACATAGAATACCTGGAGAGAGCCCATGCATACAAATGTTCCAACGAATATACGAACACAACCTGTGACTGTGATGGCAACATGCTAACCACTAGGCCACTGTGCAATAACAAATCACTGCTGCCTCTAACAAAATGGGAGAAGGTGTATTTTAAGTATCATGACTGGTCAGCGTCCAGGAAATATATTGCTGGCCTGATTAATTGCTACTTAGAAGAATAAAAGCTCAACTTTATGGGCGTGCTAAAAAAAAACAAATAGTCAAACAAGGAAAAGCTAGATGAGCGGTGATTACGACACAAAGCCCCACAGGAAACTGCTACTAACATTGTAAATGTTTGTCTTTGCTTTTAAAGTGGGTGAATAAACCTGAATGACTGGTTTCCAGCACATTACCCGATTACTAATAAAGTACAAATGCACAATTTAGGATACCAGTACTTGCTTACCCTTGGTTTTCGCTGCCAATGTCGGTCACATCGTCACCATCACAATCTGCAAACTGAAAGTAAAAATGCCTTTAAGATGACTAAACTAATTATGATACAAGTGGTTAAAAATGTTGTAAACAGGGTTGTAAAACTTTCACTTTGGGCCACATCGTAGTTACGGTTAACCCAGAGGACAACGATATTTACCATGCATAAAGACCTCATCATATTGACACATATTTTATTGTTTTACCAACAAACTTACATTGAAAGAAATAAAACTGTCAAGCTGAAATTTTAGCGTGTAATTGTGTAATTAATTTATTCCATCATCAATAGGACCCCCCCCCCCCCAAAAAAAAAGTAAAAAAGTAAAAATGTCCTTTGGATTTTTTAATTTTTTTTTACTAAATATGAATATACATTAAAATATATTATATATATATATATATATATTAAAAATATATATATTTTTAAAATACAAAGTTTTATATAAGATACATAGGCTGTAGATTTAAATATTTAACATTTAAGTGTGTTTGTTGCGCATTATTTCCAGGTTTTCATAGTCCACAATCAACATAAATCAAGTGTGACACCAGTCTTTTAAATGAGTAACAATTTTTCCAAGAAGTCAAAAATCTAGTTTGTGATATTACCAATACAATTTAAGTTGATTTACTAATAATTACAGTGATGGCCTGTAGTAAGATGTGCATTACATAGTCTTTTCTTTGTAACAACAGATGTGAAGGTATACTCCATTGCATTATTTTGTCAGCCCACACATCGTTTTTGTGGCTTTTCTGAGAAGAAGAGGTATGGTGATCATTTCTGTGGCTTCCTGACAAACTCTGCCGTCGCCCCTTCACATCTTTATCGCAACTCCCACCCAAGCTTCTTGTGGGCCACTCTTGATAACAATTAACAACTGTAAAAGAGGAATGTAAGCCAATGAGCTATGGTTTTAAGAAACATGTGGCGACAAGATGACGAATGTTGCTTTTCCCTCCTCCGCCAGGTTACAATCTGCTTGCAGTAGATAAACACCATCACAGAAAAGGGTGTTATGAGAAGGAAGTTGTTGAAAGTAGCTGCAAAACCATGTTAATAAATAGGAAATAAAGCTATAATATGTGCAAACAGACAAAAACAAAGCAAATGCATGGGGATAAGAATTTTACGACTTTTGCCAAGTTTACTCTGAGTATAAACTTGTACTTGTACTCTTCCCACCTCTGGTATTGTAGTTTGTGTAGATGTACCTAATGATATGGCCATCTGTCAACTCAACTCCCCCTAGTGGCAGCTCGAAAGAACGCACGTTGCTTTCCTGTCAGTGTCTTTGTCCGCTTCATTCACACACACACACACACACAAGCTTGCAGTCTGCGCTTGCGCGGCTAAATTCGGAGCCAGGAGGACACTGACAGCATGTTCGCACCGCCACTCGTTCATATATAAGCGTTTTTAAAATATTTATTTATTCGGGATCATCGGATATCTAGCGCAATCGACGGCCATGCTCTTGCTTACGGCATCTGTGATTCTCCCGTCACCCGGTTTGTTGGCACAGTGGCGGCTTACAGCACAAACACTGAAGAACGTCACTTGTACGTTAACGAGGACACACGCGTCTCAGCGGTACCGGACCAGCTGTTGCTGCTGTGTCGCCTCAACACTAGCTCACCTCGGGGGACAACAACCGGAACCATCGTCGACTCACCTCAGCCACAACCGGGACTCCTACGGTTTCAACTTGGGACCTTTTCAGCGAGTGTGTGTTAGCGCCGAGTCCATAGGTCAGCATCAACTTGGAGGCCGGTTATCGAGGGTGTTGAGGCGACACGAAGGCCGAGCAGACACGGTGGCTTTGCTAGCAGGTAACACTCGGCTTTTATCCACCATGGCGCCCAGTCGAGCTTCATCCACAGCCTCCAAAAAGACCACCGACGGTGACAACATTGCGGAGGTATTTAAACAATAACTTTGTTGTAAAAATGCATAAATTGGCAGGTGTGTACGTTTGTTTGCATGACCGCTGACCCCCCAGTGCTCGAGCACACCTGGTTTTAATTAGACCTTTAATGCGCATGGCAGGTTGACGTTTCTGACGTCACCCGGAAGTGGTTTGACCTCGGCCGCTGCGGTTGTCTTTTGTTGTGAAATTCATTTTGTTAAACGACGAACACTAGTTGTGCCGCTCTAAACCGTTTTTACATTTTTAGGCAGAAAATTTAATACGTGGATCTTAACTCGAGCAATGTACTGCAGTATTAATGTGGCTGAGCTTGCCACACATCTTTAGGGGACTTACCAGCGTGTGTATGTAAAGTGTTAGCAACATATGGTGAAATACATGGCCGCCATTAAACAGTAACGTCACATTTTAGCCAACTGTATTATGGTTATAAAACTTTATATCTGTATTACATGTATGTTGGCAGACATGTCTGAATGTCACATGTAAGGCTGTGGTGTCGAGGTGTGTGTGTATAAGGGAGTGTGTGTTAGTGTGCCACAATGACTCTTGCTTCTATGCATGCTTCCAAGAAGTTATCAGTCACAGAGGTCTCAATGTTCCCCTCCCATACATCCTCTGTGATGTAACTCACACTCACATGACCTCCAATGCTGCTGCTGCCCCTGCCGCCGCCTGCCTGTCTTTGTTTTAAGTCAGTCCTCACTCGCTTCTCCAAAGCAGCCAGCTCCCACACACATACACTATTGTTCTATGTTGACAGGCTAAGGACGCTGCCAAGCTCCAAAGTCATTCTGAAGGCTTGGGCCAACGTAGTACAAGAAAGCAGCTGCAGACCAGACTTTTTGTGTATTCATGCAACTTCACCTTCCATGTGATTGATTGTTGTGTTTCATTTCATCTCATCCAGGACCAAAAAACAGACCCCTCAACTCCTTGGTCTGCAGGAAAAGCCCCCGCGGAGTCCGAGCCAGATGGAGATAAACCTAACAAGACCCAGCAGCTAAAAAAAGTCTTTAAAGAGTACGGAGCAGTGGGCGTTTCCTTTCACATCGGGATGTCCCTCATGTCTCTGGGAATGTTCTACCTCCTCATATCCAGGTAGCTAAGCAGCTGACTGCAGTTTTTTTCTTTGATTGTGCCCCAAAAAGTTACTTTAAAAACTCTAATTAAGGGATGTCCAAACCTTTTTATCTGAGATCCTTGAAAATTGCCCGGAAATAGCCCTGAAACCCCGGAAAATATACTCAAAACATGAATTCAACTTAAATGACGTCTTTGAACTTCAGATGTGTGTGCTTTCTTTCACCTTAATCTCAATGTTTGGTTAATTTGGAGCTATTAATACATGCAAATATAATATGTAATCCTGTCATTTATCTGTCTTTCAGTGAAATACAGTAAAAATGGGTGTATTTCACACATAGTTGCAAATAATGATTAATCAGGATTAATTATTTGAAAACCTGATTAATCTGGACATTAATCTAACCATTTTAATCATTTGACATCCCTAATTCAAAATAAAAATGTTACAGGTGTTTTTTTTTTCAGGCCACACACTTTGCTTTGCTCTTAGTTATTAGTATCAACTAAACCATAAAGATGACGGGGCATTAATTGCTATTACCCTGGCCAAAAATTGTGGTGGTTATGTGTTTATGTAGTCAAGATCACCGGCTATGTGAGACTGTGGTTAACTGAATAGAGGCGGTAATGGGAGCAATGGTACTCATATAGCAGTAGAAAGTATGTAGTTATCGTGGCCATATCAGTGAAGAAATGCTGTGGGAGTGTAGTGTAGCTATGAAAAACTGGCAGCAGAGGCATGTATCTTTAAAAAGCTCCCCTCAGTCTTTATAGCTGCAATGAAGACTATCATCATAAAACATGAGCTTGTTTTCTCACCCTGCGTCTCTGAGGAGACATGCCGAAAAAATCCAATCTTTGTGTTTCATGGACATTTTCATGTGATAAAGGCGGTGCAAAGAGTCAAGCGTTCAGCATGTCTTGGGTCTGGCAGACGAGTGAGAGGCGGCGTGCCAGCAGCTTGAATACCAGAGAGATTTAGTGGAGATTAGTAGCAGGCGGCGTTCCTTATACAGCTGATTATCACCCTTCAACTGTCGCCCGCAACCACAGAGCATTATCACTATGTGAGGACTTCCCAGCCTTGTGTTTAGCTGATTAAAGCTTGCACAGTGCAAAACACTTGATCTTGACATCCCTCCGACAGCTTGGTTCTCTCAGGTGGGCATAAGCAGGACCTCCATCTAATGACTTTGTCTGTCTCCAACCAGCGGGATCGACATGGCAGCCGTGCTGAGCAAAGTGGGCTTCAGCGAGGCCATCATTCAGTCCAAGATGGCAGCGGGGACCAGTACTTTCGTCCTGGCCTACGCCGTCCACAAACTCTTTGCTCCCGTTCGCATCAGCATCACCCTGGTGTCCGTGCCGCTCATCGTGCGTTACTTCAGAAGGACGGGGCTCTTCAAACCACCCACCTCTGCACCCTGACGACTTTGCTGTATTCCAGCATCCAGCCATATTTAAAAGTGTCCTCCGACATTTGCCTTCACAACTGCTGTTGTGTGATTTTAGGGGAAAAAATACTGAAGGATAAACAAATGCAGTACAAATGTATTTGGACTTGTTGAATTTGATGCACAATCAGGGATGTTTTAGTTTTAGCATTGCTTGTTCTTTAAGGCAGTGAAGATTCCTCATGTGCACTACTTCCTGTCATGACGCAGTAGTCCTTCCCCTTCATGCTCCGGACTTTTCTTTGCAACTGCATGTCCTAATCTTCAAATCCAGATGTGTTTTATCAATAAAAATGCATATTGGTTGCATTTGGAACCCCAATAAATCATATTTTAATGAAAAGTACAACAACAATATCAACTTCTTTCTCTTTGGGTTTTTTCCTTCAGGGGTCGCCACAGCAAATCAATCTCCTCCATCCAACCCTGTCTTCTGCATCTGTCTCTCTCACACCAACTATGTCCTCCTTCACTACATCCATAAACCTCCTCTTTGGTCTTCCTCTACGCCTCCTACCTGGCAGCTCTAAACGCAGCATCCTTCTACCAATATATTCACCCTCTCTCCTCTGGATAGGAGCAGAAACCATGATCCATGGATCATGGTTTCTGCTCCTGAGTCTGAGAGTGAAGGGCGGAGACTTGCTGCAACTCTGCTGCAAAATGTTAGTTGCTGTCAACCTGTGTGTCTACAGGGCTTGTGTATTGGCTATGTGCTCACCTTGAGGTCGATGGTATCATCACAGCCACAGCATGTGTACCTCCTGTGGACAAATTGACTCAATTCACAGTTTACTGTCTACGCTACGTTATTTCCTGCAGAAACTGAACAGCAGTCTGAACTTAAGTCTTAGAACTTAATCCATTAAACTAGACTGAAAACATTACTGAAATATTGACCTCTACCCTGGTGTTGTCAGGGTATTTTACAGTATATAAAATAAATAAATAAAAAAACAATGTTTGTATTTTTAGTTTATGACACATGGAGGCCTTTGTAGTGAGTAACAAATACAATTATACAATGAAACAAAAAATCTTACTTCTAATTGATGCCTGGTTGTTAGAAAGCCCATCATTTACATTGCATTGTATGTTCAGCTTAGAGTGCAGTGTTAGTTCTCAGGCAGTATTTAAGATTACATTCTGTTACTTTGTATACAGAAAACGCATTAATATTAATTTCATAAACATTGTGACTGTTAGAAAGCCCATAATTTACATTGCATTGTATGTTCGGCTAAGAGTGTCGTTTGTCCTACGGTGTTCAGCGGTCAGTAAACGCACCACAGTGCGGGACTTTTTTTCGGTTGAACAATTCATAGATCTCTGAGCCTTTTTGCGCCTCATACATCATATCACCGGGTTGATGTTGTGCGTGAATGCATAAAGGTGAGTTTTTGGCTTTATTGTGGGAGCTGTGGAGTAGTTTGGGCACACTTTTAACAAAGTTAGGCTCCCTTGTTCATCGGTGCTAATATCAGTATTTAAGCTAACTATGACTAACGGTTATTCTAGTGAGTGTCATGTTTGCTTGGTTTCTTTGTAGAATTTCTGTGTGTGACCTGCCTTTAGCTCATCATTATACTTGTGTAATATGAGTTACATTACGTTACTTATCATTTATTTTGTGTATTTGTCTTTGTATGTACATCTCATCAGCTGCACGTTCTGTTTGTGGCCACACGAGGGCGGTCCTGAACTACAAATGCACCTGATTGGGAGCCCCTCTATTATTAATGGAGACCCTTTACACGAGCAAGAAATGGTGAACGTGAGTAACATATTGTACATATCTGATCAAATTTCTGTTTATTTAGATTCATAATCCTCACCTACATTGTGCAATTGATGGGTCACATGATGTAGGTGAAATGCTCAGCTGGTGCAATGTATGGCATATATTGTGTGAATGTGCGTGTCAGTAAATAATTCAGCAAGGAAAAAGTTTTAAGGAGAACTAAGTGCTAAGGTGGCAGACATCAACTCTCAGGAATAGGAGTGATGGCAGCTCTGCACCATGGATTACAACTGATCACACACACACACACACACACACACATACACCAGAGAGAGGAAGAAGTGCAGGCCTCATTAGCCATGAGGAGGACAGGGAACTGCCATCGCCTCTCCATCCCCTGCATGTCCCCTACGGCGAGGAACAAATTGGTGACAGCACTCCCAGCCACTCTGCTGGGCTACCTTGTGCACGTCTCAGTACACACACATGCACACCAGCATTTGCATATTGAAAGTGTAAGAAAAAAACACACACACTCTGAATGCAAGTGGAAAAAATAAAGAGTGGCTACAACGTTTATGGGTGCGTTCACACTTATGGTTATTTATTTTACAGTCAATAGCTCAGTCTAATAACTTCTTATGGGGGCTTTCAGAGCAGTACACACTCACTTGCATCATTTGCAACAACACTTACTCTAAACTCTGATTGTGCTAGGTGAGTGGCTGTGTACGGAAGGCCATATGAGAAGTGGTTAGACTGAGCATATAGCATCTAACACAGCATCACAGAGCTATGGTACCTCCAATGCATTTTCTCATACACATTTGTCGTTTCTTTCATGGTCTTTGGTCCATGTAGTGTTCACATTTGTCTTCAAGTGAATCAAATTTGGTTCAAAATATTTGTGTTATAATGCAGCATTTGGTCATGTGACAAAAATAACAGTGTGAATGCAAGCACATATGATCTCATAGTACTTGTCTGGTCTTGTGTCGGATGATGAGACCTCCCCCAGCATAAAGAGGAGTGCTGGCTAGAGGATTTTTATTTATTTTTTATTAATGTCAGTTACAGCGTCAGCATCACCACTGTCAGACACACACACACACACACACACACACACACTGAATGTGTTATGAGAGTCTATCTGACACAAGTGTTGCAAAGTGCTGATGCATACAGTGTTACTTTAACATATGGAAAAAGTGTGAGTGTGCGCACACACACGCACACACACGCACACACACGCACACACAGCAAGTGGACAAGCTGCTATTAGCACCGCTGACTACCATGCCGTTATCTTCTGCTCGGTAACATGTTAATATTCCACAGTGTCAAACCGGGAAAAGTTCAGCTGGCAGGTTCAGAGAATGTTGACAAAACTGCACACACACACACACACACACAACTGTTGTTCCAAAAATATGTGTGTGTTTTTAGAAGTTGAACGACATTTTTGGTAGCAAGAAAGAACAACAGTGTTTATCTAATTGACTATCTTTATCTAATGGCCCATTGTTGTGCCAACATCAACCTCATGTTTCAGCAACATAATGCAAGGATCTATACACAATTCTTGGAAGCTGAAAATGTCCCAGCTCTTGCCTGGCCAGATAAGCACCGGACATGTCACCCATTGAGCATGTTTGCCCACTGTTATCCCGCAACTTTGCACGGCCATTGAAGAGGAGTGGACCAACATTCCACAGACCACAATTGGCAATCTGATAAACTCTATGCGAAGAAGATGTGTTACACTGCATGAGGCAAATGGTGAGACCCCCAGTAAAGCAAAAAGAAGCACATTTCAAGGTGACCTTTTGTTGTGGCCAGTCTAAGGTACACCTGTGTCTGATGATCTTGATGTGACACACCAGTGAGGTGGGATGGATTATCTCAGCAAAGCAAAAGTGCTCGCTATCACACATTTAGACAGATTTGTGAACAATATTTGAGAGAAATGGTAATATTGTGTATGTGGAATGAATTTTAGATAATTGCGTCCATCTCGTGAAATACTCGTGTTATTGAGTATACATATTGTAGATCAATTACAGCAGCATGGCAAATAACGTAAATAACGTGTAATATTATTATAATAATAAAATAAAGTAAATAACCACCCCGGGGTCTGGAATTAATGTTGGAAAAAAAAACATTGGCTGTAGTTTTAAAAATGTAATTAACTCCATTGTCTATCTACCTCTATGGGCTCTTTAAAATGGTGGTGGGTGCAATGTACTCCATGCCGACTATTACAGCACTGGTTGTGTTGCTGTTGTCTGTGTCATATAAATGTTAATAAATCATCATATGGTTATTTTTTTTGGTACGTTTTCCTCTCCACTTTATAAAAGTTTATAGAAAGAGTTTTCAAATTGAGGAAATAACAGCCTCTCTCCAATTATTGCACCGTCCTCTTTACGGTTTAGTTCAATAAACATCCCATATATTTGTGATAATATCCATTTGAGACAATATATTATTGCTATTTCATATTGATTTGAAGTAAAGTATTTTTCCCCACAAAAAAGTCCAGAAAATTAAGAAATATTATTAACTGTATTGTGAATTACACTTTACAGTAAGGTACAATGAGGGACAAAACTACCTAACCTGATTAGTTCTTCATTAGGCCCCCAGTAATTACTCTAAATGTATTTGCCTCAGTCATTAGTTCCACCAAATTACTGTATCCGAGTACATATAGTAAGTATATTCTACAGATTATTATGTGTACACCAACAGGTGGCACCAATCAATTACTGTCCAAGTGATTCTAAGCTTTTCTTCCAGTCACTCTCTCAGAGCAGTTCTTGTCTTTTAACAATACTTTGTTAGCCTAACACACACACACACACACACACGCAAAAAGTGAAGCGAAAGGACGAAGCGACTCTTTCCAAACTCTTTGACTGCTCACTTTCCATCTTTTTTTTAATGCTTTAACCCTCTTATCTTCTTATTTTTTGGTGGCCCCTCTCTCACTCCCAGTCTGGGTGTTTTTCCTCTCATGCTTTCTCCTTCTGTTTGGCTCCCGTCTCCGAGTTAAGTTTAGCAGGTGCACTTGACGTCGCCATCATCCTGGAGCACCTGTCAGCCGTCTGCCTTCATCACGACTCCTGGGCCGCCACGGGGGCCGCTACGGAAAGTAAAGCTGCAGACGCTACCCCCACTATCAACAGCTGCATCTTATTATTTTAAACACCGCTGCCAATCAATTTCCACTAGAGACACTTTTATTTATTTGTTTCACTTAAACAGCCGCCCACCACCGCCGCTTCATTGCTCCTCTGGATTGAGAAGCTCAGCTGTTAAATGCCAGCAATTATAAAGGAGCAGGGAGAGAGAGGAGCATGCTTGTCAAGTGTTTGTCTTTTTTTCCTGCATGTCACTCATGTCATGTCACAGGCAGCTGGCAAATCACCTGCTTCTCCTGTCATGCAATACAGTGGACTAGAAAGTCCAACCTGGACCTAAGGTTCGACCTAAAATCTGCAGTGAAAGATGGTCTAAGATGCAAACAATGTTTTTCTCTGTGTATATCTGTGTCTGTTTATGTGTACGTATTTGTGATCCCACCACTGAAGGCTTGTGCTGATTAGCAACAGAAGAAATATGATGACCATTGACCGGAAACTAACACAATGAATTGATTACATTACTCCCTTGTTAATGGCGGTCAATTGGCTCCAGACGCACCTATGATTCCTTATTTATAATTACAACTTTACATTTTAAACAAGATGGCTGCACGGTGGTCAAGTGGTTAGCGCGCAGACCTGACAACTAGGAGACCTGGGTTCAACTCTGTGTGGAGTTTGCATGTTCTCCCCATGCATGCGTGGGTTTTCTCCGGGTGCTCCGGTTTCCTCCCACATTCCAAAAACATGCTAGGTTAATTGTCCATAGGTATGAATGTGAGTGTGAATGGTTGTTTGTCTATATGTGCCCTGTGATTGGCTGGCCACCAGTCCAGGGTGTACCCCGCCTCTGAGACAGCTAGGCTAGGCTCCAGCACCCCGGCGACCCTCGCGAGGATAAGCGGTAGAAAATGAATGACTCAATGACCCTTTGTATTGAGTTGTGGGCTCCTACAGAGCAGCTACACACAATAATCCGCATTAGAGACCTCTAGACATGAAATAGCACCCCTATAGTGGTGATAAAAGTGATAAAGCAGGGTTGCTTGTGTGTCTCACCCAACCTTACAGTAACATTACTGACACCTAGTGACCAGTGTAGAATACTACCTCTTTCAATGTGTCTACTGAATGCCTCATATTTGTTTTTTAAACTTTACTTACACATTTTCATGCTTAAAAATACTTAATTTAGACAAAACATACATAACACATAACCATAAACATGATTTATTAATAAACATATTTTTGAAAAACATTGATAAAGTGAAGCAGCAAAAAATTGCAGAAAATCAATTTTCTATGCCGCTTATCCTCACAAGGGTCACCCTGGACTGGTGGCCAGCCAATCACAGGGCACATATAGACAAACAACCATTCACACTCACATTCATACCTATGGACAATTTGGAGTGGCCAATTAACCTAGCATGTTTTTGGAATGTGGGAGGAAACCGGAGTACCCGGAGAAAACCCACGCATGCACGGGGAGAACACAGAGATGTCCGAGGGTGAGATTGAACCCTGGTCTCCTAGCTGTGTGGTCTGCGCGCTAACCGTCGTGCAGCCAGAATGTATATTTGATATGATCATTATGATTATCCATATGTATGAATGTGAGTGTGAATGGTTGTTTGTCTATATGTGCCCTGTAATTGGCTGGCAACCGGTCCAGGGTGTACCCCGCCTCTCGCCCAAAGACAGCTGGGATGGGCTCCAGCACCCCCGCAACCCTCGTGGGGAAAAAGCGGTAGAGAATGAATGAATGAATGAAGGATTATGATGTCTTCATAATCCATGATGACTCCCGCTAGCACCTGCTATAGTCCTAATTCATTGATTAAGAAGTGTGTCTGTATATTTTTGACTACTTATGTATAGTCTCATAGGCTCCAGCATGCCCTCGACCCTCGTGACGATAAGCGGTACAGAAAATGGATGGATGGATAGGCTCCAGCTAATGTTTTCATAATATCTAAGAATTATTATTAAATATGGATCTGTATCTTCAAGTAGGCAGTCTGCAGGCCGCCACCTCAGGTGACTCCCAGAATGAGCGATGATTATATCCACAGCTCTTGTCAAGCTGTGATGAATAGATCCAACTTCTCGCCCATAATGCTCCAAACAAAATGAAAGCAAATTGTGAATAAATGTATTAAACATTCCTTCTGGGCCTGGTCAGCACTCTACGTAGCTCAAGGGGGTTTGGGGCGGGCGGGCGGGCGGCAACTCCGCATAACCCATTAGTCTTCATTTTGGCCAGGACATGCAACAGGGCCCTTTTGGTCTTGAGGAACAAACTAAAATTTATTGGAGCAGCCACTTGGGGCTAATTGAAAGAAATTGTCTGTCTGTTTGCATTCCATTAGGGTCGTGGAGGGCGGCTGCGGTCGGGCGGGGTGATGATCTGGGACCTGAGCGGTCGTCACCCGGGGCCGAGGTTTCAGTTCTTGGTTTGATCCATGAGCACCCTCCGGAGAGATGAGCTTTGGGAATGATTTCAAGGAGGAATCCTTTAGGGAGGATTTATGAGAGGCATTCATTATGAAGTGCGTGCAGGCCCACTTCAATCGGTCAAAGTGCTACCGTAATGCTGCACCTGCTGTGGTTTTTGGTCCGCTACCCTCAACGTGACTGATGAGGCTGCATCACTGTGAAGTGTTTGAATCCCAGTTGCTTTTCTTGTGTGTTTATCAAACACATTTTTGTTAACATATTTGGGTTTGGATTAATTGGATTTACATTATTTCCTGTGCGTCAAACTGTTTTGCTTTTTGTAAATTTAGATTTTTGAAAAAACCTTTGGAACAAAAAACTTGCCGTCCTCCCATTGTTAAGTTTTTCCTGTATTTTAACTTTCATGGAAAAAATTAATTGAAACATCTAGTAAAAGAACCAGAATTTCCCTTATTTTCCCTAATTTCTGAAAAAAGGTCCCTTATTTACAAATGCAACTCTTAATAGACATCAGGAAGGCAGCCAGGCAGTGTTATTCTGCTTAAAACAGGAGTTCAGAACAGTTAAAGAGATATTATTCCATTCCATTAAAATTGTCTTTCAAAAATAATAATACAATCAGGGGCGCTGAAAGAACGCACCCGGGATAAATTTAAACAGGAAAGGATCAAATTCAATCTTGTTAAGATTTTATAATTAAACTTGGGACATGTTTTATTTTGATTTATATTTTATTTTTGTAATAAAACTGGACTTGTGAATAAAGTTTAGACGGGTTTAGATTCTGTTCCAACCGCCACCCTGACAACTTTCCGTTTGAGCAGGTACAAGATACTTCAATCGGATTTTGGAAAGGAATATTCCACTCCCGTGAATCCGATTATATATTCATTCAGATTGGCACTTGTTTCGGAATGAGGTGTATACAAAGGTTACATTCTTTTCGTTTGAGCAAATAAACCGAATGCAATTGGAACATTTGGCTATTTGTATATGGCTAGTGAGTCAGTGAAGGTTTTCGGCGAGAACTCACAAGTAGGTGAAACTCGAGTCTTCATCGAGCACCGGTGAGTCAGTAAAATTTGAGTTTTCGGCGAGAACTCACGAGTCAGTGAAACTCAAGTCATCATTGTGCACCCGTGAATCCTCTACAGCTCTGGTGAACTCCAGTCCCAAGAAGATTAAGGCAGTGCCAGATAATAAAGGCGTTTTAGACTAAATATTCACAATTAGTACATTCGCTGTTAGCAAACTAATTTGTGTCGCCAGCTACTTTGACAGTGGCTGTGTGTTGACTCATTTTAATTCCGGCAGATCCACCAAGATGATACAAACGTATATATCAATATAAATAATCTCGATACCAATGACAACAATGCAGGCGATTCCTCAGACCACCGCAGGTTGATGAAGGCGCAAACTACGCTGCTTTGTCATGCAGAGAAATATGAAGTACAAGGGAAGACATTGATTTTAGTACATGCACAACTCCATCAAAATGAGCAATGGGCGGCAGGAGATTTGCCTGTGCTGTTCATTAAACTTAAACATCCATAGTGCGGAGATTTACAGGTGCAGCTTTATACTGCGTTTCAAGGAAAGAAGGAAGCAGAACAGAAGGGACAAGGAAGACAGAAGGAAACTTGATTTCATCTCGCGCAGATCAACATTTTTCACGTGTGCTTCCAGGGCATGAAGATGAGAGCCCTCATGTTCAAACACATCAATACAACACAAGCAAATGTATTTCTTTTTTTAACTTCTTCCCTCATCTTTTTCCATGATTCCCAATCAGATCCGGTGGCCCCCCTGCAGGCTTTTGATGCCAGACATAAATGGTGCCACTGCCAGGCTGACAAACATGCAATCACTCACAGTGAAGAAGGGGAACAAACAAAACAAAGCTAAGCCCTTTCATAAAGTATATTAATAAGTGCAACTAATCCATTGTAATGATTTCATGAAATGCCGTCATCACACCTGGAGATAATCCCATTGTGGTAAAATGAGCTTTTCATCAAGACCCGCAGACAGAAGCATAGGCTATTATTCCTCTCTCAGTCAGACAGGACCTTGCTTATAATGTGATGATATTAAGCAATCGGGCACAATCTTTGACGACCACCTCAATCCCCAATGCTTCCCACTGACACTAAACACACTTTCTTTATGCCAAACTGGTATCTTGTATCAAACGTTCTAAATGGCAGGCCACATCGGGTTAGAAAAATTCAGCAAATATTTGTTTAAAAAGTGTAAAAAAGTGCCATACAATCTGCTGTATGCGCACAGGGCCTTTTTTTCAAGGTCGATTTAAAGCTCTGCATAACTTACAAATGTTATCAGACCACCCCAAAAAAACTGAATTGCATTTTGCAGGTTTTTACTACGACACCCACAATGTACACAAATAAAGGATGTGGGATTAACAATATGAACTATAAAGCACGGATCATCAAGAACTGCATGTCCTTGTTTACTTCCCAGACAACCTCCACATGTTTAGCTATGAATGAAGCTAAGACACAGCAAAACAACATGGCAAAGCACAAAAACAAACACCAAAAGAGTATAAAATATACATTTTCTGAAGAACTTGTCCTGGAAAGGTTACTTGTTCAAGTAAAATTTTTATTTTCATTTTTTTACAGCATATGAACATGCATTGTGTTCTGCATCATCATGGTGTATTAGAATGAGCTATCGGTGCTCTGTTTTTTGTTATTGTATTTACTACTGCTACCAGGGGAGGGTGTTGTATACTGTGGTATATGTTGTAGACGTCTGCAGCTCCATTTTGTCTGTGTGTTTACATGCCTATACGAGCATTTTAGGAACCCTTATTAGACAATAGCCAGCCAAATATAGTCCAACAGTCCATGCTGATGAGAAAGAACGCGCCCATTGTGTTCTGTGCCCTGATTAGCTGAAAAACATTGTCAATCAATTTCTTGTGTGCTGTTGTTATAGCAAACTGCCAATAAACAATTCCACTATGAATCTTCGGATCAAGAAGTAAGACGACAGCAGGAGGAATATGTTTTAATGAGGATACAAAAACACTACAGCTGAACGGTGCCAGGACGAAGCACTGTCAGCACAGTAAATATGCTAATTCACCTAATAACTTATATTGTGTCCAATCAAGTCAATTAATTAGTTACAATATTTTGGGTTGTTGTGTGATTAATCAAATCTACACCAATCTTCAGTGTGACTGATGCCAGAACATGATGCTCATCCAAGATTTCTATGCTACCCGGACCTGTGGGGTTTTGGTGTTTTATATGGAATCAAAAACTAGGGGTGTCTAAACATTTTCCGCTGGGGGCCGTGGAAGGAAAAACTTACCAAAAATCTCAACGTCAGTGCTGCCATATACACCTATCAGCAGAGTGAGCTGCTAGTGTGGAGTTTTTGACAAAACCCATATTATTTTAAACAAGAAGTTGAAAATGTGACAAAGGATGAGTGTGTGTGGGGTAGCGGGGGGGGGGGGCACTCTGCTGTTTTTTGTAATTCGTGTCACAGTCTTTTAAAAAATGCATCAAGGTAAGAAGTTGGCAAGGGACGTGGTCTGGGCACACACAAAGACACGGCCATGTCCAATGCTAGAAATGTGCAACTTAATATTGAAAGCCAGCCCTGACAGATCACACTTTTAACCTTTAAGACCACTAAAGTAATGACACATTCAGTCATGACAGTGTAAATGACGTTTGTGGCACGGCCTGATTTGGAAGACATGCGAGGTTACATTTATATTTATAATAATTTATAAAAATTGCAGAAATGTGACATGTACGAGTCCATAATGACCAGGTAGTTCTTTAATTAATAGGAGCCAATCATTACTCAATCTAATGGTCTGACTCACAGTGTCATCTTACAATGAACACTAAGATCATCGCACAGCAACTTAACACAAAGCTACGTAAGAAATATACGAGGCAAGTACCAATAAAGTAACAGCAATAGCGATTTTAACTTCATCCCATAATGCATTTTGTCCCAGCAAAGCACTTCACTGGTTATTGCTGCCAGGACGCTGCAATGATGTCGGCCTCCCTCTGGGGTCCTCTAGCTCACGGTGGTGGACAAAGGCACCAGTGTAGTGTTCCGGCAGCAATGACCAATGAAATGCTTTGCTGGGTTGACAAGCTCGTTGTGAGTTCACTTATAGCTTGTGTAAGATTTACCACTTCCGCACTAACTCGTAACTGGCACAGTATTTAAACAACTTGTTGTAGTTCTGATTTAAAGGTGCTATTACAAGATAAAAACATAGCCATAAATTAGCCACAATGCTATATAAGCCGCAGGGTTCAAAGTTCAGGAAAAAGTAGCATCTTATAAACCGAAAATGATGATACTTTTTAAAAGTAATTTTCCCAGCACTACCAAACCCAAAAAAGCTAGTAACCTTTGAGGAGCATTCCAAGTTCTATCACAAAACTGCAAAAACCTTAATCACTCATTCCAACCTGATGAATGTCGCCCGTTTGGGAGCAAATTGGTCTAATCAAGACCTGAAATGGGATTAACAGGACCTCCTCTTGTTTTGCATTTGTGACAAAATTACTTCATAGAGGAAATCACAACAGCAAGACGATAAGGAGGAGCACACATTTACATTTAAAAAAGCAGCAAAACCTGCATTTGTCCAGTGGACAAGTGTAAACGCCGTTTCATTTTCCACCCTCATGCACTTAAGCAAGATCAATGGTGCTTACACAACAGGTATCTTAAGCAAAGGAATAAGTAATGACCGGCCGATTCTTCCTAGCATAGCATTTCTATGCTAATTACATTTAGCACACAAATTGCCGTTAGTGAACCTCTAAAGGTCTGCGAGGCGTTGAATTACCCACTGATCGATTGGCATTATCGCACCTGGGACAAAGGTCTCGACCCCAGAGACGAGACACTCTTGCAAAGGCAGCACTCTTTAACGACCTCTTTGCGCTTAAATGCGATTGTTATCAGTAAAACCGATGGCTAGTCATTTTACAAACCGGGAGAAACAATGGAACAATGTGGCACATGGGAGCAGCAGTTTGGACAACGGTCTTGGGCCTTTGATGGAAAATTATATTACCAACATGTTGAAACACAAAAGAAGTCAAAATCTTGAATAAAATCCAACCACATTACAATTTTATACATATGTAATGGAGAAGATTTATGGGCTCTCCACATGGCGAGCGACAATGGCCGATATTGGTGATTATCACATACTACAGTATTAATAGGCCCTGTACCCTAGAAAGCGCCCATGAATGATACGGGAAAAGGCCGAAATGATACTGATAAAATATAGAGTTTAACCATGTCCAGTATCAGCCCCCGTAGCTGTCCACTCAGAGCGCGCTGCTCTGGTATCGTGCCCGTGAAACAACCAATCAGAGAACAGCACACGAGCGTGAACACACAGCGTTTGTTTTGCTGCCGTCTGTGCTCTGTCAACATGTCAGCGGTTGACACTCCCGGCGAAAGACAAATAGGGAAAACAGCAAACAGAATATTAGAAATGGAACGTTTTATCACCATCAATGAGGAGGACACTCTTGAAATGATCGAAAAAACTAAAAATGCAAGTACAAGTCGGAAAACCAAGGGCGACTGCAACTACAAGAACGAACGAAGACTGGTAGAAAGTATTCCCCCGCCTGAGTTAGACAAATACGTGTCTATGTTTATTGTAACGTTGTTGCCGACGCTATGGAAAGGACACAACGAGCTTTTATTACACAACAATACTGGCTACTGTCGGCCGTAACCACGCTGTTGCAACCACCGCCAGCAATGCAACAGTGCTTCCTCAACACGACACGCCCCCACCCCTGGTGCATTCACAGTCACCCGGAACAGTCAGACACTCAAGAGCACAACATGTCAACATGAACACGTCAGGGTCGCTACATTATTTTATCAATCAGAAAAGAAAATGGGGATTAATACGAGCCTGATTCTCTCAAATCAAAATTCAACTCTCTGGAACATTACATGATGGAAAAACAAAAGTATGTGATAATAAGCTCATGATTAAATAGTTTGCGATAATAGGATCATCACATGGTTTGTCTGGTATCAGGCTCAGTATCATGCCCCCAAGTGTCAGTATCGGCCCGAGACCGAAGGTCTGATACCAGACAAACCATGTGATAACCTATAAAACTCATCTCTAACTTGTATACAAGTTAAAAATGCTGGGTTGATTTTTGAAACCAACCGCTGGGTTGAGCCTGTTGGGTCATTTAATTGGGTTCTTTTTATTGAATTGGGTATTCTGAGAACCCAATTCGCTGGGTTATCTCTGTTGTTAGTTAGTTAAGTTATTAGCTGCTGGGTTATTTTGGACAACCCAAAGCGTTGGGTAGCACCGCCCACAAACTTACTTTTTCGGACCGCACATTTCATCTGAGGAGACGAATTTCAGCACGGAGCAATGTTTGTTACATGCCCACTATTGTTTTACCGTAGAATTGACTTTATATTATTATATAAAGCTTTATAGAGTTGTTAAAATGTAAGTTTGTGAAGCACTGTTGAGTACTAGCTTCAGGAAGCGATTGCTAACGTTAGCAAACTTCCATTCCCTCCAACGTGGCAAGCTAACACATTCGCTGGCGAGCTATTTAGGAATCAAACTAGGTTGTTGAAATTACAAGAGACATGCACTATGTGTGATAGTTATGAGGACAACGTCAGTTATCTTGTCCATTTTCCCTTTTTATGTGATATCAACTTAGAGAATTTCATATATAAATACCTGTGCTGGTGAATCCATGTTTTTAGCTATACCGATGCATGCTAGCTAGTTAGCCACCGAATTCAACAACAGTTTTGTTAGTAACATATAAATGTCGAGAATACGTTTGGACTACTGAATCTTATTTCATTTCATGATATGTTTATTTTTATGGACCCTCTGTGTGATTTATTTATTTTTTGCTGAAAAGCATCTATGGATGATTTTATCAGTTCTAAATTGACTGAGTGGCAGCTATTGGGGCTGATTGAAAGTTTCGCTTGTTTTCTTCATCACTGTATCTGAATTCATCTTTACTACATCTAATGGGAGGGCTACTTTTGCTTTTGTTTGTGAGGAACCACAAAAAAATAGTTGCATTCATTCTGTGTGCTGGGTTTTCTATAGAAATCCCAGCATAGGAGGAGACAATAATATAATATAATATAATATAATATATATATATATAATCCTATTGATTTAAATGTTTTGTATTGTTTCCTCATTGACAACCGACCTTCTCTTGTTAAGGTTGAAGCTATGGGTCATAGATCCTAGTGTTTTGAAACAATACAAAAATCATGTTGTTCGTCTATAATTGTGATATCGGCTTGTATTTTCTGTCATCAAATAATACATTTTTTTGATATTATCAGCAGCTACTCTCCTAATGAACAACAAGGCGACACAAGTGGCGACACAGATGTTCAGAAGCGCTGGAGCGCTAACATCGCTCAGTTCAACCTGATCAAACTCCCGTCTCTTTGCAGCTCAACGAGACTTGTGTTAGCTGTGAACAGATGTTTGTCACTGCTGTGACAGTCTGTCTCATACGCTACGTATGATCGCAATAAGCAGCAAGGAAAAAAAGCAAGAGGACCGTATTTGTTGTTTTTTTTTTTACAGTGAAGTATTTTATGTATTTAAAAATGTAAATGTAAAATATGCACGTGTTGGCATGTGTGTGTATTTCTACATGATACTGTCTCTCAGCCTGACAGGTATATTGTTGAGGGAGGGGAGGCAGAATGAGCCCCTCTTTTCCACCGCAACGTGTCCTTGCCCGCTCAACCCCGTCTGACAGCGAGCCGCCACACGCATGGCCTGCACCTCATGCATATGGAGGAGAGGGCAGGGAAGAGTGGAAAAACAACCATCTGTGTGTGTGTGTGTGTGTGTGTGTGTGTGTGTGCTGTACACAAGTCTATGATCAAAATCACACAACCTACCACCTAAATTTGTTTCAGCGTAACAGATTGGAACTGAAAAGTACAGATTCACGATTCAGCAAATGCACAAATTGGCAGACTTCTGGTTAAAATTTCTTGATTTTTTTTCACTGTGAATGTTGCCTATTTTTTCTATATTCATCAATATGTCATTGACCATAATTTGGTACTAATTTAGAAA
Organism: Doryrhamphus excisus; assembly: GCF_037039965.1. Taxonomy (NCBI): domain Eukaryota; kingdom Metazoa; phylum Chordata; class Actinopteri; order Syngnathiformes; family Syngnathidae; genus Doryrhamphus; species Doryrhamphus excisus. Next base: position 8,096,318 of record NC_136374.1, read on the forward strand.
TATGTGATAATACAGGTAAAATGTACATGATAATGCACCACTGTTTTAAAAATAGTGACATTTTCTTAAATATAGTGGAATGTAGCATGTTGTGTTAACGTTGGAATTGTGCTGCAAAATTTTAACTCGGCTTACATATATTTCCCGATTAGTGAGTCCCCAACTGTGTTTGTAACACATATGTAAAAAAAATGTCAACACAAGATATATTTTTAAAGTATATTTAAAGTTGAACAATTATAGTTGTACATACTTAAAACAATTCAAATTGCATATAAATGAACATTTTAGGTTACTTTTACCTTCAACGAAGATGTGATTGTTGACAAAGAAACAATGTGACACCACCTTCTTGTTTTGCTATGAGTTAGTTCTTGAATTCAATAGTGTTTCATACAGTAAAGTCTCGTTATATCGATATTCTCGGGAGTCGGAAAAAATACCGATATAACCGGACTATCCATATATCCGATCCTGCGCCGAACTGCATTAAAAGTGGGCAATAATGCACTCAACATTGTTCTATAGTATAGAACAATGTCGAGCAGCTTAAATCAATCTTTGCTTAAGGATTTCAATACCAAAAAAGAACGCGGCGAACGGCTGCTTCCAGATTGAGCATGACCTGTGAACCAGGAAGTGCGGGAATCGCTGTGTGTGCTGCGCTCTGGTGGTGGAAGTGTGAAAAATGAAGTTGACTGGAAGCAGCCGTTCGCCGTGTTCTTTTTTGGTATTGAAATCCTTAAGCAAAGATTGATTTAAGCTGCTTTTGTATCGATATAAGCAGACCAAATTGGCTGGCGGGAGATGAAAAGGGCATCGTAGTAACCTGATTATCATAATAACCGGGTATTGTACTAACGGAACTAATTATATCATAAAAGACTAGAAATTTGCCGGGAAATGAAAATAGTATCGTAATAAGTAGTAATTCGTTATAACTGATATCGATATAATGAGACTTTACTGTATTTGCAACTTTCTTTTGCTCACTTTTTGTCCCTTTGTATTGAGTTGTGGACTCCTACAGAGCGGTTACACACAATAAGCGGCACAGAAAACTTTTTAGATTTTCCAGAATCTGCACCTATTTCAGCTGTATTTCCTTGAATATGTGCATCCTGACAAAATGGTCTGTTTTAATTTATTCCACCAGTGGGCATGCCCACTCCGCTGTGATTGGTCACACGACCACAGTGTTTCCTAACTATGACATCACAAAGGAGCAGTTTTACCACGCCTTTTGAAACCGAGCATTTTAAGCTATCCCAAACTTCTTTCAGGGTTCACTTCCAAATGTGCAAACCTCATTATCTGAAACTTTGGCATTGTTTAACAGGAGAATACAATATTCTAACTACATTTATAGGTCAGAAAAGTGGAAAAAGCATAATAGGTCCCTTTAAGTTCATTTAGTTAAACATAAACAAGTACAGATTCAATACAAATGTTTCCTTTCTGTCAGATTCCAAGAGATAAATTCATTACGAGACATAATAACATAACCTGTCATGTTGACATACAGTTCATTTAGCACTTTTCCTGTCCTATTTCTGTCCACAAAGAGCCACTTGTTGGAGGGGTCAGCCATAAGGCCAGACCTAATCTCGCTAATGGGCGCTGTGGTCATGTGGGCTTGATGAACCACCAGTGTCATTCTTTGTGATTCCATGGCGTGCATGTGCTGCAGGAAAATGAGGAAGGTGGTCACGCAGTGAAATCCAGAAGAGTAGCGTTGCCAAATTTTAGCGACTAGCTTTACCAACACACTTGTTGACAGCATATCAGTGCGGTGCTCACAATGCCTCAGGCCAGGACCAAAAGGTAACGCTAGATATTGGAGCCAACGCCACTGCTGCTGTGTTTTTGAATTTGGAAAAGTTAATGCTTGGTATAGCGTTTGTTTCTAAAAATGACCAAAATAAAACTCACTGGCCTGCGACAAAGCACCAGGTCAACTGGTCGCTGGGGGTCATGAAAGTGGGAAAGGATATCACCCCCGGCACACACTCCCTCACCCCTCAGCCAAAACCCAGGCAAGGCGCCGTATATCACCCCGACACCCTAATCCTAATTCTCATTTTGTCCCCTTTCCTATATTTCTTCCTGCATTTGTGTTGTGCATTAAAATAAACATTGCGCTTACCCTATGCTTTCATGTGTGTTTTATTTATTCATTTATTATTAATGTATTAATAATTTATTAATAGACAGTTCCACTGAGGAAAAGACAAGAAGCAGAACTGCAGGTAGCAGAGATGAGGATGCTGAGGTTCCCACTGGGAGTGACCAGGATGGATAGGATCACAAACGAGTACATCAGAGGGACATTACATCGGAGATAAAGTCAGAGAGGCCAGACTGAGATGGTTGTCCAGAGGAGAGAAATATTTTTAATTTATTAAAATAAACATTGCGCTTACCCTATGCTTTCATGTGTGTTTAATTTATTAATTTATTATGTATGTTATATATATATATGTTGTATGTTAAGTTTAAATTAAATAGTTTGGAAAGAACGGGCGGGCCGTATTCAAACACTTGGTGGGCCGTATGTGGCCCCTGGGCCGTAGTTTGCCCACCTCTGTTTTAGGAGGCCGATTGTGTCAAAAACATTTTTTTTTAATGGCCATATAAATTATTCACAGGTTTTTCATTTTTGGTTAGAGATCCTGGAATGTAACTCTCGCTAAAAGTTGTGATCTACTGTATCCTCCCCCAGGTACGCTTAAATGAGGTTGCTTGGAAACTAATCTAGACACAAGCAGTTCGTCCATGTCACTGGAAATATGCAATATTATTTGGTTGAAATGTCATATGAGCTGCTTCCTCATCTGTTCAAACAACGTCAAATCTTCCAAAAAGGAATGCAAATGGCATTCTGCTGCAGGCAATCATTTGCTGTGCCTCTCCAACAAGGTCAGAGCCTGAGAACACTCATCAAAATATTAAAGAGTACTAGCGTGACCTGAAAGAGGCAGACATACGTATATATAAATCTATGTATGAAAAAGGTAGTAGGAAATGATAGATCTGAGGCGATGACAGCTTCAGAGAATGTGTTTTTGGGGGAACTGAGCGTTTTCTCAGGATTTCAAGAGTGCGTTGCATGCCGGAGGAATAAAAGTGGCTCCAGACAAAAAGGTCGGGACATGGCATGTTTAATTCCCCATAACAAGGCAAAGGTCTTGCATCAAAATTCCACTGAAGTCCAAAGAAGGATGATAATGAGGAGGGCAGATGGACAGCACATGGTCATCATACAACAGGCGGAAAATCATTCTCGCTCGCCATATATGACACCAAGAACGCAGTTATGCAGTTAATTGGCTCCAGACCAAATAGGAATACTTCATTTTCTACCACTTTTCCTCACGAGGGTTGCAGGGGGTGCTGGAGCCTATCCCAGCTGTCTTGGGGCGAGAGGCGGGGTACACCCTGGACTGGTGGCCAGCCAATCACAGGGCACATATAGACAAACAACCATTCACACTCACATTCATACCTATGGACAATTTGGAGTCACCAATTAACCTAGCATGTTTTTGGAATGTGGGAGGAAACCGGAGTACCCGGAGAAAACCCACGCATGCACGGGAGAACATGCAAACTCCACACAGAGATGGCCGAGGGTGGAATTGAACCCTGGTCTCCTAGCTGTGAGGTCTGCGCGCTAACCATTAGACCGCCGTGCCACCCCAAATACTGTAATAATACTACTAACACTAACACTTCAAAAAAAAAACCAATATTTACATCATAGGTCCATACTTGTAAATGATCTAAACATCATGCGTATGTGAGCATGGAATGTATGCATGTGCTGCTGTTCCATTTCGTTTATGAAAAACAGCCATAAATATATTCTTCCTGCCCTCCACAGTTTATTACCATGAAAACAAATTGAGAGAGCTTGAAGAAAAACAGCTCCTGCAGGCACCTGCAGGGCCACCACCCTCACGTACTCAGTATTGCTTTCAGGATGTTCAGTGCAATGCGATGCGGTGCTACGTCTTACAATCACATTACAGGTAGAGTAATTACAGGTGTCAGTATTTGTAGTGAGAGTAGGGAACAGGTGGAGGAGATGCTAGAAGAGTGGAGATTTGCCCTGGAAAGGAGAGGAATGAAGATTAGCCGCAGCAAGACGGGAGTATATGTGTGTGAATGAGAGGGACCCAAGTGGAAGAGTGAGGTGACAGGGAGAAGAGATACAGAAGGTGGAGAATTTTACGTACTTGGGGTTGTAAAAAGGAGGTGAAGAAGCGTGTGCAGGCAGGATGGAACGGGTGGAGAAAAGTGTCAGGCGTGATGTGTGATAGAAGAGTTTCAGCTAAAATGACAGGAAAGGAATACAAAACTGTGGTGAGGAGACAGTTCCAATGAGGAAAAGACAAGAAACAGAACTGGAGGTAGTAGAGATGAGGATGCTGAGGTTCTCACTGGGAGTGACCAGGATGGATAGGATCAGGAATGAGTACATGAGAGGGACATTACATGTTAGAGGCCTTGGAGATAAAGTCAGACTGAGATGGTTGGGACATGTCCAGAGGAGAGATAGTGAATATATTGGTAGAAGGATGTTGCCAGGTAGGAGGCGTAGAGGAAGACCAAAAAGGAGGTTTATGGATGTAGTGAAGGAAGTATTGGTGTGTGGAAGACAGGGTTGGATGGAGGAGATTGATTTGCTGTAGCGACCCCTGAAAAAAAGGAAAAGCCCAACGAGAAAGAAGAAGAAGGGTATGACAAGAAACTCGACAGATGGATGCTTTTAATTTGTTCATTATTAAAATGATACAATATCCCATCAGTGTAGTTATATGCTTTAACACACAAAGGAATAAAGTCATATTACAATAAAAAAGCTATTATTTTACAAGAACTTGTAATATTCCAAGCAAAAACATACAGCCCTCCCATTTTTATTAAATCTTCTCCAAGTATCAAAGTTTAATTTCTATAGAGTATGTTTTTGCGGCTTTTGGTTCATTATCTTTAATGATTCCAAATAAGTCTCAAAAACAATAGATCAATTTTGACAGTTTAATGTACCAGGAAAAATAACTTCAGGTAAGATGTTGTTTTTCCAAACTCATAATTTGTTTTTTTGACATTGCTGTAAATGCAAGTAGAGTAAAAATTTGTGGTGGTTTAGAAACACCAATTTTGCTTTCATACGTGGCTGAATAAAGATGATTTACACATCATCATCATTTCTCTCTCTCTCTCTCTCTCACACACACACACCCAGGTCACCAAAGTCACACATGCTGAGATATGAAGCTGCAAATCAGGAGGACCAAAATAGAACTCCGTCATGAGAGATGAATATATGTGTGTGGGGTCATAGAGCTCTTTTTCAGATGCTTAGATGCAGCGCAGGGAGACAAAATCAATCAACTGTTTGATCACAATTATTATTTTCCACTTAGGGACATGGAGCTAAAAAAAAAAAAACAAAAAAAATCTCCAAAAAATGCCTCCTGCTGGCACCGTTCTCCTTTGTTGGCGAGTTCACTGAGTGGTGAATTGGAGTGTTTCATGAGTGGATGCCGTCACTCAAAATTAGCGCACGAGACAACGAAAACAGCCTAAAAATTCCTGCTCTAATGACACACAAAAAGTGTCAGTATCAGACTTGTGGTTTCTCCTAATCCCAGCCTTAATGGACAATCTAGGATCACTTCCTGTAGGTGGCCATTTTGAGAGTGTGTGTTTGAGTTCCTATTAAATAGCAATATGCTTCCAGCCACCAACAGTGACCTGCCCAGTGGTTATTACAAGTTCTGTGTGTGTGTGTGTGTGTGTGTGTGTGTGTGTGCAAAAGCTGCTGACGGGTAATCAGCCGAGCCAAGGGGTCACACCGCGGTCCAATCACAAGGTTACACAAACACACACACACAAAGTGTGGCGTGAAGTGTTACTTATCCAATGTGAACACCTTCAGATGATGTTGGTTAAGGTCTAAACTTACAGAGCAAAGGGCAAACACACACACACACACACACACACACACACACACATGCAATTTGCATCATCATCATCATCATCATCAGATGATCAGCTTCAAATGATCTGGCAAGGTTAGCTATAATTATAGTCATATTTACCATGTACTGCTATGGGCAGGGTGGCACAGCTAGGAGACCAGGGTTCAATTCCACCCTCGGCCATCTGTGTGGAGTTTGCATGTTTTCCCCGGTTTTCTCCGGGTACTCCGGTTTCCTCCCACATTCCAAAAACATGCTAGGTTAATTGGCGACTCCAAATTGTCCATAGGTATGAATGTGAGTGTGAATGGTTGTTTGTCTATATGTGCCCTGTGATTGGCTGGTGACCAGTCCAGGTTGTACCCCGCCTCTCGCCCGAAGACAGCTGGGATAGGCTCCAGCACCCCCGCGACCCTCGTGAGGAAAAAGCGGTAGAAAATTAATGAATGAATGCTGAATCTTAACCAACCACAGTTCAACCAATCAAATCAGTGATCCCGTCCACTTTGATGCATTCATTTATTCCATTGGTTCTATTACTATGATAGATAAAATGCCATTAAATACATGAAAATATGAAGGCTGTCAGGTAACTCAGAATTAATCACAATTAATCACAGCTAGAAATCTGTTTTTATCCTTAATTAGGGATGTAAAACCTCTTTGTGGGAAATGATTGGATACACTTCTAGATACCAGTTAAGAGTTAAGAAACCATTAAAAAACATTCATTCATTCATTCATTCATTTTCTGCCGCTTATCCTCACAAGGGTCGTGGGGGTGCTGGAGCCTATCCCAGCTGTCTTCGGGCGAGAGGCGGGGTACACCCTGGACTGGTCGCCAGGCAACCACAGGGTTCTATTACTATGCTAAATAAAATGCCATTAAATACATGAAAATATGAAGGCTGTCAGGTACCTCAGAATTAATCACAATTAATCACAGCTAGAAATGAGTTTTTATCCTTAAGTAAGGATGTAAAACCTCTTTGTGGTAAACGATTGGATACGCTTCTAGATACCAGTTAAGAGTTAAATTAAAAAACATTCATTCATTCATTTTCTACCGCTTATTCTCACGAGGGTCGCGGGGGTGCTGGAGCCTATCCCAGCTGTCTTCGGGCGAGAGGCGGGGTACACCCTGGACTGATGGCCAGTCCAGAAAGTCCTGAAAGAAGTTTGGGATGGCTCAAAATGCTCGTTTCAAAAGGTGTGGTAAAACGGCCACTTTGTGATGTCACAGAAGGGCGGACTTATATGGTTCATAGTTAGGGAGCACTTTGGGTGTGTGACCAATCACAGCGGAGGGGCTGTGGGTGGAATAAATTAAAACAGACCGATTTGTCAGGAAGCACAAATCAAAGGAAATACAGCTGGAATAGGTGCAGATTCTGGAAAATGTTGCTGTGCGGGTTATTGTGTGTAGCTGCTCTATAGGAGTCCACAACTCAATACAAAGGGTCATTCATTCATTTTCTACCACTTATCCTCACAAGGGTCATGGGGGGGTGCTGGAGCCTATCCCAGCTGTCTTCGGGCGAGAGGCGGGGTACACCCTGGACTGGTGGCCAGCCAATCACAGGGCACATATAGACAAACAACCATTCACACTCACATTCATACCTATGGACAATTTGGAGTCACCAATTAACCTAGCATGTTTTTGGAATGTGGGAGGAAACCGGAGTACCCGGTGAAAACCCACGCATGCACGGGGAGAACATGCAAACTCCACACAGAGATGGCCGAGTGTGGAATTCAACTCAGGTTTCCTAGCTGTGAGGTCTGCGCGCTAACCACTCTACCACCGTGCAGCCCCATTGAAAAACAATATATTTTAAAAACAGAACGATGTGACTTACATATTGATGTAGTTATGAATTATACACAAGGAAACTTCAATGGAAGTATGTAAGTATTACTACAATACAATACATGAATATCTCCTTCAAATATTTTGAGCAAATAAATGTACATATAAATAAAATACAGGGAGGTGTGTAAATCTTCATGAATAATACCGAGTATCACTTCAATATGGAAGTACTTGTCTGTTTGGATTGACCAAAACCTGGCATCACACAAGAAACCATGTGACGAACGCGTGTCGTCCCAGTGTCATCCACGTCTTCCTCCTGAACGACTGACTCCACGAGTGGGTATTTTTAGACGGGGATTAACTTTTATTTGGTGAGATAAGACATCGGTTTGAAAGGGTGGCGGGGAGGCCGGATAAATAAGTAAATAGGACATGGTGCAAAAACAGGAGGCAACCGCGGCGATGTCGGGCTAGTGTGGCCTTGGGCACATTCACCGATGCGGTGGTGGAGATAGAGATGCCTTTCATCAGCTAATGTTCTCTCTCTCTCGGATAAGCCCATCGACATCTAGAACTGTCAGAACTCAAATATAAATGGGGGTAAGGCGGGGCAGGCAGTTTTGGAAATAATACTGGGTTCAATTCCACTGATTGATTCATTGTGAAAATGGTACAGGATCAATGCAAAAAAAAAAAACAAAGAGGGCAGCACAAGCCAATAAAAATATATCAAGATGCTAGCAGGTAGCATCCTGCCTATATAAATTTCTAAATATCCCCATGGCATGTTTATGTTGTTGTGTGAGAATAGCCTGCACTGTGTGGAATTCTGCTGCATCGGCAAACTCAAAAGCTCTCACTACGAGTATACCAAAGACAGGAAAAAATCAGATCTAAGAACATCTACAATGTATGTGATGATTCTCACCAAAATATTATGGGAAGATCATTGAAAGAATAGCTGCTCATGCGGCGATCCATTCATACGCTCCTGAATCTACAATCTCCAGCCCCAGAAACCAAGTCTGGTTGCAGACCTGACCTGACTCCGTCTGGGCGATATATCGATATTTTTAAAATATATTTTAAATAATTTCTTTGAAGCATAATATCAAAAACAAGCGTGCCATTCATCTTCTGCGGCCTTTTTAGCGTTTAATAGTACCTTATTTATTACTTTCTTATAGTTTTTTGTGCCATACCGACCCCTTAAACAAGGGTGCTAAATAAATAGCATGCTGCTTTCTCCGTTGTTTACACTCAGGAGCAGCTGTTAGATTTGAGCTCCCCTTCGCTACGTGGAGCGATCGTAGATCCCCGCGTTGATATGAAGGAGGAGAAGCTGCATTGCGGGAGAGAACGGTGAAAAAAAGACGGTATAAAGGTTGCTGTATAAACCATGTTTACCGTCTGTTGTCATGGGGAAGGTGCGATGGAAGCGCTAACGGCGCTAACCCGGCTGCAAAGATACTACCGTGAGTGCAGGATTATTGCATTGAAGATTCAACATTACATTAACTTTTTCTATATTGATATAAAGATAATTCATTCATTCATTTTCTACCGCTTTTTCCTCACGAGGGTCGCGGGGGGTGCTGGAGCCTATCCCAGCTGTCTTCGGGCGAGAGGCGGGGTACACCCTGGACTGGTCGCCAGCCAATCACAGGGCAGATTTAAAGATAAGATATTATTTGATTTAAGCATCTCGTTTTATAAAATTGTTTATATTTTAATAAAACTTAGCATGCATATTTGGCTTTGACTTTTGTCTAAACTCACTATGTGGGAAAAAAAATGAGGATATATATCATATATCGATATTCTACCTAAATATATCTGGATATGATTTGTGGTCCATACCACCCAGCCCTATTACTATACTACTATTACTATTCTTATTGTATTTACAATGAGTTAATAGTTGTAGCCAATCAATCATGCATGTGTCATTCCTGTAGGAGATGCCGAGTCAGCTGAAGTCCGCAATCTGCGTCACCACACAGCACTCCAACACCATTCTTAAAGATGCATTCCCATTATGGAGAAGTCAAATGCAACAAAATGAAATGCCTTTTTGGACTTCCTGGAAGAACATCAATGACTATTTACAGGAGATCGGGAACACCTGTGTGTTCAGTGAAGGTAGCTCTTAAAGCAGCTCTATCGTCATGGTAACTAGGCTAAGCTCATAGTCTGGCCAGGACGTTCAGTTTTGATAGTGCCATCCTCCCCATTTCATTTGAAACCCTTTAAGATTAGAATAGATAAATTGGAGGCTACCTATTTAGCTCACTAGCATGCCAAGCTTAAAGCCGTAGCCCTCTTGTATCCCTGCAGTGATCAATGGGGTATAAACATAGAATAATAAGAGTGCGCAGAAGACTGGGTGTTACTATGGGGGTGTTATTTCATAGCAAGAAGGCTCTAATAATGGTAAAAACAGTAATCTGGTTATTAAAATATTTTTATTAATATTGTAACCTACTTTGCGGAAATTCACTTATTACGGTAGGGTCTGTAGGCAATTAACCGTGATAAACGAGTGATGACTGTACTTTTTAAGATGGATGTAAAGCCTCTTACATCATCTAAAACAGCATCACCATTACAAGACAATTATTCCTGTGTTTCAATAACCCCCAGACTGCTCTATATTTAGACTTACTTGTACAGGGTTTAATTATGTCACGTCGTACAGAGCGACACACACACACACACACGTTATTAATTGCTGACATTGTCATTTATCCCGCTCCTCATTAAACAGGCGTGATTTATTGCCACATCAGCTCGCGAGGTAACGGGATTTGATCATGTTGTCCTTAGAAGCAGTGTGTGTGCTCTAAGTCCTTGATATATGACTAACATTAGGGGACAACATAGCAGATGGCCAAACACAGAAGACAGTTATGACAGTTACAGCCTGACAGGACTTTTTCACCGCGTTTTTTCTTGTTTACATGTTGTAACTCATCTGGGTACATTTTTTAATTCTCTTTTTAAGGACTGCTTGCATTGCGGCCTTGGTCGAGTTGCCTAAGACTTCTCACAAGTTGCAGCAGTTGAAGCTTTGGAGTTTATAACAGTGAAAAAATAATAGCACAGCTAGTGTGGCTATGTTTTTAGCCTAATGTTCACCCTTTTTATGATTCAATACTAATGTTTATGACTTTTTTTTTTTTTTTTTGTCCCGTCCAGCCATTGGGGCAGATAGTATTGTTGATCTAAATGCTAAACAGATTTGCTCTGTGTCAGGAAAGGTGTTGGCTACAACTTCCCTGTACCATGACATTTTATTTGCTGTTACTTGATGTTTTTGTTATGCGCATTTGGAGTGACCGGACCGGAGCAAGAAGAAACACAGAAAAGAAGAAGAGAAACTGGGTGGGATGGGGGGTGGGGAGTGCAGTAGAGAGAGAGAAACAAAAACAGCAGCAACAAGAATTCCCATAAGAACAACAGTGACAAACAGGACTGCACCAGTTAAATGTCAATGATGGCTAAGGGTCACAATGGAGATGATATCAGTGAAATGAAACAGTCCAACTTACCAGTAGCAATAGTAACAATGAAGACATGTAACGTGATAGTAAACACAAGTACAGCCATACAGTTACAGTAATTAAAATCTCACTGCTTGACATCATTACTGTAATAATAGCATATAGACATCAGGGATAAGATGGTAGATTGTGTAGAGAAGCACCCATGAGCTGTGAGTGTCCATATGGAGGTGTGTACTTCTATGTATATATTCATATATGTGTGTGTAAGTGTGCTCGTGTATGTGAATGTGTAATTGTCACTCTGAGAATGACAAAAGGAGAGAGACTGCCTTCTACCACCCAGCAAACCCCGCCCCGTGCAGCCAGGTCAAGCCCCCACCGCCAGAGATCCTCCGGCCCCGTGGGTGCGTGCAAAGCCAGGGTCGACTCCCGTTTATGACTTTCTAAATATGTGTTTTGACATGATTAGAGCCCTGTAGACATGAAATAACACCCCTATAGTTACTGCTACATAACATCTTGGCAATGTTTCATATAAATATACACATTTTGGAGATGTCGTGTTATGTACTAATACCGCATTATACCATGACCCAACACACATTCTTATTTTGTCTGACTTTATTTATAGTAATTCAAATGATGTTTAGTCAGTTTAGACAATATCAGGGATAAAGACAATAGCAGACACTGGCGGATTCGCCAACATATACGCTATTCTAGTTTCACATACGGTAATTAGGCGGCCTGGAGATGCTTTGCAAAGAATGGTAGAAACATTGGTCCTACCGTAAATGAACACAGAGAAACCTGATTTGCTCACTGATGCAGTGATTATGGTCACCTGTCAACTACATAGAAGTAAAAAAAAGAAAAAAAAAATCACATTGTAAAACACCACCTTGAAGTCGTCCTCAAAGAAAGACCATACTCATAAAGGAGAAAGTAAATAAATGCCTTTGTATAATTGAAAATTAATTCTTGCTATTATTAATAAAAATAACATGTTTATCTACACTGAATGTTAAGTTAGGATTTATTCCAGTAATTTTTTGTTACAAGGTTCATACAAAATGTATGAAAAACCTTGTTTAACATTATGGATCTTGAGCATTTGTGGGATAAATAGTTTTGGATGTTATGTTTGGATGAAATTAGAGCTCTACAAGTGCTCTTTGTAGATCATAAATGGCCTCATAAATCATAGACTGTAGCTTCCGTACCACTGCATGATAATGTAAAACTCATTTAATGTCATAACGGTGTGCTCTCAAACATTAAGAATTCCAAAACATTAAGACTTAGTAGTGGACAAATTGAATGTCAGTGTTTGAGTTTGACAGGTCCATGTAAACACAAAAAAACTATAGAAAATAGGTTCATCTCTTCTATGAAATCTGAAAAATTTTATTGTTAGGAGGCCTTGTTTTTTTTTTTAGCCTTGTTTTTTTTTAATTTTTATTATTTTTTTTAAAAGAAAGGATTGTGTCCAGCTGCATCTCTAATGACCCTAATGGTCATGGAAGCCCGGCATGGGAAAAGGCCTGGCAAATGCTTCCACACGGTGGCGCAGACCGGCAATTCGGGCCACTGTCTCGGGGTCCTCCAGCAAGAAGTTCTTGAAGTCCTGGAGCTTTCCTGCACAGGAACAACCAACGAGGGTGATAGGCTGTTTTGTGTCTAATTTCGCTTTTAGCTATACTTTTGAGTGTACGGCACCAATTTTTTTTTTTTTGTTTTTATTCACGCACCCCTTATGACAACTGGTGTACTTGAGCCTAACCGATATATGGGGCTGATTATGACATGGCAGTGAAAATATACACTATATTATCCCATATATATGTAACTTTTTTCCCCCAACCTAGCCTATATATTATTATACAAGTTTTGAACCTTGGCTCTAAACTTAAAAATAGGTTTGAAATTGGGTGGTGAAGAAGGTAAGAAGACAAACATACCACTGCCACACCAAATGGGAGGAGTACCTTTTTTCACCATGTCTCATCAATGTAACATTACCGATTCCTAATAACCAGAATACTGAAAAAGCGTGACAGAGCGAGGCAGCAATATTGGAACCACGATGTAGCAAGGGACGACGATCCCGGATTTAGCATTCACAACCTTGTCAATCGGGCCCTTAAATGATCACAATGTACAAAATGGGAAGATACGCCAACCTATCAATTATTCCTGGATTTCTGTCATCCACTGGTAGTTCCTGAATGGTAACCGGCGTGAAAAGTGACTCATTTGCAACATCCTTCATCTTTGCTCACCTGTCTTTTTCTTCACATCCAAGGCAATCTGGAAGCCCTCGTCCATAAACTCCACCACTTGAACAAAATCAGCTTCTTTGAACTGCCTGGATGTCAAAGCTGGAGCGCCTGCAACACACAAACACAAACGCCATGGCATCAGATACTCAAACATGACTCCCTGCTTCACCATGTGGCAGAAAATGTTGAGAATTCATATTTCTCTCAATGAACCACAGCTCCACAAGTGCTGGAGGCATTCATGCAGCCCCTGAACCCGATGCTACCACCACTATGCTACACTCTACTCCATCATTCTGTATTCTACTTCTACTCACCACCCACATATGAAGTAGGAACAGTATTGTCAGTGCTTGACAGAAGAATTAAATGGTCTATCTTAATTAAAGTTTAGAAATTAGTCACTCAAATCATAACAATGATAATCACACGTCAACAAAAGAAAAGGTATGTCATTTGCATAGGGAGGTAAAGATCCAGCCGTCAGATTATGATAAAAAAAAAAAATGGGGCAGTGTAAATGAGGAGCTTGTGAACTTCCTGGAAGATGATTAAAAAGCTAAATATGTTTAATTAATCATGGCCTGCTCAGAGCAGTGTAGCTGACTCATATCCGTATGCAAGGACGGATTTGTTTTTTCAAGGTGAAAAAACACATAGAGATCCGATCAAAATCTTAAGACCAGTTGAAAAATAGCTAGATTTTACCTTTTGCACATTTGGATCTCAATGAGGTTTTAAGTAAAGCTACAATATGCAAAAGCAAGTTACAAAAAGCACTTGGAAAAAGTCATTTCTTGAAAACAACAATTAAACTAAAATAGGCTGCTTATCAGTTGATCAAAAGTAAAAAAAAAAAACAAAAAAAAAACCCTCTCTAAACCAGAATTTTTTTTTTATATTTATTTTGGCAAATACACAAAACACCACAGTGCATCTCCCACACCAATCAAAATATAACTCTCCATTATTTACATCTGTATTCAACTATCTGATCACAAGCCCAAAAGGAGTAGGCTGAAGCAAAAGCTTATAAAAGCCTACCCCTTTTTGCAAGATATAAACATGGTCATGCCACTGTCTTGTTTTGCCGTTATTATTATCATTGTAATATTATTATTGTTATTATCATTATTACCATTATTGTTATAATCTTTATCATTATTACCATCATTAATATTACCATTTTCATCATTATAGTTCACAATTTTTGTATTTTTTTAATTTAATTATTTAATTTTACAGACTTCATTCCTTCTTGTAGAGTGCAGTATCATTCCATCTGTTATTTTCTGAAATCCGTAGTATTTGTGCTTTTATTGTCAATTTATTAGCCCACTTTTTTGTGACATTTACATATCATTTTCTGGATTGCATGTGTCTAATCTTGTGCATTAAAAAGCAAGGTTTTACCGATGACCAGCTCCAGCCCCAGTCTTCACTTGCTGTGCCTAATCTGGGTTGTTTGTTTGCATTGTATTTTATTGTATTGTATTGTAATGGTTGTTGTATTTTGAGGTATGTAGATAATGTTTTTAAATTTTAAATCACCACCTTTCTTTGTTTTATCATCAACAACCAATTGTTGCCAACTCAATTTTTGAAGCAATGATGTCTTGCTGTCCATTACTATTTTTTGTAAAGTAATAATTAATAATAATAATAAAAAAAATCTCAGTCAAACTCAGTAATGACTAATGAGTGTTTCCAGGAGACTATTGGGAAGACGGCTTCACGAAGGGCATCAACAGTCTAGAACTGACGGCCATTTTTATAAACTTCCCTTCCCATCCATCCCCAAATATTCGCTATGGGATTAAAATCATGGGAACATGCGAGATGGTCCAAAAGAGTGACGTTAGTCTCCCTGAAGGAGTCTTTGGTCAAGCCAGCATTGTGAACTGCAGTGTTTTCCTGTAGAAAAACTGCAGCGACACGTGACCAGCCTCCGTTTGACGACCCTGCACAACCTGCTCCAGTGTGCCACAGAATGAAAAAAGCACCCACTGCGCCGGGTAGAAAACATCTCAGGTGGGATCTCCTTGTCCTGCCAGTAACGTTGGAAGCCATCTGGACCAGCAACGTTACATTTTTTTCCCCTCAGAGAATAAAACATTGACGCACCTTTCAATGTCCCATGTTTGATGCTCCTTGGCAAAGTCTAAATGGGCAGATTTGTGGCATTGAAGGGGACAAGGTCTTTGAATCTATTTTTTTTTGTTTTCCTCACAGATGGCATCTGATGGTTATTGCGCAGTCTGGGCCTTCATTTGGGTCCTGACGGACAGCCAATCGGATCTTCCGGCTCATTTTTTTGGGGTCTACCACTTGACTTTTTTCTCAGGATATTTAAAAAAAGCCTGACTGCTTCTAACCTCGGCAACACGCTATGAGAGGCCCTGCTTATGCATCTCCATGATCCGACCACCAGGAGGCATGACCGTGTGAATGCCTGACAGAAAATGACAATTTTGAGCAGATTTTGGCTTTTATAGTCTGTGGTCTTAAACTTTGGATCAGGTGAAATTTCAGTTTGTTATTTTCTAAGTGATTTTGTCTAAATCCCCCCTTCTTGCTTGTAGCTCTATGTCAGGGGTGGCCAAACTACAGCCTGGGGGCCACATCCGGCCTGCCAAGTGTTTGAATACGGCCCTGCCGTTCTTTCCAAAGTATTTAATTTAAACTTAACATACAACCTGGCATCATGGCTTGAGCCAAACTTTTGATGGTTTAAGTAGCCGTTTTATCAATTTCGTTATTTGATGTGGTCTACTGTTTACAAAGTGCACCTGAAAAAAAAGGGACACACTTTTACAGATACATTACTTCCAGGTGGACTGTTATGTGTAAAAATAAATGTTGTTAAAGCAATGCGGCCCGTGAGTCAAAACATTTGCCCACTCCTGCTCTACGTAAAACCTCATTAAGGTCCAAATGGAGCCCATGTAGTGTACGGTGGTGCTTTAAACGCAGCAGCATAACCAAGTGGTTTGTTTGTGACCCTCACCGAGCCTGAGGCCTCCAGGAGTGAGGGCGCTCTTGTCCCCAGGACAGGTGTTCTTGTTGGCAGTGATTGAAACCAGTTCCAGGACCCGTTCTGCCCGGGCGCCGTCAATGCCCTTGGGTCGCAGATCTACCAGAACCAGGTGGTTTTCGGTGCCCCCTGAAACATTCAGTTAAAACATTTTGATTAGAAGGAAACATCTCAACCTGGGCTTTGATCAACAAGAGCAACATCATGTAACTGGAATAATGTCATCTCCTCTTAGCTTTATGTTTTTGGCTATCTTTTGCATGGACTGGATAAAAAATAGTGGATTCTTGCAAATTCCCAAAAAACTTTTTCCCTGCAAAAATAGGCAATTTTTCCCATGAAAAACATCTCTCCACCAAAAGTCGAAAAATAAATGTAAATAAAAAGTGTAAAATGTACTGTATATACAGTATATATGTACTCCTGTTTAACAAGCCCACAGCTTCACTAATAAAGTGTTTTTCTAAAGCAGATTTTGCACATTGTTCCGCGATCCTTAAATGCACCATGGTTGTGTACTGCATTATTAGTTTGTTTGGCTACGGAAGCACCACCATTACCCATCAATTCGGCTCAAATCATTCATCATTGGTGAGTAGCTATACATTTTACACTTTAAATGTTTTTAATAAGTGTGTGAGGTATATTTACATATTAATCCTGGATTGTGTATCAATTACACAAGTATTTTCAACACTTGCTTGTCGCTGTGGAACGTAACCCCGGTCAAAAGCAGGGATCGGAGCTACAATATTAGGAACATGAGAACAATCGAGGCTGCACGGTGATCAAGTGTTTAGCATGTCGGCCGCACATTCAAGAGACACGTGTATAACAACTCTGCTTGGGCATCTCTGTTTGGACTTTTTCTCCAGGTAGTCCGGTTTCACACGTTCCAAAATAGGTTAGGTTAATTAATAACTCTAAATTGTCGATAGGTGTGAATGTGAGTGCCCCGTGAATGGGCGTACCCCACCTCCTGGCTAAAGTCAGCTGGGATAGGCTCCAGCATAGGATAAGCGGTATTGACAATTGATGCATAGATAGAACAAACGTAATGAGATGCAACACAAGACTTCTATCCAAAAATCTGCCTGATTTGAAGATAATGGGATTAATGGGAATATGTGGTTTTACGTGGTTGTAGTAAAATAGTACAATCCTGTGGCCCTTTCCTTTGCTAAGATGCTTGTGAATTACAAGTCAAGTACCTGATACCAGGGTGTAGCCTTTGCCGAGGAGAGCAGAAGCCATGGCCTTGGAATTCTTAAGAACTTGGGCAATATACTCCTTAAACATAGGAGACTGAGCCTGCACACAACAAAGATGTAGTTTTAATCCCAATACTTGACTAGCGCTGATGTAAATGTAACCAGCATAAAAAAAGGATTGCATCAACTTGATGAAATATTTGGTTTCCTGACCTGTCTGAGTGCCACAGCTACACCAGCGATGGCGTGGTTGTGAGGTCCACCCTGCAGGGACGGGAACACCGAGAAGTTGATCTTGTCCTCCAGGTCGTACATGATCTCCTTCCCCTTCTTGTCCACGGAGCGGACGCCCTTACGGAAGAAGATGAGACCAGCTCTGGACCAAACAGAAGAATCCATGAACATTCTGCTGGTGTTTTTAACAGTCGAGCATCACCACGTAGGTCGTTATTAACATGTCACCTGGCTCCTCTGAGGGATTTGTGAGTGGTGGTGGAGACCAGGTCAGCGTACTCGAAAGGGGACGGAATGGCTTTGGCTGCCACCAGTCCGCTGATGTGAGCCATGTCAGCCAGCATGTAGGCCTTGATGTCCGTGCACAGCTGAGGAGGAAAACACATTTTACTTGGAATCAACTAATTTTGGACTTAGCATCGTCCACAATCAATGGAGATAATTTAATATTTTTTATGGCATGGGACAATAGCTGCTGCTTCAATAGCTGAGATTAACTTAATGGTGCCTCTGGTGGTTGCAGCCAGTAGTGCAGCCAAGTGGTGTATTAACAGGGATGTAAAACTGTATTTTTCCCTACCAAAAAAGCTAGAGGAAGATGAGTCTTATTTATAGTATTTATTTATAGAATTTATAGTATTTATCGTTATCCATAATTACCATAAAACTGAGCCATGCCTCATATTTTAGTTATTTTAAGCATGTATTATTCTACATATTTTTGTCTACATTAAGCATGTCATAGCATAAAATGATACATAAAGTAAAATAATGCATTCACATATGCATTCAGACAATGTCACTTCCTGTCCTCCACCTACTCAGCTCCCCTAACACCAGACACACAGCAACATATGTGCTTATTTCCTTTATTTACATCTTATTTTCTCTTATGTCTACTATATTGGGTAATAGAAGAGTAATGGTGGAATTTCATGTATGGAGGTCTGTACTTAGAACCAACTATGAAAATATTCCATTTATAAATACAGAATCCCATTTTGTGGAAATTTATTGGTCTCGGCCGGGGGCCCCATGGAACGAGTTGACTGTCATGAACATGGGATTACTGCATAGACATAATTATGCATCATACTGAGTGCTACCTGTGTGTCTAATATTTTAGTTGCATGAGCGTCAAAAATATTAGACAGTATGAACCATATTTATGGATACAGTGTAACTTGTATTGGACCTCATTAGATTTATTTAAAGACAAAAGCATTTCAAAAGAAAACCGTTGGCAATTAAGCAGATCAGCCCTTCTCCTGAGGGCCCCAAATATTACAACACCACTAATTTTATTTTGCCTTCTCTTGCCAACACTTACGGAAAAAGAGGCACCATTTGCACGCGCGCATGCAAATGACTTGCTGGCGAGAGATCAGAGCGCTGCATCTTTTCAGAACGCTCCAGTAAATATGCATTATCATGAAAATCTGCTGTCCCCTCTCATATCTTAAGTGGATCAGAACACGTTTATTACTGGCACGGGTTGACAAGGACGGGGAGATGATCACCAGCCTGGTGGAGGAGTGGTGGTGGTTGGAGTGTGCACGTCCTAAGAATGTGCCGCTAAGACTGCTGAAAATCTTTCTACCATAAAACAGTGAATGATTCCACTGAGAGACACTAGCGGGTTGGTGGAGAAATATGGCTGCACTTCAGGTCTAGTGGCAGAGCTGTTATGGATCTTAATAAAGACACACGGCGCTGCAATGGTGGGACACTCCATCTGAGGGTACCTCGCTAAAGTGGAGCTGTGCAACAAAGACCAAGCAGTAACAACACATAACGGGGTCTCTTGTGCACTTTGTGTGCTTGAAAGTTGCTTGCTTGGAGTATCGTCCACTATAGTTGAGTAGGTGAATCATGGAGGAACCCTGGAAATGGTTTTACACTGGAACTATAATATTTTGACCGTATGGTCTTTCCTAGTATGGAGTATTTGGGCCATATTGAGAAATAATCTGAGATTTTGCTGTACATTTATAAGGAAACAACACAAGAATGTCCCCCATTTTTGCTGTTTTTTTTTAATCTGGCAAATGTTTCAACATTATTCTTAAAAACATCTTCCTAAAATTTCTTTATGATATAAAGACTTTATTTCAATAATACTTTGACATTATTTCCTTATTGTAAGTTTTCCCCAACCTAATTTCCCCATAATTCCAACATTATTGTTTACCTTAATATTAAACGTAAAAAATGTTTATGTTTTACAATTATACAATTGTTTCATTACCATTTTACATAACTCTAAGCTACTAAATTGGCATTTTCTTTGATATTACAAGTTTATTTTTGTAAAATTGGAACTTCTTGTTAAAATCCAACTTTTTCCCCTTCATATTTTGTCATTTAGTTCTTTTCCATTTCTGCTGTTTTTTTAATTTTCCAACTACTTTTTGACTTTCTTTTTGTACATTTTCGTTGACTTTAATCCCATAATATTTTGACTTGTCTCATAACATTTCTCAGGCTGTGGAGTTAATCATTTAGATCAGGGGTATCCAATTTTTACAGATCATTTAGATGTTACAGGAGATCATTGATATTTATATATATATATAGATTTTTTTAAACTTTAGGCTTAAAAAAAACATTAGATATACTTAAAAGACAAACCTTGTGTTATTACAGTAGTAGTATAATTTTGAGATTGTGCCTTTTTGCTCAAGTACCAGCAGTGGTACTTGCACAATAATACTTGACAATAAACACCTTAAAGGAAATTCTGCAAGATGGATGACGTCTAGCTCTTCTGTACACATTTGAGACAAATTTACCAGAAAGTTTGGGTTACTGTCCCACTTCGACCGGCGTCTTTGATCCGGGATATTGCAAAGTTGATCTAACTTTTGACACAGAAGTTGCAAAGAGGGTGTTGACAGACAGGGGTCAAGGTCGGACAAGGCGTGCGCACCTTCTTGATGCGGGCGTAGTCAATGAGGCGGGCGTAGGCGCTGGTGCCAGCGATGATGAGCTTGGGCCTGAACAGCTTGGCCGTCATCTCCATCTGGTCGTAGTCGATGAGTCCTGTCGCGGGCTGAGGGGGCCCATTGAGGAGAGCGAGGGGAGGGGAGGAGACAAGAAGTGAGAAGAGTGCCAGGAAAGATTTAGGGCAGAAGTAGGCAAGGAAAAAAAAAAAAAAAAACGTAGATATCTGAGGCTCACTTGCAAACAACATCAAAGAGGGATTATTTCCATTCGGCGCCGCTACATTTGAAGCTACTACCTTAGAAAGAGGACGGAATTATTTAAAAAGATACTTCGGTGCAATTGAGGTAATGCACCCTAAATGCAACCTTTCAAGTGCCCACTCAAGCGCTGATACGAAGCTGGCTTTGGAGACACTTCATGCTCTTTTTATTGAAATAAGTCACATCAGATGGGAGTCAAATAAGACCAAGTTTGAGGCGGCAGGGGAAAAGATGGGCTGATAGAAAAAAGTGAGACAAAAAGACAAGCGAAAGAAGGGAGAAAGCTTTATTTAGACAAGCTGACAATCTCCCATCTGCAGCGCACATCTAATGCCGGCTACTCCCTTCGCTCTATCAAGCTGACCGTCGCGAGGACAGAGCCGCCGGTGCTGGCCGGCCTGTCGATTTCCCATTATCTCTCCCCACAAAGGGGTGCCGGCTGCCCATACATCACACTGACTCTCAGGGCCATCTTTCAGCAAATGTAACACCAGCACACCTTGATGACCCCCACAGTCAAACTGATACTGATACCGATCTGATGCACTGCTCATTTTAACGCCAACATGAATTAGCACTGGAGCAGAGATAAGGAGATTGGGAATGGAAATTGCTGCATATTAAACTGAGTTTCATTAAAGTTTATCTTGAGTTCAGTTAGTTAAGTTATCTAGACTGCGTTACGTAGCCGAGGCTCTCCACTTACATTGAGCTTGTAGGGCATGGACTCAAAATAGATGGAGGTTGCCGAGATCCTCTTCACATCTGACATGTAGCCATGGGTCAGGCTGAAGAAAAAAAAAAAAAAAAAAGAGCATGAGTGTTGAAAGCTGTAATGTAACAATGTAGGAAATATTGTCGCAATAAAAGAAACATGCAAGTCACAAAAGGAGGACGTCCATTCTGCAGTTGCAGTACACCCCACATTTCCAGCAACATCTCAAGGGACAACAATTCATCTAGTACATATATTAGAGTAGTCAGTGTACAGTTTGTATAGCAGTACAGATTTATTAGCTAATGAAAATGAGTCAACACGCAGACATTATTTTTGTAATAGCTGACAACACAGGCAAGTAGATCTCATAGTGTCTAAACCAGGGGTGGGCAAACTACGGCCCGGGGGCCACATCCGGCCCGCTAAGTGTTTGAATACGGCCCGCTCGTTCTTTCCAAAGTATTATAAATTTCGTTATTTGATGTGGTCTGTTGTTTACAAAGTGCTCCTGAAAAAAGGGACACAAGCACATAATAATAATAATAATGATAATAATAATGGCTGCACGGCGGACGAGTGGTTATTGCGCAGACCTCACAGCTAGGAGACCGGGGTTCAATTCCACCCTCGGCCATCTCTGTGTGGAGTTTGCATGTTCTCCCCGTGCATGCGTGGGTTTTCTCCGGGTACTCCGGTTTCCTCCCACATTCCAAAAACATGCTAGATTAATTGCCGACTCCAAATTGTTCATAGGTATGAATGTGAGTGTGAATGGTTGTTTGTCTATATGTGCCCTGTGATTGGCTGGCCACCAGTCCAGAGTGTACCTCGCCTCTCGCCCAAAGACAGCTGGGATAGGCTCCAGCATCCCCGCTCGTGAGAAAAAGCGGTAGAAAATTAAATAATAATAATACATTTAATTTACAACACACTTTACACATGTACTTTACACATATACTTTACATATACATAGTCTGCCCCCCCCCAATTTTTTTTAAATCAATGCGGCCCGCGAGTCAAAAAGTTTGCCCACCCCTGGTCTAAACGGTGCTTAAAGTGGGAATATCAGAGTGAGCACCAGTGTCATCTGAGCACTGCCTTAATCTGTTGGGCATGGCATTCACGAGGGTTCTCACACTAAAGTGTGTGTGCAGACAAAAATATTCAAAAATCTAAAAACGTGGTGTATACTTTTACGCAATTTGTGGCGTATAGTAAAAACGTTCAGACGTCCATAACAGCATGATATTTTCATAAAAAGTTGGATAAACACATTTATTGGATTTCATAGTATGTGTATTTCTAAAATATGACTTCACTTTATCATTTAATATGCGTGTCAACTTTTTGCCATGTCTAAAACCAAGTGGATACGCCAGCTGGACCTCACGAAGGTCGCGGGGGTGCTGGAGCCTATCCCAGCCGTCTTCTGGCGAGAGGTGGGGTACACCCTGGACTGGTGGCCAGCCAATCACAGGGCACATATAGACAAACAACCATTCACACTCACATTCATACCTATGGACAATTTGGAGTCGCCAATTAACCTAGCATGTTTTTGGAATGTGGGAGGAAACAGGAGTACCCGGAGGGAGAACAGGCAAATTCCACACAGAGATGGCAGAGGGTGGAATTGAACTCGGGTCTTCTCGCTGTGAGGCCTTCGTACTAACCACTTCTCCCGCCATGCAGCCCCGTTTATAATGAAAAATTTTTATTTAGATTTTTTGTTGCCGTTATGTTGTTGGTTGTTAAAGTCTGGATGTAGGATATTTTTTTTTACGTTTCATTTTTAGTTGTCAGTTTCCCCCTGAAGGATTGCTACGTTGTGGTCGGGGGTGGGGGGTTACGTGCCTCAGTGCCGCTCAGAGCTATAACAGCAGTAGCTCAGTCTTCAGGTGGGACGCCCAAGTTGGACAGGTCTCAGGGTAGAGGTCTGACAAAGTGCAATCCACTTCTCCGGTTGAGGGCTGAACACACAGCTAACAACCCATGCCGTGTGCAAAAAGTGCCGGTGCATGATATGAATGCATAATGCCCCCTTAACAAGAAAGGTTACACTCCTGTATTTCATCCTTCCACTTGAGGATGGTCAATTGGGTTCCGGTGTGGGGGGAAAAAGTACTTGACCAGTCCGACACCTTCACCTTCCTCAGCAGGACACTTATCATGGAAGTGTATTTGGGCTCTTTATCATGTTGGAAAACTAATGTGGCCCAGTTTCCCAAGGGACGGGGGCGGGGGGTCACATGCTGCTTCACAATCTCTCAGTACATGTTGGAAGTCAACTTTGCCCTCTGTGAACAGCAGCTCTCAAACAGCCCCGAACCATACCACCACCACCACCACCACCACCATTATCTTGGTACTCACATGTGTTGCCAGCCATTTTGACAATGGCTGTGTTGGCTCACTTTCAGTGGATAGTACATCTATACTGCTAAACAAGCTGTATAATGACTAAAGTATGTATTTAAATGAAATGTACAAGCGTATTCAAAGGTCAAAATGCGGAGGGAGTAGGTACAATTTTGGCATGTCTGGTAATATAAGGTGTACACCAGGGGTCTCAAACACGCGGCCCGCAGGACACTAGTTTGAGGCCCCCGCCTTGATATGAAAGTTTAATGTTAGTGCGGCCCACAAAAGTTTGATATGGATGCTGTATGGTATCATGTACCCAGAAAAAATTATTACGTTTGATTAATGTTCATGTTAAAGGTTAAATAACTGTTAATAGTTATCCTCCCTATCCGTGTGGAAGTGGTAAGTTTTTGGCTATTTAAGTTTAAAAGAAATAACTTGAAGGCTACCGTTTAGGTCGCTAGCTCTCTAGTTTGCGAGTTAGCACGTGTCTCAAGACCCTGCAGTTGTGCAATATGTTGTAAATAAAAAAAGTATAAATGTGACTATAGTCGTGTTTTGTCATGTCTACAGGGCTCTAATAATGCTTTGTTCATTTTAATCTGAAAAAAATAATTTGTCTACCCACCAACTATATGTGGTTTCTTAAGTTTTTATGATTTGTTGTTTTATTATTATTAGATTTATTTATTACTGTTGATTGATTTTCTTTATACTTCATTTGTTTATTTATTTTTCATCTTATTTTGTGCAGAAAAATAAAAATTAAGATATTTGAGAACAGTGGAATGTTTTATCAGAGCTTTTATTGTAGAAAATGGGAACCAAAGCACTGAAAAAGTTTGTATATTTTTCAGTTTTTAATAAATGCATTTTTTTTTTTTTGAAACCTGATGCGGCCCAGCCTTGCCCAGACCCTAGCCCCAGTGGCCTCCAGGTAAATTGAGTTTGAGACCCCTGGTGTACACACTTAGTATAGGTATAAAGTATAGTATAAGTATAAAAGTACTGACTGTCCTCCATCAGGAAGGTCCAGGCCCATGATACGGTCGTGGGGGTTGAGCACGGCGGTGTAGACAGCAAAGTTGGCTGGGGAGCCAGAATACGGCTGGACGTTCACCCCCCATTTTTCCGGGTCCAAGTCGAAAGCATCCAAGGCTCGCTTTTGGCACAGGAGCTCAATTTGATCCACCACCTCTGCTCCACCATAGTACCTATGGAGTAGCAGATGCAACAGCATTATATAATAAATCTTTTTTTTTTATCTCTATTAGATGTTAAACGACCCTTGTTTCAAAGAGTGGATTTACAGATGAGACAGCCACAGATGGCTAAACTACTCCCATCATTGGGATTGTGCTTTTATTTCATTTCATTAAAAGGGAAAACAATCACAAGCACAAATGAAAACCATGCTTGGTTTGAGTCTCCAATGCGGAAATGAAGAAGCCTCACATAGCTGTGACTAAGATGTACAGTATGTGTTAGAATGTCCAACCTCATGAATCTGTCATCAGTAGCAGTGCTAATGAGGTGGCTTACCTTCTCCCCGGGTAGCCTTCAGAGTATTTGTTGTTGAGACAGGAGCCTTGAGCCTCCAGAGCAGCTCGGCTGCAGAAATTCTGAGGTGATAGCACATACGAGCAAGCATGTCAATTAATCAGAGAAGTCGACACTGGTGCAAATTAAAGCGTGTTAGGGTGATACAGCATACTAGTCTGCCTTATCACATTGGCGGCGCCAATGGAACAACAGTATGGATTCAACACGTGTGACCTTGTACAAGATAGGATGTACTATGTTGAGGTACATTTCAGTAGTGGCTATGTACTGGCTGTGAACCCAAATATTCACAACTTCACAGGGTTAGAAAGTCATAACATGAGTCAATCTAACTAAATATTGGAATAATCAGATGCACGTCAGTGTTCCAATTGCTGTTTAGCCACATTTTCTGTTTATTGTTCTCTTTTTCTTGCCACTTCAATCTTTCTGCGTCTTCCTTCTGCGCTTCCTTCTTCATCCTCTGTGTGGGTGATGCAAGTGATTCTTCGAAACAAGAAAAAAAAACTATTTATTTATTTTTTAAATGAAGGTATTCGAATTATCCGAATAATTAATCAATCGACTGAATCGATACTAGGAAATAAAGTATTGGATTTAAGCCTGGCTGGCTTTATATAGATGTGTGTTTTTAGCACTTTTAAACATTACTCGTGTTTGAGTGTGGCGCACATATGATGTCATGTAAAGGCGACTGTTATTGTTACCAAGAGTCTGGCACTTCCTGGCACGCCCTCTCCAAAGTGCATACGTTTGTGAGTTTTTGTCCAGTTAAGAGTGACCCTAGATGCCCTACTACTACCCTACCCGACTCCTCTGAAACTATACACAATTGAATCTGCCTGTGGTGTCATCGCCACGATTGTACTGGATTTACACCACATCAAATCATACGAGTGCTTCAAAGGTAAGTCCAACTGTGAGCCTTTCAAACTCATGAATCGGAGCTACAGGACAAGATAAAAAGATATGTAGGATATAAATTAACTTTGATATCTATCTCCATATGAAATTTCATTGATACATCACAGCTTTTGTCTTGACAACGCAATTGGAACTATTTTCCAGTATGAAATTTGCTCTAACTTCTTTAATACTTGTAAAGAAGTGAATGAGGTATCAAATTTAAGTTTAAGTCAGGTTTTATCAGGTACAATTAATTATTCACAGATTTCATTTAATTCAACCTGAATCAGTTTAAAGTTAGTGAATTGTTTTGGATCATATTGTTGTACATGAACCCATATCAACATTTCATCGTATTTGCAACCACAAATCATGATATGGGCCGCACAGTGGACGAGTGGTTAGCATACTGACCACAGTCAGTAGATCGGGAGAACCTGGGTTGGAGTGGGTTTTCTCCGGGTACTCCGGTTTCCTCCCGCAATTGGCGACTCCAAATTGTCCATAGGTATGAATGTGAGTGTGAATGGTTGTTTGTCTATATGTGCCCTGCGATTGGCTGGTGATAAGTCAAGGCTGGGATAGGCTCCAGCATACCCTCATGAGGATAAGCGGTATAGAAAATGAATGATTGATATGAAATGAATGACACCTCTACAGATAAACGCATATGAACACTTCCCTACTCTTCCTTCTCTGCAAATTCTGGATTCATGTCCAGTTTTGGCTCATATTTCATTTAAAAATTCTAATTCAATTTTCTTTTTCAACCCTGCGATTTGACCGGTCTGTGGTGTATGCTACCTCTCGGCCAAAGTCGGCTGGGACAGGCTCCAGCTCACCTGTGACCCCAATGAGGACAAGCGGCATAGAAAATAAACTTAATTTGTGCTAAAGAAAAACAAACTTGACATAAACACAAAGCAGGATTTATTATTACTTTGCCACTTTTTGCTCTCTTAAAGCTGCATTTCCAGGGATCATGCCTATAATATTATTTGACTTTATATGAAAAAACATTAGCAAGAAAGGTGGTATCACCCAGGATCATAAATCATAACCACCACTAAAATAAATGATCATGTAAACAAATAAGGCGCTCTCTCAGATTAAAATGATAATCCTTGCAAAAGGGAGGATTATTTATTGCTGCGTAGTGTAGAGTTTGATACCGTGTTCCATTTACGTAGTGGCCATGGTGCCATGAGTAAGTCTGGACTCATGAGATGACATGGGCATGTAATCATGTGGGATCCAGACAGTGCCAATCAAGACTGAGCATGATTATAGTTCTGCTGGATTGTGCAGGTTTGCACGTTTGCCGTGTGTGCTGCAAAGAGAACATTGCACATGTACTCCTGTGGAAAAATCCAGCAGGATTGCCTTTTAAAAACAGCCCGCCTTGAGACGCGCTGAGCTCCTCAGGCTTGCGGGCGGGAAGTGGGGAGGAGGAAGAATAAAGATATCAGCCTTATCTTGCGGCAGAGCGGTGTGGCTTTGTGTGGAGAGAGGCGGCTGATATACTTCACTGAACAACTACTGTGCCGAGAAAGAAGCCGGTAACAAGGAGGCGGGAAGGAGGCAGCATAACACCTTGCCTGCACTCAAGTAAGATTTCCTATTTCAGCCTTAGAATGAAAACAGAAACTGATCCAAAGCTAACTACTGTGTGAGCGTTTTGCACAACACATTTGAAATGATTAACACCAGTAAAGTATGCAGAGATAAACTGACCCACAAAAGTGTATTTATCAACAGTGGCAGTCCTTGTATCTCATCCGCCACTGGGAACTTTGATCTGTTCGGCAATCATTGATTAACGTTACCTCGGATGCAATGAGCTCCAAGCCGCGACACTGCCTGTCCTTCTCCTTCAGCAGCAGGTCCCACATCTCCGGGTCGTCCTGAGACAGACTTTCCTGGCCCGTCCAAGGCCGGTCTTCATCCACAGGGCGACTGGCGGCGTGGGACTGTTGCCCACGGACACAGATGCGTGCTGGGGCACGTTGGCACAGAGGCTGGGGGGGAAGGAAAAAAAAGTGTGCAGATATAGGTTGTTTGAAAATAGGTAGGGTTGAACAACAGCAGACACCGTCTAAACAGGCACACTCCAAAATCTGCAGATCTCAAGAACTTTCCAAGTCGAGCTTAAAATCAGAGCAAGAGACAACACATTTTGAAAAGACAATTTCTTGAACGCTGCATTCAAATGCAAACATGCTTTTGTCAGTCGATCAAAAGTTTAAGAGCACAATTTGCAGAAACATTTGGATTCTGTAGTTTTCTCACAGATATTGTCTCCCTTTGTGATGGCCGGCCATATAACATTTGGGCCATCAGAAAAAAACTGCAATAACAGTCTATTGTTCCGGTTGTCTGACACCTTGTGGCCAGTGTAAAATACAACGCCTTTCAATGAGTCTTCTGAAAGCCTTATATTTGACTTTTGTGTTTGAAAATGCTCATTTAGGCAGCAAATATGCAACGTTTGCTAAAATCTGCATTTTTTAACAATATGCCATAATCAACCATGAAAAACAACATGATTTATTAATACTGTATGCTGTTGAAAAAATGTGCTTTTTGCAGCTAAGTGGCCTAACATAATATTCAGACTAGTCCAACACATTTCATGTACTTAACTCCTTTCAGTAATATTGTATGTACCATAATGGAATTGGACTCTTGCATGTTTTCCATTATTTGACTTATCTACATGGTTGTTCATCATGCAACAATCAGCATTTTCACAAAAAGACTTTTACAGCCTCAGTGTACCCAAGGAGGGCATGAGAGGACGGAGGACAGATTCAGCATTTCCAGCTTATCTAATCTGGATATGGCCTGCAGAGTTCTGCTGCTGCGACGTTGGATCGTGCCAGTCTGGGGAAGAGTATTTTCTGTTTGGAGTTGTTTTTTTTGTTTTACTAAGCAGTTTTAGGGTTTGCATTTTGTTGCCCTACTGTACCCAAAATGAACTACACTACAATGTTATACAAAGCTACATACAGAACTTTGATTATACCATATATCATACCATACACTTAAATTGCATTGTTTGTCTCCCATTACAGTGATATTATCATAGGCATAATATTGTTAGTTTTTTTGTGATACACTGGAATGGTCATCAGCTGCATTAAAACCAGCTTTAATGAGCCACCACACTAACTACCAACAGTGTATTCCCCTTATTATGCCATATGTTATTACATTAATACAAAAAATGGTCTAAAAATAATGCTGACAATAATATTGTTTATTGGCAATAAGTTGTGGGACTATTATCGCCAGCAAAATTTGTTATGGTGACAGGTCTTGTCTGGACGGAAACTGTCCTTTGCTGTCTGTGGAGGGGAGGGAGGGACACAGCAATGACACAGAAACCTGCTTTCCCTTCCCGAACCATCCTTTCCGCAGCTAAGCATCCTGGCCAAGTTGCACCCATGTGGCATTTTTATTTGGACTTTTTCAACTATCATCAAATTTGCTTCCAAACAGAACAGAGCTGCTTTTACACAAACCCATGTCAGTCCCCCTGCGCTCTGCCGCCTAATTTCCTCGCAGCCTTGACTGTTACAAGAGATTAATTAATAATCGCAGGATAAACTCATTCTATCTGAGCACGAGTGCCAAGACACAGCACCAAATGTGTCACCCTTGGACTATTTTTAGGCGATAGATTACTCTTTCCGGTTCAAGGTGAACTTGAAAGAAAACTTGGGGGAAAAAAAGGAGGAGGCTACATCAACACCAACCAGGGACAATGCAACAGCGAAGCCCCTTTGGAAGCAAGCTGATCGGCTCATCATCAATTCTTTGAGTTTCCAGGGTCAAATGAGTAATTGTGTATGGTACAAGTTGGTGCCCCAATGGCCGCTAGTGCTGGCTTGCACCTTCCACTGCTTCAGCATGGGGGCAGTCGGCTTTCAAACTCAAAACATGTTTTTGTTGTTTCATAGAAGTAAACAACATAAGAACAAAATAAAGATTCTGATGAAAAGATAACTACATTTATTCACAGATTTACAACATAACACAAAATAATCATCTATGTAAAGATGTTTTAAACAACAACGGTGTCACCAACGTCGCTCCAGGATCCAAAGCCAGACAAATTCTGTGCAAGTGTGGATTTCTTCATATACGTCGCCATTTTACTCTCACAGTGCGCAATATACCAATTTCTGTCTTCATATCCAAGCTGTTGCTGCTGATTGGAGGAAAACAGAACTGTCCCTGGGACAGAAATACATTGCCTACAAGCCTGTGAAGTTCAATGTGAGAGAAACTGATTTCCCACGTGTTAACAGCGTTTGATTGAGCTCTAGCAGTCTGGAAAAGGTCATAACGGCGTTTCTTAAAAGGGGACCTATTATGTATGCTTTTTCCACTTTTCTGACCTATAAATGTAGTTAAAATGTTTTATTCTTGTGTTAACCGATTCCATAGTTGCAGATAATGTGGTATGCGCATTTGAAAGTGAGTCCTGAAAGAAGTTTGGGATGGCTCTGTTTCAGAGGGAGTTGCAAAACTGTTGTTTTGTGATGTCACAGTGGGCTTCCTCGTGGACGTGGGTGTAGGTGTAGGCACAATACGCTCTCCCACAAGCTCTTCTTCCCCCGCCCTTCCCAAAGCTGTTCATGTGAAGATGAACTTCAAATATTCGCCAAACTGTCTGGAAAACGCTATTCCCGCCAAATAAGTGTAATGACCACATTTCCATTACCGATGTTGTGCCAAGATTGTCTGCAGTTTGTAAACGCAGCGCCCTCACGTTCCAGCTTCTGAGCTACATGGCACCATCGCTGCTTCTGACAAAGTGTGTCCAACAATCAGTGATCCCCCTCAAGCAGGCGAGGTTGGAGGAGCACCAGTGGTGCCTACTCTTTGACTTCATTGCATACAGTAAATCAGGGGTCCTCAGCAAATAGCTAATGAGCTGCTAGTAGCTCCTTAATACTTTTCAATTAGCTCTCCATTTATCATCAACTTCTATACCTACTAAATTACAAAGTGTTATTCGCAGTAATCAGGAAGTAGTTGGGAGTGTGATCCATCACAGAAGAGTGGGCGTGCCTGGAGGTACGGAATAAGTTAAAACTGACTGTTTTGGCTGTAAGCATAAATCCAAGGAATACAGCTGGAATAGGTGCAGATTCTGTTTTTTTTATGTGGGTTATTGTGTGCAACTGCTCTGCAGGAGTCCACAACCCAATACAAAAGGGTCAAAAAATGAGCATAATAGGTCCTTTTAAGTTTTATCACCAACATTTTTACATATTTAGGCGGAGTAGTGTGTGCGATTCCACAACGATTGAACAGTCCACCAGGAACATACCTTCTGACAAAAACGTTCCTCCTCAGAAGGACAGCATTTCATTCACATTGTCAATTTCCACAAGGTTCTGCATTTAACAGAAGATTGCGTTTTGATTGGCCAATACCGCTTTTCCACCCACAATTCCCATAATGCGGAGATCATAGGGTCCTACTGTTGCAACAGACACTACCTTTGTACTTTGCTCTGACTTCTTATTGAACTCAATAGTGTTTGTCACCTTTATCAAAGTTCTGGCACTTTTTATTAGCACCCGTATTCAATGTAAAAGTGCGCCTGAACACCTCAGCAGGGCAAGTTGCGCTGTGCTTAATTTTATACGTATATATATTGCAAATTTCAATTGCAAACTACCAATTTAATTTTGACTACGCCACTCTGTGTTTATGCAACGGCCCCACTTCCATCCACCCAGGCAAAAAGACTATATGACTGAAAAAAGGCCTCATGCTATACATGCCGTTCTACTGAACAAACGTGCCAAGTTCCTGAAACAAATGCACAGAGTGAACTCTCTTCCTGTCTGTCTGGAGGCAAGAGACGAGGAAAACAGACATACATCCGTATGGCAATACAGTCAATTTCATTTTCATTTATTGTGTGATTTTATGACTTGATTATATTTATTGTGTGAATTTATTACTGTTCAAGGCCTAGTGCTCACGAGACATTTTTTCTGAATGAGAAATCTTGTCACATTCTCACAAGATTGTGTGGCACCCGATCTAGTGGGCTTAATGTAATAATGTTAAAAACCATATTAACAAGGCCATAAACAGGTTTTCCATGCTAACTATGAAAATATTCCATTGATAATTAATTCACTTATAACGGTCAGGCCTGTAACCCATTAAAAGGAGGGATTACTGTACGGCAACATTTTTATTTTCAATGGTTTCAATACGAGTTTGTCACTAAGAACAAAAGTTATTTTTTTCGCTTTTTTGTTTGACTGTATGACTTGGTAGAGATGTGACTACAGTTTGCCTTTGTCGGGAGAAAAAACAAAACAAAACTAAAAAAAACATCCATTCATCCTCCCTCTGTATTATTTTTGCCCATTTCCCGAAGTGTCTCTCGAGGCGAGTCAATTTTACAGATGACTGGCGTCTATCAGCGGTCATAGCAAACAATCAGCCAGTAAAACAAGAAAAACAGAGGAGATTAGAGAGACGGAAAGAAAGCTATGTAAGGCAGTAGTAGAGAAGGAGCGACATCCGTCAGTCTGACACACTTTCCTTTGCGCTGTCACCAACTAATAGGAAGGCAGTACAAATTGCCTTTGTGATTCAGTGGGGATGACACCGCACACTGGAAAAAAAGCCGGATGGGGTTGAAGAGGCGTGAAGTGATGGGAGAGCGACGACACGGGATGTGGGTCAGGGGGTTTGTCAGAGTGACAATCAGGACTTTAAACGATGCCAACAAAGCCAATCTTCACTCGACTGTGTGCTGTCATGGCATGCAGCTGCTGTGCCACGATGGGCATACCTGAAATCGGCTTTGGATCGTTTTACATGGTTGCCATCCATACCTCCAGAGTTGATAGCTAGCTTGGTGAAACAGTGGATTCAGATTGTTGATGCTGCTTTTAATGATGGGATCCCTTGCTGGATAATGGTTGGCATTCGTAAAAAAAATAAAAATAAAAAAGCCAAGTTCGGGGTCGTCGAAGGTGAGAAATTACATTTATCTCTAAACATAACTGAAATTAGAGTAGTAGGTTTGGAAAAAAAAGTTTTCTCTTTATTTTTCTCAGGCTGCTGTGTTTCCAGTCAAGTCTTCTGGCCCACACTGGAACCTTGAGAATGGTCCAAAATACTCCAAAATGTTAAAATCAATGAAAAATATTCACGCATTATATATTATATTATATCATATATTATACATATTATAAATGATATCATCAACATTTTTTACATCAAGTTTCCCAGCGGCGGTTGAGTGGTTAGCGCGCAGACCTCACAGCTAAGAGGATCAGGGTTCGAGTCCACCCTCGGCCATCTCTGTGTGGAGTTTGCATGTTCTCCCCGTGCATGCGTGGGTTTTCTCTTCCCACATTCCAAAAACATGCTAGGTTAATTGGCGACTCCAAATTGTCCATAGGTATGAATGTGAGTGTGAATGGTTGTTTGTCTATATGTGCCCTGTGATTGGCTGGCCACCAGTCCAGGGTGTACCCCGCCCTCGTGAGGAAAAAGCGTTAGAAAATGAATGAATGAAGTTTCCCAGCCACAATGTAAATACATTATACAAAATTCTATTCACGGTCAATAAAAACAACAGTTATTTTAATGCCAGTACGCATGGGGTCAAATCGTGTTGATCAAACATGAAACGGCGTGAAGGGGAACTAACATGCACATGGGTGTGTGAGGACACCACATGACTTTACCGAAAAGAAAGACGTCTCATGTCCTTTCAGAACATTCCCTGCAATGCCAGCTTAAGCAATTAGCATCAACAGGAAGCAGATGTATGCACGCGCTTGGAAGTAATGGAGGAGAAATGAGGACTAATTTATAAGGCTAAATTAAAAGGCACATGATGTATTCACAGACGCAGTGACAAAAGTTGAAATACGGCGGGCTCATGTGGTCTTGTCGTTTAGCATGACAACAATGAACTGATGCACTCGCATGCACTTACACAAAATGGAACTGAGGCAATTGCAACTTCTCCTTTTGCAGTATCCAGTTCCGTCAAGAAACCACGGCAACCAAAACTCCAGTGGTTTCACTTCTGAACCACAAACCCAAGATGTTTGCTCAGAAAATAAACATTGAATTAGAAAAAAAATAATTGAGGGGTATAATGTTGAGAATACAGTCACAGTATCACAGAAAAGATGTAATATGTTACACCACAAATAATTTATAGTAATTTTACAAGTTGTAATTCATTGTAATTTTTTTTTGCTGACATTTTAAAGTAAAACGTTACAGAAATATAACATTATCATGTATTGTAATCACTCTTCTGTCCATTTTCTACCGGCAATGGCTGTCCCTCCGGTAGTTTATGCCAAGTGATACCTTCCATAATGCAATAACGCCACGCATGGAGCAGACAAGCTTAGCCTTGCTGATACTTTAGCAATATTGAGGAACAGAAAGCCATACACAGATGGCAAATTTAACAAAACATTCATGCTTGATGCAAAGAAATTAACTTTTCCGACGAAAACAAGATAATCAAACGAATAAAAGACCATCATGATGGCAAGTCAGGTGAATAAAAATATTACATGACTCCAATGGCTCTATTATTTAAAAAGGTTCCCGACCCCTGAGCTCAAGCATAGAAGCACAATCCACGTTTGAGCCCAAAATATGCCTCACATACTTAAAGACTTAAAGACAGATTAAAGACATTTAAAGTATAACTACTCTCCACTAATGCCAAGTTTTTCCATCAGTTGTGGGGCCGCCTCCATCTCCCTCTAAAGCTGCTAACCGTGGTACGTGGCTCTGCTGTTCCATAGGCCGCTGGGTCGTCCTAGCTAGCTTTCTCCAAGCCGTGTCTACATAATCCACACTGCTTGCCTGCTGTTATTCCAACAACTTACCATCATATAGTATTAACTTGTATTCACCTCACTGCAAGTTTTGAGGCTGGATTGTGACAAGTTAGTTTTCAAGCAACAAATCCCACTAATTTATTTGTAATACTATGCTATTTACTTAAATGCAACTATTAATTACATGCATAGTATACTATGTTTTCAAATTTACTTTTTGCAGCAAATTAATGTGGTCAGCACCCCTTAAAAGGGACCTATTATGCTCATTTTACCACCCTTTGTATTGAGTTGTGGTCTCCAATAGAGTAGCTACACACAATAACCTGCACAGAAAACTTTCTAATTTGGCAGAATCCAGCTGTATTTCCTTCAATTTGTACCTCCTGCCAAAACGGTCTGTTTTAAATTATTCCTGCCCACTCTGCTGTGATTGGTCACACACCCAAAGCGCTTCCTAACTATGAACCATATAAGGTAATCCGGCCCTCTATGACATCACAAAGGGGCAGTTTTACCACGCATTTTGAGCCACCCCAAACTTTTTTCATTATCTGAAACATATTGTTTCACATAAATGCAACATTCTAACGCTAAAAGGTCAGAAAAGTTGAAAAAGCATAATAGGTCCCCTTTAAGTGTACGTCCTCATTGCAGTGCCCTTTTGTTGCTTTTTGCCTTATCACTTACATAACCAACAATTCCATTATCAGTTCAAATTTGCTGGGCTTGCCTACTGTGTTTTGCAGGCTCATATTTTTGCACTTTGAACATTTGAGGACAAGGGACACACGTGAAATACAGTGCATGACTGACCAAACCACAAGTAGTTCATCCATCCTGGAGTTAGCAAGCTATGGCCGGGGCGCCACATCCAGTTCTCCAAACATTTGAAACCGGCCCACCAGGGTCTTCCAAGGTATTTAATTTATCACACAATATACGTAAGTGGCGGAGTCAGATATTTTTCATTGGGGTGGCCAAGGTGAAACCATGACTTGCATGGGGGTACCAATAACTTAATACCTGCAATGGCTAGATGGCTAGTGGGGTGGTCGTCACTGTACATCCTTTATTCATGAACATTCAAGATGTCTTATTCAGAATTTTAATTTCATTATTTGATGTGGTCTGATGTTTAAAGTGATCACAATCAAAAAGGGACACACATATAGCAGATTGTATGACACTTTAATAAATAAAATACGACAAATATTTTCAGATGGACTGATAGAATTAAAGCTGAAACTAGTGTACATGTATCAAATATATACTCTGGCCTTCTGACCAATTCTGCATTTCTGTGAGTCAAAAAGTTTGGCCACCCCTTAAAAATGTTTGGGGACAGTCTATTTTCAAGCTATTTTGTCGGTGTTGAATTAATCACATTTGCCATACACCCTTCACAGCACAACACATTTATTTTCGGCAATTTTTAAAAATATTTTTCCTAAAAAAAAAAAAACAACATTTTTGGGTTATTATCAAAAAAAATATGGATTAAACTCTTGCACGCTATTTTTTGTAAGGTACCTTTGGTTGTACTAGGCAATAAAGTGAACAAATAACTCAAGAAACAAGGCTGGTCTAATAATTTGTGGTAACGCACCTTGACCACCACATTGAAAAAATTCTGTCTCTGCCACTGCTGCTACACTAACACTACACTTACATATATCTG
This sequence comes from Doryrhamphus excisus, assembly GCF_037039965.1. Classification (NCBI taxonomy): domain Eukaryota; kingdom Metazoa; phylum Chordata; class Actinopteri; order Syngnathiformes; family Syngnathidae; genus Doryrhamphus; species Doryrhamphus excisus. The sequence goes on from NC_136374.1 coordinate 8,133,693, forward strand.
TATCACCAAAACAAAATTCATGTCTTTAGGCTTCATTGATACCATTTATTCAACAAGCATTGAGATTTCGTACTTTGTTTGGCGGTCCTTGAACACATCATTGTTGTAAGCTGTGAGGCAAAAGATTGGCTACAGAAGCAGTCTGGCCCCAAGACTTGCAGTCAGGTGAACAAAAGTTTATATATGATAGTAAGTCCTTGGTGGAAGCAGTGTGGATTACTGTATATAGACGTGCTAGCTTTGGCCTGACAACCAGGTTAAAGGCTACACGCTGACTGATTCCATCTGTTCATCAATCTATCATTCATTAGTATAAGTACATTTTCTATGTTATATGAATTTCATGAAAAAATAAAATACGTTTTTGTATGACAAAAGTTTGCAAAATGTTACTGTGGAGGATACCGGCCTGTAAAAGGTTGCAATAAAGTTTAAAGATCAGACAGTGGTGACTAACCAGAGTGCAGAGGTAGTCATGATGAAACTCAGCAGTGGCTGTTGCATCATTACGTGGCTGCCGCTCGCAAACGGAGACACATTATATAAGCTTGCTTGCTTCCTTAATAGTTAAACCAAATAGGCCAAATCAAGGACAGAAAATTTACTACTCTATTAATTAATTTAGTAAATGCGGCACACCTTGCAATAAAAAACAGGTGTCTAAGAATCACCTCGTTACCGGACATGATTGGAACAACTCTACTATTCAAGCTAGCAAGCTCAAGCAAACAGTCCAAAAATCATAATGAAAAAGGAATAAAACATCGTCATTTAGTGAAGCACTTACCCGGGCTAGTTGTCTCACAGCGAAAGACAGCATGGTTTGTGTATGCAGGCCAGTGGAAGAAGCAGCTCAGCCCGGAGCAGAGAATGACACACACTGATATCACACTCTTCCAGTCCAAAGGCTGAGCGGGTTGTCGGCACCCGAAAGTGACGTCACATACAGCGATAGGTCTGATGGGAAATGTAGTCTACACGCAGAAACAACAGAAACAACCACAGTCTGATTACAGTCGCTTTAAATTTTGTTTAATTTGATTTTCTTTTACGGGCTGCCCCCCCCCCCCCAAAAAAAACAAACCCGAAAACACACATTAAAAAAATAAATGATATTCACAAAATAATTATTTACTTTATTTTATTTTTACGAGAATTAAGTAAAACAAAAAACATGCACAATTTTACTTGAAAACAAATGCTGAAAAAAAATGTCAAAATTTTTTTTACAGGAATGAAGTTGCAATATTAAGAAAAGTTATATTTTACATTCTTACTTCATATTTTATATATACTTATACTTTATATTATATGTTACATATATCATGTTGATGTGTATTCTTCTAGTATGACTAATTCATATTTTTATTAGAATTAATTTATTGTTTAAAAGTGAATACATTTGCAATATTACAAGAAATCAGTTCTATTTGTAGCAAAAAAAATAATATTTCAAGATAAAACCATAATATTATGAGAATCAAGTCAAATTATTACATACAAAAATTTGGAAGACCAAGTAACATTTTTAACAATTTTCCACATTTCCACCCCCCAAAAAATCTCTGTATATTTTAGTGACAAATTTAAAGTTATAGGAATAAATGAGAATAAAGTCACAATCTTAACATGTTATAAACCATGTTTAAAAATGTGTAGAAGACAACAATGCAATGTATTTGAATAAACACAGGCATTTAAAATATTTAAAATTAATTAAAATAAAATGAGAATTGTTTGAGGGAACGTGCATATGTTTATGTATATATGTTTGGCACCCCGTGACAGAAAGACTGGACATGAAATTAAATGTATAATATGATTAAATATACAGTTAATTAAAACAGCTTTACAGTGTAGGGCAGGATTAGTATGATAATAAATTGCTCCAAACCAGCAGGCATGGAGGCTGTTTTCCTGTTTAAACTGGTTGAGGGCGTTCCACTTATTTTCCTGGTCTTTCTCTTATATCCAAACTACACAGAAAAAAACTAAACCAGTCCATAGCGTGAAAGACCGACTAATGGCAGCTTGACTTTATGTTATTTTAGTTATTTAAGTCATAAATATTGTGAGTGTGAATGGTTGTTTGTCTATATGTGCCCTGTGATTGGCTGGCGACCAGTCCAGGGTGTACCCCGCCTCTCGCCTGAAGACAGCTGGGATAGGCTCCAGAAGCTGTGAAGGATGTAAATGGTAGAAAATGAATGAATTACAAAATCATAATAAACAATATGAATAATACACAATATAAATAATGTAATGAAATCTGGTTTGAAAAGCAAAGTCATATTACATGCATATTAGTGTAGCATATTGATTTCCACTTAAATGTCTGCATATACAGTATGTAATCGGAATGTTCTCAAATCCAACATGTCTTTAATAAGCACTCCCAATGTGCCGTCATCTTTGGGATGCTTCAGGCTTCATGGTGAAATTCCAAAGCAAAACAAAGTTCCCTTCAATATGTTGTAGAAAATTAAAAGGACATATCTTCACAAAGCTTGGCCTGCAAATCCCTAATCGTAATGAAACGTAACTTCACTCTTCATGTGCTGTCCTTGTCCAGATAACAGGGAAATTCTTGACAAATCTTCCACAGCTTGTAATTGTGCTTCTGGCTTTGAGAAAGAAAGAAGACATTCACTTTGCGCTGCAAACGGCGGAAGGTTTAAAATATTTTAATGTGCTTTTTCATACAGCATATTTTATGCATATTCAGCATAGCATTTCTCATACATTGAAGTCTCTCTTCTATCCGGGAATTGAGATGTGGGGCCACAGGGCATGAACAACAGTCAGTCTACAAAAACACTATAGAAGCCATACATTCATGGCGGCCTCCCTTACAGTCCAAGTTGAAGTCGTAGGGTTGTTCTCAACTGCATAAAGTACCGTATTGACCTGAATATAGGCGACCCCTCTTTTTTTTTTTAACCATGGCTGGGAGAAAATCTTTGAATGTATAAATCTATAGACCCCAAAGACAAGACAACCCTGTTTCTCAAGACCTGCTTTTGGAAGGATGCTGCTTCATTAAATAGTGTTATCTTAACATTAGCACCGTAACTGTGGTGTTGGAAATTCAAAAAAGAATTAGTTATACCGTAATTTCCGGTGTATAAGCCACATATTTTTTCTTAAACTTTGAACCCTGAGGCGGTTCATTTATGGGCATGTTCTAATCTCATGGCATCTCCTTTACTCCGAAACTACAACAAATTGTCTAAATCCTGTGCCTGCTCGCAAATCAGTGAAGAAACGGTAGCTCTTTCTTTGGCAGGAGCCAATCCCAAGCTATAAGGGAACTCACAACAGGCTTGTCAACCCATCGGAAATCGTCATTACTCAATATAACAGTCTGAGAAAGAATGCTAAAATCATTACATGTCACCTTAACAAACAAAAGTTAGGTAAGAAATATACAAGACAAGAACCAATATGAGTTCAGAATTTAAAAAATATATATTTTAACGGTTTCCCCTCATGCATTGCTTTCCAGCAATGCATTTCACCCTCTGGTGAAAAATTGAAGCTCCCCGGCAGTCATGTTAAATGAACTGCTTAACATAGTTAACATAACCTAGTTAGTTAGTTAGTTAACATAGTTGTTGTTTTTTATTCTAAACTTATGTTGGTACTTTTCTTGTATATTCCTTAGCTACCTTTTGAGTGTTAAGTCGCTGCGGGATGATTAAGCCAGCAAGTATGCTGTAAATGCTAACCAGTGTCAAGTGTCAAATTTATATTTTTATGTAAAACAGCATTACTCACGGTGTCATCTGAGAAAGAATGCTAAAATCATTACATGTCACCTTAACAAACAAAAGTTAGGTAAGAAATATCCAAGACAAGAACCAATATGAGTTTAGAATAAAAAAAATATATTTTAACGGTTTCCCCTCATGCATTGCTTCCCAGGAAAGGGATCCGTCTGGTGCAAAATTTAAGTTCCCCGGCAACCATGTCAAATGAACTGCTTAACATAGTTAACATAACCTAGTTAGTTAGTTAGTTAACATAGTTTTTTTTATTCTAAACTTGTGTTGGTACTTTTCTTGTATATTCCTTAGCTACCTTTTGAGCGTTAAGTCGCTGTGGGATGATTTAGCCAGCAAGTATGCTGTAAATGCTAACCAGTGTCAAGTGTCAAATTTATATTTTTATGTCAAGTATATTGACTAACACAAGTGCAAAAGTGAATATTATTTCATTCATAATGCGAAAAAAACATATTTAGAAGGTCTTAAACATATTTTCTATCCTAGAACTATGAAAATATTCCATTCATAAATAAGGAATCCTGCTTCACGGCATTGTCCCGCAATTTGCTGTGGCGAACATTCGAACAGACGGAGTGAGCCTTTTGAAATCTGAAAAAGATACCATTCGCTACATCAGAGTCTTCGATGTTATGTTCGGCACATTTCCTCGACAGTCGATACTGTGCCTCAGACAAAGGACTGAATGTTTTGGGCGGGTGCGTCTACCATCAGCTATCACTATCCTCTTTTTCCATGTTGAAGTTGTCATAATTCCAGACTTGATCAAATTTAGTTAAGATTTGTCAGATCAAAACACTATTGCTGTGTAAGACTTCAAAACATGTGATATTAGCTTCTACTGCGGTATGCACTACTTTCTGTTTTGGTACTCTATCATGGGAATTGTAGTTTTTTCGTTATTTTGCCATTTTGTGTTCAAAGCATCTGAACAAAGTGGCATCTTATAATCTGGGAATTACGGTAATTTCATTTTTTTTAATTGTTGTTTTTATTTTTTAGCATCATGAGCACTGGAAGTGAATGATGAGAACCGACAGCTTGTTCTTATACACTATATTCTTATTTATGCTCTCATATTCACTTCAAAGCGCTGCTCAAGAGACGCAACTCATTCTCAAACATTATATCTTTATGAATGCCAGTGGATAACAGTTGTTAAATATTGGTGCATAAATAATGATGCACTGCATTTCACGCCGGTAATGGTAACTATTTTGTAATGAGTTAGATTACCCATGACAGGAAAACAGTAACAATGTTACTAACACCATTACTCCCAACACCGCTGATCAACATTATGTTAAAATTAGTATCAAAAATGCTGTGTGTGAGTAACAGGAAGAAAAGCTCTGACTCACGTGGGGAGAAGTTGTTTGGCGCAAGTTTACATGTATAGATCTCCAGACCCCGAATACCCCCCAAAATAAGAACTGCCTTTTTCTGACTCCGTCTAAGGAAAAAAAAAACCTTCTTGCATTTAGGTCAATACGGTAAAAATACTGAGAAAAAAAATATCTCAAAACAAGAACAGCGCTGAGGATGGGATCAATATTTACAGAAACAACTGCAAAAAACAGAAAGTAGAGGGAGGGGGGGGGACTCCTCCTCATCCTAAGCATCCATAACTTTGATTATACTTGATTTCAATCCACATTTCACAGCAGCTTAGAGGCAAGAAGATGTCCCCTGCTCCATCAATATATAATCAATATGACTATCATTCCCATCGGTGTCTCTTCTGTCGCTTTTTATCCAAAGTAAGGGTGCTCACTTTGGAAGTTGTAGTCCGGGCACACCTTCTGAACCAGCTTGTAATCGATGCTAAAGAAGGAGATGAAGATACAGATGACCTTGAAGGGTTTAGCGCACAGCCAGGCGGCGTGCGACTGAGTGTGCTCCGTGAAGCACGTCTGAGACGGGTCGTAGAGGCAGGGTTTGGGCTTCTTGGATCTGTTGGTTTTCTCATACTCCACTCGGCAGTTAAAGGTCTTCACCTCTTTGGGGTCGATAGTAGATTGCTGAGTGTCCTGGATCTGGACTTCCTGTTGACTATGGGGGTGCAAGAACTGCTGCTGCTGAAGGACCTCAAATTCCACTACTTTAGTTGGAGGAACAATACTGACTGAGACGTTCCCGAGACTGGATGAATTGTGACGGAAGTACACGGTGAACGTTCCATTGATGTGGTCCACAATCTTCCCAGTCACCAACAAGCTGAACTTGAGAGTCTTGACGTTGAAGTAAAAATCCCCCCAGCCAAAGATCTTCTTGGTCTTCATAGCCGTCTTCAGAGAGGGCTTCCGCTTTGAGCGGTAGCCCGTCTGGTCTACCAGCAAGGACTGATTCCGGGTCGTGTCGTAGGGGTTAAAGAAACTGTAGGTGGGCGGCTTGGATTTCATGGGCGTCTGGTCAAAGGAGGACGTGAAGATTCGTGTTTGGTAAGGAGGTTTCACCGCCCCTCCAGGTGATGCTCCACCTGTGCTTCCAGACATGCCGTAAGGAAGAGTCTTCATTGCCGAGCCCACCGGGCCCAGCTCTGAGAAGTCCACTCTCTTGTCCAACCCTTGGACCTTGACATGGAAGAAAAACAAAAGGAGTATCAGATGCATACTTAATAGATGACACACTTATTGTCACTACTGATGGGAAGTATACATCAATTATGTCACTGGACTGGTGGCGAGCTAATCACAGGGCACATATAGACAAACAACCATTCACACTCACATTCATACCTATGGACAATTTGGAGTCGCCAATTAACCTAGCATGTTTTTGGAATGTGGGAGGAAACCGGAGTACCCGGAGAAAACCCACGCATGCACGGGGAGAACATGCAAACTCCACACAGAGATGGCCGAGGGTGGAATTGAACCCTGGTCTCCTAGCTGTGAGGTCTGCGCGCTAACCACTAGACCGCCGTGCCGCCGATGAAAAAGCTTTATTTTTTTTTTAAATAATTTTTCCTACAACTCAGCCATTACATAAGCACAATAATCCCTAACCCAACTCTGAACAATGTCACTTCCTGTCCCCTTCCCGCTCATGTAACCTAGCACCAGAAGACATCTACAGCAACACAAGTTTTAAGCAATGTCTCATATGGCTTATTTTCTCTTGTTATGTCTACTCTATTGGATAATAAGAGTGTAAAGATGATGGTTTCATGTCAAGACGGCTCTAATAATGTAAAAAAAAAAACATATTTAGGCCTCTAACATGTAATGTCCCTCTGATGTACTCGTTTGTGATCCTATCCATCCTGGTCACTCCCAATGAGAACCTCAGCATCCTCATCTCTGCTACCTCCAGTTCTGCTTCCTGTCTTTTCCTCTGTGGTACTGTCCCTAGACCAAAACAACATGGCTGGTCTCACCACAGTTTTGTATACCTTTCCTTTCATTTTAACTGAAACTCTTCTATCACACATCACGCCTGAGACTTTTCTCCACCCGTTCCATCCTACCTGGATCTCCATTGTTCTGGACTGTTTACCCCAAGTACTTAAAATTCTCCACCTTCTGTATCTCTTCTCCCTGTAACCTCACTCTTCCACTTGGGTCCCTCTCATTCACACACATATACTCCGTCATGCTGCAGCTAATCTTCATTCCTCTCCTTTCCAGGGCAAACCTCCACTCTTCTAGCATGTCCTCCACCTGTTCCCTACTCTCACTACAAATCATCTTCGTCATCTGCAAACATCATAGTCCATGGAGATTCTTGTCTAAGCTCATCTGTCAGCCTGTCAATCACCGTAGCAAACAAGAAGGGGCTCAGAGCTGATCCCTGGTGCAGTCCCACCTCCACCTTGAACTCTTCTGTCACACCCACAGCACATCTTACCATTGTCTTACAGTCCTTATACATGTCCTGCAACACTTTAACATACTTCTCTGTCCTACAAAAACATTCCATTTAAAAATTAGAAATCCAGTTTTGCAGAAATGAATTCATCACAATCAGGTCTGGAACCAATTTACCGTGATAAATGAGGGATTACAGTAACTCACTTTATTGAGATCCAAAGAGGGGCCAGCAACCCAAATCTAGTAATTAGTGTCCATTATTAAAATAGCAAACAATCTAACTAAATAATTAACTTATATTAAATAAATCACCCCATAAATCAAATCTACAGACATCAAATTTGTTAAACGTTTCCATGCTTCATCTCCCCCAAATTCAATAAAATAAAACCATCTATTTTTGAATTTTTGTTGTTCCAGACTACCAAACAAAGCGAGCGTGTAAGACAATAGTAGTGTGTTTGTGTGTGTGTGTGTGTGTGTTTGTTTAGACAGCTTTCTGCGTTTAATCTACAGCCATGCTGGTTTATTCTCAGGTCTGACTGACGACAAATCTTTCATGTCTCATCAGTCACATGACACTCATGCTTTCTATCCATATTCATGCATGTGAAAACACACGCAGCTGTCAAGGTATGCTTCCCCAGAGAATCCAACCCCAAACCTTTCAAGACTAGTCCGTGATCACATCCTTGCTTGTCTTTAGTCGTGACAGGTTTGTCATCAATCACTCAATCTAACACACTAGTCCATATTTCTATTAGTACAGTGCATCACTCAGCCCTGCTAATGCATTCAGTCATAAAATGAATGTATCTATTTCTGCTGGCAATTCATTACCACGCCTGCAGAGGGGATTACTGCCGATGTTGATTGATGTTTGAGTACGTGAATGCTTATTGACCGATGGAATTATCACAAAAAATACATAAATGGCAGGCGTTGATAAATGATTAGTGACAAGGATAATGACCCGCTGAAGATAATCTGTATACCCTCACCGCCCTCCATGCTGGTACGGGAGGCCTGAGCAGCAATGCTGGCAAAGTGAGTGTGAGTCCATACTAGGAAGTGCAAGTCATGAATGAGGCATTCAAAAGTTGCAAGTTTACTACTGAATTGGGACTTAACCCTGTTATGGAACATGTTCTTAGTTGTGCAATTGTTACTTTAACTCAGAGTTAACCTTAAATGACTATTCAAGGTTACATTTACCTTCAGACAAAGACAGGGACACCAACTTAGTGTTTTGCTATTTATTGAATTCAGTAGACTGTGATTGGCTGGCCACCAGTCCAGGGTGTACCCCGCCTCTCGCCCGAAGACAGCTGGGATAGGCTCCAGCACCCCCGCGACCCTCGTGAGGAAAAGCGGCAGAAAATGAATGAATGAATGCTTTTTTGAGGAGGACGGGGCAGCACGGCGGTCTAGTGGTTAGTGCGCAGACCTCACAGCTAAGAGACCAGGGTTCAATTCCATCCTCGGCCATCTCTGTGTGGAGTTTGCATGTTCTCCCCGTGCATGCGTGGGTTTTCTCCGGGTACTCCGGTTTCCTCCCACATTCCAAAAACATGCTAGGTTAATTGGCGACTCCAAATTGTCCATAGGTATGAATGTGAGTGTGAATGGTTGTTTGTCTATATGTGCCCTGTGATTGGCTGGCGACCAGTCCAGTCCTCTGAAGACAGCTGGGGTAGGCTCCAGCACCCCCGCGATCCTGGTGAGGATAAGCGGTAGAAAATGAATGAATGAACAGAGATGGGAGTGTGTGTACAGGGAAAATGATGTTGATGAAGCAATATTCTTAATATTGATATGCAATGCTATGATAAGCAATGTCTTTTAAAAGAAGTAATTTATAAGAAAAAGAAGAATCAGACATGGATGACTAAAGGCTTGCAAAATTCATGAAAGAAAAAAAAACACATTATATAGGAAATTGATCTTTAAAGAAGCAGAGAAAACGTACATGATGTGCTTTATATATTACTATATTGACAGTTACTATGGTACACATAATGTCATTGGATGGTCATATCACCTCGTACTTCGGTACGAGGTACATTATTTAAAAACAAAAAAACAACCTTTAATTGTATTATGGAAAGCAGGAAGTGAACAAATGAAACAGTTACTCATTGTAAAAGTAAACTGTATTATAGAAAGCAGGAAGTGAACAAATGTAACAGTTACTGATTGTAAAAGTACCAGATGGAGGGGTAGGATTTAATAAGCTTTGCTTCTTCCTACTCCTTTTGGACATGTGGAACTGTGAACTGATTATGTGATGCATTCAATTGTAATCTGATGCATGTTCAAATGAAATAAAACCATTACCATTACCATTACAAAACATATAAAAATATGTGCAGCCATTGTTGTAATTTACTAGACAAAAATAAAAACAAGATTAGAACAACATGGGGTATTCTGAACAGTATTATCAGGAATGGTACTGGGAAAGCTGATCTATTATATAAATGGAACTGTTAAAAATGATATGAAAGAGGTAGTAGTAGTAGGTAGAGGTAGATTTCCAATGAATACTTTGTAAATATTGAACCAAAAGATCCAAAATGTCATGTCAGTGGAGGAAAGAAAGGAAATCATAGCCAAGAATCCCAATTCCATGTTTGTCAATATACAATATTGGCACTAATAGAAATCATAGAGGAAAGTCCTTAGACCAGAGGGAGTGTTCAGTTGCAGTATTTATGGATTTAATCAATTTGACACAATTAATCACAACATCCTAATTAATAAACTGGAAAGATATGGAATCAGGGGATTAGTGTTGAACTGGATTCAAAGATACCAAGCTCATTTTCAGTCGTTTGTATTGAGTTGTAGACTCCTAAAGAGCAGCTACACATGCCAAGCCATACAGAAAGCTTTCTAGATCTTCCAGAATCTGCACCTATACAAGTTGCATTTCCTTTTATTTCCAAAATGGTATGTTTTCTGTGATGGGTGACTCAATTGACTCGAGCACCCGATTCACTTCAGTGAGTGACTCATCAGAACTCGAGTCAGTAAAAGGAATGTCGTTTCCCATTACTAGAACATACTGCTCTACGGGAGGTAAAAATAAGCTGCAGCGTCAGGAAAGAATCCTGGGAGTTTGTGCAGGGAATGTGTGATGATGACTTCCTTATGAATGTGCTGTCAGCAGTGCTGCGCTTTAGCGCCGCGTGTTGCCATCTGTCAGGCCAACACTGCTTGCTGGTACAGCGCTAATCAGTTCTCAAAATGTGGCAACAGAACCACCACCGCTCGCACCATCATTAAAATCATCAACATAGAATACAGATATCCTTGCAAAGATGGCGGCCGTGCTTTTCAACCACTTTTGTTCAAGTTTCAGCCCCCGTGATGTGGTAAAAATTTGCGATGATTCATGCTTAACAGCTTAAAACTACACAGTGTGTTTTTTTTTTATAGCGGTGTGAACAATTTCTAGTCGATCCGACTCATGGGAGTATGGATTTTAGTTAATATATTTTCCTGAATAACTGTAAAAGTCATCATATGAGAACAAAGACATTATTTTAATAGAATATAGTTTTACAGGAGCTCCTCGGGTTACATATGAGTTACTGCACTTTCTTTGAGTGTGGTGAAAGTTGGAACTTATATGCAATTGATACACAACCTAATGTTACCTAAACAACTAAATCACAACACATGAAATGCATGGAAAATACAGAAATAAATAAATACAACAAATAAATAAATACAACAAATAAATAAATAATACTAATAATAAATAGATATAATATAATATAATATAATATAATATAATATAATATAATATAATATAATATAATATAATATAATATAATATAATATAATATACACCCTCGGGCATCTCTGTGTGGAGTTTGCATGTTCTCCCCGTGCATGCGTGGGTTTTCTCCGGGTACTCCGGTTTCCTCCCACATTCCAAAAACATGCTAGGTTAATTGGCGAATTAATTGTCCATAGGTATGAATGTGAGTGTGAATGGTTGTTTGTCTATATGTGCCCTGTGATTGGCTGGCCACCAGTCCAGGGTGTACCCCGCCCCTGGCCCGAAGACAGCTGGGATAGGCTCCAGCACCCCCGCGACCCTTGTGAGGATAAGCGGTTGAAAATGAATGAATGAATAAATATAATATAATATAATATAATATAATATAATATAATATAATATAATATAATATAATATAATATAATATAATATAATATAATATAATATAATATAATATAATATAATATAATATAATATAATATAAAAAATAAATAATACAGAAATAAACCTGGCTATTACGTGTGCAGGAATGCCATCATTATCCATGATAAAGGTATTTCAGCAGCTTTGACCAGGCTAGCATTCAATTGTGATATCTGCACTTATTTTAATTAGCAATTAACCAGCAATTGCAATTAACTGGCGACATGATGTGATGATGTCTCTGCACGTTCGGAGAACATGTCATATAGGTCCAATGTCAGCAACTTTGCAAACAAAGTATAGCTGGAAGGTACCATCTTCTCTTTTCATGCCAACAGTAGGCAATAGATGCAGTTTACAAGCATAAATACAAAAATGTGTGTTCTTGACAGTAAATCCATTTAAACAGTGAGGATTCCTAAGAAAAATATCAGCTATTTTCTCTGGACACAAAATCCATACACTATATAGACTTTTTTTTTTTTTAACAAAAAGGATATTTGCCTTATAAGGTGACATAAGGCCGACTGACCCTCTGGTTGCTTAGTCAGTCACAAAAATTGTCAGAAAACTTTTGCAGCTGATGGAAAGTTGTGATGATGATGATGACGAGGCATACAGAGTAAAACACGCAGTCACACGGGTTTTGACCCTTAAAGGCCACCGTAGCTCTTGCATATATCAGGGAGTATGAAAATGAACCACCAAATGTCAGACAAACTCCTTCGAGTCCACCCACTCATTCATTCATTCATTCATTCATTTTCTACCGCTTATCCTCACAAGGGTGCTGGAGCCTATCCCAGCTGCCCTCGGGCGAGAGGAGGGGCACACCCACGGACTGGTGACCAGCCAATCACAGGGCACATAGGACAACCAACCATTCACACTCACATTCATACCTATGGACAATTTGGAGTCACCAATTAACCTAGCATGTTTTTGGAATGTGGGAGGAAACCGGAGTACCCGGAGAAAAAGCACACATGCACGGGGTCAGAAAGTAGTTTGGGAGTGTGACCAGTTACAGCGGAGAACATGCAAACTCCACACAGAGATGGCCGAGTTTGCATGTTCTCCCCGTGCATGCGTGGGTTTTCTCCGGGTACTCCGGTTTCCTCCCACATTCCAAAAACATGCTAGGTTAATTGGCGACTCCAAATTGTCCATAGGTATGAATGTGAGTGTGAATGGTTGTTTGTCTATATGTGCCCTGTGATTGGCTGGCCACCAGTCCAGGGTGTACCCTCGCCCGAAGACAGCTGGGATAGGCTCCAGGACCCCCTGCGACTCTCGTGAGGATAAGCGGTAGAGAATGAATGAATGAATGTGTTAATGAGACAATAGCCACCCAGGAAGTACGGTACAGAAACCGTAAGTAAAAGAGGAAGAGCAAGGAACGCTCCCAATGCTAAGATGCGTGAGTCTTTTCTGTCTTATTCTCTGTTAGTAAGTCTACTATATTGAGTATTAGGACTGTAAAAGTGGGGTTATTTCGTTTAATCTGACTTTGTGAAAATTCATTTATCATGGTCAAGTCTGAAACCAATTAATTAAAACCTGTTAATTGAGGGATTACTGTAGAGCAAAGAACTGTTAAAAACATTTACGGCAAACGTCTTCGGAAGCTATCCACTGCTATGAAATCCCCGTTGTGTCCATTTGGGCCCGCCACAACCGCAACCATTCCTCACCGTGAAGCGTTACACATGTCAAAAAGGCAAATTGGGCTGCCCGCCGGTTATGAATGAGCCCCGTGTTTGTAAGAATGCTGGAGGATATTGTAGCAGAAGATGGAACAGGCACGGCGGAGGACTTATACATATGCATGATAAGCAGCAACTCAATAAGAGAACAATCATAGCGCACACAATCAAATTACAGAGCTTGTGAGACAGAGGGAGATGCCGTGGAAAATGTTATTAGTGCACAAGTGCGATGAGTAGAGCAGCGAGTGAGGAGCTCGTGTACATTTCCCAGGAAATGGGGAACATTAATCATCTTTAACTTCATTTAGAGGTTCATCTGAGCAAAAAGCATCTTTGAGAAAGCCTATAAGCTACCTGGCGAATGAAATGTAAGGATTGTTCATGCAGGAAGGTTATGACTGTGGCTCAGAGTGAGAAAAGAAAGAGCAGACATGACAGGAAATAGGATGAGGTGTGCATGCATGCAGGCGACAGAGCGCAGGATGGAGCTTCACACTATTATTAAATGGGAAAAGGTCACACCAGCTCAGAATTGACTGCTGAAAGCTGATATATTGCCACAATTAAGATCTCTTTTCATCATTAAGGAAGTGTCGGATCAATGTCTGCGCCCTCACCCATCCAGGTATCCGATGTACTTCATTCCCGCATTCATCAGTAACTTCCACGCCCTCCCTCCCTCCCTGAGGACTGATGAGACGATGAGGGCTGCCTGTCTCACAGCTTTTTTTTGCCAGCCTTGTTCCTTTGTTTAATTGGACTTTTATTGGTCACAATCAATTCATTTTCATCTGAGCTGCAGGCGCATTGATCCGCTGTCACGGGGAAGAGTCAGAACGGTTCAACTCCCGCAATAAGACCACTTATTGTTTCTTCAACAAGTTCTCCTTCAGTTCCACCTTGAGTGAGACGTCATCTACTCAGCCTTTTATCGGCCACGGACATGAATTCATGGTGAACAGTTTATGTTTATGGGGATTTTTATGTATGCCGGCTTTGGGTGCAGATACTGTAATTCATTCTTTGCTGCCTAAAGGGGCTGCTGTGGAACGTAAACAAATTTAGCAACTTTAGGACAGTTTCTGTGTGTTTTTGTTTGATGGACTGGCTGTTGCTAGGCAATGCCTACACATTACAAATGTATGTGAAAGGAAAAATGGGATGTACTAGTCATTGTTGCCAACTTGCCGACTTTGTAGCTAAATCTGGTGACATTCCAAACAGGATCATTCATTCATTCATTTTCTACCGCTTATCCCAGCTGTCTTCGGGCGAGAGGTGGGGTACACCCTGGACTGGTGGCCAGCCAATCACAGGGCACATATAGACAAACAACCATTCACACTCACATTCATACCTATAGACAATTTGGAGTCACCAATTAACCTAGCATGTTTTTGGAATGTGGGAGGAAACCGGAGTACCTGGAGAAAACGCATGCACGGGGAGAACATGCAAACTCCACACAGAGATGGCCGAGGGTGGAATTGAACCCTGGTCTCCTAACTGTTAGGTCTGCGTGCTAACCACTCGACCGCCGTGACGCCGTGTATATAATATATGATAGATATTGTATATTATACAGTAGATACTCGCTTAAATTCCCTACAATTTAAACATTTCCTGACCAAATACAGGGCAGAAATCCAAGATGAGGCTGTGGTGAACCTCTCTTCTCAGCTTAGTGCGCAAGTCTTGCCTACGCTTTCAGCATATTATAGGATTGGGGACATGTGTGAGCTGGAAGGTGCTTGTCACTGCCATCCTTCCATTGAGCAGAAAAGCCAGCTATATTTTTCTGACCGCTATTTAGCAGCAAGTCAAATGCATGAAAGATATTGCCTGCCCTGCTGAATGAATGACTGAACCTGACTGCCAAGCTGATGGATTAGACATCCAAGCTCACCAGAAGGTGATAAGACTTTTACAACAAAGTATCAAACCATTTCCTGGAAAAGGATAGGGTGCACATGGAGTTGGATCATGGCGCCTGCCAGCTTGTATTTGTCAGCATGTGGCCAACAATATAATGTTGCACAAACATATATTGGTATATTGGTCTTTCACTTGTATGTATAGTGCTTTTCCACCTCCAAGGTACTCAACTGGGGGTTCAGTATATTGAAGAGAATAAATAGTACTTCAATGATATGAATAAAATGATGACTAAGGAATACATACCACTATGAAGTACAAATACAGAACACACAAAATGTGCATAAAACTAAGAAGATTTTATAAGGCTTAAAAGTCCCTTACAGTTGAAGTAGATTGATGATTGATCCACAATTGTGGTGATGTCATATATTCATTTAAGCGAATAAAGTTGGTGTAACGACCAGCTACCGTGTTCGTGAATGCACCTCACCGTGATTGTGATTGGTGGATAATGAGGAAATGTTATGTTGCTGGTGTGGAGCGTGATGGAGAAACTTGTTTGGAGCGGATCCCTGCAGTTGCCGTGTTCTGATGGGCAATTTATAAAGTTTATAAAGAGTGTCAGAATATGTGTTCCACTGTCGGGATGCTACATTATTACAAGACAATACTTGCAGGTGGCTAAGTTTTTCGGTCTGGTTTGTACCGTTTATATCGGGATCAGTGAGCTTAACATAAGGAGCAATGTAGGAACTGTACATTTCACAACCCTGGACTACACCCTGGACTGATCGCCAGCCAATCACAGGGCACATATAGACAAACAACCATTCACACTCACATTCATACCTATGGACAATTTGGAGTCGCCAATTAACCTTGCATGTTCATGGAATGTGGGAGAAAACCGGAGTACCCGCAGAAAACCCACGCATGTACAGGGAGAACATGCAAACTCCACAACTGAGGCAAGTGAGACCTGCAGTTCTTTGGATGTTCTTGTGGTCAGGGGGTTGGGTTTCCACATTCTAGAAGTGTGAGCATAAGTGACTTGGTTGTAATTTGGGTTGATCAACTGATCAACTGATGTGTGAGTAAGGGTGTCAATGTCACTGTTCTTTGGATTTTACAGAGTGAAAAAATCCATTTGGATTCTTATATTCTAACAGTCTCAAGGACAGTTTACAAGTGACTTCAAACAAGAGTTATATCCATCCATTTTCTATGCCGCTTATGCTCATTAGGGTCGCTGGGGTATGCTGGTCGTATGTGGGAGGAAACCGGAGTACGCAGAGAAAACCATATTTCGTTCCAAGTGAGAGGTCTTATGAGCGTGTTAAGTTTCTGTGATAGCACAAACACTTGTCTACAACAGATTGGAAAATATTCCATTCCTAATAAAGAACACATCCTTAAACAAGTTGACAATTGCCTCTGACTATTTTCTGTGCAACTCCAGCTTCACCAACGTAGGGACAATGATACTGCTTTCACCCAATAAAAAGTATAATTATGGAGATTATTGGTACAAAATGCTGGGTTTTCGCACAAATAAAAACAATCCAGTTTTGCTAGAAAAGCAAAAACTGTGTATGGGGATCCAATGTAATATTCGTAGGAAAATGCATTTGGAAACTAAATTGGACACGTAAAGGTCCTAGTGGTGTGGTCTAGTGGCTCAGACATGTTCAATTTTACAGCCAATGATTTCATTCTGTTTTGACAACTGTCAAATCATGAAAAAAAACTTGTTCCTTACCCTGCTCCCCCCCCCCAACACACATATAAAAAAAAGAGGGAGCACTAAAAATGTCATTTAATTACACCAAGCAAAATAAAACCAGAGGGTAAAAAAGTGATAAAGTGGTAAGAGAGGGGGGGATGGATTGAGGGAGTACGAGAGAAAAGGCAGTCAAAGCGATTTCGCAGTCCACTGGTGTGACTGGATTATCATGAAAATGAAAGCTACTGAGTCAGGGAGTGTCAGGGAGCAGAGAAATGGAGCCCAGACAGATAACAGCAAGCCGGGGAGACAAAAATGAATAAGAGGGATGAGAGCAGAGAAAGCCTAGGACGTCTGTGAGACAATATGAGCAGAAAGTGCAAAGGGACAAAATGTAAAAAGACAATATTATTATACATAGACACCATGCGCACTGAGATTATGAGTGCAATAAGACAAAAAAAAAAACTCAGAATAACAGCACTTTCTTGAGAAGTAATATTATTTCAAGAGGACTCGCTCGGCTGTGAAATAATTTTTAGTTAAAGAAGTGAAGAAGAAAGAAAGTGTCTGCCACAAAAAGGATTTATGAAGGTATTGTGTGCCAGCTTAAGTGTAATATGCCCACAATATTGCAAAATATTGCGGATAGCACCAGAAGGCAATAAGAGGGACATGTAGAAATCCTCTACCATGCCATGTATGCGTTCATGCAGCGACAACTAGCACTGATGTTGCTTTGGAGATTTTTTTCATCCATTCTTGCCTTGTTACCTCTAACTGTGGGACACAAGTTAATCTGGTGCAAGTCCCACGCCTTTGAAAGTTCTTCAGTTTGACTGCAACATTTTATGTGGGAATGGTTTAGTTTATTTTTGAATATGATTGGCAAAAATGATATGGAAGTTTGAAAAGTAATAAGAAGAAGCAGTATTTATTTATCCTACCCATTCTATGCTTTAAATGTGTTTGAAGCATCTGTAGGGCTTAAAGGGGACCAATTATGCAAATTTTCGGCCGTTTGCATTGACATGTGGACTACTATTGACTATAGAGCAGCTACACACAATAACCCACTCAGAAATCTTTCTAGATCTTCCAGAATCTGCACCTATTCCAGCTGTTTTTCCTTGGATTTCCAAAATTTATTCCATTCCATTTTAATTTATTCCACCAACCGGCCACCTGCGGACACACCCACTTCGCTGTGATTGGTCACACTCCCAAGCACTACAGACTACTTCTGGACTACTGCCGAATCCCACTTTCTAATTTTCCAATTAACCTAGCATGTTTTTGGAATGTGGGAGGAAATGGAGGAGATCCCTGAGGGTGGAATCAAACTCACGTCTCCAAGCTGTGTGCCCTGCGCGCACACCACTCGACCACTGTGCAGCTGTGTTACAGAGAAGTCGACCAGTCCAGGGTGTACCCAAAGACAGCTGGCATAGGTTCCAGCATATCCATGACCCTCGTGAGGATTGAAGGCGTATAAAATGGATGGATGAACATCTAAGAAGTTGAGCTGTGAACGTTGGTGTTTATAGGTGGGTGATGGTGGGTCCCATAGCCACTGATCTAGTGTACACTATCATACTGACTTGGGAGGGGCTCGTCTCCACTGTGACCTTGATCGATTCACCTGAGGAAAGTTTTTTTTTTTGGGGGGGGGGGGCTGTCAAGTAGTTTGGTGGTATTTGCTGAGTGAGGGTGCCTCGTTTGCATTCAGGATGGCAGGCAATGCATCAAAAGATGACAGCTCTCCCATTCCTCCCTTAAATAAGAGTGCTGGCACTCTTAGCTTTAATCTTTCATCTAAATAAGTGTTGCAGGAGTCTGCTATGTAGCCAGCAGGGCTAGTCGGGCTCCTGACGTCTTGCTCCTCAATTTCTCATTTGTAAGCGTGTAAACATATATTTGAATCAGATTGTAGAGAGAGAAAAAAAACGCTTGTCCTCGTCACCTGCCAAGCTATTTGTGTTGAAATGTATGGAGGTTAGACTAAACAAGAAAGGTGTGGCAGCGTGAGTGACACGCTGAACGCCAACGTGACAGTGATTGATGGCCTCACACGTTGGAGATGAATGAGGAATGGAATAAGCAAAGGGGAGTGTGATGAAAACAAACAAACTATCTGCGTAATGAATAGCTCAGATGAAGAAGAAGACAAGGGAGGTGTTGGTGGTGTGCGGGGTGCAGGGGCACGTGGGGTCCCTGTGACGACTCCAACAAGTCAACCAGGCGGGAAAAATACATAGCGGACTTTCTCAGATTTGTTTCCAGCGCTCATCAGTGGGAGAGCTGGATGACGGATGGACTGGCACTGGGCACCACGTGAGCGTGGCAGAGTTAGTCACCAGAATAACTACCTGCCCCCGCCCCCCCATCTTCCTTTTCCAACTCTTCTCACAGTCTCACACTCAATAAGACGATTCATGCATTTCCACACTTTCCTCACACACTGCTTGTATACTCCAGGGATGGGCTCCTCATCTTATTTTTAAAATGGACTAAACCACCTCTTTTTCCTCAAAAAAAATACATATCTTATTCTATTTCTAATAATAATATTGATTCATTCTTCATTCATTTTCTACCGCTTTTCCTCACGAGGTAACACCCTATATAATACGGTCTACCTATGGAAATTGATAAAAATGCTACTATGCTAATGTCAGCATGGTAGCAATGCTAACACCTAACATGATGAAGCTAAGTGTTCATATGCTGTGTCTACTCATGAAAACTGCAAAACCACAACTATGCTATTATTAGCATGATATCAATGCTAACGTGCTATTATTAGCATGTGTTGTGGCGTTATATGCACAAATGCAGAAAACTATCTATCTCACCATGCTAAAGAATCCATCCAGCCTTTTTCTATGCCGCTTGTCCTCACGAGGGTCGCGGGTATGTTGGAGCCTATCCCAGGTATCTTTGGGTGAGAGGCGGGGTACACCCTGGTCTGCTCGGTAGCCAATCACAGGGCACATATAGACAAACAACCATTCACACTCACATTCATACCTATGGACAATTTGGAGTCGTCAATTAACCTAGCATGTTTTTGGAATGTGGGAGGAAACCGGAGTACCCGGAAAAAAAAACACATGCATTACTCATATTTAATTTATAGTTGTATTTTAATGTGAAAAAGTAGCAGTTTTGTGAGAATACTATTGTAATATTATGAGGAATATGACCGTATTGTTTTGAATAATGGCCTATAGTTCCACCATTGATATCCTTTTACATAAAATTTGATGTAATTATCGTTGTAGTTGCATATCGAATCGTTTAGCACAAAGAGATTTCCCCTGCTTATTATATAAACTTATTTCTATCTGCGATTAAATGTGATTAATTGTAAGTTTACTATGGAGAAAATGTGATTAATCATGATCAGCCCTAATTTTTACATTAAAAATACATTTTTCTGGGTATTTATTTAAGCAATGAAAAAAATCTGTTTAGCTGTTAAGAAGCCTAAAGAACCAGCTCTATTTAAGGAGAGGAGCCAAAAAAGGACTCCATTAAAGGGGACCTATTATGCTCATTTTTCGACCCACACAGAAAACCTTTTAGACTTTCCAGAATCTGCACCTATTCCAGCTTCCTTTATTTGTACTTGCTTTCAAAACGGTCTAAATGTGCTGATTTAATTTATTCGACCCACTCCGCTATGATTGCCCACGCGCTTAAAGTGCTTCCTAACTATGAACCATATAAGGAAGTCCACCCCTCTGTGACATCACAAAGGCACAGTTTTACCACACCTCTAAAAATCGAGTGTTTTGAGCTCGGCTCACTTCCAAATGCACAAACCTCATTATCTGATCCCTTGGTTAAAAGATTACCTAGCAATTTGACCCTTAATATTAGCTATTTTGACTCAAGCCTCCTTCATATTTTAATTCTTTTTTGAAACGTCTTGCTTTGTCAGCTTGGGTCAGCGTGTCCTCAGCAGGGGCTGATTGAAGCAATAATCGAAGAGAAGTAAAGAGTATGTCTATACAACCTCTAAGAGGTACTAATAATAGGGAGGGGGCACTGTGACATTTTGCTTTTCATTGTCACGTTAAGCGCACAAACAATTATTTGTTTATAGAATAGCAAAGAATACTTGTGTCTCTCCGGGTGAAGCAACTGTTATTACCTCCACCAAGGACATCACAGTTTCCTTTCTATTTTCATGTTCTATTTCATAGTACAAAAAATAGATTTCAACCAAACTTAGTAGAGGGGTGTGGTATGAGCCACGAGTGAACCCATTAACGTTTTGGTGTGCGTGTCTTACTTTTGTGAGGGTATTTTTCAACATTTTCACATCGGCGATAATGAAAACAAGAAAAGCACTCAGAGAGAGCAGACCACCGCCATCACCCCCCCACCTCCTTATTATGATTTCCACCATGAATATTAGTCCTGCATTTATTTCATCTACACATTTAGATTAATCGACAATGAAAAGATACCATAGAAGAGTTTGAATGACTCAATTAATGCTGACAATGCTAACATTAGCATGCTAACACAGAGCATAATAGGGCTGCTTGTATAAGTGCATACCTCTGAAAATGCTACAAGTGTTATTATAATTATGTTAGCATGCAACATGACTTAACATGGCAACCGTTCCACTGTCTGATCACTTTATCATCCACCTGAAGCCATGCTGACTCTCCTTCGTGCTAACACGGTAAGAACACCCAGCCTGAAAGCGCTAAGTACCTGCTTAAGTTCATACTCGTGAAAATCACAAAAATGCTAGTATGTTTAGGTTTACATGCTAACAATGCTAACACCCTATATAATATGGTCTACCTATGGAAATTGATAAAAATGCTACTATGCTAACATCAGCATGCTAACAATGCTAACACCTAACATGATGAAGCTAAGTGTTCATATACTGTGTCTACCCATGAAAAGTGCAAAAACACAACTATGGTATTATTAGCATGATATCAATGCTAACATGCTAACTAACACTTAGCATGTGTTGTGGCGTTATATGCACAAATGCCGAAAACTATCTAGCTCACCATGCTAAAGAATCCATCCATCCATTTTCCATGCCGCTTATCCTGTTATGTTGGAGCCTATCCCAGGTATCTTTGGGTGAGAGGCGGGGTACACCCTGGTCTGCTCGGTAGCCAATCACAGGGCACATATAGACAAACAACCATTCACACTCACATTCATACCTATGGACAATTTGGAGTCGTCAATTAACCTAGCATGTTTTTGGAATGGCGGAGTACCCGGACAAAACCCATGCATGCATGACGACAACCTAGAGCCCCAATTATTAACATTATTCATAATTAACTGAAGAATGAAATATGATAATACTGTATTAAACATTATGTATTTTTAAGAAGCAAAATGATGGAGACTGACTCAACTGTGCCTCTGCTGGTTGCAGCCAATTACTGCACTCGTCTTCATTCATTATACTCAATGACAGCGACAAAGGTGGTTCCTAAATAAAGAGGCACACAATGTACAGTGTAGGCTACGGTGGGAAGTTTCCTCTCCTCGTGCTGCCTTTCACACGCCTTTGCTGGGGTATAAATCACCCACATTCAAGGGCACAGCGTTGGGACCCCTAGCTGAGATCTTTCACATGCACCATCTGGACGCAGAGTGCTGACCAGAGGATTTGCTCTCATTCTGGAGCTGCCAGATGAGTGTGTACTGTATTATCGTCTACATGCAGGTGTGTCATGGCGTACACTCTCACCTCTGCAGAAGAAGGGAGTGCTGATGAGGTTTTCAGAGAGACCAAAGGATCATGACAGACCAAAAAAAAAAAGTAGAGCGAAGAAAAGTATTGCAATAGTATGATTCCCACACTCTATCTTCTTGCATTGGTTACTATCACGCCACCTCATGATTGTTTCCCCACACACAATAGAATCCACTGTGTTCCTGAGAGGTGACCCACAGGCTGCTCCTTATTTTTCTGGGCTGCTCACCCCTCCTTAGATCTGCAGACTTTCTTTCATCAACTTGAAAACCAACTAAGGATGAAATCATTTACAGACTAAATAGTCATTTCTCTTGCTCCGCAACCCTGAAGAACACAATCAAGACCAATGAGCTTCAGCTTGTTTGGGGCCTTTGTGGGGGGAAATGGACAATTAGTTAGTTCATTCAGTCATTCATTTTCTACCGCTTTTCCTCACGAGGGTCGTGGGGGGTGCTGGAGCCTATCCCAGCTGTCTTTGGGCGGGAGGCGGGATACACCACAGGGCACATTCATACCTATGGACAATTTGGAGTGGCCAATTAACGGAATGTGGGAGGAAACCGGAGTACCCGGAGAAAACCCACGCATGCACGGGGAGAACATGCAAACTCCACACAGAGATGGAGAGGAAGAGAGGAACGACTCGACCGCCGTGCCGCCAATTAGTTAGTTGGGTTACACAAAATATTGCACAATCAATTTCTATGAATGTTTCTCTCCACACGCTACTGCTAGCTTATGGTGTCTAAGTTATACAGTAGTTTCACTTTTGGGTCTCACATGCAGCTATGCTGTGTTCAAAGACCGCCAACAAATGTGGAAAAGACGTAATGAGTGAAGCATAAAGATAAAAACATGTACTAGCTGTTACCTGTATTATAACATATGTATAAATTATTTCCAACTTAGATTGAATGAAATACAAAAACTGACTACAAATAAAAAAATATTCATAAAACAACAAAATAAATGACTGCTATTACTAATAGCATACCAAAAGATCCTAGGATGCATTATGAAGCACAGGGACACTAGAATCAATAAAACTTTGATAGTAATTTTCAGTAAAGTACAATTCCCTGCTAATTCCCATTAAGAACTTGCTGGCTATTTGTGCAGCAATAAAAGGCTGAGAAGAAGAGCAAGGCTGGTGAGTAACAGTCAGGCAGGACCATCAAATGACTAGACGGGACATCTCTCCTTTGTCCTAGGGATAGACGCTCTGTAAACACAACCACACTTTTTAAATGTGATGTGACAAATCAAAGGGAGTCGATTCATTTCTCTTTCTCACTTTTTACCCCTTAAAGAAACATCGAAGAGAAACTTGGATATTAATGGAACTTTGTGGACCAAATGGAACAAATCTTTTTGGACCCCGGGGGTTGCAAACAGCGAACATAAGCACCTGGGTCCAAAACCAAGGACTGGTCGCCAGCCAATCATAGGGCACATATAGACAAACAACCATTCACACTCACATTTATACCTATGAACAATTTGGAGTCGCCAACAGGAAATTAATAGTGACCTCAAATTTCGCTTTCACATGCCTTTCGTATGTTTCAGCCTTATTCCAAAATGAATAAATTCATTTTTTTTTGTCAAAATTCTACACACAACACCACATAATGACAATTTGTTTAAGTACTCACAGCCTTTGCTTCATACTCACTGTTGATATGTTGCAATCATACCTGTCAACCCTCCTGTTCGACCTGGGCAACTCATATTTTGCACATAATTGCCTGTGTTTTAACTGTCCCTTGTTCATTGCGGTTAATTGGTTCTCGACCAGGCCATGATAGTGAATTTCCACAAAGTAGCATTCTTTATTTATAAATGGAATATGTTTATAATTAGACAATAGAAAACCTGTTTATAATACAATACATGGAGTCATGGATTATTAGAGCCTTCTAGACATTAACTAGCAACCCTATAACACTTGTATTTTGCCTTTTTATTCTTGAAAATGCCTTATGTAGGTCAAATAATCGCTTAAATATGCAAATTTTGTAATAATAATATGCCAAATTCAACCAAGAAAGCATGATTTATTAATATATTCTTGAAAAACTGTCAAATTGAAGTCACGAAATTCATACTATGAAAGGCAAGGGATGTTACCATATTATGTGTAGAGTTTAGGGAATTTTGTGTAGAATTTGGAGAGACTTTAATCAAGGCTATAACATAACAAAATATGGAAAAAGTAAATACTTTCAATTTGCACTCTAAAATAAACACCCTATGTCATATAAACACCTAATATCTCAGAATATCAGAATAATCATCTTAACATAATCCCTATCTTCTGTTTATGCTTGGCGGGGGTAAGAAACCCAGCGGGTTGTGGGTTCAAGTCTCCCCCTGTTGGCCATTAGACAAAGCGCAGGGTTGAATCCGCTCTGCAATGCTTCTTGCTATTATTTATTCCATTCAGCAAAATTATCGACGACCTAACAAAAAAAGCTCAGCACACAAACACACAGCCACGCTAAGGATTTGGCCGGCATCCAGAGCAGATGGGTGGGATGCGTAGAAGATACAGTGGGCCTAGCGGGTGGCGGTGGAGGTGTGGGGGGGGGGCAGGTTCCAGGAAAGCGCCAATCTGTCATTCCTAACAAGCCAGGAGACTTGGAGCGAGGGCAGGTCAAAGAGACAGTACACACACACACACACACACACACACACTAATGTGCACACATACACAAACGCACACCCAACGTCCCCGCACATGCATCACATTCCAAATGAGACATTTCTGTTAATTAGAAGACGAATTAATCATCCAAGCAAGAGAAGACAGGAGAATTCCAGTCAACAATTAGCGTCTGCATCTTTCTACACATTTCCCTTCATCATCTACTTCGCTTATCTTTAAAATCCCACACCTAAGAACTTCCCAGAACTATGGAAGACACTTGCCTTCAAATCTTGCCTGATGGATTACAATAAAACTACCAATGCACAGAATAATTACTCATTCACACTCTTCAAACTTGTATACTATTACTTGGTTACTGAGGTTCTCATTGGGAGTGACCAGGATGGATAGGATCAGAAAGGAGTACGGTCGGCCCCAAACTATGGAACTCTCTCCCCTCCCAAGTAAAAAAGGCCCCCAACATCGAAAGCTTTAAGTCTAAAACCCACTTTTATTCTCTGGCTTTTAACTCGGAGTGAGTCCTGTGTCTTTTAGTTCTTTGTTTTTATTGTAATTGGTTTTATTTTTTTATACTTTTATTGCTTTGTTTCTTGTTTTTAATATTTTAATATCTATTTTACTATTTTATTTCTTAAATGATCTTTTAGTTTTAGATTATTACTTTTTAATTTTACTAGTCTGTGCAGCACTTTGGAAACTCTGTTTAGAAAATGTGCTATATAAATAAAGTGGATTGGATTGGTTACTGAGGTTCTCATTGGGAGTGACCAGGATGGATAGGATCAGGAAGGAGTACATCAGAGGGACATTACATGTTCGAGGCCTTAGAAATAAAGTCAGAGAGGCCAGTGAAAGAGATAGTGAATATATTGGTAGAAGGATGCTGCCAGGTATAGGAGGCGTAGAGGAAGACCAAAGAGGAGGTTTATGGATGTAGTGAAGGAGGACATGAGGGTAGTTTTCTCCTTACTGTACTAAATATTAACTGAGCCACAACCTAAAAATTGAGGTACATACGATACTGTGGTTAGGGCGAACTGTTATACCCCATACTCCATGTTGTTTAAATAACTTTTAAACAGGTGTCAAAGTTAAGGCCCGTGGGCCAAATGTGCCCCCGCCCCACATCACATAATTATTAACTTCAAACAGCGTGCTTATGAAAGAGTTGCACAATAAAGTAATATCAGTATCAAGGGGCCATATTCTTATTCAAAGTAACATCCATCCATTTTCTATATGGCTTATCCTCACTAAGGTCACAGGGGTATGCTAGAGTCTATCCCAGCTGACTTCGGCTGATAAGTGGGGTACACCCTGAACAGGACTCAAAGTAACAAAGTAAAAATGATGCAGCTTTAACTATTTCAACCTGTCTGTACAAAATGACACCTTAAAGTCATTAAAATAGTGATTATTGCATGCAAGCATGCTGGGAAACGCCTAACCCACGGGATGCTGGTAAAACCTGTAATGCTTGTATGATAAAAGCACATGAAAATATATGATAATATATGATAAATAAATAAGGTTATCCAACATTTAATGAATACCCATAACAAATACATACATTAAGAATGTGATAATTAAACAAAGAGCAACAAACTGCAATTAAATTCCCATGTTAATATTAGCCATCAATTAGTTGTTGATTAATGTAAATTAGTCAATTATTAATTGTCTGGTCATGTAATTGATTGTGGCCACTAAAAGATAAAAGCCATCATACCTAAAAAAATATATATATTTTTTAAAAACTTGAAAACAATGTTAAGTAATATATGGATGTAGTGTATATGCTATAAAGATACATACATAGCTTATTTCTATGCACATAATGACCACAATTGGTTTAAAAAATATTTAAAACATAATACAAATATTTCACTGTGCTTTATTGTGATAAACAAGCACCAGAACGGGCAGTCCGTCCTGTTGTTGTTGAAAAATAGTCCATAAAATTCTCCAAAAAATCACTCACGTTTCAATCTAGTTCGACTTTGTATCATCCTTGTTTACACATTTTACCTCACTGGCGACTTTAAGCTTGCTTGTTTTTGTCCCACAAGCAAGCCACAAGTGGCTATCATGTTAACTTTTTTTTTTTTTTACTATGAAAATACCCCGTTTATTAAAATTTAATCCTACTTCGAGGAAACTGCAATAAACGACTGCAATGACATTAACCGAGGATCACCGTATCTTATAGTATTTATACCTGCAAATCGGTTGTAGAGGCGTTCAAAGGACTCAACTTATTTGTGTCGCACCTTTATGACTTTGCCAACGAGCGGCCAACAGCTGCTCATCTGCTTTTGAGGTGTACTTGTTTGAGAAAAGTTGAACTGTACATTGTATATTTCACTGCAGTTGGAAAACATGTCCTGTATCTTGCTGTTGTTTGTCTCACACATGCTTTATTTTTACGACTACATTTATATTAGTTTGCCTGAGTGCATGGCATGAGTTACATATGAGAGTTGTACAGTAAACAGTACAACATGTTTACTGACGAAAATCAGTCTGGGACACTCTTCCCACAATGCATCTCTGAAGTGACCTTGTGGGCTTGGCGGTAAGGTCAAGAGGCCTCATTAGCACGTATACCCCCCTTGCTACCAGGCTAAAAATAACAGGATAGATGCAATCATTTACTTATCATCTCAATGCACCTTTTCTTTGGTGATGTTGTTGTATGTCTCTAGCATCAGTAAACACATCACACTTGCTTGTTTCAAAGGCAGGAACTAACGTTTTGCAACACCTTCAGTCCCAGTCGGGGCTCCAGCTCACAATCGATATCTTTCATGACTAAGCCAATGTGCAATAATAAAGCCAATAGAAAATATCACAACTTATTGGATAAGGCAGATGGTATTTGAATGTCACTCGGTGTCTGCTGTTGTCATGGCGAACAGGAACCAACACAGACGGATCAGGCTGACTTCATCCACAAAAGTTCCAAATGAAGCAACAAACTCAGGATTGGTTGTATTCATTGCATACACGCCCAACAAGCTACATAAAGGAACATCACATGATTACAGTTCAGTTGATTTCCAGAATAGAGTTTGAATATTCTGGAAAAAACAAGAATAATTTTGTTGACTTTAATTTACATTTATTCATTTATATGAAAAATACTCTACAAAATCTAACAAATGACAATGTGTATTTTTCAAGTATAGACAACTGTCTCTCACGGTTTGTTTTATGAAATATTGGGATATTTTTAAATATTTTTATTTTAATTTTTTGCCCATTTTTGACATCATCCATCCATGCATGCATCCTCCCCAACAAAGCACTCTACTAGCTGAATCAGTAATGACATTATGTACATCTGAGGCTTTCAGCAACACAGTATGATATCAACCCTTCCTTCCTGTCTGGAACAGGAAAAGTGGAGATCCCAGCGTCCATCTCTACACCATTATGATAGGGAATATATACTTTTTTAAAAACACTAATATCTGGGACATTAATGGGTGTTTGGAGCGTGAATGTGTGGACGTGATGCTGGTTACCTGCCTGAAAACACAATATTATTGGTTATATCACCTCAGTATGTCTGGTATGTATCCTGCTTACAATTTTTTTCAATGTTTTGAGAAAACATCACCCTAAAATAAATACCATTTTAAAAAATGAAGGTAGGAAATATTAATATAATATTGTAATAATAATATACACATTTTATTATAAAACATTTTTGAATTGTAGAAAACAGCCAAACAACATTTTAAATTCTAAATGTACCTGTAAAGACGTTTTGCTTGCTCTCTACCATGTTTTTCAACCAATCTTGCTCAGATTTTACACACATGTGCTCATCAGTCTCCTAAAGGTGTGTACCAAATTTTGTGGTGGTTCACCCAAAAGTTAAACTTTGGGGTGTTGCATATTTGGCACCAAAAAAGGCAAAAGAGCAAGGGTGCATGTTTTGTTGAATTTTCACCCCGTTGTGTGCAGTGGTTGAGGAGTACAAGAGTTAGTTAACACAAACAAATCCATGTTCTCAGTACAGTAATCCCTTGCCTCTTCAAATTTTGAATTTCATAGCTTCAAATGAATACATCATGATGTTTCATGGTTGCATACGGCCTATTGGCTAAAAAAAAATTATATGTAGTTTTAGCCAAAATTAAGAATTTTCAGGTATAAAAATGGCGAAATATAAAAGTAAGCCTTTCAAAAGACACATTCAAAGATGGTGCAACATTCTAGTATTCTACACCGGCCACTTGGTGTCAGTAATGTTACTGTAATGTTGGATGAGACACACAAGCACCAGACTTTATCGCCGGAGCAATGGGCTTTTATTTATCTTATGCCACAATAATCCCTAAACTGGGCTACTGTTAAGACCACACTAAGATAAAATTCAACACTGAACCCCCAATGTCACTTCCTGTTCCCCCACACTCAGGTTCCCACACATTTACAGCAACACAGTGACTATAAGTGTGTTATTACATGTCTAATAATGTTAAAAACACATTTAGAAGGGCATAAACATGTATTCTATACTCTACCTACAAAAATATTCAATTTATAAATAAGGAATCCAACTTCACAGAAATTAATTCATCCTGGTTGGGTCTTGAACCAATTAATTGCGATAAACAAAAGATTACTGTATTTTTTTGTTTCACAATGACTCACAAATGACGTGTTTTGTTTGGGCTATTTGTCTTTGAAAGAGGAATTGTACTGTTACAAAGCGCACCAAACACATAGAGAAGGTCGTAGTGTGGTTATTTTACACGCAAGACTCAACTACAGTTGCTCTAATACAGTAACAGGAATAGTAGTACTTAACATTGAAATACCCTGAAGGGTGACTGTGAAGGACCACAGAGATCTTCTGGGTCTGAAAGCAACAATCAGCTCCCAAACACCATAATCCAAAAACCACTCAACACTTTCCCATACACCCCCAAGTCAATACAGCCAGCGGCTGCTCTTGATTTGTTTGTTTGCAACTGTCTGACAGAGCCGTTCATCAGCTTTCCCAACTGAAATGGTCACTAAGGATAAGGTCCTTTTCCCTTTATTTGTCTTTAAAGGTCCCCGATTTTGCAAAAAAAAAAAAAAAAAAGACTTTTTAATGATGTTCTAACAATAACCTGTGTCCCGGGAGCTTGTTTAGAGTACCAAAGGTGAGAAAACTCTATCATCTCCCAGATTTGATTGTGTCACTTTGCACAAAGGAGAAGTTCCGGGTTTCCATAATGTCATTGATTTTCTACCGCTTTTTCCGCACGAGGGTCGTGGGGGTGCTGGAGCCTATCCCCGCTGTCTTCGGGCGGGAGGCGGGGTACACCCTGGACTGGTAGCCAGCCAATCACAGGGCACATATAGACAAACAACCATTCACACTCACATTCATACTTATGGACAATTTGGAGTCGCCAATTAACCTAGCATGTTTTTGGAATGTGGGAGGAAACCGGAGTACCCGGAAAAAACCCACGCATGCACGGGGAGAACATGCAAACTCCACACAGAGATGGCCGAGGGTGGTTCATAACGTCATGAATTAAAAAAAAAAACCAAAAACTCCTTTCTCAGGCTTTGCTACATATCTTAAAATAAAGTCAGAAGTTCTGCCAAACACAGTAATCCCCACATTAGCTTCTCCACATTTCCATTTTGGTATAAACTGGTTTAACCAGAACTGTATGGGGGCCTATATGTGTACATTATATTAATTAATCAGAAGTTGATATGTGTATTATTAATTCATACAAACATCCAATGATGGCAAACAGGGAAATCATTTGTCAGCTTTCTTCCTCGGATTTTCTCAAAAGACACGGCTTTCAGTGCTGGAAGCTAAATTTTCCAAGTGACTTTATCTCGCCAGCCAAATTAGACAAGAGCAGATGAAAAACAAAACACAGGCAATGACGAGCCGTATACAGCTCTCATGTGAAACACGCGGTGTAGGAAACATGTTTAAGATTACAACGTGCGTACTACAGAATATTGAGAGGGGTGGAATATTTAGGCAAAGTGTTCGATGAAGCCACTGCGGGTGTACCTAATGTTGTGGCCAGTCAATGCAGCATTTACTATTACCACTGTCTGTGTACTGCCAACTGAAAATTAACAAAATTCTTATATTGTAAATAGCACGCCTGTTTTATGATGACTTCATGGAATAAGAAAAGAAAAAACAAGGAAAATATCGCTCATTCTACCGATGATGCACGTTAAAAATAGCGAAAAATTTGTACATGTTCACCGATAATGATTTTCCTCAAAATTTTGCTCTTTGTTTGGCGGTCCTTGAACACATAGTTGTGTGTTGTGACTCCCATTCCATCTGTCCATGGATCATCTTGCATTATCAATCAGAATCAATTGAAAAAAATTATATTAATTAATTAGGATTTGTAATTAAGTGATCTAATTAATCTTACCGAACAAATGCTGATAAGAGCCCTGACTTTGAGGTATTTTCATTCACATTCATTAACTGCTTGTACAGAAATCATTTTTTTGTTGGAGTTAAATGGTTCTAGACCCGACTGTGATAAGTGAATTTCCGCAAAGTAGGATTTCTAATATTTGTATTTTACTTCATTTAGATTTTGACTAATTATAGTCCATATTCAACCACAAAACAGCATACCTTATTAATGAACATGTTAGAGTGATGGCACTAAATTCAACGTATGAAGGGGCAATGGAAGAATAAATGTATTACTTTTACTTTTTCCGTGTTTTTCTTCAGCCAATATGCACGATATGCAATATGCATGATGATTTATGCATATACGATTTATTAGCATTAAAGCTACATACACACACGTAAGGTTTACTAAAATAACATTTCAAATATCTAAATCCCAGCATCAAGGCTCGATTTTGTCCAGTATTATAGTGGGACTAGTGGTAAAAAAAAATGGTATAATACGGTACCTTTAAAGCGGTAGATGTTTAGCCCACATGCAGTAATCTTTCAGATACAAATCATGTGCGATTAACAGGACGGGCATCTCTTTATCTAATAGGCTGTTTAATCTGCTCTCTGAATCAGGTGTAAAATGGTTTTGTCCACAGAGTGTAATCTAAAAAACACGTGGCGGCGTGAATGCGAAAGAGTCGCTGGTGTCTGATAGCTCAATGAAAATCCAAATTGGAAAAACGAAGTCACCCATTTGGCAACAGAATCTCATCTTTACTAAATCAGCGGCGGTAAATGAAACCGGGAGGGTGGGCTGTTATGCGGATGAGGAACATTTGTTATCCCCCCTCCATGGCAATCCATTCTTAGCAAAATAGAAATGTGTGTGCATGACACCAGAGAATTGGACAGACAAATATTAATATGCTTGCAAAGCCACATCATTGTTTGTAATCCACATTAGTTAATAACAACGACAGGAAAACATGTATTTAATCCAGCATGTAGAGGGGCCACTGACCCTCAGGATTAAACATGAAAGTAAATGACAAAAAAACAATATTTATATGAAAGTAAATGACAAAAAACAATATTTATCACCATTTGTAAATGAAAATCTTAATCTCTATTTAGTGGATGATCTCTAGACAACACACATCCTGGAGATGAAATAAATGTTGACGATGATTGTGATCCAAGAGTGTATCTGTCAATATATAATATTTTTATTTGAAAACTCACCATTGTGTAATTTATGTTATAATCTCCATATGAGACCTTATACTGGTTTAGAGATCTGTCAGGGGGAAAAACTTTTCGAGGAGAAGGAGGAGGTGCAAGACGTCTTCAAACCAAACCGACTTCACTCCTGGTGCAACCAATTGGAACCAATCATAACAATGTCACTATGCCACATGGAGTATGCAGGTATTAAAATATGCAAAACAATATCAATACAATACACACACCGAGTTTCCAACAGGAAGTTACCCAGCATGCTTTGCGGATTATAAATGAGCAGAAATGGGAGAAAGTCTGTTTTGCAGGTCTGAAGTCTTTAGTCTCAGGTCGAGTCTCAAGTAAAGACGTGCAAGTCATAAGTCAAGACAGAGATTAGAACTTAATGCTACGTTCACACCGACACCGAATCGATGGCGAATTAAATCGGCGAGCAAAGCGGCGGCAAAGCGTAACAAAGCTTAATGAAAGCGTAAAGACCGTAATACAGCGTAATAAAGGTTTGAGCAATTCGGGACATTCGGCAAGAGCGCCAAAATTTTTTAAACTGTTTAAAAATTTGAGGCGATCTGTCACGAATTGCGTAATTTAAAGCGTGATAAGCGCACCAAAGCTTATCAATGAGTATTAAAGCGTATCAAAGCGTGATTTAAAGCGTAACAAATCCTGATCAATCGGCATCAAAGCGTGAGTAGCCGTAGCGATTCGGGAAATAATTTGTCGCCTAAAGCGGGAACGAATTCCGTATCAGAGCGTATCAGAGCTTATCAGAGCATAAACATATCTGAGGAGATCGTGAGATTTTTTTAAAAATCACGCCGAATTCGTCGCCGATTCAAAGCGCGTCATTCGGCGTCGGTGTGAACGTAGCATAAGTGTATAAGTGTGTGTGTATTTTACAGGTCGAGATAAGAAGCAATTAGAATGAGAACATGTAATAATAATAATATCTAACACAGTTAAAAATGTTAAAACGTGACTTCGCCTGTATAGTTAATATTTTATGAAGTTGACAATTTGTATGATATTTATCCATTATTCACTATGAGAAAGATAGATTTGAAAACCAAGCAAATTGAGTTGGACCTTAAATGATCCACTGTGTATTTTCTAAAAGTAAGCATATACTCCCTGTAGGTTTATGATAGTTCTATAACCGACCGCTGTACAGGTAATTTTACAAAGCAACAGGGTAGTAAATCTTACACAAGTATATTTTTTAATCTTTTTCTCGGTGTCCTTGGTGGTGCGCAGGTTTGATTTATGTGGCCGGGCAAGGTGTGTTCCATACATACATAGAACCAACTAAAACAGACTTGATGACTTGAAGGGAGAAAATGACTGTAAAGATTAAAAGCTTTTAATGAGTTGCAAAAGGTGTTACCATGGTTAGCTTATATACATCACAGCACAATTGTTTTTTTTTTTTTTAATTCAGAACGTCTAATACACAATTAACACCTCTGGCCAATTAACCGCTGAGTCTGCGATAGCCGCCCACTCACACCAGGGCCAGGGAAGCATCACAGTCCGGAATTACTTCAACACTAAACAACTGAGTCTCCAGGACAAACTGACTCAGATAAGACTGGAATCCTTCCATCTACATTACAGACAACTGAAGGACATCAGAACCCCTTCAGACCAACTGGGGTTTAAACCTGGATTGTGTTCTGAGTGAGCAATGGCAACTGAAGAGAGAAGAGGAAGGTTCTGGCGCTTCAATTGCAACGTCAATGTGAAACTGGCAGGAGGGTTTAAAGGGGGGAGGAGTGAGCCGTGTGTCAAAAATCGACATTTTTATGGGCATATCCATTACTTGTGGTCTTAGAATTTAACTCCTGCTGAATCGTGAATATGTGGGGATCCACTGATTTCTCGTATAAATGTCTATCTTGCTTTTACAGTACAAAATAGTTGATTTACATATTTTTATGTATCAAAACAGAGATTAGAGAAATCTGCGTTTATTTTAAATAAGTGTGAGAGTTACAAAACAACTTTTCTAATACCCTTTTATAGCTGACATTTTGGTCTGTTATTTACTATAAAAAATTGTCTTATTGCACTTTATAATTATTATTATAGTATAACATTTTTAGACATAAATTATGAATTTTATAATATTATATTCCCATTGTTTTTATTATTAAATGATTGATTTTAAACAACTAAGTCAACAAAACAAGGCAAATATAAATACATCATGTATTTATATATATAAATCATTATATTTGTCAGTATAATTAAATACGGCTTTTAACAATTTAATTTTGCCATCACTCACCGATTCCCCCCAAATTGGGTCAGAACCCAGAGGCGGGTCACATGAGTTCTTTAAATGGGTCATGAAAATAACAAGAACAGATAGAGCTCTCAAAATGTTTAGTCTACCTCCAATATTCAATAGCATTTAACTGGATACCAAAGTGACAATGCTAAGATATAATACTTCATTTCATCTATGCACATCTACTTTTTGTCTGCTTTTGTGAGTTATGAAAGAGGGAATTGGGTCATGGCGGTTTGTCCTTTTTAAAAAGTGGGTCCCCTAGATATAGATGTCTTTGAATGGAGTCCACATGGTTACATTTCCAGGGGAGGAGCTTCTGGACCACAGAGTAGCAACTTCAATCATTGCATGCAAAGACGGGTTTATAGGGATGATCCAATCCTATACTTTATCTAGTCAATAAAGGAACAGATACTGTGAATGAGGTAAGTACTGAGATTAGGCAGGGCTAATTGGTTCCATTTCCGCCAAGTCAGAATTCCTTATTCATAAGTCAGAAATGTATGTATTTAGCGCATAGAAAACCTGTTTATGATATTCCAAATACATTTTTTATGTTGTTAGAGCCTTCTAGACAATTAATAGCACCCAGTATTGACTTTTACACTACTATTTTACACTACTATTTAATATAATATTAGACATTAGACATTAATGTGTATGTGAGTGGCGGACAGGAAGTGACATCAAGGTTTCAGTTTCAGGCTACAAAACAGTGGCTGGTGTTTTTTTATTAGGAATCTTTCTTAAGTATTATTGTGCTTGGAGTGCGATCATTCAGATCTAAAAAAAAGTGCTTCCCATACACAAAGTGTGTGATGGCGGCAGACACGAAAGGTAACGACTGTTATTGGATTTCCACCACCACAAAAAAATGTGTCATGACCACATTTCTATTACCGATGTTGTAGAAAACCTCTGTTACCACTCTTAGAGTTCATACGCGGTAAGTCAGGGGTCTCCAACCAGTAGCTCATGAGCTGCCAGTTGTTCCTAACCACTTTTCAAGTAGCTCTCGAAAGGGTTTATTCGTTTATTATGAACTCTTATACCAACATAATTAGAAAGTGGGTTTCGGCAGTAGTCCAGAAGTACACTGGAGCGCTTGGGAGTGTGACCAATCACAGTGGAGTGGGCGTGAAGGTGAAATAAATTAAAACGGACCGTTTTGGAAATCTACAGTCAGCCATACTTGGAACACAGCATTTTGTATGAATGTAGGGTTAATGCTAATGAGCTCGGATGAGTGTGTGCCTCCAAGAAGTACTATTCTGCGCTTTATCCACATTTTGCATCTAAACTGTAATGAATATTCTTCTATTTTAAGATGCATAGCAAAGCCTGGTGAAGGTGTTTGTTTTGTTCATGTCATGAAAACCTGGAATTTCAAAAGCGACCGTTTGAGTGCCTCTTCTGTCAAATGTGGCGCAAACAAGTGAGGGAGATGATGTTTGCTGCTGATAACCAAGCCCTCGGGACACACGCTGTATTACTTTGAGAATGTCATTAAAAGGTCCTGTCACTTTATTTGAGAACTATTTTGCTCTTTACAGTCGGGATAGAACCATCCCCTCCACCCTAGGATCAATAATGGTATTGCCCTGTCATCATACATCATGCTCCATGCACAAGATGCTAATTAACTTGGTTGAGTGATTCTAGTTTTTGCTGCGCTGATGTCTGCCCTCACTTTTTGTGTTTGTCACTTCCCAGGCTTCGTTTCCTTCACATTCTCCAGGTGACTTGCTATGTGACTGACTGCATGAAAGCCCAGGTCCGCTCTGATGCTTTGCTGAGGGGAGGGTGACATCTACTGAGTGAAATGAACTTGCCTTCTAACTAGGACGGAGCATTTGGTGCACCTATATAATCCCAGATGAGCAAAAACGCTGCCTTTATGAAGATACTCATTTTACATTTTTAATAAGTAATGCAATCAAAAATATGTCTCTCTCTTCCCCATGTTCCTTCGACAGCAAGCTATATGAGACTGAATCAACAGCGCCTCTACACGACATGATGTGGCACCAAGATCAACACGGACACCACCTTCCTGTTTTGACATGAGTTATTCATTCATTCATACATTTTGTACCGCTTATCCTCACGAGGGTCGCGGGAAGTGCTGGAGCCTATCCCAGCTGTCTTCGGGCAAGAGGCGGGGTACACCCTGGACTGGTCGCCAGCCAATCACAGGGCACATATAGACAAACAACCATTCACACTCACATTCATACCTATGGACAATTTTTATTGTATTCAATAGCGTTTCTCATCATGAGTGTCTGCTTATCTTTTGATCACAGCTGCAAGATAAGCCAAAATGGAGACAAAGAAAGTTGCGAGTGCTAGGTAGATAAATCTATATAAATAAAAACACAAAAAACACAAAGGTGGCGTCTGTGTTGCTGTTTTTGCTACATGGTGCCTTTGTCAACAATCACGTCTTAAACGAAGGTAAATGTCAGCTTCAAAGTTGGCTTATCCATGTTATCCAGCATTTATATTCATTTATAATTGTTTTATGCATGTAAAACTATAATTGAAGTTCAAGTTCAAAAACACTTTATTTATCCCCGAGGGGCAATTTAAAATTGTATAGATATTGTATGATATAATTGTAAAGATATAGACTTGTGGTGTAACTGTGTTAGTGAGCAAAGAACCACAGAAGTCAACCAGTGATGACATCATTGACGGGCAACAAGAGCTGACTTGCACTTCCTGTTTCCATGTAGTAAAAAAACGAACAGGCTACAATATGTGATTAAACATCCATTAAGAACATATTTGGACTCCTGCGGTGTATTAATAACACGTCAAGACGTACACCACATTGTACACTAATCAATAAATGTATGCAAACCGAGGTATAATTTTGATGTTAACTGAAAAACATGCTAACCAGGTCGTACATTAACCGAGGTTCTACGGTATTACCAACCTAGGTTGAATATGATGTGTTTTCTGCAAAAAGAACGAATATACTTTTTTAAAACTAAAAATCTGAATTTGCTTAATTAGGAAGATACAACTTTTAAAATCTACCCGATACATGAGATGTATGGTATCAGTTGGAAAGGGAATCATTGTAATCCCACATCAACACGTCTTTTTAAAAGGGAGGGGCTGGGAGGTGGAGGAGAAAAGGTGTAAACGCAGTTCTACTGCGGCAGGTGGCGGCCATATTGACAATAATGAGCACAAATCACTGAAAAGGATGATTCCCTTACAGCCAAACGATTCGAGATATCGACACCCCAAGACACCTGTGAGTGGCCCGAGGGTTGGGGCTTCGCACAGATCTGCTCGTTTTGCAAATCAATAGAGAAATGACCGTAATAGGACGTGTCGAAAACATGGACAATTGAAGAGCTTGAGAAAAAAAAAGACGGTGTCTTTAACATTGGAGTCAATGGGAGAAATTTTGGGCTTTTGTCGCTTCCTGGGGGCCACAGAAGTCAATCCGTACAACTCTCAGACATAAAAGTGACATGTTTGGAAAGGGGATGAATATTCCTATGTTTTCACCAAAAGAAATCAAGTTAGGTAAAACGCTGTGGCCAGGAGGACGAGTTGTTTGCAAAAAAAAAAAAGTTATTTTTCAGCTCCTGCGTCGACGAGGTAGATTTCGGCCCTGCGCACACCTCCTTCTGACGAAGATAGAGCCAAAACTAAACATCCAACGAAAAAACTAATTAGCCAGAGAAAGAGTTGGGAAGTTTGTCTAAAATTGAGCCAATAATCACATTTCTACATGACCGTATGGCTGAGCTACAAGGATGTGAGAAGTTTGTAAAAATAGAACAAGGTGATCCTAATCTAGTGGCCAATTTTTGAACGTTTTCGTTAATAGCGTAGCCATGGTTACACAAATCTTTCCAAAGAATAAATAGCGACCAAGTCCTGAGCGTCACGATTCCGGCGGTGTAACAGAAGGACCTTCTTCACTGCAGAGCCCCCATTGACTGCTGCTTGGCATTGCTGTGCATGCCCATAACTAGAAAAGAGGACCTGTGTGTTTCTTTTATATAAGTGATCAAGGCAACAGCTCAGGCAGGAAGTGTCTTCTTTTCTGTGGTTATTAGTTATTTATTATTTGCCTCGAGGCAAAGCCTGATATTGACTAAAGTGAATTTGCTCCATGTCTGATCATCCTAATTATAAAGATATATAAAAGCAGAGCAGGTGAACATAATTTGTAACAATCTGTCACATACTAGCTTTAAAATGTATAATGGGAGCATTGGTAATACATGGGAGGCTATAAGAACATTTACCACTATGAGGGCGAGGAACTGGAAAAACTGAGCTTGATTTTGGGACAAACCCAAGCTCAGTTTGTTCTGCTGTGTCTCTAACCTCCTTTGAGCCACGTCACTCACTTCTTAGCCCTCATTTTTTTTTTCTCACTGCATATCATAAACAACAAACAAGTATTTTGTATTATTCACACGCCAGAGCTGCCATGATTCTATCCAAAACACCCGGCGAGAATGTTGGTGAAAGAAGCCAGGAAAGCACCAAATCAGAACGTGAAATGCTCACAGCAAGCACACGGAGCTACAAGCCTGAAATGATGAAATCCTCCTCGTATTTGACATTTGCCAAGAGTACATTTCAATCAGACACGCTGGCTAAGGAGTTGAAGGCCAGGCGTGACCGCTGAGAACTGCAGGAAGTTGACATAGCTTTCGCTCACCATGAGGAGACACACACATTTAGCGCATTTAACTATACAAGTAAGTAGCAAGATAATTGTGTCTTGCCTACAGTTAATGTTTGAGGCTGCATGAGTGCTGCCGGCAATGGGAAACTATGGTTCATTGAGCCATGTACTGCGACATTGTGAAGCCCTCCCTTGGAAAACTGGGACACATTGCAGTTTTCCAATATGATACAGAGTCCAAGCACACCTCCAAGATGATCAAGTACCTTGCTGAGGAAGCTGAAGGTGATGGAGTGGCCAAGTATGTCTCCTTCACACCAAGCATGTCCTCACTTCCTTTTACTTGCAGGTAGGATTAACTACGAAACAGTATTGTAACTACTGTAATTACTGCTACATCTATTTATTATTCATTTAATTAGACATATTTAAGAATACAGTTAAATCATTACTTAATGCTGCTTTTTTCATTCTGTCCAATTAGATCCTCTGTTAAGCATGCTCAAACTTTATGATCTTTTTCAGTTCAGATCAGGGGTCTCAAACTCATTTTACCTGGGGGCCACTGGAGCTAGGGTCTGGGCAAGGCTGGGCCGCATCAGGTTTTCAAAAAAAAAAAAAACGCATTTATTAAAAACAGAAAAAATATACCACCTTTTACGTGCTTTGGTGCCAATTTTCTACAATAAAAGCTCTGATAAAACATTCCACTGTTCTCAAATATCTTAATTTTTATTTTTCTGCACAAAATAAGATGAAAAATAAATAAACAAATCAAAAATGAAGAAAATCAATCAATCAGTAATAAATAAATATAATAATAATAAATCGGCAAATAATAAAAACTTAAGAAACCACATATAGTTGGTGGGTAGACAAATTATTTTTTTCAGATTAAAATGAACAAAGCATTATTAGAGCCCTGTAGACATGACAAAACACGACTGTAGTCACATTTTTATTTACAACATATTGCGCAACTGCAGGGTCTTGAGACACATGCTAACTCGCAAACTAGAGAGCTAGCGACCTAAACGGTAGCCTTCAAGTTATTTCCTTTAAACTTAAATAGCCAAAAACTTACCACTTCCACACGGATAGGGAGGATAACTATTAACAGTTATTTAACCTTTAACATGAGCATTAATCAAACATAATTTTTTCTGGGTACATGATACCATACAGCATCCATATCAAACTTGCGCGGGCCGCACTAACATTAAACTTTCATATGAAGGCGGGGGCCTCAAACTAGTGTCCTGCGGGCCACATTTGGCCCGCGGGCCGTGTGTTTGAGACCCCTGCCTTAGCTAAACTGGTAAACAAGGTATATTTTAAACACAAGAAGTGAACAACTGCAATAACTGCTAGAAAATGGAGAGGGTAGGATTAAATAGGATCTGCTTACTCCTACTCCTTTTCCGAGTTGTTTCAGTATAGCCTTTGCGATGCTTGAATATTTTTAACACCCGAGTGGGGAAAATGCACGTCTTTTGTAATGAGTTTTAAAAAATCCAACTTTGTCTGAGACCATGAATGCATCCTGAGTGAGTTCTGACTGCTATCCAGTTCAGTACATGAAGAAAAACAAGTAATACTTACCTACAAATCTAAAAAATAAATTCGAGATAATTTAAAAACAGCGGCATGGGAACTTGTTTTTACGTTTACAGTAGTTTACACATACATTTATGTAAGTTTATCTCCAAAACTAGCAAGAGTACTCCAACTCGTCTTTTCTTATCTGAACTACTTTGATACCCCCAAATTCCCTCCAATGTTGTTTTAAACATACTATATGTTTTGCGGCTCCAGGCTATTTTTCTTCAGTGGGCATTGGGTAAAATGGCTCTTTTCATAGTAAAGGTTGCCGACCCCTGTTCTAGATAAACCAAACCATTACCACTTCAGCACCAGCAACAATTTGGCACCATTATTGGATAATATCTAAACAATATCCAACCCAGTTCATTGTCAGTGAATAGTAAATCTGTATTGCTGTACATATACTCCTATATACTACGATTACTGTATATTATTGTCCCTAGTAAAAAAAAAAAATAGTTTTGCAGTACTGAGTTTTGTGAGATACGGAAGCTCGGTAGCCAGATAGAAGCTCATTGTGAAGGTTTTGACAGGCAGGTGGTGGGTGAGAGAGGTGTAAGATGAAAGACAGCGTGAGGGTGAGACACTGAGCGAGGTGAGTGCTCACTTCTCGTCTGCATTCTCCACCACTCTCCAATAAGACTGCAGGAGAGCATAAATAAACTACAACCACATTCTGGTAGAACATAAGGTAGAACAATGACACCTGATAGAGTGTTTGTCATCACATTTGTTCAGAGATCATATGCTACACATATCTCATTAAGGGCATCACAAGCGCTTGTGTTACGAGATTAAAACGCAACAAGATTTCTTGTAAAAAAAAAACTGTCATGCAATTAGGGAAGAGCCGGCATTGGTTAGATAGAGCAACGTTGTTCCGTAGAACAATGGTGAACAGCGTGAGACTTCTTGTCAGTCATACAATCAATTTGTTTCCATGGAGGAGGCAGTGCCACTAGCATACCCACATAGCAAAAGAGTGGATCCACGTGAAAATCAAGTCAAATCAACCAAATGCCTCAGCCCCCATGTGGGAATATTAATAATGAGAAAGGGTAGCCCACAGCAACGAGCCAGAATGCCGAATTTTTTCGAAAAACGCAGAACCTTTGTACCGACAGTCAACATTTGGTCAGTAAATTAAAGTCAGTCAAGTAAATACAAACTGAAGAGCCAGTGTGCGTTCACAGAAACTAATTTCAAAATAAATGCTGCTCTTTAGTACAAAAGCCTGACAGACTACAAACTCCTTGTAGGAAAATATATGTCATACCAATTCTATAAATGTCCAGGGTGAAAGATAACATAACATAAAGCGGACATATGATGCTCCTACTTCTACTTCTCTGACCTACAAATGTAGTTAGAATGTTGTATTCTCGGGTTAAATGATGCCAAAGTTTCAGATAATGAGGTTTTCACCTTTGGAAGTGAGCCCTGAAAGAAGTTTGGGATGGCTATAAACGCTAGGTTTCAGAAGGCGTGGTAAAAGTTGCCCCTTTGTGATGTCACAGAGGAGCAGACTTCCTTATATGGGGTGTGGCTGTAAGCCAGATAAGCTCTCTGCCCTCCCTCAAGCTGTGCTTCCCCCACCATTCCCCAAACTCTTCTTCTAGGTTTACGTTGCTAGCGAAGGCTCATAAGGGAAAGCCACATTAATTTACAATTCCTAAATACGCCACCATCAGACACAAGTGGTTGGAGTTCCTGGTTCCCTACCAGCAAAATAAATACCTTTTAATCCGTCAATGGGTTTTCACACTGGACTGTTTTGTCAACATGGGCCTTTATGCAGCCGGACACTCCAGAGTGCTTTCTGTGAGTGGTGCCCCAGTCTGGGATGGTGGTCTCCCGTTTAAGAAGGGTGTGTTCCAAATATCATGATATCACACTCTTCACCCTTCCAAGTAAGGTATATTCAGAAGTTCTGGAGAGGAGGACCCACCGAATAGTTGAAGAGGAGCAGCATGTTTTTTATTCTGGCTGTTGAGTTGTTGACCAACTCTAAGCTCTGCGTGCATGGAAGTTTTTACCCAACCAGTCCACATGTGTTTTGTGGACTTGGAGAAGGGATTCGGCTGTGTTCCTTGAGGAATCCTGGGGGAAGTACCGCGCCGGATTTGCCCTTTATCACCAATTATGTTTTATGGACAAGGGCTGCACAGGGGGTAAATGTTTAGTGGTTGGCATATAGTCAGGAGATCGGGAAGACCTGGGTTCGAATCTCTGTGTTGAGTTTGCATGTTCTCCCCATCCTCCCACATTCCAAAAACATGTTAGGTTAAGATGCAACTTTCAATTGTCCATAGGTATAAATGTAAATGTGAATGGTTGTTGCGACCAGTCCAGGGTGTACCCCGCCAGCTGGGATAAGCGGCATAGAAAATGGATGTATGGACTTTTATGGACAAAATTTCTAGGAGCAACCGTAGAGTTGAGAGGATTGGGTCTCTGTTTTATCTTCAGCTCTCACTGGATCGCTTTGCAGCTGAATGTGAAGTGCCTGGCATGAGAATCAGGACCTCTGAGTCTATGGTTCTCAGTCGAGTGCCATCTCCAGGTCCGGGATGAGATCCTGCCCCAAGTGGAGGAGTTTGTCCATGAGTGACGGAATAATGGAATACGAGATCGACAGGCAGATTGTTGTGGTGTCTGCAGCGATGCGGACTCTGCATCGGTCTGCTGTGGTGAAGAGGGAGCTCTCAAGCTTTGGGTAGCAACGGAATGGACGAAATTGTGGGTATGAGCGACTGAAATGAGTGTTTTCCGTCGGGTGAATGGGCTCTCCCTTACT
This sequence comes from Doryrhamphus excisus, assembly GCF_037039965.1. Classification (NCBI taxonomy): domain Eukaryota; kingdom Metazoa; phylum Chordata; class Actinopteri; order Syngnathiformes; family Syngnathidae; genus Doryrhamphus; species Doryrhamphus excisus. The sequence continues at coordinate 8,178,260 of NC_136374.1, forward strand.
GATAAGGTGAAAAGCACTGTCATCCGGAAGAAAGGGCCTCCGTAGGTGCTCCTCCGCATTGAGCCGGATGAGGTGGCTTGGGCATCTGATCAGGATGCCTCCCGGATGCCTCCCTGGGGAGGTGTTCAGAGTTTTTGACACAATCCAGGCTTAATCACTGCTAATCCCTAAATATGCCTCACACACTTATTAAACACATGTAAAGTAGCCTACAAAATGTGTAGCGACTCACCACGAATGAATGACAATGGAAGGTGATCCATGAACACATGGAATCGCAGTCACAGCACACAATTCTGTTGCATTCAAAGACTCAGTGCTTGATGATAAACGTGTAAGAATTGTGGACTTTTTTAACAGTGGTTCATGTAAGCTGTCCTATTAAAATGTGTCCACCTAGTAAACGTTCACAGGACTAAAATTATGCAGAAAGCAAAAAAAAAAAACCCAATATAATTTGTGTAATCAAGAGAAGAAAAATATGACCAAAGGGAACACGTTGAATAGGAAATGAACAAATATATTATGAAACATATTAGCAATTGATGGGAAACAAACAAATAAAAATGTCTTGAAAGTTCAAGTTGAATAAGTTTTCAATAATTTTGTAAAATTGTGGTGATAAGATGATGATAAATTACTAACATCCTAAGCCTCAAAAAGAAATAAACAAATAATAAAGTGTAGTGGTAGGTTACCGAGACATAATTCACCCTGGAACGATCGATAGGGGAGGGGTTGCCACCCGGAGGGGTGGGCGCAAGGGACGGGGGGTTTTCCGCTTCCTGTTGTGGTTGAGAGACGGGGCTTTCATGTCTTTCATGTCTTACGTAACAAAGAAAACAAGTTAATGTTTGCAAGAAAAATAAAGTTTTCTCCCAAATTCGACACTCAATACTCCTTTTTTAACATTTACTACATACAGTAGATTAGATTGTGATTTTTTTAAAATAAAAAAAGAAAAAAAAAAGAAAAGTTTGAAAAAACACCTAACATTGACATCATAATACATAATATTCTCATTTGCGGCTTGGGTTTATATTTTAATCAGGTAAGCATGGTAGTTACACATCCACACAACGATCAAAAAACGTTTACAATCCAACAAATAAGAGCTTTTGCGGTTACATTTGTGATTTAATCCTTAAAAATAACCATGCCATGTTGCCAAAGCCTAAGCAAGACAACATTATCATTGGACATGGAGAACAAGAGCAGCAGCAAATCCAACAGGAATCTCATATGTCCAGTGGCTTTCCACAGGAGCTTTTTATTTATGAACATATCCTGAGTGCCGTCTACTGAGGCTTAGTGAAGAGGTCAACATAAAAGGAATGCATTCCTTCCTCTCAGCCAGCCTTGAATGTCCAATAAATTCACTACGGTTTCTGAATTAATGCATTACAAGTCATGGTAGAAATATTAAAAAGGATAAAAAAAAAAAACATCCCTCTTCTTACTCCTCGTCCACCTTCTCATCTGTGGCAGGGTCTTGAAGCACGCTGACCCTGAGCATTCTCTGTCGCCTGCGCCTTGAGTTATGATATTTGGTTCGCTTGGATTACACGTTGAAATTTCATTACATGCACAAATCATATATATATATATATATATATATATATATATATTGTTCATTTTTTTGCCGATATGTGATTATTAATCATAAGAAGGCTCCTGAGCTACACGCCTATTAATGCAATAGGGACTGGTGGAAAAAGCTCAAGTTGAGACATTCATTGAGGGAATACTAAAAAGTCTACAGCTATATATCCTGTATCAGTTAAAACATTTCTTTTTTTTTTCTTCAAAACAAACTGTCTGCTGTGAAAACAAGAAAAGGAATAAAAGTGATTTGTAAATCTTGACTAAATCAATTACATACTGTAGATAAAAAAGTTGACATTTTCTGTCTGCAGGGCCTCAAAAGTGCATTAATCATACATTGATGCTCTAAAAAAAACACTCCAAAATTGTTGCATTTGTTATAAAAATATGGCTGTAATCCAGAAGCATGATTGCACAATAAACAGAACAGATTAAAATACCACAATTTGGCTGATTTCACTGTTAATTTTATATAATAACAATAATCATAATAGATTTATAGATAATAGATAAGCGGCATAGAAAACAAATGAATGAACGAATTAAGCTACACAGTGGCTTAGTGTTTAGCATGTTGGTCTCACAGCTTGGACTCAAGGTTTTGAATCTGTCTGGGCACCCCTTTGAGGAGTCTGCCTGTTTTCCCTGTGCGTGATTGTAATTTCTCTGGCGACGTCTTCCCACATATCAAAGTTCACTTTATTTTGTTTGTTTTGTTTTATTATTTTTAGGATTATTAAAAAATACTAATAAAAGGGGGCTGCGCGGTGTACGAGTGGGTGGCGCACAGGCCACACAACTAGGAGACCCCGGTTCGAGCATCTCTGTGTGGACTTTGCATGTTCTCCCTGTGCATGTGTGGGTTTCCTCCCACATTCCAAAAACATGCTAGGTTAATTGTCCATAGGTATGAATGTGAGTGTGAATGGTTGTTTGTCTATATGTGCCCTGTGATTGGCTGGCCACCAGTCCAGGGTGTACCCCGCCTCTCGCCGGAAGACAGCTGGGATAGGCTCCAGCATGCCCGCGACCCTAGTAAGGATAAGCGGTATAGAAAATGGCTGGTCGCAGTAATTAGGCATAGCATTGATAAATAAAATAGAACAGAACATAGTTATGATCATGGGGGGGGGGGGGGGGGGACAATGAGCTAGTCTAGTAGTGTTTAGACATACTATTGTATGTACACAGTGTTTCAGGACTCTTCTTCCTTGTACTTTGCAAACATCAACTGCTTGTATTGTTTGCTGATACCACTCATGTTCGTTTATTGTTTGAGTTCCTTGCTCAATCCGTTCCATAATTTGATTCCACATACTGAAATGCTGGAGGTTTTTTTTTGTGTTGTTCTCTGTCATAGAGAGTATGGAGTGCTTTTTGATCCAGGACAAAATTTGCCAATATTGATGTGTTTCTCCAACTTGATGTTGTATATTTTTAACGAAAGATTTCCAGCTCATCTTATGACCCCCGCAAATGTATTTTTGTTCACCCTTTCAATGTCCTCTCCAACAATTTGTATTTGTGCATAAGTAGTGTTTCCACTATTACTAAATTGCATTATTTTAGTTTTACTTCGGTTCAGGGATTAATCTATTTTTATAAAAAATAAAATGATCAAACCATCTTTTAGTATAGTTATTTCATTTGTGACGTTTTGTTTTATTAACTCCTTGTTTGTTTTATTAACCTTTCGTAACTTTCCATATTTGTAAATACACAGAATTTGATAGAAAACGTCATTTGTACCAATAGATGGTCGTTACATGAGGCATGGATGGTGAAAGTGGCATGGAAACTTTAACTCAGCCATGGAAAGGATGTCAATTTTGCGAAACATCATGTACTTTGTACATCATGTACATGTACTTCGTGTACTTTAACAATTGGTGTTTCGGACTTTCAACACTAGATACCCTCATGAAAGGTGGCCAACTACAGGGTGATCAGGCCTGAGCCTGTGTCCCATGCCCAATCAATTGTAAAGTAGTGCCTAGAAGGTGGCGAGGTGGGGGAGATGTCGGGGGGGGGGTAGCAATGAGCTCGGCAGTAAAGTTCACCGGGTCGTTGGTAAGCAGCCCCCCTTCTCCCCATGCCCCACGTGGGTGGGTTAAAAATAAAAATGTCATTTGTATATACGTAGGTTGAACAGTGTTGGTCACAGTATTGACCCCTGTGGTACGCCGCACTATTTATTTAAGCATGCCAAAGTATATTCTCCTCCCTTCACATATTGCTGTCTGTTAGCTAGATAACTTTGAACCCAATTCATACCTTTCAAATTTTATAATTAGGATGTTGTTTTTTTTGTCTATAGCATTGAAATTTCCTCAATAATTTTGATCAGCGCCATGGAAGTTGAAATGTTAGGTCTGTGTCTGTACTTATTAACTCCTTCAAAAAGTATCACTGACTGCCAAAGACGTCTATCAACATCTTGTGTGTGAATTTCAGACTTGTGGGCAATGTATTTCTGTAACAGTAGGGGGCAACAGTTCTATTTTCCTCCAATCGACAGCAACAGCTTGGATATTATTGACAGTGATCCACCAGAACAAACAATCAGAGCAACTATATGAAAAAGACAGAAGTTGCTGAATTGCGCAATGACAGATGGAAATGGAACAGGCAGCTTACACTGGCACCGGGTTTGTCTGGCTGTGGATCTGTGGTGATCGCGAAGGATAGGGGTGACATTGTTGACGCCGTTGTTGTTGTTGATCTATAAATAGTTTGTGCACACGCACACATCTGTAAATAGTTCAAACATCATAAAATAAATGATTATTTTGTGTTGTTTTCTGTTATGTTCTAAATTTGCAAATATATGTAGTTATTTTGCCATCAAAATCTTTTTTTACTTTGTTGTTTTTGTTGTTTCATAGAAGTAAACAACTGTTCAGTCTAAAGTTTCTTTACATTTTTATGAATTCCTAAAACTTGAAAATGTCTTGAAAGTTCAAGTTGAATAAGTTTTCAATAATTTTGTAACATTGTGGTGATAAGATGATGATAAATTACTAACGTCCTAAGCCTCAAAAAGAAATAAACAAATAATAAAGTGTAGTGGTAGGTTACCGGGACATAATTCACCCTGGAATGATCGATAGGGGAGGGGGTGCCACCCGAAGGGGTGGGCGCAAGGGACGGGGGGTTTTCCGCTTCCTGTTGTGGTTGAGAGACGGGGCTTTCATGTCTTATGTAGCAAAGAGTGCAAGTTAATGTTTGCAAGAAAAATGAAGTTTTCTCCCAAATTCAACACTTCGCCTCAGACTCCAGTTCTTCGGCGCTTCAAAAGTCTCAAAAGTACAACAAATAATTGTGCAGAAGCAATTTTTTTTGGGTTTCTTTCAGCTTTCAATTTTTAAAAATCAAATAGAAGTGCTATATGTTCCATCTAATAATGGTCAATGAGGATGACAATGATGATGTTCCATTGACATAGTCAGACAGGTATAAAATGAGCAAGGCATTTATTATTGTCGCAATGTACACCACTACAAAATACAAGAACAATAATGTAACATTTTACCTAATGCTGTGTCTGTGGAGAGGCGTGGGAATGGTTATGTTTCATTGTGTTTCCAAAGTTTTGTTGTGGTTGGCTGGTTCAGGTTGTCTTAGTAGACGTTTCATCTACAGATGAGCGAGTACACCACTATCTGTATTTGTATATGTTCACCCATCTAAATAATCTATATCTGTATCTGTACTCTGAGCGGTGAGGGGACATAAACCGGAAGTGGATGTGGTTCAATCTGAAATCTGAAATTAACATGGATTGATCAGAAGTTGCTATATGTATTGTTTATTATTCAGCTATATGTGTACTGTTTATGTGTATAAGTGATCCTTGAGACTTTATTCTTTAGTTAATTTTCATGAGCTGTGTGAAGTTGATGACTCATGCAAACATGGTAAAAAGGGAAATAATCTATCAGCCTTCTTGACTGTATTTTTATCAAAAGCACCGCATTCAGTACTACAAGCAGTTGGAACTGACCTTATATCACCAGCAGCAACAATGTCGGTGACTGATGCACGACCGTGCCCGCTGTCTTGTTAAAAACACAGTATATTTTATGAAACACGTGTAAGATTGCAAGGTGCATAATGCAGCATATTGAGATGGGTGTAATATTTTAGCCTGCTTATGCTAGCCATACATGCAGAATGCTTGATGCCGCCCTTGTGCATTTGCGTACTTAATGTTACGAAACAAGTTTACAAAGTAACTGTAGAAATAAACCAAAATAGAGGCTAGCTGAAGAAAACCTAATAAAGTGGAGACATTGTGAATTTTAAACTTCCGGATTGTACCTTGTACCTTGCAGAGTCAATCTCGGGAGAGGCAGTCGCTGTATGTGACTGGCCAATCACAGAGTATGAAGAGTGTATATATAATAAGCGTTTTCTTTAAACAAAATGAAAACGAAATGTAGTCGTTTCATGCCTACATCCGGCAAACATGCATTATCTGTAATGGATAGTCGTTTATAGCAAAACTGCAAAATGACAGTTCTTAAGCAACAGTAAAGTGAGGCCTCTGTCAGTCAACAACAGTCGGAATCACTTAATCGGTATTCTATTCAGATGTAATGATGGTCAAGGACGCACCTGATGCCAAAAGTGTGTCGTGCTTGGCTAAATGACTGAGCTAGTAGGAAGGGATGAGAGCATTGTATGTGGAAGAGAGATGATGTCGTAACCCTCCCCCTCTCTTCAGAGATGATTTTTCAACTTGGATGTAGATGACCGCCCTCGCTTCCCTTTCATACCACCTGTCTTATCTGTCCGTAATATGTACATTTCTGTCCTTACAAGAGAGACTCACAGGGTTTGAACGACTGGCTGGGGTAACCACAGGTTCTCAGGTCATCGCCCGGGTACTAATTCTCTTTCTCTTTGACCTGAAAGCTTGACAGCGGGAACATTATCAGCTCTGCATTGCAGGGTTTGAATAATGCTGTTTGTGTTCCAATTCCAGGGTTCCAGAGTTGACTCACAACATGGTCATTCCGTATACTGTACAGGTATATCAGAACTAAGGATCGACCAATATATTGGGACGATATTTGCGTTTTTTTCTTGTATCGGTATCGGTCAATACGTGTATGGGTTTGTTGATGTATTTTTCCACCGCATGCTTTACAGTCAGGCATCCGCGGGGGCAACACGGAGGACCCCGCAACACACGTAGTCACGGTACCCCTCCCTTCACTGTTGAATCACAACAAGGGCGCGATTTCACAAGTAATAGAGTTAGCTTGCTTTTAACACTTTACTAAGCCCATCACAATTCACTGGGTGATCGCTAGGCATAACAGTTTAAGTCATGGTGTGACAACAAGAAAGCCCAAAAACATCACATACCAACGCAACAGACGAATAAAAGCACTCTCGCTAGTTGAGCAGAACAAGAATGAACAACTATGCAACTTTACATGCGTGTCGTGTTATGTGTGTGCGCTCTCTCCGAGCACGCACACACACACGCACACACACACAGAAGGAATTGGAGCAGCCGTGTCTGCTTATGAGAGGTCTTTATCGTGCACAACACCAACTTTAATGATGAGAGAAATGTTTTATATATTGTACTAAATTGTGTCAGTGTGATGTGTTTGTGTGTGTGGAGGTGGGGGGGGGGGTGCGCATCACACTGTGGAGAAGCAGTCATCACATTGATGCTCAAACTACGACAGAAATGTTTTACACATGGTTGAATATTTATTCCTTTTAAAGTTGATAATGACATTTAAATGTGTGTTTAAGAAAGCTGAATCCTACTGTGTTCAGTGTTTACATTTCAATAAATATTTGTTTAAACATGAGACCTGGAATATTTGTTATCATGGTCATTTTTTCATATAAATTGAGGGATCAAAAGCAGTATCGGCCACAAATATCGGCCCAAGCGAAATCGGCCATCGGCTAAGGGTGATGGAAAAAAATCGTCGTCGGCCCCAAAAAAAACATATTGGTCAATCCCTAATCAGAACTACCCAAAAAATCCAAACACAACATTCCAGTATGCTTCAAACCTGGTAACAAATTTTGAAACAAAGGCTGATACAGCTCAAAGACCGGACACCTTACAGCCAGAAAAATAATCTGGTGTATGCTGTCCAGTGCAGAGAGGACTGTGTGGAATGGATGATTTTTACATGCAAACATGGTAAAAAGGGAAATAATCTATCCGCCTTCTTGACTGTATTTTTATCAAAAGCACAGCATTCAGTACTACAAACAGTTTTGGAACTGACTTTATATCACCAGCAAGCAACACTGTCAGTGACTGATGCACGACCGTGCCCGCTGTCTTGTTAAAAACACAGTGTATTTCATGAAACACGTGTTGGATTGCAAGGTTCATAATGCAGCGTATTGAGAGGGGTGTACCCAACAATGGAAAGATAATCTGGTGTATGCTGTCCAGTGCAGAGAGGACTGTGTGGAATGGATGATTTTTACATTGGATTGGATTTTTACTAACCCTAACCCTAACCAATGAGCAGGCGCATGTCACAACACTGGCAACAATCAGGCCACTACAGAGAGATAACGTTAGCTACAGAGTTGGGAAAACGTAATGCTATGTTATAAATCAGTCCTCACATGTATATAGTAGAAGGTTTGGCAATAAAGCGAAAAGTTGGTCAACTTTGAGATTCCACACGCAAACAACTAAAAATGTACTAGCTGAACAGGAAGTACAAGTCCTGTGCTGGAAGATACAGCCATACTGCGCACAAGAAGTGGCTAAATTCAAACCCAGTAGGAGGGAGGAGAGTTCATGATGGGCAATTGGAAGGCAAATCACAACAGATATTGCTTAAAAATAAAACACATTTGATTCCTAATATTGTATATTATTGAATATAACACAGGCCAATATGTTATTCACTATGAAAAATGTTAAATGTCAAAAACAAGCAAATTTTGAGCCAATACAATTTGTTTAGCGTTGATTGTGGGGATGGCGGAGGACGAACATCAAAAAAACATAATGAAAAAGAGAAAGTGGAAGCCATCTGGTACACAGTTTAGAAAAAAGATAAAAAATAAAGATTAAGGTATGGAGCTATTTCACTATAGGTATGCCATATTATAGAAACGGATGGGATGAAATGAGCTGACGTTACTCGGGAGCGAACGCGATGGCACAGGCTGCCAGCGGAAGTAGAAGCACCGCTGCAGAACACACACTCTGCAACAAGCTGACCACAAGGCCGTGGCGCCACGCCACCGCTGGCGGGTCCCTGCCGAGAGCTGCGCTTCTCATCATGCATGTATGAAAGAACGCCGGTGCCAAGAGTCCCCTCTGATGTGATCTATTTCCAACGCTGGACACAGAGAAGGAAGATTAACACACTGAGCACATCAACAAAGATGACAGGGGACCCCTCCAAAGTGGAGCAATCCAAAGTAGGCCTGACCACTTCAAACCTCTCCACTGGCTTCTTTATTTATGAAGGCATGCAAAGGAGGACAACACACGGTCTGGCAAACCAATGCTTTGACTGCATTTAATGTCAAGGCTAAAAGTGCCAATTCAGTATTCCTCTTACTTGATCAATAAATAATATTTCCCAAAACAAAACTACTACAATGTACTAAATCAACAATATACAGTGGAACCTTTAGAACTCTAAAATTGACCTAATTTGAAATCAAATATGCTCCAAATGTAGAAGAAATGTTCAGAATACCAGAAAACAAGCAAGTAGGATAAAGAAATGTGCATATTTTTTTACCAATGAGTGTGATTTCTTTGTCTGTTTTGCATGCACATATGCTTTTACAAACTACAAACAATTGAGGTGATGATGACAGAAGAACAAAAAAGGAAACCCAAAGGTAAACCTTGTTTGTTGTTGTTGATTCAAAATTGATTCAATATGTACAGTATTGTGGCAACGTATTCACTGTACTACTGCAGTACTGTCTAGGCTGAGGGAGAATGACTTTGCATTTTTACACCAGTTTTCATCGTCAAAACAGTACGGCTGGAAACTGGGAAAACCACACATCTTTAAATACATCAGTCTAAAGGAGGCATGCTAACAAACAACAATGAAAAATAGTAGTTTCCTGTGTTTACTTCTGTAAACAACAATGAAGAAACGACTTGTATTCACATGACTGCAAGGTTTACATGTGTTTACATTGAAGTCTTCTTTATCTTCACGTATGTTTGTGCACAACACAAGAGCTCTGCAAAGACATTAGAAAAGTGTAACCTTGGTTAGCATCATTAATCCGTTCTAGAAGGTCAGACTCTAACCGAAATGTACTCTAACCAAATTAACTCTTCCCATAAGCAACTCGATTCCAAATGCGTTTAATTAATGAATGAAAGGGATAAATGGAAATTTAAGGTTACTTTTACCTACACTGAAGACGTGATTCTTGCAAAAGACACAATGTCACAGCGGAATCAACAAGGACACCACCTTTGCTTTTGATGATGACTGCAAAATAAGCCAAAATGGAGAAGAACAAAGCATTTTGATGAAGAAGGTGAGAAACACTATTGAATTCAAGAAATAACTCATAGCAAAACCCCATTGTGGACACAGTGTTGGTCTTGCTGCTACACCATGCCTTTGGCAACAATCAGGTCTTCAATGAAGATAAAAATAAGACCATAAATATACATTTATCCCTTTCATTCATCATTTATATGAATTTAGAATTATTTTATGCCGTTTTAATTGTAAAACTATAAAAAGGTGTTTTGTGTTAACATTTGTGAGACTTGTGGCATAACTGTGTTACCTCGCAAAGAACTACCTACACCTGCTGATGACATCATACGTGGGTGAAGGAGCTGAATTTTGCTTCCTGTTTCCTTACTTAGCAAACTGCTAACAATGATTTTTGTGATAAAAAATACACAATTAATTACACAACAAGGTGTGCGTTATACTGTAAGCTAATTAGAAAATGTATGTGAACCGGCGGAAAATGTTTGCATACATTTTTTAGCCTTTTTGCCACTGCATTTCTGTTGACCACAGGAAGGAAACCACTTTTATCCAAGAGGTAACTGAAGGCAGCGAGAATTGGTATCAACTTAGCACTCAAAATATTGCCATTAAGAGCTATGGCTGTAGGGAACCTCCTAATGGGGTAGTTTTATCCACTCCTGCATGTGTTGTAAAATGCTGATTACACTACACCGCTGCTATACAATATGTTACACTGATACAGTGAACTCATCAGCCCAATGAATGTTGGCTGAGCGGTTTTCATTGTATTGCAACATTGGTTCTGTTGCTGCTGTGTTGTGGCAATATACTAGATATTAATAAATGATAGTTTTCTTTTCCACTTTCTCATACACTCCAAAAGTGACAAAATGAAGTTGAGTTGTCAAATGTGTCCAATGATCCTGCTTCCAATACACAGCCCATCCTCTCTGTGGCTTGGGTAAGTAAACGCGTCTTGCTATAATGAAAGCATTTATGGTAGCGTCATTCCATAGCAAGGCCATTTGAAGCACTGATCAGCCAAAGCTCGTTTATCTGTGAGTTACATTCCGGTAGTGCCCCCCCCCACTACCACCCAGGCATTGTAATATGTAGCCAACAAGCTCTAAGGGAGCAATTTTCTGCAGTGGCTCTGCAAGACCTGGTGACTCACAGTATAGTATGGTACTGTGTGTACTAATGGTGGTAAACGTCCACAGAGGTAGGCGGCCATGCATTTATATGCTCAGCAAGTGTGTGAGGGGTGCTTATTCTGACCTGCACATTTGCTCCTCCCACATCCTCTGCACACATACACACACACGCACACACATATGTAAGGTGCAACTAGTACCTAGGCTTCTAAATGAAGGATTGTATCATTGCCATCATAACAGCAGACCGTAATGTGGTGCTCTCACTGGTACTTCTACAGTACAAAGAGCTGGGACCGCCTCAAAGGACCCAAGCAACAGCTGTAGAGGGCTTCTTCACCAGACCCCCACAGAACTGAAGAGGGTCTGATATAGAGCAAATGTGCGCTGCTTTTCTCGGGGCTAACATCATATTTATAACAAAAATAGCCCTTGTAATTCAAAATTCATGCCAAACTATGAAGGGATTCTCAAAACAGTCAAATGCACTCATTTCACTACAAGTAACAGAAACATTTTTCTCCTAATATAAATATATTGTAATTTCTGGTGGATGAGCTTCTTCTTTTTTCTAATGCTTTGAACCCTCCGGCCTATACCAGGAGTCTCAAACACGCGGAGGCCCCCGCCTTGATATGAAAGTTTAATGTTAATGTGGCCCGCGCAAGTTTGATATGGATGCTGTATGGTATCATGTACCCAGAAAAAATTATTATGTTTGATTCATGTTCATGCTAAAGGTTAAATAACTGTTAATAGTTATCCTCCCTATCCGTGTGGAAGTGGTTTGCTATAATTTTTGGCTATAGTTTAAAGAGAATAACTTGAAGGCTACCGTTTAGGTCGCTAGCTCTCTCGTTTGCGAGTTAGCATGTGTCTCAAGACCCTGCAGTTGCGCAATATGTTGTAAATAAAAAGAGTATAAATGTGACTATAGTCGTGTTTTGTCATGTCTACAGGGCTCTAATAATGCTTTGTTCATTTTAATCTGGAAAAAATAATTTGTCTACCCACCAACTATGTGGTTTCTTAAGTTTTTATTATTTGCCGTTTTATTATTATTATATTTATTTATTACTGATTGATTGATTTTCTTCATTCTTGATTTGTTTATTTATTTTTCATCTTATTTTGTGCAGAAAAATAAAAATTAAGATATTTGAGAACAGAGGAATGTTTTATCAGAGCTTTTATTGTAGAAAATCGGAACCAAAGCACTGAAAAAGTTTGTATATTTTTCTGTTTTTAATAAATGCGTTTTTTTTTTTTTTTGAAAACCTGATGCGGCCCAGCCTTGCCCAGACCCTAGCTCCAGTGGCCCCCAGGTAAATTGAGTTTGAGACCCCTGGCCTATACAGTGATGGCTAATTTTTGGCTTAAAGGAGCTACAGTTCACATGAGGCTTAGAGTGCAGCTTAGGGAAGTAGTGCATTGGACGAGTGAAGTGGATGCTTATATCATATTTTGAAGTCTTGTGCCGTGACCTACTGCATTTTGAAGAAGACAAATTTAAGCCAAAGGGCAATGATGCGCCGAGACGAGAGAGACTGATCAGATGAGAGAGTGGTTTTAGTTCCCAGGAGGAGGATGAAGACGGCGATGGATGAATTTTTTCGTAGGCTATTGTTAAAGTAGCCATCTTTTTTCCAAACACACTGTTTGGGAAAAAAGGCATTTATTTCATCAAAAGTTTTAAAAAAATCTTTCAGTGTAACATATTACTAAATAGACCATCTTATTATTACTTTATTTAGACACTATTTTTGCTTGAAAACACTTAATTTTGGGCAAACAATATGTAAGATGCAGTGGCGGTTCTAGCTGTGGGCCCTATGGGAAATTGCTCAAGCCGGCATTCTCCAGGGGACGCCACGGAGGGGGAAAGAAACGATTGTGGACCTCAGCCTTCAGGTTAATTATAAGGTAAAAAAAATGGAACTTCCAACAGTAATTGCTCAAAAATAAAACAAATTTAATTGTTATTATGATATCATATTAATTACATTGCAGACCAAGAGTCTCAAATATGCAATTTCACTTTGAAAATAAATAAAAAATGAAATTAAAAAAATAAAAATTGTGAGTTGCTATGAGTTGGTTAACCTTGGCTGGTAGTAGTTTTGGTGATGGCAGGAGATGATGATAATAGTGCTGGTCATTTGTGTCAACAAAACAAAGTCAAAGCCATCAATTCAGCACTATTTAGAAAGAAGAGGAAAGACGGGCCAAAGATAAAAGTATGGTGCTATAGCATTACATTATGGAATGTATATGATCAAATAAGCTAACGTTACTTGGTGGCTATAGACTAACTGCTGTTCATTTCTGTTCTTCTACAATTTTAATTGTGTAAATGTGGATTTAAGTGAAATGCAATTTAAGCGGAGCTTGAGCCACATGCAGCGTCGATCTGCCCAGGGCGTCATTCAAACAAGAACCGCCGCCACTGCTTAGATGTGCATATTTTTGACAAAAAAAAATTGGCCGCATTTAACCATGAAACCACATGATTTATTAATTAAGATATTTTTGATATAGGAACATGACAAAGTGAAGCTGTAAAAATTGAAGCACAAAGTGGCGAGGGATTACTGTCTTTATAACATACATCACATTTAGAATTAAACATTTCTAATTACATTAAATTTCATTATACATTTTATATGTATATTATTATCATTCAAGTTTCAATATTTATTTAAGATTTAATACATAAATATATATGATATATGAAATAAATAATGAATGATTGAGATAAAATGACGGGTGGTTAGCGCGCAGACCTCACAGCTAGGAGACCAGGGTTCAATTCCACCCTCAGCCATCTCTGTGTGGAGTTTGCATGTTCTCCCCGTGCATGCGTGGGTTTTCCGGTTTCCTCCCACATTCCAAAAACATGCTAGGCTAATTGGCGACTCCAAATTGTCCATAGGTATGAATGTGAGTGTGAATGGTTGTTTGTCTATATGTGCCCTGTGATTGGTTGGCGACCAGTCCAGGGTGTACCCCGCCTCTCGCCCGAACACTGCTGGGATAGGCTCCAGCACCCCCGCGACTCTGAATGAATGACATATAATTAAATATAACTAAGATAATATAAAAGAAATGTGTAAAAGTGTAAAATTAATTACATTGCAAATTCCTAATTAATATATCTGATGCTATAATTTCATGCTAAATTTTGACTTCATGAAAATGATTTTTTGAGCATTTTCTGATGTTGTTTTAGAGCAAGAGTGTTCAAAATGTCCAAATGTCCAAAAAGTGGTCCTTTGCATTCTCTGATTTTCAGTATACAGCCCTCAGTGGAACATGTTTGGACACTACTGCAGAGTGACACTGCAGAGGTTTTCACATGGATATGACATTGTGTATAAATATAGTGTTTAAATTTTCTGGTCGGAAAACACTGCAATGTGCTCTAATGCGTTGCTGTGATGTAGTGGACAAATAAAAAGTGTGTGTTGTCGCCAGTAGAGTACATGATGGAGGATCTATCTCTTCCTGCGTCCTCTAAACCCCATCACATCACTTTCATTTCTTGCGGTCACAACATGACATGCTGGCCTTTTATTTGTAAAGCTTGCTATTCTTTTTTCATCCCTGCACTGGGGAACAATTTACAAAAGCTATATTTCCCCTCCCAATTTACAAGCTTGAGTTTATTTCAAGTTTTATGTGATGCTATTTGCTAAGAATGTTTAAAAAAATGAAGCAGAAAGCTAATTTAATTCAGCCAGCCATTTAACTAAAAATCAATGAAACACGCTGTTTTGTTTCTAGCACAAGTTTTACAGTAACTTGTGTTTAAAAAAAAAATACAGACGAGAGAAGAGTGGGTGTATAAAAACCCTCAGCCTCTCTTAATTTCCATATTTTCCTTTCCAACAAAAAAAAGCATTATTTGCTTTTATATGAAATCCCACCAACTGGAATTCACCAGTAAGTCAATCCAAAGCAAAACAAGACGACTCAGACAGCTGGAGGCGCGTCTGAACCCAACAGGAAAGCAAGAACATTTTTTTTCTTTTCTTTTTTAAATCTTTTTACCACTCTTTTTCTTGACAAAATCCTGTTTATTCTTTGGCTGAGTACCTTGTGCTATTTACACAGCTTTCAATGCAAAAAAAGACAATTTGAAGAGAAAAAGAAAGTGGACGGATGAGTGGATATAACAAGATTATAAATAAAAAGCAGCAGCAGCAGCAGCACTCAGGTGCAAAGAGAAGCCAGTGTGTTGACTTGTACATGAAAGGGTTGGACTGTGAGCCGGTTTGTGCATCATCACACAGCCAACACACTTCCGTCAACATGCAATGGTCATTGGCCAGTCATGCTAAAGATGCTTTCTTTGGCTACGTACTGTCCCACAAGACCAGAGAAAGGACTATAACCCTAAAAAACCCTTTTGTTTTAACATTCTTGAGAGTCAACTTCTGATGACATCATAGACAGGTGCCATAGATGAATTCCGGTTCCTGTTTCCGTGTATTGGCAACCTACAGTGCATCCGGAAAGTATTCACAGCGCTTCACTTTTTCTACATTTTGTCATGTTACAGCCTCATTCCAAACTGAATTAAATTAATCTCTTACCTCAAAATTCTACACAAAATACTCCATTATGACAATGTGAAAAAAGTTTTTTTTGACATGTTTTGAATTTATTAAAAATAGAAAACAAAAAAATCACATTTACATATGTAAGTATTCACAGCCTTTGCCATGAAGCTCAAAATTGAGCTCAGGTGCATCTTTTTTCCACTGATCATCCTTGAGATCTTTCTACAGCTTAATTGGAGTCCACCTGCAGTAAATTCAGTTGATTGGACATGATTTGGATATATAACTGTCTATATAAGGTCCCACAGTTGACTGTGCATGTCAGGGCACAAACACCAAGCATGAAGTCAAAAGAACTGTCTGTAGACCTGCGAGACAGGATTGTCTTAAGGCACAAATCTGGGGAAGGATACAGAAAAAATTCTGCTGCTTTGAAGGTCCCAATGAGCACAGTGGCCTCCATTATTCGTAAATGGAAGACGTTTGGAACCACCAGGACTCTTCCTAGAGCTGGCCGGCCTTTTAAACTGAGCGATCGGGGAAGAAGGGCCTTAGTCAGGGAGGTGACCAAGGCCCCGGTAGTCACTCTGTCAGAGCTCCAGCGTTCCTCTGTGGAGAGAGGAGAGCCTTCCAGAAGGACAACCATCTCTGCAGCAATCCACCAATCAGGCCTGTATGGTAGAGTGGCCAGACGAAAGCCACTCCTTAGTAAAAGGAACATGGCAGCCCGTCTGGAATTTGCCAAAAAGCACCTGAATGACTCTCAGACCATGAGAAACAAAATTCTCTGGTCTGATGAGACAAAGATTGAACTCTTTGGTGTGAATGCCAGGCGCCATGTTTGGAGGAAACCAGGCACTGCTCATCACCAGGCCAATACCATCCCTACAGTGAAGCATGGTGGTGGCAGCATCATGCTGTGGGGATGTTTTTCAGCAGCAGGAACTGGCAGACTAGTCAGGATAGAAGGAAAAATGAATGCAGCAATATATAGAGATATCCTGGATGAAAACCTGCTCCAGAGCGCTCTTGACCTCAGTAGACTGGTCATGTACCTTGACCATATAGACAGTAGACATTAGCACACAGCCAAGATCTCAAAAGATTGGCTTCAGAACCACTCCGTGAATGTCCTGGAGTGGCCCAGCCAGAGTCCAGACTTGAATCCGATCGAACATCTCTGGAGAGATCTGAAAATGGCTGTGCACAGACGTCTCCCATCCAACCTGATGGAGCTTGAGACTTATTGCAAAGAAGAATGGGCAAAACTGCCTAAAGATAGGTGTGCTAAACTTGTGGGATCATATTCAAAAAGACTTGAGGCTGAAATTGCTGCCAAAGGTGGATCAACAAAGTATTAAGCAAAGGCTGTGAATATTTATGTAAATGTGATTTTTTTGTTTTCTATTTTTAATAAATTCAAAACATGGGAAAAAAAACTTTTTTCACATTGTCATAATGGAGTATTTTGTGTAGAATTTTGAGGTAAGAGATTAATTTAATTCAGTTTGGAATGAGGCTGTAACATGACAAAATGTAGAAAAAGTGAAGCGCTGTGAATACTTTCCGGATGCACTATATGTACTTGGTTGCTAACAAGGTTGTTTTGTGATTAAAAAAACAAACATTAAGAAGTCAGTGACACTCATGCAGCATGTTAATAACATGACAAGACACACGCCGTTGTTAGCTAACAAGTGAATGCAAAATTTCCAACGTTACCAGAAAAACACACTACACGGGGGCGAGCGCTAACCGAGGTTCCACTGTATTAAAAAAAAACACAATTGAGGTATAAAGTGACTGCAGTGGAAACTTGGTTGTTGAAAAACATAGGCCAAACTGTTTGCGTGTTTCGGTTCTCATACAATATGGCGCCAGTAACAAACAAAGCATCCTCAGCAATGGTGACTTCGGGCTCTACTTTTGTAGACCAAATGGGAGTAACTGGCCAGCGCCATGCCTACACAGCGCCAAAGGGGTGTGGCCAGTGCACTTTTTCAACTTGTTCAATTTTCGTGAGCAGCGCAGTCGGGCGCAGCGCGGCGCACCCACACCCATCCCTTCCCCCAACCACAAAGAGAGAGGAGAGAAGACTTGAGAGGTTTTAACACAGCCAAGTATAATCTTAACCAATCAAATGAACGCCTCTCATTGCCTTTAAATGCGCAGGACTGGACTGCAACTCAGAGGCCACCATGCGCGTCATGCACCAAAAAAGAAATGAGTACATCCGTATTCATGTTCATTCATGCACTGATCAAACACTCCTGCGAGCTTGACGTTGACGTGCTCCTCCAATTTGGGATCAACATTTGCCATAAAAGTGACAGATGCCATTATTAGATTAGATTGAGTTCCAGTCCCCTGCCTTTCTCTCTTCAATCGCCAACATAATCCATGTTTAAACCCAAAATATGCCTGATATGCTTATTAAACACATTTAAAGTACAAAATGATTATGTGACACATTCCAGTGTAACCTGATGCACGTTTAAATACAATTAAACCATTACCATTACCAAAATGTGTAGCTACACATCACTAATGAATGATAATGTAAGATGATCCATGAACACAATGGATTCAGTCACGGTGTAACCAGTCACAGCACTCAATTATGATGTGTTCAAGGACCAACCAGTAATGTGTGAAGTCCCACCTGCTTGAGGAAATGTAAAAACTGAGAGTGTTTTGTAACACTGGTGCATATGTATATGCCATACATTTTACTTGTATTTATAATTTACTAGCAAACTAATGAAATACGTTTTCTGAGAAAAACTATGTATATATTCTTTTTTTTTTTTTTTTTACCACGGTTGAATGCTGAATCATGAGTACGTGGGGATGTACTATGACCACGCTCTCTGTATAATATTGGGCATTTTTTTTATTTAATCAAATCCATCTTTTAATTAAATAACCCTCTATCATATTTCTGGCAAATCGCCTTATTACCTGACACATGCCATCTGTAATGCCACATTATATACCATATAACACACATACACTTTAATTAAATTGCCGTCTCTCAGCGAGCAGCCCGAGGTGGAATTTGTGAGGCGCACAAAAGCAGCTAGCGATGACTCACTTTAAAATGCCAAAAATGGGACATGGGGGACAAAAACAAATTAAATGGTTTGTTGTAAAAATACAATTTTTTTGTTGTTTTTCTTTAAGGAGTCTTTGATATGTGGGACCGTTTTCAGAGGCGGTGGTAAATGTGATGATTTGGCAGATTACATGTGAGATCTCAAGGCAGAATGAGAATATGCTGTCATTGACACACATTACAGAGCAAACTGGGACATTGGACAACTTCATGGA
Organism: Doryrhamphus excisus; assembly: GCF_037039965.1. Lineage (NCBI taxonomy): Eukaryota > Metazoa > Chordata > Actinopteri > Syngnathiformes > Syngnathidae > Doryrhamphus > Doryrhamphus excisus. Next base: position 8,197,385 of record NC_136374.1, read on the forward strand.
CAGATGGACGGACAAAGAGACACCCAGTGGGAGACAGAAGGGGTAAAAAAAAAAACACCAACCACCTGCTTTAATCCCCAATGGAAAAACATCTTATATTGTGTGACAAAGCCACAACACGTGGACACACTTTTTAGCACCACTTGGAGACGCCGGGCCCGGCGCTAAGTCCTGAGCATGTACACATAATGAAATGAAAGTAGTTGTGATATCCTCAGGGGGCTACATGCACATGCTGGTTGTTCAGTAGCGAAAGGAAGTGGTGTGTGTGTGTGTGTGTGTGTGTGGGGGGGGGGGGGGGGGTCTAAGAGGATTTTGTCAGGTTGAGATGGCGGCTAATGCTATTGTTCCAACTGGGTCCGCCGAAACAGCAAAGAAGCTTTTCACACGTCTTTCTTTGCTCTTACAGTAGATACGTGTGTACGCTTTCAAAAGCACAAGATGGGAAAATGCAGTGTAGCAGTGGCATGCTGCTTTTTTTCAATTAAACATAAGACATATCGCCGCTAACCATGTACAAAGTACAACTTGCAATGTAAAGGCACCACACGGACTATTCACTGACACACTAATACACATGCAAAACAGTACTTTATACCACTTTTATACTAATTTATAACCGGCAAGGCATGCTGGGAAGCCCATGTGTACTTTCATGCTTGATGAAAATAATGAAAGACCATTGGTGTGCAGTCAGGTGAGGCAGAGCAAAAAGTTTACTATGAATGTATTTTCTGCAAGTTTTTCTGCAATCATTTTTAACATTTTATTTTCTCCAGATCAAATAAGATGAGACAACCTTAAGCGTCTTCTCTGGGCTTAGTGCGCAAACCCTGCCTGCCGTCTGAGTGCAGTCACCGAGTGCACTGAGTTTGTTGTTGGTCAGCATGTAGCCAATCATAGTATGTTGTAGAAACATTTATGATACACATTCTACAGTCCGTGTAATGGCTTGTGTGACATCGTTATTCTTGATAATCCCACAAATGAAACCAGCGACAACTACATTCACAAACAAGTCAAATGCCTTCAAGATTTGTTGAATGCCGTGCTGCCAAGATGGCCGATTATATACCCAAGCTAACAAGGAGGTGAGAATGCATGGAGAATGCATGTACTTAAAATATAAGATAAAAAAACGCCAATGCTTTTCAATATATGTATTTCATATACAGTACAAATTAATATAGTAATAAAAATAATGTTTTTCAGTTAAAAATGTAGAAAATGTTTTCTTGCTATTCTCTTCATCAGCAATGTGTATTAACATTAAAAAAAAATCAAAAAAAGTCAGTGTTTCACCATCCATTTTCTATCAGTATCCCCAGTATTATACCTTGAAATGAAATAAAACTGGTTGAGGAGTGTACTCACTTTTGTTTTCAATATTTGAAAATGAGCTGATACTTGTCACTGCCGTCCTTCCATAAAGAGCAAGTCAGTGTCTGCGGTTGGTGTTTTTTTTTGCATTAAAAACATGTATATGCTCTGCTGGCTGATTGAATGGATTTGACCCCCAAGATGAAGGATCATATATGCAAGCTCAGTAAGAGGTGATCAGACTTTTACAACAAAGTATATGCTTTTCCTGGAGAAGAATAGGGTGCATGTACTTAATTTACAGTTAAAAGGTAAAACCACAAATCTTTTCCAAGTAATAAAACATAAATAAATGGGTCTAAGATGTATTTTAATGTCTTAAAATGTCTCAACTGTTTTCAAATACTTTGTATTTCTATTAATCATTCTCTTCTTTATGCAATTACAAGTAAAAATAATAATAATAATGATAGTACCTCTCCCATCCTGAAAAAAACATTTTGACTGAATTTGATTCCATTTAGCACTGCCTTCGCTATTAAGAGCAATAAAAATAGAAAAACAGAAAACAACAATGGAGGTACAAATGGCGAATGCTTGCCACTCAATATAAATGCTGCATTCATTTACAGTAGGTGTTCTCCCCCACTTCAAATTTAAAAACATACAATTACCGGTCCCCTAAGTGAGTGTAAATGACCACCGCACATATTTTTATTCAACTCCACTCGCCTATACATTTCCTCCCTTCCTTTTACTCATCACTTCCTAATCCCTCCATAAAAGTAGAGCACCCTCAAATGGTGTCGACCACAACAGCAGCAGGAATGCTAAAAAGGAAGTACCCTAACCAAAGATCATCTGGACCACAAGGAAAATGAAAGGCACCAAATCCACACAAAGACTTGAGCAGTTTGATGGAGTAAAGGGGGACACAACACAACAATACAAAGGATGGCTGAACAACAAGATCAGGAATTGGACACTTGTTCACCATAAGTGATTGATTTGAAGAATTACATCAAGCCAAAATCTCATTTGACATTATGAATTGTTCATCCATCCATTTCATGTACCGCTTATCCTCACGAGGGTCGCGGCCATGCTGGGGCTTATCCCAGCTGTCTTCGGGCGAGAGGCGGGGTACACCCTGGACTGGGGGCCAGCCAATCACAGGGCACATTTGGACAAACAACCATTCACACTCATATTCATACCTATGGACAATTTGGAGTCAACTATTAACCTAGCATGTTTTTGGTGGGTGTGGGAGGAAACCGGAGTACCCAGAGAAAACCCACGCATGCACAGGGAGAACATGCAAACGCCACACAGAGATGCCCAAAGGGAGAATCGAACCCAGGTCTCCTAGCTGTGTGGCCTGCGCCCTAACCACATTATTCATTTCAAATTCAATTTCAGCAATATCAGTTGCTGCAACAATGTCATGCATGTCATACATTGTACAAAGAGTGGACTGTTTTTTTCTATTAGTTTAATTTTGTATTTATTTTATTTTACAATATATTTTCTTGATTTATTTATTTGCCTATTTATTCATTTTTTCATCACCTCTTTCTCATTTATTCGTTCTTTTTCATGAGAAAATTATCACACTTCAACAAAGAACGTGAACAATCTGATCAGTAATCGCTGCAGACATGAAAAAAAGGGTAGATAAATAAACTCTGCTTCTCCCTACTCCTTTTCAGGTAGATTGTGCAAGGGTAAACATGTGAGGTCCATTAATGTGACATTTTTAAGCCAAACAATCTTAAAAATACAGTGGTTCTTATTGTCTGTATTTCTTTTGACAGTAAAGCAAAACATTCCAAAATCCAGCATGCATGTGCAGTTGTCAATATTTTTGTAAGTGCTTTGAATTCTTGCAGTCACAAATCAAATTATCCGTAATGGAAGAGAGTGAGAAGGGTGTATATATATATATGGGAAGGATGCAGCATGTATGGTGTATTTCCTGCAGAATATACACACAAGTCAATGTTAAATATTATTATAACTATAGCACAAAAAAAGCCATAAGGAACATTATGATAGCAGCACGCACACACATACTCATTTAACCTCATATAATCAGCAGCTAACTCCACAGTAGAGCAGGGCGATGCTGTAGATAATAAAACAAGCCACGGGCGCGTTTAACTTCTGAAGGAAAAATGAAAGGAAGTTGCTGGGAGCACAAATAGATAAATAGAAGATAAGGCTGTACTGGCACACAACACACTTGCAGACACAAAGTATTTTCAAATATATGAGAGGGGGGGAACTGTTTGTTTGTTATTCTGACAACTTTTTCAGCTTCAGCCTCAAAAGACAAAAGAATGAATTAGTCACGAATTTACGGTGTCATCTTAAAGATGGAAAAACTTACATAAAACTGATTTTACAGTACAGAAGAACCAGTGTTATGTTCCTTAACCTCATGAATGCATCAGTATGTTATTTCTGACGGAAGCAAACCCACCACACTTAGAGAAAAGTTGGCGCTTTTACGCATGCAGTATTTCCTGACACTTTTTGGGTGTCCATTTTTATCTACAACCAAGCTCACCTTGCGTAGGATCCACTGGCAGAGGACAAGTGTGGTCCAGCCGAGCACCTGCATGTCACCTTCCTTTAAGCGCGCCTGACCCAACGCAACTAAACGCCTCCTTGGTTGCGCATACGACTGAAGGACGCAGAAGATGACGCGCGGCAATCCCAACAGCGTCAGTTGAAAAGTCTCAAAAGAGGAGTAGAACGCTCTTAAAGTTGTGCTTAGTGTGCTCCTCGGTGTTTTCTCAACGCTTCGAGTCTCTGCGCTGCGCTTGGCTTCGTGCGCGACATCCGAGCCTTCCGCCTCGTACCGCGCTCACTGCTCCGACGCTGTGCGCCAAGTTTTGCGCGCAGCGGGAGGTAGGGGGTCTCACTTCCAGGCGCTTTCCTGGGTTTTAGGATGATGACTGGCTGTTAGAGGAGAGGAGACACTGTACACACTCCACCCGACTCCAGCCTCCTACTTCCTCCCCTCCCACTAAACCCCTCCTTCCCCACCTGCACTTTCTGGTGACAAACAAAAGGACGACTGGGGGGCGGGAGGACAGGGGGGGGGGGCACCAAAATGGAAGCGAATTATTAATCAAGTAATGGTTTGCTATGAGTTAAGGATTTTGTGTTGTATTCAATGTTGGTCCATGCAATTTTTTTTACTGATTCAATACCAAATCAAAACAGTGCTTATCAATACAAATACTTTTGGGAATTTCCTCCCCATATCAGTCATCAAATCAAACACAATAACTGCAGTGGACCCTTACACATTTGCGATTCGACAATTTGCATATTTTGGGTTATTTATCCCTGAGTTTTCTGCACAAAACAACTCATTCACCATAAACTGGAAACCATTATAAATATGTGCTCACACAAGTCAAATGTATAGCATATACGTATGTGCCATTGTTTTAAAAAAAGGCTTTGTTTATGTCTTTATGAGTCACTGACTTTTTGGCGCACTGGTGGCCCTTGAACGCATCATAGTTGTGTGCTGTGACTGGCTGTCCATCCCAATTCAATTTAGCTCTTAGACCTGGACTGAGCATTTAGCTTCTGTCGTGTGAACAATGGCAATTAAAGAGAAAAGGGGAGGTTCTGGAGTTGAATCAAGAATCTAATAATTACAAAAGTCACATTTATTGCAAAGGTTGATCTGAAAGCAGTCAACATCAGCATGAGGGTTTGGAGAGGTAAAACCTTTTATGGGCGTAGAGAATTGAATGTAGGGTTACTAATTCAATCACTTTGGGGGAGGGGGGGCATAATTAGTAAGTACAGCTATTTACATGCAAACGCCACACAGAGATGCCCAAGCGGAGAATCGAAGCCAGGTCTTGCCGATCCCCTGACATTGTGGCCAACATGCAAACCACTCGTTCACCTTGCGGCCTCATAACACTAACCACTACTTTCCTCATTAGTTTTTCAGTAACTACTCTAAATGTATGTGCTTTAGTTCCTCAGTAACTACTCTACTAATCAGTTCATTAGTTCTTCAGCAACCACTGTAAATGTATGTGCCATAGTTCCCCAGTAACTACTATACTCATTAGTTCTTTATTATGTCTTCAGTAACCACTCTAAATGGATGTGCCCTAGTTCACCAGTAACTACTCTAACCATGAGTTCTTCAGTAACTACTCTAAATGTATGTACCTTAGTTCCGCGGGAACTGCTGTACACATTAGCCCCTTATGAGTTCCTCAGTAACTACTCTCAATGTACTATGTGGCGTTGTTCCTCATTAACCACTCCACCAATTAGTTCTTCAGTAACCACTCCAAATGTATGTACCCTAGTTCCCTAGTAACTACTATACTCATTAGTTCTTCAGTAACTACTCTAAATGTATGTGCCTTAGTTCCTCAATAATTACTCTCCTCATTAGTTCCTCATTACTTGTTCAGTAACCACTCTAAATATACGGGCCTTAGTTCCTCAGTAACTACTCTACTCATTAGTTCTCCAGTAATTACTCTGAATGTATGTACCTTAGTTCCTCAGTAAGTATTCTTAATGTATGTGCATCGATTCCTCATTAGCTGCTCTACTCTTTAGCTCCTCACTACTTGATCAGTAAGTACTACTCAAATGCAAATGAAATATTCCTCATGCTAAATACTTTGGCAGTGGAAGGCCTACCTGCTGGATAAAGATTGAGAACTACTGGTTTATTAATGCTGATGTCATATTATTATACTAATTACTATGCTCCACTTCCTTTGTGCGGTGATGTTGCCAAAAGCAGGTTGCTACATTAACTGTACACTGAAAAGTGGGACAATTTAGCACTGGAGCACTTAACAGACACTTACAATGAATATCAGAAGGAAAAGTAGTTCCTGAATATCATGAACAATTGAACTAGTATAGTTGCTGTAATTCTGATCAACACAGCATCGCTGAAATTAGATCATGTCAACCAAACTGCTTTTCTCCATTACATGTCTGCCCCAAATGTGCCAAAACGTTGCAATATGACAATCAGTATTGGCAACCTTGGTATCCGTAATGTTGATATTTGATTTAAAAGTACTGCTGCACAACACGACTGCGGCTCAGCATCAAGTTTTACACCATCATAGATATACACCTGACGCATGTTCCTAAATACTTCATGGATAATTCCCTGAGAAATTACGTAAAATGTCAAAACAAGAAAAATCTCACTAAAAGAGTTAACCTCTGAGTTTTGTTGAGATTTTTTGTGTAATACTGCAAACACATACAGTTGTTGTGTCACAAAATCTCTCAAAGATTGAAACGTGACAAGATTTTTCATTCACAGTCTCGTAGGCACTCGACAAGGGACGATATTAAATTTAACTCCATAGAACAATGGCGTGAATAAAGTGAGTCTCTTTGTCATATAGTCTCACTCGAGCAGATGAATGTAGTAGTAGAAATTAATGACTATATTGCAATTTAATGTCAGATATTTTCTTTTAGATTTTTCCATGGTACTTTTCTTAAAAGTAAAGGTAAAATCTTGTCTCAGCCGAAATTCATTTATCACACTTGAGTCTGGAAACCAATTAATTACGATTAATAAAGGATGACTGCACAATGGCCCTTAAACAAAAACTGTACTTTTTCTAGAATTTATCCCATCACAATCCTAATGTGAATCCTAATTTCATTCTCTTTTCTGTGCATTCTAGCGTGAGAAAATGAGTTAGTATGAGCTAGCTAACAAATGCACATCATTGGGACCTATATATTTTGGCACTAAAACCCTAACAAAAAAACCATCAAAAAACAGTATCTCATTTACACAGCAAACTTGGACATATATTAACCAAGCTACAGCTATGTTGTTATTGTAGCAGCTAACATGAAAAAAATAACACAGCTCGTTGCCACTTGTCTCAGTGTCAATCGGAACAGAAGAGTGGATGCCTAGTTGTCAATTTTGCGACAAAGACTCAACAAGATGCTCATATGCTGTCATAATTTTTTACTTGGAGACGGGAGCACACATCTTGTGCTGGAAGACACAGCCATTCCAATGAAAGCGGACATTGTAAGTGTCATAGTTTTTTTTCTATGTTGCTGTTGTTGCTTAAGCTTCTGCTAAATCAACGCGTTGAAGAAATAAGTTTCAGCCATGTTTTAAATCATCAAAATAAGGCACAATATGGTATTACATTTTAACATCAATGTACTTGCTAATGCATGATCATAGCATGTACAGTATATCAAACAATGAAACATTGTTAGAAAATCCCCCAAAAAGTCCAATTGTCCTATAAGGATCATACATGTTCTATACTGACAGGCTCTAATAATACTTTTCTATACAGCTTTCATCTGTAATAAACATATACTTGTATATATAATTAGTAATTATAGTTTTTACAGAGGTTACCACCTCCGACCACCAGTGAATGGCAAAAAACCCAGCAATTGATACCACCCCCCCGCCAAACATTGGTGCTGGCTTGATGTTCTCCTTCCATCACGGAACATTATCAATAAAAGTAACTTTTTAGATTAGGTTTAGCTCCACAACCGTCCCCTTCTCTCTTCAGTTGCCATTGTTCACAAGTGACAAGATCCAGGTTTAATCCCTAAATATGCCTCACACATTTAAAGCATAAAATATACATATAGCTACCCTCCACTAAACAATGCAGTCATCAAACGATCAATGAAAAGTTGGAACTGGAGTCAAGGTGTGGCCAGTCACAGCACTGTGGTGCATTCAAGGACACCTTGAAAATTGTGGGGTGGTACATGTATGCTGTATATTTTAACTGGATTATCACATATAATTCATATTACTGGCTAAGGGTGAATGGGATGTGTTTTCTGCAGAAGAATTCCCTATTTATAGAGGGAAAAATACAAACATATATTAAAAAAAACAATGCATAATATTTTAACCTAAATTCCCTGATTTGCAAGGCAGTGAATGCTGAATTGGGACTGTGCAGGGATACAGTGTATATATATTTCTCATGTGATTATTGTTTATTATTATTAACGACAGTCAAGGAATGTCTGCCTGCTTTTTTTATTTGCCTTCGATATATATATTTACTAGCTATGAAAAAAAATGTCATTTTTATAGCTCGTGCAGCAAAACAAGCAAATTGCCAGAAAAGCCTCTCTCCCTCTTCTTCCCCAAACATTTGAGATTGCGGGCAGACACACAAATCACATTGAGAGGCTCAGCGGGGTGTCGAGGAGGTGCCTGTCACAGATGGACAAAAGTGTCAGAGTCAGATGTGTGACTAAATGTAAATAGTATATTAATGTAAGAGGCGCGTGTCATCCCATCATGTTTGCAGTGTGTGACACAGCACTGCCTCCCTGTGAGCCAAACTGTCACTGCACACTCTTCAATGGGGACATCAGGGGCCACGAAGAGACTTATTGCTTCTGGATGACAGGCTGCCATTATGCTGTATGCTTTCCATGCACTATAATACATACCGTATGCAGGAAGTTTGCTGTGTTCATGTATGAACAACATGTCTGACTGCATGTCAAACAAGAATCCTGCTGTTTGTGAGCACATATTCAACATAAGATGTCCAGATGATTGCGGTCGAATGGATTCTGCATCTTGTCTCGGCAGGTCACAAGTTTCAATCAATATTTTTCTTATTGGCAAACATAAGTCTGTTTCAAAAGGTAAAATTAATATGTTTTTCACAGTCCCGCCATGATTTTGCAGGCTTTTTAAAAATTATTGTTGCGCCCTAAGACCCTCACAAATATGGACACCTATTTTTCGATGCGTTTTTAACCTGGTGTCCACACGCAAACTTTGTTGTGTTTTTTTTTTTAACATTGTCGTAGATGTGTGTAGATGAGAGTAGTGAGTGAGTAGATGTGAGTAGACTATACATATCTTCTTTTTTTCTTATTTTGACTAATTTCCAAATGACACTGGACATCTATGTCGGTTTTTTTAGAAACTCACATACAGCTGACATATATAGTATATTTTGTTACTTGAAGCATACTCAGAAATGTGGTCACCATCCACACTTCCAAGCTGACTATAATAAGAATGATAACAGTCATCATATGATGTTATGTAATGTAGTGGCTTCACTGGTAAGATGACATTTGGTGGTTTGGTGAGTGTTACTAGCGGATTCTTGATAGCTTGTTCTGAGTATAATACTGTTAGCTTGTAAACAAGGTGCATAGGCCAAATCTAATTAGCTAATATAGCTTGCTCTTACTCTTCAAAACATGTTTCTTCCTCTGTCTTGGGCATGGAGGAACATAAATCCATCTCGCTGTTGTGTGCAATACACACATGAAGCAGTTTCATCCTGGCCACTTTGGTTTCCACTTTATATAAATATAACTAGTTATGTTGTGTGTTAAAGGGGATCTATTATGTCTTTTCCACATTTCTGTCCTGTTAATGTTATAGGACATTAGTCATTAGCAGAAGAAACATGTTTTCAAGAGTAAGAGCAATGTCAATAAAAAAAGGTCGGAGAAAAAATGGTCATACTAAAAAGATGATTTGATGATAGTAGATTGTCCTAGAACCTAGTAAGTAAAACTGTTTGGTAGCAGCAGAAAAGACACGTACAAGCAAATACAAATAGATGGTGTAGACATTGAAAGGGTGAAGGAAAATACATTTCTGGGGATCACAATATGAGCTCATATTACCTCATATTACAAATATACAACATAAGGTGGCCAGAAATCTTTCAATATTGAACAAAGCAAACTTTGCACTATACAATATGCACTATAAACACTATTAACACTGTTAAACAGTGTTAATGATAATGTTAATAATAATAGGCAAAATAAATTGTTCCCATGATGTGTCTTTTTAGCTGTTTTTATATCTTTAAAACTCCCATATGTATTAATGTCTCACATACGGATTATGGATGATGCGCAGAATTCCAAAAGACATACCGTTGTCCTTTCAGGTTTTTCAGGTATTCCAGTTCTCACATTGCACTGTGAGCTGGAGGTGTCTTGGCAGGATTGACCCTCCCTGTTGTGACAGTGGTACAATTCTTCTTATTGACTGGATGCCTCCAACAGATGGCAAACCATCAGTTAAACCACGGCCTCCCAACAGTAGCACACGTGTCTTGGGTTGCTGACCCCTTTGCAGACTGTAAACGTGTCTTACAGCCATTTCTTCATCTCCACTGGACCATGAAAGTGTCTATCAGAACTGAAAGAACATAAACATGAGTGCCCTCTCTCATATCTTCTCTGTGTGTGATTTACAGGACCTGCACAGCAGACTGTGTCCTCCACTCCACATCTACACAAACACACACACTTTCTGGTCCGAGCGCAATTTCTGATCCACATTGGAAGTGGCAGGTGAATTTCGCCCAGCTGCTCCCAGTCTCTGTTCCACTTAGCAGCAGCGGTGGAGCTCGCTACATGGTTTGCGTAGATGAATGAACAAGCGCTGTGCATCCCGCCCCAAAAAAATAACATCCTAGTGACATTATTCACTACGTTTGTCTTGCTTTTATCATTTTTGCACACTTACTGCAACTATTAATTAAACAATTGGGCATGATGATCCGTGATACGTAAAACAAAGTGGAGGAGGAGGTGGACCCATTCCATTCCTTGCAGGAGCATCTCTGATGCCACACGTGCATGCTCGGCTCATGCACAGGGATATCGTAGCGTGGAGGTTGCGCAACACAATGACGAGAGGTCACCTGGCAGTAATGGAGCCCCTTTGTGAGTGGAAATAGTCATTTCAGCGCTCAAAATGAAAACCCGCTCATTCTGTTTTCCTTCAGAAAGGCGAGCGAGTGTGGCCGCCATTGTCATTCAAATGTTTTGTTGCTGTAGAGGGAATTTGAGAGGAGAACAGGAGATGAGCGCTAATGGGGAGCAAAGGGAGAAGTGGAATAATTGGATTTGATGACGTCTGTCAGGGCGGGACATAATGTGCATGTGGAATGATGTGGACACCACGGGAGGTGCTGTGATGTGTATCATGGAATAGGGAATGGAGATTGTCATGGTATTTAGAGGGATATGTCACACAGCACACACATTTCCTATATGCAGCTAATACATTTATAAAACTGCTTTCACAAAAATAAACAATAAAGTCTGTCTTAATCAGGCAGAATGTTTTGTTCATTCCATGTACAAGTATTTATTTATTTTTTTCTCATTGTATGTACATAAGTAAATACACATTGTGTATTTAAACATTTACTTTACTATTTCTTTTCTTCTATTTATCTGACACCATGACTATAGTTTGTGTTCTATGCAGTTGTCCCCGCTTCTCCGCCTTCTGCTAGATGTGTTGTAAGCAAACCCTTTAGTTCTCTGTCCACTTTGTGTACTGTCTATTAGTACCTTATATGAAGGAGCCTACTCCAGTAGGCTTTGAGATAAAGCCGGGATACACTGTGGACAACACTGTATTTGTTAAGAACACATAGCCGCTCTAATAGATCTTTTTTGGGGAGCAATCAGTAGGTGGTGTTAATACACTCACACATTATCCGCCAGGACATTTATTTTTCATAACAATGGTTTGTTCACTGCATTGGTTGTTATCTGTGTGTGGATCGCTCTTAGTCAGGCCTCTATTCTCAGACCCCAGTAGCGGTTCTTGCTATGGGCCATATGGGCAATTGGCCAGGACGGCTCCAGGGGCCTTTGCAGAGAGGAAAAGGAGGGAATTGTGAGTGGATATCAGTTGGTTTAGTCTGCTAGTTGGATGACAGGAGGAGATGATGATAATGGTGCTGTTCATTTGTGTCAACAAAACATGGAAAAGACAAAGTCAAAGCAATAAGGTGCACCATTTAGTAAGAAGAGGAGAAGCGGGCCAAAGATAAAAGGTATGGCGCTATAGCATCACTTTATGTACACCACATTATGGAACATACGTATATGATCAAATAAGCTAACGTTACTTGGTGGCTATAGACTAATTTCTGTTCATTTATTTTCTTGAATGACATTTTATATTGTGTAAATGTGGATTTAGGTCAAATACAATTTAAGGGGAAATGAAATCTTTGTTGTGGTAGCATTGAAAGTGGTTTGATACCTCTAGATATGATGTTAGCACATTAAATTACATTAAATGCGGGAATATTTGGGAAAACCTTAATTGTCCAACATTCAAGCCTAAATGTTGGATTTGTTTGAATTGGTTAGAACAGTGGTTCCCAAACTTCCATTCACATTCACACAATTAACAAACAAATAAATGAGAAAAATTATATTTCCGCAATGGTGTTTATGGCGCAATCAAACAGGTAACTTTTCCACACAACTTACACAACATAGCGGCTTAAAAATACAATGGGTGACAATTGTGAAGTGTGTTAATCTTACCGCAGAATTGTTTTATCGGTCAGCCGCCCTGAGTAGGTGTTTCACGATGGGTACACAGGTACACGTGTCACAGTGTCGAACTTCTTCTTTAGCCACATTTCTTTTATATTTTGTTTTCCTTTTCTTTCGTTGCCTTGTAGCTTTCTGTAGCCTCTTCAATCTTCAAGTACCCGCTTCCTCTTCTGTATGGGAAAAAATAATTGAATATTTTAGTAATCGAGGTACTGGAATTATTCGAATTGTCGTTGCAGCCCTACAACTAATAAAAGAAAGATCAATACTGATTCTGCCACAGCCTGCAACGTGTCCTGGTATGTGATAAGGGGTTACCATGGCAACAATGGTGACGCTACTCTTCGCATCATATCACACTGACTTTAAAACTGCTCTTTTCAAGATAAACATGCTTTAATGCTGAACACCGTGTGATCTCCAGCTATATGGATGATGATGAGTAAGAAATCAGATTCCAGATTCCATACTATTCCATCAGCTATCACAACAGCCCCACCAAGACTGGACACCTAACATTACATCTAATATCCTGTTAATACATCCAAATCACATTCCTATGTCTGCTTCTATTTACATTTGATTCAGATGTTTTCAGTTGTGCTTTTAGAAAGAAAACAAAGACAACCATTCATTGCATAACATTTTGGACTCCATAATGTCAAATGTACAGTTTAGTCTCGAATTTCTGCAGTGTAAAAACACCAAAATAAAAACCAGCAACCTCACTAAGGGTGATAAAAGCCCCTTAAGCAGGAAGCCATTGTTGTATTTCCAAAAATAATCAGGGACACAGGAAGCAAAAGGACCTGTCGGCACTTACACACACACACACACACACACACACACACAAGCATCTGCTCATGGCTTGGCAACCCGCCTTCATCGCCACCTTATTAAGATTCATATCCCTGAAAGGTGACTTCTTAGTCGGGCACAGTGACAAGCCGCCACCCCTCAGCACCCAGCAGCCTGGAGGTATGTAGGCACTGTGACAGGTATAGCGCTACACTCCCATGGGACTCTGTGTGTGTGTGCATGACGGTGTGACTCAAGGTGTTTGTGTGTGTGTGTGTGTGTGTGTGTGTGGCCAAGACGGCAGGATTATCAAGTCAAAGATGACCCCTGCACATAAGCTTCTCAGGAGACCGAATACTTTTTTTTTTTCTCTAGCAAACACCTCCAATGTACATCCACTCTCTTTATCCTCTGACACTTATTCCCTTGAGGACCCTTGAGGAATATTAGCCACTTGACCCATTCCTCTGTTTAAACAAATACTGCAATCAAAATGGGAGCTGCTGTTGCCTTTTTGGATGTAGAGGCATGAACCAGACAGACAAAGTAATACATTGAATGGAAGCTAGCTATTCTTCATCTTCCTCCTCAGCGTTACAGTGAAATTCACACCAAGGGGATGGACCTAGACTGGAGTTCTGCAAGATAGCAGCCACCAGGGGAGGTGTTGAGTCCTCGGACCAAATGAAGGTGGGGGCGTCAGGTATGTCGCAAGAGGTTTTTATTTTAATGCAGACTTACCAACATGTTGGTTGGTAGTTTCAGATTCAGTCTGTATAGTACAGATACATGAATACATACGATCACTTTGTATAGAATTTCAAATCGGGGTGGCTCTAAAAAATGTCTGTCCTTTGGCGGGGCATGACAGACAATAATTGAGAAACACTGCTCAGTAAAAAATATATGTGATGTTCCACACATTGGTATTGCTATTGGTTGATATCGGAATTGGAAATTGTGAGTTTGACAATAGGGCAGCACGGCGGTCTAGTGGTTAGCGCACAGACCTCACTGCTACGAGACCAGGGTTCAATTCCACCCTCTGCCATCTCTGTGTGGAGTTTGCATGTGTGGGTTTTCTCCGGGTACTCCGGTTTCCTCCCACATTCCAAAAACATGCTAGGTTAATTGGCCACTCCAAATTGTCCATAGGTATGAATGTGCGTGTGAATGGTTGTTTGTCTATATGTGCCCTGTGATTGGCTGGCGATCAGTCCAGGGTGTATCCCGCCTCTCGCCCAAAGACAGCTGGGATAGGCTCCAGCACCCCCGTGACCCTCGTGAGGAAAAGCGGTAGAAAATGAATGAATGAGTTTGACAATATCGGCATAACTATTATCAAGGAAAAAGCCAATATCGGACATCCCTAAAGAAGATCCCCCTGAGATGTTTTGGAGGGGGCAGCATCATGATCTGTGGTGCGTTTTGGAGCTTCAAGTTGTGCAGGGAGGGGGTTCAAACGATAGCAGGCTATGTGGAGATGTTGCAGGGGGGGGGCATCCCTCATGACTGAAGGCCCTTGTCTGTGTGGTAATGACTGGCTTTTTCAACAGGACAACAGTGCAGTACACAATGCCCGTCCGACAAAGGATTTCTTGCAGAGGAATAACTTCAATCTTTTGGGCCATCCTTTGGGGATTGATGGCAAGGGAAGTTTACAAAAATGGAACAAAAAAGGGACTTTGGATGCCCTCCATGGAGCTGGAGCAACATTCACACTAGAAACACTGGGCAAGCAAACAAAAGACAAATGGTATATACGTATACTGGATATACAATTTGTTTCCATTAGGGGTGCAACAATGCGTGGGTTCGATACAGGGGCCACGGTTCGGTACACATGTGTATTAAACAATATTTAACACAGCGGCAAACACTGGTCATCACTGTGGCTGGCACGCTCAAAATCGGGCTGCCCGGCGGTCGAGTGGTTAGCGCGCAGACCTCACAGCTAGGAGACTGGAGTTCAATTCCACCCTTGGCCATCTCTGTGTGGAGTTTGCATGTTAACCCCGTGCATGCGTGGGTTTTCTCCGGGTACTCCAGTTTCCTCCCATGTTTCCAAAAACATGCTAGGTTAATTGGTGACTCCAAATTGTCCATAGGTATGAATGTGAGTGTGAATGGGTGGACAGCTGGCATAGACTCCAGCACCCTCGTGAGGATAAGCGTTAGAAAATGAATGAATGAATGGTTCCAGAGAAGCGTTATAAGTGAATTTCTAAAAAAAGTAAAGTATGAATATTTTTGTAGATAGAGCAGATAAAACCTGTTTATGACATTTTATATAAATTTCTACCGTTATTAAAGACCTGTAGACAGGAAAAAACAGAACCAGAACCAGGAAAAACCTCTATATTCACTTTTACACTCCTATTATTGAGATTTCTAATCATCAGGTTAGAAATCTAGGGGTAACAATGGACTTAGATCTGAACCTTTACAGCCATATTAAATCAATAACATCATCACTGTTTTACTACTTAAAACAAACATTACCAAAATCAAGGGACTAGTGTCCAAGCCAGATTGAGAAAGACTAAACCATGCCTTGTCTCCAGCAGGCTAAACTACTGAAACGGACTTCCCACTGGGCTCGCGAAACGAGCTGAAAAACAGCTCCAGTACATCCAGAATGCTGCTGCTCGAGTCCTGACTAGAACAAGAAAATATCACCATCTGAGAATAGAAATTCCTGTGTACAAGGAAACATGTTTGTCTAGCAGCCATGTATCAGTTTACTTACCCACATAGAGTAACCATCTGGCTGTCCACAAGCATACACTCATTATGTCATATCAGCCTGTTCATTCACATACGTATTCTTATTTATTCACATCTTTCTGTCCATTCACATTAACACAATAACATAAGGGGGAATACAACCAGTGACCTGGCATAGCTGGCTGTGGTTAAGTGGACAAGGAAAACACGCCTAGAAAGTTACAAGTATATGAGTTAAACAACCTGTGAACACCCAGGTGGGTCCATATTACAAGAACACAACCTCTGTGAGCTGATGGATTGGAATTAAATAGGGTGAAACAAGACATACACCATAAAGAGAACAAAAATCAGCTATTGGCGGTCCAGCACATTCTTGCCCAAGTGAATTGTCTGAGCCAACAACAATTAAAGGTGTTGGTTGAGGAGGACATTTTTAACACTGTGACCCACATGTCAGCTATGGCGACTGAAAAACAAATAAGATTGCTTATAGTCAACGACAGAGTCACAAAAAGCACTGATTAGCATGCAATACAAAGTCCTGAGTGAGGACACAACAGGCTAGGGCAGGAGGTAGCAGACTAGTGGTCCTAACAAGCTCCTCTGTGCCTTCCCCACCTGCACAAGACTAGGTACCCTGGTACACTGCCTTGTGGGAGCTCGTTAGGAAGCATCCCCTTTAAAAACAAACAAACATCAACTGTTGTGAAAAAGTTTGTGCTTTTAAGTACATACTATGTCCACGTCTGGTCACATCATAAATAACCGTCTGTCCATTCACATACACAAATAAAGCAAACTCAAACATCCATTCACATAAAATCAATGCAAGGCCTTCATATACACAATGAAAATGTATGACCACCTTCACACACAAATAACTTTTTATCCATTTGTAGACACACTGAAGATGTCTGTCCATTCATAGTGCTATTATGATTGGCATCGAACCAGTGATGTACAGTCAGGGCAAATAAATATTTTTCCATTGAAATGTATCATAAATGTATTATCTATATGATTCCAATAGTTTTTTTTTACATTTCAATATCAAATACATGACAGAAACCTAAGATGAGGCTTAGGTGGTGGAAGGTGCTTGTCACTGTTGTCCCTCCATTGAAAAGAAATTCCATTTTTTTTTGCAATAGCAGCTCCAGCTAGAGAGCAGCAAGTCACATCCATGAACGATATTTGCATGCTTTGCTGACTGAATGAATCTAGAATTTGAGAACACATTTTTAACTTTTTTTTTTAACTTTTGCTATCCTCTTAATGAGCAACTTTTAACGATTAACATGAAAAAAATCAAACTCTGTTTGTAATCAAACAGAATAGTCAATGGGGCATGCGCAGTAAAACATAATCATCAATATTACGGCTTCCCCGTATTGTGACTTTTTCGTCTGTCCAGTATTGAAATTATGTTCAGTTCTTTCAAGACAAACTTTCCACAGCAGTCCAGTGCCGATTGCTCGCCTCCGTTTTTAAAACAGAGGAACGTCTCTAGCTGCGTGTTACGTCATATCTGAGCATGCGCTGAAAGAACACACCTGGGATGAATTTAAACAGGAAAAGATCAAATTCAATATTGATAATATTTTAAAATTATACTCAGGACATGTTTTATATTGATATATATTTTCTTTTTAAGAAAAACTGGACTTATGAAAAGATTATAAAAGGGTTTAGATTTAGATAGTTTCACACTCCTGTTCAGAAGGTGGTGGTAATGCACACCAACAGCTGCTTGCCAACCTCTAATAAACAACAGAAGAAGAAGAAGAACGCACCCTGACAACTTTCCATTTCAGTGGATACATGGAGAAAGGAATATTCCACCCATGTGGGATCTGCACTTTTCTTTCGGAATGAGGTGTATACTAGTCTTTCTGTTTGAGCAAATAAACCGAATGAAAGCGGAATATTTGGGTCCATGTATACATGGCTAGTGGCATTCTTCAATGGTTCTGTTTGGACATCCTTGGTATACTTGAAGAATTTGACAAAATAAATGTAGAGTTGTAATAATTTTTTGTAACTTGCATGGGCGTTCAAATAAGATTTTTCCTAGCCAATCTGCAAAATAGTAAATTACTGTTAAGAATCTTATTATATAATATAATAATATATTTTTCTGACGACCCACAATGTGACACCAAGACGACTCAACTGGTAGCTTATGAATAACATCAAAGCAAGCTGCAAGTTCAGATCAAAACTTGTGATTTTGCAGCAAATCCCTAAAAACAGCAGTACACTCATGTAGTAAGCCAAATAAATTCACAAAATAAAGATTTTTTTGCAGATAATTATTTACACTGTGTATCCTACCTGGCTGAAAACCCCACTTGCACTGGTGAAAATAATTAACAGGCAGAAATAAATACGCATCTGTGTGGCATGGCCCACCTGCTTAACGAGCCACTGATGGTGCCACTAATTGGATTGGCCTAATCTCATGTCATCATGAACTCCATCAACATAACTGTGCCATGTGTGTTTTTAGTTTCCTGAGAGGGGGTTTTCAGAGTTTTTTCTTTAATGAGTGTTTTGGAAGCCTGGCTGAGGGCCTTTCAGCAGTGCGTCTGATGGATTGCAAGGCAGTGGACAGTGGAGAGTTGTAGCTATGGAGAAGACACAGGGAGACCTCACACCCCCTCCAGGGTTTTCCATTATCCCACTCTTTCTGGATCATAAAACACAGCTCTCTGTGTGTGTGTTTGTGTGTGTGTGCATGTGTGTGCATGAATGTGCGATTGTCTGCACCTGTATGGCACTTGTGTTTGTGCAATCACATCGATCTTGGGAAGTTTCCGATCAGTCTTTTCTCATTCCTTTGCCTTCCTCTTCCAACTCTGTTGAAGCTAATACCGAGTCCACCAAGTGGGACAAGTTTGACATGACTTTTTTGAGCGCCGCGGGTACTGGAAACTTTAAGACAAACTCAAAGCCCACTCACACTAAGCGATGTGCCAGTTCTGGGCAATGATCACCGCCACCTTGCACAGTAGAAACAAGCATAAATCTGCAAATGATCCACAAAAGGTTGCTGCAGTACGGTATGGGATTATGAAGTGATTGCACAGAAATGCTGTAGAACCTGAATATAGGATGACACTTATTAGTCCTATAAGACTATCAGTATGATAATATGACCAATTTAGAAGAAACATCAACTAAAATAAATTCTTATATTTGTATTATTGAGGGCGGCACGGCGGTCAAGTAGTTAGCACGCAGACCTCACAGCTAGGAGACCGGGGTTCAATTCCACCCTCGGCCATCTCTGTGTGGAGTTTGCATGTTCTCCCCGTGCATGCGTGGGTTTTCTCCGGGTACTCCGGTTTCCTCCCACATTTCAAAAACATGCTAGGTTAATTGGTGACTCCAAATTGTCCATAGGTATGAATGTGAGTGTGAATGGTTGTTTGTCTATATGTGCCCTGTGATTGGCTGGCGACCAGTCTTCTCGCCCAGTCCAGGGGACTCGCCCAAAGACAGCTGGGATAGGCTCCGGCACCCCCTGCGACCCTCATGAGGAAAAGCGGTAGAAAATGAATGAATGAATGAATGTATTATTGAGATGAAAATGTCCAACAAGAAAACCAAAATTGTTGGAAAATTACAAAAAAAACGAATTTACCAGAACAAATTCAAAATAGTCGCCAATTAACCTACCATGTTTTTGGAATGTGGGAGGAAACCGGAGTACCCGGAGAAAACCCACGGCATGCACGGGGAGAACATGAAAACTCCACACAGAGATGGCCGAGAGTGGAATTGAACCCTGGTCTCCGAGCTGTGAGGTCTGCATGCTAACCACTTGTCCGCCGTGCCGCCCAATTCTGAATACTTGAAAAATACAATTTAAAAAATGACAACAAAATGGGTAAATGTTGTAGTGCTGTACAGCAATTCAATACATATAACCTGCATTGACTGACCACAACATTAGGTACACAAGTGCACAAGAACATGTATGGCTGACATGAACCATACATAAAATATTACTCCCCTTTCAATATGTTGCTGTATGTGTTGCCCCTCTCCAGCCTGGAGAGGGGTATGAATTGAAATCCTGTGGTACAGAATAAGGAAGATAATCCACGATGAGTTGACATATGTCTTTAACATTAGGATTTACTCTTCCTCTCAGAACAATAATAACACTTCAGATCTCATAAGACGATCAAACTAACAGTTCCTTATTTGTTTCTAACATTATCAGTTGAACAAACATTTGAACACTGACGTTTTCTTCACGTCAATCTGATGACAATTTTCACAGAAAATTTATACTTTTCACATATCTTTAGCACAATAATATCAGTGACACATTTCACATATTTAAATTAGCCTGCTTATTTAAATGCTATTCACTATACATTAAGGCCTGCTAGCATTAGCCATTTCATATTGCTCAAATGCTCTACAATACATTTTATAACAAACCACTTTCCAGTCAGGTGTTTACTATTCTCTGTTTACTATTCTGTATACTTTCTCCACTCTTTACAGCTGTTTGTATAAATTATTTATACTTTATACTAACCTGTGGTACAGAGTATGGAAGACAATCCACGATGAGTTGATGTGTATTCACCATTAGGATTTATTCTTCCTCTGTCGTTTTATCAACTACTCTATACCACCATCGCTGACAGCACCCCCTAGTGGACTTTGTGGTATTACACCCAAACACCAACAATGGAGGTTTCCGTTTTTACAATAGAATTTTATACATCAAACATGAATTATTACTACTTTTAACTGCTTTAAACATATTTATGCATTTTAAACATGTTAACTTATTGTATCCTTTTTATTTATACCTTACATATGCACCTTGCAATCTTAAACTTGGTTCATAACTACACTGTGCATTCTTTTCAAGCCAGCCGGCACGATCCTGCGTCAGTCATGACAGTGTTTGTTTTGTTTTTTGTTTTTTTGTCTGCTTGTTTCAGGTGGTTTGGTTAGTGATATAAAGTCAGCTGGAAAACTGCTTGCTCCAAATCAATTTCTGACTAAAAAATATTGGACAGCTTTAAGTCCAGCTTTAAGCTCTGCCCATTTCCGGTTAAACCACACTCACTTCCAGTTTATTACCCGCCCATTCCGAGTACTGATACGAATACAAATACTTTAGATGAGTGAACAGATACAGAAAGTGGTGTACTCACTGATCCCTCATATATACAGTGTATATACTATATATATATATATATATATATATATATATATATATATATTGGATTGTCTTGGTAGCCGTGTGAGTGTCATGTAATGAGCCCCATGACAGTTGGATGGAAACAGTCCTGAATCGCTAACAATGGGGTCTGAAGGTGCTTGTCTGTTACAGCATCACTGCATGCATTAGGCATGCTACTTAGTTCGTGCCGCATGGCTATACGAGGGCATATGGCGACTCAGCCAGCGGTTATGATACTTTATATTCAGAAGCAGTGCGGCCCAGACAAGCGCTAACTGACTGGCTGGGCCCTGAAACCTTGGGGCCAGACACTTCCTGTGTTCCATTCAGATGCCTTGTATTAATGTGTGTGTGTGTGTGTGTCTGTGTCCACCCGCCCACCTCCACAGCCACCTATTTTTGTATTTATGCTGGGGTAGACGAAGCTTCAACCTGCCTCAGGCATGATTAAACCTCAAGAGCTGAGCAGAGGGAAAAATAAAGAAGGTAAATAGAAGGAGGTGGTGAGAAAGTGATGATTCACACCAGGGATCTTCAACTGGTGGCCCACAAGCCAAATGAAGCCCAGAAGTTTCTGTCATACAGAGGATTTTCACCAGCCTTTTTGCAATAAGTGCGTAACTCATTCACTACCAAAGATATATTCATGTTTTTTTCAACCCGACCATTAAATCCTAAAGACATCCAAAGTAATTTCACACTGGAATGTTTCATGAAAATGGTCCAGTATGGAGCTGGACTAGCAGACAAGCTGTTGCTGAAGCCTGATGCCTTTCCAACGTTACTTGGTCGTGTCCAAGTATCAGAAGAGCAAGCAGTAAGTAACAATTTATCAGTGTCCTAACTGTGTTTATTTTTCATACGTAATGGAACCAAAACAGTTGTCTGTGTAGCATTATAGAGTGTGCATACAGGGAGATTGGTGCAAATTCTGAGCTATCAAGTCTGGAGTTGCTAATAGGCATTTCCCACCACAATAAGCGTCAGTCAGTCACAACCAGTCTACTCAAGTTTTTTTTAATCCCTAGCATTTGCGCAAAAAAAAACGTGTATTGACCCCATTACATGTTACCCATGTTGTAGAAAACCTAAAGCTAAAATCTACTTGAAGAACCTCTTTTCTTGATATACTTTGGACTGGCCAGTCTCTTCTGGACATGATTTGGGATCCAACACATATGGCTATATGATGAATAAATCACAATTTATTATCCTATACTTATCCTATACTATTTATCAACTCTTACGGAGTTGGGTTCAGCGGAGTGGGAGACCCATGAGGGAAATCAATTAAAACAAATACAGCTAGCTTTCCTGACACAAAGCAAATCTGTTTAGCATGTAAGGGCATTTAGATCAACAATACTATCTGCCACAATGGCTGGATGGGACACAAAAAATAAAAAATAAAAAAATTCAACAAATAACTCATAGGTAGCTGGAATAGGTGCAGATTCTGGAAGATCTGTCATGTTGAGGACTTTGGTCTTTACATCAGGTCCCCTCAATACACTGGATGTCAAGAGTGTTCTACATTTTTAGGGACCTGCAAAAATGCTTATGAAAGATCCTCTATATCAGGGATCCCCAACAACGTAGTTTTTGCACGTTTTAAAAATTGTTTTGTGCAGCATTTATTCCCAGCAGTTCTTGAACGCACAATAATTGTGTGCTGAGAAAAAGTTAAAGTCAAACCGACACTGCCCCAAATAGACTTATATTTTTCCAGTTCATTGTGTCAAATGCTGATATTTTGTGTCACTGCAAAAAGGTATTTTTTTATGATGTTATTATGTGTATGTGTGTTTGTTCAGTGCTGGTATTTTCTTTGTTGTCACATTATTTCATAGTACCACACTGTCACCCAAATCAAACCAGGATGCTATCATTTTCTCTCTGGAAAACAAACTCTGGGCTCCTCCCAATGGTGAGTCTGTATTTATTTTATGCTTAGTGTTGATGTTGTTTGTAGCTTCTTTTCTGAGACCGTTATTTTGTTTGGTGCAGTTATACAAAATGTAATGCACAGTGCTTTTATTGTGAAGGCTTGAATTGTGCTTGTCTTTGTTTTATAGTCAACACATAATAAATAAACAACATTACATTAAGATTCTACTGCAAAAATCCGAGTCGTAGAGCATGTATATGACAGGAACGCTTTGCTGTTTTTAACAACTCAATGCAACAACGGTAGTCAAAGATCCCCTACATGACAAGGGATATCTGTTGTTTATAGGAATCTACTGTCAAAATGGTAGTCAAAGATCTTCTATCTGTATATGACAGGAGTGATGCTTTTAAGAACCTACTGCACAAACTCTAGCCACTTGTAATTTTGAGTTAGTCGCTAATTGTTTTTTTCATTTTATTCATGTACCCGTTATGACAATTGACGTACGCCTGGTGGTACGCGTACCCCACTTTGGGTACTTCCCATATTCCGTCTTTTGTACTTCTTTGCTGCTTCTAGTCTCTAATTATTCTGTCCTTCCCTGCTTCTTTTTCACCTTGTTTTTGTCTTTCTTCCAGATGTTCTTTATACTTTCAACCTTCAGACTTTTAGTATGTTCTTCTTTTTGTCCTCCCTCTCTTTATTCTTCTGAATGTCCTTCCCTTGACCTTTTGGTACTCCCTTCTTTCCTACCTTCCTTCCTCTTACTTCTTGCAGTTTCTTCTCTTTTTTATTTTCTTGCTTTGGTTCTTTCTTCTGTCTGTCTTCCATTTTATTATCCTTCAATTTTTTTTCTTCCTTCTGCCTGCCCTAATTTGTCCTACCTTTCATTTGGCCTTCCCTTCATGTTTTTGTCATTCCTTCCTGCTATCTTCCTTCATTTTTTTTGTCCATCTTTTTGTTTCCCCCCTCCTTCCTCATTCTGTCCTGTTCTTCTTTTAGCCCTTTGGGCTTTCTGAGCTTTCCTCTTCATACTTCTGTCTTCCGTCTACCATACCTTTCCTGCCGGCATTTCATTTTTGTGCATCTTTCCTTTTACTTTGTCGTTATTTTTGCACCTTTCGTACAAACTGATGCAATGTAAAGTTGTGATTCCATACTGTAAACAAATAGTAATATGTGAAGCACCGCATGTGCTGTATGTCGATATACAGTATTTATTTCAGTAGTGATACTCATGTAAATTATTATTATAAATGAATTAATAAATGAATTAATAAATGCCTTTTTTGGGGGGGGGGGGGCGGGGGGGGGGGGGGGGGGGGGACCTGATGCGGCCCAGCCTTGCCCAGACCCTAGCTCCAGTGGCCCCCAGGTAAAGTTGAGGTGAGTTTGAGACCCCTGCTCTAAACGATATTGTGGGACACCACACTAGTATATATACTATACATGAGGATATAGTGTATGTCTACAGTATATGACACAACTAAACATCACAGCTCTTCTTCCTTTAGCCTGTATTTTAAAACACTAACATTTTTAGCTTACATCAGCATGAGAAAAACTACAGCGGGGGGAAAATGTTGAATAGATGCATTAAAAAAACCCCACCAAAGTCATAAATCTTAACAAGTGAGTGGCTGCTGAATGGGTGCAGGGGGGCTTTAACCCTTCCATCCCATCTGCTGCCAGCCTGCTGTCTGTGGATACGTGGCCACAGATGCAAGTGGAGCTGATGTACGTGTGCACGGTTCCAAACTGCAGAACCAGCTGGTGGATGTATAGAGGGGGACGATGGAGACCCCCCCCCCTCAATGTTTTCCCAATATGCAGGGAGCCATCTTGTTGTTGCCTCCGGTTATTGATCAAGGAGCGCAGACAGGAAGCTAACAGCGCAAGGCCTTTACGGCCGAGTAAGCAGCAGCAAACACTCTTGAAGCAGCCCACTTGCTTTCTTTTTTCTCTCTCTGTCTCTCTCTCTCACACACACACACACACTCACAGAATAAAGACATTTTTCATTGTCAGGAATGTACTTGAGGAAGAACAGCCGCGGTAAAGTGCTGATTTCAGCAGAATAGGGATTTAAACATCATACCTGCTTGGCTTTGTTAGTCTTATAGCCTTTACCCTGTTCAATAAAGTCATTCATAGGCAATACTATATACTGTATACACAGTATACAGTAAACCTCGGATATATCGGACTCAGATATATCGGAAATTCGCTCACAACGGACAAATAAAAAAAGAACCAATTTTTCTGTAATGCATTTCCAATAAAAATTCATTGCATATATCGGATTTTTTATAACGGATTTCGCCTATTTCGGACAAAATATCCAGTCCCGTCCCAATGCATTTCCATTAAATTTCCCTCGCATATATCGGATGGCCGCATCGTTTTATTAATGTAAGCTACTTCTAAAGGCACCTTTTTTTATTATGGCTATTGTCTCTATTATCCATTATCGTCTCTAAAATGCTGGGTTTACATTACCTAAAATACACACACAGCTGCCCCAGCATGCACTAGTAAACTAAGCTAACCAAGCTAGTTTATACCGGCTATTAATTCTCAATATATCAATATCTGCAATATTCTGTGTTTAAAGGCAGATTACATTTTTATTGGCCTTTTCCGCGATTCAGTTCATTCCGAAAATTAGAGGGCCCAACTATTTACTGTCAGGTATTCAGTCATGATCTCTTGATGACAAAGGCAAAAAGCTTTCCCTCTTTCTACACCAGGGGTCTCAAACACGCGGCCCACGGGCCAAATGTGGCCCGCAGGACACTAGTTTGAGGCCTCCGCCTGCGGCCCGCGCAAGTTTGATATTGATGCTGTATGGTATCATGTACCCAGAAAAAATTATTACGTTTGATTAATGTTCATGTTAAAGGTTAAATAACTGTTCATAGTTATCCTCCCTATCCGTGTGGAAGTGGTAAGTTTTTGGCTATTTAAGTTTAAAGGAAATAACTTGAAGGCTACCGTTTAGGTCGCTAGCTCTCTAGTTTGCGAGTTAGCATGTGTCTCAAGACCCTGCAGTTGCGCAATATGTTGTAAATAAAAAGAGTATAAATGTGACTATAGTCGTGTTTTGTCATGTCTACAGGGCTCTAATAATGCTTTGTTCATTTTAATCTGAAAAAAATAATTTGTCTACCCACCAACTATATGTGGTTTCTTAATTTTTAATTATTTGCCGTTTTATTATTATTATTATATTTATTTATTACTGATTGATTGATTTTCTTCATTCTTGATTTGTTTATTTATTTTTCATCATATTTTGTGCAGAAAAATAAAAATTAAGATATTTGAGAACAGTGGAATGTTTTATCAGAGCTTTTATTGTAGAAAATTGGAACCAAAGCACTGAAAAAGTTTGTATATTTTTCTGTTTTTAATAAATGTGTATTTTTTTTGGGGGGGGGGGGCTGATGCGGCTCAGCCTTGCCCAGACCCTAGCTCCAGTGGCCCCCAGGTAAATTGAGTTTGAGACCCCTGTTCTGCACGGTAAGACTGTTGCACTGCATAAACAAGGCCTCTTGTAGCGAGTCGTTGCTGCTGAGGTTGGATGCAGTAAGATAGTCATTTGAAACGTCCGATTGGCTGTCTGTCAAGACACTACTATTTATATATGAAGGTATGAAGTGCAGTCCAATAACCATCAAACAGCATCTGTGACAGAGGGGTTTGAACAAAAAAACGTTTTCAAAGACTTTGTATCCTTTCAATGCCAAAAAAATTTGCACAAGAGCACCAAACACAAAAAGCTAAAGATCTAGTCAACAAGGTTGTGGGTCCTCACTCTCCGAAAAAACACTTCCTTCTAGTGTTTTGGTAGCGAATTGCAGGTCACAAGTTCAGCCATCAGCTTTAATCTCATGAACCATCTTTCACCAGCCACCAACCATCCGTCACACCACCGTAAAGTATTAAAGCGGAAATTGGTTGTGTGATTACTAAGTAAATACATGACATTGTCAATAAAGCCCTACTTTCAATGCCTCCCTTGTCTTGTTACAGGCTTGCCTAAATAATGCTGTCATGTCACGAAGCGTCACTTAATTAGCACTTCACTCTCTAAATTGTCTCCCCCCCAACATAACTCTCTCCTGTTGGTTGCACCTCAGTGCATGAGTGTTACAGACAAGATTGAACCCCCCCACCCCCCACGCCCCCTGGCACGTCTGCAAGTCCTTTAATCAACTTCAGGACTGGAAATTCTGCTGTGGTTCTTCAGCCAGTTACAAAGTTTCCACACTTACTTCTATCATCCTTGCGCCCTTTGCTAGGCCTGATTCTGCTCCTTGACCTTTATCCAGTGATGTATGAGCTGAGCGGGGGCAGTGCCTGCAGGGCACTGAATCCATTAGGCCAACAGAGGAGTCCTGACAGTCAGGATGGGAAATAGCTTTAAACTGCACAGTTAGCTTTTTACTTGGATTTTAAATTATTTAAGATACATCTCTAAAACTATTTTTTAACATCTGAAGTAGCAGTTCACCAAACATTGTTCTGTACATTGCGGACCTCCATAAAGGTCTAACAATTTTAACACTTGGCCGCTACTGCCAGGTTGGGTTGCTGCTCTCCAGCCCTCTCTCTCTCAATCTTGTCCTCTCTCTCTCCAGGTTACTGCAGGACCTAAAGTAGTGGGTAATCACGTCAACTCCCTAAAGCTGGGCCCGAGTGAAACCTTGGGACCTTAAAAGCCTCAGCCTGATCACACATTGAGGAGAGACACAAATGGACAGAGCTTGGTCTTGGTTTAAACCAGGGGTCTCAAACTCAATTTACCTGGGGGCCACTAGAGCTAGGGTCTGGGCGAGGCTGGGCTGCATCAGGTTTTCAAAAAAAAAACAAAAAACACACATTTATTAAAAACAGAAAAATTAATAAACTTTGCTTTGGTTCCGATTTTCTACAATAAAAGCTCTGATAAAACATTCCACTGTTCTCATATATCTTAATTTTTATTTTTCTACACAAAATAAGATGAAAAATAAATAAACAAATCAAGAATAAAGAAAATCAATCAATCAGTAATAAATAAATAAATATAGTAATAATAATAATAAAACGGCAAATAATAAAAACTTAAGAAACCACATATAGTTGGTGGGTAGACAAATTATTTTTTTCAGATTAAAATGAACAAAGTAGACATGACAAAACACGACTGTAGTCATATTTATACTCTTTTTATTTACAACATATTGCGCAACTGCAGAGTCTTGTGACACATGCTAACTCGCAAACTACAGAGCTAGCAACCTAAACAGTAGCCTCCAAGTTATTTTCTTTAAACTTAAAAACCCAAAACCTACCACTTCCACACGGATAGGGAGGATAAATATTAACAGTTATTTAACCTTTAACATGAACATTAATCAAACGTAATAATTTTTTCTGGGTACATGATACCATACAGCATCCATATTAAACTTGCGCGGGCCGCACTAACATTAAACTTTCATATCAAGGCGGGGGCCTGAAACTAGTGTCCTGCGGGCCACATTTGGCCCCCGGGCCGTGTGTTTGAGACCCCTGGTTTAAACCAATGTTGTACACTTGTTGGCAATAAATGTTGCCATTGTTTGTTCAGGTGTTGCCAGCCAGGTCGTGTCACACTTGAATATTGTTCCTGTCCGTGGAAATCATATGCATTACACATATTGTTTCACTGCTGCGCCATCTGCTGGATATGTCTGGTGGGTCACTGCCCCACCTGGCCTAAATACACGCAGACTGTAAAAACTTAAAGCGAAAAGCTGATTCAGCTGACAAACTGTCATACTACGACTATTCCACTTCAGTCATGTAGGTTTACAGCATTACAGACAATGTATGTGTATGGTGGGGCACAGCCCCACCTGGTCTAGATGCATGCAGACTGCACCAGCTAAAATATCATAGATTCACTTTTTATCCATGAGTTTGTCCAATTTTTGAGGAAAATCAGTTCGGTAGTTTTTGAAAACTGAAAATAAAAATATGTGTATAAAACATGAATATCAAGTATAACTGGAAATAATACTTGTGTACAAAGCAAGCATGCAGGCCAGTGTGCAACCATGATAGAGTTTTATCATTTGGAGGCAATTTCACACCGTTCCGCCCCTAATTGAACAGCCTGTTTGTTACTTCCATTACCTCACACTCACTCCCTCTTGAGCGAGCCTGTGGGATGGACCTGAGAAATGACACTCTCTGTCTCATTGAGCATCGGCGGGCTAAAACAAAGCTCACACATGGCGGTGGCCTCGACTCATTGATTTTGCCTGGCGGAGGAACGGAGAGGAGAGGGAGGCATGGTATGCGATGTCATATGTGCCGTATAAAAGGATATATTGGACATATATTAGCATACTAATGGTAAAAATTACATATGTGTAGTATATAACATGGGGTATGATATACAATATATGTATACATAGCAATACATTTAATAATTATAATAATCAGTGGGGCTGCAAGGTGGTCGGGTGGGAGAGCAGCTAGGAGACCAGGGTTCAATCCCACCCTCTGCCATCTTTGTGTGGAGTTTGCATGTTCTCCCCGTGCGTACATGGGTTTCCTCCGGTATTCCGGTTTCCTCCCACATTCCAAAAACATGCTAGGTTAATTAGCGACTCCAAATTGTCCATAGGTATGAATGTGAGTGTGAATGGTTGTTTGTCTATATATGTGCCCTGTGACTGGCTGGCGACCAGTCCAGGGTGTACCCCATCGCTCGCCCGAAGACAGCTGGGATAGGCTCCAGCAACCCCGGCGACCCTCATGAGTATAAGCGGTAGAAAATGAATGAATGAATAAAAATAAAATCCAGTATAAAGTTATGAATATTATTGTAGGAGTGGGCTGCACGGTGTAAAAAAGGGATTCGCATGCAGGCCTCACAGCTAGGAGACCCGAGTTCAATTCCACCCTCGGCCATCTCTGTGTGGAGTTTGCATGTTCTCCCCGTGCATGCGTGGGTTTTCTCCGGGTACTCCGGTTTCCTCCCACATTCCAAAAACATGCTAGGTTAATTGGCGACTCCAAATTGTCCATAGGTATGAATGTGAGTGTGAATGGTTGTTTGTCTATATGTGCCCTGTGATTGGCTGGCCACCAGTCCAGGGTGTACCCTGCCTCTCGCCCGAAGACAGCTGGGATAGGCTCCAGCAACCCCCGCGACCCTCATGAGGGCAGTAGAAAATGAATGAATGGATGAATTATCAGTGGTGTGGAAGCCAGAGCCAGCAAGGCCTTCTCTGCTGGCCTAAGCATGACCACATGTACTCACCTACATTACAAATTTTAAAAAGTAGTATCTGTTCCAGTGAGGAGAAGCAGCATTTGTTCCATTCATCTATATGAATTTATTCCCAAGAGTCTATTACCTCCATGTTGTAACGTGTCTCTTGGCTGCAGTGCTTCTAGTAGTGTATGTTCGATTTCTTTGTCCATTTTTGTCACATTTCAGTTTGTATGTGTTACCATGTGAATGTAACCTGCCCAGGGCGTTTTTGGAATAAGCAGTGCTGGCCCATATCACATACATTGCGTGACGCCATCCCTGATCGAGCAG
Organism: Doryrhamphus excisus; assembly: GCF_037039965.1. Taxonomy (NCBI): domain Eukaryota; kingdom Metazoa; phylum Chordata; class Actinopteri; order Syngnathiformes; family Syngnathidae; genus Doryrhamphus; species Doryrhamphus excisus. The sequence goes on from NC_136374.1 coordinate 8,228,321, forward strand.
ATGCCCCTCCCGCTGTCCCTCCGCCAACTCCTGATGCAGGGGGATACACCCAAGTCCTTGATGACCTCCACTCCAGCTAAACTGCCATCCTGGCCCCAAGCTTCTTGTTGCCTCTCCGTCGCAACTTTCACCCCTGCACCACGGCGCCATCCTCCTTCATTAACTTCTACCCGTCCAGCTGCTGTGTCACCGCCACCCTGAGTGGCCCCGCCATTGTTATCTGTTCACACTTGCCCGGCCTCACCTCGCCCTCTGTTTCCACCGACCACCCTGATATGGAGGACTCCATGACGAGGAGCATTCGCTTCTTCAACGCCATAACACTGCTTTCCCGGAGCCACCGTCCCCGTCATCCACTCAAAGCTTGTTGACATTGTTGAGGGATCTCTCACCCCATCCAGCCGTAGAATAATCATACACGTAGGTTGCATCAATGCCATGAAAGTACAGTTCAATAATCTCTTTCAGTTCCTTGGCAAAACCGGCAAGGCCATTTTGATTAGTCGCATTCTCACCCTTCACAAGCTCTCCTTCTCTTCACTACATTGGCTATTTCAACTTTTTTGGGGGTAGAAAATCCTTTTTTCATACCGACGGCCTCCATCCTAGCAAGCTAGCTAGTCGAATCTTCCATCCAACCTCTTCCAAAAATCCACCCATGACTTCTGTCTCCAACTTGACAACGCCACCCTCCTTCTAGGCCCCCCTCATCCGCAATCTTGGCATCCTCCTAGACTCTATTCTTTCATTTGAACTCCATGTCAAACAATTAGACAAACAACAGACTGCATTTGTTTCATCACTCCGTCCATCACTTATATTCTCTGCCGCTGAATCCCTGATCCATGCATTCATCACATCCAGAATCGACTACTGCAACAGTATTCTCTACGGTCCAAAACCCTCAACAGACTACAATATATTCAGAACTCCGCCGCCCGCCTCCTCACCTCCATCCGATTCCATGAACACATTACCCCTGTCCTTAAAAACCTCCACTGGCTTCCCGTCCCCCAACGTATCCATTTCAAAGTCCTTCCCATTACCTACAAAGCTCTCCATAATTTGACCCCCCCATACCTCACAGACCTCCTCCATCCACACAATCCCCCGCGTCCCCTTCACTCCTCAGACTCCAACCTCCTAGGACCTCCAGTAGGACCAAGCTCCAAACCTGGAGAGACAGAGCCTTCTCTATCGCTGCCCCCACCCTCTGGAATTCCTTGCAACAACTCATAACCCACCTGTTTAAATCTGTTTTCAATGTCTGACTTTTTAGACCTGACTGCTGTGCCCTGCTTTTCGTTTTGCTTTTAGTTCTGAATGTTGTGTTTTAATGTGTTTTGTACTCTGTTTTTTATTCAGCTTTATTTTATTTCTATATTTGATACTGTAAAGGTTCTTTGAGTATTCTGAAAAGTGCTATACAAATAAAATGTATTATTATTATTATTCATTCATTTTCTACCGCTTTTCCTAGCTCCTAGCTGTGAGGTCTGCGCGCTAACCACTCGACCGCTGTGCCGCCTATTATTATTATTATTATTATTGTTATTATAACATGCTGGGAATCAGATTTCAGAGTTGCCTCTCAGCCCAAAAGTTCTGATTGGTTGATCAGAGCAAAACTGGTCAACAAGATAACCAGTTTGACTGACTTAGGAGTAGATAAATAGATGTATTTAAAAATGTTTTATTTACTCAAGCTGAGGTTCCACTAACAGTTTTACGTTTCTCCCCAGCATTCGGGAATAGACTCGAGCAGGGAGGCTGAGGAAACAATGTTATGAAATATAAACAAATGCGTGGTCTGTCATTTTGCTCAATACTGGCTTATGGTGCAATGTTTCCAATGTTACATGGGATGAAAGTACTTCTAATGCCCCCCCCCCCACACCACCACCACCACCTCATTCCTCCCCAAACAGTCAATATAATTGGGACATTACTGAATATTCCTCAGCCTGAGCTGGCAAGGCAGCAAGTCAAAGCAAACACTTAATTGGGCTAGTGATTGGCCGCTGCTAATTGAAGGCAAGCTCTGAAGAGTGAACAAGTGTGTGGGGTGGAGGTGGGGTGGGGGGGGGGGTGTTGGCTACGACACCTCCGTATGGTGTGAGATGCTGCTCCAATTAAAAGCCACTGAGGATGTGTCCTTCCTGTTTGCTTCTGCTTGTTAATTACCGCAAGGAGTTCTGTACGATCTGCTTGTGACAATAGTCGATCTGCTATTTTCTGGGAACATCAATTCCTGTGGGGTTGGGGGGGGGGGCGTGGTGGCTATGAAATGAGACATTTAAACAAGCACACCTCCGTGCAAATGAAAGACAACCACGCTGATTAAGGTGACAATTGCATTATTTGGTTGATTTCTCGAGTGCAGTAGATGGAAGTCATCAGAGTCATGTTCTTAGCAGTTAGCCGCCTTCATTTTTCTCCACTTCCACGAGAAGATGTTAAAATGAGGCGAACAAGCAGCAGTGTGGACGGTAATTACATTTCAAAACAAACAGCCAATATAATATGTTTCACGCTGTGAGTGTGAAACACAGCTTCTGGAATATGGACAATGTCTACAAAATAAAACTTCACTTCCTTCACACGCTTGCAAAAATAACAAAAAGTCCCATCGTGATTTATCGGTTATAAAATATCATAGTGTCTTCAACTTTAACAAGAATTTGTAATGCAAGTCTCCAAAAGTGTCGAAATAAGGTAACTTATCTAAGAGTAGTACATGAAACACTTGCTGAAAGTTAATGAGGATGACAATAAACATTGCAGATCTCTTTCACTGTCACAAGTATAAAATGGACTGCACGGCGGACGAGTGGTTAGTTCAATTCCACCCTCAGCCATCTCTGTGTGGAGTTTGCATGTTCTCCCCGTGCATGCGTGGGTTTTCTCCGGGTACTCCGGTTTCCTCCCACATTCCAAAAAAAACATGCTAGGTTAATTTGCGACAAATTGTCCATAGGTATGAATGTGAGTGTGAATGGTTGTTTGTCTATATGTGCCCTGTGATTGGCTGGCCACCAGTCCAGGGTGGGTGTACCCGACCTCTCACCGAAGACAGTTGGGATAGGCTCCAGCATCCATGTGACAAGTACAGGCTGTCCAGGCTCCTCAGTACAATATGTCAACAATCAGTTAGTCATAACAGTATTGAGTGTCAAGAAGCACAAACCGACAAACCGAAAAAAAAAAAACATGAATCACATGGGACAAGGACTTTTTACATGAAATATGCAATATTTTAGATGGAAGTAATTAATTCTGACCATGCATACAACTAGACCCCGCACAGAAGGATCAATTAACTGTCAAATTTAAATCTTTATATTAGACTTATAGTGCTTGACACTGGCTAAGAGTCCTATCAATCCACACAAGGACACAGAAAAAGTTATGCATTAGATCAGAATGTTGACCATACATAAACATAACCCCAGAAAAATGCAATGCTTGATAGAGATAATAAATGATCATTTAAAGCAGGGGTCTCTAACACGCGGGTCGTGGGCCAAATGTGGCCCGCAGGACACTATTTTGAGGCCCCCGCCTTGATATGAAAGTTTAATGTTATTGCGGCCCGCGCAAGTTTGATATGGATGCTGTATGGTATCATGTATCCATAAAAAAAATATTACGTTTGATTAATGTTCATGTTAAAGGTTAAATAACTGTTAATAGTTATCCTCCCTATCCGTGTGGAAGTGGTAAGTTTTTGGCTATTTAAGTTTAAAGGAAATAACTTGAAGGCTACCGTTTAGGTCGCTAGCTCTCTAGTTTGCGAGTTAGCATGTGTCTCAAGACCCTGCAGTTGTAATATGTTTAAAAAAAAGTATAAATGTGACTATAGTCGTGTTTTGTCATGTCTACAGGGCTCTAATAATGCTTTGTTCATTTTAATCTGAAAAAAAATAATTTGTCTACCCACCAACTATATGTGGTTTCTTAAGTTTTTATTATTTGCCGTTTTATTATTATTATTATATTTATTTATTACAGATTGATTGATTTTCTTTATTCTTGATTTGTTTATTTATTTTTCATCTTATTTTGTGCAGAACAATAAAAATTAAGATATTTGAGAACAGTGGAATGTTTTATCAGAGCTTTTATTGTAGAAAATCGGAACCAAACCACTGAAAAAGTTTGTATATTTTTCTGTTTTTAATAAATGCTTTTTTTTTTTTTGGAAAGGCCCAGCCTTGCCCAGACCCTAGCTCCAGTGGCCGCCAGTTAAATTGAGTTTGAGACCCCTGATTAATAGTTATTTAAGGCACATACGTATGTCCATATGTTCTAAGCTTTAAGATGTTGTGTTTAATGGATCACTGTTCTTGTATCCCCTAACAGCCACAGCCACATTCCCGCCTCTTGTTCTCTCACAACTTCAACACAAACCCTCCCCTTCTCATTTGTTCCCTCCTCTTGTTTCAGTGTGACATATGATGAAGTGCACATATTGAGACACTGTGGTTCCCATCTTCATTTCCCTTTATCTCCACTGTTGTGAGTGTCAGGGTTATTAATGCAGGGCCACAAAAGAGGGAGGCAAACAGTAAGAGAGACAAGAAGGAGTGCAGCCACACACCAATCTGGCATCCAGAGTTCCAAGACGAGAATACTATATACGAGTACGAGGGGGAAGATAGAGAGAGAAAAGGTGTGTCTTTGCCTTTGATGCATTACATGATTTCATTAGGCGCCAAACAAAAAGGTCAGGGCAGCATAAGGTGGACCGTGACAGAAAATGCAAACGGTCCTAAGTATTCTTAGACACAATTAACCTTTCCCTCTCTTTCTCTTGCTCGCTCTCAAGCTGCACCAATGTCTTGCCGTCAGACACTTATTACGCGCTCATGGATTCGCAGACATATTCCTCAAGCTGCGACAATGGCACTCTAATTCCCGCTCATCATCATGTCTTGTAAACATCATGTGATGTCCTACTGTCAAGACTCCGCCAAGTCGGAATCAATATTGATAAATGGAATATTTTTGTAGCTACAGCATAGAAAAACTGGTTATGACATTCTAAATATATTTTGTAGCATTATTAGAGCCCTGTAAACATGAAAAACACCCCTATAGTCATCTTTATACTTGTATTACCTAATGAAGTAGATATACGTAGTAATAGAAAATAAACCTTTTTAGTCATATATAAGACTCACATATGAGCATTGACAGTATTGGTATTGATCCGATACCAAGTCACTACAGGGCCAGTATTGCCAATATTGATATTGATATCGGTACTTTTTAAAAATGAAGGTAGATGCATTATCAATGTGAATCGATCTACTAAGTCTGAATGAATTTTATGGCCTTTTTTGTGATTTGCCTTTTCTATTATTAATCAAGTAAAATTGATCCGATACCAAGTCACTACAGGGCCAGTATTGCCAATATTGATATCGGTACTTTTTAAAAATGAAGGTAGATGCATTATCAATGTGAATCGATCTACTAAGTCTGAATGAATTTTATGGCCTTTTTTGTGATTTGCCTTTTCTATTATTAATCAAGTAAAATTGATCCGATACCAAGTCACTACAGGGCCAGTATTGCCAATATTGATACCGGTACTTTTTAAAAATGAAGGTAGATGCATTATCAATGTGAATCGATCTACTAAGTCTGAATGAATTTCATGCCCTTTTTTGTGATTTGCCTTTTCTATTATTAATCAAGTAAAATTGATCCGATACCAAGTCACTACAGGGCCAGTATTGCCAATATTGATACCGGTACTTTTTAAAAATGAAGGTAGATGCATTATCAATGTGAATCGATCTACTAAGTCTGAATGAATTTTATATATTTTTTTGTGATTTGCCTTTTAGATTATTAATCAAGTAAAATTGATCCGATACCAAGTCACTACAGGGCCAGTATTGCCAATATTGATATCGGTACTTTTTAAAAATGAAGGTAGATGCATTATCAATGTGAATCGATCTACTAAGTCTGAATGAATTTTATATATTTTTTTGTGATTTGCCTTTTCTATTATTAATCAAGTAAAATTGATCCGATACCAAGTCACTACAGGGCCAGTATTGCCAATATTGATACCGGTACTTTTTAAAAATGAAGGTAGATGCATTATCAATGTGAATCGATCTACTAAGTCTGAATGAATTTTATGTTTTTTTTGTGATTTGCCTTTTAGATTATTAATCAAGTAAAATTGATCCGATACCAAGTCACTACACGACCAGTATTGCCAATATTGATATCGGTACTTTTTAAAAATGAAGGTAGATGCATTATCAATGTGAATCGATCTACTAAGTCTGAATGAATTTCATGCCCTTTTTTGTGATTTGCCTTTTCTATTATTAATCAAGTAAAATTGATCCGATACCAAGTCACTACAGGGCCGGTATTGCCAATATTGATATCGGTACTTTTTAAAAATGAAGGTAGATGCATTATCAATGTGAATCGATCTACTAAGTCTGAATGAATTTTATGTTTTTTTTGTGATTTGCTTTTTAGATTATTAATCAAGTAAAATTGATCCGATACCAAGTCACTACAGGGCCAGTATTGCCAATATTGATATCGGTACTTTTTAAAAATGAAGGTAGATGCATTATCAATGTGAATCGATCTACTAAGTCTGAATGAATTTTATATATTTTTTGGGGATTTGCCTTTTAGATTATTAATCAAGTAAAATTGATCCGATACCAAGTCACTACAGGGCCAGTATTGCCAATATTGATATTGGTGCTTTTTAAAAATGAATGTAGATGCATTATCAATGTGAATCGATCTACTAAATCTGAATGAATTTTATGGCCTTTTTTGTGATTTGCCTTTTCTATTATTAATCAAGTAAAATTGATCCGATACCAAGTCACTACAGGGCCAGTATTGCCAATATTGATATCGGTACTTTTTAAAAATGAAGGTAGATGCATTATCAATGTGAATCGATCTACTAAGTCTGAATGAATTTTATGTTTTTTTTGTGATTTGCTTTTTAGATTATTAATCAAGTAAAATTGATCCGATACCAAGTCACTACAGGGCCAGTATTGCCAATATTGATATCGGTACTTTTTAAAAATGAAGGTAGATGCATTATCAATGTGAATCGATCTACTAAGTCTGAATGAATTTTATGGCCTTTTTTGTGATTTGCCTTTTCTATTATTAATCAAGTAAAATTGATCCGATACCAAGTCACTACAGGGCCAGTATTGCCAATATTGATACCGGTACTTTTTAAAAATGAAGGTAGATGCATTATCAATGTGAATCGATCTACTAAGTCTGAATGAATTTCATGCCCTTTTTTGTGATTTGCCTTTTCTATTATTAATCAAGTAAAATTGATCCGATACCAAGTCACTACAGGGCCAGTATTGCCAATATTGATACCGGTACTTTTTAAAAATGAAGGTAGATGCATTATCAATGTGAATCGATCTACTAAGTCTGAATGAATTTTATATATTTTTTTGTGATTTGCCTTTTAGATTATTAATCAAGTAAAATTGATCCGATACCAAGTCACTACAGGGCCAGTATTGCCAATATTGATACCGGTACTTTTTAAAAATGAAGGTAGATGCATTATCAATGTGAATCGATCTACTAAGTCTGAATGAATTTTATATATTTTTTTGTGATTTGCCTTTTAGATTATTAATCAAGTAAAATTGATCCGATACCAAGTCACTACAGGGCCAGTATTGCCAATATTGATATCGGTACTTTTTAAAAATGAAGGTAGATGCATTATCAATGTGAATCGATCTACTAAGTCTGAATGAATTTTATATATTTTTTTGTGATTTGCCTTTTCTATTATTAATCAAGTAAAATTGATCCGATACCAAGTCACTACAGGGCCAGTATTGCCAATATTGATACCGGTACTTTTTAAAAATGAAGGTAGATGCATTATCAATGTGAATCGATCTACTAAGTCTGAATGAATTTTATATATTTTTTTGTGATTTGCCTTTTAGATTATTAATCAAGTAAAATTGATCCGATACCAAGTCACTACAGGGCCAGTATTGCCAATATTGATATCGGTACTTTTTAAAAATGAAGGTAGATGCATTATCAATGTGAATCGATCTACTAAGTCTGAATGAATTTTATATATTTTTTTGTGATTTGCCTTTTCTATTATTAATCAAGTAAAATTGATCCGATACCAAGTCACTACAGGGCCAGTATTGCCAATATTGATACCGGTACTTTTTAAAAATGAAGGTAGATGCATTATCAATGTGAATCGATCTACTAAGTCTGAATGAATTTTATGTTTTTTTTGTGATTTGCCTTTTAGATTATTAATCAAGTAAAATTGATCCGATACCAAGTCACTACACGGCCAGTATTGCCAATATTGATATCGGTACTTTTTAAAAATGAAGGTAGATGCATTATCAATGTGAATCGATCTACTAAGTCTGAATGAATTTCATGCCCTTTTTTGTGATTTGCCTTTTCTATTATTAATCAAGTAAAATTGATCCGATACCAAGTCACTACAGGGCCAGTATTGCCAATATTGATACCGGTACTTTTTAAAAATGAAGGTAGATGCATTATCAATGTGAATCGATCTACTAAGTCTGAAAGAATTTTATATATTTTTTTGTGATTTGCCTTTTCTATTATTAATCAAGTAAAATTGATCCGATACCAAGTCACTACAGGGCCAGTATTGCCAATATTGATACCGGTACTTTTTAAAAATGAAGGTAGATGCATTATCAATGTGAATCGATCTACTAAGTCTGAATGAATTTTATGTTTTTTTTGTGATTTGCCTTTTAGATTATTAATCAAGTAAAATTGATCCGATACCAAGTCACTACACGGCCAGTATTGCCAATATTGATATCGGTACTTTTTAAAAATGAAGGTAGATGCATTATCAATGTGAATCGATCTACTAAGTCTGAATGAATTTCATGCCCTTTTTTGTGATTTGCCTTTTCTATTATTAATCAAGTAAAATTGATCCGATACCAAGTCACTACAGGGCCAGTATTGCCAATATTGATACCGGTACTTTTTAAAAATGAAGGTAGATGCATTATCAATGTGAATCGATCTACTAAGTCTGAATGAATTTTATATATTTTTTTGTGATTTGCCTTTTAGATTATTAATCAAGTAAAATTGATCCGATACCAAGTCACTACAGGGCCAGTATTGCCAATATTGATACCGGTACTTTTTAAAAATGAAGGTAGATGCATTATCAATGTGAATCGATCTACTAAGTCTGAATGAATTTCATGCCCTTTTTTGTGATTTGCCTTTTCTATTATTAATCAAGTAAAATTGATCCGATACCAAGTCACTACAGGGCCAGTATTGCCAATATTGATACCGGTACTTTTTAAAAATGAAGGTAGATGCATTATCAATGTGAATCGATCTACTAAGTCTGAATGAATTTTATATATTTTTTTGTGATTTGCCTTTTAGATTATTAATCAAGTAAAATTGATCCGATACCAAGTCACTACAGGGCCAGTATTGCCAATATTGATACCGGTACTTTTTAAAAATGAAGGTAGATGCATTATCAATGTGAATCGATCTACTAAGTCTGAATGAATTTTATATATTTTTTTGTGATTTGCCTTTTAGATTATTAATCAAGTAAAATTGATCCGATACCAAGTCACTACAGGGCCAGTATTGCCAATATTGATATCGGTACTTTTTAAAAATGAAGGTAGATGCATTATCAATGTGAATCGATCTACTAAGTCTGAATGAATTTTATATATTTTTTTGTGATTTGCCTTTTCTATTATTAATCAAGTAAAATTGATCCGATACCAAGTCACTACAGGGCCAGTATTGCCAATATTGATACCGGTACTTTTTAAAAATGAAGGTAGATGCATTATCAATGTGAATCGATCTACTAAGTCTGAATGAATTTTATGTTTTTTTTGTGATTTGCCTTTTAGATTATTAATCAAGTAAAATTGATCCGATACCAAGTCACTACACGGCCAGTATTGCCAATATTGATACCGGTACTTTTTAAAAATGAAGGTAGATGCATTATCAATGTGAATCGATCTACTAAGTCTGAATGAATTTTATATATTTTTTTGTGATTTGCCTTTTAGATTATTAATCAAGTAAAATTGATCCGATACCAAGTCACTACAGGGCCAGTATTGCCAATATTGATATCGGTACTTTTTAAAAATGAAGGTAGATGCATTATCAATGTGAATCGATCTACTAAGTCTGAATGAATTTTATATATTTTTTTGTGATTTGCCTTTTCTATTATTAATCAAGTAAAATTGATCCGATACCAAGTCACTACAGGGCCAGTATTGCCAATATTGATACCGGTACTTTTTAAAAATGAAGGTAGATGCATTATCAATGTGAATCGATCTACTAAGTCTGAATGAATTTTATGTTTTTTTTGTGATTTGCCTTTTAGATTATTAATCAAGTAAAATTGATCCGATACCAAGTCACTACACGGCCAGTATTGCCAATATTGATATCGGTACTTTTTAAAAATGAAGGTAGATGCATTATCAATGTGAATCGATCTACTAAGTCTGAATGAATTTCATGCCCTTTTTTGTGATTTGCCTTTTCTATTATTAATCAAGTAAAATTGATCCGATACCAAGTCACTACAGGGCCAGTATTGCCAATATTGATACCGGTACTTTTTAAAAATGAAGGTAGATGCATTATCAATGTGAATCGATCTACTAAGTCTGAAAGAATTTTATATATTTTTTTGTGATTTGCCTTTTAGATTATTAATCAAGTAAAATTGATCCGATACCAAGTCACTACAGGGCCAGTATTGCCAATATTGATACCGGTACTTTTTAAAAATGAAGGTAGATGCATTATCAATGTGAATCGATCTACTAAGTCTGAATGAATTTTATATATTTTTTTGTGATTTGCCTTTTCTATTATTAATCAAGTAAAATTGATCCGATACCAAGTCACTACAGGGCCAGTATTGCCAATATTGATACCGGTACTTTTTAAAAATGAAGGTAGATGCATTATCAATGTGAATCGATCTACTAAGTCTGAATGAATTTTATGTTTTTTTTGTGATTTGCCTTTTAGATTATTAATCAAGTAAAATTGATCCGATACCAAGTCACTACACGGCCAGTATTGCCAATATTGATATCGGTACTTTTTAAAAATGAAGGTAGATGCATTATCAATGTGAATCGATCTACTAAGTCTGAATGAATTTTATGTTTTTTTTGTGATTTGCCTTTTAGATTATTAATCAAGTAAAATTGATCCGATACCAAGTCACTACACGGCCAGTATTGCCAATATTGATATCGGTACTTTTTAAAAATGAAGGTAGATGCATTATCAATGTGAATCGATCTACTAAGTCTGAATGAATTTCATGCCCTTTTTTGTGATTTGCCTTTTCTATTATTAATCAAGTAAAATTGATCCGATACCAAGTCACTACAGGGCCAGTATTGCCAATATTGATATCGGTACTTTTTAAAAATGAAGGTAGATGCATTATCAATGTGAATCGATCTACTAAGTCTGAATGAATTTTATATATTTTTTTGTGATTTGCCTTTTAGATTATTAATCAAGTAAAATTGATCCGATACCAAGTCACTACAGGGCCAGTATTGCCAATATTGATATCGGTACTTTTTAAAAATGAAGGTAGATGCATTATCAATGTGAATCGATCTACTAAGTCTGAATGACTTTTATATATTTTTTTGTGATTTGCCTTTTCTATTATTAATCAAGTAAAATTGATCCGATACCAAGTCACTACAGGGCCAGTATTGCCAATATTGATACCGGTACTTTTTAAAAATGAAGGTAGATGCATTATCAATGTGAATCGATCTACTAAGTCTGAATGAATTTTATGGCCTTTTTTGTGATTTGCCTTTTCTATTATTAATCAAGGAAAATTGATCCGATACCAAGTCACTACAGGGCCAGTATTGCCAATATTGATACCGGTACTTTTTAAAAATTAAGGTAGATGCATTATCAATGTGAATCGATCTACTAAGTCTGAATGAATTTTATATATTTTTTGGGGATTTGCCTTTTAGATTATTAATCAAGTAAAATTGATCCGATACCAAGTCACTACAGGGCCAGTATTGCCAATATTGATATCGGTGCTTTTTAAAAATGAAGGTAGATGCATTATCAATGTGAATCGATCTACTAAGTCTGAATGAATTTTAGGGCCTTTTTTGTGATTTGCTTTTTAGATTATTAATCAAGTAAAATTGATCCGATACCAAGTCACTACACGGCCAGTATTGCCAATATTGATATCGGTACTTTTTAAAAATGAAGGTAGATGCATTATCAATGTGATTTGCCTTTTCTATTATTTATCAAGTAAAATTCAGTTCATAAGTAAGTATAAAATACTTTATTAGGCCAATAAAAGTTTTTGTCTTACAGCCTTACTACAAGTTATACAACTTGCCGTGGTCTTATTTTATAACCGAACAGGCTCCTCTTTCTTTCTGCCATCCTACCTGCTCTCTCCGTGTCTGGGCTTGTCTGCCTGCCAGCCGGGCTGAACAGCAGAGGTGAGCGGTGTTTGGTTGCCTGTGGCTGCTGAGTCACGTGACGGTATATTAAAGCAAAGCAAAATGAGCTTTCTCTGCCCTGTGACCGACAGCAGAGACACACAGCCAGGTAACATATTGAATGAAACCACCGCACTCACACACAGAAAACCAACTGAAGCCTAAATATCGATCTTTTTCCACTGGTGTCAATACTCATACCAATGTTGGGATCAATATCAGCCCAGCACTAGTTGACAGCGTACTTCCTGGTGCCTATTGTCTCATCAATGTAATGTTACTGACACCAAGAGACCACTTGTTGCATGTTTCAGTTGTATTCTCACAACTCACAACTCTGTTGTCAGTCACTCTCTACACTGCTAACCTGTTGCTAGCACTCAGCTAACAGTCAAACACGGGGACTGTTTTTGTGAACATGAACGCGAAATACCTGCTGTATAATAACTGTTGCTGAAGCCATGTCGGACACGCTGTGGGTCCATGGAAGTGGAGAAGACCACAGTCCTCACCAACACAGATCATTCAAAAATAATTACACAATATGTCTTAGGGATCACTTACACAAATACACAGTACACATATATCAGAATAATAATCATAATAATCATAATAATCATAATAATAATCATAATAATAATCATAATCACAATCATAATAATCATAATAATCATAATAATCATAATAATAATCATAATAATGACCATAATAATAATCATAATAATCATAATAATCATAATAATCATAATAATCATAATAATCATAACCATCATAACCATCATAGTAATCATAATAATCATAATAATCTCAATTATCGTAATCATAATAATCATAATAGTAATAATAATTTGTATTATATTTATATTTTCCCAAAATAGCCTGCAATAAGAGAAATTAGATATTTTATTTCATTTTTTTGTATGTTCTTTACTTTTCAATAAAGTAATAATAAAATAATGTCTGCATTAAATGTATTAAAATATTAAATTAAATATAATAATATATGTAAAATGGCGGCACGGCGGTCGAGTGGTTAGCGTGCAGACCTCACAGCTAGGAGACCAGGGTTCAATTCCACCCTCGGTCATGTCTGTGTGGAGTTTGCATGTTCTCCCCGTGCATGCGTGGGTTTTCTCCGGGTACTCCGGTTTCCTCCCACATTCCAAAAACATGCTAGGTTAATTGGCGACTCCAAATTGTCCATAGGTATGAATGTGAGTGTGAATGGTTGTTTGTCTATATGTGCCCTGTGATTGGCTGGCGACCAGTCCAGGGTGTACCCCGCCTCGCGCCCAAAGACAGCTGGGATAGGCTCCAGCACCCCCCGCGACCCTCGTGAGGAAAAGCGGTAGAAAATGAATGAATGAATGAATGAATGAATATATGTAAAATATTCTTTAAAAATTACTAAATAACTAAATGGAAAGCTATGACATATCCAATATGATATGATGACACTGATTATAGTATAATATTCAAATGGAAAATAGCCTATTCCATAAAATATGATTAAGAGATTTAAGATATGCCTTTATTTGTCCCTCAGTGGGGAAATTTGTATGATATACATTAATATCACAAATTCTGGAATGGAAAACATAATCCTCGAGGAGTATTATACAATATAAAACATGGCTTTATACAGTACATGAGTGCAAATTAAACAAATGACACAATGTCGAAACATGTTTTTTTTTTCAAGTTCCCTACCGCTTCCGACCTGAGCAATTACATTGTTCAAAGTCAATTCTGTGCCAAGCAGACCTCCTTGTTGTGTAGATTCAATGGTCACCATGGCGACTCCTAATTAAGGGGCCAAATGAGTGGTATGCTAACTACTGAGTGCTTTCTCATATCACTGAAGTGAAAATGTAATTGCGGTGTGAAATGTGATTCACTGCACATATATATACACACACACACACACACACACACACACACACACACGCTACTTACACGTTTTGAAGAAGTCAACCAGTCTGTGAATGCCGACTTACAAGAGAGTTTTGAAACAAAAGTGATTAGGCTAATGTTCATATGCAGAAACACAGGATGGATGATTCTGTGCTATGATGAACACCACCTGTTCTCCATCTTTGACCTTCTACTCTTCTTTGCAAGAGTAGCAAATTCCTTGCCTTAAATTAGAAATAGAAGTAAACTAAAAATGGTGTCCACAGATGAACGTACTGTGTGTGATGTGAAGATGCAAAAGTGTAAAATCGATTAACCACTTCAATGGAAAACGGTAAAATTCTGTCCACGCACTTTGATCTAGTGATCCTAGAAGACCCAGAATCACCCTTTGTGTTTGTTTATGTCAGGCCACATACTGAAAAATAAAAAAATACATGGTAATAGAGCTAAAAATGTAAGATATAATGGGCAAAAAGTCTTCTGGTTGAATTGAACAAAAATGAACATAGTGTCTTGCTGTTGCATATAAAGTACAGCGATAGGGCGACAGATGGGAGCATGTCTATGTGTGTTTCTGTAAATGCAAAAATTGTGTATGTGTGTGTGTGTGTGCGCGCGCATGCAGTGAAGCACTAGGTGACCTTTCAGGTGGCGAGAAGGTGGCGTCTCACTGACAGTGTGACAGAGCTTTAGCCTTTTTTTGTAATGGATGGCCGCTCTCAAGGTTAACACCTCTCCTTCCTCGCTTCCTTCTTCATCCCACACAGAGCTTTTCTTTTCTGCTTTAGCTGGCCTTAAAAACCGTATGCTGTTTCTACACACATTATACTACCATAACTTATTCTTCTTCAGAGTATCACTGTATATGTTTGAAACACGGAAAATGTTTTGATGAACCACAGCTCCATATTGCCGGCAGCACTCATGCAATACCAGACCATGACACAATTATCTTGCTACTCACCTGTGTTCCCAGCTAAGCTATTAAGACATGAATGGCAGTGTGTTGACACATTTTCAGCGTATTGTAAATCTACACTGCTATGCAAGCTGTACACTGACTACTCCAAAGTGTGTAGTTCTATAGTTTCTTTTATTTGAGAAACTGTAGTCAGAAGATATTTACATTTTGATGTAAAAAAAAATTTATCAAATACCTAACTAGTTTAATGAAATGCACATGAATTAATTTGATTGCAATGTTTATTGAATTAATCTCTTCAACTTACTATTTATGTGTATGCGTGTGCATAACAATAGGTTGGAATGAGACAATCTTTGGTTGCAATAATTCTTTATGTAGTGAGGAGTGCAATGACCTCATGGCACAACATGTCAACATGTCATTGTATGGTCATATCACCTCGTACTTCGGTACGGGACGAAAATAATAAAAAAAACAACAATTTAAACTATATTAGGAAAGCAGGAAGTGAACAAATGTAACAGTTACTGATTGCAAAAGTACCAGATGGAGGGTAGGATTTAATAAGCTTTGCTTCTTCCTACTCCTTTTGGACATGTGGAACTGTGAACTGATTATGGGATGCATTCAATTGTAATCTGATGCATGTTCAAATGAAAAAGAAACATTACCATTGCCATAAAAGGACCAAAGAAGGACTAAATACTGTAAGTATTACATGTTATCATGAATGTACCTGTTACTACATAGTTACAGCAGGTCTATAAAACCATAAAACATGGATAGAGGTTTTTGAAGGTGTTTCAATAGCGGTCCTTGTAGGTGGCATAGGTGTGCCCAGAGTTGAGAAAGATATGTTTTCGTGTCTTACCTCAGGACTGTGGGCAAAATGGGCAAAATTCAAAAACATAGTGCGGTTTTCCTTTAAAGCACTGACTATACAGTAATCCCTCGCTACTCCTTTGTACTTCGAATTTCATAGCTTGACTCTATCTTGCTTCACAAATTCAATCCTTCATAAATCATAATGTTTTATAGTTGAATATAGCTAATTTGTTGTTACAAATGTGCACATAAGGCATTCACAAGACACATTCAAAGATGTGATGATATGTAGTATTCTACACTGGTCACTAGGTGTCAGTAATGTTATTGTAATTTGTGACACACAAGCACCAGACTTGATCGTCTGATCAAGGAAATAGACTTTGCAAGTTTGAATGATTTCAAAACACTGAACACTTCCTGCGCCCCCCCCCCACCCCACACACACACACACTCACAATCACCAGCATCAGTCTTTACAGTACAGATAAATGAATAGATATTATCAGCTAGTATTTCTAATCGGGGGGTGTGAACAAATTTCTGTCCCTTGGGGAGGCATGACAGAAAATAATTGCGACCCACTGCTGTACAGTCAATGTTTTTTTTTTTTAGGGTAACTATGTATTGTTTCTCCGACCATTAATTCAGCTGGGAACATTAGTTTGAAATATGAACAAATCCTATAAAAAAAAATCACCATTATTAACACTCTACATTATTAACGCTACTATGTGTCCTGCTACATGTTTGTGATCAAATCCTATGAATTGAGTTGCTGACGGTGGCCTTTCATACAGG
Organism: Doryrhamphus excisus; assembly: GCF_037039965.1. Taxonomy (NCBI): domain Eukaryota; kingdom Metazoa; phylum Chordata; class Actinopteri; order Syngnathiformes; family Syngnathidae; genus Doryrhamphus; species Doryrhamphus excisus. The sequence goes on from NC_136374.1 coordinate 8,245,400, forward strand.
GGGATACACTGCATCGTGTATGATAATGATGTTGAAGAGGCACACAATAATCCCTCAGAGAATCCATGCCAGCGGGTGATGAGGGTTACAGTTTGATGGTGCTATTGATCGGGGCTTAGGAGACATGCATGGTGGCTCACAGCAACATACTTTCATGCTATTGATGAGAGGGGACACCCACGCTTGTGAAGTTTATCCGATCCTTATCAAAATCAGTATTATTTTTCTGTTATGAAGAAAGTTATGGGTAGAATACAGAAACTGAATGGTGCGTTCACACTCTTAAAAGGAAATGTTGGTACGGTTCGTTTGATCATCCAAATCGCGGTATGTGCCACACAAGTCACATTAGTGACTATATCCCATTTGCAAAACATCACACGATTACATGACTTCCAAGCTCATCACTCAAAGCTAACCAAATATGTTTGCTGGTTTAAAGAGATTAACATTTACACACACGCTGGCATGAGAAATGTGTCATTGCGGGCTGGCATCAAGTTAATTACGGCCTCATTAATGATGTGATTATGGCGCTTACGGCTGCTTCAACACAAGGCCTCGCCCTCACCCTCGACCCGAGAGCGGAATAACTGAAAGAAAGCTGTTGACGCATGTCATCCATCACACCGGACTCACTTTGACGTTCATTTGAAAGTTTGCAGACAGACGCAAGCTCCTTCTTTTTCATTTTTTGGAAACCAGCATCCTCCATCTACACTGAAAAGATGCTGAGCCAAAGAGGCGAGTGTAGTGCATTAATTAAAAATACAGCAATTTGCTTTCCTCTCCTTTTTGTTGTATCGGGGCGCCACTGGTGAGATTGATGAGGCCCTGTCCCAAAAGCAAGAGGCACGATCCATCTATATTGGAGGGGGGTGCTGATGGTGATGGAACGCCCATTTAAAAGCCCGCTATGCATTAAAATGTCAAGTTTTATATTAGAAAATCGCATTGCTCATAACAATATTTGTTTGCCAGGCGGCATTCTTGGAATATCACCTGTCACGAGAGTGAAACTGCAAGAAATCGGCTTTACATAGAGGTTGAACGGTACGCCATAATCATGGTTCAGTAGGTCAGTGATTTTCAAGCACTGTGCCGCGGCACACTAGTGTACCTTGAGAAACCGTCAGGTGTGCCGTGAGGAATTATCTAATATCACTTTTTATAATTAACATTTATTAATCATCATTTGCAAATATGATGTCAATAGCCATTTTGTCAATAGTATACATGGACCCAAATATTCCAATTGCATTTGATTTATTTGCTCAAACGGAAAAAATTGAACAGGGATGGAATATTCCTTTAACCAATCAGATTGAGGTATCTTGTACCCGCTCAAACGGAAAGTTGTCAGGGTGTGTTCTTCTTCTGTTGTTTATTGGCGGTTGGCAAGCAGCTTTCATATGCATTAGCGCCATCTGTGAAACAGAATCTAAACCCTTCCATACTTTATGCACAAGTCCAGTTTTATTAAAAAAGAAAATATATATCTACTATATAAAACATGTCCTGAGTTTAATTATAAAATATTAGCAAGATTGAATTTGATCCTTTCCTGTTTAAATTGATCCCGGGTGCGTTCTTTCAGCACATGCTCAGATATGACGTAACACGCAGATCCAGACGTTCTTCACTTTTAAAAATGGAGGCCAGCAATCGGCACTGGACTAAGCAAAGTTTGTTTTTGATTCAAACTAAATTTCAAGACTGGACAGACGAAAAACTGTCAATACGGAGTTATTCCAACAAGTGAAAGAAAAACTTGGGGAAGTCGGTATCACGTGATGTTGATGTTTACGTTTTACTGGGCATGCCCTATTGACTATTCTGTTGGATTTTCACGGTGCATGTAGACAAGAGATTGGAATATTCCTTTCCGTGGATACCATTGTTTCCCGAAAGGTCATTCGGAAAGAGAAAAACTTGTATCATGTAAACGTGGCTACTGTGGAGTGTCTGTGGTGTAAAGACTGGCAGAGCAATGTAATATTGGTCCGTGTGGCAACACCTACCTTGTTCCTCCCATAGATTTATTGATGCACGTGTGAGGTCGTGGTGACATTTTGTAACATTTTTGGTTAGTGGTATGCCACAAGATTTTTCCAATATAAAAAACTTTCCATGGCTCAAAAAAGGTTGAAAATCACTGCAGTAAGTAATCCTCCAATAAATACAATTATGAAATAAAAATGCCTGTCAATAATCATTGAGGTCGTTTTATTCTCAGGGCATTGAAGCTGTCTAGTCTAGCGCTGGAGCTTTCCTATCTAGTCTTTGAGCATGAACTGTTGAAGCTTCCTTAGACAAAGTGAATAAAGTCACAAATGTTGTGGTGCAGCCAGTTGTAACAGTCACTGCAGCCGCACTATTGGACAAGACACAGTAGCAGGTGGACCACAGGTAATTGATACTTTCATGTATCCTGCAAAGCACAGGTGGTCTTGGCATCAGTGGAAGTCTTATCAAACAGCAAAGACTGTCTCCACTGCCATCACAGAGCATTCCAGTTTTCAAGGGAGACCCATTAGACTACTTCATTTTCCAGGAGTCTTTGAATACGGCATTGAGAGCAAGACAGAAAACCGCAAAGATCGACTTTCTTGGAACAGCGCACACCTAAGGATTTGGTGAACATCTGTTGTCATATGGAACTGGATGAATGTTATTATGACGCTAAGAGGTGTCTGGCAAGGCGTTTTGATCTCAATGGCACTGTCTTGGCCTAGCATTAAGTCGAATGATGCTAAGGCCCCCCCACCAAGCATGATCTCTTTTTCTAACCACATGCAACAACGCAAAGTCAGATTACTTGCATGAGATGAATGCCGCCAATATGTGCACCATTGTTCCAAAGCTCCCTTTCGAGGTTTCGATGAACTGTTCTGGATTTAAAGATATTGTGGCATTTGTCAAAAAGCTGAAATGGCATCACATCCTGTATTTGGGGAAATCCAAGCACAAGTAAGGCACCAGACAGACATCAGGATGGAAAAATCTATTGGAAGGAAACATTTCACAACACTCGCCAACCCTCACACCTCTGCAGGAAACTTCAGCGATTGAAGTTCCTTGAAGGTTCAATTGTCTTACAGCTAGACACATGAGCAAGGATTGTGGATAAAGATATACCAGATATACTACTACTGTACAGCAGCAGTACTGTACAACAATGCACCAGATACTGTGGTACATCAAACTAAAGGCTAAAAACACATTGAACAAAGACACTCCATGCAAGGAAACAAATGAGAAGTCAAAGGGAGCAACAAGTTGTTTTCCGTGGATGAGTTGACACAAATGACTCACACCCGGGGGTGCAAATAGCACCCACCATTGTTCCAGTGTATGCGAAGGCAGTAAGACGACAAGATACTCAGCTGCAATGCATTTCTGGATCCTGGAAGTAATGCCTGCTTTTGCACTGGTAGTCCAATGAAGGACCCTAACTTGCAAAGAAAAAAGGTCAGCATACTCTTCACCACAATGGGAGGGGGGAAAAAACAATGTCATGTCAAGGTCATGCACACAAGACGGAAGGGGATGACTTCATTGACCCGATGCTTATTTAAAAAATGCTAAGACAAGATCCCGACACAGAAAGATGTGGGTAGGTGGCCCCATTCATTCCCTATCTCAGCTGTCTTTGGGCGAGATGCGGGGTACACCCTGGACTGGTCGCCAGCCAATCACAGGGTACATACTATAGACAAACAACCATTCACACTCACATTTATACCTATGGACAATTTGGAGTCACCAATGTTTTTGGAATGTGGGAGGAAACCAGACAAAACCAACGCAGAACATGCAAACTCCACACAGAGATGGCCGAGGGTGGAATTGAGCTCAGGTCTCGTAGGTGTGAGGTGTGTGTGCTAACTACTCGTCCGCCGTGCAGCCCCTATTCTTAAAAGTAAGTAAAATAACAATAAATAACTACATTTTAAAAAAGGGATGACATGATTTGTATTTTGATGATTCTGCTTATTTTCAAAATTAGCTTTGGGGGTCTTATTTTTGCCCCAGCAGGTTTCTGGTCACTGGTATGTGAGTGACTGGAAGAAAAGCTTTGACTCACTTGGGGAAGATCTAGTCATTTGTTGCATGTACGTAATTAACCTCGCCAATTAACCTAGCATGTTTTTGGAATGTGGGAGGAAACCGGAGTACCCGGAGAAAAGCCACGCATGCACGGGGAGAACATGCAAACTCCACACAGAGATGGCCGACAAAAAACCCCAAACTTGATTAATGGAACTTTAATTGTCAGACATTGATAAGATAAGACTGTTGATAAAATATTATTGTTGAAATATTTTTGCAATTATTGTGTTTACACTGTTTAGATATAATACATGTAATAAACTGAACATTTTCTGGAAACAAAATGGTCTTTTGATTAAATAGTACGTGATAATAAGCTCATGATTAAATAGTATGTGATAATAAGATCATCACATGGTTTGTCTGGTATCAGGCCAGGTATCATGCCCCCAAGTGTCAATATCATGATACTGGCCACCACCTGGCCTGATACCAGACAAACCATGTGATAACCTATAAGTATCGGGTTGTGGATGACGCCCTTGGTGGGTGTACATCACTCTCAGTACTTCCAATGAGCGCAGATAGCTGGTGTTGCACCGTAACAAGTGAGCGTTTGCGCCACGCTTGTGCACACTGATTTCAGCAGTGGTGCCAAGTGATCGGTATTGTTATCGGTATCGACCAATTTCACTCATGGATTACCGGGATCGGTGTTGGCAGCCCCTTAAGCTCCATATCGAAAAACCTAATTATGAAAACAATTGCTGTTAAGCCCCTGCATTTACTGTATATCAAAAGATACGAATAGTGGTGCCTAATGGGAATGGGGATATGGAACAGCATTAAAGGTGCGTCAAAGGAGGTCTTGTATAGATTTTACATTTCAGAACTATAACGTCATTTTAATGACGTCTTTCATTCAGCTCACACACATCAAGACAGCAAGTTCATATTTAGCCTGCAGGCAACGCGGCCACTTGAGACGACATCATGTGTGTTTGTGTAATAACAATTACGGTACACTTCTTATATCAGCCTGAATCTGGTCATTCGGCATCATCAATAAAAGAAAATGTTGATAAATACCCATCTGGCCATATCTTGGATGTGGACCAAAACTTAATGCGTTCTCCCCCAAATTTCCATGAAAGCTTAGTGCAAATCAATAAGGTAGTTTTCATTCATTAACAAACAGCAATGCAAACATTAAACATTTGGCAAAGATTGATTAGCTAATGACTAAACTGCCTCCAACTTTTTTATATGTAATTTGATAAGATAAATGAAGCATATACACTTTTAGATTGGCATATATACTTTTGTTTTTTTGGTTTGTATAGTCTCAAAATAAAAAGGTAGCATCAGAACAATACAAAGTCCGTCCATCCATTTTCTGGCCAATCACAGGGCACATATAGACAAACAACCATTCACACTCACATTCATACCTATGGACAATTTGGAGTCGCCAATTAACCTAGCATGTTTTTGGAATGTGGGAGGAAACCGGAGTACCCGGAGAAAACCCACGCATGCACGAGGAGAACATGCAAACTCCACACAGAGATGCCCGAGCTGAGATTCGAACACAGGTCTTCCCAATCTTGGTCTACACGCTAAGCTGGGTAACCTGGCAGGAGTACACTTAATTTTGACGGACATTTCACCCAAAATGGCCAACTTATTAATTTTCTACCGCTTATCCTCACGAGGCTCATGGGTATGCTGGAGCCTATCCCAGCTGTCTTTGGGCGACAGGCGGGGTACACCCTGGACTGGTGGCCAGCCAATCACAGGGCACATATAGACAAACAACCATTCACACTCACATTCATACCTATGGACAATTTGGAGTCGCCAATTAACCTAGCATGTTTTTGGAATGTGGGAGGAAACCGGAGTACCCGGAGAAAACCCACGCATGCACGGGAGAACATGCAAACTCCACACAGAGATGGCCGAGGGTGGAATCGAACTCAGGTCTCCTAGCTGTGTGACCTACACACTAACCACTCGGTCACCGTACAGTCCAGAGTGTACCCTGCCTCTCACCCGAAGACAGCTGGGATAGGCTCCAGCATCCCTAGTAGAAAATGAATGAATTTACTCCACTTTTTATACAATTTAAGATTTGTGTCAATTCTTTTGTTGTTAAAACTGGCTTGTATGATGAAAATATGAATATGACACAAAAATGTTGCGATTCGGATTATGTTATAGATGGATTTCCATCGGTTGGGTTGTGCTGCATATAAACAGTCTCGCAGTTTTTCACTACAGTGCATCGCCCTGCCCCTTGACTCCTTCACTCCTCCGCCCCCGCCACCACCCTCGCCGCAGTCTCCTTGCCGCCACAGCCTCTGTGGCCTCCTCACTCTAATTGATAGGAGCAGACTTAGTTAAGATGTCACCTGAACACATCCACAAGCCTCAGAAGGTGGCGACAGCCCGCCCAGTGCCACGCTGCGACTTAAGTGATGCCTAAATTGCTGTTGTAGGAGGCTGAGGGGTGCACGCGCGCCCCCTCCCCCCCAGGGGCACATTTGACCCTTGCTGTCACATACTTGTGTGCGCACTCCAGCCTCCTTCCTCCATTTGCTTCTACAGCAGCTCAATTAAGACACGCAGGTGCTTTGGGGCCCTCAAGTCTGTACATAATTACACACACACACACACATATGATTGGTAATTGCAACCCCCCTTCTGACCCGGCTGTCATGATCAATGGGTGCGACCAGGTGATTAGACAAAAGCCATTGATTATACGTGTCCATTGTGTGTTGAATATAGATCCATAGAGCAGAGGCTTTCTCTCTGGGCTGCACAAACAATGAGACGACCATGGCGGGATTTCTTCTGTAAAGGTTGCAAAAGGCTAGAAAATGTTCACGTAAAAGATTTCCATTTGGAAGTAAGATACCACTGACCTTTTGCAGAAACTTTGTCAGAATGCTGAGTGATGGAAGTAACTGCGTCTTCTACCTTGGAAATATAATACATTTCTTTTTTAACTCTTTATAGGGCAAGTAACCATGTATGGTAACTTAAAAAACAGGGTTTTTCCGTGTCTCAGCAAGGCAACAGAGTCATGTGACTTTCTCATGCTAATCAGCCAAGATCAGACAATGTCACCGGAAGTGACATCATGGGCTGTGATCAATCAGAGAGTATCAAACTTCCTTCTTCATTCAGAAGTCGGAAATTGCAATTTTCTGACGCTTGGGGCCTGACACTCTCGGCCCAAACATAAAAACCAACCATGATAAGTTGATCACAGTCACTCTAACTACAGTACCTCTGCTGATGTCACCTTGTGCAGTTTGACCTGTCCCTTTTCCATACCCTAAATGGGCAAGGAACCGTATATGGTAACTTCTTTGATCTTGATTTGCACCCAAAACCTGAAACTTTTTTAAAAAGTAAAAAGAGAAAAAATGTCTTCTTATAGCCCCCAATAACACTGAAGGATTGAATTTTTAAATTTCCAAGTATTTCAGTGAGTGCCCTATAAAGGGTTGAAGTCCCCAACACTGCTGTCAATAATGCATAGGAGACATTTTTGTTCAATTGTTTTTTTATGTGTTATACTAATATTAAGTCGACTTAAAAGTTCAAAAGCATGTCAGCTATTGCATTAACTAAAATGCAAGTACCGTATTTTCTGGACTATAAGTCGCTCCAGAGTATCACACAAGGCCAAAAATGCATAATTAGGTAGAAAAAAAAGTACATAAGTATAAGTCGCATTTTTTGTGGACAATTTATTTTACTACTTGACCAAAACAGACATTACATCAGTAAGTCAAGTTCAAATATGAATAAAAGAATAGAGAACAGGCTGAATAGGTGTAAGATATGCTAACACAATGGTTATTCAGCTACACGAAAAATAAGGTGTTATAAATAAATAACTGTTTTCTTCATGGCAGTAAGAATAGCCTCCGCTTTACGCCGGCCCCTAACAAGTTTCTCACTTACTCCATTACTGTTTTCAGATGCTATTTCACTACTTGCAGCTTCTAGTCTGCAGAATATGATTTTCTTTTGGGGGGCATTTGTGTTCTGTCGTTCTTGTCTTTGTGTCTTTGTGTCTTACTGTTTAAATATTGAATTGTTAAGTAGGAGATATTGGTGCGAAAGTCTAGAGTTCCCTTTTGTGGCTGTCTGTCAAATTATATATAATATATATATGTATATATACTTTTTTTCATTTATATGTCGCTCTGGAGTATAAGTTGCAGGAACAGCCAACCTATGAAAAAAAGTGTGACTTATAGTCTGGAAAATACAGTATATAGTTATAGAATAGAATAGAATTTACCAGACAGGATGTCTGGTAAATGTACACACAATATTAATATTAACATTAACATTAACATTAACATTAACATTAACATTAACATTAACATTAACATTAACATTAACATTAATATTAATATTGATGTTGATGTCGATATATATACATATATATATATATATATATATATATATATATATTAATATCTATTCCGATGCCAATATTCATATTCATATTCACATTCATATTCATATTCACATTCACATTCACATTCACATTCACATTCATATTCATATTCATATTCATATTCATATTACGATGAATATTAATATTCATACTCATATTCACATTCATATTCATATTCGTATTGATGTTGATGTTGATGTTGATGATGATGTTGATGTTGATATCGATATATATATATTAATATCGATTTCGACCTCAATATTTATATTTATATTTATATTTATATTTATATTTATATTTATATTTATATTTATATTTATATTTATATTTATATTTATATTTATATTTATATTTATATTTAAGATATTCTATAGTCTAATGTCAATATTATAATATAGAATATATTAGAATATTAATATTAACCCTAGATAGATATACTGTAGATATACACTATATAGATATAGGCGGTATAATAGTTTTAATGCAATAGAATAAAAATAGAAAATGAGAACATGAACGTTATCAACTAAAACTAGATGATGCAATGTCAGCAAAATGTCAGCATGTGAATATTTATTACTAGTTTGAGTTCCCTGGGGGAGGAGTGCGGTGATGAATGACGTTTCTGCAAGGCTACTGTGTAACGAGGCATCTGACATCTCATTGTTTTCTTTGCTCAAAAAGTCAAGTGCGGCCCGTGTGTAAGAATCTGTTTTTCATCTTAAATGTAGCGGCTGCGGTTTAAATAACGTGATTAATTAAATACGTACAAGGTGAATTGTTTTTCCAAAAACAGGGTCGTCTTATATTCCGGTGTTTCTTATATATCGGATCAATACAATCATTTTCATTAGATGGCCATCTAGTATGAGATAAAAATGTTTGTGAAAGTTTAACACGAGAACTTCACATTCTTTCCACTTGAATGACCCGAATGCGATCAATTCTTCATTGCCGCATGTGGAAAATCAATAGACTTAATAGAATTGTTTTTGCCATCATACAAGCAGGGACTGAATGCTCATTTTAGAGTCTCGTCACAATGTGTGCATTGCGTGCAAACGGTCAAACTAAAAAGGAAAACATGGAGCATGGTAACGTACTTTTATTGTTTTTCCAATAGCGAGTAGGAGAATTGCCATTCTCTTGCATAATTGAATCGGCTGTAGAAACGACACATCATAAAAGTGGGACTGTGTATTTTTGTGTTTTTTGTCATATTGTTTCTGTTTGTCCATCCTTCCATTCATCCCTTATCTGGTGCGGGGGGCAGAAGTCTCACTACTTCTTTTGCCCCCTCTTCCATTTTCACAGGGGGACACCGAGGTGTTCCCAGGCCGGCTGTGTCTACAGTCTAATGTGATCCAACTGTCAATCTCACGCTCCAGCCTTCCCTCCCTCATGAAGAAAATACCAAGGTAGAAAAACTCCTCCATAGTAGTGGTGGACAAAACCGTTCATTTCAGTGAACCGGATCATTCCGGTTCATTCAGTAAAAAGATCCGTTCATTTTGGTCACTTGGTCGTTAGCCTGTGATCTTGGTCAGCCTTGTCGACCTGAGTTCGATTCCACCCTCAGCCATCTCTGTGTGGAGTTTGCATGTTCTCCCCGTGCATGCGTGGGTTTTCTCCGGGTACTCCGGTTTCCTCCCACATTCCAAAAACATGCTAGGTTAATTGGCGACTCCAAATTGTCCATAGGTATGAATGTGAGTGTGAATGGTTGTTTGTCTATATGTGCCCTGTGATTGGCTGGTGACCAGTTCAGGGTGTACCTCACCTCTTGCCCAAAGACAGCTGGGATAGGCTCCAGCACCCCCACGACCCTTGAGGATAAGCGGTAGAAAATGAATGAATAGTTTTGTCTAGTAGAAGAACATCATTATCTTCTTGTCTCCACTTCATCTGTGGAATAAAGTTCCCATTCCCAGCTTGGGAAAACCTGTTGTTTTATGGCAACAGTCTCAGTGAATGTGAAGGAACTGACTGAATAAAAGTGGGACCTAAGTTGAGCAAAGAAAAAGAGCAAAGAGCAGCATGCTGACCTGGACCATCAGCAGAAGTGTATCTGCTAGAGTTGGTCATCAAGGCAGAATGGATTGTACTTAATTTCCAATAAGGTGCTTTAGCACGATCCCTAATCATGCCTTTAATTAGAATCCCTTGGTCATTAGCAGGAGATAATTCAGTGAAAAACAACCTCTGCTCTCTGCTGGAGCGCAGCAGTGGCAGACGGACAGAAGCTCGCAGTGATCCTTCTCACCTGAGCATGCACTACAGGGAGCGGGAAATAAATAGTGAAAAAAAAAAACCATAATTCTATATTCCATTCATCCCGGCCATCCATTTTCTATAACGCTTGCCGTCATTAAGGTCACGGGTGAGCTGGAGCCTTTCCCAGCTGACTTCAGGTGGGGATGGGGTATACTTTGGATCCAGTCCATTCACATCACATTCACATCTAAGAACAATTTAGATTGTTCAATTAATATTTTAACTTTTTTTTAAAAACAGCCCTGAAGCAAAATATTTTTCTTTCATTTATTATATTTCAGTATTTAATTATATATACTTAAACGGGACATAATATGTTTTAATATATTTTTCGGTCCTTTGCATTGAGTTGTGGATTCCTATAGAGCAGCTACACACAATAACCAGCACACAAAGCTTTTTTAGATCTTCCAGAATCTGCACCTATTCCAGCTGTATTTCCTTATAATTTTTTCCACCAACAGCCGCCTCCGGGCCCACTCACTCCACTGTGATTGGTTATACTCCCAAGACTTCTGGACTACTACCGAACCCCACTTTCTAATTTTGTCGATACAGGAGTTGGTAAATGAATAAGCCCTTTGGAGAGATACTTGAAAAGTGGAGCTACTGTTAGCTCAGGTATGAGCTACTACTACTACTATAAACTCAACGGGTAGAAACAGAGGTCCTCGTTTGCAAACAATATTGACATCGGTAGCATAAATGTGGACGTTACATGTTTTTTGCAGGACTACTTGTGTGTAAAATAACTTGGGTAGACTCACTGAAAACTGTGACGTTGTCCTCCAGCTGTATACTCTGGTTTTCCCCACCTCCGTGGATCTTTCCCGGCAAGAGAATGCGCTGCCTTTGTCTTCAGGAACAGTTCATGTTGACAAAAACAGCAAAAATATATTTTAATTTAGGTGATCTTTTTAGATATTCTAGCATGCAAATGTAGGCATTAATTGATACACCGGACTCAATTTAGGTTACATAAAAATAATTACGTTTGTGCAATAAATTTACATATTGACTAAATTACACAGCAAAGTTAAATTATATATTTTTGCTCAGATTTTGTGCAATAAATTTATATATTTAATAAATTATACAGCAATGTAACAAAATTATTTGTTCAAATTTTGGATTAAATTGAAGTAGTTTGTTGTCATTAGATATTGCAGTAGTTGTAGTAGTTGTAGTAGTATGATTATCATCATTATTATTTTATATATTATTATTTTAGTTGGGAAAATAGCCTCTAATTAGCCCAGGATAGCCCTTCAGGTTTATTTTACCGAACAGTCCAGCAGCATTTTCCCCAGCACACAAAACAGGAACCGCCCCCCCCACACAAGAATCCATGCAGCTCATTTTACCAGTGAAAGTCCAACCATGAATCCCCAATGAGAGGGTGAGGCAATTTCTATAAAAAGTATCATATTTACATTTTCAATACTCTCCCTTTATGTTACAAAAGCATTTCAGTATTACAACATTTAAGTTTTAATTTCTGGATATATTTTAACCACGATGTTACATTTAACTACATTTACAAAGATACACGACCCAGTTAACACCCCCCTTCTTCAGGTGACACTTGGGAGAGTCCAATCAAGGTGATATGCATCTGGCCTGCACTCACATGGGCGCGCCTCCATATTGTGCTGCAACCATTCATTCATTCATTTTCTACCGCTTTTCCTCACGAGCGAGAGGCGGGGTACACCCTGGACTGGTGGCCAGCCAATCACAGGGCACATATAGACAAACAACCATTCACACTCACATTCATACCTATGGACAATTTGGCCAATTAACCTAGCATGTTTTTGGAATGTGGGAGGAAATCGGAGTACCCGGAGAAAACCCACGCATGCACGGGGAGAACATGCAAACTCCACACAGAGATGCCCAAGCCGAGATTCGAACACAGGTCTTCCCGATCTTGGCCTACACGCTAAGCTGGGTAACCTGGCAGGAGTACATTTAATTTTGGCGGACATTTCACCCAAAATGGCCAACTTTTCTACCGCTTATCCTCACGAGGGTCATGTGTATGCTGGAGCCTATCCCAGCTGTCCTTGGGCGAGAGGTGGGGTACACCCTGGACTGGTGGCCAGCCAATCACAGGGCACATATAGACAAACAACCATTCACACTCACATTCATACCTATGGACAATTTGGAGTCAACAATTAACCTAGCATGTTTTTGGAATGTGGGAGGAAACCGGAGTACCCGGAGAAAACCCACGCATGCACGGGGAGAACATGCAAACTCCACACAGAGATGGCCGAGGGTGGAATTGAACCCTGGTCTCCTAGCTGTGAGGTCTGTGCGCTAACCACTCGACCGCCGTGCAGGACCATGCCAAAACCAATCACCTCAACTAACTAATAACAAAACCAATAACTTCAATATGAAAAACTGACTAACTAAAGTGGCAATTAAACAACTTAAATGGCAAACAAATGTAATATGACTAAAGTACTAACCAGAATGTTTAAGAAAACTATATACACAAATGGGAAAAATGACGGTGCATACACCTGATCAGTGAGGGGGGGTTGGCAGCTCCCTCACTCTTATTAACAACTAAAAAGGCAGGTTTGGGAAGCACAAAGTCCAAGAAACTATACTCCTGTGCAGAAATGCAATAACCTTTGAGTGTATTTGGCTCCTAGCTTGTGTATGGAGGTGTCCGTCATTCATTGTTGCTCGTATACATGGAACGTCTCCAAAAGACAAATCCCAGTGTTTGCAGCAACTGTGATAAGCTGCAGCTTCTCCACGTCTGTTGCGTATTATCTCTATTGTCTCTTTTGTCACTTGTTTCATTGTACATCTTGTTTTCAGGCTACGCGTCTCAGATTCAATCTACACACAACAACAACGACGACGACGACAACAACAACGTGGCTGTAAATGGATATATGGTGGTGTTTGCTTAATAATGTCCCGGCCGTTTCATTACAGTAATCGTGGTGGCGATCGGCAGTGGTGGCAGGATGACTTAGAGCTGAGGGCATCGCCTCATTAACTCTGCCTGACCAACGAGCGACACACTCAAGACACATCGGAATTGCCTACGCCGTGGCTCAAGGAAAGATTGTATTCCTTTGCTTTCAACGCTCTCCAGGAAAAAAGGGAAAAAAAAACATTCCAAAGATTGTATGCCTGCTTTTCTTTCAATTCGCGTCTTCCTTGCAGCAAGCTCAACCGAGTAAGTATACATTTCCCACTGAGACTGTTCAACCAAAGTCATCTTACTGTGTAAAAATATAGAAACTATTTTTTTCACAAATACATATGTTTTATTCCAAAAACATGCATTTTAGGTTAATTAGACACTCCAAATTCTGTTTGTGAGTGTGAATTATGTCTATATGTGCGATGCAATTGGCTGGGGAACATCCAGGGTGTACCTCGCCTCTCACCCAAAGACAGCTGGGATAGGCTCCAGCATGCCCTATTGAGGAAGCAATATAGAATATAATTGCTAAATAATGGATGTATGGTTGTATATTCTGTCATTAGTAAAGCTGGGATACTCCCAAGCATCATCAAAATAAACATAATTTAAAAAATCATTAATAATAATAAATAATAAATAATAATAATAAATAATAATAAATAATAATGAATAATAATAAATAATAAATAATAGTAATATTAATAAATAATAATAAATAATAATAAATAATAATAAGTAAAAAAAGTTTTTAAAATTTATTAAAATTAAAAAAATTTAAAAAATTAAAATAAGAATTTGGGCAAAGACCTAAAGTATGATGATAACCATAAGACAAGAAATGGAACTTCATACATAAACATAAACATACATTCACATCAAATAGATTTGTGTCAAATGGTGACTCCTGTAAATGTGGGGCATTTATTTACCTATACAGTAAACCACAGCTTCATATTTTACCTTTAACAATGATTTGGAGTGCATGAAAAAGCAGAAGGGAAAACATAAATCTCTTTGAGAACATGGTTATTTATTAAGAGTGTGTATTGGGCATAATAATTGATTGTATAACGCACAAGACTTTCCTATTTTTCCTATGGGAAGAATGGTTTTGAAATTACTGATGATTAAAAAAAATTATAAAAATAAAGACGGGGCTGCACGGCTGACAAGTGGTTAGCACGCAGGCCTCACAGCTAGGAGACCTGAGTTCAATTCCACCCTCGGCCATCTCTGTGTGGAGTTTGCATGTTCTCCGCATGCATGCGTGGGTTTTCTCCGGGTACTCCGGTTTCCTCCCACATTCCAAAAACATGCTAGGTTAATTGGCGACTCCAAATTGTCCATAGGTATGAATGTGAGTGTGAATGGTTGTTTGTCTATATGTGCCCTGTGATTGGCTGGAGACCAGTCCAGGGTGTACCCTGCCTCTTGTTCGAAGACAGCTGGGATAGGCTCCAGCACCCCTGCAACCCCCGTGAGGATAAGCGGTAGAAAATGAATGAATGAATGAATGAATAGAAAAAGAGACAGATGTGAGGCATTTTGGGGATCAAGGTGCACACCTGCAAAGCGACTGAAAGCAAGCGGGGGGGCTACTTAACCACCACACTTCAATGTTAAGATCCTCAGTGACCTTCCTCCATATTTCCCCTCCCTGACACTAATAGGAAGCATGCTGTGTGGCACCACTGAGCGCACTCAGTGACGGGCGTCGTCTATCCCACACACAAGTTGTGAAAGAGACTTTAATAACCTGCTGGGCACCGAGGAAGCATCAGGCACATCTGCTCCCAAGCACACACACACTATGAAATCATGATACAGCCTCTGTGTTATCCAGTCATCAGTGTGAGCTTTGAGACGCTATCTCAGATCACATTAACTTCCATAGTTAATAATAATGCCAGTTAAAGAGTTTTTCCCAGCAGAAAAGGCAGCACACAGGCCACAACCTCATGTATTGTTAATGCACAGCATACGTTTCATTCATATGCCTGATTCACTTTTTACATTGGTTGTTCATTCATTCATTCATTCATTTTCTGCTGCTTTTCCTCACGAGGGTCGCGGGGGGTGCTGGAGCCTATCCCAGCTGTCTTCGGGCGAGAGGCGGGGTACACCCTGGACTGGTGGCCAGCCAATCACAGGGCACATATAGACAAACAACCATTCACACTCACATTCATACCTATGGACAATTTGGAGTCACCAATTAACCTAGCATGTTTTTGGAATGTGGGAGGAAACCGGAGTACCCGGAGAAAACCCACGCATGCACGGGGAGAACATGCAAACTCCACACAGAGATGGCCGAGAGTGAAGGGTGGAATTGAACCCTGGTCTCCTAGCTGTGAGGTCTGCGCGCTAACCACTCGACCGCCGTGCCGCCACATTGGTTGTTAACAAATTTTATATTTAAACATAATTATTTATTTGTAGTCTATTTTATCATATACTATTGTAATAGTATTTTATTATGTTTAAATTATGAAACTATTTATTATTTCAAGATGTAAGGATTATAAACAAATGTGGCTTTCCCTTACGAGCCATTGCTTGCAACGTAAACATAGAAGAAGAGCTTGGGTGAGGACAGAGATCTTATCTGGATTACAGCCACGCCCATATAAGGAAGTCTGCTCCTCTGTGACATCACAAAGGGACACTATTAACACGCCTTCTGAAACCAAGCGTTTTGAGCCATCCCAAACTTCTTTCAGGGCTCACTTCCAAATGCGCAAACCTCATTATCTGAAAGAAGAGTATGATTATTTTTACTATTATTGTGTAGCATGATTTTTTTAGAAATATTTTCTAACTCATGTAACATATACTGTATATCAATATACATTGCAAACTGTGGCTGCAATAATAAAACCGCTGTTTAACGTAATATCTTAGTAGTGTCAGGTTTGAAGAGGCTTAAAAGAGATTTTATTCCTATATTTTATATTTAAATGTATATTTTAATATGTTTAGACTCCTCAAAAAAAAATTAATCATCTAAATGTCCAAGTTACTCTCCTTTCATGTGTCTTTGCTGTATGACCTCCAACCTGATCCCAATCAGGGCCTGATGTAATTAATGAGGTGATTAATTGCTGGATTGATCCTCTGATCGATAAAAAGGCCCGTTGGGTAGAAATGGGAATCCAAAGAGTGTAATTGCTGAGATGTTTAAGCCTTTAATTGGATTGTGTGGCTCGGATCTGCTGAGAAGGTGTTTTTAAACAAGCATATTTATCTTATTAGTAGAAATTATGCTTAAAAGTAAGTATGTATTTTTTCATGAGCAACAGAGGATGATTTCATGTCTAAGCAGCAGACAGCCACTAAATCACAGGTAGGGAGGGAGGGTGGTGGCGGGGGGGGGGGGGGGGGGGTTGGGGGGGGGTGCCGCTGGTCGTGAATGCTTGGTGCAAGGGGAAGGTGACCCTGAAATACAGGCGGTGTTGTTCATTTAGACAGGCGGCGAGCGGCCTGTTGACAGCCAGCAGCCGAGTGGAGGCAGACCCCCGGAGAGAAGTTCACCAGGCGAAAGAACCAAAGGAATTTAGATGAACAATCACATGACAAGCTATACACAGACACAAAGTAAAAATAAAATATTTAATCAATATACAAAAAAATACAAAATATACATAATGTAACAATATTCGGCAAACCTATTTTAATAAATTATATCATAATTGCTGCGATTGGCAGGGGACCTGTCCAGGGTGCACCCCACCCAAAGTCAACTGGGGTAGGCTCCAGCAGACCCCTGTGACACTAGTGAGGATAAGCGGCATTTATGCATCATAATTGTAACATAAATGTTTTAAAAATAATTAACATCTTTTTCATGCGTCAAATGTATTTAATTAAATTGCCCAGTTTTTAACAGATAAATGACCTTTCATTAACACCATAAACATAAATTGATTAGTTGATTATAATGGAAAAAGTCAATTATTAATTGATAAAATAAGGTTATTAATTTATAGTTATGAAGTTATAAATATTATGGAAACAATTGCCCCATCAAACTGCTTTAAAAGTTCAAAATCATAATTGTGCTAGCAAACAAGAAAAAGGCATTCTTTTGTTAGCCTCCGTGACAGCTCGTTTAGTTTCCTTCTATGTCTTAGTTCCTGTTTCCATGCCCTTATTTTGTAGCCACTTCCTTTGTTGTTCCTTTCCGTTCACTCTCACCTAATTTTCTGTTCCCTATTTAATTCAGGTGTGTGCTTCTCCCTTGGTCGGTTCACTGTCTATCATTGAACAGGCCTTCGGACCCTGGACTGGTGGCCAGCCAATCACAGGGCACATATAGACAAACAACCATTCACACTCACATTCATACCTATGGACAATTTGGAGTCGCCAATTAACCTAGCATGTTTTTGGAATGTGGGAGGAAACCGGAGTACCCGGAGAAAACCCACGCATGCACGGGGAGAACATGCAAACTCCACACAGAGATGGCCGAGTGTGGAATTGAACACAGGACCCCTAGCTGTGACATCTGTGCACTAACCACTCGACCGCCATGCAGCCCGAGCTAGGAGCAGACCACAAAAAAAGTATCAACCAGAGAGAAACCAATGAGCTGCTCACCTGGAGTGGGAAGGGAGAGTTTTGAACTCTATTATATTTATTTAAATGTGTAACTTAAATCAATTTCCATCCATCCGTTTTCTACCGCTTATCCTCACAAGGGTCGCGTGCATGCTGGAGCCTATCCCAGCTGTCTTCAGACGAGAGGTGGGATACACCCTGGACTGGTCGCCAGACAATCACTTAAATCAATGTCTTTATATTTAATATATAGAAACATTTCACAATTCAATGAATACTAGCGGGTAATAGTAATGGTAATGGTTTTATTTCATTTGAACATGCATCAGATTACAATTGAATGCATCACATAATCAGTTCACAGTTCCACATGTCCAAAAGGAGTAGGAAGAAGCAAACTTTATTAAATCCTACCCCTCCATCTGGTACTTTTGCAATCAGTAACTGTTACATTTGTTCACTTCCTGCTTTCCTAATATAGTTTAAGGGTTTTTTTTGTATTTTTTTTTGTCACATACCGAAGTACGAGGTGATATGACCATACAATGACATAATGGGTACCATAGTAACTATTGATATAGTGATATGTATAGCACATCATGACTATAGTAGGTAGTCAGATAGTATTTGACGAGTTGAGTTTAATGGACAAAGTTGTACGTTTCATTGAAAAAAAAAAAACATTGTTTTTTGCCATGTAGTGACATTGTACAGTGGAACAAGCAGCTCCACTTCATTAAATGAAATCACCTTAGAGATAAAACTCATTCACCAGTTGACTAAAACCATAATAACCTCATGTGGAGTCCAGCTTGACCAGAAAGAAAAGAAGATTGGAAAAAGGACAAGCTTGACCAAGCAGCTGCATGATGTATTAAAAGTTTGGATTCACATCTACCTTTAAAGCAACAGTAAGTGATTCCATATTGGCTCCTTCAACAGTTGTGAAGTGTAATATAGGCTCAACATTGTACAAAACGGAGTATAGTTACATGGTATAGTTACGTATATGCTGGTCTACCACATATTTCCTGCACTGAGATTCACATGAAAATGTTGACATACTGGCAGTGATGTTGGAGCAGATGTTCCTCTGTCTGACAATTTAGCGTCTACCTGTACTGTTTGGCCTTTTCCCCATGGGAGATCCATCTACGGGAGAATACAACACGCGCTTGACAGCTGCAGCATCTCACAAACTTGGTGGTTCAATGCAACTCCAAATTCCATCCACGCATTCATTTTCTATGCCGCTTATCCTCACGAGGGTCGCAAGGGTGCTGGAGTCTATCCCAGTTGTCTTCGGACAAGAGGCGGGGTACACCCTGGGCTGGTCGACAGCCAATCACAGGGCTCATATAGACAAACAACCATTCACACTCACATTCATACCTATGGACAAGCAACTCCAAATTAGTATAACTTTAAATCAGCATTGAACCGTTTTTGTATCTATCAGCGCATTTTATCAACACACCTCTTCATGAGACACACATCCCATAGTAATGTAAACCACTACACAGATGGCGTCACTGCATTTTTTACCCTGTTTCTATGACAACCATCTGTACCATCATGGGTCTTTGAAAGATAAAACAACACATATTTAGGTTGCCAAAGTGCATCCAACAGGTGGTGCTATAACCACTAACCATCTGGACCTTCCAGCCACTCGCAACTTTGAACAGGATAAGCAGAACATCAACAGTGTGGCGTAATGGTGCGTTCAAGACAGCTGGAAAGTGGGACATTTTGAACCACCTACAAGGATGTATGCAATGAAACGCATTGAATGAGTCGCAACTAGATTCTTCAGGTTGCATCTCATCAGACCAAACTTGAGTTTGTGATAAAAGACTAGATAGGACAGCTCTAATCTGAG
The DNA here is from genome assembly GCF_037039965.1 of Doryrhamphus excisus. Classification (NCBI taxonomy): domain Eukaryota; kingdom Metazoa; phylum Chordata; class Actinopteri; order Syngnathiformes; family Syngnathidae; genus Doryrhamphus; species Doryrhamphus excisus. The sequence continues at coordinate 8,265,620 of NC_136374.1, forward strand.
GAGCTGTCCTATCTGTTCATGCTGAAAGACTACATAGGACAGTATGTATTAGAAGACATTTCGCCTCTGATCCGATAGGGCTTCAAAGACTAAATAGGACATATAGGACCGCTCTAGCTGCCCTATCTGTTCATGCTCATGCTGTCTTAGACGACGTTAAATCTGTCATTTCATGCCCAAAGACTAAGTAGGACGACAGGACCACTGTAGTTCGAGGGCAGCTTAGAGGACATCCAAGCAGACTTCATTAGTTCATGCTCAGAGACTACATAGGACATATATGACAGCTATAGTCTTAGGGGCTGGTCTATCGGTTTATGGTCAATGACTATATAGGACAGCGGCCGTCTGTCTGAAATTGTGTTTTGCCTCTCATTTGATCAGAGTTTAGTTCATGCTCAAAGACTAAGTAGGACTAGCTTCTAGTCTGACTGGCTGTCCTATCTGTTCATGGTAAAAGACTACATAGGACTTCAGTTCACAAAGATATGTCACCTGTTATTTGAACAGACTTCAGTTAGTGTTCAAAGACTAGGTAGGACACATCGGACTATTGTAGTTTTAGGGCTGTCCTATGTATTCATGCTGAAAGACAATAAATCACAGCTGTAGTCTGTCTTAGAAGACGCTTCACCTCTCATCCGAACAGGCTTCATTAGTTCAGGTCTAGCTGTCCTATCTAGTCTTTGAGCATGATGTAATGAGGCCTGCTTGGATGAGGGATGAAACAATCCTTTACTTTTCATTCATTCATTTTCTAACACTTATCCTCATGAGGGTCGCAGGAGGTGCTGGAGCCTATCCCAGCTGCCTTTGAGCAAGAGGTGGGGTACACCCTGGACTGGTCGCCAGCCAATCACAGGGCACATATAGACAAACAACCATTCACACTCAAATTCATACCTATGGACAATTTGGAGTCACCAATTAACCTAGCATGTTTTTGGAATGTGGGAGGAAACCAGAGAAAACCAACGCATGCACGGGGAGAACATGCAAACTCCACACAGAGATGGCCGAGTGTGGAATTGAGCTTGGGTCTCGAAGGTGTGAGGCCTGCATGCTAACCACTCGACCGCCGTGCCGCCCCTATTCTTAAAAATAAGTAAAATAACATTCATTCATTCATTTTCTACCGCTTTTCCTCACGAGGGTGGCGGGAGGTGCTGGAGCCTATCCCAGTTGTCTTCAGGCGAGAGGCGGGGTACACCCTGGACTGGTGGCCAGCCAATCACAGGGCACATATAGACAAACAACCATTCACACTCACATTCATACCTATGGACAATTTGGAGTCACCAATTAACCTAGCATGTTTTTGGAATGTGGGAGGAAACCGGAGTACCCGGAGAAAACCCATGCATGCACGGGGAGAACATGCAAACTCCGAGGGTGGAATTGAACCCTGGTTTCCTAGCTGTGAGGTCTGTGCGCTAACCACTCAACCACCGTGCTGCCAGTAAAATAACAATAACTACATTTTTAAAAAGTGATGTCATGATTTGTAGTTTGATGATTCTACTTATTTTAAAAATTATCGTCCTCTGTGGTTCTTATTTTTGGCCCAGCAGGTGTCTGGTCACTGGTATGTGAGTGACCGGAAGAAAAGCTTTGACTGGTCATTAGATCTAGTCATTTGTTGCATGCACATATCTAGACCTCAGACATAAAACCACCTGCCTTTTCTGAGGGAAGAAAACCCATCTGCGTATTTCTGTCTTCATATAAAGTGTTTATTCATGCTGGAAGGACGTTGCCATCATGTCAAGATATCAATCACCGAGGTTGGTTACAAATGTATGAGCACAGCAGAGAGAAAAGATGAAATGTGATGAAATTTACTAGTGGAGATTCATCTTGTCAGTCAGTAAACTATACATCCTCATTGGGGTCTGGTGGAGGGGGGGTGCGACAGGGCGAGGTCATTACTGTGTAAGTACTGATATAGGAATGATGGACAGTTGAAGACAGATTTTTCTTCAATTCTATTTGTAAAAATGATTGACTTGTAAAAGAACCCCCCCCCCCCTCCCCGGAATAATCTGCTAATCTGAGCCACTTTTAGTCATATGCCTTCCATTACAAGATACAGAGTGATGCTTTCTGGGAATTATTAGCAAAGCAATCTTGTTTTGGGGTTATGTGACATGACCCCAGACCTTGAAATGTACCTTATAGACCGCATGAAGGTGATAAATGCAATTACAGTGGTCGTGACCTTCCTGACCATCAATCCCTGTATCATCTGATACCATTGAGATTCAATCTCCAGGGAGAATTCCATCATTCTATCAGATTGCAATACAGGGAGATAATAAAGTTGATAAGTGAAATGCAATAAATGTACAATGAGGACATGTTAATGAAAGATAACGCTTCTCCTGTTCATCCATATCATTACAATCTTGAGAAATTAATAAGGAAGATGGAGATCTATCTTCACTGCCAATATCCCAGCTGTATAATGAAATGATGCTTCATACTGACTGTGCTCAGGATACTACTATCAAAAAACAAAGGGTGGCTGCTTTGAGGAATCTAAAAAATAAGACATATTTAAGAGTTATTTCACACTTTTTTGTACATAATTCCACATGTTCAGTCATAGTTTGGATAATCTACAACAGGGGTCTCAAACACACGGCCCGCAGGCCAAATGTTAACCAAGTTATAACCCGGTTGAACACAGCCATGTAAACACCAATAATTCTATTTGGTTATGTTCTCATAAAATTTATTTTTTTCTTACTGTACTTTCTATGTACTTCATGTGTTCTGTGTATAGTGTGACAGAGTCACTTAGGCGTTCATTTATGAAGTTCCGACTTACACTAAAAATCAACTCGTATCGCAGTTTAGGACTACCTGTATATTATATTACTATAAAAGGGAACTGCACTTTTTTTGAATTACATATGAACATATATATATTTCCCTTTTTCTGTGTATTATAACATGAGACAACAAGTTAATTTGAGCTAGCTAACAATGCACATCATTGCGACGCACCCATTTCAACTATAAAGTCGTCTAAAAAAAAAAAACCTCTAACAATGTTGCATAGTTTTATATACACGCTGTGATTATACATGTAGTACTCACAGTATATTTTGATAATGACACTACCAAAACGTTGTTCCTATTAATACATATACATACTTATGCTAGTTCCATCAACAACAGCTACATATATACAGAGACAACACTTACAATATCTGCTCTCATTGGGATGGCTGTGTCTTCCAGCACAAGACTTGTGCTCCAGTCCTCAGGTTAAAAAAAATGCTAACGGCAAACGAGCATCTTATTGAGTCTTTGTAGAGAAATTGAGAGCTAGGTATCCACTCTAGAGCGATTAGCGAGGCGTTGTGGTAGTCTGCCACATAAAAGTAGTATTTCATGTTAGCTGCTAATATAATAATATTGCTGTAGCTTGGTTAATATACAAGTCAGTTATGTAAATGGATTACTGTTGCCGTTTTTTGTTTTTTTTTTGGAGGGCTTTAGTGTTTAAATAGGTATTTCCCATGACGTTTGTTGTTAGCTAGCTCATATTAACTCATACTAGAATTCACAGAAAAGGGAAAGAAATATGTGTTCATGTTCCACATAAGGATTGTGAATAATAAGTGCAGTTCCCCTTTAAAGACACAGAATAAAATAGTGTAAAGACTCTACAGCCACAGCGAAACCACAGAGCACCCTGAAGTCTCACTGAAGGAAGGAAAACTTGAAGTAAACATAAATAAGCGAGAGGAAGTATACGCCATAGTGTCCTTTTGCATTGACGGCGCTCTCACCAATGAAAAATACAGTCTGACCACAAGTTTGTATATTTGCGGCTGTCCTCGGCCTTGAAAGCAACACCTACACAGGAAATATGACACTCATAAAGTTGATCAGTCTCACAGACAAGTCGGTGCAGCGAGCACCTCGTCTCTGACAGAGCGCTTCTCCTCTCGGAGTTTGTTTGCAGACAGCCGCCATATTCTCTGGAGGGTATTTGTTGATCGCTGGCACCATTCTGTCATTCAACAAGCCCACTGATTTACCTGAGGACAAAGACTTGAAACAATGCCGTCAATACCTATCAGTCTCTCGCTGCCACCATCACTCCTCTGCGGCTTCAAACGCTACTTCACACTGCTGATGCTATCACACACACACATATTACCAAAAAACATCCAGATGGTGCTGAAATACAGGAAAAGTCTAGAAAACCAAAAAGTGCCCAATAAAAGTAGTCTAACCCTGAAAAACAATCAGTAGAGGAAAGTTTTTAACTTTACATTCTGTTCAGTTTGCAAAGTATTCACTTTTTCTGTACTATTTACTCAAGTAAGTATTGTTTGAGGCGTATGTTATTTAGGACTGCAAATACTCCAAATAATGCCTCTATTTTCTAAAAATACGATTGAACAAGAAAAGTAAAAAAACAATAGCAAAAAAGGGGAATATCAGTAGTACCTTTGCAAAAATTTTCAAAATATTATGAGAAAAAGTTATAATATTATGAGGAAAAATAATTTCATTTCAGTATAGGTAAAGATATTAAAGAAAAAAAGTAATGAATAAAGTTGTACTTCCAGTGTATAAGCTGCTACTTTTTTCTCATGCTTTCAAGTCTGTGGCTTCTACAATACTGTAGCTAATTGCAAACCGTCCACCATCACCAGCACGTTTCAAAAGGCTGCATAACTACAACATAATGAAGAGCTTTACCTGAAGCTAAAATACTGTAGCTAATGGCTCAAGGCACAAGTGACACAAAGAGCTACAACAAAAGGGAAGAGAGGCCGAGAGAGACTGATAATATGTGTGATGAAGGAATTATGAGGCTGCTCACTTGTGATGCTGAAGAATACAACTTATTGCTTATGGTTCCTTGTAGGACCACAATAAGGACTTTTCTGGTAGGCTACTGTTTAAAGAGCAGTTAGTTAGTTATAGGCAATATTCAGCACTGTTTCAATTCTCTTCAAAGTTCTCTTTAAATGTAGAGGATGTGGCTTTTATCCACAGAATTGGGTCATTATAACATACTCATTATAAACGAGTATGTTACAGATAATGCATTTTTGCAGTGCTGTATATAACAACATCTGTCATCGTCATAAAAACAACCAAAATCAAAATACAACTGCTTATACAGAGAACCAAGCTTAAAGGAACAAATGTTAAACATCTCAAGTCACGAGATCTTGAAGATTAAACCATGAGAAAAGCTGTCCCGCAACCAGAAACCAATCAGACAGTGAACTATATTATTATTCATATGAAGGATAATACAGTAGTGTGGAAGTGGTAGAGCACAAGGCATTATTGGGATCCATCAATAAGAGCTTTAGGCGCACCCTGCAATCCAATGACGACTCCACACAGGAGATGGCTGAGGGTGGAATTGAACACGGGTCTCCTAGCTGCATGGCCTATGGGCTAACCACTTGTATGCCATGCAGCCAACTCTATGACTATATATGACTAATATATTCCTTCACAAACCATGTGTGAAAATGATGTCTTGTGCTCCCTGACCCATTCGTTCTCAAATTGGGCCCACTGAATCCTGGTATTGTCATCTTGGAATATCGCCGTACAGGGAAGAAAAAAAAATCCATGGATGGAACAACCTGGTCATTGGGTATATTCAGGGAGGCTGCTGACCTCATTTTCTTTGGGCGCATAACATTGCTCAACCTTGACCTGACCAAATGCAGCAACCTCAACCTTATTCCCGTAGTAAAACCAAGTGATGACTTTATTTTGGATTACGGTGGATTCCTGCGTACTTCCATTCTGACATATTTAGTATATGAGTGGTTTCAAACAGACGGTCTTTATTCTCAACCTCAGACAAAACAAGCCATTGTCTCGTACAATTTTCTTGAATTTTCTTCAATTTGTTATTGTATATGTTTACGTTTGTACTGCACGTTCGTTAGCAAGCAGCATTTAGCTTTCTTGACTGCTAACCAGCACGTACTACATCACGTAAGTAAATACGTGCAAACAGGATCTTATCAGTGTTGGTCGTTGTGTTCCATGTTGTTACCGCTTCTTGTTCCCAATAAACAATATGTTTATCTCCTTTACAGTTAAGGTTGGGATGCATTTAGTGTGCTGTATAGAGAACACGAGAATAGATCATGATTGCCAAAGACATAATGTTGCAGCGAAATCAACACGTTATCCACCTTCCAGTTTTGGTATGATATTATGTTTTTTTAATTCAATAGTGCTTCTCACGTTGGAGCTTATAACTTTCTTTGGCTCAATTTTGAAGTGAATTGATTAAAAACAAATCCTCATTATAAAACGTGAAGGAAGGAATAACTCACGGCAAAACCAGAAGTGTCTTTGGCAACAATCAGGTCTCCAATGCATGCAGGTAACAATAACCTTAAATGTTCATTTGTCCCTTTCATAACTATACCAATGTGTTTTGGCTTTTTGGCACGGATTATTCATTCATTTTCTACCACTTTTCCTCACAAGGGTCGCGGGGGTGCTGGAGCCTATCCCAGCTGTCTTCGCGTGTGAGGCGGGGTACACCCTGGACTGGTCGCCAGCCAATCACAGGGCACATATAGACAAACAACCATTCACACTCACATTCATACCTATGGACAATTTGGAGTCGCCAATTAACCTAGCATGTTTTTGGAATGTGGGAGGAAACCGGAGTACCCGGAGAAAACCCACGCATGCACGGGGAGAACATGCAAACTCCACACAGAGATGGCTGAGGGTGGAATTGAACCCTGGTCTCCTAGCTGTGAGGTCTGCGCGCTAACCACTCGACCTGGCACGGATTAGTTGGATTAATTAGTTACATTATTTCTTATGGGAAAAATGGATTCGGTTGGAGCCGGAATTCCCAACCACCTGGTACCTGTCCATAGGCAGAAAACAGTAATATAAAAAAGTGAAACCAGCGATGCTAAAATTAGCATCATGTGGTCTGACTGACATGAAGTGTTCTCCGTGTGCTCCCGGCTGCTTGTACAGGAGAGTAGTCCTTTAGCAGGAATCCATTTCAATTAGTGGATTTAACTGCCGGCTCCGATTTGATTCTCTGGGCTATCGAGGCGATCGGCCGCTCCGGCAAACAGCGTCTCTGCTTTGTTTTCTATCCGTGTTTTTCCTTGCACTTGTGGGAATGTTCCTAACTACAGGAGCATCTATTGATCCCATTCCTTCTTTTGTTATTTGTCTGTGTTAGAGTCTGACGCACGGACCGCCGTGCTCACGGAGGCACTTTGAAATGACTGAGAGTCGCCGCCCATAATGGAGCAGCTGAAAGGCAGCACATGCATGTGAGGATGGATGGATGGATGATGGACTGATGGCCAGATAAATGGACGTGGAGATGAATTGCTGGACGGGTTCTCAGATGCATGTGTTGATGGAGTGATTATATGAAAAGATGGAGGACAGGCGGACAAATAGTAGCATGGAATGGGGCATTGTCATTGTGATGAGCTGATGAATAAATGGGCAGAGAGAATGATGGAGATTGATAGGTGCTTCCCTCGCCGGGCCACCTGCACCCTCAGCGTTCTACCAGCACATACTCACGTGTAATGGGGGTAATGGGGGTAATGGGGGTAATGGGGCTCAAAATACACTCACTAACAACTCTATTTATGTCTTTTCTCTTTTCCGACAACCGATGCTCACTTTGCATGGATATGTCCCACATGTCCAACACGGAGAATCCAGGGAACTTGCATAAAAACAACGGAAAAAATGCTCCAGTTCAACAATTTTCTACCGCTTATCCTCACAAGGGTCGCGTGAGGTGCTGGAGCCTATCCCAGCTGTCTTCAGGCGAGAGGCGGGGTACACCCTGTACTGGTGGCCAGCCAATCACAGGGCACATATAGACAAACAACCATTCACACTCACATTCATACCTATGGACAATTTGGAGTCGCCAATTAACCTAGCATGTTTTTGGAATGTGGGAGGAAACCGGAGTACCCGGAGAAAAACCCATGCAAACTCCACACACAAATGGCCGAGGGTGGAATCAAACTCGGGTTCTCCGAGCTGTGTGGCCTGCCTGCTAACCACTCGGTCGCCATGCAGCCCGCCATTGATAATTGATTTGTAAAATCCATCAATACCATTTACGGTATATGCTGTGTTTGGGAACAAAGGAAAAAGTAACCTCAAATGTCCGCCATTTATATATATATATTTATATATATATATATATATATATATATATATATATATATACATATATATATATATAGTTTAATGGATGTAAAACTAGAATTGTAATATGAGAGTCGATTACCGATGACATCATAGATGGACGAAATAACACAGCTGACTTACAGCTAAATCTGTGTTAGTGATGCGGTAGTGCCGAGATAATGCACCTACTTGCTGATTAGACTGGTGTGCCTCAGGCTGGCCACAATAAAAGGCCACTCCAAAATATGTAGTTTTATCACATGGTGTCATTTTCTACCACTTATCCTGTTATGGGAAGCTCGAGCCTAATGTATTGCCATGGTAACCAACATTTTCCGCTCGTATGAAAGGCGACAAACATTTGCATCTTGTTGCATGAACCCAAGACCTGAAGTGTGCAAATAAACCTGAGTGGTGGGTGGATTCTCTCTCCATTTATATGCAACTAAGATACCGCTAAGCGCTGAGGCAGCAAATGTGACAAAGATACTGCGTCATGAGGAAGAGGATGTCAATACTTTGCTGTCTGTGGTATCAGCAGTACATTGTAATGTCGTCGGTGTAGCCGCTGTACAGACAGTCATTCTAACGTTCTTGGAAGCGTGTGATTGGGCGACACGGCTCATCTGTGAGGGAACATGCGAGGTATCAATAAACCAATAGGCTCATTGCACTCGTCCACAAAAACATGACAGGTGTGGGAAGAAAAACATTTGTAAGGTCAGACGTCACTGATGGTAGACATGCTGACTCAGCATTTCTCTTGAAAAAAAAACACTTCTACAGTGTGACAGCCCAGTATAGGGGCCTTTTTGCTACATGAATAATGTTGGAAAAAAACATGTGTACAAGAATAAAAACATAAATAAGGGAATTAAGAGGCTGCACGGCGGTCGAGTGGTTAGCACGCAGACATCACAGCTAGGAGACACGGGTTAAATTCCACCCTCGGCCATCTCTGTGTGGAGTTTGCATGTTCTCCCCGTGCATGCGTGGGTTTTCTCCGGGTACTCCGGTTTCCTCCCACATTCCAAAAACATGCTAGGTTAATTGGCGACTCCAAATTGTCCATAGATATGAATGAGTCAGAGCTTTTCTCCCGGTCACTCGCATACCAGTGACCAGAAACCTGCTAGGGCAAAAATAAGAACCACAAAGGATGCTAATTTTGAAATAAGCAGAATTATCATACTACAAATCATGACATCCTTTTTTAAAAATGTAGTTATTTATTGTTATTTTACTTACTTTTAAAAATAGGGGCTGCATGGCGGACGAGTGGTTAGCACGCAGGCCTCACACTTAAGAGACCCAATCTCAATTCCACCCTCTGCCCTCTCTGTTTGGAGTTTCCAATTCTAGCCCAAGCAGGTTTCTGGTCACTGGTATGTGAGTGAACGGGAGAAAAGCTCTGACTCATTCATACGTATGGACAATTTGGAGTCGCCAATTAACCTAGCATGTTTTTGGAATGTGGGAGGAAACCGGAGTACCCGGGGGAAAACCCACGCATGCAAACTCCACACAGAGATGGCTGAGGGTGGAATTGAGCTCGGGCGCCGTGCAGCCCCTATTCTTAAAAGTAAGTAAAATAACAATAAATAACTACATTTTAAAAAAGGGATGTCATGATTTGTAGTTTGATAATCCTGCTTATTTCAAAATTAACGTCCTTTGTGGTTCTTATTTTTGCCCTAGCAGGTTTCTGGTCACTGGTGTGTGAGTGACCGGGAGAAAAGCTCTGACTCATTCATACCTATGGACAATTTGGAGTCACCAATTAACCTAGCATGTTTTTGGAATGTGGGAGGAAACCGGAGTACCCGGAGAAAACCCACGCATGCACATGTGATTGGCTGGCCACCAGTCCAGGGTGTACACCGCCTTTCACTCAAAGGCAGCTGGGATAGGCTCCAGCACCCTCGTGAGGATAATGAAGATGTAGAAATTGAATGAATGAAAGGTAATTAAGAGAGATGCGAAACATCTCATACGGATTGAAATGAATCCATAACTTCCTGTTTGGACAAACGACCAGCATAGGCGAGGCTTAGCCAGGAATTTCTCTACAGCAGTCTGCACCGAATATTATCAAGTAGAAAGGCATCAAGGTTCCTAGCACGAATCCAACACTCTTTTATTCATGTGTGCTCACTTCTTCTTTTGTTTGCTTTTCATTCACTGCAGCCTCCCTCAGCTTCCTACGCTATGCATGATGGTGGACACGTCCAGTCATGGCGTCTGTGTGTGAGTGTGAGGGGAATAACTTCTTACTGTGTGTGTGTGTGTGTGTGTGTGTGTGGTGACCTGCTGCACCCTAATAGCAGCAGTGCTCCACTTTTGTGGCTCTTATGGGATAATGGAGGATGTGTCACTCTTTTCTTTTATTGTAATGTAGATTTGTATCACACGTACAAAACACGCAACCTGTCTCATCCATCTCCCTGAGAAGCTTTTTGGCGTTATCGGCTTAAACCCGGCTTGACAGCACTGGACCATCTCACATACCCACACACACCTTGTCCCTGGGGGTACAGCACATTATGAAACAATTACGGTCTTAATTGACAGTTAATTAATCTAAAGTCAATTTGACCTTGCCTGGCTAACCTTGAGTCAGAGTGTTGGCGCTCTAGTTTGTGAAGAAGTCAGAGCATGGAGATTCTGAGTGGGGGGGAGGGCACACGCTGATATCAGCTCATCACTCATCTGATCGCCTGCGATGTGTCACATGACACCTTATCTGTTTATCAGCCACTTGATGCTGCTAACTTGCTCATTTACATGCTAGTTGCTTCTTGCCACGCCACGGCGACACCGTGTGAGGCTGCGAGTGTATAAGGTACTCTAAAAGACATTCAAAGATGTTGTGATGATATGTAGTATTATCACATACTACAGTATTAATTGGCCCTGTACCCTAGAAAGCGCCCATGAATGATACGGGAAAAGGCTGAAATGATACTGTGTCAAAGCCCAGGGCAGTGATACTGATAAAATATAGAGTTTAACCATGTCCAGTATCAGCCCCCGTAGCTGTCCACTCAGAGCGCGCTGCTCTGGTATCGTGCCCGTGAAACAACCAATCAGAGAACAGCGCATGATCGTGAACACAGAGCGTTTGTTTTGCTGCCGTCTGTGCTCTGTCAACATGTCAGCGGTTAAATAGTAAATAGTATAGTAAATATTAATATAATAGTAAATATTAAATAGTACGCGATAATAAGCTCATGATTAAATAGTATGTGATAACTAGAAAATTCCCGCGAAATTTTGATGGGCTTGCCACCTGTGTTGTGGACCTCGGGCCCGGTGTGCCAACGGCTACCGCGCTAGCGCCTAGCAAGAAAGCCTCAAGGACCGAAAAGGTTGACGCAGTCCCATAGTGTCCCCACATCATGCCATGTGTCTGTTTGCCTTTAGACATGAGTAAATTAGCTTAAATGCTAACATGCTAATGGCTACCATGCTAGCACCTAGCAAGACAGCCTCAGGTCCCGAAAAGTTTGGGGCAGTCCCAAAGTGTCCCCACATCATGCCACGTGTGTATTTGCCTTTAGACATGAGTAAATTAGCTAAAATGCTAACATGCTAACAGTCATCATGCTAGCACCTAGCAAGACAGCCTCAAGTCCCAAAAGTGTCCAGGCAGCCCGATAGTGTCCCTACATCATTCCATGTATTTGCCTTTAGACATGAGTAAATTAGCTAAAATGCTAACATGCTAACAGTCATCATGCTAGCACCTAGCAAGACAGCCTCAAGTCCCAAAAGTGTCCAGGCAGCCCGATAGTGTCCCTACATCATTCCATGTATTTGCCTTTAGACATGAGTAAATTAGCTAAAATGCTAACATGCTAACAGTCATCAAGCCAGCACCTAGCTAGAGACCCTCATGTTTAGAAACTGCCAAGATTGTCCGATAACCTCCCTGCATCATACCATGGGTGTATTCGGCTTCATAAATGAGTAAATTAGCTAAAATGCTAACATGCTAAGAATTAGCATGGTAGCATCTAGCAAGACAGCACCAAGTCCATAAAGTGTTAAGACAGTCCCATAGTGTACCGACATCATGCCATGTGTGTATTTGCCTTTAGACATGAGTGAATTAATAAGATCATCACATGGTTTGTCTGGTATCAGGGCCCAGTATCATGCCCCCGCGTGCCAGTATCAGCTGATACCAGACAAACCATGTGATAACCTATATTTCTACACTGGGGACTAGCTCTCAGTAATGTTAATGAAATATTGGCTGAGACACACAAGCACCAGATTTGATGGCCTGAACAACAGGCTTTTATTGCAGGTTTGAATGATCTCACAACAGACACAATTTGGCCTGCCCCCATTCCCCGACCTCGGATGGATGGATGGTGAATATTCAGACATATTTTAATTAGAGGAGGCCATAGCATAGCTTGTCCGAGAAGCAATGCAGCATAAAGAAAGTTATTTCCAACATGAAACCAAAAACAATCCTATCAGGATGTTTGCTCTTCCAACATTGTTTTCACGGCACGTCAGAGATGTTCAATGAAGTGTATTTTTTAATTTCATCAGGTGGCATAAACATTAATATACACACTTGAATAGCTTTTCATGCTCTTTATTATTTACACCATGTTGTTACATTGCAAGTGTCATTATTTCACTGATGCTAACGGTAAAGTTTATTTATTATTTATCTATTTATTAAGTGCATGACCTTCACATTTGCTCAAAGGAGCAGGAAGAGACCGCATGGCTTGGTTTCCACTCCAGGAATGTTAGCTAAAATTAGTACTTGACAAATTATATTTTAACCAAAATATTTATAACAAGAACTCACACCTCAGTTATGGAAAGAAGCCACATTGTTGCTAACCCTTAGTTGCCCTTATATCAACTGTAAGACCAGAGGATCTAATTTCTCTTTGCTATTTTCGCGGTGGGAGTGACGGAGGCGTGGGTGCGCCGGACTACGTTGCATTGCGCCACTCACAAAATTTACAGAGTGCGTTGGCCACACCCCGTTGGCATGGCATAGGCGGGGCACTGGGCAGTTGCACAAACTGAATACTTCCGTTATGCTGATTAGACCAAACTAGTGTGGGATGAAGGAAAACTGTCCGGGAATGCTGGGCATGTGCGCCTCACCTGTTCTGCGAATATTCAAGCCCTCAGTCTCTATCCAGTGGGAGATTGTGGACCGGATGAAGTGAGCCATTCAGCTGAACTATGAAGCTAATTATGAGGCATTCGGTTAAAATGGAAACCAGCGCCTACACCGTCTCAGGAAAGTGGCAGTTTTTAATGTTGACCAGAGTTATGACTTTTATTATTTATTTTTCTTAAATCAATTTTACCCTTTTCTTTACTGTCTTGTCTCATTGCAAATTTGACATGAGCTCTGATATATAGATAAGTAATCGTCCTATATATCTTTTATTCCAGTTTGATGCTTTACTTCTTTTGTCGATTTATGATGACTTTGATTCAAGTCTGCATATTCATTTCATAACAAACTGAAAATTAAAGTTCCACAATCATGATAAAGCAGTATCCAAAGTACCAAAATACTGACAAGTGATAGGTTTTTATTGCTGTACCATGTGGGGATCAACACCGATATGAATTAAATATTCAAAATTAATGCACAAACTTGTGTCTGTAGCTGTATTTGGAGTGGGCGGGGTATAAACCGGAAGTGGTTGTAGTCAAACCAAAAATGGGTGGGGCTTAAATCGGTCCATTAAGTCTAAAATTGACGTGTGTTGGTCAGAAGTTACTATATTTATTGTTTATTATTCAGTGTGCTTGTATGTATTTGTGGAAGTGATCTGTATGACTATTATTACATTATTTTTTAATGATCTGTGTCATCATTGAATATTTTTTTAGCAGCTCAGTTTGTTCAAAAGCACCGCGTTCAATACCACAAGCAAAGTTTTCCAACGTCAGCCAAATGATGGAAAAAAACAACAACAAGCCATCATGAGAATGTTTTTACATGTGCCAATTCTTGCACGGCTCCTCTGGTTGGCGGTCGCTGTGTGTGTGACTGGCCAATCACAGAGCGTGACGAGTCATCACGATGACGCGATGACGAGACATTACGATCGTGCAAAATGCATCATCCGTAACTTATTATTTCACATGATGCACACAGAACAATGAACAACTTCTCACTCCCTTCCTTTCTGCTCTGTTGTCTTTGCACCGTGAGGCGTTCAGGCGTACTTGTAATTGACTGTGTTAGGCACTAATTGCTTTTCACTTTTATTCACGTACCCCACTTAGGGAAACTAGGTCCTAGTGGGTGTGGTGTGTTTTGTTGTTCATGGACTCAAGTGGACAGAAGCGCCCGTCGATAAATTCTCCTACGCTGAAAAGTCAACTCATTCACGTTTAGGCTAAAGTGCGACCTTCAACGTATTGAAAGCTTGCAGAGCGTGAGCGGCAGCAATATGGATCAAATGTCTCATTAAATCTTAGGTGGTATTTATGTAGATAGATACACAAAAACATGACACGCTACACACAACCGTGAATTTCGCTCCATTTTCACATTTCAAATTAAAAGTTTGACATCCTGGCAAGCAAGCAGGCAGTAGTCAGCATTAATGGAAAACAATACTACCCCCCCCATCATCCATTCCTCCTAACAAATACCTAAACACACACATACACACACGTGCTGTATGGGAATGTGTGGCAGGCGAGCGTGACAAATTTGTCTCCACTTTGTGTTGCTTTGACAAGACGGAGCTGGCGCTTCATGGCCGACTGACTTTGTGTGATTAAAGAGAAGACACGCAAAAGCATCTGCTTGTCACATCCATCCGTCATCGGCCGGTGCTCGCCATCAGCTGCTCATCACTCAAAAACAACAGCAAATCACAAAGAGGGGGGGGGGGGGGGCTGTAGGAGCACCAGGGATGCAGAAGGAGAGAAGAAGCAAGAATACGAGCGTCAGGAAAACCAGGGCGAAAAGACGACACAGGATCATCTTTTATTCCAATGTTGCCCACAGCTGCTCGCACATTGTTTAGAAATCAATAGAGATCTAGCGTTGACTTATTAACTCCTAGAGAATCCAAACAAAAACAAGTCTTGGAGGGAGTTAGCAAGGAAAATCACCTCAAAGTCTTCATACATGAAAGTATTTCCTTAAGTCAAATCGCTATATTTTCCATCATTTTTACACGTGTTGCTGATGGATGCTTACATTCGAGTATCCGAGTGATATAAGATGTATGCCCACCTCGAGTTTTGTTCTTTGCAGTGATACTTTCACTGATAACCGCTTTGCAGGAACACCGTAAAAAATTCCAAAATTCCTTCGTAAACGGATGCTATTCTGCTATAGGTGCTGGAGCCTATCCCAGCTGTCTTTGTACACCCTAGACTGGTGGCCAGCCAATCACAGGGCACATATAGTAGACAAACAACCATTCACACTCACATTCATACCTATGGACAATTTGGAGTCACCAATTAACCTAGCATGTTTTTGGAATGTGGGAGGAAACTGGAGTACCCGGAGAAAACCCACACATGCACGCGGAGAACATGCAAACTCCACACAGAGATGGCCGAGGGTGGAATTGAACCCTGGTCTCCTAGCTGTGAGGTCTGCGCGCTAACCACTCAACCGCCGTGCCGCCCAAAAGCAGAATAATGTTTTTTTAAACACTATTCCACAATAGGTCGAGTGGTACGGCGCAGACCTCACAGCTAGGAGACCAGGGTTCAATTCCACCCTCGGCCATCTCTGTGTGGAGTTTGCATGTTCTCACCATGCATCCGGGTACTCCGGTTTCCTCCCACATTCCAAAAACATGCTAGGTTAATTGGCGATTCCAAATTGTCCGTAGGTATGAATGAGTCAGAGCTTTTCTTCCAGTCACTCACAAACTAGTGACCAGAAATCTGCTAGTGCAAAAATAAGAACCACAAAGGACGCTAATTTTGAAATAAGCAGAATCATCAAACTACAAATCATGACATCCTTTTTTAGGATGCCCAACCAAAATGACCCCAAGAGCTCAGCAATGACTCATCCAAGAGATCCCAAATGCTCCCGAGGACTTCCAGTTACATAGATCCGCGTTTATTGAGTCTGCAGCCCATATAAGGCAGTCTGGATCACACTGACATCAGAAGAACTCTGGGTTACAAAAAACACAGCTATCCAAAACATATGTAAGTGTGTATGTAATATCATACACTGGTCACTAGGTGTCAGTAATGTTACTATAATAGTGGGTGAGACACACAAGCACCAGAATTGATCAACCGGCTGTTACTTCAGGTACAATAATCCCCCAACATGGGCTACAATCTCAAAATCTACTCACTTCCTGTCTGTCACTCACTCGCTCCCGTAGCAACAGAACACATTTACTGCAACACACATGAGCATGAATCTTATGAATGTATTAAATGGTATTATCGTTCATTATGTTATATTATTAAATTGGGTGGTCCAAGTGAAAGAAAATAATCTTATTTATCATAACATGAGGATTTTATTCTTCTTGTTTGAGGGCTAACAAGGAAAATCCCATCTTGGACCTCGGCACCTGAAAACCTCATCACGGACACCCTTAGCAGTAGTGGTCTTGTTTTTGGTCTCTGAAGAATGACTCTCTAAAGTCAGAAGTAGATATGTTGACGCTACAATGAGTGAAAGCGCTGACTGCTTCCATGTTGTTAGTCACGTTTCCGTCATTGGTGCTTTTGCTGGTTCTCTCCAGTTCTCCTCCTTTGATAAAGACACAGTCAGCAAGGACGCTTTTGGGACTTTGTGGGAAGAGCAGGCCTCATCGTTCATCTTCACATCCTGGCCGTGTTCCCGCTTTTCTTACTTTTTTTTCCTGCAGCCACATTCCCTCCATTTTTCCCTCCTCCCGCCAACTATCTTCCAGGGATTATCGATTTTGCGTAGGCTGTGATGGAGTCTGGCCGGGTCTGATGTGGGCCCTAAGGTGTCTTCTCAATGGAGAGCATCATGACTTATGGACTAACCATACGCTACACAACACACACACACACACACACACAATGCAAACCGCCCTTGTGTGGAGACAAAGAATGTGCACATTGATCCCGTTGCTGAAATAGCATCATGTCACTGGATAAATAACTCCAAGGTTTCATTTCATCATTTATTCTTCTCTTTTTTGTACTATTTTTATTTTAGAGTTTTAGATGCCTGTCAACCTCTGAATTTGTCATACTTTGAAAAAACAGGAAATAGAAATACTGTGGATTGGTGGGAAGCTTACTGGGAAGCCCGTGTGAACACTTCCCCAACAGGAAGTTACCTAGCATGCCTTGTGGGTTAGAAATTAATCTAATTTTGCTTGTATATAAGTGGTGCAGTTACATTGTATGTTCTACATGTGCAGATGGTTTTTGTTGGTTTGTGTTACTGTCTCTCAATTAAATGCTTAATTTTATGTCATTATTTTAATTAATTATTAATGCTAGTAGTTACTTGTACATTTAATACAATTTTTTGATTACTTTTAATATATTATTTTCTGTAAATGGTGCGAAACCACAGAAAAACATTCGGTGAAAATGAATATTTAAGATATTTATATGTTTTTTTGCACTAGAGGCAAAAAAGAGGTGATGACTGAACTCCACAATGAAAGAGAGCACATTTGGTGCAGTTGTAAAAATGGCCACAAGTTGGTAGGAGTACATTTTATAAAAACTCGGCCGGCATCTTTTCCATAGAAATACACGCTACATGAAATTTCAATGCACTCACACACATTTGCACACACGTACACACACATTGTAAGTAGTTCATGGTGTTATACTTGTAAATAAATTGTTATTTTCGTGTTGTTTATGTTGTGGCATAGTTGCTTGTATACTTTGGCCAAATATATATGGCTACATTTGTGTCAAAATTAAAGTTATGCTTCACTAAAAGCTGTTTTTCCTCCCTTTTTTGTTGAGAACTGATATATTTTTTTAATTTTTTTTAATTAGAGTGTAATGTTTCTTTTGGTACATACCATGCCTGTATACACCGAGAAGACAATATTCTGTGTGCCTTTGAAAATCAGTCAAAATCACCAAAAATGTCGGGTATTCAATGTCTGGGATTGAATGAGTTAATAATAGACTGTTAAATAATCAGTTGAGTCAATAAAGTCCTTATTTTTAAATGTGACTGCTTACTGTACATACAGTATAAACAATTGACAGGCTAGGCAGCTTTATAGCTAGCTAGCAATAGCATTTGTATCAGCACTTCCTGTTCCTGTATCTCAAAGCATTGTGGGAAGGCTGGGTACTTTCAAAACAAAATACTATAAAAATGATCTACAATTTCATCATTATCAAATCTAATGAAGCATGACCATAACTGGGAATCATTTTGAATAGCATAGAGACAACTAAATTGTTTAATTTTGACATCACATACCAGGAGTATTATGTAGAAATCAATTAATTTCAGTTTTGAGCAATAAGAGACTAAATTGAATAACAATTCCAGGATATTCATGCACCATATGTAACTGCTGCCACATATAATTGATGAGCCACTGGGCTTAAAATCGGCCTGCATCATTGATTATCAGGCGTTTCCAAATCTATGCATGCATTGATACCCACACCCCGCACCCCGCACCCCCCACCGCCCCACACTTTCTCCTGGAGCATCCTGCCTGGCTCTAAAAGCACAGACTGTAATTGGTGAACACTATTAGCATTGGCCCCAGAGTTAGCAAATAAATAATAGTAATGATGATGATCCCTCATCTTGTCACCGGGCAGCCCCCCTGGGGTGCCTCGCTAGTGCAGGTGGGGTGGGGGGGATCGAGGGGAGGGGTGTCTCTCTTGGCCTAATTGGTTCCAACCCTGCAGGCTTCTCTGCAGCCATTTACCCCCCCCCCCCTATTTTGCAAATGTGTGTGTGCAGTGTACCGGTAATGACAGAGGAAAAGTGTGATGTTAACCATAGAACAGGAACTTCAGCTTGAACTTCAACATACATACATTATTCACCCTGCTGTCACTTTTCAGATGGGTAAAGTAGACAGACGTTTATGATCGTTTCAACCTCCAAGTGGTTGTGCAACATTTAAAATTTTTAAAAAGTACTTAGAGTAGATTGGTAGATGAAGCAAACAATGCCAATTGCTATTTGTTTAGAAATGATGGGATTAAAAGGGTCTTTCATCCCAGGGACGTCCCTACGTTGGTCAAGTCATCATGTCAGTTAGATATGGCGCAGCAGCGACCTCTGCCGGTAGAGAAGAGCATTGCATACCAACCTGTCTTTCCTGAGCGTATTTATATGCAAAAATGTTAACCAATTTTGATGATATATTGTATTATGTGCGATTTAATAGTTACTTGTATAATAAATTCATTTTTTTTTCCAAAAGAGGCCTTTTCTGTTGTTTTTTAAAATTTCTAAATGAATAGTAAATGGATTTTAACATGCAAAAATTATAGTTTCTATTTTTTTCAGTCTTGCAAAATATTTTTTTCACATTCTGTAAAATGTTTTTCCTGTAAAATTACATTTTCCTTATATTTTCTTGTAAAATATTTTTTTCTTTTACACTACAGTGATTATTTTTTAAATTCTAGTAACATTAAATATTTTCATTGTTTTTATTCATTATTTTAAGTTGTATTTTATTTGAAATTTCTTTTCAAAATATTTTTGAAAAAATATATATATATGTTTAAATATTTCAAATTATTTCCTTTCTCATATTTGTTTTTGTAATTTTTTAAATGTTTTCATTTTCTTGTAAAAGAAAAAAAGCATTTCCTGTAAAATTCAATGATTGAAATACAGTGATTTTCTTCTGGTAAAATTCTATTGCATTTATAGTCTGTTTTCATAACCATACATATTTTTCTGACTTCTTTTTATCAACCTACATCTTTATTTCTGCAGAAATGTTAATCTCATCCCAATTTGTACCTCATATTTATGGCGGCTGCTCCTTTTATGGCACAAAAAAAAGAAAAATGCATTCAAAGTTCAAAGTCATCAAGATGAAAACGGTATGACCTTTAGTGTCCGCCCCTCACAGGTAAAGGTGCTCATGTTTAGGGATCCCTTCTCCTGTCGGCCGCTCTGATTTTTTTTGGGCTGGGGTCAGGAGGTCGCCAGGACAACATGACACGGTTGTGATATCCTCCCATCGTCTCGTAGAGAGCGGCGGCTGTTTCCCAAGAGGAAGTGACCCGTATCTGAAGGGGTTATGTGTGCTCCAATCACACGACAGCTGACGCCTGATCTTCCTTCAGAAACTCATCATCTGGATCCAAACATGGCCGCACGGCCAAAGAGAAGCCAGGCAGGACACATAATAGGAAAGATATGTGCGTGTGTGTACCCCCTAGTGCCCCCCCTCCCCATTCCCCTCATTCCTCATGACTTTACACAGCACTTCCTGTTGCTAATCACACCACATAAATACCATTATAATACTTTACATAATTCCCCAACAAATATCTATTAATGCTTCTGTTTTAGAGGCTAATCATCACATTTCGGATTCTCGAGTTATGCAGCCATGTAGTCTAATATCATCATATTTTTATTTTCAGTGTGACATTGTCATTGGTCTGCTTAATGATGGTCAGTTTCAAGTGTAGTTTCATCCTAATAAGTGGAATTAGCCCTTAAAGTGATAGCATGTATCATGTGTCATATCATGTATGTATCATATTATTTTTCTATATTGTGTATTTTGTACTGCTTAACTGATTCTGTACTCTTGCTGCTATAAAGGCATATCTTATCTTATGTGAGGTGGGCGGGGGTGTACTCATATCTCCTGGAGTAAGTTGGCAGGGAAGAAGCCCAGCTTGCGTCCTGTGCTGACTTTCAGGTAGCCGTTTAACTCCTCGCCTTTCTTCACCACAATCTGACAGAAAATGGCAAGGAATAAATAAATAAATAACAGAATAATAGTAAAAAGTCTCGTTAAGTGTGTTTGTGTGGACCTGGTCTTTCTTCAGAGTAATTTGTCCCATCTCTCTGTTGCCAACAAAGGAACGCGTCACCTTGTAGACTCGCTCTCCGGCACGTACTCTGATGATGTAGTTGGCGGGGATGAAGCCTGTCCTCTCGCCGATCTTCCCCTGACCACAGAAATAAAGGTTAGACTAAGGGTTGGCCTTCATGACCATCACAGAGGAGAAGCGTACTCACCCGCCACCACTCCTCGTTGGAGTCATCGATCACTGTGATGCGGTCGCCAGCACTTGGCAAACATACAGTACAGTACATGTGACTTTTTTTTTCCCAAAACATAAAAAAACAAAAGGTGTGGTATCTTACTGTACATCCAGGTCATCCTTCTCGATGGCCTTAAAGCGGTACAAAGCCAGGTAGTAATGAGACTGGCTGAACACACCAATCTTCCCTGGCTGAGGTTTTTTACTCTGCATAAGACACATAGCATGAGAGCAATCATCTTTACATATTTATTACTGCTTGCCAAGAAATGACCTTAATGACCTTGTCATCTGCTGGAGCTTTATCTCCGCCTCCTCCACGCCTGTCTCCCTCTGAGGTCGCTAAAACACAGAAAAACGAACCATGAAAAAAAGAAAATAACATTCTTACTAAAATAGAATATTTTTCTGAATTAAATCAATAAAATACAATTAAAAATAACATACATACATAACAAAATGCCATACATATTGAAGGAAGGAGACACCGTGAAGTTCTTCATTGCAGTGTGTGACTGCAGTTTTTAAATTCAACTTTTTATTATTGCCCCCTAACGCCAACATGCATATTTTCATATTAATCAATGAATTGAGTAAGGACCTCAAACAATGCACAACAATGAGCAAATTCAAGAAACAATACAAGCAGTTGATGTTTGCTAAATACAAGGATGAAGAGTCTTGAATCAGTCATGATGTGCTATATATACAGTAAACCTCGGATATATCGGATTCAATTGTTCCCACTGGTTTTGTCCGATATAAGCGAAATCCGTTATATGCGTATACCGGAAAATGTCCGTTTTACGCATATATCGGATTTATATCCGGTATATGCGTAAATCGGATTTTATCCGTTATAAAAAGGCACTTCCTTGACTATGTTTCCAATGTACCTGTACTGGGCAATGAAAAGAGACGTAAGGTAATGAGAATTTAACTTTATTGGACTCTGAGCATAACAAATTGTTAATTAAGCTAGGCCCTGTTACGCCCGTCAGGCCTACGTTATTTCCAATAGTGAGGTTAAGATCTCATTCACTGCTGTGCTAGTATTATTGACGTCACTCACTTTTATATTTGTCCTAAATCTGGAGCCAGGAGAAAGACACGATGCGGCCATCCGATATATGTGAGGGAAATTGGAACGGGACTGTATATATCCGAGTCCGATATATCCGAGGTTTACTGTATCACTATATTGACACTTACTATGGTACCCATTATGTCATTGGATGGTCATATCACCTCGTACTTCAGTACGTGACAAAAAAAAATAAAAATAAAAAAACTTAAACTATATTAGGAAAGCAGGAAGTGAACAAATGTAACAGTTACTGATTGTAAAAGTACCAGATGGAGGGGTAGGATTTAATAAGCTTTGCTTCTTCCTACTCCTTTTGGACATGTGGAACTGTGAACTGATTATGTGATGCATTCAATTGTTATCTGATGCATGTTCAAATGAAATAAAACCATTACCATTACCATAAACTTTGTTACTTGCAGGCCACAGTGGGTTAAAATATTTTGGTGGGATATAATATATATATAATAATGACTTAATGCTAATGAATGCCAGAAGGGTTATGGATTCTGTGTACTGTTACAAGGAGGTCTGGGAGGAGAAGAGGAGGATGTCTTTCCAAACTAGCCCGAGACAATATTTTAAGAAGATAGAAAGGTAGAAAAGTAAGAGAGAAGAGTTGATTGGTTGTGTTTACTGTACACGAACCAGTACTCACGTCCTTCATTGCTGCCGTCCTCCACTTTGGGCTGGGATTCATCTTCCTCCATCATCATGATCATCTGAATAAATTAGTACAGGAAAACATCACAATCATGTATCGGTTTAGTAAGAGTACACTCGTAATAGTAATACACTCACATTCTTTTTGTCCTCGGAGCCTTTTTTACGCTCCTTGTTGGCCATGTTGACGCCGATGCGCAGCGTCTCAAACACGGGGTCGGTACGATTGGATTGTGCTGACAACATGAAATCATGCAAGCGGCAGAACTTTTATAAAAGATGTGTATGCATACTAAGGTGTACTCACAGAAGGGCAACAGCTGAGACATGGTGGCATTCTGCTGGCTGCTGTAAAGAGGAGAACTGTATGCTCTCCTAAAACCTGGAGGCTGACAGAAAGACAGAGGACAACAAGCATATAACGCTTCTCAATGACAGCAGAAGTAGCTTCATAAAAATTAAGAAAAAAAAATCCCTCACAATTTTGCCAAAGCACCTCTGGAACTCCACGTAGGACTGACACTGGTGGTGGATGCTGGTCTTGCAGTTCTTGCAGCGCAGCGCAAACTTGTTGTTCACTGAGCGGCAAAGAAGTAAACATGAGCGCAGCGGCAGAGACGTTCAAAGACAAGTTTGTACATGAAAACAACCCGTACAGACTATCATGCGCGCGCAGACGTCACAGAACTTGGGCTTCTTGCAGTAGTGATCTTTGAACTTGTGAGGTCGGTCGTTGACCGGTTTGATGGATTCCGGGGGAGGCGGCTCATCTCGCTCCTCTTCTTCGACCTCCTCGTCATAGATGAAATATACCTACAGGACATCAGGCAAGCAATTGTCATCAATAGGTGTCTTTGCGGGCCGTATGAGGACCACCAAACATTCATTCATTCATTTTCTACCGCTTTTCCTCACGAGGGTTGCGGAGGGTGCTGGAGCCTATCCCAGCTGTCTTCGGGCGAGAGGCGGGGTACATCCTGGACTGGTCGCCAGCCAATCACAGGGCACATATAGACAAACAACCATTCACACTCACATTCATACCTATGGACAATTTGGAGTCACCAATTAACCTAGCATGTTTTTGGAATGTGGGAGGAAACCGGAGTACCCGGAGAAAACCAGGGAAAACATGCAAACTCCACACAGAGATGGCCGAGGGTGGAATTGAACCCTGGTCTCCTAGCTGTGAGGTCTGCACGCTAACTACTAGACCACCGTGCAGCCCGTTAAAAATCTTGTTTATGTCTATTTTCCGACTACAAAAATATTTCATTTATAAAGAAGGAATTCTACTTCATCACAGTGGAGTCTGGAACCAATTAAATTAAACGTGTTAAACGAGGGATGAGCAATAATCACTTAAAATCACTTAATTTAAAATGAATTCATGTTTTGGGTATATTTCCTGATATTACTGAAAAGTTGAAAGTTACACAGTTTACTTAAATGCATCATCATGTAAACAGTGCCTGGTCAGTGTGCATTCAAGTCCTGCTCCGACCAGGAAAGGTGACAATCGTGGAGTTGTTTGTTGATGTATATATATATATCTGTAATATTTGAATCAATAAGTGAGTTTCATGATTATGTTTTATGTTAACAATGACTTACTTTCAGTGTTACTTTGTCTTTCTGTCTATTTTAGACATAAATTTGTTGTGTTGTTGAGAGTATCCATGAATTCACCTTGTGGAGAATGAGGAAGTGTTATTCCGAGCAATACAGATACAAACTGTATGGTGTTGGAATCGCACTGGTGTTGATGTGTTCAGGTCAGAGTAAAGTTAGATAGTCTCAGACTTTGTGTGGATGTTACACTATGTCAGATAATATTGCAAGTATAATCTATTAAAACGTAAACTCTACAGATTTATTTGGATTTCTTTTGACTGCCACCCCACAAATACAGTCCCCAAATGGCAAAGCTTTACTACACGACTCCCAAATATAGTTCCGGACACACACACACAGTAGAGCATCCCCAACTCTCCCTTATTGACAGGGTTAGAGGTGTGCTGTGCTTTGGAAATCTGTGGATTAACACACCAATCAATGGTAAAACTGCAGACAGTTCGCACATTATGGCGCCATCACTCACTGACTCTAAGCCAGCTGCCAGCATTCCATCCACTAGTCCACCTTTGCCCTCTTCACAATCCTCTCTCGCTGGGGAAAAGTCAGCGGCTGGGAACAATAGGTGACATCACTCACCACTATCAGTGTGTTCAAAATAAATGTTGGGCATGTGACGCTCAGTTTTCAGTTTTTTTCAGTTTTATACTAAATAAATGAATAAGGTAATTGACTGTTTTGATTCCTACCTCATTTTCAAAATGTGAAGCTAGGAGAATATACATCTGCATGCCTATAAATATTTTGTGGATTACCCCAGGGATCGATATTGGGACCATAACTCTTCACTGCATACAGTATATAAAGGATATCTGTAAAGTCATAGAGACTTTGTATTATTTGCAGATGACACAACTGCAGAAAGCACACAAGAGCTAATAAAATCAATGAGTAGAAATGAACACATGAAAACAATGCTTTTACAAAAAACAGACTATCCTTGGACCTCAGTAAAACTAAAATGTTTTTTGGCAATAGTATACATGACAGTCAGACACAAAAACAAATAGAGTAGACATTGACAGGGTAATATGGTAATGGACAATAAAATGAGCCGGAAATCACATCCCATTCTGGATCAAAAATCACTCCATACTCTCTATTGTTATCATATTGGAGTTAAACAATCAGCCGCTAAGCAAAAAAAGGTCAGGATACTAATAACAATGACGTTGGTTATAAAGAACCATGAAACCACAACTCTTAACTCACTGATCTGGTACATTTTGGTTGGGGTCGTTTGGACCAAGCACTTGGCTAGTGTTATTCTGCATGTCCCTACTTTCTGCCTCACACAATAAAAAGTTAAAAAAAAAAAAAAAAAAAAGTAGGGTGATGCACCACTACGTATGTCCTCCCCCCACACGCATTACTATTGATAATATTGATCATGTTCCGTAACCTCAAAACACGATGACCCTCTCTACAAAAAAACAAAATGGTCACCTTGCGAGATTCCTTCAATTTTCTGTTGTTTCTCATAAGGGAAACAGATACAATTGATATTATATGTGACTTTATTTTATACATGTCGGGCTGCACGGCGATTGAGTGGTTAGCGCGCAGACCTCACAGCTAGGAGACCCAAGTTCAATTCCACCCTATGCCCTCTCTATGTGGAGTTTCCATGTTCTCCCGGTGCACGCGTGGGTTTTCCCCGGGTACTCCGGTTTCCTCCCACATTCCAAAAACATGCTAGGTTAATTGGCGACTCCAAATTGTCCATAGGTATGAATGTGAGTGTGAATGGTTGTTTGTCTATATGTGCCCTGTGATTGGCTGGCCACCAGTCCAGGGTGTACCCCGCCTCTTGCCTGAAGACAGATGGGATAGGCTCCAGCACCCCTCGTGAGGAAAAGCGGTAGAAAATGAATGAATGAATGTTGGATTTCTTTAATTATAAAATAATAATGATATGCCAATTTTCAATGTTATATATTTTTCATATCTGTTAATAGTATTCGGGCGGCACGGCGGTTGAGTGGTGAGCACGCAGACCTCACAGCTAGGAGACCAGGGTTCAATTCCACCCTCGGCCATCTCTGTGTGGAGTTTGCATGTTCTCCCCGTGCATGCGTGGGTTTTCTCCAGGTACTCCGGTTTCCTCCCACATTCCAAAAACATGCTAGGTTAATTGGCGACTCCAAATTGTCCATAGGTATGAATGTGAGTGTGAATGGTTGTTTGTCTATATGTGCCCTGTGATTGGCTGGCAACCAGTCCAGGGTGTACCCCGCCTCTCACCCGAAGAGAGCTGGGATAGGCTCCAGCACTATCCCATAAGCAGGGATAAGCGGAGGATAAGCGGTAGAAAATGAATGAATGAATGTTGGATTTCTTTAATTAAAAAATATAAAATAATTTTCAATGTTATATATTTTTCATATCTGTTATTAATAGTATTCTTGACTAGTGACATGAATAAATAAATGAATATTTTCTTCTTTGACTCTGATCCATCATTAGATGCGAGGTCTTACCGTGTTGTCTTCCTCTTTCACCACATTATCTGGTAGAGGGGGGTTGTCATGAATATCCACAGAGTCCTTGTCATCCAGCCTGTCATCATCACATAGCAAAAGCATCATAGTGAAAACGATATTCCGAGAATCCCACTGCTTATTTTCATTTGCCGTGTGTAGTATCTACAGTCCTTTACAGTACTGGTGTTCAACTTACGAGTCATAGTAGGCCATGGTTTGGGGTTCTACCTGGGAATCTGGGATGACGTCACTGCAGACGTAAAATCAGGATCACACAAGATCACACAATATATGGAACTCAAGGTTTCAGGATGGTCATCAAACAAAATGAAGTCAACATGTGAAGTCAGGTTGACTCGAAACTTCTGAGGCAACTTCATCATTTTGAAGGAAGACTAAAATCATGTTTCCCCTACACAAGTTGCTTCAAGTGTGGTACATTGGGGGGAAAAACACCAAACATACAAGCAGTGCACACACACACACACACACACAAACACACCTTTTCTGTAGAGTAATGTCGAAACAGACCATAAAATTGAGGTTCTGCTCAGAGATTCTTCTTTCTTCCTGATTTTTCCATGCTCCAGCTTTCCAAATGAGGCTCCAACAGGTGGGAGACTGGGAAGAGAAATAAATGCAAGCCCAGCCCCACTCACACACACACACACACACACACACACACACACACACACACACACAGCCTATGTATGAGTGGTTGGGACAGCTGAGCACTTTAAAAGCTGAAAGGCTCTCCCAGCGCTCCTGGTTGTTGGTCCCAGAAAGACTAATGTTAGAAGATGATCATGGTGGTGGATTACGGAAACGCAATGTTGCTGTATTAAATGGAAATATTCAAAAATCAAGATGCCACGACAGTAGAGCTTCAACTGCTCAGTATAAAATGAAAATCATATCCATTACAGTGCAGGAAGAAGCATTGACAAATACATTCCTTGTTAAAATTTTAAGACTAGTTAAAAAAAATTGCACTGTTGCATCTTAAGGAGATTCTAGTAGATATAAAAGTTGTAAAAAGAAATGGAAATGAAACAAAAACTGTTTTTGAGTAAGTCATTATTGCATTCCGCCCTAAAGTGAAACAGGCTGCTTTCAGATTAAGAGCACAGCTAAAAAAAAAAACAACCCTAAAATTGAAGTAAAATGTCCAAAAAATGACTCAGTGAAGGTGGCTTTGCGGATGGCATCCACTACTTGGAACTGATGTCCTTTTTCATAAACAAATGTTAATGTCCAACTGGATTTAGCTCAGGGGAACACACAGGATGGTCCAAAAGAGTCGGCTTAGTCCTCTGAAAGAAGTCCTTTGTCAGGTGGGTATTGT
The DNA here is from genome assembly GCF_037039965.1 of Doryrhamphus excisus. Taxonomy (NCBI): domain Eukaryota; kingdom Metazoa; phylum Chordata; class Actinopteri; order Syngnathiformes; family Syngnathidae; genus Doryrhamphus; species Doryrhamphus excisus. The sequence continues at coordinate 8,294,256 of NC_136374.1, forward strand.
AAACTGCTGCGTTGTACTGTTGAAAAAGCCAGTCAATACCTCACAGACGAGGGCCTTCAGTCATGAGGGATGTCCTCTGCAATATCTCCACATAGCCATCTGCCGTTTGACGCCCCTGCACAACTTGATCCATTGAAGAAACACAGGAAGCCATCAGGATTCAAATGTTTGGTTTTTGGGTCACATCTTAATTGCCAGCCGGTTAGCGCGCACACCTCACAGCTAGGAGACCGAAGTTCAATTCCACCTTCGCCATCTCTGTATCTCTGTGTGGAGTTTGTATGTTCTCCCCGTGCATGTGTGGGTTTCCTCCCACATTCCAAAAACATGCTAGGTTAATTGGCCACTCCAAATTGTCCATAGGTATGAATGTGAGTGTGAATGGTTGTTTGTCTATATGTGCCCTGTGCTTGGCTGGCGACCAGTCCAGGGTGTACCCTGTACCCTTGACCCTCGTGAGAATAAGCGGTAAAAAATGAATGAATATCAAATGCCTTTTTTGTTCCACAACCCTGAAGTTTCAAAAGACTGTCTTATTGTGTCCAACCTCAGCAGCAATGACAGCACGAGGCCTTGCTGATGCAGCTCAACAATCCAACCACAAGGAGAAACCAAAATGAGAAAGTAGGAAGAGTGTAAATATCTGACAGAAAATTAAAATTGGATACACATTTTTGTTAAATTTGTTAAAAGTCCAAACTTTTGATCAACTGATATACAGTCAATTTCATTTTAATGCTTATTTGCAATAAATCCTGTCACTCCTATGTCTTCGTTTTGCATTTTGATGCTCTAGAACCTCCTTAAAGATCCAACAGTGCAAAATGTACATTTTTCAAGTGAATTTAACATTGTCATGAGGAGTGTATCAAGTTAATTTTACCTTTTTTCCCTCTGTCTCTCCGGTGTCTTCATCACTATATTAGCATCATGAGGCGATTAGGTAGCGTAGTTCTTCCAGGAGAGGACATCCCCTTTTGAAAACTGTTGCTGTGTCCTTCCACATCAGTGACAAAAGGCTGGAGGAGATACCAGAAGACTGGCCAGCACACTAATCTACATTTCAGCAAATCACATAAAACAGGCTCAATAACATTTGCAGTAGTTGTACACAATCAGTGTACAGTGCAATTACATTTTCTGACACAATGTCAGCATGTCAACCTGTCCAATTAGGAAGCAATGCCAACGAGCAAGTTAGTTGTCACCTTTTACCTCGATGTTCCTATCCACAATATTGGACTCAAAACGATTGTTTAGCGCAGCTCCTCCTTGCCTGCGTATTCACTGCACTGTGTCAAAAGCCTGGAGGAGATACCAGGAGACAGGGTAGCACACCAGAAGAAGCAACAATCCACAACATTTGTACTGTAAATCAAACAATTAACACACAAGACAACAAAAACGTTTTCTTAGATTTTTCCAACTTTTATATTTTTAAAAACAAACAAAAAAAATAACAGATTAAATAAAATTTACAGTAGACATATGCAATCATTGTGCACTTCAACTACATTTTCTGATACTTTCTGCACAGCTGTCAACAAAAAAACGCAAACACAGGGGAAGGGAGAGAGTTGGGGCGGGAGTTGGGGTGGGCTGTTGCGGGAGAAGTGAGGCTATGGGGCGGGGATGAAAAAGGGAAGAAGAAAAGGACCAAAAAAAAAAAGGCCAAAATTTCACTCGGGGAGGAAGAAAGAAAAAAAAATCACTGAATATATAGAGTTCTTTATTCCTTACATCACTTATATAAATATATTGAACTCCCTCCCTCCCCCCCCAAAAAGAAACATCAGCGAAAAGAAGAGCGCGATACGGAACCCCACAACAGCAGTAAGGCAAACAGAAAGCAGTAGAGTAGAGAGTGCAGGAGAGCCACAGAGGAGCAGCATGAAAGAGACGTGGTCAGAGAGAGAATGCAGAACTGTGCGTACCAAAAATGTAGAAATCTGTGACACGGGCAGGATGGTCGGCACTCGAAGAGAAAAAATGCAAAGAAGGTGCGGGTCGGAGGTCGGCAGGAGGACAAAGAGGAAAAGGTTTGACCGAGGTGGACTGTCCAGTGTGTGTGTGTGTTTTCACTTGTTTCTGTGCTACGTGACCCTGTTGCCTGCGTGTGTATGTGAGTGGGGTTGTGTGTTTCATTACCACGGCAGCACAAATTTCAGGTGAAACACATGCTTGTGTGCTCTTCTGCTATATAAATACAAAACAAAAGGAAACGAGGAATTAAAAACCAACGACAAAATCATATTTGAAAGCAAACACCGACCACCTGATGATTCACACCTTCTTCCCTTTTATACATTTGACACCTTTTACTTATCAAGTTTTTTCTTGGTAATTGTACACAAAGAGCAGCCCCTCCCTTCCACAGTCCTACGTCCTTTTCCGCCACTCTGTCCAGAGTCCATGTGTGTGTGTGGTCCACATACTCCAGCTCCTGTTCTCACTGAGAGCTGGCTCTCTCCAGCACACGCAGGTCGTAGTTCTTTTTGGCGGCCCTCAGTTTGAAGAGGCCAGTTGAGCTGTTGTTCAGTTTGAAGGAAGCACTCTGGGCAGCCATGGTGCTGGGGAACACGGCCACCACCGTGTACAGGTGAGCCGGGTCGTTGCCGTCGCCCTTCACCGCTCCCATGCAGGCCATGGGGCCGCCCTCCGCGCCCGCCCCTGGGGGACCGCAACCTCCCGCTCGGCCTCCCTGAGGCTCCTTCAGCCACTGGATCTTTGCGCCACACATGGACAGTTGGTTGAAGAGCTTTTCAGCTTCTGGACGAGAAATCCCTTCTGGCAGGTCCGTTACTTCAAGTACTCGACTCACCACTGAGACAAAGGGGAGGAGGCCAAAGATGAATATTGCGTTAGCAGACTTGACTACATTATGCTAAGTCTAAAATGGCGAACAATATTAGTGACAACATTATTAGTAGAGAATTAGATTAGATTAAACTAATTGTTTAATTGTTATTGCTCATGTCACTTGTACAGGGCAACAAAATGCAGTTAGCATCCAACCAGAAGTGCAATTTTACCTTAGTACCTTAGTAGTAAGTAAATGTAGAAATAGAATAGAGCTGTAAATGGACAGATCTATGTACAAACTATAACAGACTGTGACTATAATACAGTGAGGATATATACAGTGATATAAATGACTATAATATGGCTATTGCAGATTATACAGATTATAAACAGTATGCACAGTATGGATGTGACAATATAATAACAGTAATATGTACAGTATTGCAATGAAGTGACTATAATACAGTGTGGATATATACAGGGATATAAGTGACTAGAGTATGGCTATTGCAGATTATATAAATTATAAACAGTATGATCTATGAATGCAACAAGATATAACAGTAATATGTACAATAGTGCAATGAAGTAGTGCAATGAAGTGAAGTGGGGGGCAGAGTTCAACAAGGAGACAGCTGTTGGGAAAAAGCTGTTCCTGAACCTGGTGGTTCTTGTTCATTAACTATCCCTGAGGATCTGTTCTGCTCTTTGTCATGTTTTATTTCCACAATCGATCATGGTAATAATCTGATCTTATACACTCCTGACCAAAATACTTAAAACAGTTGACAATTTGCAAGAATTTATGATACATTTTGTACCGGCTCCTCCCTGAGCTACCACCTTATCGTGATGGAGGAGTTTGCGTGTCCCAATGATCCTAGGAGCTAAGTTGTCCAGGGCTTTTATGCCCCTAGTAAGGTCACCCATGACTAACAGGTCTTAAGTGAGAGATCAGACTAAGTGTACCTCAAAAGACCCATATGACGAAAGCAAACTTTGGACTACATTTCCCTTTCCTGTTCACGGGTCACTGGGGCTCCCTTCTGGAGCCATGCCTGGAAGAGGGGCACGATGTCCAATGAGCTCACCACTCAGGGGAGGGGCCAAAGGGGCTTGGGGGTCCGATCGTCTGAATCCTCAGAAGCTAACTCTTGGGACGTGGAATGTCACCTCCTTGGCAGGGAAGGAGGCTAAGCTGGTGTGCGAGGTTGAGAAGTTCCGGCTAAATATAATCAAACTCACCTCAATGCACAGCAAGGGTTATGGAAACCAATCCAATCAAGAGGGACCTTATTCCATTTTATTCCATTTTGGCATTCCCAGCAGAGAAAGGCGACGGGCAGGGGTGGGAATTCTTGTTGCGCCCTGGTTTGTGCCTTTGTACGTTCGAGTTTTTTTGCGCAGTAGAACTTCTTGGAGACAGGTATATGGCCAAATACTGCTGATTAGCATGAAAGCTACAGTGTTTCCAGTTGGGCCGACTAAAACCACTTTTAAAAGCCTAAATTTCAGCATCAAGGTCAGATCTTGCACACTAACACACTATTATGGGACTGGTAAGACTTATTTAAACTTGTTGAAAAACACAATCATATGAGACTTTTAAGCAATGGGCTCAGCAGCCTAGGGATGTTATGGACTGAAAACTAATGAAACTTATTTTTAAACAAATAAAAATTAAACATCACTCCTATTTTCAAACTCACCAACATCTGTGGTGCCGAGATCAGTGGATGCAGATTTAAGTGTTTGTTTCTTCCCTCGTGCACTGTGTTTCATCACTCCTTGGCCCTGCACATGTAAGAGTATGACTGTAATATTACAGTTACGACACTAGATGGCGACATATACCATTACATGAGAGCTTGTGGCAAGAGGAAACAATGCCAAGAACAAAATGAAGACAAAGTAGCGGGTCTTCTGACCTGATGGGAGGTGTATGAAGACTGGCCATGCATAAGGGGAGGAGGGCACAGACTGTACTGGAGAGGCTGTCCCAATAAAGAGTAGCGGCCGTCACCTAAACACAAACAAGAAAAGTGTAGCATTAAGACTCCAGTCCTTAAAAGGGGTGTGTTTGCATGGGAATTGTAGCCGTGTGCATGTCTAACAGATGAGCTAACCCATGTGCTGGTACGGAATGTTTAAACAAGGCATGATGCCAGTCATGTGACCCAATGAGGTCAAGCATGGCGACATGACAGGCTAATGGCTTAGTCATTGCTTTGGAAAGTGGTTTAAATAGGGGAAAGAGCATGTACATATTAAAATTTCATGTTTTAATGGTAGGGGTGTCGCAAGATCTGAGATTATTAAAACATGAGATTTTTTTGTTCCGAAAAAAAACTGTCTCATCGGTCACAAAGCCTGAGACACAAAGCCAAATAAGCCCCTCTACCTGCCCACACGCACAACCAAAACTATAAAAATTATTGTTATTTATTCTAAATTATTTGTACAAATGACTGTTTATGCTGTACATTGTTCATATTTGATCTAATCTATTAATTCTCCACATTATTATTTATTATTTCTTATTACACAGGAGCCAGGCAACGACATTTCGTTGGCAATTTCACTGCTGTGTTATTGTGCAATGACAATAAAGAAAGTCTATGTCTACAATAAAATATAAATAAATTAACACACAAAAAAATTAAAATGAACTGGATAATTCTGCTGGCCTCATTATATTGTCATGTGCATGCGTGTCTGTTTTCCTTGTCTCCCACCACCACAGATATTTTTTCATTGTAATTTTCAAAGTAATGTTAAATTGAAAAGTGAATTTTCACAAAGTAGGATTCCTTAATTGGGAATCAAATATTTTCATACAACACGTTTACGACCTTCTTAATATTGGAGCTCTCTAGACATGAAATAACACCGCTATAGTCTCCTTTACATACTTATAAGCCAATATAGTAGATATAATCAGAGAAAATAAATGAGCCATTTAATACACAAATAAGCCTCATGGAGTTTCAATAAATGTAATATAATGACTTCACCGTACTACACCGGATTTGCTAATCATACTATGTGATGTACACCAGTGTACCGGTATGCATATTCAAAATGAATTAAACCCTAACCGCATAAGTATGTGTCATATGTTCATATGCTGTTCACACCTTGAGCTGTCCCACCTGGCCGTGGAAACTGGGGAATGAGGGGTAATGGTCCCAGGCCCGGACAGACACTGTTGACGCTGCCAGAGGGAGACGGTGTGGGAGACTGGGTGGGCGAGGCCAGAGGACTCGTCAGCTGGGTGCTGGCCTGCAGAAAAGGAGACAATAGAAGAAGTTGCATAAGAGGTCATGTTGATAGTAAAACTATATTGCTTATTGCGCTTATTGGCGTACCTGCGGAGTGTTGTCGGGTTTGTAGAGATCGCCAGCCTTTCCGGGTCTCTGCTCTATGCTGTAGTACTTGCATGGGTTCCACTGGACCAGCGGAGGATTCTGGGAAGGCTGTGGTCCATTGGGGACGCTGAGCTGCATGACCATGACTCCAGGGCCAGGAGGTGGGACTCCTGGTGACATTGATAGCTGCATAGTTATCTCATATGTGACTAGAGCCATTCTAATAATTTAAATGCTTTGATTATTTACTACAAATAATGAATTTTGTTTATCGATCTAAGTATAGTGACAGGCAGACATATAGGGTGCATACAGTAATTCAATCATTTTCGGTTGGTGGTGTGGTGAGAGATTTTTCCAATTCAAAATATGTACCTCAGCTCAATTCATGGGAAACACAATATTACACAGAGTTGCACATGAACATCTACAGCAGGGTTGTCCAAAACGTTTTCCAGTGAGGGTCACATCCAAAAAAAATAGAAAGAAATGGAGAGCACTATGATACATTTTGTACGTGACAAATACTAAAACAATCCAATGTACTGTAGGTCAGTATTTGCTAAGCTTTCTAAAGAATACATCTTAGACTTGTGTTATTGGTGTCAAAGCAAAGTAGTATAATATCTAAATTTCATTAATTGATTTTTTCAGTATGCCAAGGGCCAACAAAAAAGGATGTGTGGCAGGGGTGTCCTCACTTTGATACTGTATAACTAGAGCAGAGGTGAACCCGAGAAGCAATTCATTGCCAAATGTGTTCATAGGTCATTGGTGTTTTTTAGGTTCTTTATTTATTATCTAGTTACAAACATTGCATAGTTAGTGTCCTTGTATGAACTTCCTCCATTAAATGTATTTGCAGTGTTTGTGATGTTTGCCTTAAGTAAAAGCATTGATTTCACAGATGACACAACAGCTGATGAGGTGGGTGGGGGGTGGTGGGATCCTCACCTGAATACTGCTGTTGCAACTGTTGAGGGTTGCATGGGGACGGTGATGGCGTGATTTGATACTGTTCAGAGCTGGGGGGCTGCAGGTATCCTACTGATGGGCTGCAAAAAGAACAATGCAATCACCATGCATTCTTATGAATATGTAGTACATAAAAAAAAATCAAGCATGATTGTTATGGCATCATTCTTAAGTCCAGTAGACAGATAACACTGCAACTTATTCATAAGCACGACTGAAGGAGATTACTACATGACTCGGATGATAAACCAAAGCATTTCCGATAAAACAAAGCGGTGGTATGGCAGCTAATGACACCACCTTACAGCTATTTCAGATGAGAATTTTTCATTCTCTCATTCAGGGCCTGGCATTCAATCTCAAGCTAAATTAGCTTCTTGTCCAGCAGGAGGCACTGTCGCTGAAAACAACACTCCATGGTCTGTCCCTTGTTGTCTTTACATATCCAGTTAATGCCTCTTTATTGTGGTTAATTGTTTCCGGACCGTGATAAGTTAATTTTCACAAAGCAGGATTCCTGCTTTGCAGAACTGGAGGAAGCGGGGGATGATGATGCAGAGGTTCTCATTGGGACATTACATGTTAGAAGTCTTGGAGATAAAGTCAGAGAGGCCAGACTGAGATGGTTGGGACATGTCCTCACAGCTAGGAGATCAGGGTTCAATTCCACCCTCGGCCACTCTGTGTGGAGTTTGCATGTTTGCCCCGTGCATGCGTGGGTTTTCTCCGGGTACTCCGGTTTCCCGCTAGGTTAATTGGCGATTCCAAATTGTCCATAGGTATGAACGTGAGTGTGAATGGTTGTTTGTCTATATGTGCCCTGTGATTAGCTGGCGACCAGTCCAGGGTGTACCCCGCCTCTCGCCTGAAGACAGCTGGGATAGGCTCCAGCACCCCCGCGACCCTCGTGAGGAAAAAGCGGTAGAAAATGAATGAATGATGCTTGAGAATACTTAATTCAGGCCAAAAACACAAAATGTGCTTACATGTGCATGTTTTTGTTGCTAATAATTGGCTGTAGTCAACCACGAAACAGCAATGATAAAAGAATGAATATATTTTTGAAAAAAGAACAAAACTGCAAAATTCAAAGTGCGACTGTATAGCAGAGGACTTCAATGACTACATACCTTGTGCTATTCTGCTGGGTGGGTGTAATAACACTGTAGTAAACAGGCATGGGGCCCTGAACCGACTGGCTGACCGGCACCATCACCTGCTGCTGGTACTGCTGCTGCACCACTTGCTGATTCTCATTACCCACTGGCACCTGAACAAGGAGTATACTTAGAAGATATACTGTAAATTGATATACCCTGTAGGTGACACAAAGGCACCAGACTTAATTCCGCACCTGATAGGATGGCATCTGTGGATATTGAACCATGATACTTTGCATCTGCCCTCCCATGCCAGCTCTCTGGGTATTGAGCAGAGCTGGATTTTGCGGCTGCTGCACCCCCATGATGCCCTGGTAGCTTGGCTGTTGGCTGGGTATCATGGTCTGTAGACCTGATGAAGGAGGGGGTGAATTATTTGTCTGCCAGGCAACAACCGTGGATGAAGGTCAAACTGACCAAGAGCCACGTGTAACTGGCAAAACTTCAGAGTTCAGTGTTCAAAGCACAGTTCGGTGTGTTTGTCAATAGTCTATCAAAACACAAGCAACCTCCACTGACAGGAAATGACAAGCCTGTTCCTCATTTAATCCATTCCGATACAAGACATACAGTTACATGGCACATTCAATCATGTACAGACCTGACTGCTGTGCGGGCTGAGGCATGGGCTGTGTACGCTGAGCAGGGTAAGACACCTGGTGGGACATGGGCTGGGCCACACGGTACTGCTGGCCTGAACTGGGATACTGACTAGCGGGGTAGTAGGAAACTTGGATCTGGAAAGAAAACAAACCCAAAATGTGTCAAGGCCAATAAATATATGCTATATTTAATACTATTATATCGGATTTTATACCCCAAGTGGCATGCTAGGTTGGGGACGTGAAAGCATAGGCTTCCCAGGGTGCCTTGCGGGTTATAAATTGGTCTAAAATAGTATTGTCTTGCTTGTATATTAGTGTATAAGCTAGGAATATGTAATATGGGATATGAACTGTACAACAAAATGAAGTTATATTGTGTGTTCTACATGTTTGTGATTTTTGGTTGCACTGTGAGTGAGGTACGCATTTGCGTTGATCTGGTTTGTGAGACCCCCTCCTCAAGCAAGTTGAAGCTTCTCATTTTTACATTACATTTTGTACATCTTTAACAATGAAGGGCATATTAGATAATTTTCTACCAATTAGGAAGCTTATAAGCACAAAAAGTTGGAGTTTTCCCATGAATGAAAAAACTAAAATGTGTGGGTTTACAGTAGTTCAATTGTGAATATGTGTCGATAAATGAGCAACTTAGTGAATGTTGAGCCACACGTCTTATACAACAGAGCTAAAAGTAGCATACACACTTTTAACAAGTAGACATCCAAAAGGAAGTGCAAAAGAGGATCGATTTGCCTTCTGTAGCCTTTGCTGTGGATGCAACTGTCGATATCTGCACCCCGTTACACTGGAGACTGCCCACATATTGAACAGCACAGCAAGACTCTCATAGGTAACCAGATCATGCAGTGGGAACGACTCTAGAAAATACTATAAGACTACTTTCGATAAGACACTTGCACACAAAACAATTTTCAAACCCTCACTAACAGAGACTGCAGTTAAATAAAACTAATGATCTTGACTCCTTAACTTCATCTTATCATATCAGACTGATTGCCTCAATAGACCATAAACACAATTTCATGGATTCAAGCGGAAAAAGCTTGAATGAGGGATATACATATTTACTCACACACACACAGCCACTATCCTATAGGACGATTGTGGTCGACGATTGCTTAGCTGTGCGGGTAGAGTAAGAGAATTGCAGATACTACATGCTAATAGGTTACAGTATCTTTACTCACATTGCTTTGATTAGGTTTGAGCACAATAATTTTTTTTCTTTCCAAAGAATACACATCAAAACAGTTCGTAAATTCTAATCCTGAAAATCCCTTCTATCCAAATTCATCCAGGGGGTTTCTTCACAAAGCTCATTACATAAAAATTTTAAATCATCTATGAGTCACTTATTTTATGAATCATCTTCCAACCATTCTAGACTAAGGTTTATATAATACTGTTCAATACTTTTTACAAATTTCCCTTCAAATATCCTCATGGTTCCCATGTTTATTACATGGGAAAGATGCAAAACAAGCTCTAATAAAATGCACTTCTGCCACCTTGTGGCCGTTTTTACCGCTTAAAACTGCACTAACATGATCTCGTCTATTGTGAAGTTGCATCATCACCTCTTTTTTGCCTCTATGGGCAAAAAAAAGTGTAACTGTATTGGGGATCAGGCGTTCGGGTTGGTGGCGAATTAGTTAATGTTCCAAAAATATGCCTACTGAAGCAAATTCACGTATTTGTTTAAATTAAGCATTTTCAAAGATAAAGCTAAATTAAGTAAAATACAAATAAGACATAAGACGTATTCAAAGACTTTGTGATGATCCACAGTATCCAACAATGGTCTCTAGGTGTCTGGAATGTTGACGGCAGAACAACATTTATAGCAGGTTCGAATGAGGCTAGCACGGGTTATTGTTGCGTAACACACAAGCACAAATTTATGCGACAATTTGGATGATTTAGTTTTCACCCTGCCTGACTGATACATGGCAAAGGTGACACACAACATGAGAAAGATGAGAAAATACCCCATGTCAGTTATATGCATTGTATGCAACTGATGTTTCCATGAGAAGCAACTTACCTGCTGGGGGGGAGGGGGCTGCATGTAGCCTTGTGGAGGAGGTGCCTGCATGACTGTCTGAGACGGAGGTGGCGGCGGCGGCGGTGGAGGATGGGGATGCCCTGTGGCCGGTTGGTAGCCAGACGGCGGAGGCAAGGGCTGGCCGGTGGTTGCCATGATGTAGCTGGTCTGGGGAGGGGGATGCTGGGACAGGACCGTTGGAGTAGCCTGATACAAGGGGGCAGGCTCGGGGTTCTCACTGGAGCCTTGACGACTCAGCGTCATTTGGCTGAACTGGGGTGCCAGTTCTTCTCCCTGTGGGGAAATGGATAGGCATTACTTGCACCATGTAACTTACCTTGATGCAATTAAGAATTAACCTGCTTCATTACATCTTTACAGCTATGAGGCCAAACATAAAGCTTCATGTACTTCTGCGTGCATTTGAAAATGTTCAGCTGTCGGCGTGAAACTCATGTGTTTCTCTTGCCATACTATGGTGTTTCTAACTGTACTATAATATGAAATAGGAATGGTCCGAACCGATAGTTGGGATTGGTATCAAGTATCAGTATCATGCTCCTACTACCCAATACATACTACTCTAAAAAATAAAGGGACCTTGTCATCACAATGTCAATGACTCTGCTGTGAAATGAAACTGACAGTTCCATTGTCCTGATGATTTCCATGTTGTTGTAGACCAAAGCACAGCAAAGCATAGTGATCATAATTCACATCTTACCACAGCTTGTTATGAATTCACCAAACAAGACAAACCAGGCGATATCTTACCCCTTTATAACCCTGTTTTAAATTAGTAGCCTATGCATGCAATTGAAAAATGAGACATGCTTTTCAATATGCCATAATACATTTCATATATCAAATATGTTTCATTGTGTGGTTTATGTTTTTATGTAAAGTGTCGGAGTAGGAGGAACATGACTTCCAATTAGATTTGTGAAGGGGTACACGACTGAAAAGTTTGGGAACCACTGATTTACAGTAATTAACTTAGTTTGTAAGAAACGATGAGCAAGAAAACATCTGTGCAAGGAAGACAGAACTACGACTAATAATACTTATATCTTTTAAAAGAGTGAAGTATGAGTGTCGGGATGAATGCAGCATTGGTTAATTGCAACTTTTGTCAGTGAAAACCAAACAAAAACAATGATGACGCCACAAACTCTGTGTCAGTACCATTGTGTACTGCTGAGGAGGAGAAACTGGCAGGAGAACCTGGGGGCAGGAGGGGCTGGAGTAGGAGACAGGCTGAGAGGGCTGCAGAGATGCTACCGGCTACAGGCACATACACCACCAGAAAAAGGGGCGGGTAGGGGGAAGAAAAAGAGCACAGCAAGAGGGAGGGTGTCAGATACAGGCAGAAAGAAGGAAATAAAGATACATAAATACAATGGAGAAAATGTGGGTCAGATCACAGAGGAAAAGTTGTTAATGACCAAATGGATTGCAATGGAAATCACTTTTAGTAATCACGTCTGCAAACAATTCTTTACATGACCAGAATTAGCTTCAAAGCAAACACCGTCACACAGGCATATCGTTTCTGCATCTTGACAAGGAAACTGACTCTTACCTGAGCAATGATGTGGTTACCCATGGGGTGTTGTTGCGGGGTTGGCAGCAGGGCAGTCTGAGGCAGAGCCTGGGGTTGCTGCGGCTGCTGCGTCGGGCAGGGAAGCAGGCTACGGCTGGACTGGGAGGCTACAGGTGGGGAACACACATCAGGACTGACTAGGTGCAGGCCTAGTGATGTAAGAAGAGTACACCCACACAATTGGACATTTCAGCCATTTTGTGATTCATGTTCATTTTCATACATGTACTCCAATTTTAAAGAGAATGGGTGCAGTTTTGAAGTTAAGTTGTTTTTATAATGTCACAAATGAAAACCCACAGTCATGGACTTGACCAATGTTGGGGGAACAGTGTTAAAGGTCAAGTAACAGGCAATGTAATTTATTACTAGGGCTGTATTGCCATCTACTAACTGAATTTCTCCTACATTACACTCTTCTGCACTCTGTGTGTATGCTACAGAGCCCGCCTCCACCCACCAAGACACTCAAACAGTGTATATTTTTTTCCATTTATAAGTCGCTCTGGAGTATAAGTGGCAGGAACAGCCAACCTATGAAAAAAAAGTGTGAAAGTCCATAAAATACTGTAATTACAATTTAAAATGTTACAACAGCGCAACCATTACCCACAGTGAAATGTGGCACATTATAATTGGAGCATCCTAGAAGAGGTACAGAGTCTGACACTCTTTTTCCAACTTTATTCTGAGCTTACCACATCAACAGAAATGCTCAGTTCCAACACCATGTATCTACGACTTGCACGCCATCTTTCCATCCTCTCCCCCAATTTGAAATACTACTGAGCACCTGATATTTATTTCATCTGTATAAACCAATATATGGCTTGCTGAAACCAGCATCATTCAAGCAGGAATACTACTAATACTTAAAATGTTTCTCCCTTCCCATACACAAAGTCCTCCTTACCCTTACCGGATCGAGAGCCTTTGCAGCTTCCCTGCGAGCCTTTGTTGCTACCAAGACTGTCCCCTCGAGTGAGAATGGAGATGCCAGAGAAGCTGCTGGCCTTGGTGACGGGAGGCCGCAGAGTGCGGTTGGAACTATCCGAGTCGGTGCTGCTCCATGGCCGCGGCTCCAAGCATTTCATGTCGCTGTCCGTGCTGCTCTGACGACTGCTTGACGCCCGGCTGGAGCTCTCGCGGTTCCCTCTGACAGGAGACAGATGCGGAGGGGAGAGATGAAATCACGGGGTGGGTAGAATATAAACGTGGAATAATGAGGTGGAATATACAAGAAATAAATGTAGGTAAAGTTGATTGCAAGTCAGAGGTGTAGTAGATAAGAGTTGAAGAAACAAAGGAGGATGGAAGGCTTTGTAAGAGCACGGACGACCAATTCTCAACAACAGTATATCAACAATGGTAGACAGTAGGGGACTCTCAACACAAATGTATACAGTATTAGCACAATCAGGCAACAAGCCACTAAACAAGAATTAAGATTTAAAAGACAAACACATTCTCTCTGACTCGCTCAGACAAATAAACCCATCCAGAGGAGCACATGCAGGAGGGAAAAGATGCTCCAAACAACAGGATGAGAGTACACCGGGAAAAATAAAACACACAATTGGCTGAACATGATGCGGTTTACAAATAAGATACATGAACACAAGAAAATCAGAGCATGCACATCAGGACTGTTGCACTGCAGACAAGACAAGAACACACAGACACTTAATACAAGATGTATCACATTCAGACACAAAAATAGTCATTTGCTACCACTAGTACATGTTTTTTAAGGACTATGCTGTTGTACCACACACCCAAGCACACACATAGTGGTTGGCTTTGTGGTTTGGTGTTGCGATGATGCTGTCACCACAGATGAGGGCAGCTGTCAAGAAAACCAATGATCACACTGTAAGCGGAAGCGCCACCCTGGGAAAGCCCTCCATCACAAGTGAACGCCAGTGTTTATGGACGTTCCCGATGGAGAGCAGGTGCACACAGGCCTAGCTCACCGAGGTTAAAAAAGTGATGCTTTAAAAGGCAAATTAAAAAAGAATTTATGTGGGAGCTACACAGCAGGCCGTGGTGTTATATGCTATATGTATATGCTATATACGACTGCGTGTAGACAGCTCTGGAGCTGGGAAATATTCCACAGACTGTAATTAATGGAGGATCTATTCTGAGTCTTCTCTCTCTCTATCTCTCTCGCTCCCGCTCTTTCTCCACAACCTATTTTAAGCAAAGATGTGTTCACTGCCATTTTCTGCACGGGCTAATCCCCGTGTTTACTGCATTCTCCGCAGACATAGGATGAGATGCAGGGTGAGTTGGAGGAAATCTGTTGGGGATCACATGATACCATCTTCTGGTTCTATCTAAACAAGTGTTGCATGATTAATGTTGTTTTACAGCATAGCAGGTGAGCAAAACATTAGGAGCAATTCCTATAACCGCCATCCAGCAACTACTAAAAACACAAGCACCAATGCACCTACTAACATCATCAGGGTGAAAAGCTAGCGAGAGAACAGGACCCCTGAAAGGCTGGCAGATATTTTTGACAATACCACAACAAATAATTTAAAGTATTGTACACTTCAGTATTGTACAATTCAGAATTTGCGACCGGGCTGCACAGTGGACTAGTGGTTAGCATGTTGGCCAAACAGTTAGGAGATCTGGGTTCGGAGGTCTGGGTTCGTATCTCTGTGTGGAGGTGTGTAGTTCTCTATAATCTCTGGGCACTGGGCAACCAGGAAGTGAAAAGTCATGGGGTCTTGTAGCGTTGACGAGATTGCATTGAGGGGAAATTTCAATACATTCACACGCAAATGTTTGCATACACACAATTCAGTTCCAAATGTGAAAATTGTAAATAGTTCATGGTGTACTATTAAAAGATTAATTAAAATTAACTGTTATTTTCATGTGAGACAACCTTTTTTGTGTTTATGTTGTGGTGTAGATTGCAGTATATATTTTGGCTAAACATTTATGGCTAAATGTGTGTCAAAGTGAAAGTTATGCTTGCAATGTATCTTTTCACAAAAAGCTGTTTTCCTCCCTTTGCTGAAATTTTTGCTATGTTGTACTGCTAATTACAAAAAAAACAGAAAAGGGTAGAAACAAATATTTTTTCCCTGATGAAAAATGAGAGTGTAATCTTTCATTTGGTATGTACAATGTCTACATATATAGCCCTGCAACACAATATTATGTGTGCCTCATGGCTAATATGTATTTTTGTGTGCAAGATAACTCTTCTACACCTGAATTGTGTCAAAAACAGGCTCTCCTACTGTGGTGCCTGCATCGTTATTCGTCTGACAAATATTAAACCGCAACGTTTGACCCCATAATGTTTTTAAAGGGCATGAGCGGGACTTGTGAAATACTGTAGTTGCCTGTGAGTCCTTGAAAACATATTACGTGTATGCTAGGATGTCTTTCAAAGCATTGTGACCACAACCCACAGTGATAATCTATATATTAAGAGGCAATAACATACATTACATTGCAATATGCAACTGGCAGAGACAACATAGAAAGTGTCTCTTACACATGAGAAATTAAGGCAACAACATTTCGTTGGCAACTTCACTGCTGTGTTATTGTGCAATGACAATAAAGAAAGTCTATGTCTAAGTACCGGTAAATGAAAAGATTCCCTTGATATTTTACTATAAAAATATAGTGATGCTGATTAACAAACGTCAAGTCAAACTGAAAGACTCGATTCAACAGAAACAATGTTTGCTTGGTCTGGCAGGTGCTGCTTTTTTGGTTCTTAGTTCCAGTTTACCTCTAAAATCTGCCGACAATCATATGGCAATGTGTGACATGCTTACGAAAACTACAAGGATAGGTCAACCACATAACAAACATGTTGCTGTGGAGGAATGCAACAACTTTATACAATGGGTGGGTGAATGGTAGGTAGAAAGGTAAGTACACCAGTCACTTCTCAGTGAAACCACAAAGCAGCCATGCATGGGCCATGGGAGCCCCACGGTGCAGTTGGGTGGGATAGCCAATCCATCAATCCATCAATCAGCGGACTATGCCAAGCAGAGACCACAAGTCACCACTATCATCACTAATCCACTTTCAAATATGGGCATGGCAACACACACGCAAGAAAGGTCAACAGCACCCCAAATACCTAAAGATTTGCCTCCTCTTTTGAGAGCTAGAGCAGTAGCCTTCAGTGGAAAGTCTGTTGGGGTTAATATTGGGAGAAAACGCTGGGGTTACAAGACGTGACAATGGGGGGGTGGGGGGTGGGGGTAGGCATGACTTGTGATCCTGGAAAAGGAGGAATGAAGGAAAAAATGCAAACAAGGCAACCTTCACAACCACTTTCTCTGCCTAATATACTAATATGACCAGGGTGCTTTGGAATAAAGTACTTCAAGAAATTTTCCACAATTATTCCAAAATATTTTTAGGACAGTTTACAATAAGCTACATATGTTCACAGAAGTCATTATACTGGTTATACATACAAAACTAGGTTCAGGTGATATGACTTATTGGTGAAAGCTACCGCTATCATGACACAAAAAAAAACAAGTAGCACTGCATCATCTTACCTGTTGTCATTGATGTATCCATTCTGAGAGGACTGTAAGAAAAAGGACACCTGCACATTATGACAGACTTCATTCACAGAGGCACTTATGGCCCAATATGGACATTTTTACAGTAAGTATTTCACATATCTTTCAAAACTAGCTGATGTTTCGACACACTGCCGAGACGATGTTAATAAATGTAAATAATGAAGTCATATCTGGTAGAACCAGGTTGTTTTTAAACCCAGATCCAAAACTTACTTCTCGGGCAAAGATTCGGTCCCGTACCCGCTGATATTCCTCCTCTCGTTCTTCGATGGACTTGCTACGCCGCCCATCCTGCAGCGGCACACGGATCTGACGTGGGGGGTAGGTGGGGTCGTACAAAGCATAATTAACACATTTATATGTATATGTTATACAGTATGCCAAAAAAAACATCTGGAGACTGGAAAGCAAATTTAAACATGCATATTTCTTTGTTTAAATAAATATAACAGGCAAGACAGTAGTTAAAGTCAACACAGCCACCATTGTCTAAATAGCTGGCAACACAAGTAGTAGCGAGATAATGGTATCTTTTCTACAGTCAAAAATGGTGGCAGTATCACAGTCTGGGACTGCATGACTGCTGCTGGCACTAGGGAGCTATGGTTCTTTGACATAAAAATAAACTCCAACATGTACTCTGACATTGTTAAGCAGAGCATGATTCCCCTCCCCTGACGAAAGTCTGCTGCATGGCCATGATAAGGCGCCCAAATTAGACAAATCGCTGTCCCGATTTGATAGACGATGGCTGTGTGTTCACTCGTTTCTATATTATTATACCTTTAGAAGATATAACATGCTGTAGATTGTGCACTTGTACAACATACCTGATTATCATCCTTGTCCATGCTGGCATCATCTCTCTTGAGAATGAACTTCTTCTGGAAGTCGACATTACGCTCATCCTTGATGTGTTCTGAGAACCTCTGCTCAGGGCTACAAAAAAAGCAGGTGCACACCATGGGCATGATTGTCAAGGTACAGTATACAGTTGACCCCCATACATTCAAGATTAATTTATTCCAGTTAACCAGAAGTTAATTTCCGCCAAATAAGATTTCTTATGTATATATAAGAATATATATATATATTATGGAAAATTTTCATAGTTAGAGCATAGAAAACCTGAAATATGTTTAACATTAGACCTCTATAGTCAAATGTACATTTGCATTACCTAATATGGTAAACATAACCAGAGAATATAAGCCATTTAAGAAATAAGACTCGTGTGCATGTGTATTGTTGTAAATGCGCTGCAGTACTAAAGGAGTTGAGGGACGGGCGGACAAGACGTGACCTCTGAGGTTAAGCGTTGAATTGAACTGCAATAAAAGTTGACCAAGACTGGTGCTTGTGTGTCTCAAAAATTACAGTTAACAGTACTGACACCTAGTGACCAGTGTAGCATAGTACATATCATAATGAGTCTTCTGCATGCCTTATATTATTATTTTACTTCATTTAGCCATTTTTAATCCTTCAAAAAATGTAATTTAGGGGTAAAAACACGTAAATTGTGCTTGAATACAGTATACCCATGTTTTAGTTAATAACCAAAACTGCATTATTTATTAAATACATTTTTGAAAAGGCATGATAAAGTGAAGGCGAGAAAGTCGAAGCACAAAGTGGAAAAAAATCGGCCACAGAAACTATACTACCAAAAAAGTATGCAAAATCTGTCACAAAACAGTATTTCACCACCAACGACATATTTTGTCACAAATATGCTGTATGCTGCTATAAACAATAGTGTTCCTGAGACATAAATACAGTGGCAATATACAGTGGATTTAAACATTCATGGCTCAAATTTGCAGATTTTTGGTCCATAAGGTTAATATAAATTTTCTCCAAAAATCGGCAGCTTTTTCTGTATAAAACTCTCATTCACTCCTTGTCTTGAGAGTCAATGATATTTCGCACTTTGCCAGTCCTTAAATGCACCATAGCCGAGTGCCTACAACATGAACATCTGTTCACATCTTACATTATCATCCATTAAAGATGAGTACCTACACATTTTATATTTTAAATTGCTTTATAAGAGCGTGAGGGCGATTGGATTTGGACTTTTATGGGCATATGTCATTCGCTGGTGGTCCCACAATTTAACCCCAGTGAAAATCTACTGTACAGTAGAAAGTTATCATTTCTAGTATTTCTCAGCAGTGCTTCCAAACACTCACATGCGCGTGTTGCCTGTCTTGTTGATAATGACAGCCTTGCCCGTCTGATCCACATTGTGATCCATGCCAAAGTAGGCAGCCACGCGGTGCAGCAGCATACGGTGATAAGAAGTCATCTGGGGGAACTTCTTATACTGGTTGCTACAAGATAAAACACGCACAGAATTGGACGAGTGGACGGAAAAGATTTATCTGACAAAATAGGTGTTAAAAAATAGCAAGAGATTTCAATCTGTTATTGTACTATCATGACAAATTACTCTGACTATTTGGCATTGATAAGCAGCATCTCCAACAAACAAGAGACCATAGACAGATAAAACCAGCTCCTTATTAACTGGCAACCTTATCACCTCGGCCTGATCTATAAATAAATACAAATGGATGTGAAATAGGCACTTGAAGAACATGACTTACTTGTCATCATTAATGAATTCCAGGATATCTTGTTCTAGTTTGAGCAGCATCATTCGATCCCTGGTAGGCCAAAGTGGGGGACATGGGAGGAAGATCAGTGGCTACAGTTGTTTACAGAGCATGCACATTCATTGACTGGGAACTTTTTTCTACTTTCCCTGTCATTCTTATGGTCAAAATGTTAATTGCACATCATCATATGTGCGACTAAAACAAAAATTCAATTATTCAAAAGCAGTTTGACATGCAGTTTATAAACTAATTTGGATTATTATCCAATGGTATTGCCAATGCATGTGTAAATTGATAAATTACCCACCTGGGATTGTTCTTCAGTGTGTTGACCAGAAACTCATGAACGTCGATACCCGTGGAGTCAGTGTATTCTTGACTGGAGTCTGACACAGATACAGAGAGGGAAAGTCAAATGTGTATGCAACGACAGAAGAATCAGATGAGGAAAAAAAAAAAAAAGAGATGGGGAGTCAAGACTGCCGCTCATCATAATGGCTAAAAAGCCTACAACACATCTGCCAGCATCCCACCATCAGGAAAAGTAAAGCTGTTGCAGTTCTGTGCCCTCATACACATATACATGCACACACGCACCAACAGACACACTATTCGAGGGATCGTTTTCCACTATTTTCCACTACACTAGACAGCAGGATAGGCCATTTGATCTGTGCTGCTCTCAGAGTCTAATGATGCCTGAGGGTCTCTGCTGAAAGGATGAGGGAGAGGTGGATAATTAGAGCCAAAGGAAAGGAACATAAAAAACTGTGAGGAATTACAGTGAAGAAAATAAGTATTTGAACACCCTGCTATTTTGCTATTTCTCCCACTTAGAAATCATGGAGGGGTCTGAAATTTTCATCGTAGGTGCATGTCCACTGTGAGAGAGATAAACTAAAAAGAAAAATCCAGAAATCACAATGCATGATTTTTTAACAATTTATTTGTGTGATACAGCTGCAAATAAGTATTTGAACACCTGTGTATCATCTAGAATTCTGACCCTGAAAGACCTGTTAGTCTGCCCATTAGAAGTCCACCTGCACTCCATGTATCATCCTGAATCAGATGCACCTGTTTGAGGTCGTTAGCTGCATAAAGACACCTGTCCACCCCATACAATCAGTAAGACTTTAACTTGTAACATGGCGAAGACCAAAGAGCTGTCCAAAGACACCAGAGACAAAATTGTACACCTCCACAAGGCTGGAAAGGGCTACGGAGCAATTACCAAGCAGCTTGGTGAAAAAAGGTCCACTGTTGGAGCTATCATTAGAAAATGGAAGAAGCTAAACATGACGGTCAATCTCAATCGGAGTGGAGCCCCATGCAAGATATCACCTCGTGGGGTCTCAATGATTCTAAGAAAGGTGAGGAATCAGCCCAGAACTACACGACAGGACTTGGTCAATGACCTGAAAAGAGCTGGGACCACCGTTTCCAAGGTTACTGTAGGTAATACACTAAGACGTCATGATGTGAAATCATGCATGGCACGAAAGGTTCCCCTGCTTAAACCAGCACATGTCAAGGCCCGTCTTAAGTTTGCATATGACCATTTGGATGATACAGAGGAGTCATGGGAGAAAGTTTTATGGTCAGATGAGACCAAAATAGAACTTTTTGGTCATAATTCCAATAAGCGTGTTTGGAGGAAGAAGAATGAAGAGTACAATCCGAAGAACACCATCCCTACTGTGAAGCATGGGGGTGGTAGCATCATGCTTTGGGGGTGTTTTTCTGCACATGGGACAGGACGAGTGCACTGCATTAAAGAGAGGATGACTGGGGCCGTGTATTGTGAGATTTTGGGGAACAACCTCCTTCCCTCTGTCAGAGCATTGAAGATGGGTCGTGGCTGGGTCTTCCAACACGACAACGACCCGAAGCACACAGCCAGGAAAACCAAGGAGTGGCTCCGTAAGAAGCATATCAAGGTTCTAGCATGGCCCAGCCAGTCTCCAGACCTGAACCCAATCGAAAATCTTTGGAGGGAGCTCAAACTCCGTGTTTCTCAGCGACAGCCCAGAAACCTGACTGATCTAGAGAAGATCTGTGTGGAGGAGTGGGCCAAGATCCCTCCTGCAGTGTGTGCAAACCTGGTGAAAAACTACAGGAAACGTTTGACCTCTGTAATAGCAAACAAAGGCTACTGTACCAAATATTAACATTCATTTTCTCAGGTGTTCAAATACTTATTTGCAGCTGTATCACACAAATAAATTGTTAAAAAATCATGCATTGTGATTTCTGGATTTTTCTTTTTAGTTTATCTCTCTCACAGTGGACATGCACCTACGATGAAAATTTCAGACCCCTCCATGATTTCTAAGTGGGAGAAATAGCAAAATAGCAGGGTGTTCAAATACTTATTTTCTTCACTGTACCTTGACATCAATAGTCTATGTTAAAACTTTTTAGTATGGATCTGTGTGGCATCTGCTCTGTTCTGTGTGGCAGCTGTTCTGGGGGGGGTCACAGTTTCTGAAAGCTACGGAATGGCTCCCTTCCCTAGTATTCTTATTTTGTATTATGAAAACATATTGAGTTTGCTGTTTTAGGACCTACCATAGATGATTATTTTTATACATTATTTTTTATTTGAGGGTGAAGTATGTAGAGTATACTGTATATACACACCTCACAAGAAGTTAGGGTAATTCAGATACATTTCAGGATGAACCTAACATGTGCTATTGTATAACCTATGCATACACTGGCATATACATTTTATACAAACTAACAATGACGAGTTGTTATGTTGTATATTATGTTATACTCAGTGGTTGTCTGCATCATTTAACGGTTGGTTTTGGAAGCCTATATAAAAGGCCAGCATAAAAGGCCAGCATTGTTAATCCAGTGAACGGAATCATGCCACATCTATCACATGGACAAAGTCTCCGGCATTGGGTATGGTGGACGCCTGTTTGAGGCACAGTGATATAACCAGGCGTATGTGTTTCCAACCCATAATCATAAACCTGCATAAATACCACAACACGCTCTCTTGACAATAGACCACGTCCAGGGCGAGAGGATCGCTACAACTGGTTGCAACACTTGCAGAACCGGTCTCGCCATGCCAGTCGTACAGCACAGGAAACACCCGGCAGGAACAACACCCGGATGAGCATCCCCACTGTGCATCAACGTGGTATTTACTATTGTGACTATGTTTGGAAGTTGCCAAGTTATTTGTATTGAAATTATTCTTGAAACGTTCAGATTTTTGGTTCTGTATGCCAATATCCTAACCCTTCAAAATAAAAATAATGTTGAAAAATATGGTCTCAAAGTTTCGATTGTCAGTGTACATGCATTTTATACTAATTCATAACCCTCAAGGCATATTGCCTACATTCAAAACAATACTATTTTATGCTAATTTCACAACCTGCAAAGTATACTTCCGACAGGTTACCCAACATGGCTTGCGAATAATGAATTAGCATTTTTTGCATGTATATTAGTGTGTAAGTATTTATTTCCATCCACACATACTACATGTGGTAGTTATATTGTGTGTTCAACATACGTCTTATTTTTGGTTGCACTGTAAGTGAGGGAGAAAATGTTTTTTGAACTCTGGTTGGTTTGTGTTAAGAGTGTCGAAACGGCCGTTTTCATGGGCGTCTCAATTATTCACTGTTTTTTTGTCAGTAACAGTCAGAGAATGCCACCTGGGGATCTCATGTACTGTAAAAATGTTAGTCAACAACCATCTATACGACATTAATCAACACTAATACGACATCTAATACTTTTGAGGTCCTCCTGCAAAAACACTAGACAAAGATCATCTGATGTTATTACAAACAGAAACTTACCCCGGGACAACATCTTCCGTGGAGTCTTGTCCTTCTTCTCCTTTTCTTCATTTTCATACTCATCCTTGGAGGACTTCTCCTCTTCCTTGTCTGATGGACAGCTGATGTGGAGCTGTATGATATCCTGAATAAAAAAACAACTTTGCGCTGCTCTCATTTGCCACAAATGACACACAGATTGATGGTGATGTGCTCAGCATTTCACATAAGACCATGAAAGAAACTGTACCGATTCTGGAGGGCCATCATTGGAGAACAGACCAGACGATTCCTCACATACTGCCAGACTCCTGACCAACTTCAGTTTAGCATTTGACTGAAACAGCATGAAGAAAAATATCAAAAAAAAATATCAAAATGAAATTAATATTAACTTTTTACCAATGTCAGTCAAGCACTTCCTTACTGATACCAATATAATTTCATTTTTTAAAGGGTAAATAAGCCACTATATGGGAGTTTCCGGGGAAAAACAGGACATCTTGTGTGCGTGTCGCAGCATAAATATCTAATGAATCTTGTTCAAAACAAAAAAGAAAGTAATTCTATGGGGAATGGAGGAGGGGCTTAAGCGTCAGATAGCAAACACAGAGAGGCTAAATACCACAGAGCTCATTAGGATGCTTTCCGCAGGCAGATTATGTGGACTCAGAACAAAACCAGCGTGATCCAATTCAGCCAATGTTACGACAGTAAACCCTTAAACATTATAGTTATACATCGACTCTTTAGTCATACACTTAGGCACTGGCACTGCTTGAACATTTTTAATCTGTGATTTAGAAAATCAGGACCACATATTTTGAATAGCTTACCTTGGCCCTTTTCCTGCCATGACTGTGGTTTGGAGTGCGTTTCTGCAAGGCATATGAGACTTTTAAGTGAAAGGTTACACAGTGAACGTGAAAAATATTCTTCTGTGATATTAACCTTTGGTGGTGAGCTATTGATTTTGGATGAGAAAAAGAGGAATGGCTTAAAACTCATTACAGAACCACAAAAGTTAATGAAAACGTGTATATTTATAAAAGTAATTCATGTCATGTTAGCTTCCAATTGTTTTGTAAAGCACTTGATTGGGATTAAAGGTCCCCTATTATGCAAAATTGACTTTCTTAAGGATGATCCAAGTGAAATGCATGTCGCTCATCATATGAATTTTTTTTTTTTTTTTTTAGATGAGGTGCTTTTGTAGTTGCAGTTTTGTGTTATCATGAAGAAGCAACCTCTTTCTCATAGACATCATACTGCCTCTGACATGTCCATAGGCTTCACTACACATCTTAAAAAGTGAAATCTGGAGCTCTGGCAACTGTTCCATCAATCAGCTCCAGAAGTGGGAACTGTCAGTTTGATCATTTAGTTTTGATGCAGATGTTAAAATGTGAGTATCACATTAGCAGTTCAGCTCGTGTTGCTAACATTTATGTCGTTTTGTCTCGCGCTTTAATGTTACGCATTTGCTTGAATGTCACTAGGTCTACTTTGGGTGGAGCGTTTTGTGTGTAAAACAAGAGTGGAAAGGTAGGGACTGTTCTAGAGAAGGAAAGGAAGGCCACATAACTCCTGATAAACTACTGAACAAATTGATGAAGTTGGTGTATGTATAACCTGTAATACTCAAATCAACTGGAAAGATTTGTGTGCTGTAATATGTTCCTTCCTCCTCACCTGTACATCCTGCGGGGTGCTATCCTCAAGCTCCAGACCCTCTCCTGTCCCTTCCTTGGTGCCCTGTGGTTGAGGGGAGGTCTTGCCTCGACCGCAGGGCTCGATGAGTGACCCACTCTCTCCCTCCTTCTGGATGTCTGCTGTCAGGCTGACTGACATCTTCTTCTGGGAGAGGGAGAGGGTGGGAGACGGGGGGAAGGGAGGTTGGGTGCACGACCCAGAAGTTGCTGAATGTTTGGGGGGGGGGTGGGGGGGGGGTCAAACTTAGAAGTCAGCATAAACACATAGAATGTGTGTATATAATGCATGTATGATATCTACCTCCAGGTGGTATCAGATCGCACGTTTTACACTAAGTGTGGATGGGAAACACTCAAGAGTAGGATGATGTGAAGAACCCACTAAGGCAGTGTACTGGGTTGGACTGCAGCAGGAGGCAAAGTGCAGTCCATAGTCAGCCTTAGCCTTCAGGGTTGGACTGAAGAGAGAGAGAGAGAGGTCATTGTTTCAAAAAAAATTCACAAGCTGTTTATTAATAGACCTATTTTAAAAGAAGCTGCAAATATATTTACAGCAAGCAGGTGAACTGAAGAGGGAGCAGCTAGCCAACCAGCCAGTCAGAGAGGGAGGAGGACAGGGCACATCAACAGGCCAGCAAAGGGGGTCCTCTGGGGCCTCTCGCTTCTCTCCCCGGGTCTCAGTGCAGTAACATGGTCGGACTTGGACTCAGGATCCCTAAAGAACAAAGCAAAAGAGGAAGAAGAAGAGAAAGACAAGCATGACGTCATGATTCACACGCGAATGACTCATCTCTGCTGCTGCTTGTAGCACAGAGGACAAAATACCAAAGGGCTTAGATTCTACCATTTCTGAATAGTCCACTCTTTGACCACTTTCAATGCAGGTTTCTAAGCAGTGGGCATCACACTGTAGGAATTGGGTCTCTCTCTAACACAACAATGGCACTTGTGGTTTATTAACGTATGCAAGCGCAAACTGATTTCGTGCATGTATATGACAATAAACCCACTGTGTGCTGCAGGATAGTCGAGATAAGCAAAAAACAGGCAGGGTTTCCCAGAGCAGGGAGAACCCTTGCAATGCTACAGCAACTGCGTCATAAGCAGCATGATATAGCAAGGCATCGACTAGGACACCCACAACAAAGCCCATGCTGCTTATGCAAGCCCTGCAACATATCCGCTTATGCTTTAGCTTCATTCAAGTCCTTCCTGATATTCAGCGACTGAAATGAAAGAAGCAATAAAAAAATAAGGATTTCAAGATGAAATTCAAAGTCCTGCACTGGTGTCAGTCCACGGTGCTAGACTGTGTTAATGGCAAGGGAAGGGGTGGAGGGCTGGATTCGTCAGGCTGAATTTTTCACAGGCAGAAATAGAGTGCTTATGAATAAACCGGCTTCACCTCGTCCCTCCTCCTCCCACCCAATCCTCTTTCATGTTCTCTTCCTCAAACACTCCCCCCGCTGCTTCCCGCAACACACTCTCAGCTACTGGCACACAGGGTTGCCAGGGAGACTACGTCATTCTCAACTGCCGCCGTTTGTGGTGAGCGAGCGCCGGTGAGAAGGACAAGCAGGCGAAGGGGGGGGATGATGAGCAAAAATAAGTATGTGGATTCTTAGCACATGCATCAAGAGGGGAACACGCAGTGGACCACACAAATTAATGCATTTTACACAAATTAGCTCCGCGTGTGAAACATCGCATCCTAACACCAAGTCGTTTTCAGAGATGAGATCAAATAGCGAACAAATCCCAGTGTATTAGTAAATAACTCATTGCTGTCAAGCGTGTTGCAAGATTAAAATGTGGTAAGATTTCTTATTTAGAAAAAAAATTAAAATAACACAATAAATGAAATGAAGTGGCTAATGTGCCGGCAGCCATATATTTTCTTGTGTGTGTGTAGATATGTGTATTGTTCCAAACAAAACTGTACACATATTTTTTGTGGTATGGACTCATCAGATTTAGATTTAGATATAGTTCACAGTCTTGGAAAGGTATCTCCTTGAACTTGTCTAATTGAGGTTCAGTTTTCAAAATCATTGCGAAAAACATTTCATACGAAGCATCTTCAAGAATGTATCGTCACCAATGTAGGGGCAAGAAATTACTAATTTCTAATTACTAATTACTCATTTCCTATTGCCACTGCGTGTGCCGCTGTGACAAATTCCATTACTATTCATTTACTATAGTTTAAGATGCCGTTTTTGTTACATTAGAAAACCTGTTTGAGCCACGGTTTGTACTTCTGATCTGCCACTATTATTTCATGTTATGTTCATAGTGGTTATGTTATGATATTTGATTAAGGAAAAAGCTAGAAAAAAACTAAAATCACACAATAAATGAAATGAAGTGGCTAATGTGCCGGCAGCCATATATTTTCTTGTGCATACATTTCTGTTTTGATCGTCTCTTGCCTCCAAAGAGGCAGGAAGAGGGTTAATTGTTTGCATTGGTTCAGCACCTTGATGCTTCATAGAACAATGATTCAATGAATGAGACCTCTTGTCAGTCATGTAGTCGCTTTGTCTCCGTGAAGGGAGGTGGCACAGCGAGCAAAATGTAAGCTTCCGGGCATGCTTACATACCAAACTACTTATGTGTCAGTTGCATGGTATTGTCCATTTTGGAAGAAGTGTGGATGAGGCTGCAATGACTCGTGGAAGACTGGCTTTTCAACACTGACCACTACCTAAACAATAGGTAATAAATACATGCTGAGCCTTTAATTTGATCCTAGCTCAAATGTCCACCTCGCATAACAGACGCACAATAACTTTATTGCTGTTCCAAGTTGACCTATTACTTCTCATCAACACAAAGGAACTTGTTGGTATAGAGCAGGGGTCGGGAACCTTTTTGGCTAAGAGAGCCATGAAGGCCAGATATTTTAAAATGTGTATCTGTGAGAGCCATATACATTTTTTTAAACATTGAATGCAATAAAATGTGTGCATTTTTATGTAAGACCAACAGTTTTAGATATAATGGGCTCTAATCGTGTAGACCAGGCACACTACCCCACGCCAATGGGGTGTGGCCAGCACACTTTCGTGAGCAGCGCAGTGTCTAATAATAAATCAAATACTTGTTGCCATTAATACAACTTCTGCTGCTGCATAATTTTGCACCATACTCAGTATATTTCATTCTTTTGGCCATCTTTGCCAGAAGGCTTGGTTCTGCAGCTTTAGCTAGGTGACTATTTGACTAAAGGAGAAAAGTTTATATTTACATGTTGACACCTCAATGACCGAGGTAGACTACCGCATTACCCAGTAATAATCGAGTTTTGGTGTTTGACCTGGAAAATATCAGGAAAGATGGATATCGTCGGCCGTATTGCAGTAGAAAATAGATGGACGAATTAAAATGCATAAAAAAGTTGTTGATTTTTAATATTTCTGTGATATTTCTGTGATGTTTACTTTAAAATGTTAGCAAAAATACATTTTTATTGTGGTAAGAAATGCTTGAGAGCCAGATACAGTCATCAAAAGAGCCCTACCTGGCTCCCGAGCCATAGGTTCCCTACCTCTGGTATAGAGAGTAGCAAATCGGTACCACAACGAACACCACTATGGAATAATTTACAGCTTTTCGTCGTACGATTACTTGTGGCTATGGTGATATTTCATGGTAGACAGCAACAACAAATGCCATGAATGCGACACCATTGGATTAAGGTGTGAACACTTTGGTTTCAAATCGATGTAATGCAATCTTTTTTTAGTGCATATAAACTTACATACGAGTGTCTGTTTTCAGCCGATATGCACCATGCAACTCAGTTTTGTTACATCCAAGCACAAAACAAAACGATCCTGCAGAATCAAGATGGCAAGATTTGCATCGATTGGACAGTAATGACTTAACAAATGTCAGACCCAATCCTTGTACAAGTTCACAGCTAACACCCTCTTGTAAACCTACCCCTTGCTCCAGATTGTTGTTGGAGTAGCAATGCAATTTTTCACCATATGTTGGTCTAGTGCACAAAACTAACTGATTGAGGGGTTGTTGAGGGGTTCTCGACAAAAAATACAGCGACTGATCTTGAGAAGCATTTTTAACTGCCGCAGCCTCTTCATGCTTCCTGTTTAACTGGCTATTTGCGATAGCGCTCTGTACTATGAAGATTTTTTTAATTGCGCCAGAGTTAAACAAACGTACAAGAATAACATGGATAGAATTTTTGTTCATTGACTAAATTCTAAAAAAAAGTTTATCACTTTTGATTTTATGTCAAATGTATTTATTTTGAATTCTAATATTTAAATTTTTATTGTGGCTGCCAGGTGGAAGTGGTTAGCGTGCAGGCCTCACAGCTAGGAGACCCGAGTTCGAGTCCACCCTCGGCCATCTCTGTGTGGAGTTTCCATGTTCTCCCCGTTCATGAGTGGGTTTTCTCCGGAGACATTCCAAAAACATGCTAGGTTAATTGGCGACTCCAAATTGTCCATAGGTATGAATGTGAGTGTGAATGGTTGTTTGTCTATATGTGCCCTGTGATTGGCTGGCCACCAGTCCAGAGTGTATCCCGCCTCTCGCCCGAAGACAGCTGGGATAGGCTCCAGCACCCCTGCTACCCTCGTGAGGATAAGCGGTAGAAAATTGATGTATTAATGAATTTTTTATTGCTTTTAAATATTAGGGCTATCAAAAATAAGTTAATGGCAGTAACCAATTTATTTTAGTAAACATTTTTAGTGTCATTAACACATGTGCACCAGAACAAACATGGCTCTTAGTCGTGCAGAGTCTGACACCCTTTCATTCTATCCTGAACACAACAGCAGTACAATTCACACCATATACTGTATGTATCACCAACTCATACACATGTCTCGCATCCTGAGAACGGTACTTCCTCATTGTCATTACAAGAATGCACGATGCATTTAGGGACACTCTGAACATCACAAAAACGTGTCCTGTATTCGGGCACCCTCTTGGCGCAGCTGGTGTGATACCACTGAGGTCTCTGGAAAACCCTTTGCACTTTTCAATCCCACCTTCAACTTGTGAATGAGCGTTCTTTTTAATACCATCACTTAAATCAGTAGTAAATCATGAAATCAGTCAATCCTGTCAAAGCTTCCTTAGTTAAGGTAAAGTGATTTAAGTAAATGGTAAATGGCCTTTCACTTCTAAGGCACTCAAACGCTTTAGGAGCATTAGGAGAAACTGGATGTTCAGTATCTACCAACCCATCCTCATGTAAGGCATAATAATGCAAATCAGGTACAAATGCAATTTACTGTAATGTTGCTTTTTTGGCCTTGATTAGTAAATCAATGTAATGCAATGTATACTCATGTTCGGCTCACTAAAATCCTCTTCATCACGTGTCAGATTGCAGGAAAAAATACGCTGACCCATTTCACACAGGCACTCACTAGGCAACACTGGTGACTTCAAAATGGAAACTTCCTAATGACAGGCAACCAGCTGAGGCACATGAGGCAAGCCGCCCTGCCCAGTGGGTCATGTTACCACACTAAAGGATGCTTGGCATGGATGAAACACTGAACTTGTGCATCCACGTGAGCCACTGAGTGAAAGCGATAGCACTGTCCGGCAGGGCTACTCGGTGTAAATGCGTGTAGATATGTGTATTGTTCCAAACAAAAGTGTACACATATTTTTTGTGGTATGGACTCATCAGATTTAGCAGGTCAAGATGGGTCAGGGACTGAGAAATAGTTTGCAGTGTTAGAACTTGTCTAATTGAGGTTCAGTTTTCAAAATCACTGCGAAAAACATTTCACACAAAGCATCTTCAAGGATGTATCATCACCAATGTAGGAAATTAGTGCTATCAATCTCCTGTCATTTTCTATTGTGACACTGTGACAAATTCTGGTAGAGACCTGCAAATCGTTATACCAACCATCAGTTTGTCATCGTCCCCGGCACACAGCCTACAATTTAGCCTAAAATGCTTGACAATTTCTCCTTGTCCATCTGGGCCAAAACGATCTGTAATTTCATTATGGAACCATGGCTCTAGATCAGTGTTTTTCAACCTTTTTTGAGCCACAGCACGTTTTTTACATTGGAAAAATTTTGCGGCACACCAATAACCAACATTATTTGCTTCTTTCAGCTTTTTCCTGATTACGGACTCATCACAGCAGATCCTTTTGATCCGCATACTAATTTAACCAACAATGTTATAAAATGTCACCACTACCTCTCACGTGCATCACTAAGTCTATTAAAGGAACGAGGCAATCAGCTACATTGCTCTGCCAGTCTTTACATCAATGACACGCGACAATGACATAATATTTGCAGAAAATTATTAATACATGTTAATTAAAAAAAAGTGATATAGAATAATTCCTCACGGCACACTTGTGTGCCGCGGCACAGTTGTTGAAAATCACTGCTCTAGATGAACAGCCCTTTACCATAGTTTAACCGTTTTTGTTAAATTACTAAATCCTTTTGAGACACGGTTTGTACTTCTGAGCTGCCACTATTATTTCATGTTATGTTCATCGTGGTTATGTCATGACATTTGATTAAGGAAAAAGCTACAGTAGTTTGTCAAATCCATCTTTGAGCAGTTCTTACCTCCAGGTGTGCAAACTGCAGTTAAATCAAAATTTCAACAATAACAGATTTAAAAGGTTATGGGCATTGGTGTAGAGAAGTATGACCTTATTGGTATGAGCCTAGAAATCTCTTTCACTCGGTCCTTGGGCCCTTATGAAATAGTGTGAACACTGTGAGCCAAACTACTAAATTATCCCAGTAATTATTGCAAGAGTACAATTTGGTACCTAATACGTTCTGCTTGTTAAATCAAAATTTAAACAATAACAGATTTAAAAGGTTATGGGCATTGGTGTAGAGAAGTATGACCTTATTGGTATGAGCCTGGAAATCTCTTTCACTCGGTGCTTGGGCCCTTATGAAACAGTGTGAACACTGTGAGCCAAACTACTAATTATCCC
The DNA here is from genome assembly GCF_037039965.1 of Doryrhamphus excisus. Lineage (NCBI taxonomy): Eukaryota > Metazoa > Chordata > Actinopteri > Syngnathiformes > Syngnathidae > Doryrhamphus > Doryrhamphus excisus. The sequence goes on from NC_136374.1 coordinate 8,326,551, forward strand.
AGTAATTATTGCAAGAGTACAATTTGGTACCTAATAAGTTCTGCTTAATCAATAAGCTCTTATTAAATGGATCTCATTGAAATGCAAATACTTCTCCGTGTTATCTTTGCAGATGGCGAATAAAAGGTGAAGGTGAACGAGTGTGCAAACATGCACATGCCTGCACAAACCCACATACAGCAATGGGTAGGACGTCCACAGGTTGCTTGACCCAATTCATCTGCTCTGTATTCAGCTGTGCACCTCGCCCATTTGACATCAGTGATAGAGAGAGAGAGAGAGAGAAGCCGCTATCACAAAAGACGGGAAGGTTACATATATCGTCACAGAGTGAAGGCTCACGTGTGTGTGTATGTGTGTGTTGTAACAGCCCGGGTTTGTGCAAACTCAGTGGCTTCCACATACTGTATCATATATCAGCAGCGTTTGCAGTTTGTTCAGACTGTGCGGGCGCCACGCTGGTCTATGTCAGAGAGGATTCCCCTTTGCATCGGTTGCACAATCTCCCAGGGGTGTGAGGAAGCTGGCAGTCTCAGTCAGAGCGTCACAGACATGCACAGTCAGCCAACATTACACTTCCGATAGTGATCAATTCCATTTATAGACGTTAAGAAATCACAAAGGACATACATGGTCAATGGGAGCGGAAGAGAGGGTTTCTCTTTAACCATCTACGTCATAGCTACCACCTACGCTTGTCCTTCTCTCAGTGCAACGAGGATGCCCCTTTTCTTTCCTTCCTGCCTCTCTCCCCCGCCCCTTCCACCTCCGCCCCGCAAGTCGATGCCTCTTGCGCCGTCTGCCCACGACTAAAGTGTTCTCTCCCTTTCTTCCTCTTTTTTTTTGTAAAGTGTCTTCTTAAACTGTCAGCCCCTGCTGCTGACGCCATCCTCCTCCACACAAGCCGGCCCCCTCGGTCCTGTGGGACAAGCTATGACTCATTCTCTCCTTTCTCCCTTTCCTTGTTACCTACCTACCTTGCTGTAGATACCCCCCTCCCCTCCAAGTCCTTATCACAGTTGCTCTCGCTAGTTTGAATGTACTGTACGTTCAGTTGTAGAGCAGCCAGAGGACAGGCACCAAGCAGCATTATGCAAGAAAAATATAACGTCTGAAAACAAAAATAAAAGCCGTCCCTGCTGCAACATTCTTCCATAGGATTCTGCATGCACTGGGTCATGGGGGACTCTGCTCCTGTCAAGGTTTGGTCTCCACTAGCTAACTCAGCAAACAGATAACAGGTTCTCCATAAAGACTCCATTTGACTTCCATTTCAGATCCTTTACTTTGAAGCACTATACTACTGAACATATAGAAATGAAGCATGTCAATCATGACCAGCAGTGGAAGTAACTATTTGCATTTACTCACCTTACTGTACATTAGTACCTTTTATAAATATTTCTGTACTTTGTAATACTTTTAATTTGTAATTTAACTTAAAGGAAAACTGCACTACTTTTGCCCATCATTCACAATCCTTATGTGAAACATGAACACATTTATGTTCCTTTTCTGTGCGAGAGAAAATTAGTTTAGCAAGCTAACAACAGACGTCATAGGAGGTATCCATTTTGACACTAAAGCCTTAACAAAAAACACTAACAATGTACCATTTACATAACTGACTTGTATATTAACCAAGCTACAGCAATATTGTTATTGTAGCGGCTAACACGAAAAAACAGTGCCATGGATGTTTTTATGCTGCTGCTGTCTTGTAGCAAGACCAAAGTTATTTGTATCTACTGGTGCTGTGTTTGACTTTGACATGGCCTGTCAGCGACTGGAGCAGTACAGGTATTGTTTTTATTGTCATATACAGTGCTACCTTGGTATAAGAATGGCCCAACTAACCAGTGTTTTTTACATTTCTCTGCTGATTTTTTCATTGAACTGTCAGTTAAAATTGGAGATACAGCTGCTATTGACGTGCTGTCAATGTGATGACCGTGGCTGAAGTCCAGTGTTGTGCTAGTATTACCGATTTAGCATGGAACTAGCTAGGGGGAGATTTTCAACATCTGGATAAAACACACGAACATTATAGCAATGTGATTGATCCTACTTATGATGTGTTGTATAAAACTATGACTGGAACAGCATCAAATGAAAAGCACTAAATGAATACAGAGCCACCATCCTGCTTGGTGGACTTTGTTTTTCAGAGAGGTTGTGTACCACAATTATACACATTAGCATTCAAAGTGCTAAATAAAATAAAATGCTATTCTCTTTCTCCATGTTACAGAGTTACCGTGTTTCAATCAAACTACGATGTGGACTAAGAGTCAAACAGGAGGAGCACACTTTAAAAAAATATAAAAATACACCTGTTAAAGGAAACAACTTTCTGAATTGAATTGTAGTTCTCGTAGCCGTAAATTAGCTGCACCATTGTTTCTGCAGCAGGGTTCAAAGAGTGTGAAAAAAGTTGCTGTAGTGTGTTTGTCATTTATTAAAAATACTTTCATCACTTTATTAGCCATTTTCTCTCCCTATCAGAAAATGCTGACATTTAAACACAGGAAGTGAACAAACTACATGAATTGATGATACATGGAGAAGGGGTACGTTAAAATAAGCTCTGTTTCTTCCTACTATTTTTCGGTACTTCTTGTTGATTCGTGCAAGTGTTCTCAGTGTAAACTTAGGCATGACCGAAACCAATAAAACCACAACCATTACCCACCATGAGGTGGAATAAATTGTTACTTGTGCCCCTTACATGTTAAACACAGTCGTACCAAACACCATTCTACCTCTGAGATCTTCTAATCATAACATATATATAATATATATACTTTTACTTTGGAGAGATTGGACGAGTGTAAAGAGGTGAGGAAGATGGAGTAGCAGCGATTCACAAATGAGACAGGAAGAGAGAGAGAGAGAGAGAGAGAGAGAGAGACAGAGAGAAAAACTTCTCAATGATGAAACAATCCGTGCTGTTAAGTGATTGGAGGAGCCCTCCACCAATGGGAGGACCAGATCCATGGCAACAAGCTCTGTCACCAAGAGAAACCCAGCCGTATACCTCAACACCCCCATATTTTTTTTCCACTCCTTATCATCTCACGACCCCCGCCCACCCTCGCACCTTCACCCCATATTCCAAGGCCATTATTCAAGGCTATTCAGTTTAAAACTCATTTAACGCACAGAAACACTATCATGGGGGGGTTGTTAAAGGCACAGACTAAACAAATGCACATGTGCCAAGCGAATGTGGCTTGAAGAGCCCCCAGGCTTAATGGGGCTTACACAGTGATCAGAATGGGACTCATCCACAATGAGGCATTTAAAAATGTGCACATCCACAATGCTGACAGTTGTGTTCCCACAACAGTAATTAAAATACATCCCATTCACACAAACTGATTTGCTCCTTGCCCGCCACTTTGTCGCGAAAGAGTTTGATCCCTGGCTGACATTACAGGATCTGGTTACCACGGTAATTCTCACATAGGTCCACGCTTTAGAATATAGTTTTAAAGATGGGCATGTTAATTATGCATTTGGGTACAAATGTGCATGCCGTATTTACAGCCCATTAAAGACAATTTAATTTAACAACCATGCATGGGCATTCATTCTTGCACATGAAAATACCCCAAATGCATCAGTTACTTTTATCCCCAGAGCTGGAAAAACAAAATGATTATTCACACTTGCAAGTGTTGTGAACTGCCCACTCCTCAACACTTCAGATCGATTGAGGCTCAGTCAATTCCCACCATTGGCGCACATGCTGCTGTGGAGCCGAATGTGATGGATGAACTCCTAGCACCCATGAAGAAAATAGAATAAGACCGCCATTTCTTAAAGCGAGAACACCATATCATAGGCCACCACGCCAAATCTACAGAACGGCTTCAGGATGTACCAATGCATTATGGTGCACAAGTGGCTGCAATACAGACCTATTACTCAAAAGCATAATGCCACACAATCTGTCAAGAAACATGGACAAACAGTGCATTGCCATTAAAGCTACAGAAACAAAAACAGTCTATATTTCAACATCAAGGCTAGGTTTTGGACAGCACACTTGCAATATTGTATTGTGGGACATGAGACATATTCAAAAAATAAATATTTACAGTACTAAGGGGACCTTTAAACAATAAAAAACACTTCTCATACCTTCTTTTGTGATGGTCCACACCATTTTTTTTTATTTTGTATTTTAAAAGCATCACTTCCACTTCCAGCTTTTGTTGAAGTCTGCTGTTTACTTTCAGTGCAGTCATTGCCAATGTAAATTTCCCATATGCAGGTGCTTCAAATTTCATGCCTTTGCCCCCATGGTTTTTCAAAAGCATATTCATTTAAGAAAATCATGCTGTCCACTGGTGCATATGACTTATTATGACTCAAAGATTATGCATATTTAAGCTAATATTAGGTATTTCCAACCTAAACGAAACGGTCTCCAGGTATAAAAACAGCTAAATGAGCCAAAATACAGATATAAGGCATTCAGAAGACATATTCAAAGATATTGATTTGTAGTATTCTACACTGGTCACTAGGTGTCAGTAGTGTTACTGTAATGTACGGCACCAGATGTGATCAATGGAAAACGAGACTTTTATGGTGGATCTGAATTATTTCACAACATGCACAATAATCCCAATAAAATCTCTTAATACACAGGCTACAATTACAGCTATAACACACGGCAAGATGAAACTCAACTCTGAACCCCGATGTCATTTCCTGTCTGCCACACACCCCTTGGAAACACATTGATAGCAAGTCTTACATCTTAAATGCCCTATTTAGTTTTATTATGTCCACTATAACTGGCTGATAGGTGTGTAAAGGTGACTATAGGTGGTTAATTCAAAACCTCCCCTTATGTCAAATGCAAATGTTGATAGGTATGCCCAATTTTGCAAATTAAATGGTGACGTTGTCCAACCCATCCTGGAAATCACTTCCATAAATAGATTGCAGTCCTGTGGGAAACACTGAATACCTTTAGCCAGCCCCCCCATATTGCATTAATAACGCAATGAAATTTAACTGGCAGCATCTGCCAAGTCCTCTCCAAATTTTGGCATCTACAGGACTAGTCAATACGGTGTAAAAAGTCCACATTCATCATGTAAAGATTATGTACTCCTACTTTCTGTGTGTATGACAATACCGGAGAGCCCAACATCTGGTTCCAGATGGTGACCAGTGTCTTCCATGAAGTGCACCAATACATCCATTTACCAGCACCATATTTAACAACAGCTGGCAGTCTGGGGCTGCCATGCCAAAACAGAGATGGAGGCTTGAGCGTTGCCAGCTATTGCAGGCCTAACCCAAAAATCCAGCAAGCGGCCAGTCATCCAAGTGAGACAGTGCTTGCAGAAAGTCACTTTTATAATGTGCGTCGTTTCACCAAAACCAAAACCATCAAAATAACACAAAATTCGCAAGATGCAATGTGAACACTAACAGAATGACCCTCGTATGAGACACTCTTTCTGGCGCCAGATGAACCTTCTGAGACTTAAAGGCTATTACAGCAATAGTTACTCCAGGGGTTGCTATTATTTTTGTTTCACCACACTTCCTCTCCCTCTCGAACATCCTCTGTCTCGCGCTCGGTCCTTTTTCCCACGCACTGGCAATTAGTATGCAGGCTGCAAGAGCACCAAGTACCTGGGAAACAGCGGTGTAAAGTTACAAAACAAATAAACAGGATACAGTAAGAAACGGCCACATTATGCAAAACCTTTTCATTGTTTCATAAATCCACGACAATCTGTATGGATATTATTTTTCAGTTTCAGTAAGGGTAGTTTAACATGCTCAGTTTCAAGTGGATCCTCAGAGCTCAAGGCATTTATCTGTGGCGGCCTAGGCTTGCCATACATTTTGGCCCACCACAGAAGGATATGACACATTTTCTTTTTTGCACACAATATGAATGTGTGGATGGTTTGTTGCAACACCTCTGTACAGTAGATGCATTGTAAATCAGGTTACTTAAATAAGGCACTCTTCAACCTGCAGGAGGCGGTCAACAACTTGCTTGTTAACATAGTACAAACTGACAGCTCGTCAAACCGAACGACTTACCGACGGTGCAAACCAAAACAACAATACAACACCCAACAATTATGTTAACACACTACAACAATGAACTACCATTCTATTACGTAGGTAACAGCTAAGCAATAACAGCAAACTCAATGTATAAAGTGCCCATAAGGCATGCTTTGTGCTCCACTCATAGTGAACTATTAGATGTACAATGACGTGTACATTAACTTTAAAATCAGCGCACACGTACATGGAGCCGAGGACACTTTATGAACGTTGTTTTGATCGCCCATCCATGATCCATTTCTCACCATCGATGGGGCTCGCTTTTCTGTTGAAGCCAATGTCGTTTTGCCGTCCCGAGTTTCCTGTGTGATGCAGCTTCACGTTTTACTCATATTAAACATCCCGAGGTATGTGCCGCCATGGGAATCTCGTGCATGAAAAGTATTGCACTCAGGTGCAACGTCTGACATCATTCTTGCTCCTTGCTACTTTGTTACCACAATAGCAAACACCTGTTGAGATCACATGGGCTCTAGCCGGTCGCTGATAGACATATTGGGGTGGAGTCTGTGTCTGGAATCGACTTCTTTAATCAGAGTGCCAATACCAAAGATTTGAGAAACAGGCATATATAATTGATTATAATGATGGATTTAGAGCTGCACAGATTAATGGATGAATCAATTATTCATCTATTCTCCAATTAATCAACGACTATTTTGGTAACCAATTAGTCTTTTCATTTAATGTTTCATTTACTGTCAATATCCTGATTTCAGCTTCTCAAATTCTTTGTGATATGTTGTGATGTAAACCGTATAGAGCATGTGGAAGAACATTTCCACACAAAGTGTTGGATTTATCCACTTGTCCTTGTGACAGTCTGTGCCAGTGACTCGTTGATTTGCATTATTTGTTTGATTTGTTTGATTTTATTTGTTTTAATTGATTTGCAGTGCTTGTGTTGTGTTGTATCAGTTGATTGTTTATTCTTCTCTACTTTAATTTTGGTGTCGGAGAGAATCCTCTTCCTCATCATTATTGCTACGATTTGGGGGAGGCAAAACGTCCATTCAAGCATTCTTAAAAATGGATTGCTTCCAAGAGGCAGGAAAAAAATGTGTGTTTTAAAAATCCAATAAAAAATATATTTTTTAAATCATCAGTTGCAAGCATTAGATTGATCGAAATAACAGTGATCCAACTTCACCTTTACATCCAGCAAATCACAGATCTGGGTGGAGTGGTGAAAATAAACAAAAAACTGGACAGTTTGAAGTCTGGCCCAGGTACCATTTGCTGCCGACCCACCAATAACAGAAATTAAATGCTGCAAGATGTCACACCAGTGGCGGAGCTACGTGGCCATGGCCACCACTGGTCATTTTCCAGCCAGCCCACCAGTGGCGGAGCTACTGAGACATTTCAGGTATCAAGTTACTGCCACCCCTATGTGAATAATGGCCTTGCCTTGGCCAACCCAATGAAAAATTTGTGGCTCCGCCACTGTATCATGGTAATGCTAATTTATCACCTTTAAAAGAAATTTGTTTTTTTTTTTTGTTTTGTTTTTCACTGCATAGCATAATGTAACCTACATTACATTAACACGTTCAACAAAAAAAAAACAAAAGGCAAAATATTCCCCCCACCCCGCACTTTGTGTGGGCCTCGATGGGAAAAAACACCCCCTGCTCTACAAGGACGTAATTAGTCTCAATACTTCCATCAGTGGCATCAGTGCAGAGAAGGTCCTCCTAGCCAGGTCCCATCAACCTGAAAACAGTCAATGAGGACACTTTTCTATTTATAGTAGCAGCACATTTTTTTTATTCAAGAGGGCTCTTCTGTTGTGCTTCTCTCACTGCTATGCAGCCCCCACCCCTTCATTTCACTGCTCCTGCATTTCCTCTCATGCAAAACTGGAAAGTATATTGTCTTAGGGAGATGAAATGTGATTTGAGCGTGTGCTGTTGCTGCTGCACACCTAACCTGTCATGATGACAACCCACGCTGCCGTTGTGCCTCCCAGCTAAGATGATCATTGTGGATAAGCGTCAAGGTCTCTTAACACAGGACTTCCCACATGCAGCCTTATGTAAGCGACTAGGTTGTCCCTCTTTGCTAGCACACACCCCTCCCCTCGCTACTCGGTATGACAGAGTTGCAGCGGTGCCTACTTGCTCCGTGACTCTCCTCCCCCGGCAGCCAGACCACCTCCACACCCCTCCACCCACGCAGGGAAACAGTGGAAGGGAATTCCTCATTACCTCAGCTGCAAATTGGAGGGAATCATCAAGACTGCAAACTGGATATAACTTTTTACTTAAGCCAGTTAGCCATTAATTCAAACTCTGACAACTTGATGTGCGAACCGCATTACATGCATAAGGACACCGATACTCTACATAACTCTATAAATAGCCTGCAGAACTTCAGAGAACAAAGCATATTGCATGCCACGCTTAGAGCACCATTAAAGAGCAACGTACCAAACAAGAACAAACTTACTACATGAAGAGGTCATCTCGGTGGAGCTCCAGACAAGTCAGCTCTGATTTTTCACAATAAAAGCATCACAAAAAGCAACTCCTGCCGTTGGCTAAAACGGCAAAGCTGAATGTATCCCATTCTTGGCAGCATGTAAAATAGTCATTCCACTTTTCTCCTTACTACAGCTTGTTTAACGTTGAGAAGCGTCTCGCTTTTTCTGAATGAAGCTCACACATGCACCCGCACATATTAATCCTAGCTCGCTTGCCACCTCGCTCCCACTCTCATGCCATCCTGCTCAGTTTGCACCGCTCCCTTCTCTTGCAAGCCCTCCCTTTCTGTGTGGATTCTCTCGCTCGCTTGCTCGCTCGCTCGCTCTTCCTCCTGGTGTATCTTGTTTGCTCTCTTGGCCTCTCTGTGCAACAATATAATTGCAGTGACAGCCAAACTAAGGGCTTGCAAGAAGGCCAGCTGTTTGTGAGGCTGCATGAATCAGTCACGGTATATTTTTGACAACATTTAGGTGTTTCGTACCATATGCAAGAAAAGCCTACAGCAGACAAAGTGTAGTCAAAATAAACATCCAGTCTCTGTGACTGATGGGAACTTCTCTTGGGTCAACACAAAACGTGTATTAAGTACTGACAGCTGCTGTAACAAATGGGGGGGGGTAACTAAAAGGATTTGAAAGGGAAGATAGCAGGCAAAATTAATGAAAAAAACTCATTAGCTGGGAAAGCCTTAATCCCTCAAGACGACATATTTGCATGTTTCTCCCCGCAGCTCCTTCTCTGCCAACGGTGGTGAAGAAGAGGCGGAGGAGGAAGTCAAAAGTTCATCATCAAAAGAAGCATCTGCAGAGAACTTGGGATAAGGTACAATTTCGAGGGATGTCTGCTTTGGGCTTCTGTTGCTAGCACAAGTTACATCAAAGACCAGCTTTGATTTGGCATACAAGATACAGCATTGATGCATTTGGTAGCATCCAATCAGTAATACTCTACTCAGTAAGAAACAGGTTCAGAATATTCAGTGATTCCATTTCAACAATAACAAATGGCAGGTCATTTGGAAGGAAGCAATACGTAAAGCTAGGAGAATACACATCTGCAAGTTCATATATTACGTGTGGAGTTCCCCATGGGTCAATACTGGGACCAAAACTGTTCAACATGTACATCGATATCTCCAAAGTCACGAAAGACTTAAAGCTGGTAATATTTGTGGATGATACCACTGCTTTTTGTTCTGGAGGGAGTACAGACGATATCATTAGAAAGGTCAGAGAAGAAATGGTCATACTAAAAAGATGGTTTGATGATAATAGATTGTCCTAGAACCTAAGTAAAACTAAAATCATGCTGTTTGGTAGCAGCAGAAAGGACACGCACCAGCCCCTTTAATTTTTCTACAATCATTGTTGGTTCTCCATATTCAATCCTTATTTCACATGAGGCTTTACACAGGCTGGAATGCAATTGCCCAATTCCTGAATTACACTGGTATCAGAACACAATAACAAGATTGGATCGGATCAGCCCCATCAGCCCTCACCTGTGTGTGTTATAAGGCAGCCCCACGCACATCTACCATAGGACAATATGAAACAATGGCAAGTCAATATCATCATGTTCTGCTGTTTAAAAACATGATAATGTTGAACATTTGATAGTCTATCAACCAAAAAGCTCCCTTTTACCTGTCCACACAGAAATGTGCACTCATGCCGAGGTTTTCCGAAAGCTTTCGAAAAAAAAGAACACGTACAATTGCATGTGGACGAGTGGTCAAAACACATAGAAAAATGTGTTTTTAAAATACCCATATTCGTATGGACATAGCTTCAACACAGTCATATGAAATGTGTCATGGTCAATTATGCAAATTAAACAGTGGTGTGATTTACCCCGCCCACTGCCACAAATAGTTGCATTCCTGCGGTAACACCTCTAATTAAATGCAGAATCTCTAGTAGTCGATAGGAACCGCCAGGGTCTCTAAATCCATGGAAAACAATATTGATATAAATAGCTGTGAACCTATGTAACCTGCTGATGTAGTTTTTCCAAAAGGTGACAGTAGCAGTGTTTTAAAAATAGCTAGTCCGCATCAAGCCGATTATTACAATTACGATTATTTATAAATGAATGCATAATTAATGCTGGCTGAGCAGTTTGCTCCTTAGTGCTGCTACAACATTGGTTCTATTGATGGAATGTGATTTCCACTTTGCCATGCCATGAATTATTAAGTTGTTACATACGCGTTTGCACATTTAGGAAAAAGAAGTCTTTCTCCAATTTACTGAATTTACGGTTGTCTATGAAGAAAATGTAGTCCAATGTGTGTTCTACTGGTCATTTCATCAGGTGGTAGTACACCATCAGAGGCTACAAAAAAAAAAGCAATAGATTGAGCTAATAATGTATAGCCATAGTTCACTTGCCCGACAGGCGTGCCCAACCAAATAAATCCATTACTTCTAAATAAGAGGGAAAGTTCTAAAGGCAAGCATTGTCAATCACCTGCTAACATTACTCATGCAAATCACTGACCATTACGCATATTTGACAGCTGTCCTTACCTATAGCAACGAATGAACAATCACAGCACCGCCGTGGGAAAGACCCAGTTTGGCCACATGACTGGGATAAAGTGGACAGCGCTAATGCCGTCTAATGCTTCCAACTGAACTGACTTCCTTTTGCTTTCGAGTGCACGTCATTCCCGGGTCAGCAAAAGAAAAGGCTTAGAAAGAAGGGATGGAGAAAAGGGAGGAGCTACATGAGGATCAGTGGCCAAAGATAAATGGTTCCAGAGCTGTGAACGTCATCACCGGACAAGTTGATCGATCTCTACATGCATCATTTACATTCATTCATTCATTCACTACCGCTTTTCCTCACGATATCATAAAAAAAAACCTCACACAAAATGATGCAAGAGTTACATTATGTTTTCAATTCAATTCATTTCCCCATTCATAAATGTGTCTCGACCCCTAAGGTTAACTTCTATTCACACATGCCTGACTGTGAAAATGATACTTGAAAGGTTGGCTGCACAATTTATAAAGCTTTTTGTAAAAAGGTGACAACAGGTAGAGTTATGATTATGAATTCACTGACTGGATTGTGTTTTTACAAATGATGTCAAATGTGGGGAACTGATTAGATAATTGTTCATGTCTTATGTCAGCACACAACCCAGCTACAAGAAGAGGTGCTGTTGTTCAGTATCGAGGAGTCAACAAGTAGTCAGCTATGCGAGGATGGAGGTACAGCGTTCAAAGCAGGAGTTCAGAACATTCAGAGGGATTCTCCCTTTAAAGGCAATTGATAATTCAGAGAGAGATTTTCACACGATCAATTAGTTCATTGTTAATCAAGCCACAGTTTGACCCTGGAACCAATTAATTTATTTGCATCATTTCAAAACCTTTTTTGAATTATGAACAGATAGGGCCATAAAGGTTCCAGTGTATGTTTCTACAGAACACTATGCATCATAAGCCTCGAGCTATGCAGCAATGACTGTGAAGTCAGTCAGACAAACTGTAGCCAATCTGGAGGCGAGATTTAAAGCCCGCCACCTCCCCTCTGACCTGATCAATAATTTACATGTAAGCAAACCATGAAGAATATGAGTGGAAACTCTTCTTCTGATGGGGTTTTTTTGGGGAGGGGTAACAGAAAATAAAGTAGAAATGGAGTTAAAAGATGAGAAGATGGGTGTAAAGATGGAGAAAGACAGTATCAGAGAGCAAAGCGATGAGAGAAGCAGCAGCAACAGCAACAGCACCACCACCACGCATGGCGCTCTGGCAGAGAGCTATAAATAGCTCTTCAAATCTCACTAGAAAAAGACGCTCTTCTTCTGCTGCTGCTGCAAACAAGACATTCACAGACATTGGATGAAGCACGCTGGCTTATCCTGTTGGATAAGACCTGCCTATTTCAATTACATCAGACTATGAAATGCCATTTTAAAATGACGAAAAAAAAACACTTTCATGTTATGCATACCATTTTGACTGGTATAAATATTTGATGGTGGGAGGGGCAGCCGAGCTATACACACGCACATCACACCAAGCTCTGCCCTAAAAATGGTACAACTTTGGAGTTCAAGCCATCATTGAGCAAGAAAGGGTCTGACCATGACAATTCATTAATAAATATCACAAGTCTGTGGCTGATTTGTAGTCCTTCTGTTTATTGTATATTATGCAAGGTGGTGGTTGATAATTGGCAAAAGAAATGGTCACAGTGGTCTTGGACTTTATGTGACTATTTCTAGTATTTCTCTACATTTAGATTATGCAAGGAGACGGATATCATTAATAACCGGCAGGAGGAGCAAACATTACTCATAGGACATGTACAGTACATTACATGAGCATAGGCTTGGTGGCTCATTTCAAAGATTTCTATATATTTCTATTACTACTGCTTATACAGTGTTAGTAAATAAATGTATAGTATATGAGTGAGTGAAAAAATACAAGAAGCATGTTTATTTGTAAACGTAGATCGTGTTAGCTGTAAATACACATTCTCCACACACACGGAAAACCTATGTAACCATTCTTCAAAACAAGAGCACCGTTTGCCATGTTTGTGTAAACAAAACAAGAGTGTCATAAAAATATCTGCACATGTAGTTGGACTACATCCTCCTTAATCAGAAGCACAGGTATTACAGTTTATTGACGATTTAGTAGCAATACATGCATCCCATTTGAAAAGTTAGCCAGTGTGTCACCAATAAATAAATGTATAAAGATTTTGTGCGATGTTGTAAATTTGAATAAATGTAATAAAAATCTTGTTTTCGTGTGTTGTTTTTGTTGTTTCATAGAAGTGAACAACTGAAACAACTGTTCAGATGGTTGACATGTCACTAAAACAAAAAATATGGACATCACTCACCATTCTGCTTGAATTTGCTTCTCTGTAGAAAAAGCAAATTTTCTCTTTTTTTTGGGTCAAAACCAGACCCAAACAGAAAACAAACTTTTTTTCCTGATGAAAGAAGAGAGTCTAATGTTTCTTTACATCGCCTCAATGTTTATGTAGTCCTAAAACTCAATATTCTATTGGTCTTGAAAGTTCAGCAAAAATACCCAAAAACTGGCAGTATGGAAAATCTCTTTTCTGAAAATGGCTGGCAGTGAATGAGTTAATAATTGGTGGGAAAAGTGATTATATTATATGACCTGTGTTAAAACAGCAAAGTATTTCACTGTTTCAGTTTCTCATCAGGTAGCAAACTGTGTTCTGGGTGCCCTGAAGCGCCGTTTGAAGTGGAAACTCTGAAAAGGCCGGTTTGATGATGTCGGTCACATGACCAGAAGTGAGCTTTCACAACAAGCCAACATAATATCTGAATATTTCGACTGGCATGACTCATCACAGTCGACGTTCTCCTGATATTTTGTCGTCTTACACGGCATAATTACTCGCAGTAGTAATTCCACCTTTCGTACGCAAGTCTAGATTAGCCTTTGAAAGAAGATGACAGATTTATGCGTATACGTTCTTCTATGGTTGGGGTGTTACGTGGTTCATTCAGTGGGTCTGTTCACAGCACCATGCATAGGTGTGACTTATGTATTACATCGTTTTCACTCAGTGATCCATTCCCGTCTGGATGCAACTATTTAGTAATCCGGTTGCAATACAACAAGAATGTGGATAAGTAACACTGTAAGTATATGTGGACGGGTGGGAAGGATAGAAGGATTTCTAAGACGGCCTTCAACAGCAGCAGCAGCAGCACACTGTTGATTCAATGAGTCACCTCCATTAAACGTGTCTATGGAGAACACTGCACTCAACCATACCAGTTTCAGATCCACAGTCACACCATATTCATCAGTCACAGACATCACACCCAGCAATATCTTTACACTACAGATACTATACACAATAGTTTCAAGACAACCGCCACGTCAAACCAGACTATTTTTTGCTCTGGGCGTCACACAACTTGTCCAGAACACAACGATATTTCATGAATATTTCGTGTGTTTTTTTCCTATCAGAGAGACATGCTGTTTTTCCCCACAGCAGATGTTTGAATCACAGCTCGAGCAGCCTGTGCAGCGATCGCACCTAGTGTGACACAAGCGCCTCTTCATCTATTTCCAGCTCGTGTCAAAATGTGAAGTCGCAGCCGCATAAGTGCAGGGTTTCCGCTACATGGAACTAACAAAATAAAAGTCGCCATACCTTAAAAATGGGGCGGTGGCATTGTAAACTTGAAAATGTTTGGTGATATATTGTATGATTAGATATATGTGCTATATAGTTACATATGGTGGTGTGAAAAAGTGTTTGCCTCCTTCCCGATTTTATTTTTTTATGTTTGTCAATCATGTAAATGTTTCAGATTAAACAAATGTAAATATTAGTCAATGGCAACAAAAGTGAACACAAAATGCATTTTAGAAATGAAACTTTTTCTTATTAGAAGGGAGAATAAAAATCCAAACCAAGATGGCCCTGTGTGATCCTGCTCCCTGACCCCCACCCCATACCCCCCCCCCCCCAAGAAAGAACAGAATTAAGCTCTCAATCTGTAAACCCATCCAAGAGGTCACAAAAGACCCCACAACAACATCCAAAGAACTGCAGGCCTCACTTGCCTCAGTTAAGGTCAGTGTTCTTGACTTCACCATAAGAAAGACACTGGGCAAAAACGACCTGCATGGCAGACTTCCTAGACAAAAACCACTGCTGGACAAAAACAACATTTAGGCTATTCTCCATTTCGCCATGATAACCAAGACAGCGTGTGTCCCATTACATCTGTCGTAAAAGTAATGCCACATTTCAGATAAAAGATCATACAAAAGGTAAAATACGGTGGTGGTGGTGTGATGTCTGAGGCTGTTTTGCTGATGCAGGACCTGGAAGGCTTGTTGTGATAAATCAAACCATGAATTGTACTGGCCAACCAGTTATGTTTAGGGGCCAATGACTTTTTCCACACAGGGCCATTGAGGATTGGATTTTTTTTCTCCCTCAATAATAAAAAGTTTAATTTCAAACTATATTTTGTGTTCAGTTCAGTCATCGAGTAATACTTACATTTGTTTTATAATCTGAAACATTCAAGTGCGACAAACATGCAAAAAAATAAATAAATCAGGACCCAACACTTTCAAACCATTTCATAGCTTCTTATTTATACACATATTGACCACAATTAGTTTGGAAACAATTTAAAATATCATAATATTTCACTGCACTTCATTCTAAAACGCATAAACCGGAATTCCCCCGTCTTCCCTGTCGGCACTCGCGCATGTGTGACCAGAATGATGTTCACTTTATTATTGTAAGAATGAAAACTAGCCCGTAAAATGTGGAGTCAATTGACGCCAGCTTGTCACAGGATAAACTTATTTTTGCCAGCGTGTGTGATCTCACATTTCAATCATTCAATTTGCTGGCATTTTTGTTTACACATTTTGCCTGGCTGTCACTGCCTTTCTAGCAGCAGCTAGCTTTGCTCTTTTATGTCCCACGGGAAAGCTACAAGTGGCTATCACGTTCATGAGGTACCTGCCAACCTCTGAAGTGTCTCTCGTTATTATTATAATACTTGGGGCCTGTCCTCAAAACACAAGTTGTGTATCTAAATTAACATAAAACACATAGTATGTCCACTATGGTGACTCATGTCGCCAAACAGGAGTTGAAGATAAGTGGTATCAGGACTCTACATTAAAAACCAAAATGACTTGCCCATAGGGAATCCTTAAGGTGAGAACTACTTGCCCGAACTTGCCCCATGTAAAATGAAAAGACTGCCATAATGATATCATGTAATCTTTTGTGGCATCACATGAGAATCTCAAATAAATAAAATAATAAAATAAATAATACTGTAGCGTTGCGTGTGTGTTGTATTCCGGGCTGTAGTTTCATGCATGGACGCTGGGGGGCAGTCATGTTCAGCTCGCAGTCTTGGAGCGGGCGTTTTGGGACCAAAGAAGAGGAACGATAGGGAAAAAAGGAGAAGTTCGGTTGCCATGCGCCCAGCTAGTTAGTTAAGTCTGCAACAGGCCAGTAAGTTGTTTTTCATGCTGCCTTGGAAATAAAAACCATGCAACAATAGAGGTTCATCACTTTTTGCTGTTTCCTTCAGATTTAGACGATGTTGGCAGCGACGCCATGATGGATGTTTTCGTAGTCAAACGATCGCTGATTGGTTGATCGCGAACAACGGGTGTGGGTAAAACGCGGACTGTGGATTACGGACCGCGGTCTAAATAAACGATTCTGATTGGTCCATTGCAAGGATTGCTTTGCAAATTACCACCGGAATCGCAGTCCATGTTTTACCAACACCCAACAAGAACCGCTTTAAAAAAAACTCTTGGCAGAATGGCATGCCAAAGTGCACTTGCCCGACGGGAATATCACTGATTAGATTTACTTGCCCGAATTTTGTTTTAACTTGCCCCGGGCCATCGGTACATCGTTATTGTCGAGCCCTGGGTATAATCATGCAAAAACCACGTTACGTCTCTGGAAAAGTGTGACCATTGGTAAAGAATATTTTCACATTTCTAACTTTAATGTGTTTGATAAGTGTGTGAAGCATATTTAATACTTAAGCTTGGATTGCATCACAGGTGAACAACGGCAATTGAAGAGAGATGCGTTCTGGAGCTGAATCTAATCTAGTAAGTACAACAGTCGCCTAATGTAAATGTTGATCAAAATCAGAGGAAAACGTCATTGTCAATCTGGCAGGAGGGAATTTGAGGGTGACTTAAAGGAGGCAATCCATTCACAAGTACTGTTTTCATGAGGTAGGGCTGTTGGGAGTTACCACCACAAAAACAATATTGTATGCTACAATAGCGTAACAAGTTACAAGTTGCAATATGCCTGTACTTGGAAAAAAGAGAGGAGTAGACATATGGAGGTATTCCACTTATGATGCTACAGACAACAAGACATTGCATAAACCATGCAGAGCCATTATTACCACTAAAAACAAAACTAACTTGAAGAGTCTGTGTTGGTCTGACTAACTATTCCTGGATGTACTGTTTGCATATCCTTGTTAGCCAAGCAGGCATTTACAAAAGGTGGGACTCAAATGATGCACATTGGGGTGCAGAAATTGTGCATTAAAAGAATATCAAAAGTGATACCATCAAGTCATATGTATTATTTTGTGCGGTTGCTAAATAACACCAAGCACCAATCCATGTGAATTATTGTCGTTCAATGCAATTTGAACATCCCATGACAGATATAAAAAAAAAAACCTTGGGGCTTTAAAGATGGAGCTTCACGTTCAATCTCTACCCAAGGAGCAGTAGCATCGATCAGTGCTCTTTAACCTCACCTTTTTTTCCCTGGAGGGTCCGTGTGAGGAGTCCTTCAGGTTGTGGAGTCTGTGGAGAACAGATGGTGGTGTGCTTCAGAACATGGCAAAAAAATATTAGCTTGCCCACACGCTAACAATAGCTAGCTCGTCCAGCGCATATAATTAGCCACATGCACACGCACAAACATCGCACACACGCATATCATGGAGTTAACGTTAGCATACAAGCTAGCCTTTTCTTTACGCATAACACCAAGCTAACAGATACTCACACTTAATCATACACGCTGACAACCGAAGCTACAACACGCCAGGTACATAGGCGAGTCTTTGCTACAACGCGGAATAACCACTTGTCAGCTGAGGCGCTAGCTAGCGGTGTCGTTAGCTAGCTCCTCGTAAGACTTACCAGGGCTAATGCTAGCTAATGCTAGCTGCTTGGCGCTGCTGCTGCTGCTACTGCTGGTGGTGCTGGTGGTGGTGGTGGTGGTGCTGGTGCTTCACTGCACCCTCGACTGTCAAAATAGAGCCGGGTGAGCAGAGAGCGGCGTAAGCATTAATGACGGTTTACTGGCTCCTTGATAGTAAAACACAAGTCTGACGCCCAATGAGTAAATTATAAAAACGAATAGAAAGTAAAGGAAAGGAAAGGCGATTCTCCCCACCGCCTCAGCTCCGGCTAGAGAGTGTGTACACTGTATCGGCGTCACTTTTTTCCCCCCCGAAGGCAGTGGCGTACTCCGGGCCTGTAGGGGGTGCTCTTACACAAACAATGGACGACAATTATACACTACAGTTGCTTATACTGGGATCAACAGGTATTACTCATTAATTAATAATTTAACTATTCAATGGTATTCTTCATTTTAGTAATTTTATGATGACAAAAGGCGGGGGCTCATTTTCTACAATAACACCCACTGGACCACAACACTAACCACCATCACAATAATCATCTAGCAATAAAAACAAATCTCTGTAAAACCTTCCCGTTTTCAACAAGAAACTTCATAAATTTGCCGGCACCCGCCGTTTAATAGTTTTCTGTTTTTTTAAGATATATATAGATATATAGATGTATATTTAGTTTTAAAATCCTCTCAAGTCAAGTTTTCTTTACAGCCCTCATGGCTCTCCAGTTATGCCGAAGAAGTACAACTTCCGGTCCGGGTAACATCGATGGAACTCATCCTGCAGTGTAGTCCATAAAATCAGGCCTTCAAAATAAAAGAAGCACACTCGTAAAAGTTAAAAAATTTCCAAAATCAGCAGTAATTTTACAACAATAACGTCAAAATATTAAGAAAATGTAATTTTACAGGAAACAAACAAATAATAAAGTTGAGATTTTGGGGAAATCGTGTATATTTTTATTACAATAAGAAAGTTGAAATATTTGGAAAATTATTCTAAATGACTAGATGGCCGAGGGTGGAATCGAACCCTTGTCGTCCTAGCTGTGAGGTCTGCGCGTTAACCATTTACAGCAGCTTTTGACCACCAAATTCCAATACGGAGATTAGAACATGGCTTTGGCATTAAAGGAACTGCAATGAAATGGTCTCAGTCCAATTTGTCAGATCACCTGCCGTTTGTATCCATCGGTAATAAAGAATCGAGACACGTGAATGTCAGCCATGGCATCCCACAGAGATCTATGCCACGACCTGTATTGTTCAGCCTTTATATGTCCTCCTTAGGCAACATCATTAGAAAACACTCCATTAATTTCCGTTGCTATGCAGATGACACAGCTTTATTGACAATGCAACCTAACAAAACTAATCAGCTTGCTTTAATTACAATGAAACAGCTGTCCAAACTCTAGATGTGTCTTAATGACATCAAACTTTTTACTTTTATCAAAACTAAAAAAAAAATCCTCATCCTTGCTCCTTCTTACATATAAAACGCTACACAGTCAGACACCAAAGTACCCTATCAACCAAGAATTTAGACTTACTTGCTACTCCTAGGATCTCAAATGGGAGGTAAAGTATTTAGCTATCAGGCTGCTCTGTTATGGAACCATCTCTCCGACTCAATCCCGAGAGAAGATACCGTTTCTTGATTTAAAAGTGAACTAAAAACTCACCTTTTTTCTAAAGCATATAGTTAGAACTGACCCCTGATACGCTGATATGTATCATAGACACTTGTCTATGTTCCTTGGACTGAGATAAAGCTTTTATGGCTTGAGCTATACCATCTATCCCTCTACTCTACCCAACTGGTCCAGACACACAGCTTCCCGAAACAGAATCTAGTTTCTGTTCAAGGTTTCTTCTCCAGAGAGAGTTTTCCTTGCCTTTGTCGTCAAGTGCATGTGTGGTTTTAATTGATTCTGTTTCCATTTATGGGAGTGGCACCATATAAATAAATAGAATTGAATCCAATATAACTTCTCAGCGGCAGCACGGCGGTCAAGTGGTTAGCGCGCAGACCTCACAGCGAGGGTTTTCTCCGGGTACTCCAGTTTCCTCCCACATTCCAAAAACATGCTAGGTTAATTGGTGACTCCAAATTAGGGTGAATGTTAGTGTGAATGGTTGTTTGTCTACATGTGCCCTGTGATTGGCTGGCGACCAGTCCAGGGTGTACCCCGTCTCTCGCCCCAAGACAGCTGGCATAGGCTCCAGCACCCCCGCGACCCTTGTGAGGAAAAAGCGGTAGAAAATGAATGAATGAATGAACGTTGCTTTACAAAATATCATTTCATTTTTCAGTTTATGGGAGTCAGTGGAAAAAGGTCGGATAGCCGTTTATTATAGTGATGACCTATCATTTGTATTTGGTCTTATTGTGTATTTTCTCTATATTATTGTACAGTCATATTAATGCAAACATGCAAATTCATTATTAAATGGGCCCACTGATCAAATAAATTGTTGCTGCAGTTGCATGAAATGTCCACACGTCGGCAGTCGCCTACCGCAGTCTTAATTGTCCTCGCCTTATTATACCATATTATTCATGCAAAAATAACGTATGCCAATCACATTTGTCTCATGCATCAATGTTTTCATGAGGTATATTACAATAATATACTTTAATGTGGTGAGTGCATTCATTTATTAATGAGTGAATGTGTAGAAAGGTGGTTGTAGTTCCCTTACGTGACGTGTTTGGTGCACGGACGCACACTTGAACACTTGAACTTGTCCAGCATGTTGAAACTGGGTGAAAGGACACCCAAATCCAACTCTGATGGACATGAAGTGATGGTTCCAATCCCCATACCGGACCTTCGTGTGTCCCATGTATTTGTCCGCCCTTACCCATGTTTTTTGGGTCATTGTGTGAGTGAGTCAAGTCACCCGCCATGCGAGTGTGCGTGTCTGCAGATGCGTTGCCAGTAAAGTTCATTCCACACACACGGTGCGCTCATTGGTGCGTCCCTCCAACGTGTCACCACTTTTGGTGGATTACCCCACCAGATATCTTCACCAGCAGGACGCTGGCAACATCACTGCAGAACTTTCCCGAAGTGAGCCAAACTCCTCAGAGACGCAAAGACTTGTTTTATTCAACTGAGATGGCGCAGTCCTCTTCATTTCTGTTTTTGTTGCTCCTGGAGGTTCTCTGGGTGAGAGGGAGCCCACCAGGCTGCGCGTCCTGCGGCCCTCGTCCTTCCCTGGGGAAGGACGCAGAGGAGAAGCTGATGGTTGAGATGGCCAAGCAGCAAATTTTGGACAAGCTGCACCTGAAGGAGAGACCCAGGATGTCTCCGACGGTGCCGCGGGTGGCGCTGCTCACTGCGCTGCGCAAACTGCACTCAGGGCGCGTCAGGCAAGATGGTACCCTGGAAATGAACAACAATGTGCCATCCAGACAGCAAGGCTATGAAATAGTCAGCTTTGCCGATATAAGTAAGTGTGGTAAATGATCATGATACAAGATGATGAATCATATAGCCTTCTTTTCCGTCTGCTTTGATTGCCTTGAAGTTTGGGGTGGAGGAAAAAATTAGGTTCAAGTGTAGGATCATAATAGTATATCTCACCCACTATAACAGACTATAACATATAGGAATACAGAAGAATACAATAGATATCTGCAACCTCATATAGTTGCAGATTTCTGCACTCAATTGTATGTCTTTATGTTTTTTCGCCAAGTATTGAGATGTCACACTTTTTCATCTGTCCTCGAACGCACCATAGTAGAGTTACTCAAAGCAAAAGTAAAACTTATACTAGACAATATTTTGTAATAAATCTATCTGTTCATGCATGTCTTTATACTTGAAATGTGTTAAATTAGTGTGTGAGGCATATACAGTATTGGACTTAAGGTCAGAGAAGCCAGCAATGTGTTAAAAATATACTTTTTAATGTGTGTCTCAATTATTGGCGTTTGTTTGCCGTTTTCTGATGTCTATAAACAAATGCTCGAGTTGTAGTGTTTATTTACTCAGTCAGCATTGTTGTCATGTAGAAATAGGAAAGTGGAAGATAACGGACTTATGCACATGTTCATTCTTCTATAGTATGGCGTGTCACATGGTTCTGTCTGCCACATGTACCGTAGGTGTGCCGTATGTATTACATCATTTTACATAATTTGTAAGTATCCGTTATTATTTCAGTACAGTGTGAACGCAACTTTTTTGATCTGATGAATGTTCTCTTGCGGACGTATGCATTTTTCTTACTTGGCATGTGTTTTTACCCTTAAATATGCATTTTGGTGAATTTCCTCAAATTTGAGTTAGAGTTAAGTTTCTGAAACCTGTGTCAAAGCACCAGTGTAAGCTTCACTGACCTATGCAAAGTTGCCTGGCGTGAAACACACACCAAAAAAAAAATGATAATCTTGAGCTGCGGCAACCCAGACTATAAGGGCTCAGGGCTTCATTAAGGTATAGCGTCATAGCACGAGCATCTTTGGTATAACATTTGTTCAAGGTTGGCAGGTTGAAGGTATCGTAAATAGACAAGACATCATAGACAGATGGACAGATGAACCTGAGGGCATGTTGGGCGAACGGACAGACGGGGAGAAGGAGTCGTAGATGGATGGATAGACAATCAGATTGAAGGTATCGTAGTTAGACGGCGAGATGGTATCATACACAGATGGACAGGCAGAGCACTGTAAGGTCAGACAGATGGACGGTTTGATGGATGGATCGGTAGCCAACAGGCATCACAGACACACGGACAGGTAGCTAGCATCAAATTCAGGGTAACCAACAGATGGAAAGACGACTATATGGTACCAGACCAACAGATGTTCAGATCATGAGAAAGCATCATAGACAAATGGAACATGGTTGTATTAAAACTGTGTTTGACTTGCAGATGACAAAGAGCATACGGACAAGGCCCACCTCCGTCTTACCTTCCAGTTCCTGCAAGAACCCGGCCAGAGTGTCCAAGTGCTGCAGTCATCTCTTTGGATCTATGTCCGTTCCTCCAAGCACCCTTTCCAAATCCCGGCTCGCGTCTTCCTGACCGCTGACTCAAACCGCACCTTGGTGATCGAGAAGATGCTGGAGGTCCAGGAGAGTAACTGGCACACCTTCCCTATCAGTCGCACCCTGCAGGCCTTCCTGGACGGAGGCCAGAAGCAGCTCCGCCTGGAGGTGATCTGCGAGGAGGAAGGGAGGAATCTTTGCTCGTTGGAAAACTCTACTGACACGCCATTCCAGCCCTTTCTGGTAGCGCAGGTGCGCCTCCGTGACGACACTGCCAAACACTTACTGAGAAAGCGCTCTTTGAGGTGCGGTGATGACATCACCGTGTGCTGCAAGCGAGACTTCTATATCAAATTTAAGGACATACAATGGCACGACTGGATCATTGCGCCGGAGGGCTACCACATGAACTACTGCATGGGGCAGTGCCCCCAACATCTGTCTGGGTCACCCGGCATCGCCTCCTCCTTCCACGCCACCGTCCTGAGCCAGCTGAAAGTCAACGGCATCAACACGGCGGCATCGTCTTGTTGTGTCCCCACCGAGCGTCAGCCTCTGTCCATGGTGTACTTCAACTCCCAGCACAGCATTGTCAAAACAGACGTCCCTGATATGATAGTGGAGTCCTGTGGATGCACATAAGACGTACTATGTTTGGCTCGTACCATGTTCAACTCAGAAGAGCCAAATAATCCGAGCTGGATCATTTCTACAATTGTGCTTTTCCCGTATGGTTGGTGAGTTTTCATGTGTAAATTTCAGATGACTCATCTTTTTGAGATGCTTTAATGCCGTCTTATATTTGTGTTAAAAACATTCCAAAAACATGCTAGGTTAATTGGTGACTCCAAATTGTCCATAGGTATGAATGTGAGTGTGAATGGTTGTTTGTCTATATGTGCCCTGTGATTGGCTGGCCACCAGTCCAGGGTGTACCCCACCTCTCGCCCGAAGACAGCTGGGATAGGCTCCAGCACCCCCGCGACCCTGAAAATGAATGAATGAATGAATGAATGCTTCCATGAGTTTACGGACCTAGATTCTAAATTTACACGTACATTTGTGGTACCACCTATGGCTTGTGGTCAAAATGCTTTGGACTGTATGTAATGTAGATACCCTCAAAGTTTTAGAATCATTAGACAAATGGCTGATGGCTAAGTCCCGATGTTGCCTCTGAAAAAACGTTTTGCTTGATGGCGGCCATGTTCAGTCCCCTAAAGGTGTGTATGGAGAGGTACTGTTGAAAATTCGCTTTTTCCTCACTTTCCCTCATTTTTCAGAGAAATTTCTCTTATTTTTGAATACAAATGTTGAAAAGTGACCGGTCAATTGATATGGGGTGATCTTTTATCAGAATGTTAATGATAATGAGATCCTGCTCCAAATGGAGAAGATTAAGTACCTCGGGGTCTTGTTTAAAGATGGAACCTGAGATACAGTGAGGTGCAGACTCATGCCCCCCAGATCCTCCTCCCTGGGGACGTGTTCAGGGCACATCTGACTGGTAGGAGGCCTCAGCGAACACCCAGGTCACGTTGGAGAGACTATGTCTCTCAATTGGCCTTTGGAACGCCTTGGGATCTGGCAGAAGGAGCTGGACAAAGTAGCAGAAGATAAGATAAGATAAGTAGTAGATAAGCAGAAGATGAATGGATGGATGGATTTATTAAAGCAAAGGCTGCTTGTTGTAATAATTACAGCAAACAAAATAAATCTTTAATTTACGTTTCAAGCTAAAGAACATTAGGAAACCCTGCTCTAAACCACAGAGATCTGTTTCCTTCATGTCATTTTTTATACTTCAACATATAAAACACTGGAAACAGTTGAAATGTGTTGTACCTGCAGCCTGAAATATGTCCAATCAGCATCTGCACCATATTACTTACACAAGCTGGAGTTGGGCAACAGTGTGCTCTGCCGGTATGCAAAGCCAAGGTCATTATTTGGCGATTGCCTCATTGGGAAGTCAGGTGGGTCAATGGGCATGCAGCGGCTGTATGTTGCCATTTTTCATTTGTCAAAGTCTAAAGTTTACTGGGCTGATGTAAAATTAGAAGCTTTTCAGCGGGAATGCAATCGGTTAATCATTGCACGGGGGGGGGGGGGACTTGACATCATCCCAATTGCGCAGTCGATTTAGAGACGTGCAGTAGATCACAGGTGTGTTCACACTTGTCTGGTTTACATACTATAACAATGACATGGAATCAGGTCTAATCCTTGTAAAGTTTACACTATGGATGCAGTATTTTCATCATGAATGACACAGTTATTTGACTTTTTATCTTATTAGCCAATTAATCACATGTATTTGTTGCCTCCAAAGCTGCTACTTGAATTGTCATTTTATTTAGTTTATTATTATTACAATGATGTTATGTTGTTTTTTTGTTGTTGTCTATGTATCTTATTATTAGCACTTCTTGTTGAAGTGCCGTTCTACCAGAAGCACTTTAACACCCTGCTGGACCTTCAATAGAAAATTTTGCTTCCTATTTTGTTCACATGTATTTTCTCAGGTTCTATTTGGTGTTAAAGGGGTGTTTTTTTCGATATACTGTAGGAATCCACTGCTTTGTGGTGGTGGAATAACATGTACAGCAACATGTTATACTGTAATTATGTCTATTTTCATATGAGATTATATTTTTTGATTTTTTAAACATGATTCATTGTAATTTTTTGCCACAAAATGCTGAAATCATAGTATTATACTACAAATTTATTTTGAAATAAAATAAACCAATGGAATGTGTCTGTGTTCATTTTCTTTTGTATTGCATCCACAGCAAATATTAAATATTAACAGTGAAACTCTGCATTATTGCGTTATTTTTATACCCTTAACAACACAATAATGTGTCAGGGACCATTCAAGAAAGTAAGATAACAGAAAAATAAAAGAAGAAATGCTCAGACAATTATAAAAATATCAAGGAAAAATCTGCTGCTGGCTCCAAAATAATGAGTGAACAGTTCTTTGAAAATGATGAGAGGTACAATTGAATATAATTTGCAACCAAGAAGACAAATAAATACAACCTGAACAAATGGCTCAGACTCACATGCCTAAACACCTCAAGCTATTTGAATCAGGTGATAAGCACTCCAGCCTCCAGCACATAACCACAGCAAAAGTTTAATGTGTGTATTTATGTATATTTGTGCATAATTATGATTAAAGTTCTATACGGAATAAGGGACACAAAATACTACTACTAATAATAATAGTATTTAAAGGGGAACTGCACTTAAACATTTTTTTCCATCATTCACAACCCTTATATGAAACATGAACACATATTTATTTCTCTTTTCTGTGCATTTTAATGCCAGAAAACAAGTTAATATGAGCTGGCTAACAATGCACGTCATTGAGATACATCTATTTCAACTACAAAGCACTGTAGTGTTTTAGCATTTGATATATATGAACAAGAACAAGTACATTTATGATGTGATAACACCATGTGGTCCGCCATCAAAATTATTTTTATGTAAAAAAAAAATGTCAATTTTTATTACAAAAACTTTTCAGTACATGGCCATGTTAAATACATAGTGACCGCTTATATTATTGTGTTGGGATATTCCAATTGTTTAATTGCAATGATTATTTTACTGATACAAGATGTTGAACACAGGAAGTGAACAAACAATCATTAATTACTGAGACATGGAGAAAGTGTAGGATTTGTCTTCTTCCTACTCCTTTTCAGACAAGTATATTACGATGTGATTGTAATGTGACTTTGTTTAAAAAGAAACTAAACCATTACCACTACACTTATTGTGTATAATAACACACAATAATAATAATCATCATTTGCAACGGGGGTTGCGCCATTTTGTAATTGTAGCACATTTGAGCATAAGTCAAAGGGCATGTTTGCTAATACAAACATCAGAAGTGGCTTTATCGACTGTCTGTGTTTGATGCGCAAACAGTTGTCACATTCCCGTGGCATGCTTTCAATTAGATTCAAGGATGAGTTCATTTCACCTCCTGTCCTCTGATACAGTAAATGACCACAGAAACATCAGAGGGCGACACGTGCGCTTTGCCTTGCAGGTTCAATATCCCGCACAAACAACTCATCAGAAGAGCTACTATGATTTCAATGTCAAATTGGGATATGGATGAAATCACAGGGCACATATAGACAAACAACCATTCACACTCACGATTTACCCTGGTATTCCCAGATTTGGCCACTGAAGACCAGGTCACCAAGGTGCCCATCCTAGACCACTACCCAGACATGCTGTGGATTCCGTGTAGTTGTTTTGGGTTGAACCCACCCGGGCCCCATGGGTGAATCCCCAACCACCGGGTGCTCACCTGGTAGCCCCTCCCACGTATCACGGATACAATTGGCTGAAATGAGTTCCCTGGAGGGCTGCATGATGGTTGAGTGGTTAGCGCTCAGACCTCATCGCTAGGGGACCTGGGTTCAATTCCACCCTTGGCCATTTTTGTGTGGAGTTTGCATGTTCTCTCCGTGCATGCGTGGGTTTTCGCCGGGTACTCCGGTTTCCTCCCACATTCCAAAAACATGCTAGGTTAATTGGCAGTTGTGAATTGGCGTCCGGGCGGCACGGCAGTCTAGTGGTTAGCGCGCAGACCTCACAGCTAGGAGACCAGGGTTCAATTCCACCCTCGGCCATCTCTGTGTGGAGTTTGCATGTTCTCCCTGTGCATGCGTGGGTTTTCTCCGGGTACTCCGGTTTCCTCCCACATTCCAAAAACATGCTAGGTTAATTGGCGACTCCAAATTGTCCATAGGTATGAATGTGAGTGTGAATGGTTGTTTGTCTATATGTGCCCTGTGATTGGCTGGTGACCAGTCCAGGGTGTACCCCGCCTCTCGCCCAAAGACAGCTGGGATAGGCTCCAGCACCCCCGCGACCCTCGTGAGGAAAAAGCGGTAGAAAATGAATGAATAAATGAATGAATTCGCGTCCAGGGTGTACCCCGCCTCTCGCCCAAGGACAGCTGGGATAGGCTCCAGCACCCCAGCGACCCTTGTGAGGATAAGTGGTAGAAAATGAATGAATGAATAACTAAACATTGTCACTGATGGTTTCCATCAAAGCTGAGCATTATGAGCTTTGGAGAAGGTGCAATTACTGATACAGTAATGGATGCCATTAGACTACCGTATGTTGTGTTCAGTCTAGACTTTCCACTTGGTCTAAACATGTCAGCAGTCTACCTGACTGGTGTTGGTGGATGAATAATAAAATGAATTGATGACAAGTATAGGCATTGCCAAAAGCATGAATGAGCACTGCTAGGTGTGTCAACTAAACATTAAAACTGAAAAGGCAGAGAGGAAATGTGGTGTAAGAGACAACTGATGAGTCCATCTAAACGTGTGTCACCCTTTGAGGCGGAGGGCAAGCATCATAAGGACACACTCCCGGGTCACGTAAACAGGCGAGTACTCCTTTTCACCTGGGGAGCTAATGGCATTTGGCTGCACTGATGGAAAGCAGATAACTGACCTGCAGTGGGAAGAAGAAAATGAATAAAAGCCTACTGACTCACTGATACACTGACACACTGACCCACAGACCCACTGCATGCACTAAAACCCTAATCCTTCGCTCCACATGCAATCCTACCAAATCCCCTTGGGAGAGTTAAGGTGTCCACCTTGCGGCGTCATGGCAAGATAAAGCTCTGCTCTTATGTACGCTCCTCTTCATGTCAACAACAGAGTAGTAAAACTCTACACAACATGTTGAGACGAGCACAAATGCAACTCCAATGCATTAGCAAGACTCCGCTATGATAAAACTGTAAAAAAACATCTGGGTGTGCCTGGTTTGTGTTTGTTTCTGCAATCAGGAGCATGTACTAAATAAAAAAATACAGAAGGAAAACCCTGTTGTATCATCATCAACATTAAGTCTACAGTATGGGGATGATACAAGAGGACAGGGACATGCTACGTTAGATTCCGACTTCAGCATGAAACTTCCAGCAGGTTCATGGAGAATGACATAACATGTTGGGATTAAATTAACAGGTCTCTACTCTGTTTACATTCTGTTGGACAGGGGATGCAAAAGCCACTTTTAAACAACCATTTTTGTGCTGTTTATGTGGTGGAATAGTAGTTTAGACATTTTGGCTAAATACGTATATACGTATGGCTAACCTTGTGTCAAAGTGGAAATTATGCTAGAAATTCCACAAAAAGCCTTTTTTCTCATTATCTGAAATGTACCTAAGTTCTCTTTCTGATTACTAAAGAATGGAAAAAGGTAGAAACTAAGTTTTTTTCATTCATTCATTCATTTTCTACCGCTTATCCTCACGAGGGTCGCAGAGGGTGCTGGAGCCTATCTCAGCTGGCTTCGGGGCAAGAGGCAGGGTACACCCTGAACTGGTCGCCAGCCAATCACAGGGCACATATAGACAAACAACCATTCACACTCACATTCATACCTATGGACAATTTGGAGTCGCCAATTAACCTAGCATGTTTTTGGAATGTGGGAGGAAACCGGAGTACCCGGAGAAAACCCACGCATGTACAGGGAGAACATGCAAACTCCACACAGAGATGGCCGAGGGTGGAACTGAACCCTGGTCTCCTAGCTGTGAGGTCTGCGCGCTAACCACTCAACCGCTGTGCAGCCCACTAAGTTTTATTTCTGATGAAAAACGAGAGTCTAATCTTTCATTTGGTATATAATGTACGGTTGTCCAGGCTGCACGGTGACCGAGTGGTTAGAGCGGGGTTTGATTCCCTGCTCGGGCATCTCTGTGTGCCATTTGCATGTTCTCCCCGTGCATGCGTGGGTTTTCTCCGGGTACTCCGGTTTCCTCCCACATTCCAAAAACATGCTAGGTTAATTGGCGACTCCAAATTGTCCATAGGTATGAAGGTGAGTGTGAATGGTTGTTTGTCTATATGTGCCCTGTGATTGGCTGGCCACCAGTCCAGGGTGTACTGTTGTTGTAGTGCACCGCTGCCAATTAACCTCATGGCCATTTAAATGTGGCAGCCAGACTTACCAGCACAATTATCAATTGATTTTCAGTTCATTCATTTATTCATTTTCTACCCGGCTTAGCTTCACTAGGGTCACGGGTATGCTGTCTTTCGGGCTAGTGGTGGGGTCACCATTCAATCAAAATGTTTACATAATTATTCTTTCTCTTTGGGCTTTTCCATTCAGGGGTCACCACAGCAAATGAATCTCCTCCATCCAACCCTGTCTTCTCTCACACCAACTACCCTCATGTCCTCCTTCACTACATCCATAAACCTCCTCTTTGGTCTTCCTCTACGCCTCCTACCTGGCAGCATCCTTCTACCAATATATTCACTATCTCTCCTCTGGACATGTCCCAACCATCTCAGTCTGGCCTCTCTGACTTTATCTCCAAGGCCTCTAACATGTAATGTCCCTCTCATGTACTCCTTCCTGATCCTATCCATCCTGGTCACTCCCAATGAGAACCTCAGCATCCTCATCTCTGCTACCTCTAGTTCTGCTTCCTGTCTTTTCTTCAGTCTCTAAACCAAACAACATGGCTTGTCTCACCACCGTTTTGCATGTAAAATGTTTACATAATTAATGTAATATATAAATTTAAATATAATTTCTATAAATATATAAATTTAATATATAAAATATTTAAATAATTTACTATAATAATACTATAATAATAATAATACATAATTTATTTTTGACAGCCCTAAAAACAATACTATTTTCTAATCATTTATAACCCACAAGGCATGCTGGGTAGCTTCCTGTTGAGGGAATGTGAATGTGGGCTAACCCTGCATTAAATAGTGTTTTGCATGTATGTTGGTGTGTATTAGTGTCTATTTCAAGATCTGTGGTGGTACAGTTACATGTTTGAGATGGGGTAAATACCATTCAACGGCCTAATTATGGAAATTATAAGAACAAAATGGCAGGTTTTCCAACAAGTAAAAGTAATAACTTGCTTAACAATCTACAGATTTTGCAAATATATGCACATATATCATATATATGTATTTCTTTGCCCATTGTCAGTTGGAGTGTGTACTGCAGACATACGGTCATGTGTACGTGTACCTGACCGATAGAAAGTGGGTTGGGTTTACCAATGTTGTCAACATTCATGTTCCGATGTACTTCAAATAACTTTTAAGTCCACACCAGGTTGATCCCATTAGGACAGACCCAGTTTCCTGAAATATCAGCGTTACATCAGACCCGTCTTAGCCACAACAACAGTACTCTCACGCTTTCCCTTTACAGTCATGTAAGACAGGACGTTTGATTTCAACACCTTGACACAAACGGTGTATAAAACAACATATAATATAGTGTACTGTAGTACTCATAGCCTCCATGAATACAGTATTTTTCATGGCTTATCATACTGTGTAGATGAATGTAGCATGTTTATCCATGGTGGCTGCTCTCTCGCTAACAAAAATGCTAAATAAACATGAGAATTGAGCGTTTGCGAGCACATATGTTAACTTTATGGGAACATTTTGTCACTCGGTGGTGGTGCGCTTTGTTTAATACGGGTCACTTGGTCACACTTTACTACTAGGGGGAATCCAATTACACTGACGCCTGCTGGAAGGACGATCACCTTCGCCTCCAAGGATGGACAAATCAGAGCGTGTCACCCAGGTAAGGTCATTTGTATTGCAATGGCTTTTAACAACTGTTGTCAACATTGATTATAAAATTGGTTTTCATGAATTGCATTGCATTTCTGTTACTCCAACCGTAGAAAAAGTCACAATGAAGCAGGATTCTTTTATAGTCATTGATAGTTTGACAGAGGGCGCTATATCAATTAGTGGATTTCGCTAGTTTGTTGTATTTGCTCACATTTTTTCAGCAGGAAAAACACTCAATTCAGGTAAAAAATACAGTGTAAATGTACCACTGTTGGAAAAATTCCACAATTTTGACATGTTTATGTCTAATTTTTTAGACAGAAGACGGCAGTAAAGCAACAATACAGATCATAACAAAGACATTAAAACTATCAGCACGTCTGACTTACTTTCTCTTTATTAGTGACCTAAACCAAGGCAAATTAAAAAAAATTGTTGTGGAAATATTTTTGCTTGTAGACCAGTTGTACCAACCCTTTTCGATGATTTTCATTGATTTTTCAAGGCACCCAGAATATTGTGTTGTTGGGCTATATAGACATGGTACATTCATACATTCATTCATTTTATATACCGGTTATCCTTGCAAGGGTCACGGCGAGAGGTGGGGTACACCCTGGACTGGTCGCCAGCCAATCACAGGGCACATATAGACAAACAACCATTCACACTCACATTCATACCTATGGACAATTTGGAGTTGCCAATTAACCTAGCATGTTTTTTTTATTTTCATTCATTCATTCATTCATTTTCAACCGCTTTTCCTCACGAGGGTCGCGGGGGTGCTGGAGCCTATCCCAGCAGTCTTCATGCAAGAGGCGGGGTACACCCTGGACTGGTGGCCAGCCAATCACAGGGCACATATAGACAAACAACCATTCACACTCACATTCATACCTATGGACAATTTGGAGTCACCAATTAACCTAGCATGTTTTTTTTATTTTTATTTTTAAATTTTTTCTCTTGCACTATCCCGACGACCAGGCTAAAGGCCAAATCATGAGTCCGACATAGCTGCTATTTTTTCTAAACATATGACTTAACAAACTTTTTTTTTAATGCAGCAGACAAAAACTGTGTAAAGTGTAATCAAGTCAATACCTTAAGAGCAAAATGTTTTAATCTAACAAGAAAAATTCAGAATTTTATGAGAATAGCATAACGTCATTTTAGTAGCATCACATTTAAATATTAAAGGGTAATTTTTTTTATAATGCAATTTTTTTGACCCTTTGTATTGAGCTGTGGTCTCCTATAGAGCAGCTACACACAATAACCCGCACAGAAAACGGTCTACATCTTCCAGAATCTGCACCTATTCCAGCTGTATTTCCTTGATTTGTGCTTCCTGCCCAAAACGGATTGTTTTAATTTACTCCACCGGCCTCTCGCCCACTCCACTATAATTGGTCACACAACCAAAATGCTTCCTAACCATGAACCATATAAGGAAGTCAGTCCTTCTGTGACATCACAAAGGGGCAGTTTTACCACGCTTTCTGAAACCAAGCGTTTTGAGCCATCCCTAACTTCTTTCAGGGCTCACTTCCAAAATATCTGAAACTTTGGCATTGTTTAACGCGACATACAACATTCTATCTACATTTAGAACAGGGGTCTCAAACACGTGGCCCGTGGGCCAAATGTGGCCCGCAAGACACTAGTTTGAGGCCCCCGCCTTGATATGAAAGTTTAATGTTAGTGCGGTCCGCGCAAGTTTGATATGGATGCTGTATGGTATCATGTACCCAGAAAAAATTATTACGTTTGATTAATGTTCATGTTAAAGGTTAAATAACTGTTAATAGTTATCCTCCCTATCCGTGTGGAAGTGGTAAGTTTTTGGCTATTTAAGTTTAAAGGAAATAACTTGAAGGCTACTGTTTAGGTCGCTAGCTCTCTAGTTTGCGAGTTAGCATGTGTCTCAAGACCCTGCAGTTGCGCAATATGTTGTAAATAAAAAAAGTATAAATGTGACTATAGTCGTGTTTTGTCATCTCTACAGGGCTCTAATAATGCTTTGTTCATTTTAATCTGAAAAAAATAATTTGTCTACCCACCAACTATATGTGGTTTCTTAAGTTTTTATTATTTGCCGTTTTATTATTGTTATTATTATATTTATTTATTTATTTATTACTGATTGATTGATTTTCTTTATTCTTGATTTGTTTATTTATTTTTCATCTTATTTTGTGTAGAAAAATATTTGATATTTGAGAACAGTGGAATGTTTTATCAGAGATTTTATTGTAGAAAATTGGAACCAAAGCAAAGTTTTTTAAAATTTTTTTGTTTTTAATAAATGCGTTTTTTTGTTTTTTTTTGGGAAAACCTGATGCGGCCCAGTCTCACCCAGACCCTAGCTCCAGTGGCTCCCAAGTAAATTGAGTTTGAGACCCCTGATTTCGAAGGTCCGAAGAGTGGAAAAAGCATCATAGGTTTGTCTATATGTGCCCTGTGGTTGGCTGGGATAGGCTGTGATGTGTACTCACTTGTGTTGGCAACTATTCAGACAATAATGGCTTTCTGTTGACTCATATTTAGCGGACGGTAAATGTATACAAGCTGTATATAAACTATACTATACTGTAAAGTATAACCACATTTCATTTGTATAGTATTGTCCTCATGTAAAGAGTTAGTTCAACATTCTCGTGGAGCTTGCATCAGCGTGTACTGCTCAGGGAATTAATGTTGTTGACTGTTTCACCCTCACTCAGGACTTCCAACACCTAACTTCCTGTTCCTGTGGAGGACCTCATTCTGTCAAGGAAGACTAAACAGAATCCACCTAATTGGGTTAGTGTGTAACAGCCTCACTTTTTAAGATTTTCTTTCTAACTACTACAGAATTTGAAGTTGGGCTGATTGATGGGCAGTGTCCTCTCATGTTAGAATGGAAGCAAGCCAATTAGCCAATCAGGTCATTATGCCATCCATCCACTTATTAAACACATACAATGATGCCAGAATTTGCACCTTAACAGTGGAGATAAAATATATGAAAGTATATATCGAAATTGGACTTACTAAAATTATTTTCAATCATTTTGGAAAAACTTCAGCTATGTATCTATTCACATTTAAAATTAATAATAATAATAATAAAGGAAATAATTACAAATACTATAATATAAACTTATTATATTAAGTTTTATGTTTTTTATTACGTTTTAAATGTAATTTTAAAAATATATACAATACAATGTTTTATTGTATTTACTGTTTTAAATAATTGTTGTTTATCTAAATGTGTATTAATTATAAAATATTTTAACTAACTAAATTATCATAAAATGCATTGTATTAATTTATGTCTCAATAATAATATAATCATTACTTATAATATTATCGTATGTAATACATTTTTATATTAACATTTATATTATATTACATTATTTAAATGTTATAATACAATGTTTATTTGTTTTAATTTAAAATATTTCAAATAAATGTAAATAATATTAAAAATATATTTGACACAATTGATTTAGTTTTAATTAATAAATAATAATGGCAATGTAATAATTATTGATAATATAATTATCTGTACTACATTTATTTATTTATTCCCACAACCCTAAAGAGGATAAGCAATTTGTTTTAATTATAATGACTATATAATTAATTATTTATAATATCATAATAATTTTAGATATTCATTACAAATATTTGAAATTAAGTTAAATATTATAACATGTTTATATTACATGTATTATTTTTTTAAATAACAATAATACAATAAATTATAATATTAGACAATATTGACCATATTAAAATGTGTGTTAAGTATTAAATGTATTTTTTAAAATCTGAAATTATTTCAAATTTTTAGTAAAATTTGTCCGTATTCTCTATGCCACTTTACATCACTAGGGTCACAGGGGTATGCTGGAGTATATGAATATGTGAATAAAATCTCTGAATAAAAAAAGTCTTGCACTTACGTCTTTGTTTTCAGGTCAAAGTTCACATCAACCTTTTGAGGGGAAAAAAGAGAAAAAAAAAGCATGTTAACTTAACTAGCTAACTTACCTGGAGTAACAAGATTTTGTTTGTTTTCAATGAATTGTTGAGACTGGTTATGTGATATTACAGTATATATATTACAGTAGAGCATCAATTCTGTACACAATGACCAAGGAAACAAATTGGTTGGACCGATTCTCATCATTAAGCAATGCTGCCCTCTAGTGGCAGTAACCCAAATCCTTGTAACAATCTGTGTTGCTGACAACTAACAGCTTTGCCATTCATGTACTTTATGATAATATGGTACACACATAATATGGTACAACATTAAGAACACCTGCAAATTGTAATACAGAAAAAATACCCCAATAAGCATTAATGAATTCTGTTTATTATAGTAATACTTTTCTCATGCCACTCATCCAAAATATTAGACAATTAGTATATTTGTACACCATTAATAAAAAAAAATGTTGAATGAATACCGCTATTGCATTATAGCAGGGGTGTCCAAAATGTGGACACCCACTTTTATGTTATTTATGTATTTTTCCCCATCTCTGTGTGGAGTTTGCATGTTGCTGTTGTTTGTTTTTTTTTAATTTATTTTCCAACTATTTTAACGGGCGATCAAGTGGTTAGCGCGCAGACTTCACAGCTAGGAGACCAGGGTTCAATTCCACCCTTGGCCATCTCTGTGTGGAGTTTGCATGTTCTCCCCGTGCATGCGTGGGTACTCCAGCTTTCTCCCACATTCCAAAAACATGTTAACAGCACCCCAGTGACCCTTGTGAGGATAAGCGGTAGAAAATGAATGAATGAATGAATGTATTTTCCCCATTTTTAAATGAGTTATTATTATCAATATGTGTATACGTTTTCTGTCTGAGATGATTCTGGGACATGTGGTAAACATGTAACTTGTATAAGCATGCCAGAAAAAACTAAACCATTAGTATTTTCTTATTTTGTACCTATAGGGCACATACTGTATATACGTCCGCATTATGATATATGTACAGCATAACATACAGTAACATTTGCATACAAACAATTCCTTTAATAAAGTTAAATGCATTACAATACTACTGCAAAAAATGAAATAATGTAACCATGCAACCACACTTGACTGTGCACACGCACCACATGCACGCATTCCAACAACATGTGCATTCATTCTTATACACATGCAACGCTTACCTGCTGCATGCCTTCTCTTCCCAAGTGTGCAACATGCAAGAAGCAGTGTGCAAGCACCATGACTTATATAAGCTCTTCCACACTATCCCTGCAAGACCAGGACCAATGGGAAGAAAACATGTGCAAGGGACCATCTGCAGGGACGGAAAAACAAATCCTGTAAAAGATTCTGGTGGATTTTGCTGCATGGGGGAATCGTGTCCAGGTGACCGGCGTCTTAGGAACAGATGCTTTCTCTGCACTTCTTACCTGGCGCTGGTGAGAAGATCAACATTTTCACTTTGCAGGATTCTCTTTCACACGCTGGGACCTGTACGGTACACAGAATGAACATTTTGTCTGTTTATACATATGTACTGTCTACTTTATACATATGTACTGTATAAACAGACATCATTGTGAAGACAAATAAAGTAAAATAAATATCCAAGTACTGCATACGAGGGGTGTTCAAAGTCTGGCTAAGGGGCCATTTGTGGACCACAGTAAGGGTTTTATTGGCTGTAAAAATAAAATTATAATGCAATAAAATAATAATAATAATAATATAATTATAGATATCAATATAAATAGAAATAATGAATAATGATAAAATAAATTTTAAAAGAATTATATAAGTACTCAGAACGCGCCATAGTTCTCTCCATATTGTAATTTACACCCTAAATATTAGTCCTACATTTATTTTATCAACATATTTAGATTCCTTGACAAGGAAAACATAAAATGGAAGGGTTTGAATCACTTAAAGAATGTCAACAATGCTAACATGCTAACACCTAGCATGATAGTGCAATGTACCGGGAAGGCTAAAAGAGCTCTGACCGTTTTTTCACACCGTTATATGGTGCTATCTCGCAATCTTAAAAGATTCCTGGATCCAGACGGAATGATCCGGATTGCTCACAAAATGCTATCAATTCTTCCGTAAACTGTTTCCGACAATTCCAAAAAATTTCACCCAAATCCATTCAGAACTTTTCAAGTTATTTTGAACACAAACAGAAATGATCTTATAAGAATAGGGAATTTGGCGCAATGAATGAAAAAAAAAGCCGAAAAAATAGCCGAAAATGTGCCTACTAAATAACTAAGTGTCAAAAAAAGCTAAGAAAATATGATGAATAATTGATAAATATGAAATAAAATAATTGGAATAAGTAAAGCCATTCAGAATAAATGAATTAATAAATATGCTGGGGTAGTAAATGTGCAGTAAAAATGTGAAATAAAAATAATGATTAATTTTTAATCATAATTTTAATTTTTAATAATTGTATGTAATAATTGTAGTGTTGTTATTGGCGACTCCTGCTGACTTCAAGCTACATCAAGTCATGTCCAGTTCCTAGATGTATTTAATAAGAAGTATCGGGCTCCATCCTGTCCTCCACTCAAATCTATCCACGTGTTCCTCTGTTCAAGCAACATCGTCTTGTTCTCCTCCTCTGTTATCTGCTGCCATTTGTGATTTGTATCAATAAAAAAAGTGAAGCTGTGTCACCTTCCCAGGTTCTTAGAGCTCATGTTGACTGAAAGCTGAAGGTCTTGGCTAGCAGCTTCTTCTTTGGCTTACCTGTAACAATACTTGCCCTCTTTCTAATCCCTCTAAAGCCCTCATGAGCTTTGGAGTAGACAGATGTCTCACTCTTTCATTCATTTACCTCTTCGGGCTTCATTCACAAGGTAACTTTTGCTCTACAAGAGCAAAACCACACCGAATTCCTCTGCTCATCTTTGTCAAAAAATGACTATAATCAAACTAAATTATGTATGCTGATTACAAATTCATATTTTTTTGGTTTTGCTTTGCAAATTCTTATTGTAGATAGAAGATGCTAAACATTGGTGACTATATTTAGCCAAAACCTCTCCACCTCACTCACCATCTCAGGCTCCTTCCCCACCAAGAGATGAACAGCGCTCACCTAGCTTGCTCTGCACCCGACCTTTTTGGCCCATCCTATGACTGGTGAGCTCAGGGGAAAGGGGACATCTGTTATGTTAATAGGCCAGTTGGTGCCAGTTCGCACCAATTCAATTTGCTGTGGTGCCTAGTGTCGCTAATAAAGTGCCTAGTGGCGTGCAGTGGCTCAAACTGCCTCCCAACAGGCTCGTGGTGGCACGTAACGGCGGCAAAAATTTAGTTTTGGGGCAAAAAAATGTCAAAATATTGAAAATCTTCATTGCGTCACTTGCAACAAGCAATCGGCGCAAAGTGTCCACCGAGTGGAACCAAATGTCACAAACAATCCGCCTATTAGAATCCACTGGAATGTAATGGCACGAGCCAAGTTGTGGCAATGATGCTCGGAGTCCACTGGGCCGGAGCCAGTTGGTGCCAGTTGGTGCCAGTTGGTGCCAGTTGGTGCCAGTTTGCGCCAAAGATTATGTAATTGGTGCGTAGTGGCTTGCTGTGGCAACGAATAACGGCAACATGGGAACATGTTGCCACATTGGCGGCCACATTGGCGGCCACATTGGCGGCCACATTGGCGGCCACATTGGCGGCCACATTGGCGGCCACATTGGCGGCCACATTGGGCGCCACATTGGGCGCCACATTGGGCGCCACATTGGGCGGCACATAGGCCGCCACATAGGCCGCCACATAGGCCGCCACATAGGCCGCCACATAGGCCGCCACATAGGCCGCCACATAGGCCGCCACATAGGCCGCCACATTGGCCGCCACATTGGCCGCCACATTGGCCGCCACATTGGCCGCCACATTGGCCGCCACATAGGCCGCCACATAGGCCGCCACATTGGCCGCCACATTGGCCGCCACATTGGCCGCCACATAGGCCGCCACAGTGGCCGACACATTCGTTGACACATTCATTGACACATTCACCACCATAGCAAGCCACTACGCGCCAATCACATCGTCTTTGGCGCAAACTGGCACCAACTGGCACCGGCCCAGTGGACTCTTAACAACACATTTCCAGTCCGGCTTGCCACAAAGTGCCACTCACACTGACTCCGGTAGATGCAGCAGCCAGCTCCTGTGTTGGCTGCGGAAACCCACAGCTTGACCAGAGAGTTCTCCGACGTCTGGAAAAAAAAAAAGTTAGGGATTCTTTCCGTTGTGCTATTCCGCCGCCGGAGACAGAGCTGCACCACACGGAGCGAGTGGGAGCTTACAACAAATAATCACTAGCAAAGTAAATTGCATTATTTCATGAGCCAGAAGACTGCTGAGTGAAATAGCATATCCCGTTGGAGCAACTTTACTATCTGGCCGTCTTTG
Organism: Doryrhamphus excisus; assembly: GCF_037039965.1. Taxonomy (NCBI): domain Eukaryota; kingdom Metazoa; phylum Chordata; class Actinopteri; order Syngnathiformes; family Syngnathidae; genus Doryrhamphus; species Doryrhamphus excisus. The sequence continues at coordinate 8,366,965 of NC_136374.1, forward strand.
CCTGCTCACCTTTGTAATCCCGTCCACCTTTGACAAAGTCCACCAGTAGGATTGTGTGATGAAGCATATGGCTACAGCATCTGTGCACGGACCCTTCAGGGCCAACAACTCTCAGCTTGGCGGCTAAATCTCAAGACTCCCATTGAGACGACATAATTCCACTATACTGGACACAAGGTCTCAATGGACACCAGGCCTTGATTCAGGTCACCAACTGTTCCTGCAAGCTTTCATTCATGCTTTCAAAACAAGCGTGAGTACACCACTCGTATTGATGCAAACATTTCATGCTATCTGTAACTACTGTACACTGTAAAGTAGACAATGGCCATTTTGCTTTTGTGGCGCTGGTCTTGTGTCTATGGGTGTGAACAATGTTTTTACTTGTATGCCGAGGTTTTTTTTTTAACAGTCCCACACTGTACTCCTTCATTTAAGAGTCTAGTTTTGGTGTTGTTGTTTTTTTCCCCCTCCCCTCTGCTAGTGTTGTCCCCCTTCATCTTCATCTTATACATCTGTTTTCTGCTGTTGTTTTTTTAAAAATTTATTTTCCAACTATTTTAACGGGCGGCACGGCAGTCGAGTGGTTAGCACGCAGACCTCACAGCTAGGAGACCAGGGTTCAATTCTGGCCATCTCTGTGCATGTTCTCCCCGTGTTTGTTTAAACTCAACACTACCTGTTCGCCCTCACTCATCAACACATTATATATGGGCTTCATCTAGGGGAACAAGGGGGGATTTAACCCCCGTTTTTTTTTTTAAACATACTTATTTTGTTAACAGGCTGCACAGCGGCCGAGTGGTTAGCGTGCAGACCTCACAGCTAGGAGACCAGGGTTCAATCCCACCCTCGGCTATCTCTGTGTGGAGTTTGCATGTTCTCCCCGTGCATGCGTGGGTTTACTCCGGTTTCCTCCCACATTCCAAAAACATGCTAGGTTAATTAGCGACTCCAAATTGTCCATAGGTATGAATGTGAGTGTGAATGGTTGTTTGTCTATATGTGCCCTGTGATTGGCTGGCCACCAGTCCAGGGTGCACCCCGCCTCTCGCCCGAAGACAGCTGGGATAGGCTCCAGCACCCCCGCGACCCTAGTGAGGATAAGCGGTAGAAAATGAATATTTTGTTAACTGGCTGCACGTCGGATGAGTGGTTAGCACGCAGGCCTCACAGCTAAAAGACCAGAGTTCAATTCGACCCTCGGTCATCTCTGTGTGGAGTTTGCATGTTCTCCCCGTGCATGCGTGGGTTTTCTCCGGGTACTCCGGTTTCCTCCCACATTCCAAAAACATGCTAGGTTAATTGGCGACGCCAAATTGTCCATAGGTATGAATGTGAGTGTGAATGGTTGTTTGTCTATATGTGCCCTGTGATTGGCTGGCCACCAGTCCAGGGTGTACCCCGCCTCTCGCCCGAAGACAGCTGGGATAGGCTCCAGCACCCCCACGACCCTCGTGAGGAAAAAGCGGTTGAAAATGAATGAATGAACTATTTTAAATTTTCTCTTGTAAATTTTGTTTTTGTAATATTTTTACTTTATTTCCATATTTTATCTCTTTTAACCACCTATTTTTTATTACATTATTTGGGGTTTTTTTAGATTCTCATATTATTACCACTTTTCCCCTCCAAATTATTTTTTTTTCTTCAACATTTCAACTTCACGCTACTTGAAAAAATATCTGTTTTATCTGTTCTTCTTGATAGATTACAACTTTTTTCTCTTAATGTTTAATTTTATTCATTTAAAATTAATGCAAATTCCCCATTGTTGCTACAATTGTTGTTTCCATCCATTCATTTTCTATGCTACTTATCCTCACTGGGGTGGCGGGAATGCTGGAGCCTATGCTGTTAGTTTTTTTAGTACATTTTTTTGAATAAATCACAGCAACCAATGTTGCGATAGCGATAATGAAATTGCTTAAACAGCATTAATATTGCTTATGAGTTCATTTTAAACATGAGTTTCACACCAACAGCTGAAAGACATGCAGAGGTAGATGAAGCTGCTGGATGTGTACCACTTATTATACTTCAAATGCAGTTACAGCCATCTTGTGGCATTCATTAAAAAAAAAAAAAAAGACATCAGAGTGGCATTAGTGCATGTATTTTATGACCCCGGTGCCCATTAGTTATTTGCTTTTGCAGCCCACGCAGCCATCCACTATAGGGGACTTGAATAGAGGCACTGAGAGCAAAAAAATACGGTATGTACAATGCTTGTTAGCATTTGTCAGCATTGTTAGCATTGTGTCATGTCTGAACCGCAGTATATTCCATTCAAACATAGTCATAGTAATATAAAAATCATTAATCATCTTCTAATAACAGTTAAAAGGGCCGACTGCACACAAACCAAAAGCATCTAACTTTTCCAAGCAATTCAATTGAAGAAGATATAAAGCATGGAAACCAGGCTCAAGATGGATCCATAGCAACACAGTGGAGCGCTTCTTATTGATCTCAGCTGAGGAACTGAAATAACAGAAAGACACAGACAGCCAATAGAAACAAATAGACAGCGTTACATAAGGAGCCTGGACGCCACAATGGCGCTTTGTCATTCCTCTTGTTGGTGTGGAGCATGGATTCATTGGTGATATGATGGTCCACTGCAACACAAGGCTGCCAAAGAGAATGGAGGACTTCAACTAATTAGTCTAATTAGCCAAACCGAGGCCACACATAGTGTCTCTGGGGCCTGTGAATGTGGAAACCACACTTTGGACAACAATCTGACAAAGCTATGAAGAAAAACAACATGCCCCGGCACAAAGAAATGAAAACATCACTTGGCAACAATGCGAGTGGACTGTAACGCCGGGCTCACACGGTAGAGACTGCTGCGAGATTTGCTCCAGCTGCGTTTTGCAAATTGCAAACCGTGACACAGGAACAAGTTTCAGTTTGGTATGGCATTTTGGGGGTCCGGGTCGCGGGGGCAGCAGTCTTAGTAGGGAAGCCCAGACTTCCCAGTCCCCGGCCACCTCCTCCAGCTCCACCGGGAGGACACCAAGGCGTTCCCAGGCCAGCTGTGAGACATAATCCCTCCAGCGTGTCCTAGGTCTGCCCCGGGACCTTTTCCCGGCTGGACATGCCCGGAACACCTCACCAGGGAGGCGTCCAGGAGGCATCTGGACTAGATGCCCGAGCCACCTCAACTGACTCCTCTCGATCGAGAAAACCCACGCATGCACGGGGACAACATGCAAACTCCTTCAGTTGAGTTGTCATTGACTAATATTGAAATTTGTTCAATATTAGCACAAATATAAAGTATTTAGTGGATAGGGGCCACACAGTTAGGAGACCCGGGTTCGATTCCCCGATTCGTGCATCTCTGTGTGGAGTTTGCATGTTCTCCCCGTGCATGCGTAGGTTTTCTCCGGGTACTCCGGTTTCCTCCCACATTCCAAAAACATGCTAGGTTAATTGGCGACTCCAAATTGTCCATAGGTATGAATGTGAGTGTGAATGGTTGTTTGTCTATATGTGCCCTGGGATAGGCTCCAGCAGGTTAGGTTGGTTCGTTCCTCATTAATCCTTGTTAACTAACCTTGTGTATTTTATTGTAAAGCATAGGTGGTCAAACTATGGCCCAGGGGCCACATGCGGCCCACCAAGCATTTGAATCTGGCCCGCCAGTTGCTTTCTAAGTATTTCAACTTTAAACATACAAACTGGCAACATGACTTGCAAGTCGGATGTCTTCATTCATTCATTCATTTTCTACCGCTTTTCCCTCATGAGAGTCGTGGGGGTGCTGGAGCCTATCCCAGCTGTCTTCGGGCAAGAGGCGGGGTACACCCTGGACTGGTCACCAGCCAATCACAGGGCACATATAGACAAACAACCATTCACACTCACATTCATACCTATGGACAATTTGGAGTCACCAATTAACCTAGCATGTTTTTGGAATGTGGGAGGAAACCGGAGTACCCGGAGAAAACCCACGCATGCACGGGGAGAACATGCAAACTCCACACAGAGATGACCGAGGGTGGAGTCGGATGTCTTATTTAGTAAAAAAAAAAAAAAAAAAACTGTAAAATAAATGACATAGTTTGATGTGGTCTGATGTTTAAAGTGCTCCTGAAAAAAGGGACATGAGAACATACAGCTGATAGTAACATTTTTACAGATAAAATATGACAAATAATTCAAGGAAAATTATAATCATAAAATAGTATGTGTGTGTGTGTGTGTTAAATATATGTTCTGGCCCCCCCAGACAATTTTGTTAACTCAATGTAGCCCACGAGTCAAAATATTTGCCCACCCTTGTTGTTAAAGTGTTACGGACGAGACTATTTGTGGCCACGGTGAGGATCTGGCAACATAAATCCAGTCCAGGTTTTGCGGTGGATCCTGGAGCATCCCAACATGCAGGCATGCGTGCAGGCAAGCCACACACGCTGAGGAGGGAATTTACAACTTTAGAAAAGATTCCCGAAAAGACAGGAAAATATAACATTCACCTTCCTCACGAGAGTCTGCCTGATGGGAACATTGAAGCACACTTTTTTTTGATTTATGAGCACTTCCATGTGAAGAAAATGAAGTTCCCTTTAAAATAAATATGTGTGGATTCAAATGGAAGGATGGAGCAGAATAAAGTTAAAATTGAGGTTTGAAGAGAAAACGAAGCAGCATCGTCTGTCTTTTTTTTTCCTCCTCAAGAAAAACAAAAAGTGAACTTCCTGTTTCGGGGTGGTCCACACAGACTGGAGAGGAGGGAGAGAGAGAGGGGGGGGGGTGCGCATTACGCATTTGGAGGGCAGAGCAAGCAACTTGCGGGACTCCCTTGTTGCCGAACATGGGCTCCTTCTTTTACTTCGCTTAAAGTTGACTTCTAAAGTGTACCAAGGAGGAAAAGAAGCACTTAAAAAAAAGAGGGTGCGTTGAAGAAAGAACCGGGACATCTCGCATCCACTTCGAGCAAAAGACAAGACGAGAGAAAGCAAAAGAGGAAAGAGAAAAGGCATCTTTCTGTTTTTGGAATCTACAACTTTGGCAAACCTTGGACCATTCCAGCTCTTCCAAGGACTTTAGGAAGTTTGATGCAGGCTGAGGTAAGTGGAATGTCCTTCCAACTTCACGGCTACACATGTGTTGCCATCACCTCATTCAGTCTAATGGCTCATTTCCAGTGACGAGGATGGGATAGCTAGCATAAAGTGGGCTCATTTCTTATAAGAAGACAGGCAGTGTCTCTGTCCACACACACACACACACACACACACTCACACAGGGTGTAAAATCATCTGGTTCCAACAGCTGTTCCTTGTAACCTGAAATACTTGAGGTGCCAAGATCATTCCCAAATGTGTGTGTGTGTGTGTGTGTTTTACCAATACTGAAGATGTGCACAACTGTTTGTAAAAGCCTGTTTGAACAGGGACTTGAATCTAATCTAATGTGGACGGATTAGGTCTCCATGCATTCATTTGGAGTATGGACTGAAGAGCGTCAATAGAGCTGGCACACACACACTTTATTACAGACTAGAGTGCTAAACACTCACAAGCATAGACAACTCATTTATCTTACGAAGAAAAGGTGTACATTTTTGCAGCAGTGGAAGTGGAAAGGCTCCAAAAACAATTAGTTCTTTACCATGAAAAACAATAGAAGTAGAATGGAATTCATCTGTTCCAGGGTCAAACCGTGGCCACCGTGGACTCTTAAGGTATTGTTCTAAGTCGGGAGAGGGGGGGGCAGTTTTTATTGGCCGGCAACTCACTGTAAAACTACAACAAAAATGAAAAAATACCAAAATTAAGTTGGGCCAGAAGTCAAATATTACAAGGACAAAATCAAAATATTATGGGAATAAAGTCAGAAAATTTACAAGAAGAAAGTTGAAAAAACAACACAAAAATTAAGAAATTATACAAAAATAAAGTCAAAATATTAAGAGACAAATTGTTTACATTTTTCAACAATAAAGTCATAATTTTTGGAAAACTAGGTTCGGAGAAAACATATAATTATTGTGGCAATAGAGTCAAAATATGATGGGAATAAATTGATGGTATCATTAATTTTCTCCCGCTTATCCTCACGAGGGGGTGCTGGAGCCTATCCCAGCTGTCTTCGGGCGAGAGGCGGGGTACACCCTGGACTGGTGGCCAGCCAATCACAGGGCACATATAGACAAACAACCATTCACACTCACATTCATACCTATGGACAATTTGGAGTCGCCAATTAACCTAGCATGTTTTTGGAATGTGGGAGGAAACCGGAGTACAAGGAGAAAACCCACGTACAGATTCAACATGGAAATTCCACTCAGAGATGCCCGTGGGTGGAATCGAACCCGGGTCTCCTAGCTGTGTCACCTGCGTGCTAACCACTCGGGATTGGGACTGGCTTTCTCAACTGATGTATTTTGAAGATCTGATCTCCACGAGATCGGGCCAATCCGGTTGCCAAACTCTGGGCCGCACTCCAACCTGGTAGGTGTGGTAATGTGCCTCAAAACTGGTTGCCACCCGACTCTCGCCACCCGCCAAGAGAAGAAGAGGCAACACTACCATGCAGTCCGCATGTCCGCGGTGTACCGTAGTGACGTTAGTTTCATGTTGGACGTTGGATATTTGGTTGAGTCGCTACAGTGGTAGTTCCCTCTCACTCTGCCAGGACTGCTGTGTCATGATGGTGGTTGTTTATACTAGGGGCCGTCAATAAATTACTATTGCTCTGAAGAGAGTATTATAGATATTCTATTATGGCATTCTAATATTTTGCATGCCCACTTTTTTCAATGGTATCTTTCATTGGCTGGACTTTTATTGGATCTTTAATGGGGTAAGGGACCCGACTCGCAGAGGTTGGTTACCAAAATATTTGCCGCGATTGGCTGGCGACCAGTCCATGGTGCGCCCTGCCTCTTGCCTGAAGTCAGCTGGGATAGGCTCCATCATACCCCCGCGACCCTAATGAGGTTAAGCGGCAAAGAAAAAAAATCTACAGAAAACTCATTCACCATAACTTAGTCATAATTTATCAATACGTCATAATACTTCATAATAAAAATCTATGATAGTTAGTAGAGATAAGGGAAGAGTTCTAGAACCGAATCTAATATAATAATGAAACATTTTTAATGCATGCAAATGTTGATCCAAAATCGGATAACGTCAATGTCAATCTTGCAGGGGCATGGTGGTGAGCCATGTGTCAAAATAATAATTTGCTGTTAGTCCTCTAACCCCCCCCCCCCCCCCCCCCCCCCCCAAAAAAGACGTTAATCCCCTCAATCTTTAATTCTTGGAATTTGGGAGGAAGCCAGAGTACCCGGAGAGAAACCACGTACGGGAGGAACATGAGATGTTCCAACTGAGATACGAACCCACGATCAATTCCAGCTTTCAGGCATTTATTGTTGCCTTTATTGTTTATAAATTGGATATTTGTGTAGTTAGAGCATAGAAAACCTGTATACAACCTTCTAAATATTTTTTTTTAAATAATGAACACCCTCGAGACATGCCATAACACCCATATAGTCGAATTTACAACATTGCAAACACAATAGGACAAAATAAAACATATAAGACATAAATAAGTGTGTGTTGCTCTAAATTTGTTGCGGTATAAGGGAAGCTGAGGGATCTGACAAACAGGAAGTGACATTAGGAATTGGATTCTAGCTTGACGTGGGTTACAACCGCTTAGTTTAGCCTATGTTAGCGATTATTGGGTCTGTTGTGAGATCATTCAAACCTGCAATAAAAACCTGTTGTTCTGGTGAGCATATCAATTAACCAGTCAATCAATTATTTGATCAAGTTTTCAACATTCTCTAATTTCAACTTCTAAAATGTGAATATTTTTTAATTTCCTTAGTCATCCATGAAAGCTGTTGTCTTTGTGTTTTAGGCAAAACAAGATATTTACACACATTGTTAATAATTAATTTTGGCTTTATTCCCATAATATTTCACTTCATTCTCATAATACAACTTTTGTGCATCTAAATTTCCCCAAAATTCCAACTGTATTTGTTGTTTTGTTTATTTGTCCTAATGCTACAACTCTTAAAAAAAAGGATGGTTAGCTGCAGGCCTCGTTTAACGATGACACAGGAGTGAAGCGGTCTTTTTGTCATGGTTGTCATGGACTTTTTGCTGATCAAGGTTGGGACGGGAGTGCACTTGTCCTTTGGCCACCAGTGAAAAGCTCTGTGGGGGGGTTCCTCACCCTGCCTGCTCTTTATCAAGCGTGTTAAGGCCAAAAGGCTCCTTAATGGGGAATTGTCTTAAACAAATAGTGCACACAGGAAGGACTTGTCTTCCTATTAGCAGCCACGGGAGAGACTTTATCACCACCAAGATAAGTCTTTATCAGCATGAATACAGTGCGTTTTTAATGAGGAGATCATTTGTGCGTTTAAGGTGTGATAGATAGATGGATACAGGAAGTTGTTATTCCGACACCGGGTCACATGACCTTGCCTTAGAGGCAGGCAGCAACAAGTGGTGTGTTTTTGTCCAGATTCCATTTTGGTCCGCTCAGCAAGAAACATGTGTCACGTGATGCCTGCAATCCTATACACACACACACACACCACACACACACTTCTTCCTCTTCCCACCTTCCAGAAAGAGAGGTGGGGGGGAGGGGCAGGGAGAGAGACCACCCTCACTGGGATCACAGCCCCTCAATCAGGGCCTTTCACACCCTGTGAACCTGAAACAATCAGGCTTTAATAGCAGCTGTCTGGAAAGAAGCACAGGAGATGCTCCACAAGCTACGTTTTTTTTCTTCAGTTGTTGTTGTTACGATAGATACTATGGTTTTCCTGAGACTACTTTTTTTTTAGTCGAACATCTTGCAACTCTGAATCGGAGCAAAATCTTTGGGAAAACAACTCCTAACATGTACAAAAAGTCAATATCAGTGTTTCCTAGATGACTTCAATCTGTTTTGGAGGATGAAAATCATCGTTCTTCTGTCGCCTCAACAGTGCTTTGACATGTGAGAGCCTGTCTCCACTAGACGCATGTGGAGGTTTTTGTAATATGCAAATACTTGCCTTTCGGGACCGCTTGTGTTTGATTAGCGAGCAAATGCATGACGCAAAGAAACACTTCCTGTCTTTCACTTTCAATTGGTACACCTATTAAGTTCTCTGGCAGACCACGTGCGTATGGTGTGTGTTAAGGAGCAGCGTTACAATGCATCCCCACCGCTTCGGTCCCAATTTATGACGAAGGGTGCATAGCAGGTCGTGCCAAATCTAATTCCACATAATTTGTGGAATTTATGTATGCGAACTACTGAGGACGAAGACACACAAAGTCAGGTTTGTTGATGTCTGAGATGGTATCACATAAGAAAGACTCTAAACAAATAAAAAGCACACTTGTCGTGACAGTTCTTAAGATACTTCCTGTAGCTTGAACTCATTCCCGGTTGCATTTTTATATCTCATACAGTAGCCCTTCATCTGTCGTGGTTAATTCGTTTTGTGAGTGATGAGTGAATTTAAACAAAGTGAGATATCTTATTGATAAATTAAATATTTTCATAGTTTGAGGATAGAAATGCTATTTAGGACCTTCTAAATACCAGTTTTAATATTATTAGAGCCTTCCAGACTTTAAATAACACCCCTATAGTCACCTTTACACTCCTATTACCCAATATGGTTGACATAATAAGAAAATGACATTTAAGACTATATAATAAATAAGAGACTAGATAATAAAATTCAAAGACGAGAGAATAGATAAACTCATGCTTGTGTGTGTTGCAATAAATGTTTTCCATACGTCTGGACAGGAAGTGACATCGGGAGTTCAGAGTTGAGTTTTAGCTAGGTGTGGGTGTTAGGGATTATGGTTCCTGTTTGAGATCATTCAACCTGGAAGTAAAAGCCTGTTGCTCAGGTCATCAGGTCTGATGCTTGTGTGTCTTACCCGACATTACAGTAACACTACTGACACCTAGTGACCACCGTATGATTCTACATATTATTACTAGAAATGCTCTGGGTTTTATGCTGCCGATTCCGATCATCCGTGAATGAGAAGATGACCAGTCACATGGATTAACCGTGCATTTTTTTAATGACATACGTTTAATTACATACTACTTTATGTACGTACTAAGCACAAACAGGCGTAAAGTTTAAATTATGTGATAGCATCACCATGATAAAGCTGGACACACTATGTCTTTATGTCCACACACCAATAGTGTTTTGAGGACAAGACATGCAGAATAATGAAACATGAACATGTGATATCCACTTCCCCATGGGACAAAAACAAGCTCCAAACTAACTGCATTGCGGTTAGCATTTGGTGTCCGAAAACCAGAAGCTAGGCAGATAACTCTAGCTAGCTGCAATGGAAAGTATGACCAGTGACAGACAGGCAAAATGTGTAAACAAACATGCAAGAATAGTCAGTAGGTTTGGTAAGGGACTGCTCAAACACACGGGCATTGATTAGCATAGCCTGTGGCAACCGTACGTAACGCAGCAAACATGTAGGATTTGCCGCCGTACCCCGATTGGCTTTGAAAGGTGTTTAGCGCAAATCGCATATTTTTTATGGAAATTGTCCGTTATTGATCAATAGCCAATTGATCTGAGCATTCCTAATTATTACGTCTTTGAATGTGTCTTTCAATGCCTTGTATTTTACTTCATGGAACCATTTTTTGGCTTGAAAATAACCATGAAAGGACATGATTTATTACTTAATATTTGTATATATTTTAAATCAGGTTCACCTAAAAGAGCAGTTAATAAGACTCGAGCAAGTGCCACATTTCTGTCAGATTGTGTTTAAAATAGTAATTCATGAGATTTCATATTTTTAACGCCATTACTCCCTACGCTAATGATAGCGGCCACCTTTCGTAATAGAAATAAACAGAAGACATGTAATAATCCAAAAAGGCAGTAAATACAAGTCCGCCCTAAATGGTGTTGTCCAGTTGTGTTCATTGTGTGTCGCTAAGTGACGATGCAGTGATGACTCAGCGTCCTTGCGGCTGATAGAACGCACAGAAGACGTTGTGTTTATGATTTCACCCCGGGTTGCCATAGCCACAAATCTTCATAATTACAACACAGCGTCACCCTTCACACCACCTGTGTCGCTCTGACATCAGGAAAAGGGCAAAAAAAAAAAAATAATAATGTTGAAAGTTTTATAGGAACACACAAGCGAGATGGAAGTTGTATGCGAGGAGACGCTGCCACTGACGTCGCGTGTGTTCCTCCCCGCTCCAACAAGCCTGTTATCTGAGAGGAGATAACATCGTAACGTCTTGGACTTGGCAGCTCTCCTTGGCATACCTCCTCTTTAAATGTACACACAAAGTATCGTATTCCTCAAAAATGGAGACACGTACTGGATGGAGATATAACGGAAGATGCATACTTAAAAATGTTCTATCTCCATTTGCACCAACATTTTTGTTGTTGTTGGTTGACACAGCCCTCCACTTTTCTGCTCATTGTCTCCTAGTTTTCCACAAGTGAAATGACAAATAAAGTTGACTAGATCAAATACCACAACAGAAAGTGCGTCCATCTTGGCATGAATGATTTACCACCGCCCGCCGCAGCCAAATGCAGGCCCGGGAAAGTCAGCGATATGCCAGCATGAATCTGCCAAAGGGGGTCAAAGTGCGTCGTATTTATCACGACGACTGACACACTGGAAGTGACAGACTTTCTGCAGGCTTTAATCCGACTTCAGGCTCCACTCGGAATGTCGCAGGCTCGCCGGGATGGTTCCGGCGGAACTCGACACCCACAGATGATGTTTTCATTCCTCTTGATGATTTAGATCGCTGATTCTCAAACTGTGGTACCGGTACCATTGGTGCTACACGGGGTGTATTAAGTGGCCGGTAGGATCAGTGTTGGGAATAATGGCGTTAGAAAATATCTGAATGATTTTAAATTGGCCCATTTTATTTTTCATAAAGAATGCATTAGAATGTAGGGGCATGTTGATGAACCACAGCTCCCTAGTGCCAGCAGTGCTCGTGCAGCCCCAGATAATACACAATTATTTTTTCACTTTACACTTATAATATATCGTTTGCTGACATTTTGTATTTCAATTTTACTCACATTGTTCATTTGTGGTGAAAAGAGGGAAGGAGTTTGTGCAGTGTTAAAATAAGGATTATAAATAAATACTTGCATCCATCCGTCCATATATATATACATAAATACAATATAAATACAGTGTACAGTAGTCCCTTGTTTATTCAAGTTAATTGGTTACACACCCAATAATTTAATTTCCACAAAGTAGGATATATAAATGGAATATTTTCGCAGTTACAGGATAGAAAACCGGTTTACGACCTTTTAAATACCGTTTTTAATATGATTAGAACATTCTAGACATCTGTATACTCGTATTACCCAATATAGTAGACATAACAACAGTCATGTCTTGGCTTGTGGTGATGTGGCGACGACCTCAGTATGCCGAAAGCCAGAACCAATTGCAAGTAAAATGTATAATTTATGAATAATTTCTTCAGGGATTTAACTAAGGCAGGTTTGCAGTAGCGTATTAAGCTCAAACTATAATGAAACGACAAACTAAGAAACGGTTATTGGAGAAATGGAGGTCGATCAGATCTTGAGAGTTGCTGCTACAAGCATTCCAACTTTTCTGGAGTACTTACTACCTCCTGTGTCTACATACTGTACACACAGTGGTACTACTGTAAACCAGGAGTGTCCGAACTGGATATGGACCCAATTTTGGTAAACCAAGCCATGCGGGTATGCTAGTAAGTTGTAAATATTTAAAGGAAAACTATATCTCAACTATAGGCAACAAAGTGTATTATTACTTTTTCTCCACTGTGTCTTTATTCACATAATATGTTGACTTTATTCTTGTAATGTCTAATTGCAATGTTGCAAAAACATTGATCTCACAGTTAGGAGACCAGGGTTCAATTCCACCCTCGGCCATCTGTGTGTGGAGTTTGCCTGTTCACCCCGTGCATGCGTGGGTTTTCTCCGGGTACTCCGGTTTCCTCCCACATTCCAAAAACATGCTAGGTTAATTGTTGACTCCAAATTGTCCATAGGTATGAATGTGAGTGTGAATGGTTGTTTGTCTATATGTGCCCTGTGATTGGCTGGCCACCAGTCCAGGGTGTACCCCGCCTCTCGCCCGAAGACAGCTGGGATAGGCTCCAGCACCCCCGCGACCCTCGTGAGGAAAAGCGGTAGAAAATGAATGAATGAATGAATGATTTTATAATATTAAAATTATGACTTTAGCGTAATATTTGTCAATTACTTAACTTTTAATTTTTTTGAATTTTCTTCTTTATTTGTTTTTTATTACAAAAAATAAACAGTCGTGGGACACAAAAAAAGCCCACTTTGGACACCCTTGTAGTATACCCTCGTGAGCAACACTCGTGTCGACATCTCCTCTACTCCATTCATATCCAACTGAACCTGCACGACAGTGCAATTATCGCGTGTCACCATCCAGTCAAGCGACACACAAAATTTGTGCATGTGAAGGTTTCCAGGAAGTTGAACAACTTTTCATCGCTGCGGCGCCGACGAGGATCAATAAACGGGAGTTTCATTGATTGACCAATGAGAAGACAGGATGCTAATCATTACGCTATACTTGCTAACGCTATACTTTTAAAGTAAAAGACAGATGCATGGGAACTCGGTAGTGCCAGGGTCAAGTCAAGTTTACATTGATTTACATGTAAGTTTATCTTCAATACTAGTAAGATGTAGTACTCGCAAGAGTACTATAGACAGGAAGAGGCTGGACAAACTGATAAAGAAGGTCAGCTTTGTCCTGGGATGTCCTCTGGAACAGGTGGAGGAGGGCAAGAGGACGATGATGAACAAAGACCCCCGCCCCCCCACACACACACACTAAGTGTGTTGTAGTAGTGACAGAATGATCCATCCAAAGTGTGTGAAGGAGAGATATTACAGGTCTCTCCTTCCTGCAGCTGTCAAACTCTACAATAACTGCTCCAAAAGATCTTGTAGAATAACCGTGCAATAAACCATGCAATAAACAAGTGCAATAACCGTGAAATAGTGTAAACCTGTGACTAAACAGTGTAAGGGGAGCTTGTACTTTCGCTGCTGTAAACCTGAAATTCTTTCTTGTGGGACTAATAAAGACATATCTTATCCTTCTCTGAACTACTTTGATGCCCCCCGAATTCCCTCCAGATTTGTTAGCCAATCAAAATCACAGGAGACAAACACATCACTCACCGGTGTCGCCGGTGCCAATCGTTGCCTTCCGTGTGCATGGTTTGCTACGTCGTTTGTCGCCTCCTGTGGAAAGGAGAACAACCATCTTTAACACTTTAACCCATCAAATTTGGGTGTTGTGAAACTTTTGAACAGTAGTGTAATATACAGTATGTACACTAAAGAGTGGAGTAGTTTTTTTGTGTAGATCAGGTAATGTATCGCTCACGTTTAATAAATGCAATGTATTGCTTAATATTCATTAACAGTGGGCATAATCTGTGTTATTGCGTGATACAGTATATAAATGACACATTTGTGTTGTGAAATTGGCTGTATATGTTTTTGTGTGCAAAAGAATGTATGAAATTTAGAGTCCTGTCCGTTGAAGATGCCATAGGAATGTTGTTGGTGACATGACATGAAGTTTACGGCTAAAAGAATACAATAAAATGCAATGATTGGCCCTGGATGAAAAAGAACATTCAATTATTTTATTAACCGTGGTAGTTTTTGGAAAGGGAAGAAGCAAAAAAGCATGGACAGTGAGAACGAGGAGATACACGATGTTTTAAATCCTCTCAAATTTATGCCCATGGGCCGCTTCTTGGGTGGGCTGCAGGGAGGGCGGCGCTGGAGCCAAAAGCGAGGGGAAAGTTGCCGACTGCTCCAGACTGCTGGCCTCGCTGCTCCTCTGGAGCTGAGCTTTTTCCTGCTGGAACACATTTCCAAGTCAACCGTTCCCGACTTGGCCGCCCTGCGTCGGCCCCGCCTGACTGCTGCACACTTGGCTTCACTTTCTGACACTTTTTTTTTTTTCACCAAACATGTTTTTCCACACTTGTTTAACACTAGTATCTCTTTTACCCGCTTTTCAATGAGGACATTATACGATTGACACTTTGGGTTTGATTGCTTGGCTCCTGCCAGTTGGTATGTCTTTAGCCAGCAGCATGGATCAGATAAGACATCATTGTGGCTCCTTCTGGATTTGCTGACTGTAACCACTGTTTGTTTTGCTCGGGCCCTCGTCTAGATTTTAGATTAGAGGAAGAAGAGCAGCAATAAGTTTTAGGCGGTCCATTCTTTAAATGTGCTGAACAGCCCGTGTTTTTCTGTTACTGCTTTGAAAAACCTCAATTTTAAAACGTCACATTACCCTAATATTAAGGAATGGTCAATATGACATTATTGTAGTGGAAAATGATACAATTTACGTAACTGGTGGAAGGCAGTTAACTCATTCGAAGGCTGTCCCACTCTGTAGCGGCCATGACTTTGAGTGATTTTTCAAGGCACACAGAATATTGTGTTCTTGGACTCTATAGCCATGGTAGATGGCAAAAGAAAGATTAGAATGATTAGGACATCTGGAAAACCTGGGTTCCATTCTCCGCTGGGTCATCTCTGTGAGGAGTTTGCATGTTCTCCCTGTGTGTGTGTGGGTTTTCTTTGTTTTCCTCCAAAACATGCTAGGTTAATTGGCGACTCCAAATTGTCCATAGGTATGAATGTGAGTGTGAATGGTTGTTTGTCTATATGTGCCCTGTGATTGGCTGGCGGCCAGTCCAGGCCTGAAGACAGCTGGGATAAGCTCCAGCCAAAACCAAATTACCACCGCTGTAGAAAACTGCTGTAGAAAAGCTAAAATGCTAAAGCTACTTACCATGGACAGATGTCTTCAAGTAACCGCTTTTCTTGACAAACTTTGGGCTATCCAGTCTCTACTTCTAGATTGGATTTGGGATCCAAAAGCGGACATTTTAAAAAGATAAATCACCATTTACTATCAACTAATATGATAGTGGTGGGTGGAATAAACTGAAACCAATCGTTTTTGCAGGAAGCACGAAATCAAAAGAAGTATAGTTGGAATAGGTGCAACTTCTGGAAGATCTAGAAAGCTTTTTTTGCTTGTTAACATGTGTAGCTGCTCTATAGGAGTCCACAACTCAATACAACAATACAGGGCCCAAACATTTGCATAATCGGTCCCCTTTTAAGCCTTTCAAATTCATTGACCGGAGCTATGGAAATAGATAAAATGTATATGGAAGATTAATACACTTTAATATCTATCTGCAGACAAAATGTCATTAAAATGCAATGGGCCGTTTTGGTTTTTTTGCCTGGAAATACTACATGTCACTTTTGCATTGTGGTTAGTGTGGGGTGAAAAGGAATATATAGTGTGCTGCAGTACAGCATTTTGAGGCATATACATTTAAAATATGATACTTGACTTTCTTCACTGGACTTTTTGATTATCAGAAACACGTAATTGGCTACTCTGTTGACATTTAAAACAGCTTAAGTTATTAAATGTTTCGTAGTACGGTGGTCCATGGGTTGATCACAGCTTTTGTTTGGACTACAATATACGCTAGTGTACTCCACGCTAACCACAATGCAAAAATATTTTTTGTCTGCATATATTGTAGATTAATTTTCCTTATACGGTTCATCTTCTTCCATAGCTCCGGTCCATAAACTTGGACGGCTTTAAGTTGTACAAAATTTTCCAAGCACGAATTGTCTCAATGTGGTCCAACACTCAATACAAATACGATATAAAATGGAAGATGAAGAGGTAATCTAGCTAACAAACATGTATACGAATGAAAATGCACCTGATCATATGAAAAAAAAAATCACAGTCAGATTTTTTGTTGCTAAAATACAGGTTTTATAACATTGCTACTCAAAGCTAACAGCTGCTCCCGAGTGTAAACAAGCAGCTAGCTACAAACAAGATGAATATCTATAGCTGCACACTTGCTTAAAAAAAGAAAGTAATAAATAAAGCACAATTAAAAACTAAAAACGCCACAGAAAATACAGAGCTGCCATAACTAGCTTACACGCAGGCGGCGCCATCTTGAAACATGAGACCTCAGCGTCACATTCAGTCTATATCGATGTGAATGATATGCTTGTTTTTACGTTGAAATAAATATCTATATTTTTAAAATGTTGATAGATCGCCCAGCCCTCGTCTGTCGTCTTCTCTGGCTTTCATTGAAAACCCACTTAAGTGTTGTAAATATTAGCAACGCCAACATTTATCCACCATTGCCTTGATGCTACATCGCTAACGCTAGCAAAACACTGGACTTCAGCCACGGTCATCACATTGACAGCCCGTCAATAGCAGCTGTAACTCCAATTTTAGATTATATATTAACATTTTTTTTCTTTCTGAAGTATATTTTATTTTGAAATACAGATATTTAGAAAATGTGCTTGAAATTAATTTAAATGACGTTTTCTGATATATTCTGAACTGCAAATATCTATTTTTGATTTGTCCTCGACCCACCAGTTGGCTCAACAGCGGTATAAACCACAATAACGTGTTGTGGAAGGACAACAATAAGCGGCCTGGAGGCACTAAAAGTATCAACTTGCGTGAAGTAATTTCCATTCAGTGTGACCAGCTCCAACATTCCAGTCATTTCCGAGCATTTGAAGCCTCAAAAGGTCCGCTGCCCACACATGTGTTTCTTCGTCCCGGCGGACTGGCTTTTTGTGCGTCTGGCGGCTAATTCGCTGTGAAGGTATTACGATTATTGGACGGCTTGTAAACCATTAAGTCTTTATTTACAAGCCAAAGAATAAAAAGGCTGAAGGGGCGCACTGGGTCTCGACACTGGCGCTGACCCCACTGTAAGTCATCTCGGCAAAGCCGCCATCTGGTCCTGTTTGTAGCGCTGCAGACCACTCCCCGATTGCATAATTGTACCTATTAATTACACTAGGAGGGGCCTTCATTTCCTGTGTGAAAGGCTCTTAATTTGATTATAGCGTGTATGTGCTCCAACATAAAACCTCCCCAAAAGTGATCCTTCCCTTTGAGGGCGATGCTACGTTCAGCGCGGAACGAGGCATCGACGTGGCGACAGCAGCTGCCCCGTTTTCAGCTGCTTGTAAGAGTTGTTGGTTCTTGGCCGCTGTTTTTGCCCACACACACACACAGCTCCCCGTAGGTCATACTGCGGCGGGAGAAGATCTCTACAAATGACTGGCTTGCGTGTTACGACTGGACGGACGCAGGTGTGATGGCCGCCGCGGCTAGTATCACACCGCTGAGTAGACCTACTGTGGTTGTGGAATGTGAGTTTTTCTGGAAGGTGAAATCCTAGCATGGATTGACATTTAATGAATGCTTTTCTTGACAAACTTTGGACTATCCAGTCTCTACTTCTAGATTGGATTTGGGATCCAAAAGCGGACATTTTAAAAAGATAAATCACCATTTACTATCAACTCCTATAAAGTTGGTTTCGGCAGCTAGCGGCACAACACCAGAACTCCGTGGTGGGTGGAATAAACTGAATAAACTTGCAGGAAGCATGAAATCCAAAGAAGTACAGCTGGAATAGGTGCAGCTTCTGGAAGATCTAGAAAGCTTTTTTTTTTGCTTGTTAACGTGTGTAGCTGCTCTATAGGAGTCCACAACTCAATACAACAACAATTAGCATAATCGGTCCCCTTTTAAGCCTTTCAAATTCATTGACCGGAGCTATGGTTTTCAATTTGATGTAATATCTCACAAACAACTTTATACAGTAATCCCTTGCTACTCACGGTTCAAATTTCATGCCTTCGAAATATATTAATTCATAAATCATGCTGGTCAAATACAGCCTGTTATTGGTGGATATTTAAGCAAATTGGATATAGTTTTTGCATATTTTAAGCATTTCCAAGCCTTAAAATGGCTAAAATACAAACATAATGCATTGAAAAAACACATTCAAAGATATATGCAGGTATGAGCAATGTTACTGTAATGTTGGGTGGAACACACACAGGTTTGAATGCTGTCCACATTTACAGCCACACACACACACACACACATGTGCACAAGTCTTATTTATGCATTAAATAGCATATTTTCTCTTATTATATCTAGGTACCATATTGGGTGGTATGAAAGTAAAGGTGACTATAGGGGTGTTATATCATGTGTCGAGAGCTCTACTCATGACAAAAAATGTGTTTTGAAGGTCATAAACAAGTTTAGCATACTTACATATCAATTACCCGCAATGAACGGGGGATTACTGGAGTATATAATAATAATATTATTATTAATGATTTGAACATCAAACATATGCTACAGTTGTGTGATTAAGACCAATGCACTTAGCAGCATTCCTTCCGTCCTCAAAGTGCTGATGGTGAAAATGGTCCATAGGTTCCCATGTGGTGAGGTGACCCGCCGCTGCACTCGCCGTGAAGCAAATGTTGTCATGTTGTGTTATATCATGCGTCTGTCACAGCTGTTGTTGTTTCTGCTCCTCCTCCTTCTCCTCTCTCTGTCTTTCTTCCAAAGTGAGGTCCCGTACACCTGCCAGCACAAGTTTGATCTCCTGCTGGTGGTTTTGAGGTGGTGGTGGTGGTGGCGAGTGGGTGGGAGGCGGGGGGGTTGTCAGAGAAGGTGCACGGTACAGTGAAAGGAAGCCACTGTGAGAGTGAGAGCATGGTGGTATCATGGTGGCCATTTATGCTGCACACACACAAAGTCAGCTGAATACACAAAATCAACGGGGGATCCACGCTCACGCTTTTCTTTTCACACTGTGACCTGATAATATTGAAAATGCAAGATGAGAGACAGACAGTGGACCGATAAAACGGATTGATCAATTAAAAATGCATCAATTTCTAAGTTACACTCATGCATGCAATGTAGATGCGTCGTATAATCAGTGCAGGGTTGCCATGATGATAATGACTCTAATTGACTCTAATTGGAGGATCATCTCACTCGCTCTACCAGGGGTGTCCAAAAGTAAAAACTGCTTTAATATAATAAGTCAACATATTAAGAGAAAAAAGTTATAATCTATTTAGAAAAAGTTATAATATTATGAGAATAAAGTAAAAATATTATGAAAATAAATAATTCATAATTACCAGAAAAAAATTGACAAGAATTAATAAATTAATCAATGGAAAAACTGTTGTAAAGTTGGAAGAATAAAGTAACAATATTAAATATTTTAAAAAGTTGTGTTCTAATAAAAAAGTTGCAATTTAACAAAGTAAAAATATTATGAAAATAAATAATTCATAATTACCAGAAGAAAACTGACAAGAATTAATAAACTAATCAATGGAAAAAAAACTGTTGTAAATTTGGAAGAATAAAGTAACAATATTAAATATTTTAAGAAGTTGTGTTCTAATACAAGAGTTGCAATTTAACGAGAATAAACTTGTAATATAATGAGGAAAAAAATCCTTTCATTTGAGGAGTAGAGTTGAAATATTGAAAAATATATAGATTTTACTGTGAACTGTGACTGTTATGTTTTTTTAAAACTTATGACATAGCAACAGGAACCACTTGGGGTTATATTATCGTGCCCAAGGTCATTTTGACGGGGGATCAAACCTGCAACTTTCATGATGCCATAAGTATGTGTTGGCATACATAGTGTTCAAACAATGGATTGTGGTGCCAGCGAGCAACCGCAATTGAAGAGAGAAGGGGAGAATCTGATCTAATAATCACAGCAGTCAATTATTGCAAATGTTGGAGAACAAGCTGTGTGTACAAATAGATCATTTATTGGCGTATCATGTACTAGAAGTACTCAACATAACACAGAGTCAAAGTTATTGTGTGCTTGCTCATGCGTCGAAGAGCCAATGTGATCACACCTCCTGCCAGTTATTAATGACAACAGCCACCTTACATAACAGAAAGTCATCAAACGTCATAAAATAAGCCAGCAGTTTTTGCACAGTGCGGTATTTGAATGACAGTAGTGACTAAACAAGCGTCTCTAAGACTCCATTGTCCTCCAAACCCGATGACACCGCAACAGCTTCCGTACTTTATGACACTTTCCCGACTGCTGATTATTCCCCCAGCAGTTCCCGTTATTCCCATTCAGCTCAGCGACAGGCAGTTGCTGTGCCGTGGCACATTTATGGGCCCTTATTAGGCGGCACCTGTAGTCCATTAAAGGCCCTGCCGACTGCTGACAGTCCCACATACAAGTTGGGTGTCTTTGAGAGCGACACTTGTTTTATTTCAGGAAGGAAGTGGAAATGTGCAACAGTCTCTTCCAACGCTGAAGGAATCATATGTACTCATTCAAAGAGGCACACAAATGTGGTGAGATGAAGACTTTTCAAGTTTTTGCGATTACGTTGGAGTGTCTTTGATGTGGTCAAGTTCTTTCTCTAACAAAACTAGCATAAACTACTGATACTTTCTTGCAGAAGCTCAATGTCTTTAAACGTTTTCACCCAAATTTTGTCTTGGTTCTCATCCACCATTATGTTTATCGTACAATATTGCTGTTGTATTTTACCCTTACATATGTTGAATCTTGGAATTAATATTAATAATAAAGATGTGGACGGATGTTACTCTTAGGACTACACGGCAAACACTAAATAGTTAGCTCACACAATACGTACTACGGTATCCTGTAAGGCACATTCATTCATTCATTCATTTTCTACCGCTTTTTCCTCTCGAGGGTCGCGGGGGGTGCTGGAGCCTATCCCAGTTGTCTTCGGCCGAGAGGCGGGGTACACCCTGGACTGGTCGCCAGCCAATCACAGGGCACATATAGACAAACAACCATTCACACTCACATTCATACCTATGGACAATTTGGAGTCACCAATTAACCTAGCATGTTTTTGGAATGTGGGAGGAAACCGGAGTACCCGGAGAAAACCCACGCATACATGGGGAGAAACTCCACACAGAGATGGCCGAGGGTGGAATTGAACCCTGGTCTCCTAGCTGTGAGGTCTGCGTGCTAACCACTAACCACTTTATGCATTAAATAGCATATTTTCTGTTATTATATTTAGGTACAATATTGGGTCGTATGAAAGTAAAGGTCACTATAGGGGTGTTATATATGTGTCGAGAGCTCTACTAATGACAAAAAATGTGTTTTGAAGGTCATAAACAGGTTTAGCATACTCTAAATACTAAATAATTCTAAATACAACTATAAATAAGGAATTTTATGTATCAATTAGCCGCAATGGGGGGGATTATTGGAGTATATAAAAATAATAATATTATTATTATTAATGATTTACAAAGTATGGTGAATTGTCACATCGGGAGGATTGATGCTTATTGTTATTTACCATCATTTCAAGAGTACTGCAATACTCTAGGACACCATATTTGTTAATATGGCTTGTGCATCCAAGTAATACAGATTTCTTAACATTAAATAAATGATCATTGCCTTAAGTGGATTTATTTTATACATCCTGCCCGTGTCACTACTATATGTTTTGTTTGATGACGGTCATGTTTGTCAAATTTTTCGCCCCCGTAAAAGTGTGCACCTAATTTTGTGCTGATTCAGCGAAACACCCTAAACTTTTAATCGGTAGTTGTATCAAGCTCATTGAGGTGTGTGAGAATTTTCAAGCCAATCTGACTAATAGTAGTGAATTTTGACA
Source organism: Doryrhamphus excisus (assembly GCF_037039965.1). Taxonomy (NCBI): domain Eukaryota; kingdom Metazoa; phylum Chordata; class Actinopteri; order Syngnathiformes; family Syngnathidae; genus Doryrhamphus; species Doryrhamphus excisus. Next base: position 8,389,679 of record NC_136374.1, read on the forward strand.
CATTTCCACTCTTGTGTGTACTGGGTCAGGAGTCATAAAAAAAAATCTTAGCCCAATAGTAAAAATTCCAGGCATTTCTAATTTAATAAGAGTAAATTGTTGGTATTTCTCATCGTAATACTGTTTGCATGCAGTACCAGTTGATAAAAGATCTCCGTCCTGACAGCCCCTCCCCCTCATGGCTCGTCTTGTGTGTTCTAGCTCATGCTTTTGCACTTCCTGTGGGATCAAGCCGAGCCTCAGGGGCAACGGGGCGCTCTGTTTCCAACCACCACTAACGCCGTCTTGCACATGCCGCAGCTTGTTGGGCACACTTTTGCGGGGGCAGGAGACGCACTGTTAAGAGTGTGTGCATGGAAGAGTGTGTGAGCTTTTTGGAGGGGGATTTTCTGGTGAAAATGTGATGATGAAAAATGTCATTTATTGGAGTTTACTGTGTTCCAGGGTTATCTCATGTTGGTTTCACTTGAAATTTAGAATACAGGGGTCTTGGACTCAACTTACCTGGCGGCAGCTGGAGGTCGAGTCTGGGTGATGCTGGGCCGCATTGAGTATTCCCTTCGGGAGGACGTTTTAGAGCAGGGGTCTCAAACACGCAGCCTACGGGCCAAATGTGGCCCGCAGGACACTAGTTTGAGGCCCCCGCCTTGATATGAAAGTTTAATGTTAGTGCAGCCCGCGCAAGTTTGATATGGATGCTGTATGGTATCATGTACCCAGAAAAAAATATTATGTTTGATTAATGTTCATGTTAAAGGTTAAATAACTGTTAATAGTTATCCTCCCTATCTGTGTGGAAGTGGTAAGTTTTTGGCTATTTAGTTCAAAGGAAATAACTTGAAGGCTACTGTTTAGGTCGCTAGCTCTCTAGTTAGCATGTGTCTCAAGACCCTGCAGTTGCGCAATATGTTGTAAATAAAAAGAGTATAAATGTGACTATAGTCGTGTTTTGTCATGTCTACAGGGCTCTAATAATGCTTTGTTCATTTTAATCTGAAAAAAATCATTTGTGTACCCACCAACTATATGTGGTTTCTTAAGTTTTTATTATTATTATTATTATTATTATATTTATTTATTACTGATTGATTGATTTTCTTTATTCTTGATTTGTTTATTTATTTTTCATCTTATTTTGTGCAGAAAAATAAAAATTAAGATATTTGAGAACAGTGGAATGTTTTATCAGAGCTTTTATTGTAGAAAATCAGAACCAAAGCACTGAAAAAGTTTGTATATTTTTCCGTTTTTAATAAATGCGTTTTTTTTTTTTTGTTTGTTTTTTTTTGGAAAACCTGATGCGGCCCAGCCTCGCCCACACCCTAGCTCCAGCTCTCTATTGTCGTGATGGACATCCTGATGTTGTTCTGCACTTTTGTTCCTAATCACATTACAGGAAAAAATCCAAACTCATTTTAAAGTTTGCACAAGTGGTCTGACGTCAGCGCCCTGCTGGCCAACCATCAGGGCGGTCGGTTGATGTGTGGTGGTGTGTGTGTGTGTGTGTGTGTGTGGCTTACCGCTATGTCATTGCCTGCAGCTTTTCTAGTCGCTTGTCACCACTATCTGGACATAAACATTAAATCTATTGAGCACAATACCAATATGACCAATGGCGGTATCGGTAATTCAATTAGTACTTACTGGACGCGAAAACGCAGAATGATTAAAGAGCATTATGTGTTTTTGGACCTTATGTGCTCATGGAAAGCATAAGCAAACAAGCGCAAGCCTCCCAAATCCAACATACCTCCACAGGTCAACAAGCGGGTTGTTTTAACCTCCTTCAAGTGGCGTTTGGGAGCGGGAAGAGAAGAAGAGAGGGGGGGGGGTGAAATTAACAGCGAGAAGATAATTCACTGAACTGTCTCTCCTCTCGGCAAACACACAGTGAAGAGGAAACGTTTTTTAAAGTTGGAGTGCTAGCGCCAGAGCTCTTCTGCTAACTGACCCGGGCCTCTGAAGAGCGACCACATAACAGGCGCCCACAGTGGCTTTTGTGTGCAGGAGGGTCTTTACATAACCCGCATAACCAAGCACATTGTCTAGCAACCAGCCGCTTGCTGAAGGGCCTTGTAAATGGAGGAGGACAAGAGAGGTGGGGGGGGGGGGGGGGTTGTCCGGAGCCCAGACACTATAGTGGAGCTAAGTTGAAAGAGATAGCAGATTTGAACGTATACCTGCTTTGATTCCAACATTTTTATTTTGCTAAAGCTGCATTTCTCCAACGTAAATCATCAACCCCTGAAAGCACGGCCTTCTTCGCCGCCGCCTTCAGTGCTTTGGGTCTTAGCCAGAAATCCCTTGGAACTGCCCAGGATGTTGAGGTATATTTTTCCTCCAGGCTCCCCGAGATTATTTGTCTAAAGGTGTTTTCTTTTTGGGAGAAAAAGCAATGTTTGCTCGTTCATTACGCCATCCACATCACACCCACATCTTTAATAAATCTAATTTGAAGTCTTCGTTTTAGTCCGAATCATTAAGGAGTTTTCTACTGGAGCTACTTAGTAATAATTAACGCTATTTTTCTCGTATTTAGCTTTCACTTCAAGTGCAGCGCTGCTTTCGGTCCGCTCGGCAACACATCATGTAGCAAGTAAAGTCCCCCAACTCAATTGGAAAAATGTTCTTGCTGGTGGAAAGACTAAAGTTTTCCCCTTATTTTCATGAATGTTTCCCTTTTTTTAAAACGCAAATTTTAACAGGCATCATTGTGAGTTTTTTTTAATGTGAGATTACGGACAGGAACATAATGATGGCCTCATAGGACACATTATCCCTGTTTCAGAGCAGAATCCTTTTTAGGAACTCTCTCAATTTACCCTAGTATTCCCAGATTTGGCCGCTGAAGACCAGGTCACCAAGGTGCCCATCCTAGACCACTACCCAGACATGCTCTGGATTTGGGCTGAACCCAGCCTGGGCCCCATGAGTGAATCCCCAACCGCCAGGTGCCCACCTGGTAGCCCCTCCCACGTATCACAGATTCAATTGGCTGAAATGAGTTCCCTGGAGGGCTGCACGATGGTCGAGTGGTTAGCGCGCAGACCTCATAGCTAGGAGACCTGGGTTCAATTCCACCCTTGGCCATTTTTGTGTGGAGTTTGCATGTTCTCCCCGTGCTCCCACATTCCAAAAACATGCTAGGTTAATTGGCGACTCCAAATTGTCCATAGGTATGAATGTGAGTGTGAATGGTTGTTTGTCTATGTGTGCCCTGTGATTGGCTGGTGACTAGTCCAGGGTGTACCCCGCCTCTCGCCCGAAGACAGCTGGGATAGGCTCCAGCATCCCCGCAACCCTCGTAAAATAAATGAATGAATGAGTTCCCTGGACTCACCCATAAGCCAAAAGGTTACAACCGGTCGTACGGCTGTAGATGTTCTTTGTCATGTCAAACAAACTCTTACACGTCAAAATATTACGTTTTTTTCAGATTGGAAGTCAAACTTACAAACTTTGTGCGTTTTTGTGTGTCCTTCTCCGTACTTTTTGCCGATGTCATATTTGGGCAAAATGTTTTCATACGTTGCTTGCAGACTCCTCTGTGTGTCACAACTACGTTCTTCACAACAACAACAATAAAAAAAAACACCGCAATTTACGGAACAGACAAAAAATTGTGCGTTCTGCTCTGTCAGAACTTGGTCATTTGGGAGAAGCTCAGAGTAGAGCCACTGCTCCTTCATGGAGAGGAGCCAGTGGAGGTGGCTCGGACATTTGTCTGGATGCTTCCTAGATGCCTCCCTGGTACGGTGCTCCGGGCATGCCCAGACGGGAGAAGGTCTGGGGCAGACCTGGAACATGTTGGAGGGATTATGTCTCACAGTCGACTTAGGAACGACCGGTGGAGCTGGAAGAGGCGGTCAGAGACCAGGAAGTGTGCAGTTCTTGACCGAGACTACCGCTCCTGTGACCCAAACCTGGTTAAGCAACACCAAAATGCTGTAAGTCTTCAGTTCTTTGTCGATTTTCACTTTCAGATTCTTAGACTTTGCCATTGTTCTGATTGTTGGAATCCAATTATTTTTATCCTTAATGATGTCCGCAACAGTTGAGCGGTTGAGACAAAAATTTGTGGCCGTCCAACAAGCTAACCACATGTCCACCGTTTATCCAAGACTGACTATTTGTAGGCCGAAAACTGACAAAACGTCCTCTCTGTCCGTCATTTGTTGGAGTGCCTTCACTCGCTGATGCGAAGGCTCATTATCAGCCCCACACTTCACCTCAGATCACATGATAATGAGCCATTTATCAGCGACACTTGATGCCGCTGTCATTCTTAACAGCTCCCCGCCAGCACAGAGGAAGCTTTTACTGCCCCGTCCTGAGTTGTCACCATTGTCTACCAATCCACAAAGACAAGGTGTCCTGATGGCCCCCGTGTGAGTCCCCGGACAGCCCCTTGTTGCGACACGCAGGCTTTCCCGCCATTGTAGCCCTGGACTGCAATCACACAGTATCAGGGAAAGGGGGTGGTGGGGGGGGGGGGGGGGTGACAGTGGATTGGGGTTGTAGAGAAGCTTTGAAAAGATGTGTGAAATAAGAGTATGGGTATTAAGGGTCTTGGCTCGGTTGGGGGTCTATTGTGCCAAAGACTGAGCCCCCTACCGGCATCCATGATCTCCTCCATTGACACTCAAGCTGTGCTCCGCTCACTCTTCTTTTTTTTTTGTCGTCCTCCTCTTTCTCACGTCTTATTTTTGCATCTCCTTCACTTTCTTGTCAGTCTTTATCTGACTTTGACGACTACCTTTTTAATGAATTAGTATTACAGTTGGGTTCAGTTTGATACATTAGATATTTTTCATGCTTTCCAATGTAAAGACTCTGAAAATGTTGTCACTGTGGTACAGTACAATTTGCTTATGTGGGTTGGATGCAAACACGCGGCTGTTTATTGATTATTCTCCTAAGAAATGTCACATTTATGTCGGGTAGTTTTAGTTTTAGCCTCAGTTAATGTTATTTATTGACGTTATTATTACGTGCTCTCTTTGCCATTTGTCATCCAACCTATGGAAGAGCAAACCGGGCCGGGGTCCAGTCATCTGAATTTGTCCATTGCTAATCATGCAAGTGTTATTGAAGGTCATTCTGGATCCCTACGAGAACGTACTGTTTTCGGGGGGACCTGTAGGTTAATGTTTTTGTCACTCCCAAAGATTGAGGCTACATTTTGGTATATTTTGGTACAGCTTTCATCAATTCCGTAGTGTTCAGTAGTGAAGCACAATGGCTTCAACTTTCTTTGGCTCCATTTTGGGTTACACACTATTGAGGCGCGAAGCATTGAAATATTGAATTCAAGACGTCAAAATAGAAACAGAATCTATTGTTAAACACAGAACCTCGCAGAAGTTGACATCATGCGGATGAAATGCGTTTCATCATGAGGAGAATGAATGTTTGTGTGGGGAAGTATTTCCTCGGCGGACCGCAAATTAGTGGTACAATCTCATCACAAACATGATTCCAGTCCTAACTTACCGGAAACATTGGCATAAGTCGGCGAAAAAAACTTTAGTTTAGTTTAGCAGAGCATGCTAGTGCAGATTTGTGTGTGCAACTGTTTCACTGCTTGTTAATGCAAACAATGCCCGCTTATGTTATGCAAGTTTTGAGTGAAATAAACACATTCTCAACACACTTCTGGCCTCCAAAATAAGAGTGCTTTTCCCACATACGGTCTAATTCTGTAAACAAAATAAGGGTGTCAAAGAAGGTATCTTACATTAACAACGCAATTGGAATTGCATTGGTGACTACATCTTCTTTTATCACAAGCATGCCCATTACAGTTTGTTGAGGATTTTGTGTGTGCAGAGGCTAACATCCCATTAGAAAAGTTAGCCATCCATTTCTGAAATACTTGGCAAAACTGGCCAATCATGTATTGCATCAATAAATGTAAAGGTTTTTGCATTTAATTAAGGGACCTTTTATTTATTTGTACACATGCTATGCTGGTATGGAATTTGGGTAAAAAAATAAAATAGATTCCATAGGGTCCTACATAGGTTGGTAGTAATTTATGAATCGTAATATGTGAACATGTGGACTCAAAATTTACAGCGAGGCGTTCAAGGATCATCTTACATTGTCATTGATTAGTGGTGAGTAGTTATATAATTCCTACTCTAAATGTGTTTAATGAGTGTGTGAGGAATATTTAGGGTTTAAACCTGGATTGTGTTGAAGAGAGAAGGGGAGGATTCTGGAGCTGAATGTAGTCTAAGTCGCATTTATTGCAAATGTTGATCAGAAATCGGAGGAGAACGTCAACGTCACGCAATAAAGAGAGATAGGGCAGTGAGTTGTGCTCCCATAACTCCCGAACTAGCTGATTTTGGGGGTGTTTTCTGTTGATTGATGTTACCCTCGCTTAAATTAGCATAGCATTTTTTTTTTGTAAGCTGATACGCCTCCTCTAGGTAACTGTCCAGCTTAAATATGTGGTGTTTGTAGTCCTCTAAAGACACTCTCTAATGGTCTCTCCTCCCTCCGCAGAGCGATTCAGACGTTAAGTTGCGAGTGTGTGTTAGACATTGTGTAGATGTGTACATACACCTATTTGCTCAGTGTTATCCAGCTTGTGTGAGGACACATCGGGAGTCGGCGAGATTGTCAATAGTACAAGTCTATAAAAAGGCATCATGGACAAAGCGAGGACAAACAGCCGGGAGTTTGTTCAGGATTTCCTAACAAACACTCCACAAGAAGAGCAGGGAGGCTCTTGATGGATTTTTTTACATCACAATTTAAGCTGGGAAATCTCCCCGCGACTTTTGAGGAGCATGGGTTATGTAACTGTAACTGCCTGATGGACCTGGGACGATTTCGTACGAAAAGTAAATGAATTGGACAGCTGGAACTGTCCAATGGACAAAGACATGAACCATTGTTGGCAGAAGTTACATTTTAGGATTTGTCACTAACAAAAAAAGCTAATATTTTATTAATATAATATGATATGATATGATGGTTTAATTTCATTTGAACATGCATCAAATTACAATTGAGTGCATCCCATAATCAGTTCACAGTTCCACATGTCCAAAAGGAGTAGGAAGAAGCTTAGCTTATTAAATCCTACCCCTCCATCTGGTACTTTTACAATCAGTAACTGTTATATTTGTTCACTTCCTGCTTTCCTAATATAGTTTAAGGGTTTTTTTTTTTCAAATTTTTTAAGTTTTTGTCCCGTACCGAAGTACGAGGTGATATGACCATCCAATGACATAATGGGTACCATAGTAACTGTCAATATAGTGATATATATAGCACATCATGACTGGTTCAAGACTCTTCATCCTTGTATTTAGCAAACATCAACTGCTTGTATTGTTTCTTGAATTGGCTCATCGTTGTGCATTGTTTGAGGTCCTTACTCAATCCATTCCATAGTTTGATTCCACATACTGAAATGCTATGGCTTTTTAACGTAGTCCTAGCATATAAGTGTTTCAAATGTAGTTCTTCCCTGAGATCATATTTCTCCTTTCTAGTAGAGAAGTATTGGATGACATTTTAGGTAATTGGTTGTTTTTAGCCTTATGCATTATTTTACTATAATAATATAACATATATAAAAAATTATATTGAATTTAGTGGGGTTTTATACAAAAGGCACAAAAAAGAAATTAGTAGAAATCAGCCTTTTTTAAATTTTTGGCCAGACGAATAGGTGAATTCAAAGAGTTTGCTCTCACTGGAATTTAGTTGGATTTTGCACAAAAACAACTACAACTAGCAAGGGAAATGCAATCTGTAAACAGAATTTGTATTTATTGTATAATGTGTATTTTGTTTATGATTTTGAAGGTCCCATTTAGGAATGAAAGCAACCATAAGTTTTGATTTATCTGCAGTTTTCATGAATTGAGTAATCGTTTAGGCCCTAGATGATTTGAAGCAAACACAAACCACACACTGCATGGAGTCAGCCATGGCATGTGTCAAACATAGAGTGACTTCATGTGGAAGTGGTACTTTGGGGCGCATTGAGACACCTAGCATGTTAGCGTGGAGCCCTTTAATACACAAAATTTTATTACTCTATTATCTGATCTTCAAAATACAGTGGCAGCCTATCCTGATCCTGAAGGTCGGACTATAGGGGTGTTATTTCATGTCCACAGGGCTCTAATGATGTTAAAAACAGCATTTACGAATTCATAAACAGGTTTCTATGCTGAAACTACGACAGTATTTGATTTAGAAATGAGGAATCCTAAATTTATGAAATTTACGATGAACAAACAGTTTGAAAAATATTCCTATATGTTGTAATTATACAATTTTTTTATGTTTGTCTGACCTATTAGGGAAATGTGAACAAGATAGTCAAGCTAGTGGTGCTATTTTTTTGGTACTATTTCCTACCAAATTGCATTCTACTCTTGTTTTGACTTTGTCCCGTTGCTGGTAAGCGAGCGGGACAAATGTGCTGGACAGGAAGCGAGGCCAGCCTTGTAAAAAGTCAAACTATCACGAATGTGTCGCAACAGTTTAGCTGGTCACCGTCGGGAAGGCTTTCCCTCCTCCACTTTGGATTGTTTTGTCATCCTCTCACTTTGCAGTGGCTCCGTTTTAAGGCCCGATGTCGTTTTCTTAATGTTAGGTAGTCAATGTGTGACACGTGAATGACAACAGCATCCCGGGGTGGAGCTCTTGCGCAAACAAAGTGTTCTTAAATGAAGGAGGCAGTCCTGTGCAGTTAGAAACATTTGTCCTGTGCTAAACACTCCCCTAAGGCCTATATATGTGTCCTTGCACCCTTGAGAGGGAGCATGCGTGGTAAGGTGAGATGCTAAGGGTGGGGTATGAGTCGGAAACTGGGAATAAGGAGAAAAAATGAGGGGTGGGAGGGGTGCGGAGTGATTAACATTCATCCCACGGTGCAAACAAAAGGAGGAATGAAAAAGCCGGGGAGGGGGGTAAAAAGAAAAGAAGATTGTAAGCTTCAGCAGAATCCTCACCCCCCCTCCCCAATAGCTGCTTTTGACTCACAGCACAATTATCCTCGGAAACAACGCAAAACACGTAAAAAAAAGAAGAGGTGGGGGGGTGAGATAGATGGAGAGTAAAAAAAGAGAAAGCATTAATTATTTGGCCAGCTTTTAAAGCAAGATTTGCTGAGGCAGGCGTCATTGAGGGGAGGGGGGGTCAGCAATCGACTCAATTACAAGACAAACTCTACAAGGGCCCTACAATGTGGACCCCGCAAGACCCTCGGGTTGCCTGTTGATTTTTTTTTTTTTTTTTTACTTGAATCTTTGGCCCTCTTCAGGTGCCCCCTGGCAGACGCAAGAACTTCAGCCCTCAGCTTCAAGCCTTTCAGCCACTCAATCCTTCCCTCTTCTTCAGCACCAGTGAAGAGGCGCATGAAGGCCAGCGAGCTTCTCTTTGTCAGCCCAGAGAGCCGCTAATGAATACCAAACGTCTACTCAGTTAGAGTTGGACTTTTTTTACATCATGCCAGGACAACTTAGTTTGGGTTACATCGTGTGGAAGCGCTTAGCATACAAAAGGCATGTTTGAGAACATGTATTTTAATATTAGTGGGTCCTCTGGTACACTGATGCACTGGGGAAAACTCTAAAAAAAAAAGAAAACTTATATTATTATTCATTCATTTTCTACCGCTTATCCTCATAAGGGTCGCGGGCATGCTGAAGCCTATCCCAGCCTATCCCAGCTTCGGACCAGAGGCGGGGTACACCCTGGACTGGTGGCCAGCCAATCACAGGACACATATAGACAAACAACCATTCACACTCACATTCATACCTATGGACAATTTGGAGTCGCCAATTAACCTAGCATGTTTTTGGAATGTGGGAGGAAACCGGAGTACCCGCAGAAAACTCACTTATGCACGGGGAGAACATGCAAACTCCACCCAGAGATGGCCGATTGTGGAATCAAACTCAGGTCTCCTAGTTGTGTGGCCTGCGCGCTAACCACTCATTCACCATGCAGCCCTGAATATTATTTATTGTAGTTAAAATACTTTTTTACTTTTATTATTAGTATTAAATAATAATGTATTCATGCTCATATGTCCCTCTGAGCAATGATGCGTTCAATCACCATTAAAAAGCTGGGATTTCTAATTGATAGTTAGGGTATTGTAATAAAATAATATTGACTGTAATGTAATGATTAATTTCTGTGTATTTTAATGTGTTTTAAAAGAAAAATAAAATGACACTGAGTTTGCAATTTGGATGAAATGTTTAGAATTTAGAATATAAAACCAGTATCATAAATAAACAAATCTTATTTTGAGCTGACACTGTAAAAAAACAACAACATGTTTTTGTCAGTGTGAGAGGTCTCACTCGCTCACAGTTTAAGCGCTAATATGCTAATAATAAAGAAAAATAGTCATGCAAAAATATGCTTGCTGACTGTATTGTTTTAAATAAAGAAATTTCATCCTACTTATTATCGATAAAAACGTACTTCTATCTGTGATTAAATGCAATTAATTGTGAGTAAACTATGGACAAAATTGTGATTAATCATGATCAAATATTTTAATCGATTGACAGTATTTAGGATTTCTACATTTGACAAGGTTTCCAAGCATTTAATTTCCCTATTTTAAATAAACCACAAAACCATTCCACCCATCCATCTTCTATGCTCTTCTCCTTATTTCTATCTGTGATTAAATGCAATTAGTTTTGAGTTAACTATGGGGAAATGTGATTAATCACAATCAAATATTTTAATCGATTGACAGTATTTAGGTTTTCTAGATTTGACAAGATTTCCAAGCATTTCATTTCCCTATTTTAAATAAACCACAAAACCATTCCACCCATCCATCTTCTATGCTCTTCTCCAGCAGATATCTGCAGCTGTGTGTTGCACAGACGGGACCTTAATTCCCCGCTCGACGTCCTTCCACTTGCGCTCAAGCTCAAAACGAAAACAATTACAAGTATGGCATGCACTTGCGAATAGCATAGACCAAAAGTAAGGAGATTTGACTTCTATGAATGTTTGATGCCAATATGCATCCCTTTAACCCTTGGATTGCTTGGAGGTACGTAGGAACCGAGGATCTGTGTGAGAGTTTGACCCAGCAGTCATCAGGTGGCACAATACAGTGAGCAATGGTGACGCTAACAATGGAGCTCCAGTCCTTCTCTTGTCGGTCAAAAGGTCTGCTCAAGCATAGAGACGCTCGACGCTCCCTCCCTCTCTTTCTCTTCCACCTCGCTGTCATTCTTCTCCCTTTTCCATCCCCTCCGATTCCCTCCATCCCGCCTTTGTACGGGAGAAAGGAGGCAATGAATACCACACACAGACTCAGTGAGTCATTCGCTACAAAACAACGTTACGGCCGCCAGAATTTTTTTTTTTTTTATCCTCTTCTCAAGTGATTCACTCGTCCTTGTTTTTCTTCCTTTCTTTCAGTAGCGATACACTTTTTTTGTTTTCTTGTCACCGTGTTACATGCAAACTGTGTGTATGTTATGTGTATGTTATGTGTGTGTTGTGTTGTTTATGTGTTGATGACAACGAAAACAATGAAAATAACTTCTGTACTGTATGCAATATTTTTAATAGAATGATACACTTTGTCATGCTATAGAGTAACAAAGTGTACATTAGTGAACTATATTTAGAAACACAGCTGAAATAATGGATAAATCGATGATTAATCGATTATCCAATTAATCGAGGTGTCGTTTGACAACCGCTAGCATTTGCATTAACAACCCACCACCCTCTTTTTTTTTTATAATGAGTCATTTGTTACCCTTCAGTGATGTTAATGCTTCTTAATTACGGTCCTGGTGGGAAATCTCACACACACACACACACACACACACACATCTAAGCACTTCAAAAAACTCTATTGATTGATTTCAAGTGTGTATGCGTACAGTATATAGAGTATAATGCAGCACATGTGTGTGTCTTTATTTGTACGTCTGCCAGTAATAAGACAATAAGCCACCAACATCTGGTGATGGAAGTAATAAATGCTTCGTGATTAATGAGCAATGCGGCCAACGGCACTTTGAAGGACCACACACATATGAGAGATCATTTTTTTGGCACCGTATGGCAAACAGAAAGCATCCTACATCCGACGTAGATTGCTACATAAACATTTTTATACAAATTTATTTGTGTACCGGTGTTGACACTCAGTAGCAAACATTCCTCGTTCATTCAAGAAAAATGTCATCGAGTATGCTGGAAATTCTGGAAACAAAAATACAATAATTTCATGATGAATTTTATATTTCTGTAGATAGACAACTTGATAGAAAACTTGTGTATAATTCCAGTTTTACACTTTACACTCCTATTACCCAATAAAGTCGACATAATGAGAGATTTAAGACATAAATAAGACTCATTTGTGTGTGTTGCTTTAAAGGTGCTAGGGGAAGTGGGAAGGAGCCAGACAGGAAGTGAAGTCGAGGGTTCAGAGGCTGAGTTATAGCTTAGCATAGGTTACGGCCCGTGTTGCCACAGTTGTGAGATCATTCAAGCCTGTTGTTCCAACTCTGGTGCTTGTGTGTCTCACCAACATTTAAGTAACATTACTGACACCTAGTGAACAGTGCAGAAAACTACAGATCATATTTTCTTTGAATGCATATTTTGAATTGCTAATATTTGTAATTTTAATCAGTCATTATGTTTGAAAATGCTTCGTTTAGGTAACCATATAGATTAGCTTCTATGTGCGTATTTCTACACTGATAGTAGGTCACATGCAACAACGAAGTTCATTCAGAGTGACAGCGCTAATCCGCAAAATTTCAATTACAAAATAGCGAGACTTTATAAAATAAGAATGGTCAAAAATACATAAAAAGCTGTGGCTGTAGGCAACCATTATTATGTTTTATGTTTTATTAAGTATTATGTTATTTGTGTTACAATACTGGGGCTGCACGCGGTCGAGTGGTTAGCGCGCAGACATCAGTTCAATCCCACCCTTGGGCATCTCTGTGTGGAGTTTGCATGTTCTCCTTGTGCATGTTTGGGTTTTCTCCGGGTACTCCGGTTTCCTCCCACATTCCAAAAACATGCTAGGTTAATTGGCGACTCCAAATTGTCCATAGGTATGAATGTGAGTGTGAATGGTTGTTTGTCTATATGTGCCCTGTGATTGGCTGGCGACCAGTCCAGGGTACAGGGTGTACCCCAGACAGCTGGGATAGGCTCCAGCACCCCCGCGACCCTTGTGAGGGTCGGAGAAGGAGGAGAAAATGAATGAATGTTACAACACTGGATTTTTCATTCGTACAGTGGATCGCTGCACGGTTGCAATTGTGCTCAAATTTGCATTTTCAACAGAAAATTATTACAGTGAGATTTTGTCTTTGCTATATTGTTTATAAAAGAGGAGATAGTCACCTTCCGTTTTGGGTGAGGGCTGTTTGAAGTGTAGTAGTGTAGCTTTCCCTCCTGTAGTAGCCCACTTTTTCAGGCCACCCACCCGCCTGGCTGCACATACCTGTGGTTTCCTGCAACTTACATCCCACCTTTACCCCCCCCCCCCCACACACACACATACACACCAACATGTATCAGCAACGTCTTCCCCTTTTCTGCACGTACAGTGAAGAAAATAAGTATTTGAACACCCTGCTATTTTGCTATTTCTCCCACTTAGAAATCATGGAGGGGTCTGAAATTTTCATCGTAGGTGCATGTCCACTGTGAGAGAGATAAACTAAAAAGAAAAATCCAGAAATCACAATGCATGATTTTTTAACAATTTATTTGTGTGATACAGCTGCTAATAAGTATTTGAACACCTGTGTATCATCTAGAATTCTGACCCTGAAAGACCTGTTAGTCTGCCCATTAGAAGTCCACCTGCACTCCATGTATCATCCTGAATCAGATGCACCTGTTTGAGGTCGTTAGCTGCATAAAGACACCTGTCCACCCCATACAATCAGTAAGACTTTAACTTGTAACATGGCGAAGACCAAAGAGCTGTCCAAAGACACCAGAGACAAAATTGTACACCTCCACAAGGCTGGAAAGGGCTACGGAGCAATTACCAAGCAGCTTGGTGAAAAAAGGTCCACTGTTGGAGCTATCATTAGAAAATGGAAGAAGCTAAACATGACGGTCAATCTCAATCGGAGTGGAGCCCCATGCAAGATATCACCTCGTGGGGTCTCAATGATTCTAAGAAAGGTGAGGAATCAGCCCAGAACTACACGACAGGACTTGGTCAATGACCTGAAAAGAGCTGGGACCACCGTTTCCAAGGTTACTGTAGGTAATACACTAAGACGTCATGATGTGAAATCATGCATGGCACGAAAGGTTCCCCTGCTTAAACCAGCACATGTCAAGGCCCGTCTTAAGTTTGCATATGACCATTTGGATGATACAGAGGAGTCATGGGAGAAAGTTTTATGGTCAGATGAGACCAAAATAGAACTTTTTGGTCATAATTCCAATAAGCGTGTTTGGAGGAAGAAGAATGAAGAGTACAATCCGAAGAACACCATCCCTACTGTGAAGCATGGGGGTGGTAGCATCATGCTTTGGGGGTGTTTTTCTGCACATGGGACAGGACGAGTGCACTGCATTAAAGAGAGGATGACTGGGGCCGTGTATTGTGAGATTTTGGGGAACAACCTCCTTCCCTCTGTCAGAGCATTGAAGATGGGTCGTGGCTGGGTCTTCCAACACGACAACGACCCGAAGCACACAGCCAGGAAAACCAAGGAGTGGCTCCGTAAGAAGCATATCAAGGTTCTAGCATGGCCCAGCCAGTCTCCAGACCTGAACCCAATCGAAAATCTTTGGAGGGAGCTCAAACTCCGTGTTTCTCAGCGACAGCCCAGAAACCTGACTGATCTAGAGAAGATCTGTGTGGAGGAGTGGGCCAAGATCCCTCCTGCAGTGTGTGCAAACCTGGTGAAAAACTACAGGAAACGTTTGACCTCTGTAATAGCAAACAAAGGCTACTGTACCAAATATTAACATTCATTTTCTCAGGTGTTCAAATACTTATTTGCAGCTGTATCACACAAATAAATTGTTAAAAAATCATGCATTGTGATTTCTGGATTTTTCTTTTTAGTTTATCTCTCTCACAGTGGACATGCACCTACGATGAAAATTTCAGACCCCTCCATGATTTCTAAGTGGGAGAAATAGCAAAATAGCAGGGTGTTCAAATACTTATTTTCTTCACTGTATTAGCTATGTATCAGCTAGGTAGAGCCGCACAAACCACAAACATTTCTTTGAAGGCCTTATAAGGAGACTAGTCACCGGAGGAAATGGGGGTAGAGGAAGAGTTGGGGAGGGGTGGGGGGGTAATGATAGATGGATAAAGCAGATGAGGAGCGCTTGATTCACACAGCTGGCTTGCAGCTGTGGAGAGCAGCAGCTTGCAATAACGTATGTGCGCTCTATAAACAACAAAGTAAGTTGTAAATCTTCCATCTTCGACTAATTAATTATCACTCTTCTGTCTGCATCCTCTCCTGGGCTCATCCCTGTCACCACCAGCCCCCCCCCCCCCCCCCCCCGCTCTTTTTTTTTTCCAAAAAATGTCCTCACTTGAGCCCCAAAAACCAGATAATTATGCCCTGGGTTTACACAAGCGCCGCAGTGATTATAAGAAAAATAATAATCCTAACAGTCTTTGGGTGGGCAGGCCATATTTATAGGCTTTATGGCCTGCTGAGACTTCTATATTCCCGAGCTGTGCAACAGCTGGAGGCACAGAGGTGGAAAACTTGCAAGAAAAACCAGGAAGCGCATGCGTGGGTGGACTCCTGACGCATGTGTGCGGCAAAAAGCGGGAAAGACAAGACGGAGTCGGAGACTGAGACGTGAGTGTAAATGACGTGAGTGTGGATGGATGCTGGAGAAGCTCTAAATGAGGAGGTAACATAAGACTCTGAGAATGAAAGCTTTCATGGAGAAAGAGATGTTGTCTTGCTTCGTGTGGAATTTATAGAGCATTTGATGAGTCAAAGAGTAAAAAGCATGTGGTGGAAGTGGACTTTTAGTGTAAATTCAAGCTTAATGATAGTCACTTATACTGTACACCAGGGGTCTCAAACATGCGGCCCACGGGCCAAATGTGTCCCGCAGGACACTAGTTTGAGGCCCCCGCCTTGATATGAAAGTTTAATGTTAGTGCGGCTCGCGCAAGTTTGATATGGATGCTGTATGGTATCATGTACCCAGAAAAAAATATTACGTTTGATTAATGTTCATGTTAAAGGTTAAATAACTGTTAATAGTCATCCTCCCTATCTGTGTGGAAGTGGTAAGTTTTTGGCTATTTAAGTTTATAGGAAATAACTTGAAGGCTACCGTTTAGGTCGTTAGCTCCTTAGTTTGCGAGTTAGCATGTGTCTCAAGACCCTGCAGTTGCGCAATATGTTGTAAATAAAAAGAGTATAAATGTGACTATAGTCGTGTTTTGTCATGTCTACAGGGCTCTAATAATGCTTTGTTCATTTTAATCTGAAAAAAATAATTTGTCTACCAGCTATATTTTTATTATTTGCTGTTTTATTATTATTATTATTATATTTATTACTGATTGATTGATTTTCTTTATTCTTGATTTGTTTATTTATTTTTCATCTTATTTTGTGTAGAAAAATAAAAATTAAGATATTTGAGAACAGTGGAATGTTTTATCAGAGCTTTTATTGTAGAAAATTGGAACCAAAGTGAAGTTTTTTAATTTTTTTTGTTTTTAATAAATGTGTTTTTTTTGGGTTTTTTTTTGGAAAACCTGATGCGGCCCAGTCTCACCCAGATCCGAGCTCCAGTGGCCCCCAGGTAAATTGAGTTTGAGACCACCGGTCTAGAGACAGTGTCACTGAGGAGTAGCAGAGATGAGGATGCTAAGGTTATCATTGGGAGTGACCAGGATGGATAGGATCAGGAAGGAGTACATGAGAGGGACATTACATGTTAGAGGCCTTGGAGATAAAGTCAGAGAGGCCAGACTGAGATGGTTGGGACATGTCCAGAGGAGAGATAGTGAATATATTGGTAGAAGGATGCTGCCAGGTAGGAGGCGTAGAGGAAGACCAAAGAGGAGGTTTATGGATGTAGTGAAGGAGGCAAAGACAAAGAAGAAGAAGCTTTAGACTTCTGACTTCTTCACATACGTGTGATCAAGTGTTTTGGCTGCATTAGCTACCATCATAGCCCTCTAAAACACACTATACTTGGGCAAGGTTGTTGTAAAATTCCGTATTAAATTAAAGCTTTTTAACCTCGGTGAGATATTTTTTGCAGTGTGTTATGGGCTCAATGCTGCCATAGTATCAGCCAGAGGTGGTCAGCTTTTGTGATCAGCATTGAAAAGCATTTATCGGCATATGCTTTTTCATGGAAATCAGACGATTCTGATCAGTGCCCGCTCGATCAGAGCATCCCTAGTAATAACTTTGCCTTTATTCCCGAAGGCCTTTTGACCCTCTTAACATTTGTAATGATGGCCGCCACAGTCGAGCGATTAGGACCAATAAGGCTTTCACTTCCATAGTGATGGCTTTCCTTTTCTTTAGCACACTGCCGCTGGGAAACATTCATTCATTAGTTTTCTATAATGCTTCATCCTCGGGGTCACGGGGGTATGCTGGAGCCTATTACAGCTGACTTTGGGGGAGAGGCGGGGTATGTTATTGGCCACAAAAACAAATTAAATAAAAAAAAATTAAAAACAAAACAACTATATTAGGAAAGCAGGAAGTGAACAAATGTAACAGTTACTGATTGTAAAAGTACCAGATGGAGGGGTAGGATTTAATAAGCTTTGCTTCTTCCTACTCCTTTTGGAACTGTGAACTGATTATGGGATGCATTCAATTGTAATCTGATGCATGTTCAAATGAAATAAAACCATTACCATTACCATTACATTTTTGTGCTGCTTGTGGCATGCATCCTTCTGGAAAATATATTTTGGACCCGTGGGAGTCTGCCGCAAGCCCCCCCCCCCCAATGGACAGGACAGAAGCATAGTTACTGATGTTTACTATACTTGTTTTGTGGCTTAACTCAGTCAGAAGTCCCTAATTCACACATTGTCTGTGTTGCTGTATTGTAAACTTCCCTCTGTCGGGTTTCACACCCTGTCAAAATGTTAGCCTGAGACGTTGATCCCTTGTTGCTACACAGCCAGAGTGACTGATGACAGACATGGATGCATCAGAGGCTTTTTTGACTCCTCTTCCTTGATGTGAATATCAACGGGAGCAAGAGGAAGGCAAACGTGGCGCTACTTCTACGGCAGGGGTCTCAAACTCCTGGGAAGCCTGGGGGCCACTGGAGCTAGGGTCTGGGCAAGGCTGGGCCGCATCAGGTTTTCCAAAAAAAAACGCATTTATTAAAAACAGAAAAATATACAAACTTTTTCAGTGCTTTGGTTCCAATTTTCTACAATAAAAGCTC
Organism: Doryrhamphus excisus; assembly: GCF_037039965.1. Classification (NCBI taxonomy): domain Eukaryota; kingdom Metazoa; phylum Chordata; class Actinopteri; order Syngnathiformes; family Syngnathidae; genus Doryrhamphus; species Doryrhamphus excisus. The sequence goes on from NC_136374.1 coordinate 8,408,123, forward strand.
TGATAAAACATTCCACTGTTCTCAAATATCTTAATTTTTATTTTTCTACACAAAATAAGATAAAAAATAAATAAACAAATCAAGAATAAAGAAAATCAATCAATCAGTAATAAATAAATATAATAATAATAAATAAATAAAACGGCAAATAATAAACACTTAAGAAACCACATATAGTTGGTGGGTAGACAAATTATTTTTTCCAGATTAAAATGAACAAAGCATTATTAGAGCCCTGTAGACATGACAAAACACGACTGTAGTCATATTTATACTCTTTTTATTTACAACATATTGCGCAACTGCAGGGTCTTGAGACACATGCTAACTCGCAAACTAGAGAGCTAGCGACCTAAACGGTAGCCTTCAAGTTATTTCCTATAAACTTAAATCGCCAAAAACTTACCACTTCCACACGGATAGGGAGGATAACTATTAACAGTTATTTAACCCCTAACATGAACATTAATCAAACGTAATAATTTTTTCTGGGTACATGATACCATACAGCATCCATATCAAACTTGCGCTGGCCGCACTAACATTAAACGTTCATATCAAGGCGGGGGCCTCAAACTGGTGTACTGCGGGCCACATTTGGCCCACGGGCCGCATGTTTGAGACCCCTGTTCTACGGCATTACAACATTATTTGTCACATTTGTGTTTTGCTGCTAAGATGCTTCATCACACCGCCATTGATCATGGAGAATAAACATAACCAGACTTGTTAAAGTGGATCTACAAGTATACACAGGGGCTTCAAGTCATGTTCAAGTTAGGTTGTACATACATAAATAAGTTTTAAATGCATATAAATGAGGAATGAAAGGGATGGATGGCGCTAACCAAGGTTCCACTGTATGTAAACTGCAATGACTGTAAAACATATTATGCAAGGGGCGAGTCAGGCATCTTCCTCCATTAGGTAAGAGCTGCTACAATTGACAGTAGGCTGTGGCGTGCCCTTATTGTTTTGGTTGTTTTAATTTGTAAAATAACACTGCCACCCATTTTTAGGCTCCAAAATACCACATGATTCATTGAAGTAAATAACACATAATAACATCATGGCAATAAGTATAATCGTAAACAATAAACAATAAGAATAAAACAATGGCTGCTTATTGTCAGGTTGGTGACTTGTCATAATGATGTTTATTCTTGTTTGATGTCCTCTCAAGTTGAGGGGGACTTAAAGTCATTCAGATGAAGAATCTGTAAGGAGACATGACGCTAATCTGGCTCGCAGCAGGTCAGCGAGTAAAGCTTATATTGTACACTACAGTGATGTCTCCAGGCCCCCCCACCCATCACATTACAGCAGCTGCAAGGAATTCGCAGAGTAAAAAGGGCTAAAAACAGAGGGGAGGGTGTATGGGGTTGGAAAAAGGGGGGCAAAAGAGGAGAGTCCATGTCGGGGAGGGGTGGGGTTAGAAAAACAAATCCAGAATTTCAAAACAAAGTTTACCACTGAAGGAAAACAAGAGGGCCACAAAAAGTCAGTGGGTGACGAGGGAAAGACGGAGAGGAGTTAAAGAAAACGAGGTAGGGTCTGGCCCGTGGTTGGCCGAAAGCCCGGGCCCCGCCTTCCTTCCCTCCCTCCCTCCTTTCTGGGCTCCAGACTTAACACAACACAATCCTCCGCAAGCCCGGCCACATCAGGAACGGCTGGCTACATTATAGCTGCCATTATCGTCTCCCTAAGTCATAACAGCCCCAGAACACCCACCTCGACGGGCTGCAGCGCCGCCAGGAGGGGGGAGGAGCGAAGGGGGGGGGGGGGCGGGGAGGAATCAGACTGAAGGAGAGAGAAAAGAAAGACAGGGAGGAGGCAGGAGGGTGGAGTCCACTGCTGGGAGGAAGGAGGAGATAGCAGACAGAGATACTCAGAAAGAGCCAAGAAAGACGGCAGTAGGGAACAGATATTATATATATATTTATTATATATGTGTAATACCTGAAATTATGAGACAAAACACAAAGTTCTTGACAAAACGTACCCCCACGTCTGACGACGTGATGTCATTGAAAATAAGCAGTATCAGAGTCCAATATAAACAATCCACCCCCAATCCTGACCCAATCATTCACTGCCCAGCAGCTACTCATAAATGTTCCCTCAGACTATTCCAGTCCAGGTTTCAAATCCTGGCAGGACTGTCAGCGTCAAGGCAGGGGGCTGGAACTTACCCCAGCTGACTTAGAGTCAAAGGTTAACCACACCCTAGACTGGTTGTCACTCATTCAGGCAGGGTGGAAAAAGTCAAGCTGTGTGAACCTCAACACCACCAATGGTCCCTGATATAGAGACGCTTGGTGCTTTCTATTTTCCTTGTTAAACGTAGTAAACGCTACCAAACTATTTAACTATAACACAACCCTGCATTAGACGACCTTTTTTGGAAACAATATTTTTTAACACAAAATCAAAAAAGTTGGCAGAGTCAGAGCTTTTCTTCCTGTCACTCATACAAACTAGTAACCCGGAGAGCTGGAAACAAAAGTGTCTCAAGGGGACAGAGGAGGAGGACCAAAATAGTAGCCAATGTTAGTGGGCGTGTCTCCTTTCTCTCTTTTCCTGATGTCCAGTTTCACTTTCATGGTGATGGCTTTCCTTTTCCTTGGCACACTGTCATTTGAGAGACATAATAAAGCAAATATCTCACAAAATACAATGGTGACTTACATATCCATACATCCATTTTCTCTACCGCTTATCCTCCCGAGGGTCGCGGGCAGGCTGGAGCCTATCCCAGCCAATCTTCGGGCACATATAGACAAACAACCATTCACACTCACATTCATACCTATGGACAATTTGGAGTCGCCAATTAACTTAGCATGTTTTTAGAATGTGGGAGGAAATCGGAGTACCCGGCGAAAACCCACACATGCACAGAGAGAACATGCAAACTCCACACAGAAATGGCCAAGGGTGGAATTGAACCCAAGTCTCCTAGCTATGAGGTCTGCGCGCTAACCACTCAACCATCGTGCAGCCCTCCAGGGAACTCATTTCAGCCAATTGTATCCATGATAGAGGAGAGGGGCTAACAGGTGACCACTTGGTGGTTGGGGATTCACCCATAACCTAGCATTCAGTTTTTCATGAATGAATGGGAACACGTTCGCAACCACAAAACACTGCAAGTGGAAGACAACTAGAAGTTTTAATAACGGCAGCTGAAAGATCTCCAGCTATGCATGTTGTGTAAATTCTGCAACAACACACATGCTCTGTATTTACATTCCTAACTGGGAGCAGTATAGACACAAGACTCTGACAGTAACAAATAAGTGACATCTTGCACAAAATGTGCAAGGACGAGATATACAAGGGGACGTCTTGATGATCGACCCAAGGAAATGTCTGTCCTTTCTGGAGACATTGCACTCACAGGAAGTAAGGCAGATGATTTCGGGAAATGTCACCCAACGTAAATGATGTTGCATGTGTGCTTACCAACCAACCATAAGCACTTTGCATTTAACTTGATGTTGGAAAGCATGATGATGTGATGACAGAATCCATTCCTTTCCGATTGGTATCATTTTGGTAAGCAACATAAGTCTCTGTGCCACAGTGAAGCGGACTTGTTTAGTCGGATCTGATTTATGGCACTGAGGTTTTTAATATGCTGCTGCTCCGATTCCCTCTCGAATCCAGTGCCACAAAATTACCCAGGCCGGTAAAGTCCCTCTCACTTTCTCATGGACTCATTGGCCAAAAATAGGAGCATGTCTTTAAAAAAGAAAAACTTTTATGGTGGAATATATGCATGTCTAGAGGATATTATTAGTACATCGGGATGATAAGAAACCTGAAAATAAACAAAAATATATTTTTTTAAATGGATGCAAGCATACAACATTTCTTTATCGGATATTTTCAACAAACAAATAGCAATCCTGTGGTTGCTAAATAGTAATACTATTGCAGTAATAGTACTGTACATTTGGGTGTATAAGCTTTTTTCTACTTTTTTCTTAAAAAAAACTCATTATATTATTATTACCTATCTTACCTATTATGCTCATTTTCAGCACTGTGTGTTGACTTGTGGACTGCTATAGAGCAGCTACACACACAATAACAATACACACAATTATACAAAAAAATATATACATAGTAATTATATACAATAATTATATAAAATTGATGCATGGATGTTACACGTTATTGAAATAAAATAACATGAAGTACATAAAAATAAATGACTGCAAGATTTGTTTTTAATCTGATGTTTTTAGTAGCAAAGTAGGGATTTTTTTTGCTATTATGTGGCTAGCAAATAGCCCGGTTTTTATCATATTCTTACTTATTTATGTTTTACTTAATTACAGATTTACTAATTTATGTTCTAATCTTTAAATCAATTAATCAATTGCAGCCAAAAGCATTAGATTAAACAACCTTGTAGACTCGTAATATGAACATTTGAATTAAATTAAATTAAAAATTAAATTAATGCAGGGATGTTATGATTGATATAACATAAGAAGAAAAAGTGTCTAAAAACAAACAAATGACTGCAATTATTTTATTTTATTTTTTTACATTTTACATCTTTTCAGATAAGTTTATTTGTTTTTTTAAATTTCATCATGATACATCATGATATCATGATTTCATCATCATGATACTACGTTTAAAATAAACAATAGACTTTAGTTTAGGTCAAATTTGAAGGTGCAGTTATGTAATTCACACCAAATAGCACATTCATCACACCAAACACACACACACACACACTGTAGTGTACGTACATTTGTCCGGCTCATACACACCTGCCACTGTGCTTACGCACTGCAACACAATCATAGTGTCGCCGTTTTTGCAGACTTGTTGGGCACTCCAATATTATCATAGACCCTGGCGAGACAGACAGGTGTGTGTGTGTCTGTGTGTGTGTGTGTGTGTGTGTGTGTGTGTGTGTGTGTGTGTGTGTGCGTAAGCGCCCCTTCATGGCATTTATGAGTTTTGGACAGCTGAAGAGCCCGTGGAGATCTCTATTTAGCACTTGCAGCTAATTATCATCCATACATCCCAAGCCAAGGCGCATACATGCAATTACCACCAGGGCCTTCTGTGTCATTTAGCCACTTGCTAAGTTTACACACCAATCCCTCTGAGGCTTAAACAGCTCCCCGCTGCCCCTTTAACACTTGCGCAGCAGCAACATAACAGTCATGGCAACAACACACACGCTTTCATCCTCAGCCGACACCACTTTTACCACTTGTCATATGGGAACATTGGCCATACGATCGTCTGCTTCCACGAGAAGCCGAGGTCAGAGGTGGTTAGAGGAAGAAGTAGCATCAACACGTCCTCTCGCTGGTCACAACATGAGGAACAGATTGGCGTTTTGGATTTCATTGTGCGCAAGATGAGAAGTTGCACGCATTATGAGCAATGGCAGTGATTAGATAATATGGTGATGTAATAAATAACAATATATCATGTTTAATAATTGATGTAATCATAAATAAATAATAATAGAAATGTAAAAAAACAACTGCTTGTATTGTTTCCCTTCCACTATTTGATTCCACATACTGAAATGCTGTGGGATTTTAACGTTGTGTTTCAAGTTTAGTTTTCTCCCTGAGATCATATTTCTTCTCTCTTCTTTATTAGTATTAGTAAAGTTAGAAGCATATGACAATAAGTTGAATATTTGTGAGAAAAAGTCCTTCATTTTGTCGAAAAACTGCATATTGTCCAGAAAAGTCATACATTTTAAATTTTCATTTTCTACCGCTTATCCTCACCAGGGTGGCGGGGGTGCTAGAGCCTATCCCAGCTGTCTTCGGGCGAGAGGCGGGGTACACCCTGGACTGGTCGCCAGCCAATCACAGGGCACATATAGACAAACAACCATTCACACTCACATTCATACCTATGGACAATTTGGAGTCACCAATTAACCTAGCATGTTTTTGGAATGTGGGAGGAAACCGGAGTACCCGGAGAAAACCCACGCATGCACAGGGAGAACATGCAAACTCCACACAGAGATGGCCGAGTGTGGAATCGAACTTGGATCTCCTAGCTGTGAGGTCTGCGTGCTAACAACTCGACCGTGCAGCCCCACTCATATTATGACTTTTTATTTATGAAAATATTAGACTTACGCAAAAATATGATTTTTATGAAAAATATGAGAAATATACTTGAAAGCTGTGTATTTTTCACAAAAGTCACATTGCTTATTCCATAATATGATTTCGATTTTAGGTTCGATTTTAGCGTCTTATCAGTCACAGTCACACTCACATATTCCGGCTTTATCACGGTTAATTAGCCGCAATAAGTGAATTATTGGCGACATAGTATTCCTTATTTATTAATTTATTCATTGATTGATTAATTTCATCATTACAGCATAGAAAACCTGTTTATGTCCGTCTAAATGTCATTCTTCTTAGCCATTGTTAGAATCCTCGAGACATGAAATAACACCCCTATATTCACTTTGTCGCTAGTTATTTTCGTTTACACCAACATTTACATAGACTTCACAAAATTAAGACATGAAAGCTCATTGATTTCTTCTTGAATTTGCATCTTTTCTAAAAAAAAAAAAGAATTATTAAATATGCATTTAAAAAAATCAAAAGTATACGCCTTTCATTTCAAAAACAAATTTCCAACTTTATTTCTTAAAATTTAAATGTTTATTCTCTCATCGGTCACTCACATATTGTGACTGGTTTTGATTTTTGTGAAAAGTATGTAATTTCCATAAAAATATATGGCGTTTTTTTCACAAAAAACACAACTTTAGTCTTCTAAGTTTAAATAGAACTTCTTATAAGCTTATAAGTTATAATCAGTTTTACTTACTGTATATTATGACCTTTTCTCAAAATAATAAACTATCAACCCATCCATTTTCTATCGCTTATCCTCACTAGGGTGGCAGGTATGCTGGAGCCTACCCCAGCTGTCTTTGGGCGAGAGGCGGCGTACACCGTGAACTGGTCAAAATAATAACTACATTTTCACCAAAAATATGACTTTCTTGCAAATATAATATCTTATAAGTTTACATTTTTGTGATTTGGCCATTGCATGTAAAATCCTGCTGGTTGCTGACATGCAGTACAATTGTGCTACTATAATTCCTACTTTCCTTCTGCGTGTAATTGAAGGTATTTAGTGCTGCGTTTGAAAATAAACTCAGCCGTTTGCTGTGTTATTAACATCCTACACATCCATCTTCTGGCCCGCAATTGTTTTTGTCTTTTCTGCTGTGGTGTATTTTAGTCAGCTTTGCTTTGTTTAGCCTGTGCTGGGCCAAGCCAAGCCCTGACCGTGTCCTTGTGTGTCTTTTTCTTCCGTTAGGTTGTTAGCGTAAGGCGAGCAGCGGGCCTCTGAGCGCCGATGCCAGTGGACATGCAGCCACACCAGGGCCTGTACCAGTATGAGACTTCACCCAGCCAGCCCTCCAGAGGGTAAGGAACATTTGGACATTTTGGATTTGAGATGGTGCAATGTGATCGCCTGAAGAGAGCTGGGATAGGCTCCAGCATGGTCGTGACCGTCGTGAGGATAAGCGGCAGAATATGAATGAATGATTTGAGATGGCCGCACAGGAAAAAGGCCAGTGTTGTGACCTGAAAACAGGTGACTCCGGGGGCCATTTCACTTTAAGAAAATAATGTGGTCACCAAAAAGCTCTGTCAGCCCATCCGTTGCTAATCTCCTCCGCTGTCGTGGAGTAACTCCATGAATTATGGTCTGTTTTAATGTATTTACCCCCAGGCATACCCTGGTCACACTCCCTGCCTGCATAGAAACACTTCCAGTTTGTGTACAGCAGTTGATTTTCTTTTTTTTTTAATTAACAGCAATTTATCCTTTTAAAATGGCGGATTTTAACATACAACCATATGTGTTGGATCCTGAATCCCATCAGGAAGTAGAGACTGAGCAGTTTGAAGTTTATTCATCATTCATTCATTCATTTTCTACCGCTTATCCTCACGAGGGTCGCAGCAGTGCTGGAGCCTATTCCAGCTGTCTTCGGACAAGAGGCGGGGTACACCCTGGACTGGTCGCCAGCCAATCACAGCCTTTATTTGATTCATCGTGACAATCTTTTCGTTGGCAGCCCAGGTTCTCATATTGTTTAAGAGATGGACTGTCAAGTGATTGCATGTCTCTACAGTCAATTCATTCAAGGATTCAAGGATTTATGGATTATTCTTATCAATCCAGGAGACTACTACCTGGCATCAACCTTAGTAAATACCATTGAATTTAACCTTAGAAAATGTACCTTTACATTTACAATTTTAAGCTATTCATTGGACTTGAATGACTTGAGTTTCTATAAATAAATAAATTAACTAAATAAAACTAAAAAAATAAACTAAATAAAACTAAAATAAATAAAACTAAAATAAACTAAATAAATAAAATTGGGGTGTTCTAAAAGTTTTGACTAGTATTGTATGCATATATTTGTTTTATTGTGCACATATTTGCCATATAAATGGATTAAGATTTGCTGTTTAAAGTGACTCTAATCTAATCTGTGCTACTTTATTCTTTCTAATGTCACACGACTTACGCCGACACCTTGATAGTCATCTCCAAAGGTCACAACCTGCTTCTATTTCCAACCTCTGCTTCATTCTGAGGGCGCTGCAAGCCGTAGGATCTGTCTGCAATTGTTCATCCAAGGATTTATGGATTATTCTTATACAGGAGGCTGCTACTTGGCATATCTCGTATGTCAAACCAGATATCGTTCACAACCTTAGTAAATACCATTGAATTTAACCTTAGAAAATATACCTTTAAATTTACAATTTTAAGCTATTCATTGGACTTGAATGACTTGAGTTTTCTATAAATAACTAAATAAATAAATTAACTAAATAAAACTAAAAAAACTAAACTAAATAAAACTAAAATAAACTAAATTAATAAAATCGGGGTGTTCTAAAAGTATTGTATGCATATAGTTTTTTATTGTGCACATATTTGACATATAAATGGATTAAGATTTGCTGTTTAAAGTGACTCTAATCTAATCTGTGCTACTTTATTCTTTCTAATGTCACACGACTTACGCCGACACCTTGATAGTCATCTCCAAAGGTCACAACCTGCTTCTATTTCCAACCCCTGCTTCATTCTGAGGGCGCTGCAAGCCGTAAGATCTGTCTGCAATTGTTGCGGCCACGCTGCAAGCTCAGCCTTCACACCCCCGCTCTCCTCCACCCTCCCCTTTTCCACCATGCCACCCAGGTTGCGGGCGGACTCGGCCTCTCTGACAGCTGCTAATTACAGGCTGACCAGCCCCTGCTGCGCTCTGCATGACTGCCCCTCGCCCCGCTCAGGTTACCCACAGCCATGAGGCAGGGCTGCAGAGAAAGGTGGCCGGGGCGGGTGGGAGACAGAAAGAGATACGCTAAAGGGGAAACGGAGAAGGAGAACAGATTGAATGGTAGGAAAGAAAAGGGAGGTGGGTTACATTCTGGGCCTGGGAGGGGGGTGGTCCAGCAGTGGATTAGAGTGTGCAGATTAAGCTACATGTTGTGCTCAAAGAGAGCGCGGAGAAAGGAAGAATTAGGAGAAGGTGGATGGATGCTTGGATGGATGAAGACGGCCTCTTTGGGAGGGAATCATGAGGGGTAAAAACAGACAGATTTAGGAATAACGGCCATGGTAGCGCATGAGTTGGAATACATCACATGTTTACTGTTACGCAATTCAATTTGTCCAGAAAGAAGTTTATTTCCCTTCTTACTGATCATTTGTTCACTTCCTGTCTTCTTCAACATTTATTTACATTTGGTGAAATTAGTGGCTAGTGGTTAATATGTTGGCCATACAGTCGGAGATCGGGAATATCTGGGTTTGGGTTCTGTTCTGAACTGCCCTCAATCAACAAGCCACAATGGCATTGTTCATGTGTGTGCTTGGCTCCAGCTCATCCATTCTGAACTACATTTCATTGGCTCTCTTGATAGCGTGTGTTTTCGTCCTTTTGTTGTTTGATGTCATGATGCAGTGTAGTGGTTTCCCTTTTCAGAACCTTTACGTCAACCTGGATTGTGTTGGTGTCACTTTTCACAACCTCCATGACATCTTTTTGTTGATGTTTAAGCTGATGCTTCAGTAGCATCATTCATTCATTCATTCATTTTCTACCGCTTATCACGAGAGGCGGGGTACACCCTGGACTGGTGGCCAGCCAATCACAGGGCACATATAGACAAACAACCATTCACACTCACATTCATACCTATGGACAATTTGGAGTCACCAATTAACCTAGCATGTTTTTGGAATGTGGGAGGAAACCGGAGTACCCGGAGAAAACCCACGCATGCACGGGCAGAACATGCAAACTCCACATGGAGATGGCCGAGGGTGGAATTGAACCCTGGTCCTCCTAGCTGTGAGGTCTGTGCGCTAACCACTAGACTGCATCATTATCACCATATTATTTGATGAGATCTTTTATTAGTATATCATTATTGTCATCCTTACAGGTTTTGATAACAATTAGTGTCACTGTCTGTTTTCACTATTTTCAAATGATATGAAGAAGGGTGGCTGCACGGTGGTCAAGTGGTTAGCGCGCATACCTCACAGCTAGAAGACTCGAGTCCAATTCCACCCTCAGCCATCTCTGTGGGGAGTTTACATGTTCTCCCCGTGCATGCGTGGGTTTTCTCCGGGTACTCCGGTTTCCTCCCACATTCCAAAAACATGCTAGGTTAATTGGTGACTCCAAATTGTCCATAGGTATGAATGTGAGTGTGAATGGTTGTTTGTCTATATGTGCCCTGTGATTGGCTGGCGACCAGTCCAGGGTGTACCCCGCCTCTCGCCGGAAGACAGCTGGGATAGGCTCCAGCATCCTCTGCGACCCTCGTGAGGATAAGCGGTAGAAAATGAATGAATGAAGAAGGGTTGTTGTACCCGCTAAATTGCGAGAATGGGGGCTACCCAGAGAGCCCATAAATAAAACCAAAACAATGATAATGTGCTCTCTAGTGGACAGAAGGACACATCACAGTAAAGTTTTGCCACTTTTGCAGGTTTTTGCACGACTAAGGTCTCTCAACTATTAAGAAGAAACTGACAGAGGAATACAACCAAATAATTATTATTTTATTGAATGCATTTTTTATTTAGTTAGTTATATTATATATTTATCAATATATTTTATGATTATTATTTTTGTATGTGATTATTTTATTTCCTCCATTTACCCAATTCTTCTTATTATTACTAAATTGTTAAATGCCTTTTCTGCAAATGACTTTCTTCAAGCTTATGATTGGCTAAAACTCCCCAAAGGTGTTATGGAGTGCAGGAACTAATGCACAAGAATACAAGAAAAACAAAGAGACAACAAATATGAAGCACCTCTTCATCAATGTGACAGTAATATTTGCTTAAATTGGCTTGAGTTGAGTTGAGGCTGCACGGTGGGGGAGTGGTTAGCGCGCAGGGTCTCCAGCACCCTCCAGCAACCCTCATGAGGATAAGCGGTAGAAAATGAATGACACAAGTTGAGGATTTGACAGTTTATGTGTCCCTCCTTATTTCCCAGCCTCCTGTCTGCAGACCAGTCCCCCTACAGTGACGTGCCCTCTTTGCGTGCACCGCACCTCAACGGCCCTCCTCAGGATTGCAGAGCCATGTACAACCCTATGACTCCCAGCATGGGTCATGGATCAGGACCAGGACCGGGACAGAGCATCGGCCACTGCTTGGATCAGTATATGAGGCCCCACCAAGGTCCGATTCCACTTGGCATGATGGGCCACAGGAACATAGAAGGTTAGATTATCTGGGTTTTGGTCTCTAGTGCACATTAGGGGTGTGAATCTCAGCACTGAGGACGATTCGATAAACATCTCGATGCACTGCCAGCGATACGATACATGGAATTTTCTGGTGATACAATGCGATACGATTCACCCTCTTCATGATGCGATAATCATTTAGTTCAAATCAATGAGATCCAATACGATATGGTGCAATTTCTTGCGATATGATGCAATTGAACATGATGCAAATAAGCAAAGGGGAAAAAACTGTAACTCAGTATGGTCCTACAAAAAAGATTTGGCATTATTCCTTATTCTAGGCACTTGGCAGTAAATTCAACTTAAGCGCTGTTTGTCTTTTTTACTATGCACCACTTCTTGATCATTCTTTTTGCCATCTTAAAACAGCAACAACTTTTAAACAACTTTCCTCACTTTCACATCAGCTATACAATTACAATATCAGTGGTTCAGTGGTGGAGTAAAACAATTTAAAAATACAGTATGCAGCAACAGCAAAGTTAAAGGGACACTTTCAGCAGTGCAGTCAATGTTTGTTTATATTCCTGTCTGCTAATATGAATGCACTAGAAGCTAGGCTAATACAGTAGTGAGGAGCAGAAAGTGTAAAACAACTTATACCATTTTTTTTAAATTTCAAAATTCAGGTTATAATGTCACCTGCTGTGCTGAACACTTGTTGCAGGGAAGGATAAATAACAACTGGACAATTTAGAAAGTAGTGGAAGATCCACATGTTCTGACCTGATCTGCTTGGTTTTCCCCCGGTGTCCGACGAGGAACATGTTTATCTGCTGCCGTTGTACGGCTTCTTAACGCGGCATTCTTTTCAAATGACGGACGTTTTGTCGAGCTTTTCGCCGTTCTTTGCGAATCCGTAGTGTTTCCAAACGTTGCGGGGGGTTAAATATAGAAACTTCATCGCTGCTGCTTGCGTGTGAACGTCCATGCTGTTTAACCTCACGGCTTCCGTCCGTATTCAATACATAAGTCCAAATAATGATGGTGCATTCATTGCACCTGGGGAACAGAATTATGTGGCGAAGTTTAACCTTAATAAAACAGCGCTTGCATCGGATTTTACCGATACCCACAAACGCATCGGGATGATTCTAGATTTCACCCCTTAATTCCATCCATACTAGAGATGGGATTTTTGGCTCTTTGAGGGGAGCCGGATCTTGGTGAGCCGTTCCTTTCAAAGAGCCGTTCAAATAAACTGGCTCATTTTTAAGAAGCCAGCCTGGCCTTAACTCGTTTTATCATGGAAATAATCACTGGGAGGAATTAATGTAAATATGCCACCAATATGAGTTATTTATTTTTATATGAGTTTTTATATGAGTTATTTATTTTAATTATTCTGAAATACTGATTTTAACCTTTTAAAGTCTGATCTGGATTCATTGTAAATATTCCACAGGGTGGTGCTATAAACACTCTGCTTTGACAGTGACGTCATTGTTTTTAATTACCCATTGTACAATTCACAGCGGTACGGCTTTTGAGCCTTTGAAAAGAACCGATTCGTTCGTGAAGTCACAACACTAATCCATACCCATGAGCCGATGCACTCGCATGCGCATCGATGTATCGATTAATATCGATTATTTTCCACACCCTTAGTGCACACAAGAAGGTCCAGAAAGGCATGCATCCCATCAATCTTCTGACATATTGTAGAAAGTCTGCCCAGAAGAGTGGGGGACCAGTTCTGTATAGTTACAGTGCCATCTACTGTACAGAGTTGTAACGACAAGCAACACTGACAGTCCCATTATTAATATCTTTGAGTAACTCCAATCAATCAGTGGTGGTCCAAATTTATTTGTGGCGGGTCACCACAAATAAATGAACGTATGGGAAACACTCATTCATCCAGACAAGTTGTCACCAAAAGAAAACAACACGGTTGCCTCTAATTAACCAAAGAACACTGCCATGAACAGTTGTAGCTGTGGCTGTAGGCAACCTACTGATGTTCTGTTTTCTTAGTAACAACAAAATATGGCAGTACCTACATTTGAAGCTTCTCACTAAGCGTTAAATTAACATTGTTGACATAAATGACAGCTTAGCATCGGTTCTGCTGTAGCAATATACTTCTTCATAAATGACCATGTGGTCAATGAGAGCTATAATTAAAAGGCTATAATTAAAGCATTTACTGTAATACATTAAGATTGATATTACTGTGTTATCATGTACTAGACAGCTACTCCCCCCTGGCCATCAGACTGTTCAATGCCAAATAAGCCCCTCTACATGACCACACTCACACGCAAAACTTTAAATTATTATTATTTATTCTAAATTATTTATTTGTACAAATTACTGTTCACGCAGTACATCATTCATATTTGATGTCATCTATTTATTCTCCACATTATTATTTATTATTATACGGGAGCCAGGCAACGACATTTTGTTCTATCTATCCATCCATCCATCCATCCATCCATTAACATTTTGGCCTTTCTTAGGAAACAGCACCCCCTACTGTAACCAGAACAACATGATGTCCTCGCATCACAACTTCCACTCAGATCAGATGAGCTCAGGTGACGGTGAGAGAAAAAAAAAAACAAAAGAAAAATAACATTACTATAAACATGCCATAGATTATTCATGGCCGCCTGTTGCTGCTTTCAGGCTCGAGGTTCTCCACGCCGCGCTCCATGCTGAAGCTGAGTAAAAAGAGAGCGTTGTCCATTTCTCCGCTGTCTGATCCCAGCGTGGACCTGCAGACGGTCATCAGAACATCTCCCAACTCCCTGGTGGCCTTTGTCAACGCCCGCTGCACGCCAAATGGGGCCAGCTCCTACGGCCATCTCTCTGTCAGCGCCATGAGGTCAGACATCACACCTTTGTTTGTGCTTTATATAGTGGGAGTCTCCATTTTATGACCAGGTAAATACGATAAAAGTACTCGTTTGTTACTGTTAATTGGTTCCAGACCTGACCTGACTTATATATAGTGGTGCCTTAGTTCAAATCCATGAATGAGTGATCCCTTTTAGTGCTAAAATTGTTATCAAACTGTAGTTTCCCAACCTCTCCACTAGGGGGAGCAACAATACCTTTTCAACCACTGCATTATTAATAGAACAGAACATGCCTAATAGGACACCTATAGTTGTATACAAGCATGCATTTCTAATTGAATCAGCAGTTGATAGTGATTATAATGATATTGTTTATGTTTATGTGACTGCAGTCCATCACTGAGTTACTCTGGCAACATGAACTGCCACTCCAGGCCACAGGGATCCCTCTACGGGGGAGGTGGGGTGACACCTCTGGGGTCACACACCACAGCCGCATGCCAGGCGTCCCGGTTACCACCCCACAATCCTCGTCTCCATGTTCCACCCAAGCAAGGACAGGTACTGTTCCCTATTGCTTACCTGGCTTAGCATTCAATATCAGTCTTCATGGCGTGGAGCAACAAAATCTTGATGATGAGAAATGGTTTTAAAATGGTTTTTTATGTGTTTTGTAGCTGAAGACTGAGCCTGGGCTTGGGGGGGTGATAGATGGCATCAATGTGAAGAGTCTGGAGGAGAGGTCGGAAGGAGATGTAGCCAGCCCTTCCTCTACTGGTACTCAGGTAATGTAAACATGACGTTATGTACACATACAGTACAGACTGCAATAAATTATAATAAAGTGAAATAAAAGAAAAAAGTGTGCTCTCACAAGATAATGTTGCATGTAGGGCCACTATTTTAGAATTAGAAAATTAATGTAAATATAAAATACA
Organism: Doryrhamphus excisus; assembly: GCF_037039965.1. NCBI lineage: Eukaryota > Metazoa > Chordata > Actinopteri > Syngnathiformes > Syngnathidae > Doryrhamphus > Doryrhamphus excisus. The sequence goes on from NC_136374.1 coordinate 8,423,714, forward strand.
AGTATATAATCAAAATAAAAATTAAAAGCAAATAATTTTATATATATATTTATTTAAAAATTAAAAATAATAAAATTAAATAATTACATTTTAAAAAATGAAATAACAAAAAACCGTGATATATATATGCACGTTTTTGTTATTTAATTTATATATATATATATATATATAACGTTTTTGTTATTTAATTTTTTTTATTTTATTATTTTTTATAAAATGTTTTATATATATATATATATATATATATATGTGTGTGTGTGTGTGTGTGTGTGTCACTAAAATAATAAAAATAAAATAAAAAAAATGTGATATATATATAATGTTATTTTGTTATTTAATTATTTTATATTATTTTTTCATAAAATGTTATATATATATATATATATATATATATCAGATGAGCTCACTGTGATATATATATATATATCACGTTTTTTTGTCATTTAATTTTTTTTAATTTTATCATTTTAGTGACATATCCATCTAAGTGTTTTGCTCATTTTTGTCATAATCATCATAATCTTTCAATACTCATTGGCTGACAGAAGTCTTACGGTTCTGCTGCTGAAAAGTGAGGCGTACAATGATCTTTTAGTTTTGGATTAAATTAAATTTTTACCTTTTATTTATTGTATTTTATTTTTACTTTTTATTTTACTAGTCTGTGCAGCACTTTGGAAACGATATAAATAAAGTGGATTGGATTGGATAAAACACTAATTCATGCAGATGTGGTCTTAGGTGTGCACATATCAAAACCCTAAAATGTTTTGTAACATGTTTGCCCTCTAAATGTTTGGTTTCCTTCATCAGGACCCCCTTTTGGGTCTCCTGGACGGCAGGGATGACTTGGACAGGGAGGACGGAAAGCCTGAACCTGAGGCCGTCTATGAAACCAACTGCCGCTGGGAGAGCTGCAACAAGGAATTTGACACGCAAGACCAACTAGTTCATGTAAGAACCAGATCCAGATCAAGCAATATTCAATATTTACATAAATTACACCCCAAGCCAAACCAATGTTGCATTATTTTTGCTCTCTTTGCAGCACATTAACAACGAGCACATCCACGGCGAGAAGAAGGAGTTTGTCTGCCACTGGCAAGAGTGTTCTCGTGAGCAGCGGCCATTTAAAGCCCAGTACATGCTGGTGGTTCACATGCGCAGGCACACGGGGGAGAAACCACACAAGTGCACTGTGAGTACACAACTCAGCATTATATTACATTATGTAGTACCTGGTTTTAATAAACACATAAACTCATATCTCCATCCGGGCTTTCAGTTTGAAGGCTGCAATAAGGCGTACTCTCGTCTGGAGAACCTGAAGACCCACCTACGCTCTCATACCGGAGAGAAACCATACGTGTGTGAACATGAGGGCTGCAACAAAGCCTTTTCCAATGCTTCAGACCGGGCCAAGCACCAGAACCGAACCCATTCCAATGAGGTAGCATCCCAAAAATAACCAAATTCCATGCTAAACTTCCATAAACTGTTGACCTTAACAATTTACCGCTTTACAGAAACCGTATGTCTGCAAGATCCCCGGTTGCACCAAGCGCTACACTGACCCAAGCTCGCTACGTAAGCACGTGAAGACTGTGCATGGACCTGAGGCCCACATTACTAAGAAGCATAGAGGGGACACAGGCCCACGGCTGTCAGGCTCAGCTTTGACCCCCGGAGGAACCGGTACTGAATTACTGCTGGAGAAAGAGGAGAAGCACCGAGAGGACTGCAAACTTATGGCTCCTGATATTGCTCTGGTGAGAAATGGCTTTCATGGCAGAATGAAATTTTATGTTGAGGTAAATAACACCCCAACTATGAGTAGAGAAGATTTTGACTAAAACCAGTCTAAACTAGAACTTGATTCATTTCAGAAATCCCAGCCAAGCCCTGGCGGTCAGTCGTCCTGCAGCAGCGAACGCTCCCCACTGGGCAGCACCAACAACAATGACAGTGGGGTGGAGATGAACCTGAACGCGGCCGGCAGCCTGGAAGATCTCACAGCCCTGGAGGATGGAGTCGCACCCGCAGCAGGTGGAAGCGAAGTGCTCGGAAACGCGGGGGGAACGATGGGGATGTCGGCTCAGGCCCTGAAGAGACTTGAGAACCTGAAAATTGACAAGCTGAAGCAAATCCGAAGGCCGAATCCCCCTAGCCGTTGTCTTCCCAACAAGCTTCCCGCACTCCCGTGTACGTTTTGGGACAATCGACTAGATTATGTTCAGGCTTCCTATTTCTGACCTGTTTTCCAATATGTCTGCTTTTAGGTTCAGCTGATACGATGGGAATGTGTGCATCTTCTTCACTCCTATCAAATCGCCGTGTTATGGAGCTATCCAACCACGACATGGGAGGCGGGACTTCAGTCAGCGCCAATGCGAGTGACAGAAGAGGAAGTGGGACCAGCAGCCTCAGCTCCGCTTACACAGTCAGCCGTCGTTCCTCTATGGTGTCCCCCTACTTGTCCAGCCGGCGTTCCAGTGACGTTTCCCAGTTGGGTGGAGCAGCAAGCGGAGGGGGACACCTTTTGGCCCAAGATCAGAGCGCAGGTGATCCCCTTTCTCCTGAGACCAGTCGGCGAGGAGGTCCATGTCCGGGAAGTGGAGGAGGAGCGTTGCCAGGTCTTTCTAATCTAACACCCGCCCAGCAGTACAGTCTAAAGGCCAAGTATGCTGCAGCGACTGGTGGTCCTCCGCCTACTCCCTTACCCGGCATGGAGCAGCCACTCACTCCAGGAAGAAGAGGAGGTATCATGAGCGACTACCAGGGGCAACCGCTTCCTCCTTTCATTCAGCAAAGCGGTCCACGTCGCCATAGTGCCAACACGGAGTACGGCACTGGTGTCATCTACCCGCACCAAGCTCCTGGCAACAACAGCAGGAGAGCCAGCGATCCGGTGCGATCGGCAATGGATCCACAAGCCCCCCCAAAACGTTTCAACAGTCTCAATAACGTATCCATGATGGGCCGAAGAAATGCTCTGCAACACCAGGACCACCGCACCGCTAGCGTGTCTCGCCACATTTATTCCCCTCGACCACCGAGCATTACAGAAAATGTAATGATGGAGGCCATGGGTATGGAGCCTCAGCTGCCCCCTTTAGATGCCAGAAACCAGTCCATGATGATCCCACCTGGGGAAGGGGGGTTCATGGGATACCAGCAGCAGCAGACTCATGGAGGAGTGGGAGGACCTCTTTCAAATCAGCTCTCTTTAAGCCATGACGCTGTAGGCGGTCCAGACCAAAATTACATGAAGGGGCACTACCAGACCCAAGTAGGGGATGTCGCCTCCAGGGTTGGTGTGAATCCAAGACCTGTTCACCCAGACAGGAATAATACGCTTCTTCAGCAGGCTGAATACGGCATGAGCAACTGCCAGCTCAGCCCCTCGGGCCACCATTACCCACCCTTAGAACAAGGGGGCGGGGCCGCCCAGTGGAATGATGGCCACAATCAGGTCCAAAATTCTCTCCAGCAGTACTCAGATCCTAGCATGCAGCCTCAGCAAGTCCACTTCAGTAATCAAACAGGTCTTTACGAGGGGACCCATAAACTCACAATCAAGCCCGAGCAACAGTTCCACCCCGGCATGGGGGGCGGGGATGCATGTCAGAGTGCGAAACTACAACAACAGCGACTCCTTCTCCAGCAGGGTTACCCCCAACAGACGGGCCGGGCTATGATGAGGAACTCCAGCTGCGACTTTCAAGGACAGAACCAAAACTCCTTCTCCAGTGGTGGAGGACTGAGTTTGGGTTGTGCTGGTACTGCTCTGGCTGAGGGGCAGAGGTCAGAAACCCCCATGATGCAGGTCAAGGAGATGATGGTGAGGAACTACGTGGAGTCCCAGCAAGCGCTCATGTGGGAGCAACAACAAGAACAGCAGCAGAGTAGAATAAAAGCACCTTCAATTTCGGACATGACTGGCCAGGCAGCCATGATGCAACACAGTCCTCAGCACCAAAACCAGAATCTTTACCCCAACCAGCAATACGCTGCCTACCCTAAACAGAACATGGTCATGAGCCCACCGGCCCCCAGTCGAGGACCCACTTCAGCTACACCAAAAGAACAGCAGATGATGGGGCTCCAAGATTCCTGCTATGGTCAGGAAGTGGTTGTCCCCAGACCCCCTCAAGGACGGAAACCCCTCAGTCGCCAGAACAGTATGTCACAAGTAGGAGGCGGGTACATGGGAAGTCCACAGCAGCTTAGCCCTGCCCATTCCAATTCCAGCCCCAGAAGAGGGGTCCGGCTGCCTCCAGTCCAGCAACCACAACATGAAATGTTCTCCCCTTCTAATAACAACATCTACTACGCCGGCCACATCCACATGGATACCCAGAATGGACCCTGTCTCCCTCAGCAACACAACTTGGGCTCCACTCTAGACCCACCGACTGGCACAAAGCCTGCCCCCTTGGCTTCCTATTCAGAATCCGTCCCCATTCCCAACGCCTTAGAAAACCTGGACCTGGACAACGCTCGCATAGACTTTACCTCCATTATTGATGATGCCGAGCCCTCGTCGTTCAGTCCGCTGAACCATCCCATTCAGGGTCAGCCGCGATCTTCCTCCCAGGCGTCATCCCGTCTCACCACTCCGCAGACATCGGTCAGCTTGTCCAACATGGCAGTGGGTGACATGACGTCCATGTTGACCTCGTTGGCTGGGGAAAATAAGTACCTGAACACTTTATCGTAGGCCAACAAGAAATATCTCTGGAGTCTCAAGAGTTTTACATAGCATGCCGGTCCAGTCTAAGGTACTTTGTGGAATTATGAGTTATGCTCCTCCGCATTGTCAGGAGTCAGTGGAGGTAACCGGGACATAGTACAGATGCCTCCTGTAAGCCTCCCTCCTGAGGTGTTCCAGGCTTCCCAACCAGGAGTAGACCCCTTGGGTAGACCTAGGACATCCTGGAGGGTTTTACCAGGCAACGCCTTGGTAAAACCTGGTGGAACTGAAGGAGGTGGCCGCAGACAGGGAAGTCTGGGCTCCTCCTTGACCTGCTGCCCCGCCCCCTCCCACAACGACCCAGCAACAAGGACATGCAAACGATAAGCAAAAGAAAATGGATGGATGGATTAGTCAGGGATATTTTTTTCCTACAAAGGCGAGGAACTGACACAATATTCCAGCACAAAAAACGCCTTGAAACATTAAAACCAAAGGTGCCTGATTGTTTGTGAACATTGCCCCCCCCCAAAAAAGAGACATTCCAGTGGCGAATAGAAGGATACATGTAAATAATACATTATATATACACATTATACTGTATATGTTGTGTATACGACAAATAAGACAAACCTTTTGTCTTGTGATGCTTTGCGATGTTAATACAATGAAGTTCTTTTAAGCGGTCCGGTTAGAAAAAAAAGGTACTACTACTAACCGTTAATCTCCTGTACTTTGTATCATGGCCTATCAGTATTTCCACACAATGTACACACACGCAGACACTCAGGTTCATGTTAAAATGACTTGTAGCAACTTTACCTGTCATATTGTGTGTGCAACCACAAGATAATTGCAATAAAAGTATCAGGAGTGGGCATTACCTTTATGAACAATAGAGGATACATTTATGACTAATTGATATTTTTTTATGATGGGGGATTTTTACTCTGAATGTTCAAAACTCTTGTTTACATGCCAGTGTTGCATTGAGAAGAGAAATCCCCCCGATTTGACAGCAAGATGAGCAACTGAAGCAATAGCGCCTCTCTTTGGTTACAGCAAGTAGTGCACTCTATTGTACTCATGTTAGCCTACAAAGCATAGAATGCACAGCTCAGCATATGTTAGATAGAAATGTACAATGACAAATTAAAAGTATATTCGTCTGATATATTTGCACAAGTCACATTTAAATCTGTAAAAGGTCCTTTAAAGATCGTATACACTCGAAAAATAAATGTTTAGCCTCAACAAAAAAAAATCAACGCAACAATTTCCATTATAGTCTTTCTTAGTTATGACAACTTCATTTGAAATTGCTTTGAACCAACAAACAATATTGTATTGCACAAATTATAATTGTTGAATAATTATAATTGTTGTTATAGGGACAAGTTTTTAAGTTGGTAACTCAAAGAAATATGTTAAGTCAACTGACTTAATCATTTTATTCAAAGTAGTTTCATTTGTTGTCTACTTAATTATAATAACAATGCACACAGCTTTTTAAGTAGCAGCAATATATATATATATATATATATATATATATATATAATGTTACCAAGCTAATTTTATTAAGTCATGGCAACTTGAATTTTGTTTTAAGCTTACCAACAATAAAATTTGAGTGTATATGACATGCTAAATTAAGTTCATGTAACAGCCAACATTATTATTTGAACATAACTTAAAAAAATAAAGTTAGCAACTTAGAAAGTTTATCTAAATCAATTAATTACATTTTTTTACATTGCATTTCTGTATTAAATCAAGTGGTGTCAACAGATACTCTGAATTACTTTTTACAGTGTATCCTCATTGTTTATGAAGGTTACATTCCGAGAGCACCGGTCAATGTTTTTGTGTAGCTTTGCCCATTTAGGCTAATTTAAGGAACACAGATGATTTGTAAGTACTTTTCAAATCAGTATCTTCTGGCAAATTTGACCAAATTTAAAAGTAAGTGAATAGCACAAAATGTCAAGATGATCTTGTAAGGGTTCATGCTAGAATCTCAGGGAGCCTGCATTGTATCAAACACCACAATACAACGTGCGTTCACATACTACATGGTGCATTGAGGTAACACTGAAAAAAAACACCTTCTACATCCATTGGGTTTTAAAAGTTATGAAACATGGCAGCTGGACCTCATATGACATGAAATTACCAAAGACACCTTAGTTGCTATACATTAACCATGAAACCATGATAGCGTCAGGAGCAATAGTGCTGTTCATTAGAATGTAGAGGATGCTTTGCTTTCAGTAATCTTTTTTTTTTTAATTCATGAACTTGTCAGCGTGTGCATGCGTGGTTTTTCTGCTTTTTTTTTTTTTTTTAGAGCTGTCATTCATCTTTCAGGCCTTTTTTTGCTGGCAAAAGTACATCACCTTTCGAAAGCTAAGAGAGTAGCATTAACTATTAACAGAGAAAAGCCAAGTGTTTTATTTTGTGTACTGTTTTTTTCTACATTTTTATACAAATGTGCTATATTTTACCAGTATGAATAAAGATGTCCAGTTTGCAACGAATGTGTGATCAACTCTGTTTTGTTTTTTTTTTTTTTTTTGTTTTGACACTTTCTCCATTGCTCCAGAAGAGGGCAGTATCACCTGAGATTGTTGTATTTGCGTCTCCACAAATTCAAATCTTCAATCAAACAAAAATGTGAAATGGAGCACCGTTCATTAAAAATCCTCACATTATATATTTGACATAAGTCCAACTAAAACATAGTCATAGATCTTCAATATAACAAAAGTGCAATGATGTCTTTAATGACACGCTACAAAAAGAGACAAAGATCATCTATGTAACGAGAGTGCTGTGCTGCTTTTAAGGACCTACCGCTAAAGCATGTCAACGAGTCTTTATAGGAGCGCTCTGCTATTTTGTAAAGACAAGCTGCAAAAATGTTAGTCAAAGATCCTCAATATGACAGGAGCCCTCTGCTGTTTTTAAAGAACTGCTACAAAAACTCTACTAGATCTGCTGTTCTTGAGGATCTACTGCAAAAAACATCCTGAATATGACAAGAGCAATCTGCTGGGTTTTTTAACTCCTGGAAAACAGTAATCAAAGATCCTCTATATGATAGGAGAATGGTGCTGTTAAAAAAAAAAACAACTGCAAATATAGTAGTCAAAGATCATCTGTATGACAGGAGTGATCTGCTTTTTTTTTAGGATCTACTAAAAAACTCTAGAAGATCTGTTGTTCTTGAGGATCTACTGCAAAAATGTTAGTCAAAGATCCTCAATATGACAAGAGCAATCTGCTGGGTTTTTTAACTCCTAAAAAAAAACAACAACTGCAAATATGGTAGTCAAAGATCATCTGTCTGACAGGAGTGATCTGCTGTTTTTGAGTATCTACTCAAAAACTCTAGTGGATCTGCTGTTCTTGAGGATCTACTGCAAAAATGTTAGTCGAAGATCCTCTATATGACAAGAGCAATCTGCTGGGTTTTTTAACTCCTGGAAAACAGTAATCAACGATCCTCTATATGACAGGAGAATAGTGATGTTAAAAAAAACCTACTGCAATTATGGTAATCAAAGATCCTCTGTATGACAGGAGCGAGCTGCTGTTTTTGAGGATCTACTAAAAAAAACGATAGTCGCAGATCCTCAATTCAACAGGAGTGCACTGCTGCTGTTAAAGATGAACTGTCAAAGATCCTTTATTTGACAGGGGAATGGTGCTGTTTAAAAAAATACTGCAAAAATGGTATTCAAAGATCAACTACGATGGGAGTGATCTGATGTTTTTGAGGCTGAACTCAAAAAACAGTAGTCACAGATCCTCAATACAACAGGAGTGCACTGCTGTTTTTAAAGATGAACTGTCAAAGATCCTTTATATGAAAGGAGTTTGCTTCTGTTTTTGAGTACAAAATCACTAGACAAAGATCATCTATATGAATGGCGTGCACTGCTGTTTTTAAGGACAATATTGCTAGACAAAGATCATCTATATGAGCAGCGTGCACTGCTGTTTTTGAGGACATACTTCAAAAACGCTTGTCAAAGATCTTCTGTATGACAGGAGTGCTCTGCTGTCTGAAAGAAAAGCATGTCTAAGATCATCTATGCAAGGATGATGCAAGAGTTCTCCGGTATGTTTAGGAACCTGCTGCAAAAATAAACGCTAGTTTCAATCTGGACTCATGGACCAGATCTGGCCCCCGAACTACCAGTTGAGTACCAGCCCTGCCTTAGACAGACTTTGTGGCCACAAGTGTCTCTGTGCATGGTGGCCAGCAGCTTTAAGAAGAAAACAAAACATTGTAGCTTGTAGAATATTGTGGCCATGTCGGCTATAAAAAGACGAGTGGAAAGAAGTAATGTTGAGAGTGAGCGCTCCCAAAGCCAAGTGAAGTCATGTAGTGAGTATTTGAGAGCACATGATGGTATCCTATGATTAGTGCTGCAGCGATTCAAGCTCTCGCTCACTTTTCACTCGTCTTTGATGTGATGACAAATTACAGACGGACCTCACTTAATATTCCCAATGACATTTTATTGTAGTGTCCTACAAAGACCTCAATCTCCGCGGTCAAGGCATCATATGCATACTTTATTCACCTTTATTGACCTTTATTGACCTTTATTGACCTAATGCTGCAAAAGTGCTACAATTTGGGTTTCAAACAGATATTTCTATATGATCATCAGTTGCATATAAGAATGGCTTTTTCTTCATCACAACTTATTGGAGGCGCCACAGACATCGTACAGCAGGCGTTATACAAAGCACTGGCCTGGGGTCTATTTGTGGCCCACAGCTGTTTTTAATTGGCCTACGGCACAATCTAAAAATACTATTAAACAAGAAAAGAAAAAAAAATAATAATAGAAAATCAAAAAGCTGCTGAAATTTAATAAAAAATGTGAAAAACTGCATTGATTTTACAAGAATAAATATTATATATAAATATAATAAATATAATAATATAATATAATAATAATATAAATATAATAATAATAATAATAAAAATATATATAATAATATTTATTATATAATAATAAATATAATAAATATTATAAAAAAATAAAGTCAAAACATTGCAAGAAAAAAATAATTTTAGAAGAATTAAGAAATATAATTATATATATATATTATGTAATTAAATAAAATATTTATTTTATTTATAAATTGTTTTGAAAATTTTATGATGAATTAAAAATCTAAATATTACAGTTAAGTTGAAATATAAATAAATAATACTAATAACTTCTTTTTTTTAAAGAAAATTAAGTTTAAAAAAGAATACAGTCAATATGGTAATAAAGTTATAACATGACAAAAAAAATACAATGCAAATGCAAAATTTGGAAAATAAAAAAAAACAAAACAAATGGAACAACAAGCCCAAAAAAGTGTAATTAAGGAGAAGAAAATTTTTATTAATTGGCAACTCCAAATTGTCCATAGGTATGAATGTGAGTGTGAATGGTTGTTTGTCTATATGTGCCCTGTGATTGGCTGGGGTGTACCCCGCCTCTCGCCTGAAGTCCAACAGTGACAGGCGTTACATTACAAAAGCATACTATGATCCAAGATGAGCACAGCCATATTGATGATAAAAGATGGAAGTCGCTGTAGTTGGTATTTATTGCTAAGAAATGATGAATATTCAGGGACCACACAGTGATGTCTGCTGATTTGCGGTTTTGTGTCCACTTTTAGAGCCTTTGATAAAAAACACAAGCTCATATGAAGGAATTCCTACTACTCTGATTATAACACATAGAAAACCATACACTTAAATATCCGAGTGCCTGCAGACATCCGGCTGTAGTTAACTATACAAGTGACAAAATAGCCTACTGGGTTTTGATGTGCCTGGATGTTCTATTCTGAAACAGCCAACTAACCTTAGATTCCCTTTTTTTACAGAGCAGCGGGGACCCCAGCGTGCGTTATTATTGGCATTGTGGCATTGTGGCATGGCGCGCTCCGCTCCACGCAGCCACCACTGCCTGGCAGCCTCGCCAAAGTTGACTCATTTGTTCCGAGCTCTCCATGCCAATTAGCTTGCAAGAGGGGCGAATTAGTGAAGAAAGGCCGTGTCCACACTAACATGTATATTTTAAAAAATGTACATTTTGTTGTTGTTATGCTTGTGCATAACAAATGTTTACAAATTCTGTTACGTATATACTGTAAAGGGTTTTTTACTCTGGATTTTGTAGTCGTTCTTTCAAAAGAGCTGAGAGTTTTTGTCATATTGAGGATCTTTGACTAGTATTTTTGAGGTAGAGCCTCAAAAACAGCAGATTACTCCCATCATATAGAGGATCTTTGACTAGCTTTTTTACTGTAGGTGTCATAGTGAACATCTTTGACCTCCTCAAAACCTGCAGTTCACTCCTGTCACGTAAAGGATCTTTGCCTGGCGTTTTAACTTTAGATCCCCCAAAACAGCAGATCATTTTTATTTTCATCATATAGAGGATCTTTGACTAGCATTTTTACTGTAAGTCTTTAAAAAAGAGAAGAGAGCTGCTGTTATATTAAACATCTTTGACTAGTGTTTTTGCAGTAGATTCTCCAAAACAACACAACACTCTTGTCATGTATACAATCTTTGACTAGTGTTTTTGCACGACATACTCAAAAACCGCAACTCATTTCTCTCATGTAGAGGATCTTTGACTGACCCCAAAACAGCAGATCATTTTTATGAAAAACTATATGATCTTTGACAAGCTTTTTTGCAGTTGTTGCATAAAAAACAGCATAGAGCTGCCGTCCTATAGAGGACCTACGATTCTTATTTTTACCGTAGAGCCTCAAAAACCGCAGCTCTTTCATGTAGAGGATCTTTGCCTGGCATTTTAACTTTAGATCCCGCAAAACAGAAGATCGTTATTATTATATATGTGATGATGTGTGAAGCTTTTTTGCAGTTATTGCATAAAAACAGCATAGAGCTGCTGTCCTATAGAGGAGCTCTGATTAATGATTAATTTTGCGGGAGCTCCTCAAAAATAACAGATTACTCCCATCATATAGATCTGATATTTGAGTAGGATTTTTACTGTAAGTCTTTAAAAAGAGAAGAGAGCTGCTGTTATATTAAACATCTTTGACTAGTGTTTTTGCAGTAGATTCTCCAAAACAACACAACACTCTTGTCATGTATACAATCTTTGACTAGTGTTTTTGCACGACATACTCAAAAACCGCAACTCATTTCTCTCATGTAGAGGATCTTTGACTGACCCCAAAACAGCAGATCATTTTTATGAAAAACTATATGATCTTTGACAAGCTTTTTTGCAGTTATTGCATAAAAACAGCATAGAGCTGCTGTCCTATAGAGGAGCTCTGATTAATGATTAATTTTGCGGGAGCTCCTCAAAAATATCAGATTACTCCCATCATATAGATCTGATATTTGAGTAGGATTTTTACTGTAAGTCTTTAAAAAGAGCAGAGAGCTGCTGTTATATTAAACATCTTTGACTGGTGTTTTTGCACGAGATACTCCAAAACAACACAAACAACACAACACTCTTGTCATGTATACAATCTTTGACTAGTGTTTTTGCAAGAGATACTCAAAAATCGCAACTCATTCCTGTCATGTAGAGGATCTTTGACTGGCATTTCCCCCCAACACAGCAGATCATTTTTATGATATACTATGTGATCTTTGACAAGCTTTTTTGCAGTTTTTGCATAAAAAACAGCACAGAACTACTGTCCTATAGAGGACCTCTGATTCGTGTTTTTGCTGTAGAGCCTCAAAAACCTCTTTCATCTTTGACTAGCGTTTTAACTTTAGATCCCCCAAAACAGCAGATAATTTTTGTGATACTATATGTGATCTTTGACAAGCTTGTTTGCAGTTGTTGCATAAAAAACAGCATTGACAACCTCTGATTTGTGTTTTTGCGGTAGATCCTCAAAAACAACAGTGCTTCTGTCATATTGAGGATCTTTGACTAGCTATTCTGCAGTTGTCGCTTAACAACAACATAGTGCTGCTGTCACATACAGGATCTTTGACTAGCGTTTTTTGCAGAGCTTATTTAAACATCTTAAATTATGATAGTGTGTTTACTTCCTGTTTTTAAATGTTGCTACTTTTTAAAAGGGAGCCAAAGGAACAGTAAATGAGACATAATAGAAAATAAGCTATTTAAGACGTCAATAAAACTAGTGCTCGTGTGTGTTGCAATAAATGTGTTCCGGATGGGTGGACAGGAAGTGGTGTCGGGGTTTCAGATTTGATTTTTAGCTGGATTACAGTAGAAACAGTAGCCTGTGTTATGATTATTATGACTACTGCTGTAGGTAGATGGTTTATACAGGAAAAAGAAAGGGGTAGGATTAAATCGAATCTGCTTCTTCCTACTTCTTTTCAGGCATGTTGAATTGTACAAATGTTCCAAGCAAATAAAACCATGACCTCTATTAGCAGCTCCAGCTAAAATGCTAAAAGCTAACAGTTTGCTCTCCACCCAAAAGAGATAATGAGCGTGTTTGTGTCAGTTTAGCGTCAACACCAGCAGCCTTAATGGAAAGTTGTCAACGCTTCTTCGCCGACGCGATGCGGCGCTCCTCTCTCCTGTGAGGTTACAAATGGAAATGCCAAAATAAGAAAGAGAGCTTTTTCAAATGCAAAGAAGTGGGCAGCATAATGACTTTTCTGCCCTTTTCTTGTGTCCTGCCATTCAGAAGGAGGCTTTTGTCACTTAGCTCGGCATATAATTAACTCCTGCTTAATATGCTGTTTAAAGGTTCGCCCTCCCCTGGATGGAAGCTTTGAACCCTTAGACCACAGACCGGGACAAAACCCCAGTGGGACTGCTTCCTTCGTGCTCCTCCTCGTGCATGTCTGTGTGTATTTGTGTGTGTGTGTTTTAGAGACAACGTCAAGATAGTATATTTGCATTGTTGTCTCACCGATCACAACATTGAAACCACAATAAGGATTTTAACGATAACTTATGTGTTCAAATGGCCTCCCTGGAGATCAGCAGCACTACACTGTTCTTAAGCAATGCCTGAACAAACACCAGTCAGAGATCATCTATATTACAGGATCTACTGCAAATACACTAGTCAAAGATCTTCCATATAAAAACACTAGTCTAAGATCCTCCTTATGACAAGCTCAAGCTATTTTTGAGGATCTACTGCAAAAATGCCTGTCAAAAATCCTCCTTAGGACAAGAGTGCATTGCTCCTTTTGATGATCAACTGCAAAAATGCTAGTCAAAGATCCTGACAAAAACAAGGACCTTGACAAAGCAAGAGGCGTACTCAGTTGGCTTCCTGCGGGACAAATTCTGCTTATAAATGACACAATTCATGTCATAACTTGGGAAGAATGGCTTCCCTGTGTGTGTGTAAGGAAAACGTGGTTATGGATGTTTGGAAGGTGTCTTTAAGTCACAAGGCTCTCACGCTATTATACTGACAATAGGGTCTGAAAGGCAGGGTGGCCATCACGCATCCCACATGTATATACATCCATACGTGCTCCCAGGACCTCTGCAGCACCTCTGCACCTTTGTGACCCTCATCTGTCGCAAAGTTTATTACCCCCAACACCCCCCTCAGCCTCCCTTCTTTCTCTCCTCCTTCTCCTGCATCCATCCCACCAACAAAAGGCCCAAGATGACCCCTTCTGTCCCTCTTTTTTTCACCCCTTTTTGCCCCCTCCCTGCCTGCCTGCCTCAACCGCCTCCTTCTGTGTCACCAGGATGCTTTCTCTTCCTAGAATGTATTTAGAAACAAATGGATTCAATTGCATTATGGTGGTATAACGTTGTGTTGAATAAAAGATTCTGATTAAGTATTTTCATGGATTTTTATTGATAATATACTCATTGGACATTTCATTAGGGATACCACTTTTATGTTTCTATCCACTTGTTTGTAATTTAGCTTTAACTAATTTTCATTGTGGAAATTGAACTCATTTCCATAATAATCTGTGTATGGAAGGGTAGAGCATTAGCCAAAAATACCAAGTAGAACTTTAGTGCAGATCTGTATAAAGGCGCCAGTCCATTTGAAACATTTCCTTGCTTAATTGGTGAAAATGTGGAAATCTATTGAGGTGAACAATGCTAACAGTGCTAATCTGTGCTAATCTGTGCTGTTTCCACTGCTAATATGCTAGTAAAAGAACCTCTACATGACATAAACACACTTGCAGTAGGTCCCTAAAAACAGCAGCTCTCTTGAGGTTACAGTCAAGATTCTTTGCTTAGCGTTTTTGTTTTTAAGAAGGTCCTTAAAAACAATAGAGCACACCTGTCCTATAAAAAGTAATTTTAGCTGTAACAGCAACGCATCTCTCTCATATAGAAGATCTGTGACATGTTAACAATAACATATTTGAATGAATGACTTTGCCTTATTCATGCAAGCCACCGTCCATAATGAGGATAGGAAACTCAATTCCTTTTACTGACTCCAGTTATGAAGTGAATCGGTGACTCGATTCACTCATCACACAGCGCAGGCGCAGAAACTCACACATGCACAACAAATTCAGCAGCCAAGCTGTATACGCAAAAGTCTAGTCATTCTTTGAGAACCCGTGAGTCAGTGGAATTTAAGTCTTTGCCAAATACTCAGTCAGTAAAACTTGAGTCCTTGTCGAGCACCCGTGAGTCACTACAACTTGAGTGTTTGCTGAACACTGGTGAGTCTGTAATACTCGAGTCTTTGTCAAACACAGGTGAGTCAGTAAAATGCTAATCTTTGTCGTGCACCCATGAGTCAACACAACTCGAGTCTTTGCCGAACACTGGTGAGTCAGTAAAACTCAAGTCTTTGTCGAACACTGTTGAGTCAGTAAAACTCGAGTCTTTGTCGAACACTGTAGAGTCAGTAAAACGCTAATCTTTGTCGTGCACCCGTGAGTCAATACAACTTGAGTCTTTGTCGAACACTGATGAGTCAGTAAAACGCAAATCTTTGTTGTGCACCCGTGAGTCAATACAACTTGAGTCTTTGTCGAACACTGATGAGTCAGTAAAACGCAAATCTTTGTTGTGCACCCGTGAGTCAATACAACTTGAGTCTTTGCCGAACACTGGTGAGTCAGTAAAACGCGAATCTTTGTCGTGCACCCGTGAGTCAATACAACTTGAGTCTTTGTCGAACACTGATGAGTCCGTAAAACGCGAATCTTTGTCGTGCACCCGTGAGTCAATACAACTTGAGTCTTTGCCAAACACTGGTGAGTCAGTAGAACGCGAATCTTTGTCGTGCACCTGTGAGTCAATACAACTTGAGTCTTTGCCGAACACTGGTGAGTCAGGAAAACTCAAGTCTTTGTCGAACACTGGAGAGTCAGTAAAACGCTAATCTTTTTCATGCACCCATGAGTCAATACAACTTGATTCTTTGCCGAACACTGGTGAGTCAGTAAAACTTGAGTCTTTGTCGTACAATAGTGAGTCAGTAAAACGCTAATCTTTGTCGTGCACCTGTGAGTCAATACAACTAGAGTTTTTGCTGAACATTTGTGAGTCAGTAAAACTCGAGTCTTCCGTCGAACACTGTTGAGTCAGTAAAACTTGAGTCTTTGTCGAACACTGATGAGTCAGTAAAATGTTCATCTTTGTCGTGCACCTGTGAGTCAATACAACTAGAGTCTTTGCTGAAAACTGGTGAGTCAGTAAAACTCGAGTCTTTGTCGAACACTGGTGAGTCAGTAAAACGCTAATCTTTGTCATGCACCTGTGAGTCAATACCACTAGGGTCTTTGCTGAACATTTGTGAGTCAGTAAAACTCGAGTCTTCCGTCGAACACTGGTGAGTCAGTAAAACTTGAGTCTTTGTCGAACACTGATGAGTCAGTAAAACGCGAATCTTTGTCGTGCACCCATGAGTCAATACAACTTGAGTCTTTGCCGAACACTGGTGAGTCAGTAAAACTTGAGTCTTTGTCGAACACTTGTGAGTCAGTAAAACTTGAGTCTTTGCCAAACACTGGTGAGTCAGTAAAACTCAAATCTTTGTGGAGCACACGTGAGTCAGTCAAACTCTAGCATCATCGAGATCCCGTGAGTCAGCAAAACTCAAGTCTTCACAAAGCACCCGTGAAATTCTAGCTTGTGTCCAGCCCCCATGTGTGTGTAATTTAGCTAGCGGTAGCAGGGCTGAGTAAGCGAACGAGTTAATGGAGTACCCTTGAATCTTGATTTAGCAAAAAAAAAAAAAAAAAAACTTGCGGGTTTTGAACGACTCCTCCATGACTTCCACATCTCATTTTGTGGTCCCTGGAACAACAAACCCTGAATTAGAACATTTTCACTTTTTGGGTCCTTGGACCTACTGACATTTGAAGATCATAAAAATAAAAACATTAATAAATGAATATTTGTATGCTTATGACAAATACACTAAATCAATAAATTGAATGAAGGTTGAACACGTGTACCTAATGTTGTGGCCAGTGTAATTTTTTTGTGCATGAATGTTTACTAGGAACACATTATGCACCCATGAGTGCATTATGCAACCCCCTCATGTACTTTAGATGTAGGGGGGGCTACCCAAGAAAACCAAGGTGGGGGTCCTCCTGAGCAAAGTTTTTTTTTTTTACTTCGGATGTTTTTTTCAGTTGCAAAACAGATTAGGGTCCAGGTTGCAACACAATGGCGGCTCAATGCACCACTTCCTACAGCCATCCACGCCTGAATGGGGGGCACGGCGGGGTCCTCTGCAGGGTACTCGCGCGCAGGTGCGACGTGCACTGCAAAAAGCCATAAACAACACATGGAATGGGGGGACGGTGGCGTGGAAGGTGGCGTGGGGGGGCTACCTGCTGCTGTCATTATTAACTTGCAAACTGGATAATTCATTATTGAAGCGACAAAAAAGTTGTTACAATTTCAAAAAAATGAAAAGCCATCAATTGTAATCTAAGTCAAAATGTACGGAAAAGGTGTTTGGGGGTTCCAACCTGAGTATGCGACGTCATCACATCCACGACACCCCCCCCCCCCCCCTTTTCCTCGTGGAGTCGCATGGGTGTCCCGCTGGCTGCCACTCTCCCTCTCCTCCCTCTCTCCTTCCCTCTCGCCTCTCCTTCCATCTGTGGCGTCTTTTTCCCCTCCTGTCCCACAAGGCTGCCACTCGGGACAAGCACACAAACTCTCCCCGCTTCACGGACTCCCCACTCGGCGTGACCATGACAGAGGAAAGTCGGGGCAAGAGGAGGAAACAAGCCAACCCGAGGAGAAGTCGAGGTAGGAAGAAGTGATGGATGTGAGGAGGAGGAGAGCGCGAATGTTTAGCTTTTTTTTTTTTTTTTTAAACTGTCTATAATATTAGTCAATGTCTACAACGGCTTTAAATGGCTTTATGTTCTCCGTGGGTTGACTTAACTTTGCTTCAAGCTGAGGTTCTCCAACAGGTGGCTGGTGAGCTACCAGTACAACATCACAGGCTCATCAAAGTGCATACATAAAGTGCCTTTTTGGCATTTTTATGACACATTTATCCATATCTTTCATGATAGTTCTCTTTTCATGTAGACCTCAATTGCTCTATTCATAGCTAGCTGTCAGCCATCTTGGTGAAGGCTTGTGTTGACGTTATATATATTTATTAGGAATGTCTCAAAATGTTGAGATGTGTAATCTAATCAGATAATACAAAAAATAGACTGTTAATGTGATACATAACTGTAAACTACTAAATTTATTAAGTATTAAGGAAGTTAGGGTAACTTGTTGTGAGATATGACTTCCCATTGTCCTACCATTGACTTAAGACAAAAGAAGGCAAAACTCTATATCTTCTTTATTATTTATCAAAACTCAATAAAATGTTCAACAATTATAGAATTCAGTCTATGGAAAGTATTACACGGCTTTTTATCTGAATTGACTTGACTTGTGTAATGTAGCACACAGATGTGCTACATTTAATTAGCATGACAGGACATACTTCCCGGTCAAATTGGAATTTTGCATTGTCGGATTTTGCTAAAGTGTCACGTGAGCGCTAGTAAACAGTAAAATGTTCAACACTTATAGAATTCAGTTTATGGAACGTATTACACGGCTTTTTATCTGAATTGACTTGACTTGTGTAATGTAGCACACAGATGTGCTACATTTAAAGTTAGCATGACAGGAATTACTTGCCGGTCAAATTGGAATTTTGCATTGTCAGATTTTGCTAAAGTATCATGTGAGTGCTAGTAAACAGTAAAATGTTCAACACTTATAGAATTCAGTTTATGGAAAGTATTACATGGCTTTTTATCTGAATTGACTTGACTTGTGTAATGTAGCACACAGATGTGCTACATTTAAAGTTAGCATGACAGGACTTACTTGCCGGTCAAATTGGAATTTTGCATTGTCGGATTTTGCTAAAGTGTCACGTGAGTGCTAGTAAACAGTTAAGTTTGAACGGGTTGTATTGTAAATTCACTTTTTAAAAACGTACGCCTGCATGTCAAATTGATGGGGAAAGTTGATAAACCAGTATAAAATACATACAACATTCACAAACAGTGAGAGGTTTTCTGGGATTGGAGATCCCAAATCACACAAATTGCCCGACAATTAAACGTGAATCACTTGAAGTTAAACATTTCTCCAAGTAAAAGAAACATCAAAATGTATTTGTGCATGCATCATTGACAACAACAATTGGCTCCCTGTTGTTTTTCCTTTGGGCAAAAAGTAGCTGTGGTATAGCGTGAACTGCTGGAAACCCCCAGCTTTAGCTAATAGCTATGTGTACTTAATACACAACGCCCACTTTAAACTATTATAAATATCCTGGGAGTCTGTATGGTGGCGCAGTGCTTAGCAGCTCAGGAGAGTCGGGTTTGAGTCCCCGCTGGAACATGTGTGTGGAGTTTACGTGGGTACTGTGGCTTCGTCCCACATTCCAAAAACATGCAAAGGCTATATATGCGAATGTGAGAGTGAATGCTTCGCCCTAAGTCATCTGGGATTCGCTTCAGCTCACCTGCGAATGAGGATAAGGCCGAGTAGAAAATATATAGAAGGTCTCTAGTAGTTGTCACAATCATGGGGGTTACGTTCCAAGAGCCTGAATGCACAAGAACCAATTTCAGGGCATAGCCGAGTATGATACTATAGAAGTTACACAACGTCACATCTTTCAAATCATCTTCGTGGAGGAAATATTGCATGAATTCACGACAGGATTAACTAAATTATTTACGATTTCAAACAAAGAGAATAATACATTGGCAAATATGGAAGGGTACTATTGCTGAACCGTAAATACGTAACTGAAGGGGCTTAAAATAGGAGTGGCCCCCAGTTTGGAGACCCCTGCTTTAGCTAACAGCTACAGTATATTATGACACCACTTTCTGTCCAGTCATAACTTTAAATCATTACAATGAATCAATAATTACTTAAATGTTCAATTTTAAACCAAAAACGTTTTTGTTTTCTCCGTTCTCTCACAGTAAACTATAGAAGTCATGTGGAGACTGCTTGCGACATCATGCTTCTGATGCTTAAATCGGTTATGGTGGTCACGAGTAATGACAAGATATTAATAGCGCGGATAATTGGATAACAATCTGAAAACCTTTTTTGCTTTGCTTTGTTGCTCTTCTATACTGTCAACTAGAGGATGGAAGGATTTTTTGGGGAGGATTTTATATTAATTTATATTTTTAAAGTGGATCGGATCGATTGAAGTGTAGAATTAATAGTTCCACCTTGTAGCTTTTTTCTCTATCTTTACCGAACACTATTTCAGCGGGAAGATCAGGTGTTCTCAAACAGGAAGTTGTAATGACGGAAGGTTTGGAAGGTCTCCTTGGCGTTATCACACGACTCCCGCTAGCCAAAGCCTTAGTTGCACTGTGTTACAGTTACACTTCCTGTCCCTCATTTAATGTGTCCCATGTGGGAACTTTGTATGCCTCTTTTGTCAAAAAATCAGATTACGACAACATGTACCATTACACCCCTATTATATATTAGGGCTGCAACTAACTGTTATTTTCTTAATCGAGGAATCGCTAAAGTGTTTGGCTCAATATGAACAGCTAATGGTTTGGTCCGCAGCATATCAGCAAAGAGGAATCAGTGTTTTCCAAAGTCAAACACAACGGTAATATATGCTGTCATGGATGACTAAGGAAATTAAAATCATTCATTGAATACCAAAATAGTCTGTCAATGAATTGGCTAATCGATTAATCATCGAGTTATATATTGATGAGAATATTTGTGCGGTTCGGTCCTTGAGACTGAACCAACAGCACCCCTACTGGTTGCAGCCAAGTCGTCCACTCCGTTTATAACTTCCTTTAATGTTCCTAAAGAAGCTAAAATCATAGCATAAAAGCTCCAGACCTAAACAAAAATGTGTTTCTTTTGTCACCATGACTTAGAAGACACACACACACACACACTGTGTGTGTAAAGGTGCCTGTGCAAAGCATGGCATGTGCTTGTTTGTCCCTGATGTTAGCGACATGTAACCGCCACAAACCGCCACGGCTGTTTACTCCTACGCTCACAGTTTATTTAAGCGTCTCCTCGTTTCACTGCCAGGGTGTCACCCGAGTGTGAGCAATGACACACACACACGCATACACACGATGCCACCTTTGACCGCCATGTTGCAGTTTGTTGACCGACTGCATTCAGTTGGCAGATCAACAAAAAGAACATACTTAATGTATGAAACATGCAGCGTTAGTCAGTCTGTTCGATATAATAGGACGTTTTTATGCATAGTTGTGTGTTAAAGATCCTTGATACATACAGTATATATATATATGTAAAAAAGAAGAAAACAGGATTCTGGCAGGTCCTAGTCTGGAGACAGCGATCCGAAAGGGATTCTTTCCAAACCAGACGAGAAGAGAAAACCAATCTTTGCTTTCTCTGAGGCGCCGATCGATTGTGCAGTCTGCAGTAAAACTGTCAGTGTTCAGCAGTATCAAGCAAACCTGGGGAAATTAGCACTCTTTTGTGTTTTGGCCCACAGACAGCGGTCGCCCTCGCTCCAGTCAGAAATGATGACTTTTTGTAGCTCCACATCCAAACCATCACTTACAAGTTATTTCATGAGTCACGATAATATGGCTTCATAACAGCGATAATGCTGCCAGATGTCAATATAACCATCAAATGCTCTTTTCCTCCTCTTCCACGCTTTAAATGAGGACAGGTTTGAGAGTGTTAGCAATGAAAATGTTTAGTTTTGATGGTCCATTAGCTTGCAAAAGTAATAATCGCATCTCTGTCACTGCAGGAGTGACCCCAAATGACCTCCTTCAGTGGTCTGTAGTATTGGCTGACCAGCCATGACACTTTATGTTAGCGCTAGTCATGGTTCAGAACTATGCATTCAATATGTAAATGTTGAATTTTGCACTTGAAGGGGTAGCTCTGAAGGCGTCTTCTAAATATTTTTGTTGCTGTTTGTGTACAATTAATTAAAAAAAAACAAAAAAATGAAATGAAGATTTTGGAGAGGCATGAGACAAAGACACAGCTGCACGTTCGCGATGCATCTTGGTCAAGGGTTGGGATTAAGATTAGTAACCTGAACCCTAACCCTGGATTAAAAAAATGTTTTTTTCAATTTTCCTCCAAAAATAGGCTGTTTTTCTCCAGAAACCACATATCATTCACCCTAAGCCTGTGATAATTTATAAATATGTGATAATACAAGTAAAATATACATACTATCTTGAGATTTTGTACTTTTTTCAATGGTCCTTGAATGCATCGTTGCTGTGAAATGTGAAAAGTGAGGGTTCTTGAGGGGATTCGAATGTAATGCAGTCATCCCTCGTCACTTTGCCGTTCAAATTTCATGGCTTCACTCTATAGCATTAAGAAAAAATATATTAATAAGTCATGTTGTTGTGGTTGAATATTAATTAAAAAAAATATGCATATTTAAGCAAATATTGCATATTTCTGCCTAAAGTAAGCATTTATCATAAAAATGGCTCAATTAACTAAAATACTAATATAAGGAATTTGGAAGACGCATTCAAATTGTAATATGTATAGTATTACAATTTGAAATATGTATGTACACTGGTCACTAGATGTAAGTAATGTTACTGTAATGTTTGGTGTCAGACTTGATTGCCGGAACAACAGGCTTTTATTGCAGGTTTGAATGAGCTCACAACAGGTATAATAATTCAAAAATCCCTAATAAAAACACAAGCTAATGTTGCTTCCATATCCCTCAGCAAGTTGAAACTCAACACTAAACACTGCACGTCACTTCCTGTCCGCCACTTACACTGCTCCCCTCGGGAACACATTTATAGCAACACACAAGCACAAGTCTTATTTATTCATGGCTCAGATGGCTTTTATTATGTCTCCTATATTGGGTAACATGAATGTTAAGGTAACTATTTCATGTCTTGAGGGTTCTAATAATGTTAAAAAGCGTATGTTAACTACAGAAATATTTGATTTATAAATAAGTAATCCTACCTTACGGAAATTCACTTATCACGGTTGTGCCTGGAACCAATTAACCACAGTAAATGAGGGAATAAATGAATGACAACTTTTATTGCAAATGTTGATCTGAAATTGGAGGGAAACGTCAACCAGGAAGATTTACATAGGAATGGGGAGTGCACTGTGTGTTATTAATAGACTTTCATTATTTACTGCTGGTCTCGGAACCTTACCCCCATGAAAGCAGTCCTCTGCCAGATTTTTTTAAAAGTTGATCTTTCTTATATCAGTCAAACAAAGGCCTGAAAAAGCAACAAAAACTGTCTGGGATCCACATTTTGGCACTTGTTTTCTTCAATATACTGACATAAGGTCAACATGAATGCGTACCTATGCTAAATGCCCTTTAAGTGTGTTTAAAATGAACACTTGTATACATTAGAAATAAAGAAAAAAATGTTAATTGTTATAGTGTAGGGGTAATATAGAATAAAGAATAAATTTGAGAAAAAAAGTCAAAATTGAGAAAATGAGCAGTGGATAAAGGTTCATCATAATAATAATATACATTGTCACCTATAACACAAAGCTGTTTTTGTCTTGAAATACGTGTAACTTGTTGATCTAGCTACAAAATGTGAACTGTCTACCAAGTATCTAACATTGTTGCATGTTGAGGAATAAAATATAGGTATAAACCAATGTGAGATGTTTTAAAGGACACAATTAAACAAAAACAAGGGAAAAAAACAGAAACTAAAAGTTTTGAGTAACAAAGGTTTAAATAAGTCCATTAAAAAAACATTTATATTACATTCTGTGTAATTTTTCTAGTGCATAAAGTATATCCTGATATATCACGATATGGGCATGCAAACTGCCTCGGTGGAGAACATCTGAGCGTTCCTCACTGTTGCTGTAAAGTTTTCATTGCAAGTTAAAGGTAACGCGCCATCATGTCCAAAGTCTGTGTGCATCTTTTCCTTTCCTTTGAAGCAGATGAAGGGGTTGCGTTCCACATTTAGATCCTTTGTGTTGTCCGTCGAAGAGCCTTGCCATGTTGTCGAGCTGATTCGTCTTTTTTTTTTTTAAAAAAGAGCTGCCTCGCTCCCTCCTTTTTTTCTTTTTTCAAGTGCCAATTTATTTAAACTCCTTTCCCCTTTTCTTCTTTCTCCTTCATTGATTTCCAAACCCCAGTCTTTGTGTGCAGCTGGGGCCCAGCTGTGTAGTCTGTGATGGCGTATATATATCTACATATATATATGTGTGTGTGCACATACATGTGTGTTTGTGTGGCTTTTTTTGGCACATTGCTGCCACAGTGAGCATAGCACACTGTACACAAAAGGACCACGGCCGCAAAAAATGAAGAAAAAAAAAGGAAGGAGGGGGGCTTGGAACAAGAGAGACGGGCATACTTGTAGTGGAAGAGTAGAGTAGCGGGGTGGGTCTTTTGCATCAGCGCTGTGAGATGAGCGAGACAACAGTGAAGAGGACTGGCACCGCTCTTCATTACCAGGATGTTTCAGAGGGGCTCAGCTCAGGCGTCAGAACCAGCAGGGAGGAGGGGAGGAAGAAAGACGGGGATGATGACAGAGGTGGGGTGATGATGTGGTTGACAGAGTTGGAGAAGTTGGGCAGAGGGCGTGCCAAGTTCCCACCAAGACGAACAGTTCATGCTGTTTTTTCATGTTTCCATTGTCAGAAGTTTGTTAGATTGTTGCAGCGAATTGCTGTTTTGGTAGCAACCACAGTGTGTTATGGTACCGTTTCTATTGTCAGCATTAGAACCTGAGAACATGGTCAACGTAAGTAAACAAACTATAAACTATTTGTTTATGATATACATGAAAAATATACATGTTATGTAGTATTCAACACTGGTCACTAGGTGTCAGTAATGTTTCTGTACTGGTCGGTGAGACAAACCAGCAACGGTCTTGATTGCTGGAGCAACAGGCTTTTATTGCAGGTTTCAAAGATCTCACAACAGCCACAATAATCCCTAACATGGTCTACTGTTGTAGCCGTAACAAAGCTAAAACTCGATTCTGAAACATTGATGTCAATTCCTGTCCACCACCCACCCAGCTCCCCTAGAAATGGAACACATTTACAACACACACAAAACAAGTTTTATTTGTGTCTTAAATTGCTTATTTTTGTTATTACGTAGACTATATTTAAATCAGTTTACATTTTTGAGACTCCGTTTTTTTTATACCAGCATAGAGTATGTACTTTTGTTACAGTAAATAAAATGTCTGTTAATTAAATTTAAAAAACTCCTTACATTTATTGATGCAATACATCATTTCAGACACAGATGAAGCTTGGCTAACGTTTCTCATGCGGCGTTAGTCTCTGTACACATATAATCGTATTTTTTTGCTCATAAAATGGAATTTGGGCTGCACGGTGCTTGAGTGGTTAGAACGCAGGCCTCACAGATAGGAGACCCGAGGTCAATTCCACCCTCGGCCACCTCTGTATGGAGTTTGCATGTTCTCCCCGTGCATGCGTGGGTTTTCTCCGGGAACTCCGGTTTCCTCCCACATTCCAAAAACATGCTAGGTTAATTGGCGACTCCAAATTGTCCATAGGTATGAATGTGAGTGTGTTTGAATGTGAATGGTTGTTTGTCTATATATGTGCCCTGTGATTGGCTGGCCACCAGTCCAGCAGTCCACAGCTGGGATAGGCTCCAGCATCCCCCGCAACCCTTGTGAGGATAAGCAGTAGAAAATGAATGAATGAAAATGGAATTTGCATTAAACAAGCAGTAAAAAGAAAACACAGTGAAAACACACTCATGGAGCCTGAGTTGCATACACACAGCCACACTAGCATGCTCTGCTAAACTAAGATAACACGGCTTGCTTCTATTCATGCCCCCTAAGAGAGGAGTTTCAACATTTTTTTGTCAACTTTTGCATGTTTCAACATGACATATTTAGCTTGGGGGCGGGCTAGTGTTTGTGATGAGATTAACTTCAATTGAGTGACATTCTGACGATATTTCATTGATAATTACTGCAAGATTTAACTGTTTTTATTGGCCAATTCCGTCCACAATTCCATCCATCCATCCATCCATTTTCTAGACCGCTTATCCACACAAGGGTCATGCTGGAGCCTATCCCAGCTGTTCTCAGGCGAGAGGCGGGGTACAGCTAATACAGGGGTGGCCAGCCAATCACAGGGCACATATAGACAAACAACCATTCATACTCACATTCATACCTATGGACAATTTGGAGTCACCAATTAACCTAGCATGTTTTTGGAATGTGGGAGGAAATCGGAGTGCCCGGAGAAAACCCACGCATGCACGGGGAGAAAATGCAAACACACAGAGATGGCCGAGGGCAGAATCCATTAACATGGATATGATAGGGCCCTACATATTGTCTTAACATGAGTGTGAAGGTGCCAATAGGGTTGTTATTTTATGTCAAGAGGACTCTAATAATGTTAAACACTGATTTTAACCAATTAACTACGATAAACAAGGGATTACGGTACTTGAAATAGGAATGGGAATAGATTGGGTGGGATGCAAGAGGGCGCTTTTTCTCAAAGTTTGTTTTTTGGTTTCATACTTCTGTCGTTCCTGTTTGGGAACACTCGGCCTTCAAGGTGAAAAACATAAACAGAAGAAAGACAAGTGGATAAAACAAAAGCAGTGTGCCCCCATTGTTCAGTAGCGATGTGGAACAGCCTCCTCCTATACTTACGTGTATGTGTTATTTCGTATTTATTTATGTATTAGGGCCAGATTGGTGCCGTGACCCGGATGAGCGTAACTCATGCCAGCTCGTGTGATGCGCCGCAAGCTAACACCAACATTAAATGGACCAGTGGCGAGCTGAACCGTACACTGCTTTAATGCGCGCTCATCTTTGTCTCTTGGTCGTTTAGCGCCGTCTCAAGTGTCGCACCATTCCTCCATGTTAGCGCTTGATCCCAGGGGTCTGTTCTGCAGCGATGGGGAATCCCTTGATTGAGTCGCTCTGCTATGTTCTCACATGTTTATTCAATTATGTCTCATCAGTCCCATGTCTTCCTGTACATTCCTGCCGCCGCGTCTGCTGCCACACTGTCCGTCCGCTCCAAAGGAGGAATTATTTGGAAAGATTTACTGTGCCAGTGCGGGATTAGCGCATGTGAAAGCAGTTTTCCCTGTAATTGCCCTCTCATGACTTCTTTGGACGTTATATCGTCGTACATTACATCCAAATATCCGTGTGGAATTTTGAAATCTAAGATAGCTGATGGCTGTAGTTCATCTCCAGCAAGAGTAAACAACATCCAAGCACACAATAGTGAACACATGACTTTATGAGGAACAACTGCGTGTTCCTCACGAGGTGTGTGAAGCGCTAACTCGCTCGCTTATTTTTTATTTTCACATCAAAGCTCACACAGACATCATTTTTCATTCTCCTCATAAAATTATTAGGACTTCCTTTGTCATTGCATTGGCATGCTCCTTGCTCTTAGTTCTATTTCTAGATCTACACCCCCCCTCCACCATGACATCCTGTGTGTTTTTCATATGCTGCACATGTTTGACAAAAGAAAGCGCTCCACTTAGACCGATTGTGCATATAATTTATAGATATGTG
Source organism: Doryrhamphus excisus (assembly GCF_037039965.1). NCBI lineage: Eukaryota > Metazoa > Chordata > Actinopteri > Syngnathiformes > Syngnathidae > Doryrhamphus > Doryrhamphus excisus. The sequence continues at coordinate 8,451,472 of NC_136374.1, forward strand.
CCGTTTTATCACACCTCACACGGGACTTGGAAATGCCGCTTCAGCCATCGGGTGTTAAAAGACCCAGATGGGTGGCAGGGTGGGGGGTGGAGCTCAGTGGGACTTAATCACCCCTCACACACATGCAAGTTCAACACTTACAATTTTTTACAAGAAAAAAAGGCTTAATATGAATGCGATTGAAGTCGAAATGTCCATCCATCCATTTTTTATGGAGATTATCCTCACTAGGGTATGCTAGAGCCTATCCCAGCTGACTTTGGGCGAGAGGCAGGGTACACAAATGACCATTCCTATGGACAATTTGGAGCCGCCAATTAACCTCACACGCATGTTTTTTTGGAAGGAAACCGGAGTACCCACACACAGAGATGCCCAAGCGGAGATTCAAACCCATGTCTTCCCGATCTCCTGACTGTGTGGCCTACATGCTATCCAGTCGGAGTCAAAAGTCAAAACTATATTAAAAATTAAGTCACAATATAACAATAAAGTCAAATACTGCAAGAACAAAGTAAAAATATTACCAAGGAAATGGATTTGTCAACAAAATTCAAATATAAGAAGTAAAAATTCTATGAGAAAAAGGTTGGCATTTTATTCCATAAATATAAAAGGTTAATAAACGTTTTATAAGAAAAATATTTTAGTTCATGTCAAAGTCCAAACATAAAAAAGTAGTAATTGTATGTGAACAAAGTCTAAATATTATAAGCATAAAATTAATTGTCAACAAAGTTCAAAAGTAGTCAAATAAAGCAGTTCCTAGTGACACAGCGTACCCTTAACTAATAGCCAATGTAAAAAACGGACAAAAATAAATTTTTGTATTTTAAATATAAAGTTAAAATTTGCTATAATATTTGTTATTTATGTGAATAAAGTCCAAATATAAGGATGATGTAAAAAGTAGTGAACATCTTATGAGAAAAAAATGATATTTATCTCCAAACATAAAAATAAAGTCAAAATTCAATGAAGAAACATTTTATAGGAATGTAAATATTATCTAAATATTATATATTATATTATATAAATATTTTATGTGGAAGTCAACTTGTCTGTACAATGAATCTCTAGATTACAACAATACATTTTTTACATTTACCAGGAAAAAAGGCATAGGCTTTTACACTGCACGGTACATGCAAACATACGTCTGGTGCAATGCTTTATGGTGGAAAGGACACAACTGGTGGCAATGGCCAAATACTATGTACACATACTACAGGTGGACTTGGACTCCTAACTCCTTCATTAGAGAGGGAGAGAGAGAGAGAGAGAGAGGTCAGCCAGTGGACTCCCCCTCCATTTCTCCCACTCTCTCCTTGTACCTGCGATCACCAGGTACCACCTTTGCCTGACCCAGCATCCCACACACACGCACACACACACACACCTGCCAGGGAGTGAAAACATTCCAGGCCATTAAATTTTTTTTACACCTGTGATAGCCGAGTAAGGGCTTTAAATTTCATATAAATCTATTTGAGTTCCCTTTTAATCATGAGTGCAAGCGTATGTCCTGCACGTGTTTGAAAGGACTTGATCAGCAGGAAGAGATGGTGATTGATATGATAGGGTGCAGTATATCATGTTACAGTATATCACATGTTTGCTTTGTTTAGAAGCGTTTAGGGGGGGAAGGTGTTTAATTTCAACATAAAGTGGCGATACATGAAAATGAAAGAGAGAGGAGGACTCAATGGCGTTTCTGAGGTTTGTGCAAAATCCACTTTTTTAATTTTGTGGCTGACTTTGGTACCTCAAAGGGGGAGGGAGGGGAGTATAGATGTGATTATATAGTGTGTGTGTGTTCGACATTGCTGGAGGGGTGAAGAATGGTTTGTGTGTGTGTGTGTGGGGGGGGCACTATAAGACCACTGGGCAGCATATCAGAGGGACGAAACGTCATCTCTCAGGCCGCGTTCACACTTGTGGTTAGGTACTCTGATGCAAGGCAAAAGTTTCAAAAAGGATACTTGGTTTGGTTGTCTTAGGGTTCACACTGGTATTTCATCATCAGAGGCTGCGAAATATATAGAATAAGCACTTATTTGGACAGGTTATTATTATTCATAATTGTGAGCATGGACATCTGATTTCCTTCATGTCTTTTCTACTTTTTTGCCATTATGGATGTAAGATCTCTTAGGTCTTAAAGGGGACCTATTATGCTCATTTTTCGGCCCTTTGTAGATCTTCCAGAATCTGCACCTATTCCAGCTGTATTTCCTGTCTATTTTAATTCATTCCACCCACGGCCCGCCTCCAGCCATACCCACTCCACTGTGATCGGTCACATTCCCAAGCATTCCCAAAGAACCCTAAGACTTATTATGCAAATTATTTTTTTTCGGCCCTTTGTAGATCTTCCAGAATCTGCACCTATTCCAGCTGTATTTCCTGTCAGTTTTAATTTATTCTACCCACGGCCCGCCTACAGCCATACCCACTCCACTGTGATCGGTCACATTCCCAAGCATTCCCAAAGAACCCTAAGACTTATTATGCAATTTTTTGTGCACTTTGTAGATCTTCCAGTATCTGCACCTACTCCAGCTGCATTTCCTGTCTGTTTTAATTTATTCCACCCACGGCCCGCCTCCAGCCATACCCACTCCTCTGTGATCGGTCACATTCCCAAGCATTCCCAAAGAACCCTAAAACTTATTATGCAAATTTTTCATCCCTTTGTAGATCTTCCAGAATCTGCACCTATTCCAGCTGTATTTCCTGTCTGTTTTAATTTATTCCACCCACGGCCCGCCTCCAGGCATACCCACTCCGCTGTGATCGGTCACATTCCCAAGCATTCCCAAATAACCCTAAGACTTATTAGGCTAATTTTTGGGCCCTTTGTAGATCTTCCAGAATCTGCACCTATTCCAGCTGTATTTCTTTTCTGTTTTAATTTATCCCACCCACGGCCCACCTCCTGCCATACCCACTCCGCTGTGATTGGTCACACTCCCAAGCGTTCCCGAAGACTTCTGGACTACTGCTGAACCCCATTTTCATATTTTGTCAGTATATAGTAGGAGCTACTGGTTGTTTTTGCAGGACTACCTGTGTTTAAACAACTTGAGTAGACCACTGACTGGTGGTGGGAAAAGGCTATTAACAATGCTAGACATCGGTGAGCTTGTAATTTCCCTGTATGCACACTCTATAATGCTACACAGACAACGGCTTACTAACACAAAATAAACACATTTAGCTTGCGCTTGTTACAAAGTAACATTGCAAAGCCATCGGACTTCAGCCCATATTTTTCTCTTTCTGGCTTGGAATCATCAACGTCAACCACTTCTCCTTGATACCTGACGCTTTAGGCAATTTAGCCATCTGTTAAATCTGAACAAATATGTCCTGGAAGAAGCCAATGCTCCTTGCTAACCGTAAAACCGTAAAATCGCCGACAAAGCTGTGTAGCGGGAGGCGGGGTAGGCGTGATGGGTGTTTTGTTGGGAGGCGGGGCCTACGCTTGTGTTCAGGTATCAGGTGATCGATTTCGCACTTGACCATAGGAACCGTACTAGTGGAGCAAAGCCATCAGAGTTCCTTTTAACCACAGCAAACGTGAATTGCGAAGGCAGCTTTGATGATAGTTGAAGTCAGGAGTAGCACTGAGGTACCAAAGTGTCCAGGCTTCATTCTCGTTGAGAAATGACTTCTGACACTTTCTCTTTTTTTTGTCCCCCCTCTGCACTTTTAGAGCATTTCTGCTTTTTGTCTTTACCCTTCTTTTGCCTCCTTTTCATTTGTTTCCTCCAGATCCTTACCATGTGTGTCAGCTCTCCTGGCTGCTGTCGCTGTGGTCATTACATTTCCATTATTCTCATTATTCTTGCATCCATCCATTCACCCGTGCATGCATCCAGTCAGCTCAGGTCTCCTCCATCCCTGTCCCGTCGCCATCACTGCAGCCCTAGCCCACCCCCCCTGTACCACTGACATTGCATGCTGTACCCCCCCCCCCATCAGAAAACCACTTCAAACAGGCAGCACCATCAAAGCCCACAGGCAGCCAGCCAGCCAGCCAGCAAGGCAGCAAGTCGGCCAGCCTTCTGCTTCGACTTAAAATTACTGTCGTCCCAGTCGCGAAGCTGCTTTCCTCTTCTGATACACATCAAAGATCCTCTTAAAAACCTTCCAAGTTTGAAAACCTTTCTCTTGTCTACTCATTCCTGAATGGACCCCTTTCCTCATTCGCTGTCCCTTCATCATTTTCTTCTATAAAGACTTGTCAACTTTTGCTACATACGCAGTTTTCCCTGACTCTAATTAGCCTCTATTTACAGACAATGGGTCAGCCTGTGCTTGCACATCACACACACACACGCACACACACAGTCAAAACTCATCAAGTGCAAGTCAGTATGCAATAGGAATTATTTTACAACCCCCACTCAATCAGAGGTGCATGACCACAAACACTTTCAAGTGTTGAGCTCATACTTTTTGAGTCTCTCTTAATACACGGGCCATTACAAAGTATCCGCAAAATAAAAGAGGACGTGGATGGAGGGATTAAACACATTTACATCAGAAGGACTATAAAGTCATAGAATTACTATTCAAAAAAAGTCATAAGGCAAGAATGAAGTTGAAATTTTACAAGTTGAAGTTGAAACAGAGACATGAATGAAGCTGGATGAAATTTTACGAGGAAAAAAAGAAGCCGTAATACCATGCAAATAAAATTGAAACATTACAAGAATAAAGTGCAAATTTTACTATGAAAAATGTCATAATACTATGAATAAACTTGAAGAATAATGTCCAATACTCAGTCATGGCACAAGAAAAAAAAGTGGTATTTTTATGGGAATAGAGGTGGAACATTACAGGAAAAGTTATCGTTTTTACAAGAAAAACATAATTTTTTGTAATTGCAGTCTAAATAGTATTCTAAGAATAAAGCCAATATTTAATTAGAAAAAAGTCATTAAGAAAAGAAAGTCATAATATTACAAGAAAAATGAAAACAACACTACAGGAAAAATTATGAAAAAATTATGTACTATAAAAAGGTATTAATGCTACATGAATCAAGTTTAAATATTATAAAGTTAGGTAGTAAATTAAAGGGAAGCTTCAGGGTTAAGAGAAAGTCGTAATATATTATATATAGTTTGTTTTTGGATTAGGCTTAGACAATAAAGGCAGAACATTATGAAAAAAGCTATAATATAAAAAGTCATAATTCTACATTAACAAAGTCTTAGAATAAAAGAAGAATAAAAGTTTTTCAAGAAAAGTTAATTTCAAATGAGTCGAAATATAAGATTTCAATCAATATTTAATGAAAATAAAAGTTATACTACAGGAAAAAAGTGATACTATTACAAAAATTTTTTTAATGACAATAAAAAGAAAGCTGGGATAGGCTCCAGCATGCCCTCGTCAGGATAAGCGGCAGAAAAGGAATGAATGAATGAATGAATGAATAAATAAAAAGAGTCAATATTTCAGGGACAAAGCTGGAACAAGAATAAAGGTAAAATTTTATGAAAAAAGTGAGAATAAATTCTAAATATTATCAAGTAAAGTCAAAATGTAACGAGAAAAAATATTTATGAAAATAAACAAAATATTATTAATATATTCAGAATAAAACTATAATATTGCATGAAAAAAGTCAGAATATTACAAACTGAATTAATTTTATTTAAATCTCCAATACTATAATAAATAATAGAGCAATACTCTATAGCAGGGGTGGGCAAACTACGGCCCGGGGGCCACATCCGGCCCTCCAAGTGTTTGAATACGGCCCGCCCAATCTTTCCAAAGTATTTCATTTAAACTCAACATACAACCTGGCATCATGGCCTGAGCCAACCTTTTGATGGTTTTATCAATTTCGTTTTTTGACATGGTCTGTTGTTTACAAAGTGTTCCTGAAAAAAGGGACACAAGCACATAATAATAATAATAATAATAATTATTATTATTATTATTATTAGATTATTATAATTATTATTAGAACTACTATGATTATTATAATTATTATATTAATGCTAATTATTATATTAATTATACATAATATTATTGTTATATTTGCATATTTTACATAATAATAATATAATAATTATAATTTTAATTTTATTGTAATTATTTTTTAATATTTTATTATTTTTAAAATATTTAAATATAAATATAAAATAATAAATAATAATAGCAGATTGCATGACAATTTTACAGATACAATAATACCAGGTGGACTGTTACGTGTAAAATATATAGTCTGCCCCCCCGTAAATTTTGTCATATCAATGCGGCCCGCGAGTCAAAAAGTTTGCCCACCCCTGCTCTATAGCAATGCTTTCAGCAGGGTGTAACACCAAAACCCGCCAGAGGGTGGCGCCCTGCCTGTGTATGTAGCAGAAGAGGTGCCATCAAGTCACAGCAGCCTTCCTGGTTCCAAAAAGTCACATGAGGACTGCTGTGAACGTCCTGGTGTTGATTTGAGTGATGACTTGTTGTTTGTTCCCCCGCATACATATGTAGTGAACGGCCATCATCTTATTGTTATTAGGAGCTACATTGTCCCTTTAAGACCACCACATTGCCCCAAACTCTCAGAATGGTCTTATTTAACAAAGTTATTTACAGATGTTGCAAAGAGACAAAGCCAGCCGCGGGATGCATATTTTGCGACAGAAGGCAGCGGCTCTTGAACTAACCAAATCCCACAGTGCATAGCTGTTCATTTCAGCTCAAAGAGACTTTTTATTTAGCGTGCACCCCTAGTAAAACAACTTCAGAACCTCGTTTCGTCCGTCAGAGAAGGTTTTAATATTCAAAAGGAACCACTATTGTGTGTTTTTTTTCTCTTTCCTTACGCCGGCGAACAAAATAAAGAGCCACATCAGAGAACTGGAGCAGTCCCTGAGCATTTTCATGTGTAAAGAAGAAAAAAAAAAAAGAGAGCGATGAGGGAAAACAAATTTGGATGGGGGATATTTATAGAGTGGTGTGTGAGAGCCTTTGCAATGACGGGAGCCTAATGAAGTGGAGCTTTGCTTTTGATTCATAGTGTGGTGAGCGATGTGGGTCCCTCTGTGACTTGCTCGTGCATTCCAGTGCCGGTCCCTCGCGACACGGAAACCAGCTAGGGCCACATGGGAGGGATGCGGGCCAAGTCCAAATGCTGCACGTCTCTTAACCAAGCTAACCTTTCCTTGCAGACGTCAGGCCTGCTTGAACCCGGTGGCCAGGGTCTAGTCATAATGGACACTGTTGTAGGATCCGGGGTCACATGTTATCACGCAACAGTGAATTTGTAACAGTAAAAGTCCTTTTACTAAGCCCGACTGGGAACACGCTATTTTGTGTGTCTGCAGCTTTAATGCTAATGAGCTTGGTCTTCTCCGACAGAATGTGTTGCTACGAGAAGTATAGCTATGTGGAACATTACAGGAAAAGTTATCGTTTTTACAAGAAAAACATAATTTTTTGTAAATGCAGTCTAAATAGTATTCTAAGAATAAAGCCAATATTTAATTAGAAAAAAGTAATTAAGACAAGAAAGTCATAATATTACAAGAAAAATAAAAACAACACTACAGCAAAAATTATGAAAAAAATTATGTACTACAAAAAGGTAATAATGCTACATGAATCAAGTTGAAATATAAAAATAAAGTCAGGTAGTAAATTAAAGGGAAGCTTCAGGGTTAAGAAAAAGTCATAATATATTATATATAGTTTGTTTTTGGATTAGGCTTAGACAATAAAGGTAGAACATTATGAAAAAAGCTATAATATAAAAAGTCATAATTCTACATTAACAGTCTTAGAATAATAGAAGAATAAAAGTTCATTTCAAATGAGTCGAAATATAAGTTGAAATATAAGATTTCAATCAATATTTAATGAAAATAAGTTATACTACAGAAAAAAAAAGTGATACTATTACAAGACATTTTTGTTGTAGGATCCGGGGTCACATGTTATCACGCAACAGTGAATTTGTAACAGTAAAAGTCCTTTTACTAAGCCCTACTGGGAACACGCCATTTTGTGTGTCTGCAGCTTTAATGCTAATGAGCTTGGTCTTCTCCGACAGAATGTGTCGCTACGAGAAGCATAGCTATGTGAGCTATAGTGCTAACGTAACACTCAAGCTAGGTTAGGCTATTAGCTTAAGAAAGCATCCACATTTGTGTGCCACTAACTTTATAGGAGTTGATAAATGATCCCGAATCCGAGTCGGAAGTGGAGACGGTACAGTCCGAAGAGGTTATTCAGGACATCTCTCCGTTCCCGTTTGAGGCATTGCTAGCAAGTAAACAGCAGAGCAGCGCTTGGGGGAATACCAGGGGAAGCAGAGCTTGGGCAAGGGTAGAAGAAGTCTGCCCCTCTGTGACATCACAAAGGGGCAGTTTTACCACGCCTTCTGAAACAGAGCGTTTTGAGCCATCCCAAACTTCTTTCAGGGCTCACTTTCAAATGTGCAAACCTCATTATCTGAAATTTTGGCACCATTTAACACGAGAATACAACGTTTTAACTACATTTATAGGTCAGAAAAGTGTATTAGGCCCCCTTTAAGATATGTATCAAAGACCTTTTATTGGAGATTTTTCCTATGTATTTACTAAAGTACTGGAACGTCACTTTGTAGATGTCATATGACATCAGTCAGCTGACATTAAGACCCCCCTTTTCACTCACTGTTACTCCCCCGCGGCAATGATTAAGTGGTCAACAGACAACTCAATAAGCCGTACACAGAAATACAACTTTCATCTTTATTACTTAGATTACAGACCAACTAATTGAGCAGTAAGATGCCTCTATCTACAACAAAAGCTGTCTGTTCACTTGCAGTAGCTACTGTATGCAGAAAAAAAGGCAATTATTTAGACTATTATTGACTGTTTATTGTTTGGCTCTTCTCTGTGTCCTGAACTCAGCTATAGAAATGTCTGTTCTGCATTGCTTGCATGTTGGGCTGCAGGTTCAAATCTCCATTGGACAACTCTGTGCTTTGCCTGTATATGTGTGGGGGTTTTCTACGGTTATTCCGACTTCCTCCCAATTAAACAAACAAACAAACATGCATGCTAGGTTAATTGGCGACTCTAAATTATCCATATAGGGCTGGGCGATTTGTCGATATTTGTAAAATATAATTATTTGCTTTAATAACAACCATATGATTGATATCGTGCCTGCATGAAGGAGGGGCTGAGCAGAAGTCCGGAGGCTCCGTTGAAGCTAACAGGCTAGCGTGACTGCGGTGGAAGATGTCGGCAAGAAATAAGCAGTAACTCAGTAATATGGAGGTATGTGTGAGATGTCTGCCGCGCTCCTGTTGCGTTCCTAATGAAAGGGAAAAGCGACCTCATCACATTGCTAAAATATGGTCCTCGATGCAACACTGGAAAAAACGGCTTAAAAACGATGGACTCACAATATCCAGCAAAGTTTCGAAGTCACAATCATTTAGCATAAGGTCTACCACAAACGTGCAAGGAGGTTAGACAGACAGCTGCTATTCCTGATTCAGTTGACATGTTGGTATTCCTACCACAAAATAAGGACATGTTGTGTCTTCTAAACATGTTTACCTAAAAATACCACTGTTTAGTTTCAAGTATATTTGAGTTGCTGACATTGTATGTCCTCTTAAACCAGGCACTCCTTCATATTTTGTTCTTTTGTTATTGGCTGAGGATTTGAGCAGAGCTAAAGGTTAAAAAGATTATATTTTACTTTTTAAATTTTTTTTAAATAAAAGAACGGCCCACTTATTATAGCGGCTATTTGTATGAACTTTGTATCAACTTCATTCTTTTGTAAAGTGTCTTTGAGTATCTTGAAAAGCGCTATACAAATAAAATGTATTATTATTTTATTATTATTATTATTATTATGAAGCTAAAAAAAACCTCATGTTAAGTATTTATTTTAATAAAACAACTTGACACACACATTTGGTTTTGATTCAGTGAAAAAAATATTTGGCTATATATCGGATATCGATATTCAACCTAAATATATCAGGATATGAGTTTTGGTCCATGTCACTCAGCCCCATATCCATAGGTATGAATGTGAGTGTGAATGGTTGTTTGTCTATATGTGCCCTGTGATTGGCTGGCCACCAGTCCAGGGTGTAACCCGCCTCTCGCCCGCAGTCATCTGGGATAGGCTCCAGCATGCCCGCGACCCTCGTGAGGAAAAAGCGGTAGAAAATGAATGAATGAATAACACTACAAGTTCCAGGTAGGATAGGTTTTGACCGTGTGGACTGCATTTAAAGGTGAGAAGAACATGAAAACCTTTATAGTTTGAGAGGAAATAGAAAGTCAATCAGAACAATAGCACAAACGTTGGTCATGAATCCTAAAAGAACAATTAGTGACAACAACAACCTTCAGAGGACAGGAGTGAAGGGATCACTATCTGCTATTCATAGAAGATGTCAACAAAAGTACAATGGCTACACCAGAAGAAGCAAACCACTTATTAGCAAGGAGAACTGGAAGGTTGGGTTTTAATTTGCCAAAAAAGTAGAGAGATGAGCCCCAAAAAAATCAGCAGTCCATAAAACTTTTGTTTAACAATTTTTCATCTTTTGATATCAAATCCAAATGTTTTCAGTTAAGGAAGGAATTGACCTCACTGTTTTGATACTTTTGGAGTGCACTGTATCATTAGAGGCGCTTCATCAGTTCTCTTTGTGACACAACTTTCAACTGATGTCATTCCCACTTCCTGCATGGAAGCAGGAACGCTATTGTACTTAGGACTCAAGATGGACAAAGTCCCATGGTCATGTTGATTGTTATTACTCACTTGAGGCGGCTCAAAGCATTACGTGATGTATCGGCATCTGTCGATCCGCACTGTGTTCCTGTAAGCGTTGTAAGGGTGGAGCAGGTGTCAGTCAAGGTAGATTTCTCTGTTTCAGTGTGATAATGGTGGAGCATGGACAGGTATACGTGGTAGCAAACAGACGCAGGCAGCGGCATACAGGAAGCCTCGAAAGGAAGAAGAGAGGCGACCACAAGTGCTCTTTTGCACACCTTGACTCTTTGCTGCAAAGACAATAACTGATTGCTGTTGTTGGTTTTTTTTGTTTGTTTTTTTTGTCCACCCACCTTCTCACAGACATTGATGAAAGGATAGACATTTCTGGATTTGCTTTAGAGTAGTCAGTGTCCAGCTTATACAATATATATTTTTTAATCCATTGAAAATGAGTGGATACATAGCATTGTTAAAATCTAACTAGATAAAGTGTCTTGCATACAGTTAAGCACAGTGGTGGTAACATCCTGTTTGAGGCTGCATGAGTGCTGTCGGCACCAGGGAGCTGTGGGTCATGAGTAATGTGGATAGTAAATCTATTGCATTTTCGACTACTGAAGTATATATCCCAAGTTTAATCATTGGGGAATATATACTGTAATAAAAATACAGTATTTTCCGGACTATAAGTCACACTTTTTTTCATAGGTTGGCTGTTCCTGCGACTTATACTCCAGAGCGACTTATAAATGAAAAAACTGTTGGATGTTGCATAAATACTGGACACTTTTTCTGTTCATGTTTATTTTTAGTGTAGCTAAATAACCATTGTGTTAGCGTATCTTACCCCTATTCAGCCTGTTCTCTATTCTTTTATTGTTAGAACTTGCCTTGCCTTAGAACAAAGGAAAAAAAACTGCAAAACAAACTTTTAAACGCTTATGTTTAAAGGCAAAAAATTATTATGTTTTACTTTTTTAAAGTCCAGATTAGCTGCAAAACTGCCCAAGTTCTTTCTCGTCCTGTTTTGCAAGGTAATGATCATTTAGAATATGTCAACTAAAAAGCATAAGAGCCACTGTATAGAATAAAGCATGGAAACTGCTAAAGCAGGGCTCCAGACTGTGACTAAATGATCAAGCTACGCCACTAAAATATGAGACATTGCGAGTTAATTTTTCATCTTCCTCGCCCATGCGTGACCAGATAAATGTACGCTTGTTGACAAGTGACAAGCACTTTGTCCCATATTAACCCCAGAATTAAAAATTGTCTGTAAAATGTGGAGTCAGCTTGTCACAGTCTAAGCAATCAATCGACTTTTCTATCATCTTTGTTTACACATTTTGCCTGGTTTACTTTCTTCCGTCTGTCTGGTGGCAGCTAGCAAGCTCGCGTTATCAGTCTAGCCCAGGGGTCGGCAACCTTTACTATGAAAAGAGCCATTTTACCCAATGCCCACTGAAGAAAAATAGCCTGGAGCCGCAAAACATATAGTATGTTTAAAACAACATTGGAGGGAATTTGGGGGTATCAAAGTAGTTCAGATAAGAAAAGACGAGTTGGAGTACTCTTGCTAGTTTTGGAGATAAACTTACATAAATGTATGTGTAAACTACTGTAAACGTAAAAACAAGTTCCCATGCCGCTGTTTTTAAATTATCTCAAATTTATTTTTTAGATTTGTAGGTAAGTATTACTTGTTTTTCTTCATGTACTGAACTGGATAGCAGTCAGAACTCACTCAGGATGCATTCATGGTCTCAGACAAAGTTGGATTTTTTAAAACTCAAAAATATTCAAGCATCGCAAAGGGAGCCACAATAAAGAGGCTGAAGAGCCACATGCGGCTCTGGAGCCGCAGGTTGCTGACCCCTGGTCTAGCCTCTCGTCCACAGACTCCAAATGTGACTTTTTTTTTAAAACACAGCGACAGACAACAACAATTGGGTTTGTTTGGAGCTCGTTTTTGTCCCAAAGGGGAAGCTATGAATCGCTGATAGGTTCTTAGGGTACACGCTAGCTTACTTTTTTTAAGTGTCATTTCATAACTTTGCTCTCTGCTCTTGCTCTGAATTTGGAGTAGCTCACCAAACAATATTTGCTTCGACTCTATATTTACTCTTCAATTCAAATATTATGCGTGTATTTAATGAAAAATCACCACAAAAGACATGGGCACACTGTTTTAGTGGATATGTATTTTGTAAATAAAGTACGATTGAAATTTTGCTAGTCCCGGACACTCAATTTATACTGTTCGGTTTTCTATGAGAAATATTTAAATGGTTATTTTATTCTGTTAATTGTGTTATTTTTAACATAATATATAATTTTGATCAATTAATCTCCCATGTATATGTGCCCGAAGACAGCTGGGATAGGCTCCAGCACCCCCGCGACCCTCGTGAGGAAAAGCGGTAGAAAATGACTGAATGAATAATCTCCCTTGTATTAGTATTGTGGTACTCTAAAACAGGTAACAAATTGAATTCAGGATTGTGTCTCCTAGTTGTATGCCGTCCGCGCTAACCACTCGGCCGCCATGCAGCGGTATTGGAGTTAATAGTATTTATCAGTGATATAGTGAAAATTTGATGAAATTTATTTTTTTTCAGAGTGTGCCCCTGCTTGCACTCCTAAAATGTAAACACTAAACCGCCTTCTCCTGAACTACACAGGTTGAAATGGCGATAAACACCAACGAGGGTTGGTTTAGCATGGATGAGTAGGATGAGTATATTTTCACCGTTTAAATGTAAGGAATGTGTTACAATACCCAAGGATGACGTGCAGCATCTATTTGAAGACGGGTAGCACGGGAAACACAGATGACATATTACCGGTTTTCAAAATAACAACTTCGTTTTCTGTCTAATATCGACATGTGCAGTTGGAATTACATGGGTGACTATCCAGCCATCCTCTTTCTATTTCGCTTAACCTCACTAGTGTTTTGGTGGTATGCTGGAGCCTATCCCAGCTGTCTTTAGGCGGAAGGCGGGGTACAACCTGGACTGGTCGTGCATGGGTGACTACGTACATCTTCCTTAATCATAAGCACAGGGATTACAGTTTGTTGCCGATTTTGTAGCAATGTGTGTTGAAAAGTTATCCAGTTTGTTAGCAATAAATACATGTGCTTTACAATTTGAGTGTATTTCATTATATGTCTTAAGCTTTTGTAGCTTTTTATAAGTTCGAAAAATATTGTGATCTATGCTAAGTTCCATATCGCTCAACCCTACCGTGGAATGATTTGTTAAACGCAATGTTTGGCTGAAAATGAATAGGACAACTGGGACAAATCATATGAAAAGTAAGGTGTAGGAAAACCTAGGGACCACTGGACTGCACATCATAAATTACAGGAAGATGACTGCTGGGATACATTGTGATCTTCTCCCACCATGTTCTTCTCCTAACATGGACATCGTGTGTCACATGTCTGTGTCCATGTCTAAAATGTAATCAATTAACACAGGGGAGGGTTTGTGCAGATGTTGTTGCCCCTGGGTGGTGCTACTGCTGTTTGTCTATGGCCGAATGAGCAGAGCATCTAAAAGTAGAGAACATGTTTACTGTTTAGATATTAGTGGAATGTGTCATAACTTTGTTGAGTCTTTCCCCCCCTCTGTTCTAATACCGGAGTGATGTGTCACTCTTACCTCTTTGTCGTATTTTGCTTTCTTGTTCTACACTCAGTCTCCATTTTTTGACTTTAGAATACACTGTACATGTGGTGTATTTATTTACTCCAGCAAGTGAAGCCTGCTTTAACTCACTTAGACCCCCATGTCAACGTGTTTGTGGCTATTATGACATATCATTAGACAAGAATGTTTCTGCTTGCTCTTCTCTTGCCACAGAAATGCTATAAAATGAGAAAAAAAAGAAAATAAATCGCTTGAAAACATCACATTCCCACCATTCCCACAGGTTAACGTGTCATTTTGGTGTCATTTCATCTTCAATTTGCTGTCAGCATTCATGTGATAAAATATAAAACATGGCCGTTGGGGCAACACGGGCCAAAAACAGAGTAACAAAAACACAGTTTTCCCAGTGAGGGTGGCGTATGGAAAAGTCAGAGGATGCGGGGGCCATTTCGATTTTGATTTGCTTGGTTTTCACATTGCACTTAAAAAGCTAGTTAGTTTGTACTCTACTGTATTGTTCTGCGAAACTCTGGTGAATCACTGTTATTGTTTTTTATTGAGTACAACTGCTATATAACCCACATATCTAAGTCATTTCATAAGTAAGGTGAAGAACCACAGAGTTCAATATCACCCGGATGTACTGGAAGGCCGAATCAATGATAATTTTCATATATTTTGCATTGTTTTCTGCATGTAAAACTAGAATTATTGTCGATAAAAAAAAAATTTCGTTAATATTGTTGGTGTTCCCGTTGGAAAATTTGATTTTTGTACGTTTGGGTTTTGTGTATATATATATATATATATATATATATATATATATATATATATATATATATATATAAAATATATATACGTATTTTGTATATTCCTCTTGGAATAAATTAACAAAAACCGAGGAGCTGCTATATATATTTTTTGTTTAATAATTTTGTTGAACTTTGGAGCTACTTGCTTTTTATTGGACAGGGACGTTATAAAGGTCACTTTGAAGAATTAGCTTAGCTGTTAGCCTATTCTGAATGCATGCAACTTATAGTTTGTTCCGCAGTCTAAACACAGTGTGTTTGTTTAAAGTTGCTTGGGATGAAACAAACAAGGAAAATTATATCCTTTATGGTTATATTTTGTGTTTTCTAAGCGCAATAATGAAAAAAAAGCTCATAGCTATTTATCCTGCGACTCTTTCATTCTTTGGGTTATTTGTTAAAAAAAAAAAATTCAAAGCGTCACTCGTGGCTGCTAAGATGGAGATCATGTGGGAGGTGTTTTGTTCTTGGTTGTGGTCCTCGCCTGAGTCATCGCACCAATGTCACTCAGCATGTATGACTCAACCAGCGGCCGCAGTGAGTATTTCCCAATGTCAGGCTACAAAATAATATATGTAATAAGGAGACATATTTTCCACGCGTACACATGAATATGGATCTACGTTGGGCGTGAGGTGCTCCACTAAGGAAAGGAAAGTAAGACGACAACGGCCTCATCTTCCTGCACTTTTGTTTTTCTTGAGTGTGTGGGCGTCTGTGACCCTCATGTGGCGAATTACTGAGGCCAAAACGGCAAGAGTTGACTTTGTTTTGACGACTATGAAGCCAAAGTCAAAGCTTGAACTGTATTTAGAACTAAACTAAATTTAAAACGAAACTAACATCATCTACACACATCGCTGCATATATTTAGCCTCGTCTATTGCTGAAGGAAGCCATTCAAATTAGACATCGCAGTATTGACATTGAACAGAAAAACTGAAATATTTTATTTTAGATTTATATATTATGGTTGCAACTAATGATTATTTTAGTCGATTAAGCTGTTAGGCCCCAGACGAGCCAAATCAATATGAAGCAAAAACAAACAGTTAGTGGTTTGGTATGTAAATATGTGACTTGTTTTTTTGTTGTTGCCTAAAACACAAAAAATATTGCTATTGGAGAAGCTAAAATCAGAGGATATTTACATTTTTTAAGCAAAAAATTATGAATCCAGCTCTGATATATATTAAATGAAAACATGAATAAAAAAATGTAAAAAATATAGATCACTGAACATATTTGAAATTAGTTTAGAGTGACATCGGTTTGCTGTGTTTGTAGAAATTAGCTTCACAATTAGCTTTACTTTAAAGGAGACCTATTATGCTCATTTTTGACTCGTGGACTCCTATAGAGCAGCAACACACAATAACCCGCACAGAAACCTTTTTAGATCTTCCAGAATCTACACCTACTCCAACTGTATTTCCCTGGATTTGTGCTTACTGACAAAACAGTTTGTTTTAATTTATTCCAAGCAGAGCCCGCTTCCGGACACGCCCAGTCCGCTGTGTTTAATCACACAGCAGACAGTGCTTGCCAACTACAAATGAACCCCACTTTCTAATATAGTGGGTATAGGAGTTGATAATAAATGAATAAAGCCTTTGGAGAGCTAATTGAGAAGTGTTTGGGAACTACTGGCAGCTCATCTACTAACTAACATCTACTCGCTGGACACCCCTGACCTCCCGTGTAAGAACTCAGAGTGGTAACGTAGCACCGCTGGTGTGGTGGAGCATAGGAGAAGCCGAATGTGTGGCAACCTCTCCTGCCCGAGGGATAACGCTCATTTTTGGATACACTTTGTCATAGGCAGCGTTGGTGCGGTGGAGCTCAGAATTTTTTTTCTTGACAAACATCAACTAGTTGAAATGGCTGATTTCAGTGCATTGTTTGATTTATTTACGCAATCTGTTCCATAATTTGATCCCCACATGCTGATATCCTGAAGGTTGTGGCAGCTTGATCAGAAGAATTGTTTTTTACGTTTCGGGTAGCAGGTGTTCTTTTGGTTTATGTATAATTTCAGCTGTTTGAACAATAAATTGGTCAACAAATTTGAAAAACTGTGATTTCAGTAATACTGCGATTGACTGGTGGCCAAAGTCAGCTGGGATAGGCTGCAGCATACCCACAACCCTAGTGAAAATAAGCGGCATAGAAAATGAATGGATGGATGGATGTCAGTAATAAAGGGTTTGTGTGTTTTCTATTGGAGCTATTATGGATCATTCAAACTGACCTTTAATGCAGTATAGTTTGTGAATCAAGTGCATTGATATAGTTATTTTCCCTTATTTCCACACAATAAGTTAGACATGGTAAAACCAGAGAACAAGAGAGAGTATGGAGTGATTTTTGGTCCAGAAAATATTTTGCTATTCAGTATTTATGGCCATGAAATGTTGTGTATTTTCAATGTGGGATTGTGTCATCTATTATATCGCCTACAAATGTATTTTCATTCACCCTGTCTATTTCTATTTGTGCATAAGTATCATTTCTGCTATTACCAAATACCATTATTTTAGTTTTACTTAGTTTCAGGGATAAATCTATTTTAATCAATTAATCTTTTTAGTAGAGTTATTTCATCTGTGAACCATATTTAGAAGATTGTAAAGTTTTTTTTTTTGCTCTGACTACAAAAATATTTTTACTTGTAATTCACAGTCAGGTCTGGACAGTTAACTGCAATAAATGAGGGGTTATTGTACATGCTAGAGCAGTAAACAGTAAAAAAAGTGTAAAGAGTTAAATACTTTGAAATTTTGATTTGGAGATACTTGCATTTTGTTGAACAGTAACACTTAGGGATGTCACGATCCGATCTTCAGGTTTGGGATTGGTGGCTGATCCCATGTATTTTTGAAGATCGGATAATATCGGCTTCCACATGAGATCGGGCCGATCCGGTTGCAAAGGGTTCATAGCAAAGGGCTACACAGCAACATGCTAGGTGTGGTAATCCACCACTCGCATTAAAAAGAAAACACAACACCACCATGCAGACTGTGGACATTGGTTATCAGTTGTGGGGAGCTTTCAAGGGAAGTACTGCTCTATCCGCTGGTTAATACTAGGGACCGTCAATAAATAAAATGTGGATTGGGACATGGCTAATAATGCTTCATGCAAAAAAAAATTAGCTTAGTGTTTCATAAATGATCAAATTAGTGTTTTTTTTTAAAGCACACTCATTTGAAAATAGATGCTTTTTGTTGAACCGTGACATTTGGAGATACCTGACGTATGTCGAACAGGAACACCAATAAAGGCAGTTTTCTGTCTACAATTTAGTTTGGTCGGCTTACTAAACACAGTGTGTTTTAAGCCGCTTGTTGTCGCTTAACACCAGAAAAGAAACAAACAAGGTAATTTCTGGGTCATTATTGCACACCACATGATTGCAATGTAAGATCACATGTGCACACTGTAAAATAAACCGTAGCCGGCCCGCGTGTTGCTGTACAGTCTATGCCTTCCGGCTTATAAACAATTTCTGCGTGGACGCGCTTGTAGAACCAGTTTGTTGACTCTGTTCAGTCGGCATAAAATCTAAATAATATTCCTTGACCTCAAGTTAAGTTGCTTAGCTGTGGTTTGCATTAAAGAATAATAATAAAAATGCCATTCCTCCGTAGCGAATGCAGATTTTCACCCTTTATTTGTTTTACTGTCTGACTGCTTAGAAGTAAATAAACTGGATAGATCACATGCTTCCAATAGTGCAATTTTTTTATTTTTTTTTAAGTTGAAGGTTCTTTGAGGTGAATTGAGATGTTTGCGATCAAGCTCATGAAGCATGAAGCAGCGGTGTTCTTCAAGCGCGCTCTTGATATGAGTCACGGTCTTCCCCTGCCTGCACACTTTGTAGCATACGCTCCTCTTTTTCGACTTGTTGTGTGTTTACCAGCCCACAGGGAAGTAAAACATCTTCCCCAGTCAGCCCCAACACTGCATGAATTGATCAGCACTAAGTCCTTTGTACCTTCGCACACAAACTCAAACCTCCTGCGCTGTTCAAAGTCCAAACAAAGAAGCAGCTATTTGAAGGATGCTCGCGCTATCCAAATAAATAAATCAACAGGGCAGATAATGAAAGCCATGCCGGCGCGGTGCTGCTTCAAATGGGCCGATGTCATTCACTGTCATAGAGGGGGGGGAAATTAGAGCCAATTTTACACTAATCCAGACCAGACGTGTTCTTTTCTGACGGGCCTGGGGGCGCGCCCCAACATCCTGCTGTTGCACCTCGGCTACATTCGTCTTAGCGACAAGTTCAGGCTAATTTCTGACCTTGTTAGCGAAAGTAAACTCTGACTGGTGTCACTTCGGTGTACTAACTGAGAGGTGTCCAAACTTTTTCCACCAAGGGTCACATACTGAAAAATCAATGGATGCGGGGGCCGTGGTTAGCTTATAGATATACAAAGCCTGCATTTCAGATTTGTGTTAGCGGTGACTCATTTTCCTTCAACTTTCTTTTTGTATATTTTTTTCTGGTAATATTATGTCTTTATTCTCATAATATTTTTCACTTTATTATCACAATATTGTTCAGTTTTTAATACTTCAACTTCATGCATTTTTTTCTGTAATACTATTACTTTTTTCTCTTATATTTTGTCTTTATTTTTGTAATATTTTTTTTAAATTTCTGTTTATTTTTATTTTTTCATTTAATTTTTTTGTACATTTAGAATGTGCAAAATGTGACTGGTGTCACTTCGGCTTGTACTAACAGAAGGGTGTCCAAACTTTTTCCACTGAATAATCAAAGGATGGGGGGGCTGTGGTTAGCTTATAGATAAACAAAGCCTGCATTTCATATTTGTGTTAGCGGTATTTTTGCCAATTTCCTTCAACTTTCTTTTTGTATATTTTTTTCTGGTAATATTATGTCTTTATTCTCATAATTTTTCACTTTATTATCGTAATATTGTTCAGTTTTTAATACTTAAACTTCATGCATTTTTTTCTGTAATATTTTTTCTCTTCTTTCTTATTTTTTGTCTTATATTTTGTCTTTATTCTTGTAATATTTTATTTTTTATTTAATTTTTTTCTCGTTTATTTGTACATTTAGAATGTGCCAAAGGCTAATAAAAAGCAGCCATGAGCCGTACTTCGTACACTTATACATATCACAAATATTACAAATAACAGTGAGTTATTAGTTAACAGAGATCTATAATCAATGATGTGATTTGATTGATTTATATGAACATTTCCATTCACTTTACATCACATATCACAATTCATAATTCCACATGCTCAATAGGAGTAGGAAGAAGCAGAGCTTATTCAATTCCACCCTCTCTTTGTCCCCAATCAATTGCTAATCTTCTATATCAACTGCTTGTGCTGTTTCTTTAAATGGCTCATTTTTAATGCTTTGTATTGTATTGTATTGTCAATTTATTGTTTTTTTATTGAGTTCTTTACTCAATCTGTTCCATAATATGATTCCATATACTGATATGCTGAAGGGTTTTAGTGTTGCACAGGCTAGCTAGGAAGCTATATAAGCGTTAAACACTGCCTCCTGTCATTTTGCTAGAAAACTGCCAGTCATGACCTCAGCTCTCAGATAAAACATCTTTCAACTGTACACAGCGAAATCCCAGTTATTTTCCATATTTCAATGTTTGTGATGAGTACATGTCCACATGTACTTGTATAAGAATGTTAGGATACCACAAACAAGATGAATTATTGAGTTTTAGTACTTAACTTTACACGACTTCAGCCAAGCCAGCAAGGAGGTCCCCAAGGAAACAAAACAAACAGGAAATGTATCTGAAAAACACTTCTTATGTTACCTTATATGTCTTTTCTCTTACCGCTGTCCCTGACTTTCATCTTGTTTTCCTCTCAGGTGTGTCTCCTTTATCTTCTTCCCCACTTCTCCTTCCTGTCATTCACTTCCTGGTTCAGGTCAGTCTGAGGCCTTTCTCTTGTTGTTGCCTTTTTTCTTTACTTCGATGTCGCATCAGGGCTGTTTATATATGGAAAAAAAAGTTAGAAAAAACTGCAGTACTGTATAGCATGAATACAACTTAGTACTTAGTCAAATGTCCTCACAGCTGCTTGTTGCTAGGCAGAGTTCACAGGGATCAAGCGGAGCAGCTCCAAAAACCAATGAAAATATCAACATGTACTTTTTTAAGTAACAAAAAAAAAACAGTAGCATATCATTTCCTGAGGTTGCGTTTCAATCGACTTAAGCCGCGATTACTTGCTCGTGATTGGATATCGCCAATCAAATCAGTGAGATGGAACCCTCGGCCCCCCCTAGAAAGCTCTTTTTGCAAAACAAGAGCCAACTTCTGAAATCCCGTGCATGTGTTTGTGATTGTCATTTATTGTCTTCAGCATGGGAAAATGAACTGTGGCTCTTCATGTCGGCAGCAGTCTGGCCATAGAGGATGTCATTTAATGTTAAATTACAGTCGTGCTATTGATCTTGCCCTCTTATTGTGACATATCCACCCAGCTGATGATTTATTCCATTCATCAATAGGAACATATGAATTTAGATCACACTCGTGTTTGTACTTATACATATTTAAATGCTATTTTATCTCCTAGCGATTCAAGCTCAAGCCTCCTTTTTAAATTTAAATATGTTGTAGATGTAACGTCTGGTCTGCGAATGCAGCAATTTATTGTCATTGTCATAAAAGTGTGTCCATAAAACACATTTTTGTGAAGTTTAACATGGATGGCTTTGGAAGATGTCTGATAGTTTGCACATTTTTACAGTTCCTGGGTGTGTTCGCCCCAAAATGCATGCATGTGTTTTTGGACCATGACAAACCACAGCCCAACAACACAAAGATACAAAACTGAAACAAATCATAATGCAGCACTATTGAAAATGTACTCAGCTTGTGTTTTCCCCCTAGTTTCAGTTCTCTATATTGTTGGCCGCAGGCTGATGAATATATCAATAGGCTGGGTTGTTAATGTCTCCCACATGATCATGAATCATATTTATCTACTTAATGACTGCTTTTTGCCATTGCAGGGAAAAAAAGTTAATTAATTTAAAGAGCAGAAAAAAAGGCCACGGAATAATCATAAAAATAGCAATATTTTAATATTAAAATTTCAAAGGTACATATTTTTGATTACAGAATAATGATATTAGTTATTATTACATTGTATAGTAGTTTTATATATATATATATAATACTGCTACCTTGCTGCCTTAATAAACTTTTTTTGTCAAGAATTTTTACAAATATTTTAAAAATATTTACATGTTATTTTTTTATGTGTGGAGCAATATATTTACACTATTTTTTATTTAATAATAATAATTCTAAAATTAATAATGATGAATAATAATTACATACACATTTCTGGCCAGGTTTGGTCGTTTTTATACATTTTGTGTCATTTTCATTTTTTTTTATTTTAATCTTAAAATGGAAGTAAAAAAATATGTTACATTTTAAAAGTTTTATAAAATAACTGAAATTGGCAATTTTCCCCACAGAAACTGATATATATAAATATATATATAAATTGATTTGTTCCAGACACACAAATATTAACAAAAAAAAATTTAAATAAAGAAATAATACTTACATAGAAAACAAAGTGAATGTGAAAGGGACGGAACCTATTGTTGACTTGCAACTGTCTTTGCCCCCGTGGAAGTTTATTTAGCAGTCATACTGAATCAAAAGAGCACATACAGTGAATCAGAAATGCTTTACGGAGCAATGTTCCACAATAACTACCACATATGTCCTAATGGCAGAATTTGGGTACATGCATATGATGACACTCCTCACATCTGTCATGCTTTCTTTCCACAGTGGATGCCGAGCAAGTGGGTTCACTGGGGTCCGAGGGAGAGGACGAGGTGGGCCTCTGGAACCTAGAGCCCCAGGAATACCAGGAGAGCCTGGATAAGACCAGCCTGACTCCCAGCGAGGGCACGGAGGAGCCCGACAGCCCCGCCCTCTCCGTGCAGCCGCCCGGCCTCAGTCCGGGAGGCGGTGGCAGGAAATTCTGGGCCCAGGTGGAGCCGGAAGCCGAGGCCACAGACGATGGCGGCGGTGTGGGCTCTGCCGGTGACAGGGAGGGGGAGCAGGGCTCACTGAGGATACACTGTGAGTTGACAATAAATCTAACGCTTTTGTATCTATGCCTCTAACCACACATGCGTGTGTGTGTGTATGTAAATAGTGCAGCATTGCAGACACTTGCGTTTAAATAACTCCGGTGGCCTTTTTATAGTGGGGCACCGACCCCATAGGTACGTTTACAACACTACACTCCTGCCTTGTGTATTCTTCATGTACAGTTTCTTCTATGGATCACCATGGATCACCACAGACACCATAACCCATTTGGATTGGTCATTCTGGAACATCACAATGAAATATACACATCACTTCAATTCATGGGACTCAATCATAACAGTCATTTCAATGGAAGAACAACATAAAAGTTTTTCCAAAAAATTGGAAAAAGTACAAAAGAGTACTAAGATGAAAAAGATAGTTTGCCAGAAAACTCTTGTTATTTTTTCTTTTATCATAATGTGACTGGACAATAAATCTAGATTTGTGACAAAAAGTGGTGTTAAGAAAAGGACATTTAAATTAATTATATATATATATATATATATATGTATATATATATATTTGTAAATTTAAGCTATATTTTTAAAAGAAGTAAGATTATTTTTTTAGAATTAAATGTAATTTTTTATGTATTTTTTGTATTTATTTATTTTTATTTTATTATTTATATATGATTATTTTATTTATTTATATTTTTGGACCAAGAAGATAAGTAAAAAGAATATTCAAGTACAGTAGGTACACATGTTCTCATTCAATGCATCTAGATATATTTTTCTAGATAGATATATTTTACACGTTACTTCAAATAATAACCAATAATAACATAAATCTACTTTTAATCTTTCGTCGCAAAATATGACTTTTCTTTGTAAATTGCTACCTTTACTTTGTTCTCATAGTGGTCCTAATGCTTTTTCATAAGATGACTACTCTGCATTAAATATAAAAGATGGACATATTGTCCGGCAAACAGCGCCATCTGGTGAGTCTCCAGTGACATGTTTGTCTCTTGTGAACAATGGTAGACATTCCTCAAGCTGCCCCATGTGAAAGGAGCATGACAAAAGGGCGTCTCACACAATCCTGTCACTATTTTTCCATGCATCAAAGAGGTGACGCTGAGAGGCCTTTCGCTTTTTTTTTTTTTTCATTCCGCTCAGATGAAAGCGTCACGCAGGCCGCTGACTTAACGGGCACTTAGCCCGGCCGCTCGTGTGATTTTGGCCTTGCCCTGCGAGGAAAGGCAAAGCGGAGTTTTTACAGCGCTCCACCGCACGGGCTCGTCCCCTGGCCACATAAAAACACAGCTCCAAATTTGCCAACATCTGCAAACATTTGAAAAATCCTCCTCAAAGTGGCTGAAAGCGAAGCTGACTGGCTGGAGGTGAAGATAGGAGGCGCCATCGCTCTAACGTCTGTGGCTTTGTCCTCCTCCTCCTCCTTCTCCTTGTCAGTCTCCATGTCAGCGCTCCCAAGGACGCAAACCAGGAGGAGGACCTTTTATTGCATCTGAATGTCTTTCTTCATGGCGGGATACTCTCTCTCCCTGTCTCTCTCTATAAACATGTTACACTTCCATGTATTATTTATCATCATTAGAACTCAAGACACCTTTTATTAATCTCTTTGGAATTTGGACCAAATTGGTAGAATTCTGCAAAATGCCTCTTTTAGATTAGGAGCGTCCAAACTTCATTTACAGAGAAATGAAAGGACGCCCAGGGTTACTTTGATATTTTATACAGTGAAGAAAATAAGTATTTGAACACCCTGCTATTTTGCTATTTCTCCCACTTAGAAATCATGGAGGGGTCTGAAATTTTCATCGTAGGTGCATGTCCACTGTGAGAGAGATAAACTAAAAAGAAAAATCCAGAAATCACAATGCATGATTTTTTAACAATTTATTTGTGTGATACAGCTGCAAATAAGTATTTGAACACCTGAGAAAATGAATGTTAATATTTGGTACAGTAGCCTTTGTTTGCTATTACAGAGGTCAAACGTTTCCTGTAGTTTTTCACCAGGTTTGCACACACTGCAGGAGGGATCTTGGCCCACTCCTCCACACAGATCTTCTCTAGATCAGTCAGGTTTCTGGGCTGTCGCTGAGAAACACGGAGTTTGAGCTCCCTCCAAAGATTTTCGATTGGGTTCAGGTCTGGAGACTGGCTGGGCCATGCTAGAACCTTGATATGCTTCTTACGGAGCCACTCCTTGGTTTTCCTGGCTGTGTGCTTCGGGTCGTTGTCGTGTTGGAAGACCCAGCCACGACCCATCTTCAATGCTCTGACAGAGGGAAGGAGGTTGTTCCCCAAAATCTCACAATACACGGCCCCAGTCATCCTCTCTTTAATGCAGTGCACTCGTCCTGTCCCATGTGCAGAAAAACACCCCCAAAGCATGATGCTACCACCCCCATGCTTCACAGTAGGGATGGTGTTCTTCGGATTGTACTCTTCATTCTTCTTCCTCCAAACACGCTTATTGGAATTATGACCAAAAAGTTCTATTTTGGTCTCATCTGACCATAAAACTTTCTCCCATGACTCCTCTGTATCATCCAAATGGTCATATGCAAACTTAAGACGGGCCTTGACATGTGCTGGTTTAAGCAGGGGAACCTTTCGTGCCATGCATGATTTCACATCATGACGTCTTAGTGTATTACCTACAGTAACCTTGGAAACGGTGGTCCCAGCTCTTTTCAGGTCATTGACCAAGTCCTGTCGTGTAGTTCTGGGCTGATTCCTCACCTTTCTTAGAATCATTGAGACCCCACGAGGTGATATCTTGCATGGGGCTCCACTCCGATTGAGATTGACCGTCATGTTTAGCTTCTTCCATTTTCTAATGATAGCTCCAACAGTGGACCTTTTTTCACCAAGCTGCTTGGTAATTGCTCCGTAGCCCTTTCCAGCCTTGTGGAGGTGTACAATTTTGTCTCTGGTGTCTTTGGACAGCTCTTTGGTCTTCGCCATGTTACAAGTTAAAGTCTTACTGATTGTATGGGGTGGACAGGTGTCTTTATGCAGCTAACGACCTCAAACAGGTGCATCTGATTCAGGATGATACATGGAGTGCAGGTGGACTTCTAATGGGCAGACTAACAGGTCTTTCAGGGTCAGAATTCTAGATGATACACAGGTGTTCAAATACTTATTTGCAGCTGTATCACACAAATAAATTGTTAAAAAATCATGCATTGTGATTTCTGGATTTTTCTTTTTAGTTTATCTCTCTCACAGTGGACATGCACCTATGATGAAAATTTCAGACCCCTCCATGATTTCTAAGTGGGAGAAATAGCAAAATAGCAGGGTGTTCAAATACTTATTTTCTTCACTGTATATCAACATACTGTACGCTAAGAAGTTACGTATGTACTGTATATTTCACAAAAAAACTGCATCATAGCTTTGTGATATTGGTGAAAAAAATTATTAGTATCAACTTAACCCCCCCCCCCCCCATTTTTTGCTCTATTTTTTATTGTCCAGATATTTCAACTTTCAACTTAAACATTCTTCATTCATTCATTTTCTACCGCTTATCCTCACGAGGGTCATGGGGGTGCTGGAGCCTATCCCAGCTGTCTTCGGGCAAGGGTCGGGGTAAACCCTGGACTGGTCACCAGCCAATCACAGGGCACATATAGACAAACAACCATTCACACTCACATTCATACCTATGGACAATTTGGAGTCGCCAATTAACCTAGCATGTTTTTGGAATGTGGGAGGAAACCGGAGTACCCGGAGAAAACCCACGTATGCACGAGGAGAACATGCACACATCCACACAGAGATGGCCGAGGGTGGAATTTAACTCCGGTCTCCGAGATGTGAGGCCTGCGTGGAGAACCTTTAAAGTTCTCATTACACCAGAACAAGTTTGAACCATGTCCAATTGGCCAATGAAATGCTTTGCTAGGAAGAAATGCATGACGGGAAGACTGTAAAATAGTATATTTTTTTATTGTAAACTATATTGGTACTTGTATTGTATATTTCTTAGCTACCTTTTGAGTGTTAAGTGATGATTTTAGCCTTATTTGCAACACTGTTATATTGATTAATGACCTCCTGCGATTTCTGATGGGCCGTGAGCTACGTGGTCCTCAAGGACTATCGCCACAGAATTGTGTCATATGATGATGTGGGCATGTGCAGCTTGTATTTGAATTACGTTTTTGCTGTGTTTTGTTTTCCACGCAGACAAAAGCTCAGACTCCCAGGTAGACTTGGAGGACCTAGCCCATTATGACTTCCTGGCCAAGCTGAGGAAGACCTCCACCTCCACCAGTCTCTTGGGCCATTTTAGCCACAATGGCACATCCACCGTGCACGAGGAGCTGCCGCCTGCCATGTGGTCCCCGGGCGCTCGGCACCGCTCACCTGAGGGGGCAGGTAGGTTGGTGTTGTCACCTGCCTTGATAAATAAGGCTGACTTAAAAATGTCTCCTATTTATCTGTTCTTCTCCAGATGCCAGGAGGAGACAGCAGGCCTGTCCCTTCTGTCAAAGGACGTACCAGAATGGAGCCTCTCTGAGGGACCACATCAAATACTGTCAGGACAGAGACAGGGGACACATGGTGTGTCCATTCTGTGGATACACTGCCCCCCATAGGGCGCAGCTGGAGCAACACATGGCGCTTCACCACCAAGTGCAGGACAAGGTGACTGACACACCACAGGAATATATAATATATGGCAATTTATGTGGGAGTTGATTGGTTTTATTGGTCCCCTTGTAGAGCGCCATCACGTTGGATCAGGGCATGGAGACCAGGAAGTTCAAATGTGTGCAATGTGGAAAGGCCTTCAAGTATAAACACCACCTGAAAGAGCATCTCCGCATACACAGCGGTGAGACTGAACGACCACACAGCAGCTCAGTTCATAACAAGCCTTGTTTCACTACACACTTGTGGTGATAATTCCTGCTAATAAGTACACTTTACTCCACAATATTTCCTTCAAGATGATAAAGTCAAAGAAATATGACCTTAAGGTCAAAATAATAATAGAATAACTTTTGTAAAAGTCATAGTAATTTACTATGATTAAAAAAATTATTTTACAAGAATAAATATAATAAATGAATCTAATATTTTAAAAAATGCAATTTCACAATAATATATTCGGTATATTACAAAAACAAAGTTGCAATTTTACATTAATAAAGTATTAGTAATGTATTATGATAAAAATAATTTATAATTATTTAATTATAATTACGGCTGCGTGGCGAGCGAGTGGTCACATCGATAGGAGACCCGAGTTCGATTCCAACCTCGGCCATCTCTGTGTGGAGTTTGCATGTTCTCCCCGTGCATGCGTGGGTTTTTCCAAGTACTCCGGAGTATTAAAAGTATTTAGTACATAAAATATTACAGCAAATAAGTTGTAAATGTACAAGAATAGAGCTGTAATATTATGAAAAAAAGTGGTAATAATAAAACAAAGTTGAAATATTTGTAAAGATAAATTTTTAAAAATAAAGTTTTATTTTTATTTTATATTATATTTTATTATATTATAATAAAATATATTATATAATATATATATATTATATTTTATTTATATTTTATTTATTTTATATTATATTTTATTTATATTTTATTTTATTTATTTTATATTATTTTTTTTATGAGAAGCAAATGTCCAAATTTGATAAGACTAAAGTAATAAAAAGAAAAGAAAGTCCACAATTTTCCAAGAAAAAAAATGTTGTCATTTTTTTGAACTAATGTAGTGTCCTTGTCTGTCCTCCTCCAGGAGAGAAACCATATGAGTGCTCCAACTGTAAGAAGCGTTTCTCCCACTCTGGCTCGTACAGCTCCCACCTGAGCAGTAAGAAGTGTCTGGGCACTGGAGGAAGTTCAGGAGGTGCCAACGGGGCATTGAATGGACACCCATCCTTTCCAGCATCTCCGTCTGCAGGCAGGGAGAGGAACGGTAAAGGCTCTCCTTTGGCATCACAAGCCCAGGAGAGCAGCAGGCCTCTGGGCCAAGGACCTGAGGATCCTCTGCAGTTTTCAGTGCAGGATTACGGCTTCAGAGCTTCAGACCTGCCTCCTCTTTGCAACCCCTCGGCGGAGCTCTCCTTGAGAGCTAGCATCTTGAAAGGCACCACTCTGCTACCTTACCTCCAGTCTGGTTCCAAGTTTGAGCAAATGCTGCAGGAGATGCTCCACAGGGAGGTGATCAAATACGAGGACATGGACACGGTGGAGGAGAAGAGGAACGGAGGGGGAGGTCCTGATAGAAAGGTGTCCCCAGAGCGGGGGGCTAAGTCAGGAGACAGAAGTGCCGTGACGTGTCGCTGGTGTTTGCAGGTTTTCCCCAATATGGTGGTTCTCCTGCAGCACGAGCGCTACCTGTGTAAGATGAACCGTGAAGCCGTAGAGGCGCCCGAAGGTCCTCACGGCAAAGACCACCACAAAGACGTGACCAATGGAACCTCTGGAGGAGAATCACCTGCAGTGCAAAAGTGGCCTTCTGTACCTCAGCAGCTTCTGGTGGCGCTGCATTCTCCTCAAGGAAGCCCCAACCATGCGTCAGAGGTGTCCTCACCTCGCAGCAGAAGAAGACTGCCATCTTTGGGTTCTCCTGCATGCATTGACCTCAGCAGCCATCCACCGTCTGAACTCTCCTCACCTCACGCCGGTGCTCAGAATGAACCTCTGGACCTTTCAGTGCGCAAGCAGCTAGCAAGTGTCAACGGTACGTCCTCCAAGGGAGGCAGGACAGACGACAGGAGACGGCAGAGTCCCACACAACTTCCAGATCCTTCCCTCCACGCCATCTACAGAGCTCCTGTCTTTCCAGGATCCTTGTACAATGGATTCCCTTTCTTCAACCAGCCCGCTTTGAGCTTTGCAGGACACGACGCCATCGCACCGCTCCCGTTTAGCCCTGGCTTCCTGTCTCCTTTGGCGTACATGATGGACAGCGACTCGGAAGCCACCATCAAGAAGCTGCATCAGGACAGACAAGTCCTCATGGTATGTTCACTCAGTTCAATGTTGTTTTTTTCTTGTAATATTTAGCTATATGATAAATATAAACTTATATATTTATAAAATTATAAATATAAAGCTTCATTTACCTCTGCATGCACTTTTGCAATATTGGTTCTGTTGCTGCTGTGTTGTAACAATATATGTACTGATGCACGTACGTGCCACACAGAAATCAGACGTGGGCATAGACAATTTTTGCAGCATTTGTCGTCAGTGCATGATGTCCCCGCTGTTAGCCTATATTTTCCCAGACCATAGGGGGCAGTGTAGGGCATCTATGGCATGCGTACAGCAATGAACCATAGTACTGCCGCAATTTCTCCCCGAGAATGATTGACAATCTGTTGATCGCAGGGATCTTTATGAGCCAAATCATAAAGATGTCTGTACTTGCTTGTTCGCCATGTTTTTTATGCATAGTTAGAAAACCCTTGATGTGTGGACGTGGTTACAAAAGTGACATCATTTGGCCGTGTGGACGTCACGGATGTGTCTAGCATAAACCAAGCTTTAATCTATTACTGGTCCTGTATGACCATGTAGTTAAAGAGAGCTACTTTTTCCTTTGCACTCTCTCATGCACTCCACATCATTATTAAACTTCTAAAAAAAAAGGTTATCATCAGTTTAGACAGACGCTGACTTTTATTATTATTATTAATAATAATAATAAATATAACAATAATAATGATGATATTAATATAAAAAATATTATGAATATTATATATATATTATATATACATAATAATTATAATCATATTATTATTAATAATATATATGTATAGTATATTATAATATAATAATATAAAAATATTATTATAAATACAATATTATATAATAAGCATAACAAGCATATTATTATTGTTATTATATTTACTATTATTATTAATAATAATAAAAGTCAGCGTCTGTCTAAACTCATCATTTTTTAGACGATTTGATTTGAACAATAATTTGGAGTGAATTATTATTATTTTATAATAATAATATAAAAATATTATAAATATAATAATATTATATAATAATCATATTATTATTATCATCACTGCACCGCCTCCTCTTTGCAGTGTAGGTAAGCAAATGCCTCGACTATAACTACAGGATTTACACTACATTCACGTCCACTTGGGACTTTTTTTCTTACTATTCCGACTTATTTCTCACAATTGTACAATTGTTACTATTGTTTATTTTTTAATCATTTATTACATACTACAGATTCATTGTTTTATTTTTTGTTCTCACAGTTGTGTGAGTTATGCATTAATTATTGAATGACCGATATGAATTCATTCCTGTAATATTGCACCTTTTTTCTGATAATTGTACAACCCTTTTGTTGTAAAATACTTTCAATTAAATGACGGCTGGTTATTAAGGTTATGGACTATTGAATGACAATATAATATAAAATACGATATTTTAAGAACAAGTGTATATAGTCAACAACATAACATTTTTGTCAGAATGTTACAGCTCTGTTCTTGTAAAATCACAACCATATAATTTAGGCTTTATTCTTATTATTATGTATTATTATGACTTATTATGACTTCCAAAACGTGTCAAGCATTTGGCTTTTTTTTCTTATTTGAAGTGTCTCCGATTCGAGTACATATAACTTAATATAAGCAAGTAGTTGTAATATAGTAAGTAAAGTATACTTTCTGCAATGAATGACTAAAAAGGGTGTTTTTATGTCAGTGAAATGTGATGTTGTGTTTCAGGGGGAGGTGTTGAACCGTGGAGCCTTGGACTACCTCTCTCTCATGGACGAAGGCCTGGAGGGAGACGGAGGCCCAGGACGCAAAAGACTAAAGAAGACGGACGAGGGTCTTTACGCTTGCGACATTTGTGAAAAAACCTTCCAGAAGAGCAGCTCGTTGCTGCGGCACAAATACGAACACACGGGTGCGTGGATGTACATGACTTCTTTTCTAATTTGGGCGGAGCTGTGTTAAAGTGCCTTGTGTCCATTTGCAGGCAAGCGTCCTTACGAGTGCAAAGTGTGCCAGAAGGCGTTCAAGCACAAGCACCACCTGATCGAACACAGCAGGCTGCACTCTGGAGAGAAACCCTACCAATGCGACAAGTGCGGAAAGCGCTTCTCCCACTCGGGCTCCTACTCGCAGCACATGAACCACCGCTACGCCTACTGCAGCAAGGACCTGCAGGACCCCGACCAAGACCACGAAGACCTGCCCCGAGAGCCCGCCCTGACCACGGACGACACACGGACCCCGCAGTCCTTCCTCAGCGACGCCAGTTTGGACGGAGCTTCAGAGGCACACAAAGAGGAGGAAGAAGATCAGGATGGAAGAGATGAAGAAGATGGAGATCCTATCCCAGCCGAGGAGAGTGGGGACGCTGCCGAGCTTTGGGATGGACACCGGCGGGAACGGAACGGAGACTTGGATAAATGTCAACTGAGTG
Organism: Doryrhamphus excisus; assembly: GCF_037039965.1. NCBI lineage: Eukaryota > Metazoa > Chordata > Actinopteri > Syngnathiformes > Syngnathidae > Doryrhamphus > Doryrhamphus excisus. The sequence goes on from NC_136374.1 coordinate 8,484,291, forward strand.
TGGACGTGACACATCTAGCCACGATAAAAACTTGATGGAGGGCCAAAAACATACGTAGATGTACTGTACATAGATGTCTCCTGCCAAAGAAACACAGCATGAAGCCATTCCGGCCAATCACATGACGCCACCTTTCTCTTTCAGTCCGACAAACAGCAAATATGGGACTCAAATAAGAAGTCTTATGGCAGTGGAACCTCCAAAGCTCAACAAAAATCACTCTTTTTAACCACTTTATGTTCCTCTTAGGAAAATAATCCGTTCCAGGGTCAAACTCTCACCCTCCTAAAACCTAAAAACAAAACAAACAAGTTCATGACAATAAACAATGAATAACCAAAGTGGAATTAGAGTCAGCCTCATACACACATGACACTTTCTCAATATTCATTTTTAGTCATTTCTTGTCACGCAAGTGAAAAAAGAAGTTCACCCCTTCAATTAGTAGTATTAGTATTAGTATTTGCTCAACAATTAAAAAATAGCACACTCACTACAAGGATCCGGTAGGCAACGACACATGCCTTTTAGACTTATTATAGGACTGTCATGCAAGTGGAAAAAGAAGTTAAGGCAACCGGGCCTAAGACCAGCATGTCCAAACATTTAAACATCATAAATAATGAAATAAAACATCATAGTATCAACTTTTTTTTAAACCATTTTTACTGTTTTTTTTTCTCCAAAATATTTCATCTCTAATTATTATGAATTTATTTCCATATTTTCCTCAACCTCGTTTCTCAAAAAGGGAAACTTTATTTTGTTTTGTTTGTTTCTCATAATATTTTCTTTCATATTTCATTCAACTTTATGCTACTAAAATGACATTGGATTTTTTTCTTGTAATATTGCAACTTTTTTCTCTTTCGAGAATAGGGCTTTTTTTCCTCATGATATTTTTATTTTCTCATTACATTTTTTAAAATTTTCAACCTTTTTCCAAACTTTCTTCTCATGCTTACGATTTTATCTTCATAATATATTAGACTTTGCTCTTTTTCCACACCATAATTTCCCAAAATTACAACTTTATTCATTGTTTTGTTTTTTTTCCAGAATATTAGGACATATTTATTTAGTATTTCAATGTTATGCTACTAAAATGACATCATTTGGACTCATAATATTAGATTATTATTCTGGTAAAATGATGACATTCACTCGTTACATGACAAGTCTTTCTTTTTATAATTTGACTTTATATTTTTCCATTTTTGTTTTTTTTTATTTAGGTTTGTTGTTAAATTTTATATTTTACAATGTGCCGTGGGCCGCTAATAGCTCACGGTCCGCACTTTAGACACCCCTGGCCTGAGACGTGTTACGATATTTGTAATTGTCAGGCAAGTGTAAAAAGAAGTGAACCACTGGTAATTAAAAAGAAAATATTTTTTTATGCTAAAATCTTTAATGAGAAAGACAGCTGTAACTCAAATATGTCATCTTTTTAAAAATAAAAATAAAAAACATGGCACTTGAAAGCGTATTTTCCACCAAAATGTCAGTGAAATTCTGATAAATCCTCAGGGCCGTTGGACTTTAGAGGTTCCACTGACCATCCTGTGCTGCGAGAACATGAACCTGTCATATAAATATGTCTTATTGATGCTGTGAAAGATGAAAGGCAACCACAAGATGCTTCCCCTTCCATCTGCAGTCAAACTTCCTGGTTTGTTTGTCAACGCAATGCAAAGGTGGGCTACAGTATTACCTTTTGAGTTTTTAATTAAGACTTTATGGGAGTCAGCGTGAAAAGTGCCTCCAACTGTGAGTCATGTGACCACTAGTACACACACACACACACACACACACACACACAGTGATGTCTTTTCATGCAAAGCTTCAGGATGCAGATACGTTTATCTTCACACAATGAGAACACACCTCTTTTTAAAATAATATATCAAGCAGTATTTTTGAAGGAGCCAAATTCTTTTTTTTTTACTGTGTATGAACGTTTTATAATATTTCTTTGCATGTTTGTGCATATTTGTAATAATAAATTGTACATACGTTATATCACCATCCTGCCCTCACATCATTATCTGACGTGGAAGAATTCTAATACTTTATCATCCCTTCTTATTTATTTTCACAATTTCACATCATTACAGACAAAAAAAATCTGTTATGACTAGTGAGATGTTTTGCATTATTTGAATTCTGCATAATTAAAACCTAAGCATCTTTTAAAGAAAAAATATAAGCTATAAAATATACCTCATTAGAAAGAAGCATTAGCACTAACCACTATTCTTTCATGATTTTAATGATTATTTTAAAAATGACTAAATATATAAATATAAATATATATTTAAATGATTAGAATTAATTTAATCCTTGTGAAAAGGACCTCATTAGAATAGAAAATTAATATTTTTAATTGATATTTCAATATAATTCTTCATGATGAAAGACACCAAAATATATACGATCATAAATATTTGTAAAATATTCTAAAAATATAAATCTTGGTGATCATAAATAAATAATATCATAATAATGACACTTTTAGAATGTAATGTCGTGCTTGTGATGTCTCACATTACGAAAATCCAGTAGGTACTGAGGAGCTGGGTTGGTTCCTACTGTAATTACTACTGTAATTATTTGTATCTTATGGTAAAGTCGCTAGCAGGATACAGGAGACATACCGAAATGTGCACTAAATACTAGGGGTGTGAACCTCAGCACTGAGGACGATTAGATACACATCTCGATGCACTGCCAGCGATACGATAGGATTTTCTGACGATACGATGCGATAATCCTTTAGTTCACATCAATGCAATCTGATATGATATGATGCAATTCAACATGATGCAAATAAGCAAAGGGGAAAATGTAACTTAGTATGGTCCTAAAAAAAGATTTGTCATTATTCCTTATTCTAGGCACTTGGCAGTAAATTCAACTAAAGTGCAGTTTGTCTTTTTTTTACTATGCACTACTTCTTGCAAATTCTTTTTGCCATCTTAAAACAGCAACCATTTTCCTCACACTTTGACATCGGCTATACAATTACAATAGCAGTGGTTCAGTGGTGGAGTAAAACAATTAAACAATAATTATTGCTGTAAACAAATACAGTACATCAACAACAAAGTTAACGTGACACTTTCAACAGTCAATTGTTGTTTATATTCCTGTCTGTAAAATACACTGCTAATATGAATGCACTAGCTAAAAGGCTAATACAGGCTAATACAACTAGGCTAATACAAGCTAGGCTAATACAGTAGTAAGTAGCATAAAGTGTAAAAAAAACTTATACCATTTCAATTTTTTGTCTAAATTCAGGTAGCAATCAATTTATAAGAGGAGACACTTGTTACAGGGACGGACAAATAGCAACTGGACAATTTTGAAAGCAGCCGAAGTTCTGACCTGATCTGCTTGGTGTTCCCCCGGTGTCCGACGAGGAACTAGACGGGGAGGCGGCGGTAGACTTGTCCGTGTTGTGGTGTCCTCTTCTTAAGGGGGTTTGTCGTGCTGCCGTTGTACGGCTTCTTAACGCGGCATTCTTTTCAAATGACGGACGTTTTGTCGAGCTTTCCGCCGTTCTTTGAGAATCAAACATACCATTTAAACGTTGCGGGTGGGTTATAAATAGAAACTTCCTAGTTGTTGCTTGCGTACGAACGTCCATGCTGTTTTACTAGTAGTTGTATGTGCCTCACGGCTTCCGTACGTATTCAATACAAACCGCGAAATAATGATGGTGCATTCATTGCACATAGGGAACAGCATATGGAGTGAAGTTGAACATTAATAAAACGGCGCTTGAATCGGAATTTACCGATACCCCCAAACGCATTGCGATGAATCTGAGCACAAGCACTCGCATCGCGCGCATGCGCATCTATGTATCGATTATTTTCCACAGCCTTTCTAAGTACAGTATCATCAAAAAGATCACATTGGGACGGACGGGGGCTCACTTTTTTTAATTTTATTTCAGGACAGATGCGGTGTCACAACACAATTAAAAGTCCATCTTTGGAGTCAAAGGGAGCATTTAGATTAAGGATGCTCTTATTAGCCAGTGTGGCACATTAAAAAGCATGGACGTTGGAATTGTCCTCATCATAAACACATCGAAAAATGTGCACTTCATGAATGTGATGGGGATCGGCCCATTTCGCTTATAATCAGCAGGATGGGAGCATCCATAATCTAAATGCTTAGCAGTGGACAAAGCAGGTATCGGACGTATAGTATGTAGATATAGGAGATACTTTCACGTAAATGAAAAAGAGGAAAGTAAAAGGGGAAGTTCCACGAGAAATAAAGTAGTATTTGGTAGAAAAGGAGTACTGGTGAGTTTGAATGGAAGTATGTGTTAATGCTCGGCTGCATAGAGGCGCATTCACAGTGCGATGGTTCCACTACTCCTTCTTTTGGTTCTCTGAGAAGGTGGTCGTGCAGGGGTGGGGGGTGGAGGGTGGGGGGCCCTGGAGAGGATTTATCACTGGCTTGGCTTCAGTCAATGAGGCTATCAAGGAGAAGTGACAAAGAAGCGCCCGCTCCATCCACAGCTGGGCTCCACATCTGCAGTCAAAAAGCACGGCGGCCAAAAGGGGAGTCTCGTGGCGGCCAGATGACAAAGCAACACGCCGCTTCCTTCTAATTATCTCCTAATGTGAAATCCATTTGACACTAAAAGTCTAAAAGTCAACAGGGTCGACCTCAGCGCCCGCCTACAAAGATGTGCTCGTACTCGGTGAGAATGAGCTCCACCGCCTGGTTCTGGTACACCATGTTCACCGCCATGTTGCCGCTGTCGCACTCGGGGCGCATCAACGTCGGGCCGAACACGATGCCGATGTTCTGGGTGGTCATCCGGTTGGAGTCCGAATGCTCTAAAACACTGCACACATGACAGGATTTACTATAAGTATTACTCATTATTGTATTCAATAATAATCATTTTCCAATATTAAGTCAAAATAGGAAGAGGAAAATACATTTTCTAATGAGGAAAAAAACTTTCAATATTAACAAAAAATAATAACAACATTATGAGGAAAAATCACATTATTTTAGTAGCATAGACATTAAATATTAAAGAAAAAATTATGTTTTTTAAAGTCATCCTACAGTATTATGAGGAAGAAACAAAACTAAATGAATCTGAAATATTTGCATACAAAACAGCTGTAATTTTACAAGAATAAAGTCAAAATATTAAGAAAAAAGTTCTGCTAATTAGAAAAAAAACACTATTACGAGAAGATAAAGTGTATCATTGTGAGGAAAAATTATCTCATGAGTAGAAATGTTAAAGCAACAATCTTAAAAAAAAAGAATAATGTTGTAATTTTTGGAATAATATGTTGGGAATAGTGTGAATGGTTGTTTGTCTATATGTGCCCTGTGATTGGCTGGCCACCAGTCCAGGATGTATCCCGCCTCTCGCCCGAAGACAGCTGGGATAGGCTCGTGAGGAAAAAGCGGTAGAAAATGAATGAATGAATGAATGTTGGGAATAAAGTCATAAAAACGTCTTTAGATTATATGAAAAGAAGAGGAAGAAACAAAACTAAATAAATCTGAAATATTTGCAAAAAAACAGCTGTAATTTTACAAGAATAAAGTCAAAATATTAAGAAAAAAGTACTGCTAATGAGAAAAAAACACTATTACGAGAAGATAAAGTGTACCATTATGAGGAAAAATTATCTCATGAGTAGAAATGTTAAAGCAAAAATCTTAAAAAAAAAAAAAGAATAAGGTTGTAATTTTTTTAATAATATATTGGGAATAAAGTCATAAAAAACATCTTTAGATTTTATGAAAAGAAGAGGAAGAAACAAAACTAAATAAATCTGAAATATTTGCAAAAAAAACAGCTGTAATTTTACAAGAATAAAGTCAAAATATTAAGAAAAAAATATTAAGAAAAAAGTAAAAAAAAAGAATAATGTTGTAATTTTTGGAATAATATGTTGGGAATAAAGTCATGAAAACGTCATTAGATTATATGAAAAGAAGAGTTTCATCCATCCATTTTCTATACCGCTTATCCTCACTAGGGTCGCGGGCATGCTGGAGCCTATCCCAGCTGACTTCAGGTCAGAGGAGGGTTACAACCAATCACAGGGCACATATACGCAAACAACCATTCACTTTTAAAGTCATTAATTAACCTAATATGCATGTTCTTTGGAATGGGGGAGAATTTAATCGAACCCAAGTGGAGAATCGAACCCAAGTCAGCTGAATGTGTGGCCTACATGGTAACCACTCGTCCACCGTGTGGCCAAGTAACGATAATAATAATAAAAAACACCTAGATGAAAAACCGAAGAGGCAGCCTTTCATTTTTCTGTATGCTCTTTATGAACTTGATGAACTATCCACTGCAGCGCCATCTGCTGGAGCACTGCCGTGACTGCCTGGCAGAAAAGCCCATTATGTCAGGGTCATCGTCCGACTGATAAAACAGTCGAATATGAACAGAATCTGCACAGCTTCCGACTAAATGGTGGCGACATGTATATATGTAATCCTTTGATGGCCGTGTTCTTGTGTTTGGCCAAGTGAGATGTGGGCACATGAGCGTCTAAATGCGCCTGCTTCCACCTCCAGTATGTCGCTGTGTGACTGCAGGGGGACTCAGGAATGACTTGAAGCCACCGCAATGAGGCGTTCTTCTAAAAATGCCTTTCCCACCAAGCCACAAAGGCGGCCAGCCATTGCTCAAAACTTCCACATGAAACAGAAAGGAGGGATGAAAAAAAAAGGAAGAAGGAGAGGATCCAGTGGTGGTGGTGGTGGCGGCGGCGCGGTATGCCTTCTAGCAGACAAACCACAAGGCTCTCATGGGACCTTCCTCCCCATCAGGAAAGGTGGAGGAATGGATGGGCAATGCTGATCATGTGACACACACCAACACACACCATTGCAGACATCACGACAAGACACACTTTTCATACAAAACCTTTCATCTGGGACACAAACTTAACAACAGGCTGGTCCTCTCACAGAAAAACAGCACCATCTTGTGGCCACAATTCATATTAGTATTTACTTAACATCGATCCAATACACATCAACTAATGCATTTCTTTGTAATATTTGGAACTAATTCATTATGATTTTAGGTGGGAGCTGAGGGGGGGTTATTTTGTGTAAGGGGACGCATTTTCGGCAAATGCTCAAAAGATGATCATCACTGTTGCGAGGCAGAGGGAGGAAAAAAAATAATACACCACGCTCACTGCCGTCTGCCTGTTCGCCCCTGGTGTAATGCTACAGCTGCTGCCTTTGAAAGTCAAGGGAGTGGGTTCCATCCGAGGCTCCAGCAGCTTTTTCTTTGTTCCTAATGGCAGCCTTGTTTGTGACACTGTCTTTTTCTATTATGGGGCTATAGGGGTGTTATTTCATGTCAACAGGGCTCATTTTCTATGCTACTTATTAGTATTGAAGCCAACTTAGCAGAAATTCACTTATTGTGGTCGATACAGCGAGATAAGATATAGTTAATACATTTATAAATAATAAATTGTTATTGTTATATATGATTATTATATTTTAAAGTAAAAATAAAAAAATATTTCTATATTAAAATTTTATTAGTTATTTTTTAACTATTATTATATTTTTTATTTTATTATTGATTATTGAATAATGAATTATTTATAAATAATTACTAATAATGAATAGTAAATACAGCTATAAGGTATAGCTGTCATCTATCTATTTTCTATTCCTCGCTCATCCTTAGGGTCACAGGGGGTGCTGGAGCCTATCCCAGCTGTGGCGGGGTACACCCTGGGCTGGTGGCCAGCCAATCACAGGGCACATATAGACAAACAACCATTCACACTCACATTCATACCTATGGACAATTTGGAGTCGCCAATTAACCTAGCATGTTTTTGGAATGTGGGAGGAAACCGGAGTACCCGGAGAAAACCCACGCATGCACTGGGAGAACATGCAAACTCCACATAGAGATGGCCAAGCGGGGAATCGAACACAGGTCTCCTAGCTGTAACTCATCCACTGTGCAGCCTATTATCATTATTGTCATTATTATTAGTAGTAATACTAGTAGTGGTAGTTTTTTGAATTTACTTTACATATCAAGAAATGATATGTATTTCTAATGCATGTATATGTATAAGTATACCCAAAGCAAGTTTTCATGTGTATTTTTCACCTAATGTATTACTGCATGTGCAGCTTCCTTGGTGGCGTACCGTTTGAGGTGGCGGCAGATGAACTGCAGCGTGTCGTGGTTGGGCGGAGGCATCTTTTGTACCAGCGTCTTCAAACGCTCCACTTTGTCCGTGTAGTCCAAAATCTCTGAACGACACAGAGCGTAAAGAAACATGTCAGGAAAGAGAATGTGTAGAGTCGTGCAAAGATGGTCAAACTGTGGTGCACGTACCACTGGTGGTACACTGGTGCCATCTAGTGGTACATCAGCAATTAAAAAAAAATGAAACTACAATTTTACTCCAGGTAAAGCAATCCCTCGCCACTTTGCTTCAGTCTGTCAAAAAAATTTGAATTTTTTTTTAACAAAACGTGTTTGAATATACCTGTTAATATGCACATTTAAGAAAAGTTGACATATTTGTGCCTAAATTCTGCCTTTGCTAACATGAAAATGCTAAAAGAAATCAAATATAAATATAAGACATGGAGAAGACGCATTTAAAGATGTGATATGTGAGAGATGTTGTGATATGTAGTATTCTACACTGGCCACTAGGTGTCAGTAATGTTACATTAATGAGGAATTAGCCACCACAGGAAGTACTGTACAGAACAGGAAGTAAACATGGAACAACAATGCTAACATATGTGAGTCTATATTGTTTCTTATTTTCTCTTCATGACTATAGGGGTGTTATTTCATGTCTTGAGGGCTCTAATCATGTTAAAAATAAATATTCCATTATTAATAAAGAATCCTGCTTTGTGGGAAATTGACTTAATTCCTGGGGGTTCCGTTCCAGACCCAAAAGAGAAATGCAAATATATTTAATATAAACTCAGGAGTGCATACATAATATAGATATAAAAATATCAAAAATATACATTGAGGATGAAAAAAAAAAGTGGTTTAGCATAATGACTTTGTTGAACTTACTGACTGTCTCCACCATGTCAGAAAAGAAGCCGTAGGGCACCAGGGGCTCAGGAAGCTCGCGGAAGAAAAGTTTCAAAGCTCCCGAGATGACGTGGATGTCCTCCCACTCACTCTCGTCCAAATTGAGCTTCTCCTCTGAGGAAATAGAGAAAAGGGAGTGAGGCACAGAAGGAAGTGATGAAAGTGTGAAATAGAGCGATCATGTTAGAAACGAGCAAAACAGGCTTGGAGCTGCTGAGTGAAAGAAAGCAAGAGGAAGACACAAACGTACATCACACAATTATTAATCAAGCGTTGCTTCTGACTTCCTCCGCTAGGGGGCAGCCTCAGAACGTGTGCTTCCGGTCTGTACAACCTGCTGCTTGTTATTACATCAGAAAACGTAAAGCAGATAGGCCTCAGGGACAAACATACATTAAGCAAATGGTAGCAAAACCACCTAAAAAAAAAAACAAAAAACAAAAACACCCTTCAAGACGAGCTACTGTGTCTGTGTGTCCGAAGCTCAGGCAACACACACAAAAGCTGCAGCAACATGTGACCCAAATAAAGCAGAAGAAGAAGAAAATGTTTTTTGTATTCTTTTGTCTGCGTCTACCTTGCACCAACTCTGCTGGGAACATGTAACGACCATCGGTGGTCACCGCACGCTCTGAAAGAAGCACACGCTTACTCAGCAGGTAGTCAGGAGGGGGTCCTTTAACTCTTTACGGTATCTTTCTTACCGTAAAGCTACTTTATGGCCAATTTTCACACTAATTTTCCAATTGATTATGTAATATTTGTAAGGTCATATTTTTCCAGTCATTTACAAGCCCTTTTACCTTCTCTCTCCATAGCAGGGAACAATTTTGGTGCAAAAAAATGAGTATAAAATAGTATCATCTTTTATGCAAATTAGCGTATCAGCATTTATTTCAATACCCATATAATCAGTGTGGTAATTATGTTTGTTGCACTGTGAGTGAGGTAGGCATTTGGGTTGATAGGAATAATTCACTGCATATAATGAGTACTTCCAAATGTTTTGATGAGAAATACATAAATGTGTACATGGTAATGTAAATTATGCAATGATCTACTGTATTTCAATGAATGAATGACTCATAAGGAGGGTCAATGTCTGCTTCCTTCGGATTGGACAACCTGCTGATGCTTTATGGATGCATTAACATGAACACAAAGGGACATTTCAAATGGAGGAAAAAACATTTACACATTATACAATTGAATGAAGTCATTCATTACGTCTCATCTGACAGTTAAGCATACATCCCCCCGCCCCGCTGCTTTCCTCACCATGGTTGACCAGGAAGCGTAGTTTCTGAATGACCGCCAGGTTCCCAGACACCCTGTAGATGCCATCAGTGTCCAATCCTGCGACAGAACACACAAACCAAGTCATGCCCAGGAGTTTGTTTAGTTCCTTAAGTCCACTGACGTGTGTGGACATAGTCAATTAAAAGACACTTTCATGGTGGATACAAGGAGAAGTATCGGCATGCGCTCTCAACTCTAACACACTGAGCTTCATGGCAGACTCATTAGTTAGAACTCTCAAACTAATTAGTAAATATGTCAAAAAGCATTACAATTTGGTAATGTATGCACAATATAAGTAATGGTAATGGTTTTATTTCATTTGAACATGCATCAGATTACAATTGAATGCATCACATAATCAGTTCCCAGTTCCACATGTCCAAAAGGAGTAGGAAGAAGCAAAGCTTATTAAATCCTACCCCTTCATCTGGTACTTTTACAATTAGTAACTGTTACATTTGTTCACTTCCTGCTTTCCATAATACAGTTTACTTTTACAATCAGTAACTGTTTCATTTGTTCACTTCCTGCTTTCCAAAATACAGTTTAAGGTGTTTTTTTTTTAATAATGTGGATGCAGGATTTTTGTATATTTGTAGACATTTCCTTAATTTTTCATGAAAACATATTACTAAATGAACAAAATTACTAATTTTGCACTTTGTAATCCATGTTATAAAATAAAACTGAATATATTATAGAAGAATATTCATTCATTCAGTTTCTACTGCTTATCCTCATAAGGGTCGCGGGGGTGCTGGAGCCTATCTCAGCTGACTTCGGGCGAGAGGCGGGGTACACCCTGGACTGGTGGCCAGCCAATCACAAGGCACATATAGACAAACAACCATTCACACTCACATTCATACCTATGGACAATTTGGAGTCGCCAATTAACCTAGCATGTTTTTGGAATGTGGGAGGAAACCGGAGTACCCGGAGAAAACCCACGCATGCACGGGGAGAACATGCAAACTCCACACAGAGATGGAAGAGGGTGGGATTGAACTCTAGCTGTGAGGTCTGCGTGCTAACCACTCACCGTGCAGCCTATAAAAGAATATAATGAAACTAAATAAAAAAATGAAATACATTAGAATATAATGGAATAAAATACAGAAAACATGCTAACTAATTTATGGCAGAGTTCTGCAAAATAGTTCTGGAAAATACACTGGAAACAAGTACATTTACCTTTAATGACATGATGTCTATGAACGCAACCCCTCATTAGGGTCACGGCTATGCTGGAGCCTATCCCAGCTAACTTTAGGCGAGAGGTGGGGTAAACCCTGGACTGGTGGCCAGCCAATCACAGGGCACATATAGACAAACAACCATTCACACTCACATTCATACCTATGGACAATTTGGAGTCGCCAATTAACCTAGCATGGAGAGAACATACAAACTCCACACAGAGATGAACAAGCAGAGATTCTAACCCAGGTCTTCCTGATCTTCTGTGTGGCCAACATGGTAACGACTAACTAGAGACTAGTTATAGACTTTTAAACGTGTGTGTTATCTTTTAGCTTGATTGACACATTGAGTTGATTTGGAGCTGTTGATATATGCGCATAAACAAATATATATCATCCTTTCCTGTCATTTATCTTTCTCTTCATAAAAATACAGTAAAAAAAAGCATATTTCAGACATAGTTGCTAATGGTGATTAATCACAATTAATTAATTGAAAAACTTGATTACAATTTTTAATCATTTGACAGCCCTAAACAAAACAGAATAGAATACAATAACATAAAACAGAATAATATAATAAAATATAGAATAGAAAAAAATGAAATACAAATAAATAGAATAACATTTTACCACTAACTACATTCATTATTATTATATTGCTGCATTAAAAATGCTGGATCCAAAATGCTATCCAGATCATTTTAGCTAAGAAAGAAATAAAGATGAAAACAATGTCCTTGGCAGAGCTAATAAGAAAAAGACTAGATTTCTTGCCAAATCTCTCACTGTCTGGGCACTGTGCAAAAACGCTCTGCAGGAAGACATTTCATCAATATTTTATGTCCTAGCAGAAAAGGTCTTTTTATTTGTCCATCATCACATCGCTGTGCACACGTTTGCACTACGGCTGTGGAAGACGAGCGTGAGCTTGTTGTGCTTTCAGCGTACCTCTCTTCTCCACCGTCTCAGCGCAAAGCCTGACGAAGCGAGGGACCGTGCTCTTCTCTCTCTCGCACAGCATCTCCAGACGACAGCCAAACACCTGATCTGAGGGGCAACGACACAACCACACACGAACACATATACTTTTCAGAACACTGGAGTTTTAATTGAGTCTTTACTTGCTGTGTGCTGCTGTATAGATGTAAAGTATGCACTGGGAGACTAACTCTATTCTCACTCTTGATGATGCAAGGCAATACACATGTACTTTACACCATATTCTACATAATTAGCAGGGAATGGTACAGTGGTGTGAAAAAGTCTTAACTCCCTTCCTGATTATTATTTCTCTTTTACATGTTTGTCACGGGGCGGCACGGTGCTCGAGTGGTTAACGCGCAGACCTCACAGCTAGGACACTAGGGTTCAATTCCACCCTCGGCCATCTCTGTGTGGAGTTTGCATGTTCTCCCTGTGCATGCGTGGGTTTTCTCCGGGTACTCCGGTTTCCTCCCACATTCCAAAAACATGCTAGGTTAATTGGCGACTCCAAAATTGTCCTATCTAGCTGTATCGACCACAGTAAGTGAATTTCTGCTAAGTAGGATTCAATACTAATAAATAGCATGGAAAATGACCCCTGTAGACATGAAATAACACCCCTATAGTCACCTTTAAACGGGATCACTGCCAGAACATAGGAGACCGCCATGGCTTTCAACATTAGCAAACTAACTAGTTAGCCTCCAATTTATTTACTGTATACTAAACATACAAAAAGGTTTATTGTTAATTGGTGACTCCAAATTGTCCATAGGTATGAATGTGAGTGTGAATAGTTGTTTGTCTATATGTGCCCTGTGATTGGCTGGCGACCAGTCCAGGGTGTACCCTGCCTCTCGCCCGAAGACAGCTGGGATAGGCTCCAGCACCCCCCGCGACCCTCGTGAGGAAAAAGCGGTAGAAAATGAATGAATGAATGTTTGTCACACTTTCAGATCATCATACAAATTCAAATATTAAATGTTACTCAACGTGTTTGCCCCTTCCTGATTTCCTGAAAATACTCCCAATTGTCGGACAATTCAACAAAAGTTGAACTTGTAGGAAGATGTGTGTCCCATTACATTTGGCATAAAATGAACAACATACCAAGAGTAAAATATGGTGGTTTGTTTTGATGCTTCACGACCTGGAAGACTTGCTGTGATAAATACAACTATGAACACTTAGCCTGGTATGCATGTTTTTGGAATGTGGGAGGAAAACGGAGTATGCGGAATCAAACGGGTCATCAAAACAAACGCCTCCCTCCTTCACAGTGCAACCAACAATACCACTATTGGTAACACAGGTGGAACACACAATGTAACTGCAACACACAGATTCAACTATGCTTGATAACATCCTGTTTGGAAAGTGTGTGTGTGGGCTTCCCAACATGCCTTGTGGGTTATAAATTAGTATAAAATAGCATTGTTTTGCATGTTTATATATAGCATTGTTTTGTAAGCTTCCTTTTCGATACCGGCATATGTGTTACAGTTACACTGTGTCTTCCACGTATTATTTTTGGTTGCACCGTAAGGGAGGTAGGCATTTGGATTGATAAGCTCCTGTTGGTTTGTGAAGTGTGAGAACTACTTTCTGTGCAACTCAACCTTTACCAATGGTATTACACTATTTTATTATTCTTTGTTTACCTACACAGTAAGAAGCCAAAAACTTACCACTTCCACACAGAATGGGAGGATAACTTTTTTTGTCATATACGCCATGGTTGACTCCATGTAGCGTTAATGTCATGTCTCATCAATGTAACTACTTCTGGCTGGTGACAAGAATCAAACATGTAATTTGCACGGGGATGGGGGGGTCACGACCCCAGCAGTTGGTGTGTCAGAGCTACTATGTATGGATGTAAAAATGAGATGTACCTTTAATCAGTCCCTTCTCCTGCAAGGCCTGCAAAGGAGGCCTCTTCAGAATGAGCTTCTTCAGCCGCGTCTTGACCCTCTTCTTCTCCGTGTTCTCCAGGTTGGAAGCCGAGCGAGGGACTGCAAGGGGAGGGGGAAAGGAGCGGGAAGAAGAGGACAAGGAGGTGGTCAGTGCGGGGCATCCTAGTGTGGGGCAGGGCAGCAGATGAGAAGGAATGGTGGTGAGAATGAAAAGTGGGAGAACAGGGTGGCGCCTCAGTGGAGACGAGGCCAAGGGCGGGGTGACCTGCCATGGCGGCAAGGTGAAAATGTAAAAGGGCTGGATGGAGGAGAGAATGGAGGAGAGGATGGCGGGATGTAAGATGCCTGTGCGAATATGAAGAAAAAAAGAGTGATGATGATGATCCAGTGGCGAGGGGAGGTGGCGGCTCGGCGGAGTGAGAATGAAAGACGCCAAACGTGAGGGAGATACTTACGTGACGTTCTCCTGTCATCTTCGTCTCCGCTGTGGTCCAGCATCTCCACGCTGCCTGCTCTCCTCAGAGAGTAGAGGAGGATGTTGTCTAACGGGTTTTCTCGGTCCTGGAAGAGGCGATCACATATTACATATCATATATTCAGTGCCAATGTTTTGACGTGACTGTGGCATCTCCCCACCAGCCTCTCGATGACATTCTGGATGGTGTGGTACCATTCTTTGATCAAAGAGTCCGTCTCTGACTGCAGCAAGAATTCGTTGCCCGTCACCGTCCTCAGCTGGAATGAACACATATGCAAATGAAATAGTGTCGAGTGTGTTATTATAAGAGTGAATATTCCTCAGGGTTGTTTACCTTGAAGACGTTCTTCTTGCTGGACAGCTCGTTGGCCCAATGCAGCTTTGCTCCTCTGAGGTCAACGCTGCTCTCAGGGCGACTGTTGCCTGGTTTCTGTTTACATCCAAGACATCAAGTTACAGCTTATTCATTCTTTTTCTACCGATTTTTCCTCACGAGGGTCGTGGGGGGTGCTGGAGCCTATACCAGCTGTCTTTGGGCGAGAGGCGGGGTACACCCTGGACTGGTCACCAGCCAATCACAGGGCACATATAGACAAACAACCATTCACACTCACATTCATACCTATGGACAATTTGGAGTCGCCAATTAACCCAAATGTGGCCCGCAGGACAATAGTTTGAGGCCCCCGTCTTGATATGAAAGTTTAATGTTAGTGCGGCCCGCCCAAGTTTGATATGGATGCTGTATGGTATCATGTACCCAGAAAAAATTATTACGTTTGATTAATGTTCATGTTAAAGGTTAAATAACTGTTAATAAATAACCTCCCGATCCGTGTGGAAGTGGTAAGTTTTTGGCTATTTAAGTTTAAAGGAAATAACTTGAAGGCTACCGTTTAGGTCGCTAGATCTGTAGTTTGCGAGTTAGCATGTGTCTCAAGACCCTGCAGTTGCGCAATATGTTGTAAATAAAAAAGTATAAATGTGACTATAGTCATGTTTTGTCATGTCTACAGGGCTCTAATAATGCTTTGTTCATTTTAATCTGGAAAAAATAATTTGTCTACCCACCAACTATATGTGGTTTCTTAAGTTTTTCTTATTTGCCGTTTTATTATTATTATTATATTTATTTATTTATTACTGATTAATTGATTTCCTTTATTCTTGATTCGTTTATTTATTTTTCATCTTATTTTGTGTAGAAAAATAAAAAGTAAGATATTTGAGAACAGTGGAATGTTTATCAGAGCGTTTTTTTGTATTTTTTTGGAAAACCTGATGCGGCCTAGTCTCACCCAGACCCGAGCCCCAGTGCCCCCCAAGTAAATTGAGTTTGAGACCCCTGTTATACAGTATATTCTTAAGGAACAATACTTGTTACTAGTATACTAGTCAACACACAGCCATTATTGTGTTATTATTGTGTTGGAATTCATGCTTCCCCTCAATGAACCCTAGCTCACCCTAGTGCCAGTAGCACTCATGCAGCGCCACCATCCTGATCCTGACCGCTACTCTAAAGCAGGTGCTCTTTGGCTGCAAGACTCCCCCCATCCCCCTTCAATGACAGACGGTGTCCCAAATTGTGTCCATTTATTCATTTAAAATTGAAATGTAAAAAAAGACTATTTGCAACAATTTCGTGGCTGCCTAGAGGGCGCTAACTTTTGAACATTTTACAAGTATTATATCCTGCCCTCTTCCTGCTCCGAGCATGTAAAGCTGTGCCTCAGGTAACACACACATGCGCAATCTTTGCTAAGCACAAAACAAGTTTCATGATCACTTCACAAATTCAAAAAGTATTGGAACAAAAAGTGTGTAAAGGTTTTCAGTACGTTATATCTGGGGAGTTGAATCAGAGCATTGGCACATGGACCTGGATGAGAAGTAAAATAAGTTAAAAATCAAGTTGTTCTGATTCAACACTCAGTAGGTGTGTTTAATAATAATAATTGTGCATAATTTAGCGTAGTGTGCATCACTCTTTTATTTACTTTTATCTATGCAGCTGTAACATCTTCAGAGTTTCAATGTTTTCTCCTATGTAGGGCATGACATCTATAACAGTAAAAAAAAAATCTTCTTTTTTAAGAATATAGTCGAATCAAAGTCACATTTCTCCTTTTGCAACCACATGGCTCGAGTGGGGTCTTACCCAGCTGGAAGGCGTCTGTGATTTAGGATCTTTGAAGAAAACCAGACTGTTCCCGACCAACACCACCCAGGATGGACTCCAGTTTTTTCTACAATAAAACACACACGTACATTTCACTCTTTGCCCCAATGTACAGGATTATTTTGACTTTGTTTTATTACAATAATATAATAATATACGCTTCACCTGAGTTTCCGGCCTCCTTCTGCAATCTTGGTCTTGTTCAAGAGCCCGGCTTTCTCCAACTCCTGCAAGTACACATCCGTTTTTATTTGGTGTTGCCAGCCATTGGACAAGCTGGTTAAACTGGTTACAACTATAATAAAATAATAACTCTCAAGTTACTGAGATACTGATATCAGCGAATACAGATATGTACAACATGACATATCTCCTGTGGTGGAATCAACACATACAGTATGTGTTGTATGCAGCATTTTTTTAAATATTGTTTTTCATGATACCAATATAACAGTTATTGTATTTTTATGCTGATATTGGGCTGATAATTATGGGACATCATAATAATAATAATAATAATAATAATAATAACAACTTAAAATAAATTTCAATTATTAATTAACAATTTACTGTTAATTAATTTAATAAAAGACAATTTGAGCAATTAGTCATGCAATCCTGCTCATGAAAATATTTTTCCAAGTAAAATTTAAATTTGATTCTTGCCATGTTATGACAATAATAATATTACAATATTAAATACCCAATAAAAATACAACATTAATACTAACTACTTCTCTAAAATACATCTTCATTCTTGTGATAATAACAATAAATGTAATGTAATGCAATAGTATTTATTACATTATAGCATTCCTATGTATACAGTGCATTATCTATCCATTATTATCAATGTATTATCTATTTATTTAAGGTATGTACTCTATAATGGACAGATTGTCCTTCTCAATGTACAATGACACCTGCATAATCAGGGAAAAGGGACAAGCTGTCCTCACCATTTGATGTACACAGAAGCGTTTAAAGTGTAAGGAGAAAGTAAACAGAGCTCAAAGCAGGGCGGAGGGGATTGATATGCAAAGTAAGAGGTAAGGTTTTCTCACTGGTGTGCCGCCTTCACCGTCTGGGGAGCTCTCGGGCGATGGCGGCTCCACGACGATGTTGGTCACCTTGCACGAGTAGTCTCTGCACTGCTGGGCATGCTGTAAGACAGGTCAGGGCAGGATGTGGCTGCTGTCTTGATGTATGTGGATGCGGTCATCTATACTGTACATGGAGTTTACCATTGGGGATACCTTGCCATTCTCTGGCAGGATCATGGACCGTGAGTGCGAGAGCGGTTGCCTGGAGTCATGCAGGGGGGCACAGTCCTGACAGTGGGTGTTGGCGTTGGTGAGTGCCATGGTGCTAATGGTGTCGGAGGAGGCGGCACGCTGCATGCTCTTCCAACAAACAGGCCACAGTGTGAGCAGGCAAGGTGCAACAGACAAATTCTTAATACTAATGTGGAATATGATAAAGTATTTTGCAGGTGGGCCATTCCACTGATGTCATGCCATGTGCGTCCTCAGGAAATAAAAATAAATAAATAATAAAAAATAAATAATAAATAGTAAATAACAAATAATAAAAAATACATAATAAATAATTTTATAATAAATAATAAATGTTCTGTAACATTAATTGTAAAATCTACTTTTAATGAAGCAAAGTAATGCATATTTATTACATATAGGGGTGTCACAAGACGGAGCCAACCATGGTGTAGTGGTTAGCGTTCTGGACTTTCTGGAGCGGATGCCTCAGGTTCGAATCACCACTAGTAAGCACCATATTTGTCAGGAAGGGTATCCGGAATATAAAAGGCTTAAGCCAAAAATCAATATGCGGAGCAAAAAGATCCACTGTGGCAACCCCATAATCAGGGAAAAAGCCGAAAGAAACAAACAGATTGTGACACAAGACACAATACAGGAGATTGGGTCTGTGAGAACAAGACAAAAATAGATTTTTACATGACTTTTAATCTTGTGAGACACCCCTGATTGATTACAATTTTCATAAAGTTGCCTGAAATGGGCCAATACACATTTTGAGCGGTTCATTTTGTGTATTATTAAATTTAGAGCGGAAAAAAAACAGAAATATACATTTATTCCAATCAGCATATGTCACAGATGGGTGGAATGGCCCGTATAAGAATTATTTTGCAGGGTTGAGGAAAACTTACAAACAAAAATCTATTTTCTCCCATAACATCAACATATACAGTACATAAACTAATGACAACAAAGACAGGGATGCAAAAGTTTACGACCAAAATCAAGTGGAGCCATGCTGATAAGACTGAATTCTCTCCATTTTTTTCTTACCCGATTAAAAGATTTTTTTTTTCCAATAGAATTTCATGTTTAAAAGCTTAAAAGAGGCATGTAGGCTTTCATATCTGCTTTATAGCTTACACAAAAGGGTGGGTCGCACACCATTGTAACTTTTCATGCAGAAGCAGCCATAATTAAGTACCTTTCCCCAATTCCTGTAACCTACTTTTAACAATGGCTTTATGTATACATATTGTATACCCCCCTACAAATGTTTGCCATCTCTTCCTGCAAGGCGGATTAAAGCACTAAGCCCCAAAACTGCTCCTCTGCTAAGAAGAGGCCTTTTTTTTAAAAAAAAAAAAAAGAGACTTTACACCAAATGCACACACACACCCCATTGTGATGCAACATGGAGCACTAAGAGCTACTTGGGTAACAGCATGAGTTGCTATTTCACCACCTTAATATGCATAAATGCTGATCTCCTGGAAACTCAAATGTGTAAAGCTGGCATTACTTGAATGTATTCAGCACTAATACAGTGGAGATGCCCTTGTTGCAAATCCAATAATGAGAGTTCATGGATTTTCATGAGCTCACTCTGGCTCACTGTGATGCCACGGTGAGCCTTGTGAGAAGTTAACAACTTCATCCAGCCGTTGACTTCCTTATATGGCCGTGCCCGGGTGCAGACCAGACCTCACAGCTAGGAGACTAGGGTTCAATTCCCACCCTCGGCCATCTCTGTGTGGAGTTTGCATGTTCTCCCCATGCACGCATGGGTTTTCTCCGGGTACTCCAGTTTCCTCCCACATTCCAAAAACATGCTAGGTTAATTGGTGACTCCAAATTGTCCATAGGTATGAATGTGAGTGTGAATGGTTGTTTGTCTATATGTGCCCTGTGATTGGCTGGCGACCAGTCCAGGGTGTACCCCGCCTCTCGCCCGAAGACAGCTGGGATAGGCTCCAGCACCCCCGCGACCCTCGTGAGGAAAAAGCGGTAGAAAATGAATGAATGAATGAATGAACGAGATAATAGAAAAAATATTATTCAAAGAGTATAATTTGAATACATTAAAGTCATCTTTAATTATTAAATTATAATTTATTTTAAATAACATAGATAACATAATTGTGATAATTGCAATTGTTTTAATACAATTTTATTACTATTATTATTATTATATTTCATTATTTCTTTTGATGATTTCTTCCCCATATACACACAAAATCACACATACAATAATATACTGTAACTAAAACGCACATGTACGCCCACAAATAAAATGTAATAATTTCCTTGATGCAGGAAATTCAATATTACGTTTGCAGTGGGCAAATTTTATTACGTTTGTGGAAAATGTATTACATTTGCAGGATTATTACATTCAAAGCTGCACATTTGTATTACGTTTGTGGGCAGTTATTACGTTTGCGGGCGTAACAGGCGGGCAGTGGGTTGAATAAATTAAAATGGAAATCCAAGAAAATACAGCTGGAATAGGAACGATAGAATAGAATAGAAACAATCTAAAAAGCTTTCTGTGCTGGTTATTGTGTGCAGCTGCTCTATGGGAGTCCACAATACAAAGGGAAAAAAATGAGCACAAAAGGGGCACCGAGCATGCTTGCTTCTATTGTTATTCACCTAAAAAACGTGAAAAAACGTATAAATATGTATAATACGTCTTTGGGAGCGAATGAGTTAATCAGGCATTTATGATAGATATTAAGTCATGAAGGTGCAGAAACATCATTATTCATGTCGGTGTTTGTGCTCCAAAGTTGCTTTTCATACTGTGACAACTTCAAGGAAGAGTCACCAGAGTCTTAAGGAGCCTTTTTTTAAAAAAGCTTTCTCTTCGCCTGCTGTGCCGGGAAGACATCACAAGTTGGCACATTACTCAAGGTCAAAGTCAAGGTGATTCCCTTTCGGCGATGAATGTGTGCGAAAAGAGAAGACTTTTACCTGTTTCATCCGCCAGTTGCCGTCTGTGTTCCTCTGGTGGCTCCCAAACAGGAAGTCAGGTGAAAGCTTACAAAAAAAAGAAGAGACAGGAAATGGTTTCATTTTTGTCCAGGAGATTTGTCATAATTTATGGCAAACAATTGTAAAAAAACAGAATGCTGACTGAAATGAAGAGCAGCTAAGCTAACCCACATTTGTCATTGTATGGTCATATCACCTCGTACTTTGGTACATGATAAAAAAAAAAAAACTTAAAACTATATTAGGAAAGCAGGAAGTGAACAAATGTAACAGTTACTGATTGTAAAAGTACCAGATGGAGGGGTAGGATTAAATAAGCTTTGCTTCTTCCTACTCCTTTTGGACATGTGGAACTGTGAACTGATTATGGGATGCATTCAATTGTAATCTGATGCATGTTCAAATGAAATACAACCATTACCATTACATTAGCACCGGTGTTGATTGTACATACTACATACACTATAGTATATGCCGTGGGTTATATATTCAAATTCCCTGTATTACATATATTTTTTAAAAATCTTGTGCTCCCCATTTATACCGTTTATTTTAACCTAATTTTGATGCTATGTATCTCCTCGATATATGGCGAATCTCTTGAATCTTCCCTCGTACTTCCTGCCAGCTAAAAGTGAACTGTGGTTGTATACCATAATAACTGAAACACGCTTGGGTCCAACACTCCAAATGGAGCCAAAACCACAGATTTAAAAATGATTGAATTCCGTATGTGGCCTTGAATAAAGCAAACAAACTTACAGCAAAGTTACTTGTGACCGATGTCTCAGGAAATGGCCCAAACTCTCTCTCGTTTGTCTCCATGGTTTGTCACCCGTGTGTCCTTTCATGTCAGGGTGACAATCTTTTTGTCTGTTTCGTGTCAAAATGGACAAGCTATTCGCTCGCTCGCCTTACTTCCCCATTATAGAGGGAAGCTGCTTTTTTATCACCACGTACAGCGGCTCAAAGCAGGAAGGTGTGCGTTGAGCTCGGTGGTTAGGAACGCCGCTGACATTGCCAGCTTGCACCCGCAGTGCAACCGTTATTATTCAAATTAGTGGAGTTAAAACATATGTCAAAAGCATCAAAAACATCACAAAAATGATATGTGTGGAATGGATTAATTATGTTATTGAGAAAAAATGGAGTGCACAAATTTGCTGAAACCAGTTTGCTGTCTGAAGATGTCCAACTGTCAGGGTGCGGCTTGTGAGTTTTAAGGTTCGACCCCAGGATGCAGAGATAAGGACCCAAATGCAGGTAAAAATATACAGTAAACCTCGGATATATCGAATTCAATTGTTCCCACTGGTTTTGTCCGATATAAGCGAAATCCGTTATATGCGTATACCGGAAAATGTCCGTTTTACGCATATATCGGATTTATATCCGGTATATGCGTAAATCGGATTTTATCCGTTATAAAAAGGCACTTCCTTGACTATGTTTCCAATGTACCTGGACTGGGCAATGAAAAGAGACGTAAGGTAATGAGAATTTAACTTTATTGGACTCTGAGCATAACAAATTGTTAATTAAGCTAGGCCCTGTTACGCCCGTCAGGCCTACGTTATTTCCAATAGTGAGGTTAAGATCTCATTCACTGCTGTGCTAGTATTATTGACGTCACTCACTTTTATATTTGTCCTAAATCTGGAGCCAGGAGAAAGACACGATGCGGCCATCCGATATATGCGAGGGAAATTGGAACGGGACTGGAGATTTTGTCCGAAATAGGCGAAATCCGTTATGAAAAATCCGATATATGCAATGAATTTTTATTGGAAATGCATTACAGAAAAATTGGTTCTTTTTTATCTGTCCATTGTGAGCGAATTTCCGATATATCTGAGTCCGATATATCCGAGGTTTACTGTATTTATTGTCACTATGCAGCAGGATGGCGCACTAGCAATGAACAATGAACCGACAAAAGGAAGACGCACCTGCTGAACTAAATACAATCAACAAATTACAAACAGGTGCGCGTAGAGGAGAAAGTAAAAGTGACGGAACACGGGACAGACAGAAAATAATTCAAAATAAGGGCACGAACGAGGAACAGAGGAAAAGACGAAAAATAACCAACATGACCTCAGCTATGGCGACTTAAGCTACATTTACACAGAACTCCTGGCTACATTATTCAACTCATTACAGCACTTGAGTGATGGAGACTTCCATTTTTCTGATTCAAGTTTCTACCAGTGGGTGGCACGGCGGTCTAGTGGTTAGCGCGCAGACCTCACAGCTAGGCCATCTCTGAGTGGAGTTTGCATGTTCTCCCCGTGCATGCGTGGGTTTTCTCCGGGTACTCCGGTTTCCTCCCACATTCCAAAAACATGCTAGGTTAATTGGCGACTCCAAATTGTCCATAGGTATGAATGCGAGTGTGAATGGTTGTTTGTCTATATGTGCCCTGTGATTGGCTGGCGACCAGTCCAGGGTGTACCCTGCCTCTCGTCCGAAGACAGCTGGGATAGGCTCCAGCACCCCCACGACCCTTGTGAGGATAAGCGGTAGAAAATGAATGAATGAATGAATGAAGTTTCTACCAGTCACTCACTGAAGTGAAACGGATATTCCATTCACTCCCAGAAACTCACACATGTTTGGAAATGCTTGACGAGCACCCATGAGTCAGTAAAAATCAACTCCGAGTCCAGCCCCCGAGAGTCAGTGAAACTTGGGTTTTCGTCGAGTACCTGTGAACCAGTGGTACTTTACTCTTAGGCTGCGATCCGTTGATTTCCCCGAGGCACTTGGTATGACTTCGCTTGCAGAGCCGAGGGAAAGTGGATGTGGGAGGTGTGGAAGCGATAAATGGGACACGTCTTCCCTTGTTCACTTTCAACCCAAGTACGGTTCAAGCACTATTTGTAGGTATAGGGCAATATAGTGTCTTACAAATACTAAGAAATACCTGTGATTATTATTTTTAAGTCCTTTGTGCCTAAACTTTGTGCCTATTGTTTTACCGTTTCTATGTCGTTTTTACTGCACAGGCATCTCTGTGTGGAGATTGCATGTTTTCCCCATGCTTGTGTGGGTTTTCTCCGGTTAATTGGCGACTCCAAATTGTCCATAGGTATGAATGTGAGTTTGTTTATATGTACCCTGTGATTGGCTGGTGACCAGTCAAGGGTGTACCCCGCCTCTTGCCCGAAGTCAGCTGGGATAGGCTCCAGCACAGCACACTCGCGACCCTCATGAGTATAAGCAGTAAAAAATGGATGGATGTATTTTTTATTCCTTTCTTTTAAATGTTATTGTTACTACACATAACATCAATCTGCCCTCAAGGACTAAAGATGTAAAATCTTACATATTTACATGAAATTGTTGATTAATATACACCGTCCCGTCTTTCTTCAATAAATATATATTTAAATCTATAAATATACAAATATAACAACAAAAATACTTTTAAATGTGCCAAGAGCCAGATGTTATGTTGTTTGTTGTTTGACCTTATCTGGTGGATATTTGCTTTGGAGTACGACGCTCCAGGCAACTGTAGATTGGTGCATTTACGGTATGTAGAAATAATTCAGTCATACTTAAGTATCAGGCAATTCCTAATTACGTCACAGCGTTAAACTAAAACCGTGACTGAGTGGACTAGAAATTACCATTATTATTACAATCATGTCTTGCGACACCTGGGGCATCGCATTGGGCTGACTTCCTGCTCAGTTGCTTCATGTAGTGCAGAATTTAAAGTGACACATGTAGGTCGAGAGAATGCACCTCACACTACCTTGACAGGGGGAATCGTGCCTTTGATCATGTATATTTTATTCCATATATATCTATATTTGATGAGCATTATTAGGTGTGAAATATTGACGCAAGACTGACTCAAGCTCCAGCTGTTAAATACTCATTTAGAACAATCTGGATCAGCCTCTCTGACACTGATGCCAACACTGATACGTGCTTTCAGTCTATAGAAAGCCACGTTCAAAGCGGCCAAATGCTGTTTAAAAGCCGGGGGGGAGGGAGGTGTGCAAGGTCATGAAGGGGTTGGAGTCTGACGAGTGTAGCGATATTTTGCTTTTAGAAACACGCTCGCTCTCTGAGGATCAAGAGGCATCACTTTATTCCCTCTCCGGGATGCGAGGACGACTCCGTCACAGGGACAGTTTAATACGTCAACAAATAAGTCTGCAATGATGGCGCAAATCCTGAGATGTAATCCCCCTTTTCAATTGAGCCTGGCTCAGCTTTAATTTGGTCCACAGTGCAAGTCTGGATGACGAACAACACAGCTTGACAATGGCTTCACAAGTAGGAAAACTATTGAATACTTTATCTCTCCATGCCTTTATAGGCATGCCAAGGCTAGGCTATTTGTTCTAAGCATACTGTTCATGAATTATGCGTTAATGGCATTAATAACTCATGATTTTTTTTGTGCCGTTTAGAACATGGAGTTAAGAATACAGGCGCCCCTAATTAAAACAAGTGCCAGCATCATAAGCACACTATGGACTATTACACCAGTAAAAAGCATGAGAGAAATGCTTATCTATGAAAACAGTAAAGAATAAAATTCTATAATCAAGTATGAACCTCTGTGACAACAAAAAAAGGACCATGGTAGACATACTTTAAAAACACATTTCCTTATTTATAAATAATATATTTTCGTATAGGGGCGGCACGGCGTCTAGTGGTTAGCACACAGGCCTCACAGCTAGGAGACCAGGGTTCAATTCCACCCTCGGCCATCTCTGAGTGGAGTTTGCATGTTCTCCCCGTGCATGCGTGGGTTTTCTCCGGGTACTCCGGTTTCCTCCCACATTCCAAAAACATGCTAGGTTAATTGGTGACTCCAAATTGTCCATAGGTATGAATGTGAGTGTGAATGGTTGTTTGTCTATATGTGCCCTGTGATTGGCTGGCCACCAGTCCAGGGTGTACCCCGCCTCTCGCCCGAAGACAGCTGGGATAGGCTCCAGCATCCCCCGCGACCCTCGTGAGGAAAAGCGGTAGAAAATGAATGAATGAAAGTATGAACCTCTGACAACAAAAAAAAAAAGGACCATGGTAGACATACTTTAAAAACACATTTACTTATTTATAAATAATATATTTTCGTATAGGCTGCCCTGTGACTGAGTGGTTAGCGCATAGGCCACACAGCTAGGAAATTCGATTGCCCGCATGTTCTCCCCGTGTGTGCATAGGTTCTCCGGGGACTCCGGTTTCCTCCCACATTCCACAAACGTACGATGAAACTATGCTATGAATTGGCGACTCCAAATTGTCCATAGGTATAAAAGTGAGTGTGGTGTGAATGGTTGTTTGTCTATATGTGTCCTGTGATTGGCTGGCAAACATTTCAGGGTGTACCCCACCTTGCGCCCGAAGACAACTGGGATAGGCGACAGCATGCCCGCAACCCTCGTGAGGTTAAGCGGTACAGAAAATGGATTGTATAATTCAGATATTCCATTACATATTTTATAGAAAACCTGTTTACAACCATCCCTTCGTGGTTCAAACATTGCTTCCTCGCTCTGTGTGTGGTTGAATACTGTCTATTATTAGTAGAAAAATGTGCAAATTGTACTTTTCTTTGCCTTAATTAAGCATTTTCAAGAAGAAAATTGGCTAAATGAACTAACTAAATAAACTAAAACACAAATTCAAGGCAGAAGAAGTTGCAAATGTAGCACCGTATTCTATATTTGGAACTATATTGTCGATGTTTGGTGACACAAGAGCCAGATGTGATGCTCGGGAAAACATTTACCGAGACATATTCATATTTCTGCCTAAAAATAGGCAGTATTCAACCACTAAACAGCATAATTTATATATTGTATTTTTGAAAACTGTGAGAAAGCTGCAGAATTTGAGGCGCAAAGCGGCAAGCGACGACGCTCACGTCTCACAGAACACAACTATGGTGTGTTCAAGAACCACTGAACATTTAACTACTTAGCAGATTCGAATCAAAAAGGTAAAGATGATCAAAGTAGCCTCTTTATCTTTCAGTTTTCTTATTACTAGTTGACTGTGTGTTTTTTAATTTGCTTAATAGAAATGCAAGGGGCTTACCCTGTGCATGGTTCCATTGCCAGTGGCAGGAAGTGGTAGTGACAGGAGGCTGGTTTCTCTGGGTAATGTTTTAGTTTGCACCGGATTGACCTAAAAGAGACATCGAAAATGAGTGTCAGTAAACACAAATGAATAGAATGTTAACATTTTTGCTGAATCTGATATTTCAAGGTCCAAATGTTTTATTGAATCTTCAGTTAATGACATATTATGACCAGGAGTGTCATTGGTATTTTCTATCTACTGTGCAAATAACCTGCTAACCTTCCCATTCAACATGGGGTCATTGACGTCACATTGAGCCATATGTGAATCTCACCCCATACTCAAGCTACCAGCTGTGACAACATGTCCTTTCATTCCTGCGGGTGCAATCCTTTCTCAATCATATTGTCAAATCTACAATATATGGAGCTCACGTTGTTGTTCAGATGCAGTTCTTTGTCTCAAAATACCACTTTTGTGCTAATATACTGTAGTGCAAGCATATAAATGAGACAGCTCGTTAATTGTTCAACCCTGACACTTCTCTCACCTCTTCTCAGATAGAATTCAGTTAATCCCACTCTTGCCCACAGCTGTAATGAATGTTAATTGAGGATGAGAACAACAACAAAGCAGCACCTGCTTGTTTGCGGCTCCTCCGCGAGCTCTCCGAGGAGGTTTCCAGGATCTCTCCTTAGTGATGGTGTTGACGTAGAAGCTTCTCAGAGAAGCCGGGTCCACATACTGCTCCCACAGATCAATCACCTGGACAGGAGGCTGACCCGGGATCGGGCTGGGTGGCTCGGTCTGAGACGGACGCCTCTCTGGTTGGGGTTGGTGATAGAGAGGGGAGTCTTGCCAGGACAGCTGAGACAAATAGGACTCTGTCGGGACCTGGAGGAACAAATAGAACATTTCAAACAGCCCAGTAAAAAAACCTGTAAAATTCAATATCATATTTTGGGGTGGTCTGTCAATATGCAAAGCAACTTCCACATGTTTAAAGTGCTCCTGGAAAAAAGGATCCAAGCACATTCACAGCTAAAATAACCCAAATAATTACTGGAGGACTATTACAATTATAGCTATTACCATAAAGGTCAGTAAGGATAATTCATAATGCCGCCTACAGAGAACATACTAACTCCTTATTTCTAAAATAACAAATACTTAAACTTGCTGATATAGTTAATCTCCAAACAGCTAAAATAATGCATAAGACTAAAAATAACCAATTACCTAAAAATGTCATCCAATACTTCTCTACATTATTAAAAAAAAAACTTAAACTGTATTATGGAAAGCAGGAAGTGAACAAATGTAACAGTTACTGATTGTAAAAGTACCAGATGGAGGGGTAGCATGTAATAAGCTTTGCTTCTTCCTACTCCTTTTGGACATGTGGAACTGTGAACTGATCATGTGATGCATTCAATTGTAATCTGATGCATGTTCAAATAAAATAAAACCATTACCAATTTTACCCCAATGTGGTGCACAAGTCCAATAGTTTGCCCTTCCCTGCTTTAGAGGGCTCCAGGAAATTAATGTCAGTTACCAAAAATTCTGCTCATACAGTAATACAGTGATATGAATTTGTGCTAAACATTTTTTTTTGAAGAATCAATAAAAACATTTGGAAAGTGTGTGGGAGATTTTTTCTTGCAATTGAACTAAGTGCATTTGTGAGAGAAATGTGAAAGGATAAAGACCAGCATGTCCTTCTTACAGGGATTAAGCAAACACACAGTTTAGTTAGAGACAAGAAAGAGAGTGAATAATGCCTTGCATGCTCTCTGATGTAATTCTGGGATGCCCTGACGTCATTACTGACACTCTGGAGGGATTATTAAAAGGCGCAGGGTGACATTGCTACAGTGTGTTACAGTGCATGGTAAAGAACAAAGATATTCAGTATTTTAACATTGTACTCTTTCATTTGCTTCATATACTGTATGAAACAATGTAATAATGCATTTTCTTTATGATAGAACAGGTCTAGAACATTGTCCTTTGATTAAAGAAACTAACTATATCAACATGCATGTGTGCTATTGGGTGTTGGTTTCATTTTATGCAGCCGTAGGCGATTATAAAAAACCTGTTTCCTTGGCTCCACGTGAGTGTGCACAATTTTGAATGTGTTATAATGTGCAGAAAAGTAAGGTGTGGTCGCTTTTTCATGCTTCTGGTTGGCAGCCGGTGAATGTGTTACACAGAAGCTAAGTCCCATTATAATGTGTTTATGAGAGAGGACAAACAGGTAGCACCACAAATAAAATGAATATATGCTTTAGTACATTTACCATACAGTTGTTTGGTGTACTTTATACTTTAATTTGTAGATATTCTGCTGTAATAAAACAACTGGGAATATCAACAGCATAGCTCAGGCTTGATTAGAGTACCAAAAATATACATTTTTATGCAGGGATCTAATATATAGGGATCTATGTAAGTGCTTCCTACCTGCAGGTGGTTGTTCTTGCCAGAAGATCCCACCACGTCCCACTGACTGCAAGACTTCTTGGGCGGCCTGTAGTTGACGTGACTGCTGAAGCTGGCGCCCACCTCGTCGTAAGGGTTCTCCATCACATTGTCCGTTAGGTTGCTGGAGCTCTGGCTGCGAGTGATCATGGGGACCACCGTCGCATTTAAAGATGGCCCTGTCTCAGCCGCCGAGACGTCCCCGGGGACCGTGAGGTGGCTTGACGGGGAGGTGGCAGAAGAGTTGGGGGTGAAGGTGAACCCGGAGAGAGGCAAGGTGGGGAAACGGCCACCTACAGTCATGCTGCCGTTGGTGTCCGGACCTTTGAAGGCACTGCTGGAGCTCAAGTTCTCCATGGAACGGTAGATGGGTTTGGTTGCTAGGTGTGAAAAATAAATGTATTATTCCTAAGGGCAAATTAAGACTGATGTGTTTGACACTTTACCTTGGTGCTGCTCATGATATACTGTGGGGCTTTGAATGAGCGCCACTCTTGGCAGGATGTGGACGTTGGAGTTGAGCGAGGCAGAAATGATGAGGCGCTGCGGTGACGCCATAGGTGCGATAGGAACCTCCGTCACGTATGTGGCGGGAACATATAGAGGCTTTGTTTTAGTTGCTGCTCCTATCCGCCGCACCTTTTACACAAACAAACAACAGTGACAATGATGACGGAAGCGGGATTCGAAACACAGATCCTCCACATACCGTATGACCTGCTCTACTTCCAGAGCTACACATAGCTAAATAAGTGTTCAGTATGTATTTTTTTGGAGGTGGGGGGATCAAACCACCAGAGAATGGTGAAAAAACGCATGTAATTGAGATGCCGAGGAGGTCATCAAACAGACAACCAAAAATAACATACAGTGTAACTACATGACTTGGTGTCAAAATAAATGCTAACACACCGATATATATGCAAAACAATAGTATTTTATTGTCATTTCACCCCCAAAGCATTCTGGATAAATGGGTTCCTGCAGTGGGAGTGTGCACGTGGGCCTCCCAGGATGCCCTGCAGGTTCTAAATAGGGGTATACTGTATAGATATAAGGGCTGCATGGCAGTCGTGTGGTTAGCACGCAGACCTCACAGCTAGGAGACCTGGGTTCAATTCCACCCTCGGCCATCTCTGTGTGGAGTTTGCATGTTCTCCCCGTATCCTCCCACATTCAAAAAAACTTGCTAGGTTAATTGGTGACTCCAAATTGTCCATAGGTATGAATGTGAGTGTGAATGGTTGTTTGTCTATATGTGCCTTGTGATTGGCTGGCCACCAGTCCAGGGTGTACCCTGCCTCTGGCCAGAAGACAGCTGGGTTAGCTGGATAGGCTCCAGCACACCCGCAAAATGAATGAATGAATGTATAGGTATACTGTTGTGTTGGAAAGTCTTAAGGACAATTTCAGAGTGTTATGAAAGTGTCAGACTCACCTGCCACCAGTCCGCATTGGTCTTCTTCAGGAGAATGAACCTCTCGCCCTCCCGTATGCACACCTGCCTCCCATCAGCGCCGCGATAGTTGTAATCATACTGGGCCTCCAGGACCACCGTACCGCTGGGAACGCCACACAGCGTGACCCCCCTGGTGTTTACAGGTGCTGCAGCAGGTTGCTGATGCGCCACGGACCGCCGCCATGTCCCAGACAGCATGGTTTGTCCGTCTTCAGCAAAGAGAGCACTGATGCTGGCAGATGACAATCCTTTTAAGCTTTGCAGGAGCCAAGGGAGGAGACTGAAGAGGGGATAGCACCATGTTCTGGAACAAATACAAGGTCCGTTGCAGAATTATAAATGACGTGTGTAATGTTTGCCGGTTATTTGCTGCTGTTGATTTTTGATGTATGATCTTTTATTTATTCATGTGACATTTTATCTTTTCTCGTGAGGAGTTGCAGGGTGTTTGGCATCTAAAATTATCATCATCTAAAAAAATGAGTACATAAAATAATAAATATATAAGATGTAGGGCTGTCAAACGTTAAACTTTAAGGTTAGGAGAGCAGTGGTGACTATGGAGCCACAAGCAGGAACAAATATTGAACAGAAATGGACAAAGAAAATTGTATTTTGATCGGTAAACTTAGATTCAAAGCGCTGGCAGATGGCTATCACAACAAGACCAAAGTTATTTGTACCTACTGTCGCTGTGATTTGAGCTGTCATGGAATACAACGCCTGCTAGAGGTACCTTGGCAGCTAGCATGTCCCAGCTAACAAGTGTTTTTTTTTTAGATGCGAGTGATTTTTCCTTTGAACTGCGAGCTAAAATTGGGGTTACAAGCTCCTACTTATGGGCAGGCATAGTTGAGGACAGCTATTTGGAGCCTAAGTCAATGTGACCATGGGTGAGAATGGATGTAGCACTAGCATTAGCAGCGCATTATAGCAATCTAATTTAGTATGTATTGTGTAAAAGACGTTGTGTACTACATAATAATATGCACATTAACACTCAATAAGGTCATCAAATCTTACCTTTATGCTTTCACACATAGTATCAGCATTTGGGAGCAAATATGAGAGTAGAAATCTAGTATAGTAGTCTATCTGAGTATGGTGGTGCGTTCAAGGACCGTCAAACAAAATGGGACAAATCACCGCTCGCATTAAACATTCAAAAACACATTTTTTCTTACCAAATATATATAAAAGTATCATTGTTTTTTATCAGAATCAGAAAGCCATTTATTGTCATTTTACATATAGTAGAATGAAATTGCAGCAGCTCCATTTTCAGTGCAAGACAGTATGACAGTACAAAATATAGAAATTAGAAGAATAAATAAAGAATAATGACACAAATATTATGAAGTAACAGCATATATTAAATAAAATTATGTTATGTATTTGCCATTTGTTTCTAATAGCTTTTGTTTTGATGTGATGGACTGCAGCTCATTTTTTCCCAGTGCACTATCATGATATTATGATTGGCAAAATACAAATATGGTATCATTACGCCACAATTCCCACCCTTCCTGTGAAGTGATGCTGATTCTGCATGAGAACACATGGAAACATTGATGGATGAAAACACATTTTTTTGTTAGTTTCCAAGAGAGAAAAAGCTGCACAGCTGAAGTCGACTAAAATAGTGCTCCTAAAGTAATGGGAGTGCTGCAAGTTATTTTTTCATTGTAAGAGTGTCATTATTTATTCATAAATTGCCCGGAAACGTTTTAAAATGGCCCATCAATATGTAGAAGAGTATGGTGGTACTGTGATACAGAGAAAAGCTGCAAATCCTACAATTTCCAAAACTGGAACGAGCCAATGTTGAGAAATGGGTGTGAGTGGATTAAATGTGGGTGTATATTTAAATTGTTGCCCAAAGTAACATCTGTGTGTCTTTCCATCTCAGCCAGCATGCCAAGACCTGCTTACATAAGACAGGTCAAACTTTTGATAAAGCCGTGCATGCATCCTCCCGCCATTGCACACACATCACAAGCATAGAGTGACAAGGCCAACGTCCCCCAGGCACCTAGCAACAGGCCTGCTGCTTCCCCAAGCCCACTGCTGCAAGAAGAGGACGTGTCGAGTGCCCAATGTGGGCTGAGGCAAGAGAAATCCCAAAGATTTACCAGGGAAAGTGTAGTGATGTTGGGACTTTTGCTCATTTCCGCTATTAAAACATTGGCCCTGTTGCCGCTGTATTGTGCAATACAGTACTGCATATTCAGAATTTGCATAACATCAAAGCATTGTAATAACCATTCATAAATCATATTCTCACAGCACAAACAGGAAGCGCTTCTGTTGTAGCCAAAGTTTAACCTATTTCTGTCTTTACTGTTCCAAAATAAGTGCATATTTTAAAAAAAAGGACTGGTTCATTCAGAACTACAGGTCCCAGTAGGAGGCTTTAGTCACATCCTTGGACCTATTGTTTGTAATGTGGCACCAAATCAACAGCAGCTTATACTTTTAGCCAATGACAAGCAGGATAAGACTTAATCTAATCACCAATAAATCTCACACGTAGTGTACTCCACGAGACCAACAAATGAAAGTCTTTTTTTTTTTTTTTACTTTTGTGGTGCAGGTGAGCTTTTTCATATTTTAAACAACTTACTTAACTTATTTTTACACTTGGGTGTTGTGTTGTTTTATTGCTTCACTGTAGGTTTTATGCTTTCTTTGTAGCACTTTGAGATTTCTGTAACGTAAAGTGCAATATAAATAAAATGTATCATTATTATTACAATGTTGAATTAAAAAGTAATAAATGGAAACAATTTAAGGGCACCATAACAACGTTAACTGAATAAATTGACATAATGTAAATTAAATTATGTCATAGTGAGAAGGAACGGTCATGTGGGGAAATATTTTCCGGGCGGACTGGTGGACGTTTGCAAAAAAAATTAGGAGCATGAATGGAAACTAGTGGATTTAGCTTAGTTTAGCAGAGCATGCTAGTGAGGCTGTGTTTACACCATTTTGTGTTTTACCAATATATGCAAGAGTTTTACAATGCCCGATGACTTCATTATTAACCGCTTTAGTTTTTTTCAAGAACATATTCAGTTTTTATATTATAATTTCAAAAGATTAGAGCTGGAAAATGGTAATAGATAAAGGCATACTGTAAATGAGAAATATCATCAGTATGACCCAAAGTTTGTGATCGGAGTAAATTCACTCATCTAATTTGCATTATGACATCACCAGGCTCAGAAATGGTCAGCAGCTTGTCTGCACGATACCCAACAAGCTCATCAAAATGAAGAAGTATATTTCCTGCAATGTTGCAAAAAAAAGTTTGGGAACCAGTGACGATGTCTGAAAATGTATTTACATAGCTCCGGTTTCTGTAATAACAGAATATTTGAATCAGACTAATTAGAAGTTGAAATTGAATTTGCATGTTTTTAGTGAATTTTCTTGGATTTCCGAGCATACCTTAATGCAGAAAAGTGTACTTCCGCGTTAAGAGTTACAAAGTGGGCGCTAAGAATATCCACTTGCATAATAAAGGCGTTGTGATGTTCGGAGGTTCCGTGAATGCATCTTGCAGTCTGTCTAGTGACAAAGAAACAAAGTGTCATTGCAATGACGAATGAACTAAACACATTTATTTGGAGTTGGAGATACATGTACGTATGTGCGGAAATTACACAGCTGTTGATGTGTTCAAGTCAGAATAGAGATATGAAAAATCATCAGACTGTGTGGGGAGCCATGATGCCATTTTGATTGTCATCTCAATTTCTTGTGGTTTTTCACCATTCATTTCGCAGCCCTCACGACTATCAGGGGTCTACTCTAGATATACATTTACAAATGCATAAAAACTGTTTAAATGTGAACACAAAAAATGAGGATGAGATGGCAGAGGAGGGGGTTGACACGACACCCCAACATAACAAGAAGTCCATATGGTAGCAGAGACAGACATGGGCACTGTGTCAGAGGCAACCAGGGCTTGTGCCAGAGGCGTGAGTGCATCAAAACAAAATGGAAAACTGGTGCAAAAATAAAAAAGTAAAAGAAAAAAAAAACATGCAAGAAGTTTGTGTGACTGGGTGGTACTGTCACACATATTGCGTGAACATGCAAGTGGAGCTGAAGAAAAGGAGGGAGCAGAAAGTGTTCATGCGTGTGAGAGAGAAAGATGAACAACAACTCACCATGGTCCTGGAAGGGAGGAGATGGAAGATTGTGGAGGGCTCTGATGGAAAAGCTGCAGCACCACAGAGATGGACACAAGTGAGTGCCCCCCTCCCAGTTGAACCTTCTTTTAGCCAGCTAACATAAAAAGTGCCAAAAAAGGCTGGCTGTTAAAGGGCCCCTATCAAGCAAAATTGTATTTTTAATACATTATGTGTCCCTAGAGCAGGGGTCTCAAACTAAATTTACCTGGGGGCCACTGGAGCTAGGGTCTGGGCAATGCTGGGCCGCATCAGGTTTAAAAAAACAAACAAAACGCATTTATTAAAAACAGAAAAATATACAAACTTTTTCAGTGCTTTGGTTCCGATTTTCTACAATAAAAGCTCTGATAAAACATTCCACTGTTCTCAAAGATCTTAATTTTTATTTTTCTGCACAAAATAAGATGAAAAATAAACAAATCAAGAATAAAGAAAATCAATCAGTAATAAATAAATATAATAATAATAACAAAGCATTATTAGAGCCCTGTAGACATGACAAAACACGACTATAGTCACATTTATACTCTTTTTATTGACAACATATTGCGCAACTGCAGGGTCTTCAGACACATGCTAACTCGCAAACTAGAGAGCTAGCGACCTAAACGGTAGCCTTCAAGTTATTTCCTTTAAACTTAAATAGCCAAAAACTTACCACTTCCACACAAATAGGGAGGATAACTATTAACAGTTATTTAACCTTTAACATGAACATTAATCAAACGTAATAATTTTTCTGGGTACATGATACCATACAGCATCCATATCAAACTTGCGCGGGCCGCACTAACATTAAACTTTCATATCAAGGCGGGGGCCTCAAACTAGTGTCCTGCGGGCCACATTTGGCCCGCGGGCCGCATGTTTGAGACCCATGCC
This sequence comes from Doryrhamphus excisus, assembly GCF_037039965.1. Taxonomy (NCBI): domain Eukaryota; kingdom Metazoa; phylum Chordata; class Actinopteri; order Syngnathiformes; family Syngnathidae; genus Doryrhamphus; species Doryrhamphus excisus. The sequence continues at coordinate 8,520,855 of NC_136374.1, forward strand.
CTAGAGTTTATTTATGAGCATATACCCTGACAAAAACCTCATCTCACTCACTTCTCAAAACTTCCTCATGGACATTATACCACTTGACTAGCACCTAGCTAGATAAATTAAAACAAAAACAGCAGGCTTCACAACACATCTTTAAATAAAGTCTGGAGCTTCACCTACGAACATGGGAGCGGCAAGTTTCATCATTTTGTTTTTTTTTTCCAGTGAACATTCTAAGCTAACATGACGCTGCTGTTAAAATGTAATGTAATGTTAGCACTTTAGCTCACGCAGTTACTGTATGCTAGTGTTGCTAACATCTCTGTCCTCCTGTTCCACTCCTTAAGGTGAATTTTTTTTACGTGGTATATGACATTTATTAATAATAAGTGCACAATTACAGTGTAAGAAGTGGATAAAGTACAACATAGCACTTCTTGGAGAAAAACACAGCTCATTAGCATTAAAGCTACACACAGAAAATGGTGTCTTCCTGGTACACCAAGAGTAAATTTTCAACAACACACCTCCAATACTGTAGTTTCAGTCATAAGAGTGGAACACCGAGAAAAATAGCCAGAGGGATCCAATGTGTACATAAGCAATCAGCAGAGTTATTGATCAGCACATAGAGCTGATTACATGTTGTAACTCGGCAGAGGACATCATGTGATTGTTGGTTACTATTGGCTGTGTTAGACAGGACCACAAATTGCACGATGCTGTACTACAAGTGTGAAATTGTGTCACTGCCGTTGTCGCGCTATACGTTTGAAGTGCAAAGAGGGCGGCTTCGAATGATCGGTGTCTTCAAAGGCCAGAAGAGTCATGGGAGAGAGAACGTACGAGTGAATGAGGAACATCAAAAGGCATCCACGTGTTCCTTCACTCTGACACACACACACACACACACACATATACATGCACCCACATCCATAAGCACAGGATTGGCTAGAAAACTGGACAGATTCTACAATAACTCCAAAAGAAACCCCATGTGTCAAATCTCCACAAACTGCGTTTGAAGTACAGTAGAACCTCGGTTAGCACTCTGGTTAGTATGTATAATGTGTTTAAAAATTAAAATGTACGACAAAAGTTTGCCTCGGTGTGCACTTGCAACTTTCTTTGGCTCCATTTTGGGTTATCGAGGTGAGAAACATTATTAAATTTGAGAAATAATAATAATCATGGCAAAATATGAAGGTGGTGGCGGCTGATCTCGCTGCTTTATTGTGTTTTTGGTCAGGTTAACAATCATATCTTTGATGAAGACAAATAACCTTAAAAGCTCATTTATCACTTTTATTCCTCATTTACTGCATTTGCATTGTTTCTTATGATAAGAATTTATCCGGCAGCCAAGACAGACACAGAGGTTCCACTGTATCATAAGTAGTCAGCATCCAGCAGATGGATTTTTAAAATAAATATAATAAACGGTCGGTATGAAACTGTTACCCTTGTTGTGCTGTTTGGCTGAGCACTTTGCTCCTTACCATTATTACAACATTGGTTCTGTTGCTGCTGTTTTGTGCCATACAGTGAATATTTGCACATTTGCTATTCAGCATCCGCAACCAAATTTGTGATCATAAATACAGTAGAACCTTGGTTAGTGTCATTAATCCTTCCTAGGAGGTCAGACTAATTGTCAGGGATGTTAACCAAATCAATTTTCCCATAAGAAATAATGAATAATAAACTGAAAGCCAAACATTGAACGGGAGTTACCACACACACAGGCTCTGAGATATTTGATTTTAATAATATTAACTATACTTATACACTAAGATAGAGAAAGAATTCCTAACTAGTCACACTAACTTGCTGGTATTATCTGCTCAAGGCTAGAGACGTCTCTAAACAAGTCCTCCACATGCTTATCACCTAATTCAAATAGTTTTGTGTGTCTAGGCATGTGAGTCTGCCCTCTATCAACTCACAAGCAGAGGTGATCACCACTCCCCTCGCATATATGGTTTCTTATATTATTAATATTTCAGCAGGAAGAGTCAAACATTTTCGCTAGAAGCCATCTGTTCAGGTTGTATTGTTTGTTCATTGTATTGTTATTAGATTATATGTATATTATTATTCTGAATCAATTTGTCTTGGACTCACAGCTAGGAGACCAGGGTTCAATTGTGTGGAGTTTGCATGTTCTTCCCGTGCAAGCGTGGGTTTTTTCCGGGTATTCCGGCTTTCTTCCACATTCCAAAAACATGCTAGGTTAATTGGTGACTCCAAATTGTCCATAGGTATGAATGTGAGTGTGAATGGTTGTTTGTCTATATGTGCCCTGTGATTGGCTGGCCACCAGTCCAGGGTGTACCCCGCCTCTCGCCCGAAGACAGCTGGGATAGGCTCCAGCACCCCCCGCGATCCTCGTGAGGAAAAAGCGGCAGAAAATGAATGAATGAATTATTCTGAATCAATTTGTCTTGGACTCACAGCGAGGAGACAAGGGTTCAATTCCACCCTCGGCCATCTCTGTGTGGAGTTTGCATGTTCTCCCCGTGCAAGCGTGGGTTTTCTCCGGGTATCCGGCTTCCTCCCACATTCCAAAAACATGCTAGGTTAATTGGCGACTCCAAATTGTCCATAGGTATGAATGTGAGTGTGAATGGTTGTCTATATGTGCCCTGTGATTGGCTGGCCAACAGTCCAGGGTGTACCCCGCCTCTCGCCCGAAGACAGCTGGGATAGGCTCCAGCACCCCCTGCGACCCTCGTGAGGAAAAGCTGTAGAAAATGAATGAATTTGTCTTGGAGTGTAACCCCTGTGAAAAGCAGGTACTGTGTACTTTATATTATATTAATGACCAAGCGGTCAAAGAATGTCCTCCAAATCATTAATCAGTATTTATTTTTGTCATTTCTAGTCATATAAAATTTCTAACGATTGAACCTCGAATAGTAGAGTATTTACCATGCATACATCAGCTGAGATAACTAATATACAATAACACTAAATGATGGCCAAACAAAGTGTTTAATTGCAAAATATATCACTTTCAGCACAGAAGGAGTCCCTGGCTGTGGGCGCAGAGATGTTCGTGTAAAAACATACAATCAACGGGAACTCCAGCGCTTTGCACGGTTCCTTATGAATGAACACAGCACAGGTTTGGATTTGACTTAAATGCAACACACCGAATGATCACAGGTTCCAAATTAAACAGGCGGACCCGCTTCTTCCTCCTGGCGATGAGAGCTCAATAACTTGATGTAGTATGAACGTGCCAAAAAGTCAATGTTATTTATATAACCCGTGCGCGTTCTTTAAAAAGCGAGCACCCCCCCCGCTTTCACTTTGTGCATGGATGGTACACTTATAAGCCGTGATGTCTCTCTCCTCCATAAGAGACACACGCCCGGAGCCAAAACAGCCTTTCATCCTCCCAAAGCCATGCATTATTGATGACCACACCACAGAGACATGCTCAAACACACACTGCGCTTCCCTCTGTGACGGCTCGCTGCCTGTGTGTGAATATGTATGCAAAACTCACATATGTGTGTGTGTGTGTGTGAGACTTAACAGGTGGGCTGGCTTCTTTAATAGCAGCTGCAGGTGATTAGCCAATGGGAGGCCAGATGATGACACATAGAGCAGCCATTGGCTCGACAACGACGACATGTGTGCTCTTTGTGCCTCACTGCACACACAACAACACTTCGCATGTGCCATGCTATCATTCCCAGCCTTTGCGAACGTCAAAACTGACGCAACGTGCTGGTGTTTACGAGGCCCGGGGGGGTCCCGCATGTGGCAAACTTCTTCAGAGAGTTGCCGCTTCCTGCGCGGGAACAGGAACAACAACCAGACAGGCTGGCCATCAGACCAAATAAGCTTTCTCTGGGGAGACATCATCAGTGTGTAGGACAAATAATGATTTCATACATCTATTTTTATACTGTTTGTCCCCATTGGGGTCACGGGTGAGCTCGAGACTGGGTCAGCTGACTTTTGGGATCAATGTGGTGCACCCTGGTCTGGTTGCCAGAGAATCACAGGACTCATACAGGTGGTCTTTGGTTTAGGACGTCCTGTGTTATAACACCACTCCCATAAACAAAAAAAATATTTCGGCCTGTAGCACGAGACTCGCTAATTATATAATATTATGCACCACACACTGTTATTAGTTAAGTTTTTACACTCCATAATGTCTTCGAAGCGGCAGCGTGCCAAAGAAAAAGAACGCCATCACCATGGAAGTGAAAAATGAACATCATAAAAATCTCAGAGAGAGGAGATACACCAATCATTCTGGCCACTTCACTACTCGACTGTGGTGACCATCATTAAATATTAACATGAATGAATGCTAATGAATTCTGGAGTTGGGCTGCACGGCGGTCGAGTGGTTAGCGCGCAGACCTCACAGCTAGGAAACCAGAGTTCAATTCCACCCTCGGCCATCTCTGTGTGGAGTTTGCATGTTCTCCCCGTGCATGCGTGGGTTTTCTCCGGGTACTCCGGTTTCCTCCCACATTCCAAAAACATGCTAGGTTAATTGGCGACTCCAAATTGTCCATAGGTATGAATGTGAGTGTGAATGGTTGTTTGTCTATATGTGCCCTGTGATTGGCTGGCCACTAGTCCAGGGTGAACTCCGCCTCTCGCCCGAAGACAGCTGGGATAGGCTCCAGCAACCCCCGCGACCTTCGTGAGGATAAGTGGTAGAAAATGAATGAATGAATGAATTCTGGAGTTGTCCTTCCAGACTAACCAGAGACATGCTAAGGAGGTATGTTATGTGAGAGGAAACAAGAGTACCTCCACGCAGAAATGTTCCAGGGGAGGTTCTGTGGATGACATGTGAGCATATATCCTCAAAGTTTAATAACATTGGTCTACAAACGAAATGCTTCCGGAACAATTATAATATGTATAGAGTTTTGTTTTTATTTGCAAAAAATCTGTCTCTTGGAAGCGGACAAAATGAATGCATGCAGACAAATTTCATGAACGGGAGCAGAAATTGAATTTTGCATCAGAGTTTCTTGGAAAACTACAGGGCAGATAATTATATTTATATTATTATTATTATTATTATATTATTTATATGATTATAAATGTCATTAGAATGTTGTATTCTCGTGTTAAACAATGCTGAAGTTTCCGATTATGAGGTTTGCGCAATTGGAAGTGAGCCCTGAAAGAAGTTTGGGATGGCTCTAAACGCTCGGTTTCAGAAGGTGTGGTAAAACTGCCCCTGTTGTGATGTCACAGAGGGGCAGACTTCCTTATATGGGGGTGGCTGTAAGCCAGGACTCAGCCAAGCTCAAACATTGGGGTTTAATAACAGCAGCAGAAAAACAATAGCCCAGCCAACACAGGAAAGATGGATGTTTTGACACAGTTTGATTTTTTTTTAAACTGATGGGAAAAAAATAAAAATGAGGCTCATAAAAAAATGGGCTCATAAAAATGAGGATACTACACCAACATAGAACACTTGGCACAAACTCATTATTCTGCTATATATATTGAAACAGGAGTTCATAACATTCAACCATCCCTTTAAAAACATGAAAAACTCATCCAATTTTGTCAAGTGCTCACTTTTGACATCATATTAGAAGCATATTGAATTTGAGAAGCACAAAGTTTTATAGCAAAAATGTTAGCGCTAAATAATAAAAATATGTCAAGAAGCACAACTTAGTGATGCAACAATGTGCCAATGTTGCCATGTAATCAGGATTGTATGGTTTGTTTCGGATTTTGTCCTTCACGGTCCACGCTTGATGTCATTTTAAGGTTTAATATAGCACTTTGGCTGCATTGCTGATGTGTTGGAATAATTCATGTCGACCAGTGCAGCATAAATAGTCATGCTTAACGGATCTGAAGGTCCATTTTTTTTGCTCCTCTCTGGTACTTAAATGTACGATATTGCAGCAAATTAAAAAGTCAATAATGCGCTTCTCGTCAAAGGATGCAAAAATAGTCTTTGCCGGAGCAATGGAGGCCTTGCTGTGCCTTTGGGGGATGTGGCCTGCATTGATGTTTCTAATGAAGAGTGCTGAGCTCCATTGATCCGACGGGGAAGAGAGTGAGCTGTCAAAAGCAATCAGACAGTCAAAGAGCCCACTTTATATATATTTATATAGCAGCACTGCAATGCCCAAGTGAGCACGATAGCAGCTCAACCTCCCACAGCACACACAGACACAACTTTGATGCTTTCATAGTGTAGTTCAATAAAGGAACAAGGCCGTCTAACAACGAAGGGTTAGGACCTTTCAAGATGGAATGTCCTATATATAGTCGTTTTAGCTTCCAACCATTTTTATTACAGTATATCCTCTATAAAATACGATAGAAAGTAACCTTGCATAGTCTGTGTACAGCTTGTATAGCGGTATAGATTTAGTATCCAGTATGAGTAGGGCGGCACGGCGGTCTAGTGGTTAGCGCACAGAGCTAGGAGACCAGTGTTCAATTCCACCCTCGGGCATCTCTGTGTGGAGTTTGCATGTTCTCCGCGTGCGTGTGTTTTCTCCGGGTACTCCGGTTTCCTCCCACATTCCAAAAACATGCTAGGTTAATTGGCGACTCCAAATTGTCCATAGGTATGAATGTGAGTGTGAATGGTTGTTTGTCTATATGTGCCCTGTGATTGGCTGGCCACCAGTCCAGGGTGTACCCCGCCTCTCGCCCAAAGACAGCTGGGATAGGCTCCAGCACCCCCGCGACCCTCATGAGGAAAATGCGGTAGAAAATGAATGAATGAATGAATGAAAATGAGTAACTAGAGTTGGGCGGTATGGATTCTTCCAATGATAAGAAAATGACTTCTACCAGTATACTAAATGATATAAACGGAAACAAACAAGATATACGAGATAAATAAAATGCTGCCAATCTCTGATTTTAGACAAAAGTCAAAGCCAAATATGTGTTCAAAGTTGTACTAAAATGTAAACAATTGCTGGAGTTAAAATAGTACATTATCTTTAAATAAATATATAAAAAGTTAAATCTAATATTGAATCTTCAATGCAATCATCCTGCACTCACGGCTACTCACTGTAGCCATGTTAGCGCCGTTAGCGCTTCCATCTCACGCTCCCCATGACGACAGACGGTATTCACGGTTGATACGGTCTTTATACAGCAACTTTTATATCGTCTTTTTTGCTGTTCACTATGCAGCCTCTCCTCCTTCGTATCTCCACGGTGACCGCTGATTGCGCGGCATACCAAAGGGGTGCTCAAAGCTAACAACTGCTCCTGAGTGTAAACAATGGAGCAATAACGTAACAAGACGAACATCCATAGCTGCACACTTGCTTAAAGGGTCAGTATGTCGGCAAAAAGAAAGAAAGTACTGAATAAAGAACTATTAAACACTAAAAACGCCACAGAAGATACAGAGCTGCTGTAACTAGCTTTCACTCTGGCGGCGCCATCTTGAACATGAAACATGAGACCTCCGCATCAAATCCACTCTATATCGATATGAATGACATGCTTGTTTTTGATATCTTGCTGAAAAGAAATATTCATTCATTCATTTTCTACCTCTTTTTCCTCACAAGGGTTGCGGGGGGTGCTGGAGCCTATCCCAGCTGTCTTTGGGCGAGAGGCAGGGTATACCCTGGACTGGTCGCCAGCCAATCACAGGGCACATATAGACAAACAACCATTCACACTCACTAAAAGAAATATCGATATTTAAAAATATTAAAGATATAAAAAGATTAAAGATATATTGCCCAGCCCTAATTTGTGTTATTTTGTGTTATTTGGTTAGCATCCGTCCTGGATAGTCACATGTTCTGGAATGACGCTAAACGAGGTTCCACCGTATTATCATGTTATTATTCAGGGATGCTAATTGTCTTTTAAATCTTGGAATTTTGAAGAAAAACTTAAAAGAATCAAAAAACACAGATTTAATCCCCTGAACTTTTACAAAGTATGGTGATGTTTCCCATGAGGGCATGTTCTAACTTCTCAGACAACTTTTTCCCCCAAAACATGTTAGTCAAATGTAAATTTGTAGGACTTCTTTCTATTGATTTTACAGGAAAAGTCATGCAAATGTTGCATGCAAATGTTAGTGGAAAAGATTATATGTTATGCTGATATGGTAGCTTTAAAAAAAATTAGGGGTTTAATACACATGAGGCCCAATTACATAAACTGCTGGTTGTTCTAGTTAACAATAAGTCAAGTTGTCTTATGTATACTTTGTTCAAACATGCTAGAATAAAGCAGTAGTACAGTGGGTGCAAGTCATTCTATAAATGCTAATAGTACATGCAGGATTAAAAAGGGATTATTAAAAGAGCGCAGATGTGAATTGGAAGCCAGTATATTGCTGTGCGTAATGGAAATCCGCTTCCACACAGTAGATGGCGTATTGAAGGTTGTTCTTATTGGAGGCTCTACCCTCTTGCATGCTGGGTAGAAGGTAGTCATTTGATTGTATGTTTATTATTATGCTTGTCGTTTATTTTGCAACAAGGTTTAAAATATGTTTTATTTGAGCTATTATACGGCTTCACAACAGTGTGTGGTGGCTGGTGACAACATTTGAGAAGACAGACACTTCCACTTGTGACGTGCTGCACAGCTGATGGCATGCAAGCTCCACTGCAGGGCCACAGAGCAATTCCCTATATTGCACAAATATCCCCAGCGCTGCACAATAATCTGACTGGTGACACAGCACGATGTAAAAACCTCTGTGGAGCCCCAGCAGTAATTACAGGATAAACTTGCAGGCTTCCTCCTGCTAATACAGCACATGGTGCAGGAGCACTTTTAATCAGCAGGGTTGCAAGCGGAGAATAATCTTTTTCAAGCCTGTGTCGTCACAGGCTGGCAAAAAGGAGAACAAATTTCCTGCTTTGCATGGACTTAAGAGCGGTTACGAAACAAATACAAATGCAGTGCGTCAGTCAGCATGTTTTTGTCAAAGGCCCTGTGGTTAACCCGCCGTGTGTGCAATGCTGCAGGAAGCAAACATTTCTCATGAAAAAGAGAGCTGTCATGTCAAGTGTCAGGACTACACTTTCATCTGTGTGACATTTTAGGAAAGGGAAGTGAGGATGCAATTGGGGCATGATGCTAGCATCAAATACATCATTTGTTTTATGCAAAAGGCCAAGAAACTGTACAACAAAAGTACTGTGTAGTAAAGTTACATGTTTTTCCACAGGACTTGGTTGCAGGTTCAAGTACTAACCACATTTGTGTTGACACTTTCGTGTGGAAAAACTAGCATTGTTGATTTTGTATTTGAGTCAATGTGTGGTTCAATAGTGCACAGTAGTTGGCCTACAGGCTTATGGAAGATGATTGCATATTGATATTTTTGTCATGCACTAAGGGTTCAAATCAACTTTTAAAAACATGCAACGTATCCGCACAGAAATTTCAGCTATAAAAAGCATCAGCAAACACTGAAATGGATATTTAGAATCAGTGGTGACAAGTGACATTAAGCATGCAGATACAATTTGTATCCACATATCATAAATTCTACAAGTTTGATGATACAATTGGCAAAACGATATTGTACTTCCTCTACTAGTTAAAAAATACACTATACAGACACACAGTTTGCAACATCAGTTTGCAATTTGCACCACAGTGCACAAATAAAAAGCAAAAATATATATGTTACGTGAGAAGATAGCAGATTGATGAAGTATTCAAAATGTTTGCATTAGGACAGCATCATTATCATCACTCACCTTGCAGCGAGGTATTGTTTTTACAGAAGAGTATGAGTTGCTTCTCGGTTAGTTTGCTGAGCTTTTCTCATTGTCGTTTGTCATCATAATCCCTGATTTTGATCATGAACATGAAGAACACTTTTTGCCCAATGTGAGCACTAAGTTGCCCGGTTTATTGCATGTTGTTGCCTCCTCCCCGAGCTCTTTAAGCGGATAAAAAATAGCTTGCGCTGCACGAGTTGCGCGCTTTAAGATTGGCTATACTTGTGCGATATGATTTTAGATCAAACCAATGAGATACCGGGACGCGGCGGTGCGGTGACGCCAGTATCTTGCATAGGCAGGCTGGAGAAACACCGCCCAGTGGGGCTGAGTTGAATTTTACACCAAGCTCACAGATTGAGTAGTGACTCTACGCTAAGCGTTGTGGGTATAGTAGTCTTTATGGGTGGCTCGGCAATATACACACATTGTTGTAAAGACTACAATTCTGCCATTAGTAAATGACGCGCATTCGCTTGCATCAGCGCGTGTGGACTGGACTTACCGGCAAAAGTTGTCTGAACTGCCACTCCTATATATAAGTAGACATCTCCGTAGTTAGGTGTGCGATAGTAGACAACAACCGGCCATGATGAAGCTCTTTGTTAGCGAAGGCAACCCGCACTGCCTTAAAGTGTTAGCTGCCCTGGAAGCATCTGGAGTGCAGTGTGACGTCCAGGTTGTCAGCCATGAAGGTAAGACACCACATTTTATTTGTTGTAGTTAATTGTTTTAACAAATAATAATGGTGTCTAACTGGTGTTACTTTGTAAAAAAAGTATGTTGCTATGACTCGTTGAGTTTTTCGTCAACATGTGGGCTATGTAGCAGTGAGCTAGCTTGTCTGTCGTGTCAATCAGGCTATATGAACTCTGACATGCATCACGTGATACAAGAAATATACTGAGCTGCATATTCATTATGTGATTTGTGATATATAGTAAACTAAATAGTAAACTAAAATTATTACCTATTAAATGTATGGCTCTCTGAAGTGAAACGAATCTTGAAGAGGCGTTCCTTTCAAAGAGCCCTTGAACGCACCGGCACATTTATTTTGATATATATTTTTTTATTTCATCAAGCAAACGATCACTGGTTGTAAAGTGTAATTTGGATCAGAATAATCAGAGTAAACTTACACATCCCACCAATATACAATCTACTCTATTGATGTAAATATTATATGTAAATTTTATAATGAGAGTGAGAGCACTCTTTTGAATTTTTCCTCATCTAAAAAAAATATGCAGGTGAATATAAGGTGACCCCATTACAAGGCAAACTTTTATTTTCTGTTTTCTTATCTGCTCCATTGCTCACCATTATCTTGAATTGGCATCATAACGCCTTCTCTGTCGTAAATATAAGATGACACATATTTTCAAATAATTTTATAGGGTAAAAACTACTGCCATATCTTTGAGTCAGTATCATATATTGCTATGAGATCAGATTTCTGACGTTCAATTTAGCGACCTTTGTGTTCAGAACATGCTCATAAAATGTTTTATGGCTCAGAAATGAAACTGGATTATTCTTTGCACATGTAATCATTCACCTATACATCTTAACAGCTCTTCTCTTAGATGCTTTTTGTTTCGTTTTGTCTAAACTGTGATTCTTATATTTTTTCGTTTCTTTGATTTTTTTTAGAAAAACCTGTGCCGTTCCTAAGTTGTCCATCTGTGCCAGCCCTGCTCCTCCCTAATGGACAGCATCTTTTCAGCCCCAATGCCATATGCCGGTCAGTAATCTTCCTGTAGTAGTCCTGTAGTTCTTCCGGTGTAGCCAGTGAATTGATGTATGATGAATAAATAAATGACTGTATGGGAAAATCCTGGTGTGTTTGTTTTCTGCATCCTAGATACATGTTTGAAGTGAGCGGACAAGAATGCATCGAGCTTTGCGATCAGTGGCTGGAATGGGAGGCCACAGATCTCCAGGTAGGAATAAAAACAATAACGACATTTAAAAAAACAAACAAAAATGTCAGACTTGTTAATTTGCATCTATTGCACAACACACTAAACGTCTTAGAGATGCAAAGGCTCTACATGCTCTCAATGAAATTCTCTTTGTGTCTGCATGTTGCCAGAAGGGATTTAAATGAATGTACAGTAACTAATCATTGTTGCAGGAAATTTTATAACGCCATTTCCCTTTGTTGTGATCATTTTCTGTTGTTTTATTTTTGCAGCCTGCTCTGCTACATGCCCTTCATATGGCGGTGCTTCAGGGAAAAGCATCAGATGTCCCCAAAGTCCTCGCAGGGCCTCTCAGCTACTTGGACCAAAACTTGAACAAGGCCACCACACCTTACTTAACTGGGGTACAACAGGCAACAACATCCTTCTGTTAGCCTGTATATTTCTTGTAATACAATAACATTAAACATAGTGATTGTAAATATGTAAATGTATTATATATGTAATTATAGCATTCATTCATTGCAATTGGTCTTGTTTATTTTTCAGGACGTTCTCTCAGTTGCTGATCTTGTTTTGTGGGCTGCCCTGCATCCTGTTTTGTCCGAATCAAGTCTAGCTTTGGGTACAAAGTAAATTCTTTATATCATATGTAATTACCAACACCAAGGACGTACATTTTTCTCCACAGTGTGCCTGCTTTTCTTGCAACTTGCGATGTATAGTTGATGTATAAACCTCGATTTATAAAGGGGAACTATTATGCTCGGCTGCATGGCGGTTGAGTGGTTAGCGTGCAGGCTACACAGCTAGGCGACCCTAGTTTGATTCCACCCTCGGCCATCTCTGTGTGGAGTTGTCAGGTTTTCCCCGTGCATGCGTGGGTTTTCTCCGTCTTCCTCCCACATTCCAAAAACATGTTAAGTTAATTGGCAACTAATTGTCCATGAATGATAGTTTGTCTATGTGTGCCCTGTGATTGGCTGGTGACCAGTCCAGGATGTTCCCTGCCTCTCGCCCAAAGACAGTTGGGACAGGCTCCAGCACCCCCGTGTCCCTCATTGAGTTGTGGACTCCTGTAGAGCAGCTACACACAATAACCAGCACAGAAAGCTTTCTAGATCATCAAGAATCTGCACCTATTCCAGCTGGATTTCTTTGGCTTTCCAAAACATTCATTCATTCATTTTCTACCGCTTATCCTGACAAGGGTTTGGAGGGTGCTGGAGCCTATCCCAGCTGTCTTCAGGCGAGAAGCGGAGTACACCCTGGACTGGTCTCCAGCCAATCACAGGGCACATATAGACAAACAACCATTCACAATCACATTCTCCAAAAGTCTCCTACCTGTGACGATCTGTTTTAATTTATTCCACCCACGGCCCGCCTTTGAGCACACCCTCTCCACTGTGATTGGGCCCACTTAGCTAACAGTACAAGCTAACAGCCTGTACCGTTGCACGTCCATATAAAAAGATACTGATATTGTTAATGAAGTGGTCGGTGATGTCAATATTGGTATCAAGATATCTGTAAGAAGGCCAATATCGAGCATTTCTAATATGAAAATCACTATGGGAACCACAACAGGCTAGCAGTGTGGAATATGTAGTCTTGGGTTAAAGAAACAACTTCTCTAGCCACCTTTTCTTAGTGGGGCACAACTGTTCAATCCTTGGCTGCTGTTTGTTGCCATGATTTTTACTTTCTTCTGACTTAAAGATGATGTATTTCCAATTTTGTCAGGCGAACACAAGTCTGTGAGGCTTTGGTTTGACCGTGTGGCTTCATCACAGAGCTGCGTGTCAGCGGCCCAGAAAGTGCTGCAGGGAAAAGGCTTGCAGGCTTTGAAGAGCTTCATGCAGAGACAGCCTGCCCCTCAGAGCAGCCAGTGTAGAGGCACGCAGTCATGCAACAGCAGCCCTGCTGAGGTATCAGCCACGTGTTTACAATAACTTAGTCTTCAAGCAGTCCTCGTGTACATGTACTGTCGTCCAACTATTTATACGCGCTTTTATTCCTTTTACATGTCTTTTATCCTGATGTTTGTTTAGGATGAGGAAGGGGAGCGTGCAGTGTCACATGAAGAGATGGAGGCTGCTGCTCTGACCTGGAACAAAATTGTGAAGGACTGTCTGCCAACCGCAGAGAGACTGCACCCAATGTACGTTAATACATTTTTTTAAATATGCAACATGTTGGTTGGACTCCTTACACGACTTCTCCTTACATCTATGTTTCTTTTTTCCTTTAGTCTGCCACAGGAAGGCAAACGGAACATCCTGTTGACTAGCGCCTTGCCCTACGTCAACAATGTGCCCCACTTGGGCAACATCATTGGCTGTGTCCTCAGTGCCGACGTCTTCTCCAGGTACCACGGAGAATGGCATATTGTACAAATATGTATATATTTCTCAGATTTAATGTTCTAAATGTCTTTCTTTAAGGTACGGCCGTCTGCGGGGTTGGAACATGCTGTTTGTGTGCGGCACAGATGAGTACGGCACTGCTACAGAAAACAAAGCTAGAGAGGAAGGCCTGACACCACAGCAGATCTGCGACAAATACCATGCCATTCACGCCAGCATCTACCAGTGGTTCCAGATAGACTTTGACTTCTTTGGAAGGACCACCACAGAGAAGCAGACTGAGTAAGTTCAAAATGGGAACATTAATAAGACTTGCAATTCCAGGTTCAAATGACCCAAATGAAAAATAATCTTTTTTTTCCCCAAACAAAAGTCTGATATAGATACACACATTTCAACTTATTGGTCGGCTTATATAGAAAATTTCCTGTTCCTTGTTCAGAGGGAGTACAGCCCATGCCTCATCAGGTTTTGTATCAACATTTACAATAAACGTCATTGTTCTAATGCATTGAGTAGCTGCAACCCTCCCTCTAACTCCCCCAATTGCCATCATTCACTCAGCACGACGAAAGCTAACAAACAAAATAGTCGACAAGAGTTGTTTGCTCACCCTCCATTTTCTATATCACTTATCCTCATTAGGGTTGTAGGGGTATGCTGGAGCCTATCCCAGTTGACTTTGGGCAAGAGACGGGGTGCACCCTGACTGGTTGATTACTTCAAAAACTTTCTTAAAGATTGGCATATGTATATAAATATATATAAAGCTCTGACTTGCTTGGAGAGCAAGTGTATATGTATATATATATATATATATATATATATATATATATATATATATATATATATAGCTTCTCTCCAAGCAAGTCAGAGCTTTCTTCTTGGCATTGTGCCATTGTTGTGTGGCACACACATGCACACACAACAATGACCTGAGAAGGTTCATACGTGACACAAGAGACCCACTGAAAAAAGATAGGGTTGTCCCGATACAACTTTTCACTTCCAATGTGATACCAATATTATCCGATACTGGCATGAATCATACATACTGTATTACTTATTTTGTAATATGGAATGCTCTTGTCTGTTACAAGCCAATGACGTTTTGGTTAGTCTTATCTTTGGCAAAGATTGAATTGGATACGACATTTATGATTAAGGTGATCAAGGTGACTGATTACATGTTGTAAAGACCAATCCAGTTTCATTTTGAACACAAATTGAACTTCAATAATGTGATCTCATAAAGGCAGATCAAGACAAAAAGAATGTATATACGCTTCTGACTGCTGTTTTTACTGAACAATAACAATGCAACTGAACACAAAATGCAGTTTTTCATGAAAATTAATGATTAAGGGAAAAAGAAAAAATCCAATCCCACATGAAAAAGTGATTGCTCCCCACCCCTATTGGTACTTGACTTGTATATTTCTTACCTACCTTTTGAGTGTTAAGTTACTGTGTGATTTTAGCATTCTTTCTAAGATAATACCACGTGTCAGACTGTTATATTGAGTAACTACCAGGAGGTTGACAAGCGCATCGTCGGTTCCCTTGTAGTTTTGACTCCTGTCAGAGTTTCCATTTCCTAACTGACTCACAGTATGTAACTATTAGCAGAAATAAAGGAGGATTCATTTTGCCTATGAGCATTTTTACAAAAGCCGCCCTAGAAAATGTTGTCTTATCTAGAATTTGGGTCTTTATGTGGTAGATACGTTAATGGTGATGTCAAACAAAGAGCTAGCAAACTGATCACAACGCAGCAGGGTCCTGATTGACATTTTGACACTGCTTGGCTTGGGTCTAAAAAGGCAAACACATTACACGATTATTCACATTATGTAACATAAGATTATCCTAATCTTGCACAGGATCCTGATGTGGCGTCTGGTCCTCTCAGCTATAAAATCTACTTTGTAACTCTTAAATCAATCTCTGAGCAGGGTACAAAGTACAAATATTGTATATGTTGTCTATATATTATCATGTGAATGTAACTAAAGTTGAGGTCGTTTTGACAGCCTTGTTGATTGTAAGATTGGAAAGAAAAAGGAAACTGATGTATAGATCTCCTCTAACCAACAATACCACACATAAAATGTTGATGTCTTTTTTTTTTTTTTTCCTTTTTTTCTTTATTGTGCTACAGAAAAGGACCGTGTTTTACAGGGGTATGAAAAAGTATCTGAACCTTTTGGAATTTCTCACATTTCTGCATAAAATCACCATCAAATGTGATCTGATCTTTGTCAAAATCACACAGATGAAAAAACAGTGTCTGCTTTAACTAAAACCACCCAAACATTTATAGGTTTTCATATTTTAATGAGGATAGCACGCAACTTTGTACATTCTGAAGAATGAAAAGAGGCAACAAATTTCAGATTAAATTGATTTACAGTGAAGAAAATAAGTATTTGAACACCCTGCTATTTTGCTATTTCTCCCACTTAGAAATCATGGAGGGGTCTGAAATTTTCATCGTAGGTGCATGTCCACTGTGAGAGAGATAAACTAAAAAGAAAAATCCAGAAATCACAATGCATGATTTTTTAACAATTTATTTGTGTGATACAGCTGCAAATAAGTATTTGAACACCTGTGTATCATCTAGAATTCTGACCCTGAAAGACCTGTTAGTCTGCCCATTAGAAGTCCACCTGCACTCCATGTATCATCCTGAATCAGATGCACCTGTTTGAGGTCGTTAGCTGCATAAAGACACCTGTCCACCCCATACAATCAGTAAGACTTTAACTTGTAACATGGCGAAGACCAAAGAGCTGTCCAAAGACACCAGAGACAAAATTGTACACCTCCACAAGGCTGGAAAGGGCTACGGAGCAATTACCAAGCAGCTTGGTGAAAAAAGGTCCACTGTTGGAGCTATCATTAGAAAATGGAAGAAGCTAAACATGACGGTCAATCTCAATCGGAGTGGAGCCCCATGCAAGATATCACCTCGTGGGGTCTCAATGATTCTAAGAAAGGTGAGGAATCAGCCCAGAACTACACGACAGGACTTGGTCAATGACCTGAAAAGAGCTGGGACCACCGTTTCCAAGGTTACTGTAGGTAATACACTAAGACGTCATGATGTGAAATCATGCATGGCACGAAAGGTTCCCCTGCTTAAACCAGCACATGTCAAGGCCCGTCTTAAGTTTGCATATGACCATTTGGATGATACAGAGGAGTCATGGGAGAAAGTTTTATGGTCAGATGAGACCAAAATAGAACTTTTTGGTCATAATTCCAATAAGCGTGTTTGGAGGAAGAAGAATGAAGAGTACAATCCGAAGAACACCATCCCTACTGTGAAGCATGGGGGTGGTAGCATCATGCTTTGGGGGTGTTTTTCTGCACATGGGACAGGACGAGTGCACTGCATTAAAGAGAGGATGACTGGGGCCGTGTATTGTGAGATTTTGGGGAACAACCTCCTTCCCTCTGTCAGAGCATTGAAGATGGGTCGTGGCTGGGTCTTCCAACACGACAACGACCCGAAGCACACAGCCAGGAAAACCAAGGAGTGGCTCCGTAAGAAGCATATCAAGGTTCTAGCATGGCCCAGCCAGTCTCCAGACCTGAACCCAATCGAAAATCTTTGGAGGGAGCTCAAACTCCGTGTTTCTCAGCGACAGCCCAGAAACCTGACTGATCTAGAGAAGATCTGTGTGGAGGAGTGGGCCAAGATCCCTCCTGCAGTGTGTGCAAACCTGGTGAAAAACTACAGGAAACGTTTGACCTCTGTAATAGCAAACAAAGGCTACTGTACCAAATATTAACATTCATTTTCTCAGGTGTTCAAATACTTATTAGCAGCTGTATCACACAAATAAATTGTTAAAAAATCATGCATTGTGATTTCTGGATTTTTCTTTTTAGTTTATCTCTCTCACAGTGGACATGCACCTACGATGAAAATTTCAGACCCCTCCATGATTTCTAAGTGGGAGAAATAGCAAAATAGCAGGGTGTTCAAATACTTATTTTCTTCACTGTATATAAAGAGATTTCATGTGAGGTCTTTAGATCCAACCATAAGCTTATCCACACCTACCAAATCCATAAGAAAACTATTTGTCTTGAACATTTTCCACCTGTTACAATAATAATATGCTCAGTCTTCTTACATGGGTTCAGTGTCGGGTCAGTGTTGTCTGAAGTTGTGATCGTTTCACTTTTTTCCCCCACTCAGGATAGCCCAGAACATTTTCTGGAGGCTCCACAAGAATGGCTTCCTGGTGGAAGACACGGTAGAGCAGCTCCGTTGCGAGAACTGTCAGCGTTTCCTGGCTGATCGTTTTGTTGAAGGCACTTGCCCCCACTGCAACTACCCAGAGGCACGTGGCGACCAGTGTGACAAGTGTGGGCGGCTCATCAATGCAGTGGAACTAAAGGTGGGCACTTTGCACGGAAAAGGTTGACCATAACTAATAACTAACAAATGTATTGTAATGTCTGTCTGTCCCCTTAAGGCACCTCACTGCAAGGTCTGCAGTCAGACTCCAGTCATCCGCTCCTCCAAACATCTTTTCCTGGACCTGCCAAAGGTAGATTTTTCTATTCTGCTTTATCATCCATCTACAACTTGTATTTTCATCATCCTGCTTTCAGCTGGAGGCTCAACTGGAGCAGTGGCTGGAGAGGTCCACCGGCACTGGAGACTGGACCTCCAATGCCAAACAGATCACTCGCTCCTGGCTAAGAGATGGACTCAAACCGCGCTGCATCACCAGAGACCTGCAGTGGGGAACCCCGGTACCCCACCCTGACTTTAAGGAAAAGGTCTGCTTTTGGTTTACAAGTACTGGTACTACAGCACCCACTTGTGATTGTTATGACTGATGACTTTCTTACCGCATCTTCAGGTGTTCTATGTGTGGTTTGATGCCCCCATCGGTTATGTCTCCATCACTGCCAACTACACAGACAAATGGGAAAAGTGGTGGAAGAATCCAGATCAGGTAACATCTGTCACTACTGCTGATCAAAATTTAAAGACCACTTGAAAATTGCAACAATTTACATTTTGGACTGTTAGAGCTTAAGGTGTTTGTAAGGAGACCTTCAAAATTCAAAACGAAGAAATGGGAGTCAGACAAAAACTATTTTCAGTAAGCAATTTATTGCAAACAAGTATGAAAGTGAAATAGTTTAAAGGGGACCTATTATGTTTTTTTTCTACTTATGACTTATAAATGTTGTTAGAATGTTATACTATCATGTTAAACAGTGTCAAAGTTTCAGATGATGAGGTTTGGGATGGTTGTGGACCTGAGGTTTCAGAGGGTTTTTAAAAAAATATATTACATCGGCTCCCTGTGACATCACAGTGAGACAGACTTCCTTATATGGGCGTGCCTAGGTACAAGCTTTACAAGCTGAGTAGGACTAATCACAGGGGATAGGACATGCCTGGAGGCGGGCCATGGGTGGACCATTTTGGAAAACCCAAGGAAATAAACTGGAATAGGTGCAGATTCTGGAAGATCGAGAAAGCTTCTTGTGCAGGTTATCATGTGGAGCTGCTCTGTAGGAGTCCAAAACTCAATACAAAAGACAAAATGAGCATAATATGTCCCCTCTAAGACTACTGCTTTTAAAAGCCAAAATCGTATTAAAAGTCATTTTCTGTCAGGTATTCACACTGTCATGATCTCTTGATGACAAAACAAAAAAATCTTTATTTCTTTGAACACGGTCTGATTGTTGAGCTGCATAAGCAGGGCCTCTCGCAGTGTGCCATTGCTGCTGAGGTTGGATGCAGTAAGAAATGTTACACTTTTTCAACAAAAATGTCAAGTGGTAGACCCCCAAAAATATCCCGACCTGATCTGATTGGCTGTCTGTCAACAGGGGAGGTTCTTACCGGTGCCAAATGCTGTCCAAGAACCATCAGACAGCATCTGGTTTGGAATTTGCGCAAGAGAAACAAGCATGGGACATTGATAAGTGGAAGAAAGTTATTAAAAAAGTAACCTTGATGGTTCTGATGGCATTCAAGATGTTTCCCCATTTGGCAAAGTAGAAGTAGAATAGAATAGAAGTAGAATTGAACAATGGAGCTTAGGGTTGTGCAGGGGGGGTCAAACGATGGTAATGTAGGGGGCATATTTCATGACTGAAACTCTCGTCTGTGTGGTAATGATGGTAAAAATGCTGTAGTTGAACGCCCAAAAGGGGAATAACCACACTCTTTTGGGCCATCCTGTGTGCTCGAAATCCATTTGAGAACATTTGGGAAAGCAACGGAAATTTACAAAAATGGACATCGGTTCCAGACAGTGGATAAGTAAAAGGAAATCCAACTTGCATAAAAGTTGAATATGACTCGACACAACTTTTCTGGCATCCAGTAAATACCACGCTTCTACTTGTTCATTAAAAAGATTTGAGATCCTGTAGATAAAAAAGAAAATTCAACATTTGCCTTCCTAAGCAAAGCTATGGGCGTCATTCTCATCGTCTCATCTCATCTCGCTCCATCTAAAACCCCAGATTGAGCTATATTTATGGTGTGTGTGTGTGTGTGTGTGTGTGTGTGTGTGTGTGCATGCGTGCGTGCTCGCTCAGCTTTGGGTGGGGGCTGGGAAGAGCTGATAAGTCCTCTTTGCACTGGATGATCTCATGATGATCTAATATGATGTCATCCTCACGTTGCAGTGTTGTTTGTGTGCCACCAGGTGGAGATGTACAACTTCATGGCCAAAGACAATGTGCCGTTCCACAGTGTGGTGTTTCCCTGCTCTCTTCTGGGAGCTCAGGATAACTATACACTGGTCAACCATCTGATCGCCACCGGTAGGAGTTTGTAATTGTAACCATTACACGTTTTATTATCCATGCTACAATCACACACCACATGTCATATTCTGACTTGTGTACAGAATATCTCAACTATGAAGACACAAAGTTTTCCAAGAGCCGCGGTGTTGGCGTTTTTGGCGACATGGCCAAGGACACGGGTATCCCGTCCGACGTGTGGCGCTTCTACCTGCTCTATGTGCGTCCGGAGGGGCAGGATTCTGCCTTCTCATGGGCCGACATGGCGCTGAAGAACAACTCTGAGCTGCTCAACAACTTGGGCAACTTCATTAACAGGTTGGTCAATGAGAATTTGCCCTTGGGTGTTATGCACTATAACATAATAGATGCCATATATCACATACAACTGCAGGTGATCCTCTGGTCCTCCTAGCTTGTGATGTAGCTTGAGTTTTTGTGTAAATTAAACCTAAAAAAATTAACTCAAGCTGAACAACACATCACCATATAAATGGAGGTCTAATATAATATGAATATATATGTAGGAGGGTGGAAATGCTACATGCAGAATTGTAAATTAAACATGCCCCACCCGATTTTTGTTAATAATTGAACTTTACTATTTTCTGTGTATTGTATTTCATTTTAACAGTGTAATGACATGTTTATGCCAGCATAGGGTGTGTCTGAGTGATTTGGTTAGCTTTAGCCATGCATAGCTGATGAATGAACAAGCTCAATCATGGAAAAACACTAACTTTAGATCGCTCCCTATTGTTCTATTGGTTACACAGTACTTCATAGCCTGTGTAACAAACGCGTATTCTGATTTCCTCTCTTCACTCTGCATGAAAATGGTGTGCATTCAGAGAGAGTGTAGTTTAATACATCACTAAAGAAATAGAAAAGCCAGCATTTCAAGAAACTATTTATACACAGAACAACTTGCCAGTGAGGAAATACTTCATGATTGGCAATTCCACAACTCTACAGAGTGAAAGATGACATATTAAAGTCAAGATTGCATTATGTTGTATTATTATTATTGTTGCATACAATTACATATTACCATAACGTAGTGTTTTGTGACTAAAATACGTTTATCCAGTCATATCTTTTCATTGTACTTTTTCAAACCCAATCTCATGTATCTATTCGTCTAGTAAATTTCGTCTAGTCTTATCCAATAATCTTTATTCTCAGTCAATTGGTTGGAACCAAAAGAGTGTCTCTTTTCACTGCCACTAGGCATATACTGTATAATTATTTGCGCAAGTTTAATAAGCAACGTTATTCCACCTTCGTGTGGCTGAGCAGGTACATGCTGTATTCTTCCAGCACAATGTACACACTGCATATTTGTGTATTGTTCTGCCAGCGTGCGCTGTATCTCGAGTGTTTACAGAGCAAAACTAATTAATGGGAGCACTTAGTAACACAGAAGGTCGTAAAAATAAGGACCACCTGTACATAACATTAAGGAGACACTCACATTTTAACAACATCATGGTACATTTAGCAACAAGCTGAAGAAATACCAAATGATCAAAACTTCCATCTCTTATGTCTTTACCTGACTTACCTTTTGTTTTGAAGTGTTGGGCGGGGCTGGGTCAGATGTGGTATAAGTTTTTCCTTCATGATGTCATGAAAACAGGCAACATACAAAGCGAGCATTTTGAGCGCCTCTTCTCTCAAAAGTGAAGCAAAAGAGTGAGGGAAATGATGGATGGTTCTCATGTTTGGTGCTCATAAATAGGCTCTTGGGACACATATTACTGTTAGACATCATTAAAAAGTCCTTTTGCTTAATCGGAGCCCTTTTCAAATTGCTTTTTTTTTTACAGCAATCAAGTCCAATTAAGAAGTAGGATTTAAGATTGCAGGAGACGTAACTATTACGAGAGATCTTCCCCACTTTTTGTAAACATGTTTGGTATGGTGTAATATCACCCCAATTAGACCGCCGCTTTAATGGCTTTAAAAAAAGATTGGGGGTTAAATCCCACTTCAAAGGTTTTTCCCTCAGACTTTTTTTTTTCCAAAAGCACCTTGATCTTCCAAATTGTTCTAGGGCAGCAACGTTGATGCCTAATTGCTTTTAAAAGATCTTAAACTGCATCCAGCCCGAGGTAGACAGTCGCCTGAAACGAGTCCTCAAATCACAATATAATTAATGTCAAGGTGTCCACCATCATACTTTCTCGCGGCAATGGAAGATGAAGAATGCGGGTCAGGCATAGTTCGTCGCGCTGCCACATCAGGACCCCACTGTTCAATGTAAATACGACTTTCCTGTCAAAGCATTTTTTGGGTCCTGCGGCCTCTCCTTGAGAAGTGTTAAATTCAGTCAAATATAGATTGGCGTCTTGCGTCAGACGTGTCAGCCTCTCACTATGGGCATCCTGCTGATGCGCACATACAGCTCAGCTCAATTATTTGCAGTGGAGAAGCACAAAGGAGAGCTGTTATGTTCATTTACATCAGCAGAGCGCTGCATTACACATGGCAACACCATCCATAATTTATCCCCAACTAGCAAGTGGAGTAACACGTCTTTTTCTTATGTAGCACTTTCTCCCTCCTGATTCTCGCGGCCTTTCTCACTCTTTTCGCGCACTTTTCTCTGACCCCTATTTTTTTTCTGCTTTTCTGTCTTTTTCACCCTCCTTCAACTTTCCCTCCATTCTCCAGAGGCGGCATGTTTGTTTCAAAGTTCTTTGATGGCTGTGTGCCCGCGATGGAGCTGCTGCAGGAAGATAAGAAGCTCCTGGCTTTAGTGGGCTGGGAGCTCCAGCAGTACATCCAGCTCATGGACAAAGTCAAGTAAGAGCACAGGAATTGCATACAGTACATTGGATCTGCTGCCAGTTTGCAGACATTATTCTGCTCTTCGCTATACATACTTCTGTGATGTTTAAATGATGACTGTTTGAACTGGAAGCGGGTTTTGTACGCCACCAGAATCCGTGATGCTCTGAAACACATCCTCAACATCTCTCGCCATGGCAACCAGTACATTCAAGTAAATGAACCCTGGAAGAAGATCAAGGGAGGAGATGCAGAGAGGTGAGATTATGATGACCTGTCTGTAATGTCATGGGGAGATGGATTGACTGCATTTGCATTATGGAGTACATACAGTAATCCCTCGTTTATCACAGTTAATTGGTTCCAGACCCAACTGTGATGAGTGAATTCACACAAAGTAGAATTTCTTATTTATGAAAGGAATATTTTTGTAGTTTCAGCATAGAAGACCTGCGTATGCCCTTCCTTTTTCTTAAAAAACATTAGAGCCCTCTAGACATGAAATAACACCCCTATAGTTACCTTTACACTCCTATGACCCATAGTCGACAAAATAAGCCATTGAAGGCATCCACTGTTAGCGTAGCTGAGTGGGGGGTAAGAGTTGCATTTTAGCTTGTCGTGGATCACGCCGGCAACAGTACCCCATGTTGGGGGTTATTGCGCCTGAGATAATTAACTCCTGCAATAACAGCCTGTTGTTCTGGCGATCAAGTCTGGTGTTTTTATATATTTTTGTATTTTAGTTTGTTTATACATTTTTATGCCTACTTATTCATTCATTCATCTTCTACCGCTTATCCTCATGAGGGTCACAGGCTTGCTGGAGCCTATCCCAGCTGTCTTTGGGTGAGAGGCAAGGTACACCCTGGACTGGTCGCCAGCCAATCACAGGGCACATATAGACAAACAACCATTCACACTCACATTCATACCTATGGACAATTTGGAGTCGCCAATTAACCTAGCATGTTTTTGGAATGTGGGAGGATGGGGAGAACATGCAAACTTCACACAGAGATGCCCGAAGGTGGAATCAAACTCGGGTCTACTAGCTGTGTGGCCTGCACGCTAACCACTCAGCCTGTCTAATTATTTTATGCAAAAATATGTAAGATTTGCTTAAGTTAATTTTTTTTTCTAATAATAGAATAATTCAGTACTCCGGTTTCGTCCCACATTCCAAAAACATGCTAGGTTAATTGGCGACTCCAAATTGTCCATAGGTATGAATGTGAGTGTGAATGGTTGTTTGTCTATATGTGCCCTGTGATTGGCTGGCCACCAGTCCAGGGTGTACCCCGCCTCTTGCCCAAAGACAGCTGGGATAGGCTCCAGCACCCACCGCGACCCTCGTCAGGAAAAGCGGTAGAAAATGAATGAATAGACGGTATTCAACCAGAAAACAAACTGTGATAGTGAAGCTGCGGATTTCAAAGTGGCGAGGGATTACTATTATTTGAATTGAACATTTTCAGTCCAAAAGCAGAAATGGACTCTGGAATAGAAGTCAAATGTGTCCACGCATGCCAAGACTGCATTCTCTGCGTCCCTTTTAGGCAGCGTGCAGGCACTGTCACCGGCGTGTCCGTCAACGTGGCCTGCCTGCTGTCAGTCATGCTGCAGCCCTACATGCCAGCAGTCAGCCAAACCATCAGGGATCAACTTAATGCCCCTCATTCCTGCGTCAACACTATGCTGCAAGGCACCGGTGCCTTCACATGTGTGCTGGGCGTGGGCCACCGCATTGGAACCGTGAGTATTCAACACGACACCAGAATAATGATGTAATGATGGCATAGTTAACCTTTTCTCAAGCGAGGTCACACGACAGCAAGATGAGTACTATAGTAGTTTTACATTCCAACACCACCCGCCTATGGCATAAACTATGAGTAATTGACACGCCTCAAAAAAATAAAAATATCTATTTTTGACAAACACCCTCAGCTGGTCAGACTAGAAGGTGTTTTCCTCAATCCCAGTTGACATAATCTATGCTGCTTGTTGTCGTTGCAGTAACGACTTAACGTCATCATACACGAACGTGTGTGACATAACCATTTATACTGTACATTGTACCTGTAAAATCACCTTATCAATTGTGGTGAATGAGACTTGTTTTCTGCAGACAAAATGGCCAATTTGCAGGGTTGCGAACGCTCTATTGCCGATTTGCAGGGATACAGAGTACCCGTTAAAAAGGGGAGCAACACTAGTAGAGGGGAGGGGAAAAAAACAAAACAATTCCAAACTAACCTCCTACAATGAAGGAGAACAATGTGGTACTGTAAAAAAAAAAAAAAAAAGCCCTCGGCATACATTTGCAGATGTAAAACGCATTGTTTACCTACATAGACACAAAAGGGTTCCCATTGCGGCCAGTAGCCACCCACAGCTACCTGCAGTGCCGTGGTCCCCGTCATGTCCATACCGGGGCATAAAAACTAAAAACAAAGTACATTTGATAAAAGCTGGGCATGCATCTTTACCATGTATTTACTGTGGCATAGTTGTTTAGATATTTTGGGTAATTATATATAGTTAAATGTGTCACAAAAAGCTATTTTTCCTCCCTTTTTGTTGTTGAGAACTAATATTTAGCTGAAACTTACCTGTGTTCTACTGCTGATTACTAAAGAACGGACCAAGATGAAAGACAAGAGTCTCATTTTTCTTTTGGTATATTCCATGTCTGTATAGCATAACTAAAACACAATATTCTATGTGCCTTAAGCGATCTGTCAAAATCCTCTAAAATGGCCATAACTGAAGGGGATGTCTTTTGAATAACTTGTGGTAGTGAATGAGTTAACTGTACAAGCAAAGATTAAATACGCTTCTCACAACTCTCACTTTTGAACATCCTCATTTGCCACAAAAGTGTAAAAATAAGTTAAGAGCTATGAAGAATGCAATGCAACAAAACTTATTATTTTTGGATATGTATTATTTATTTATCTATCCATTCATGAGCAGAGTGTTTGATTTTTACATCGCCATTATCTTGAAGCTGATTGTCCCTCTTAATTATTCCATTCAGGGGTCACCTGCAAATGGTGGGAAATCATTATTGACATGGCCATAAAAATATCTATATTTACTCATTTTTACACTCTGCGGCTGCTGTACATAACACTAATTTGCTTTTCCAACTTTTCAGTATTGGGAATTTGCTTTACATTTACATCCACAACAAATGCCTGCCTCGCTCACGGTGCAACCAAAAATAACAAGTAACAGTTGGAACACACACAATGTAACTGCACCACACGGACTATGCCGGTATCGGAATAAACGCTTACATAACTAATATACAAAGCAAACTATTTATAACCCGCAAGGCATGCTGGGTAACTTCATGTTGGGGACGTGTGCACATGGACTATTTGCATGTATACCAGTACGCATTTATGGATACCCCCATAGTCGGTGTGGTGCAGGTACATTGTTCTGGTTTGAATATGCGGGGGTCCGCTGTATTAAGTTAAAATATCCGAACACCATATTCCCTTTTCTCCCCCCAGGTTAGTCCATTGTTCCAGAAACTGGAGGTGGACCAGATCGAGGCTTTGAAGAAGAGATTTGGTGGACAGCAGGTATGTGACGTGGACGAGCAAAGCAGTGTTTTTGTATTTCAACTAGATGATCTATTGTGATGGGTGATGTGATCCATAGCCATGCAGATTGGCCTAACAGGCTGAATGCTTGTCAATTTGAGGGTGATAGAGGGTGCTTTTGTATTCTTTGCATTAATCATGTAGACAAAAATAATTCCCTTTCTACACCTTCTCATCACCCGCCTTCGTCGTCTCTAGCCTGAAGATGAGCCACCACAAAAGAAGGTATCCGTCGGCATTTGTGAAGTGTCCACACCGTGTTAACGTTTGCACGCTTTCACTCATACTCGCCGCTCATTTGAATTTTTCACTTATCACCGTGAGTCCAGTGTGGGTCTGTCACTCATTCATCGCCACTCGTGAAATCCCGTCGACACCTCCACTGACTGACCTTATTGTCAAAAATGAAGTAAGTCACGGTGGCTTTGGAAATAATAACAGCTTCTGTTTGCACACTCAAGACGGCGTCTCAAAGCGCTACCAGCGCGCCCACTCCCGGCGACACAGGTGTGGCGGTGACGGCCGCCAACAGTGCAGCTGACCCGGAGAAAGCCAGGCAGCTGACGCAGGCCGTGGCTGAGCAGGTGAGCACCGCATTTGGGCCAACAGTTGGGATTCTAACAGCTTAGCTTCTGGTACATTTCAGCTAAACTCACTCATCCGCTAAGTCAACTTATTTTGGAATGTCAAACATGGTAAGACAGCTTTTACACATTTGCACATCAATACACTATTTTTTATTTATCCTGATGAATATTATATTCATACGCACATAGCAATTTTTGTTTTTTTGGTACCCATTTGTTGAACATAATTTAAAAAAAATGAATTTAATTTGAAAAATGAATTTAATTTGAAAAATGAACGATTAAAAACTGACACATTTGGACATCGCTAAACCAATGCTTTTTTTTTAAATTACTGCTACATGTTACAGGAATATAAAATCATGTCAGCTTTTTTGTCATTTATTTTGACTTAATATAAGAAATCGTTAATTAAAAATTAAGTCAAATACACATAACAAACCAAAGCGTGATTAAATTTATATTAACATATTTTTTACCTGTTTATTGCAATTTTTTATGTTTTATTCAAATCTACATTTCCTACAGCTTATGTTTTGACACATTTAGACATTTTTCAAATTGCACTAATTTGTTGCAAATTACTGTTTTAACTGTTTATCCTATCGCAAAGGAACATTGTGATATATAATTTTTCTGGCAAATTGGAATTCCAAAAATGTAGAAATCCTGTCTTTCTCTGCTAGGGGGAGAAGGTGCGAGCCCTCAAAGCCCAGAAGGCAGACAAGGCGGTGGTCACGGTTGAAGTGACCAAACTGTTGGGCCTGAAGCAGCAGCTGGCCTTGGCTGAGGGGAAGAGCCCCGAGTCTGCGCCCGCCAAGGGGAAGAAGAAATAAGACACTAAAGTCACAAGCCGGTGGAGGTTAGTGGGGGGGGGGGGTACGGGGGTAAGGTTTTGAGGTGCGATAGCGGAGGAAAGGGAACATGATGTACACAGCGAGATGAGGGTGTTAGCCAAAGGCAAAGCCGTGATGGGATCTAAGACAACGTGGTGTTGGCACTGAGGGCTAATGAAATGCTGGCGAGGCCGGCGGGGAACAGAAAACACACAAAAGGGAGTCAAATGAATTCTGCTACAGAATGGAGGGATTTGGGAAAAATCCCACTACCGAGAGACACTGATTTGATACTCTCCCTGCGATATTAGCCTCTCGGAAGGTGCAGCGCGCATTTAAAAATATGTTTTTATATCCTTTCTATAGAAAATCCTTTATCAACACTTCATAAGCAGCTACAATGTCGTCTTTCCTGCAAATCATGTCAACACTCTCTGACCAAATACATGAAATAAATCATGCACTAGCAAGTCAATAAACAAGACAATCCAAAAACATTTCTTCTTTTATTGCCACGTTTGTTATTACATGAACTGAAAAGATGCCTTCAAATAAAACGGAATAATAAGCCATGCATATTTGTGTAGTAATAAATTTGACTTAAGAAAAGTAGACAAATTGGACAGTACAAACTTATACAGTATACTATATTATTACAGCGCTATAAAAATAGTAAGTGGAGAGAAACCACTAGTTCCCAAATGAATAAAAAAGGTCACCTTTTACAAAGCGTAGCTGGTGTATTCAAACACATGATTATAGAAAAAGTCCCCTCCCCCCCCATAAAAATAGTCATACTCACAAAGCGCATATTGAAAACTTCCTGAGCTCCTTCATTCTCCGCACCTTGGGGGCAAATAATCTCTGCTAGCCAGATTGCAGCCCTTTTTTTAAAAAAAAGAGGCGTTACAATGAATTGCAAAGATGGTGTGAAGGAAAGACAATGAACGTACAAATCAAACACTTCCTACACGGCCATTTTTCCCTTTTATCCCCAAACATTCCCAGCTGCTTTATGACGCACACGCACAAAGACCCTTCTGTTCTTTTTCCACATGCTGTGTCTTTCTTCTTTGCCGCCCTTTTGACTTTCATCACACTCTCCACCTTAAAATATCTTTGGTTTTCATACTTTCCAGTCTCAAGGAGCATTTTGTACGCGCGCACACACACTTTTTCCATCTAATTCTTGAAGATTTTCTGGCTTCACTTCCTGGTGTTGACAAGTCTCTCGATGAGCGCCCGACGCGTCCGCTGTACTTCCTCTCCCAATCTCTCAATCTCTGCTTTCAAGCGCTCGTTCTGCTCCGTCAGCTCCTGCACCTTCCTCTCGTTCTCCTGCTCCCTCTCTTTGCGACTCTTTTTGGCGGACAAATACGACGAGGACATGCGCTGAGTGGAGACGCCCGAGGATGACAAGGCACTGTTGTTGCTGAGCCTCTCGCTGGCGGCGCTCCTCTTGCGCTTGCCTTGGCGCGAGGGCGAATAGATGGACGGGGACGAGACGGGTGACGAAGGGGACGAGCAGCGCTGGGACGGAGACTCTGAGGCGGAGGACGAGGAGCAGGACGGGGAGTCTGGGACGCGGGGTGACTCTTCCTCACTGGCCGATGGAGATGCGGGGTACACGCTGTTAGCCTGCTGATGGTGGTAATAACCGCCACTGCTTGAATCCACCATCCCTACTCCTCCATCACTCAGCAGCTCAAAGAACTCGGGGGGCAGCAGGTCGCCGCTGCTCCTGGCCTCCGCCTTCCGCTCTTCTGCTGGAGTCAAGCAGGAGGAGGAGGTGTGATGTAGAGGCTGGGGGTTGTGGGTGTGCTCCGTCGCCCTCTGGACGCCCTCTCCCCACGTCTGACCCCCGTCAGTTAACCACGTCAGGGAGCAACTCTCCAGAACATCCAGGAACTCAGGTTCCTTCTGTAGGTAGAGAACATCACACTGCATGTAGTTACAATGTACCAATACACTCCTCATCCGTTACAAGCGCCGCTGACCTCGCCACATGGGGGGGCGCGCGCCAGCTTCGCCCCTCCTGTATCGGAGCCCAGAATATCCTGCAGGTCCTCATACCACGCCTCCAACTCTGCACCACACAGCGGCCCCGCGCTGGGGGGGTACGGCGGGGGCAGGTGTAGCCACTCGGCAGTCATATCTTCTCGCAACGCACAGTCACACGGTTCACTCTTGGACCTGATGGACGACAAGGGAAAGTTATTGGACGACTTCAGGCGCATCTTTAAAAGTAACGGGCGCTTCATTCAACTCCTCGGAATTGATTATCAATCATAATTCACTAAAAACACACATCTCATCCAATAAAAACATTAATCACACAAGAAACACTGGAGTGAATAAAACAAGGAAAATATATTTACCTTTTTAAAAAGGACTCCCTTAATCAAGTCTGCAAATTTGTTGGAGATAATTGACCCCTACAAATCTGCAAGAAAAAATGTCAATTAGTATTTTTATACTTTTTTATTAAAAAAATGCTAGCATTTCTGAGTACATTATATAGAAAATAAACACAATCACAGACATCTGAGATAATTTTTGTACTGTTCACATAAATGTCAATTTTTAGATGTCAATCACATGTAAATATAAAACAAACATTTATAATCAGACGGGAACGGACAAGATTTTTTAGCTAATGTGAAAAATTCAAATGACAATTACATTTATGATCAAATACACGAGAATACAGGATTTTTGGAGGAGAGGGGAATAGTTATTATAAAAAGTCTTATAAATTCCATCCATGATTTATTTTGGGTGTTAATATATTTTCGTGCAGCTAATATAGAACACAAAATTGGCCAGTTCCATTTTTTGTGTGACTTGAAACAAAGACCAGCATCCGCCCAATTGCGCCCCCTCTGCTCAAAGGTCGTCATAACAAGCTGGGAATCGATAAACAAGCGGATAAAGAAAAACCCACGAGACTTTTGATTGGAAATCCTCGGTTTAAAAGATGTGACAGTCGTACCTAGTGTTTGAGTTAAATGCGTACTGCTGCCACAAATAAAAATGAAATATTATTATACATAGTAGTGTTATTTTGTAAAAGACGAACGCGCTTAGTTGTCAGTGACAACTTACAATAATCAAAGCAAAATTATTTCCAAACAATACCGTTAAGCGATTGCGCAAATCTGCCTTACAAGTCAGGTTGTTTTTGTGTTTTGTTTTTTTATCAAGTCCTGCTATGAGCTAAGACAATTACGTCATGGAAAAGCAAGTCCAGTTGCTGGACTGGGCCGAACAACAGAACTGAAAACGGCATTAAACTATTATTTTAATTAAGAGTTCAACAAATTACGTTGCGTAGTTAGTTTTCTCAATCCATTTAAAAACGTATTAACTCAAGCAAAACAATAAAGTCAGATGTGTTGACTCTAAGTGACACCGTTGGCCAGCATATCTAAAAAGAAATCTGAATAACAAATATTGAAAAATTTTAATAACTAGCCTGTTGTCTTATTCAGAGTTGACGTGCTAGAATGTCCAAGCTTGAAAGTTTGGAGCGTCCGAGTCAGTTAGTAGTAAGCAAAACAAAGAAAAAGCTAAACTTGTGACAACAGCTTCTTGTCCTCTTAATGTTATTGGGTTATTCTAAGAATTAAAAAAAGATATTGTTCCTATTGACAGCTTTGAGTGGTCAAAGTAGCCATCGCTACCTTGCTTGACAACTCGAAAAACCCCCAAGTGACAAAACAAATATAAAATAGTCCACTTACCCTTTTCCTTTTATTCGTTCGCCTTC
Organism: Doryrhamphus excisus; assembly: GCF_037039965.1. Lineage (NCBI taxonomy): Eukaryota > Metazoa > Chordata > Actinopteri > Syngnathiformes > Syngnathidae > Doryrhamphus > Doryrhamphus excisus. The sequence continues at coordinate 8,553,292 of NC_136374.1, forward strand.
TGGACAGTCTGTGTTTCGAATGTGGATAGTTTGGTAACAATTGCAGATCGCTCATGTTAACCATTGTTCAGACTTGACGGCCAAATGTGATTCTACGGAAACTCCCGGCGGTGTTTATATAGAGTGACAGGCCAACCGAACTATGCACGTTGAGCACGTTACCTTTACGTGACAGCTCGAGCGATTATTTGTCTAGCCAATCGAGAGAAAGCAGTTAAGCCGTTCTCCTTGGTGACATCCAATAGCGGCGCAGAGGCGGGGTTTGTGGAGAGCAGGTTAGTGACTCTTTCGCCTATGTAGTTTGTACTAGGAAGCGGTTGTGATGCAGTCAGAAGACGGCCAGGACGAATTTGGGGCGTATGGGAGTCACATGAAAGGAATGATGCAATGCTTGGCAACCCGTTTCTAGCTTGGGATAACACCAGCAGAATCCCAACATGTTTTATTAAATAGCTCCAAAGGAACACACTAAAAAAAAATCTAAAAATATACATATATGCATGCAATGTCGAAGAATTGTTTGTTTCCGGAAATACTAAAGCTATTTTTTCCCTCGTTCACCCCCCTCCTCGCACACCTTACATCAGATGAACCATAATTATCAATCACCGTAAGAGTTTGTGTGACTTTTTAAAAACGTTTGTCTGTCCGAAGTTTGTCGTTTGACGCTGTAATGTTTTTGATGCTATGACGTTCCACGCCCACTTTAGCTTTTTTTTTGTTTTCAATTCCCAGTGATAATGGCGGTAGAACAACCACTATCTCGTCCTCTACAGAGTGGACTTATGGAGTTCTGGTGCGGACATTTAAGTAAACACATGTTCGGAATTACGTCATAGGCGCGGACCCGTTTTCTGTGACTTCCGGGTGCGAGCAAAACAAGCGAGAGCGCGCCGAAATCCCTCACTCTTGTCTTGTAGGTCAGCTTTAATACTACTAGTACGACTATTATTGTTATTAACACTTTCTGACACGATTAGATATTTTTGTACTCTTATTATTATTGAGTATATTATACTGTTATTATTAAATAACCAAATGAAAGTGTAGTAATAAATGTAATACGACCTAAATATATATGTGTGTGTGTGTGTGTTTATTATATTGTTGATGAATGAATACATGAATATGGAATTAATTCTATGCAATATCAATATTAGAAATACAGTAGTTAGTATAGTAGCGTGTTTATATGATAAAAATGAGCATATAATTCTCATTGTACTAGAAATCATAGGAATCAAGTAATTAATTTCTATGATATTATTGATGAATGAATATGGTATCCAATTTTAATGAATTATCTATATTGTGTTTTTTTTAAACAGCAATAAATACGGTAGTTAATAAGGTAGCATGTTTGCTTATACTTTGCTTATATTTATTATTATTGTACTATAAATCACAGCAATGCATTTGATTTGGAATAAGTATATCAAGGTATTTTGTAAAAAGAGTTTTAAATATTGTATATATTTTTTAATAATACAATAATTACTATAGCATTATCTGTTTTATTAATTTTATTATCAGATTAATGTAATATTTATATACGGTATATATTTTATTTTTTATTCATAATTATTTCATTTGCAATAAGTACATGTATTTCTACAAATCAATATATATTTTTAATATGTAAAAAAATGAAAATATACTACATACTCTGGCTACATAAATAAGTTTTTATAATATTACCACCACAAATTGATATGTATTTTACAAAGATTATGTATATATTTGTATTATGATTGTTTCATTATTAGTATAATTGTATATATGAACACTACATTTAACATTTGCTATGTATTATATATTTTATATTCATGATTATGTTGCTGGAATACTTTGTGTTTGTGGTCATTAGATGTATTGAGTCCACTACAGTTAAATGATCAGTATACTAAAATGCCCTTTAAAATAAACGTTAAATATTGAATATGTATTTTTAAAATTAGTAGAAATTATACTTCATGTTATTCATGTGGGTAGCATGTTTGTATATTTGACCAAAAAAATGTAAGCCCCATAGATAAAGTGTACTGTGTGTTACGAGTCTATTAGCTAGTCTGGCTGTGTTAATATGAAATGAAATGAATGCCAACTATGTGTTTGTGTACGAGTTAATCCCTTGGCTGCACGTGGTTATTTATAGCCAGTGGGCAGTAGACATTCCATAAATGTACAGTAGATGAAATACATAGAAAGGATGTACTAGTTAATGCCTTGGCACCACGTGGTCACGTATAGGAAAGGTGCCACAAAAAACATGGAGATGATTGATTTGCATAAGGTATAGGTAAAGGGTGAAAGAGTTCACGTAAGTTAAGTGCTAACAAAGTCAGCATGGCGACATAAACAAGATGTTCTCCCCCCCCCCCCCCCCCGCCCCCCCCCCCCCCCCGCCCCCCTCCCGCCCCCCTCCCGCCCTGACTGAGGCCCATAGCAACAGCGCCAAGCAGCGAATAGCGAGCTTAAACACTTGTCTCTAGGACCGCTTCAAGCGCTGCAGGAAGCACCGGCAAAACGTCACGGCTCCAGTGGCTGTTGCTGAGTAGTTCGGCACACTTGGACCAGAACCCTCCCCTTATCCCACACCCCCCACCCCCGCCCCTCATAGTCTCTCTCCTCACCCTCCTCCACCTCCGGGGGCCGGGGCTGTCTGTTTACTTTGTCAGGATCTTTAGCGCACCTTGTTTACAGCCTCGTGCTGCTCATGTTGCATCATTTCCATTTGTTGTGCATAATTACAACAATTATTATAATTTTGTCACGTGACAAAACAAAAAGGTCACATAAAAAAAGTGTTGATCATTGTGCTTGTAGATTGCATCCTACTTATCAAAACATTACAAAACATTGACAAAAACACCCAAATTTTGGGGAGAAAGTCATCCACACATTACTTTTTTTATGGGTGAAACCATTTAAGGAGCTGAGGGTAAAGAAGTCTAACTTGAGTTTTAAAGTGGAGATGTTAAGGCGCCACAACACCGTTGACTGCTACTGTTTTAAAGTAACGGGCGTGGTACTCAACATGAGTTCAATACCCAGTTACAAACCATGGCAGTCACATGTTTTCAGGTGTTTCTTGCTGCAAAAATAATAATTATTGTAGTTCCTGGTCTGGGGAATTTCCATCCACTGCATCGCCGCCTGCCCTCAGTCAAGACTCCACACCCAGTCGCTTCACCCCTATACACACACACACACACACACACACACACACACACAGCAGCTGTCGGAAAGCATCCTCTCTGAGCTCAAAGCACTGATACAGCCGTTAATGCGCTGATAAACTAAACCCTCTTCCCTTCCACTTTAACATGTCCTTGTGTCTTCTGTATGTACTATTACTATAGAAATTCAATGTAGGTATACATTAAAATAGTCAGTGTACAGCTTGTATTGCAGTGTAGCTGCCAACACACAGATTAGATTAGCATCAAAATAGCTGGCAACACATGCGAGTGGCAAGATAATTGTGTGGTAGTTTCGGTGTGTGTGTGTGTGGGGGGGGGGGGGGTGGCAACACAGATTGCATTGTAAAATTCCTGTGTTTATCAGTGTGACTTTTGATATGATAAACGCTGACGTTCTAAAATGCTGTGTTTTTTCAATGGGAGTTCTGTATTATAAAATCCTGTTTTTCAATGAGGGTTCTGGATTATAATCTGGTTTATAATGCAGTTGTACTGCACATTTAAAAAATCAGTGGTTTTCAGTGGGAGTTCTGTATTATTATTCATCACTCCTTTTGGTGCCGTTCAGTGTTATGGTCTAATTGACTACAGATGCTCTGGCAGATAGCATATGAGGACACGCATATGCAGTATAACATGATCTGCTGTACGTACAGTGGGTGGTATGTCTCTGGGAGGACACGCCCTTCTAAAACAACTCTGGAATATCCCCTTCGTGTAGGAGATTTATCTCATTTTAATAAAAACATTTACAGCCATATGCCCTAAATGTTTGATTACATAGACGTATATATAATGCAAGTACTGGAGTACAACGAAGCAACAGGAGGTGATCATACCAAATGCCTCCCCACTCACGGTGCAACCAACAATGTAACTACACCACACAGTATGTGGGTATTGAAATAAAGGCTTACACAGTAATACACTAATGTACAACCCTCAAGGCATGCTGGGTAACTTCATGTTGGGGTAATGTGCGCGTGGGCTTCCTGGCATGCACAACTGTTTAAATGCGACTATGTGGTGATCAACTGCATATATGACATTTTGTAATATATGCCAAAAATGATAACCTGGTATATGAGAAACAAACTCTAAGTATACAGTAATTGATGAGACATGGAGATGGGATGGCATTACATACATGATCCACCCTCGGCCATTTCTGTGTGGAGTTTGTATCTTTTCTCAGTGCATGCGTGGGTTTTCTCCGGGTACTCCGGTTTTCTCACACATTCCAAAAACATGCTAGGTTAATTGGTGACTCCAAATTGTCCATAGGTATGAATGTGAGTGTGAATGGTTGTTTGTCTATATGTGCCCTGTGATTGACTGGCCACCAGTCCAGGGTGTACCCCACCTCTCGCCCGAAGACAGCTGGGATAGGCTCCAACAACCCCTGCAACCCTCGTGAGGAAAATGCGATAGAAAATGAATGAATGCATACATGATTGCATGAATACTACTCAGTGTTTCAGTCTAAAATAGTATAAAGTGCTGCCACCTACTGCTGCCAATGAGAATAACAATGGAACAGTACAAAAGTTGTACAATGTCCTACATAGATCCACAGTTAGTGTAATTAATACAACTGGGCTGAGTTAATCATTTATTGATGGGTTTGCGTGACCACAATATAGTTGACTGGAAGGCAATGAGGAAGCGGGTGAATCATATAAATACAAATGACTGAGCTTGAGCAAAGAAAATGGGTATGGAGGAATATTTACACTTTTTTCCTTCTGAGGCCCTTACTTTTAACACAGAACGCGTGTATTTTAATTTATACAGTATGCATCCAACATTGCTGGGAGCCAATTAATAGAACTAAGTATACAGTACAAATGTCACCTTTCAAAATGGTCTTAACTTTCCGTTTCCTTTCTGAGTGGAAAAGGCGGAGGTGGAGGGAAGGAGCGTTAAGGAAGGGAGAGTCAGAAAAGAAGTCATTGAGTCCCACCCTGCTGCTCTCCAGCTAACTTATCTCTTCATGTGTCCTTGTGTAGGTCCTGTCCTGCTTTATTGAGACACCTGCTTCATCCTCTGGTCCAATGCTGCAAAGTTCTCTTCGATGGCCACCAGGTTCTCCTTCATGGTCTGCTGGACCTGACGGCAACAATACGGTGATTGGTTTACACACAAATAGCAGGTATTCACGCGACAGTGTGTATGATATTACTGCAGTGTGTATACGGTTAGCGTCTTGCCTGAGTCAGCAGAGTGTTGTTGTCCTTCAGAGAGTTGTTGATCATTTGCTGAGTCGTGTCCAGATGTGTCAGCAGCTGGCCGAACTGCATGGCTGTGCGAACAAAACATCGGTCTACTCGTGGAGCTTTATTCTACCACCGATATCGCATGTCAATTATCAACAGTACATCTCATGTACGTTTGGCCTTTCATGAAAAGTACCATCAAGTATCTCCTGTATATTTGGTTAATAAGTACAACATCTCATGTAAAAAGCTCAATCTTATGCATCAATACCTCATATAAATAAGTACACTTTCATGTCAATTTGGCAAATACAAATATATGTACATTTGGCTGATATACAGTAGGTACAACATAAGTATACCTCATGTAAAAGTATTATTAAAAAGTGTAATACCTTGTGCAAATTTGGCCATTAAAAGAAAAATATAATATGTTAACCTGTCTGATAAAGAGTGTAATATTACAAGTAAATTTGGCGGATAAAAGTAAATGATAAGAGAAATTATATTGTGTACTGTAATTGATAAAGTGTCATTTGTCATGTCACTTTGACTGACAGGTCATAATGTTTTCTAAAAGAGTAATATCTTGTAAATGTGGCTGACAGGTGTATTATCTCATGTAAAAGGACTAAAAGTATAATATGTTATGCAAGTGTGTGTAATACAGTGGAACCTCTGTTCGCTTCTGCCCTGGTTAGTGGGTTTTTTGGTTAACAACCAAAATGTCCATCGCGACATTGCCTCAGTTTGTGTGCATTCTCTGGTTAATGTACAACATAGCTGGTCGTGTTGAGTCTTGTGTTGTTCATACATTGCACGAGTCCAACTGTGTTCTTAATGTATTTTTTTAAATCACAAAACATCCTAGTAAGCAGTCCATGAGCTAACTAAACAAAATGGTAACTTCAGTTCACACAGAACTGTAAAAACGTGTTTTCTGTTAACATTTGTGGCTTTCTGGAACAGATTCATTGGATTTGCATTATTTATTATGGGAAAAATTGTTTTGGTTACACCAGGTTAGAGTTGGTCAAATTAATGATGCTAACCAAGCTTACACTGTGTGTCATGTAAGTGTGTCTGATAAAAGTAGAGCTCATAAATGATAAGAAGTGTAATATATTGTGTAAATGTGTCTAATAAAAGTGCAATACACCATGCAAATGACAATAAAAAGCGTAAAATGTCATGTAAGTGTGTCTGATAAGTGTAATGTATTTGCAAATGAATAGTGCAAGACTTAGTTAATTCTAATATATCGGGATTCTTTGTTACATGGCGTTCAAACAAGTTGCGTCAACGGTGATGCAGCTTCACAGCGTTCTATGTGATTTTTTAACCGATAATTGTGCGCCCCTCCCCCACCCGTCTACATAAATGCCATCAGCCCAACTCTCATGGGTGTCATCTTAGGGTTTGGATTTTTCTCGCCCCCCTTTAAATGGAGAAATACCGTGCCAGTCATTTAGCCATATTGCATATGAGTGTGTGTGTGTGTGTGTGTGTAAGGTGACAACAACAAAGCCAGTTGTCAAGACGTGTGTGTGTTACCTTGCTCGTGCAGCTCCTTGACAGCAACGAGTCTGTGGACCACCTGGGGCACAGAGGTGGACATGGCCTCCCACTTCTGCACCGTGTCATAAAGCTGTGACAGCTAAGAACAAAAACACACAAAAAGGATGCGAGAGGCTGAGACTCCATAGCCTCGCTGTAAGCCTTAGCCAGTAAATATCATCACCATCAGTGACACGAGGTCGGTGGTACATGTATGCTGTATATTTTACCTCTATTATGACCATTTCTTTTTATTTAATGGCAGATAGAAGTACGTTTTTATCCATCCTCCAAGTAGAAGAAATCTCTTTGTGGTAAATTATTCGATACGCAACTACATCAAATCAAAGAGATATCAATTTTAGAAATATGGTCATTATTTGAAAAAATAATAATATACAATCTTAAGTATGGATGTCCAATAATATAATATATAATTAGCACCGCGGTATCAGCTTAAAAATGTGATATTGGTATTGAGATCTTCCCTTTAATATGAACCAATGTAGAGCACGTACCACAAACTTTGCATTTGCGGAGATTTCAGCACAATGCAGTTAGCACTGTGTCACTCAAACCTTATCTTCGAAGAAATAAAACCCTACTTAACTAAGAAGAGCGACATCATAGCTCATAATGACCCACCAGCTTCAATTAATTCAAGGGCAGGTTAATATCCCGCCTACCATTCTTTCTCATAGTGTCTTAAAGAAAGTGCTAAAACATCACACAGCAATATAATATAATATAATATAATATAATATGTAGATAACAACAGACAAGCCAATACCTACAAATTATGCACAATAACCAACAACTATGTGAGCTCTAAACATACAATTTATTCGCCATTTACAACAACATCACAGCAAAGCACTCTGGGAAACAGGAAGAGAGCCTGCATTGAGTGGTGATTGTACTGTGTACTATGCTGCCATATGTGCTGCCCTTTAAGTGAAGTAAAAGGTAATTACTTTCAATAAGCGCCTTTCTACAAATAAATTTAAGGGGTCAGCTTGCGGCGAAAAAATGTCTTACCCTTGGGGGGGGGGGGGCATGACAAAAATAACTGAGAAACACAACTTTTACTTGTAGGGATCCACTGTAGTGAGAGTTAAAAAACAGTTTGCTTTCCACCCATTTTCATGAGCAGTGTGTGCCCTCTAGCGGCCAACTGTGTGTGTAGCATTTTAAAAACGTAAGGACACTTGAACTTCAGATGAATAAAATCCTTGACAAGACCTTTTTTCTCCCTGTTAATGTAGGCAAATGTGAGACATTGTTACACTGACCTTATTTTGTGTGTCAGCATCCTCAATGGCTGTTTTGTGTTTGGCAATCTCATTCATCTTTCCAAGGACGCTCTTTAATGGGTGATGGGAAATGAAAAGATGAAATACGCTGTTAGATACCGCACATAACTCCACATGCCAACGCTGTCATTATTTGTCATTTTGTGTTTGTTGCATTAGAAAATCAACTCTTCGTTGTACATTTACCGAGTCCACATAGCCGATGACGTACGTACCTGAAGTCTGGCTTCCACTTGATCCAAAGTAGCTGAGTCCAGTGCACTGACTCTGGCCTGCAGAAGTTCTAAAGTATCCTGAAGTTAAAAGTTAATAAGCAACTATGAGCTCAGCAGTAATAAATAAAGTGATGTCATGCTTGTATGGCTCTCTGGCTGAACATCTGACAGAGACACAAGTGTTTGACTACTCACCATCAGACTGGCTCCTTGAATGCCAGCACTCAGGGGTCCCTGCAAGTAATCAAATGTCAGTAGTCCATTTTATTTTATTTCTTTTCATCTTTTTTTCCAGTAGTCCATTTTAGTAAATGTGCATTTTATATGCACGTGTGTAGGTGTAAGAGAAAACTAGTGTATGGAATTAGTGTGACGTCTACCTGCTTTTCTGATCCTGAGCCAACAGCCACTTCCAGCTCTGCAAGACGCTTCTCCAATTCTGCCATCTACAGTGTGAACCAGGTAATGCATGTAAAAAAAACAACATGATATCTACTGTCAATTCAGCCATTTTCTGACCTTGGCAGACTCGTTGAACTTCTCCTGCTCAGGTCTGCTGTGCAGCTCGTACAGAACCATGCCATCAGGGCCCTTGGCTGACGTCGGCAGCTTGCTGTCTCCCGCAGAGCAGCTGCGACTGCCCTTTGCCGCCTCCAGCTGTGTGAGCAGACGCCTGAGGGAGAGATGAGACAAATACAGGTTAGTGGTGGCCGCATCCTCTGACCTTCATCAACATGCTCACTGGACACTTCGTTAGGTACACCGGCCGAGTCTTCTTTTACCCCCCCCCCCCCCCCAAAAAAAACCACTGCATCTCACAAAAGTACTTTCATTTCCATCAGCATGTTGTTTGCAATAATTTGCAATTTGCAGAACCACACCTCCCCCATTGCCAGCAGCACTTATGCAGCCTCCAGACCACGGCACTACCACCAGGCATGACACAATTATTTTGCTACTCACTTGTGTTGCCAGCTATTTAGATAATAACGTGTATGTCACTTTCAATGAATAGTAAATCATCATTGCTGTACAATGACTGCAAATGACGTTGTCCTTTGAAAAGATGATATAATGCCTGCTGAAATGTGAGCCGTTTACTCACATACTGTAGGTTTGTGTATCACCTGGCCAGTGCTCCATCTGGATCAGCCAGGTTGATGTGTGCCTGCGGCCCAAGCAGTGAATCGAGGTGAGCAGAGACCAGCTGCTGTTTGAGCTGGGCCGCCTGCTGGGCGAGGACCACCGGGGTCAGGCGTTCCTCTGCATTGCTCTCTTTTGTGACAGTCTGGCAGCAGAGGGGCACGCCATGGGTCAGATGATATCATGAGTGTGAGTGGATTTATAGAATCAACCCATCTATTACTGTCTACCTGGATGTTTTCCACTTCTTGACTGAGCTCCTGGATTTCGGTCACTAGGCGCTGGTACTTTTGCTGGGGAGTCTCCTTGACGCCACAACCTTCTCCAAGCTGCACGACAAGTAAGAACACTGATAACTACTAAACATCGGTAACAAAGAGCCAAAATCATGTGATCACACAGCACCATCATCATTGCTGTCGGAGAAAACAAAACAATAATGCTGTTTGCTTCTGTCACATGGAATAGCTTCTAATATAATTACACGGGTCGACAGTGTACAGAACAGACTGTACTCACTATTTCAAAATCTCCTGACTCATAGCCCACTCTTCTGCTTTTACTGATTCTGTCTGAGAAGTCTGTGCAAAAAAGAACCAGAGATAAAAGTCAATAGTGTCACAAAAAAGCCCTATATGGACTTCAGAATTGTCCGCTGGAAACTGACCCAGTCCCTTTGTGTTGACATGCTTGTCCTTGAACTTGTCATAAGCAGCATTGGGGTTGACCACGATTCTCTCCACACTGTCACTGCAGAGCTCCTCCTGAAGATGGAAAACCACAAATTTCAAGTTAAAAAAAAAAGGCTGAAAAGGTTTAAAGAGACAAGACAGCAACGTCTTCAAAAATGAGAACATTTTGCTTAGGGCAGTGCGTCCCAACCTTTACTGAGCCAAGGCACATATTTTACAAAAGAAAAATCTCATGGCAGCTCACCGAGTGTGCCATAACTTATTCTGTATGAATGGCAACAGGTGAGTACCTCCTGCCATCTGGTAGAGCATTTCATAGTTCTGCCTGTCACCATGCATCACTGGTGAAATTGGATAATACAATGGTTGGGAAGCACTGGATTAAAAAGCATACCGTGGCTTCCAATTGGCAGGAAAACTTGATTGCACCCCAATAATGGCTTTAGAATTCCAAATTACAGCCACGGATGAATGAAAACATTAAAATGATGCAGATTAGTCTGGGCTGGATTTCATTGGATGATTTCAGTTTGATTAATACGGCTCCAATTCATGTTTAAAAACTCATTCATGAAAAGGTCTACAACAGTGAATGGAATAAGGAACCAAAAGCTTCATGTCGTCACACATCTAGATGGTTGATCAGGTGGATTTATGATCATGAACTCACTTATTACAACACAACTAAGTCCTGGCTTCAAGAACATAAAATAAGACAAGACTTGGGGGGGAAGGTGGGGGGAAGACAGGGAGAGTTAGTCAGGCTCTTACCAGCTCCTTGGGTTTCCAAAGAGAGTTAGAAAGTATTGGAAGAGCATAGGGAGATAAAAAAGGTCGCGGGCCAGGGGGAGAGAAAGACAACACAGATTAATGTGGTTATCACATGCCACACATACACACACACACACACACAAACACAGCAGGGTCAGCTGACTGAGGAGAGGGAAAGAAGATAAGCAGTAAATGCAGAAAAGCCTAAAATAATCTTACAACATAGCTCCTTTCTCCTGTGGTCAGTTGGCAAAATGCTGCAGTGAGGTAGGGTTCTCTACCAACTCTATAAACTACAGATGAATTATGGCAGACAACCACAATGTATCCCACCGGATAGTGTCTATAAGTGTCTGTAAGGCATTCAGAAGACATAAATACGTGATAATATATAGTATTCTACACTCACTAAGTATCTGTAATATTTGGTGAGACACATACAAGCACTAGACACGATTGCTGGAATAACAGACTTATATTTAAGGTTTAAATTATCATCTCGGAAAGGGCACAATAATCCCCAATAAAAACACGCGCTACTGTTGTATCTGTAATCCACGCAAAGTAGCGCTCAACTCTGAAGCCCAGTGTCACTTGCTGTCTGCCTGCTACTCTGCTCTCTCAGCACTGGAACACATTTATGGCAACACACATATTATTTATGTCTTAAATGGCTCATTTACTCGTATTATAACGACAATATTGGGTAATACCAATGTAAACATATGAAGGGCTATAATAATTTTAAAAAGAAAATTGAAAAGGTTGTAAACATTTTTTTAAGCATGGAAATACTTTTATAAATAAAGAACCCTACTAATAAGGAAATTCACTTGTCACGGTCAGGTGTAGAATCAATTAACTACTGTAAATAACAGAATAATGTACCACCGTAGAATAACATCCTAACGATGAAGAATTTGAAGCCCTCTAAATTTGTGTGAAAAGAAGATAGTGTCACATGCAATCAAAAGTGTAGAGGCCTTTAAAACACCAGTGGTAGTCAGGGCAATGAGGTTAGCCATGAAGAAGCTGCTTGAGCATGACAAGTTAGAGGGGAAACACTTCTTTCTCTATGTACACAGACATACACTTGTAGTGAAGACTTGCAATTGTTTTGTTTTTTTTTTGATAGCAATACTTGTGATGAAAAGGTCAATTTTTTTAATTGCATATAATGTTCTGATTGAAAACAGAGGAAGGAAAAGTGATCTCAGTATAACAAAATCATGCATCAAAATAAGGAATACCATTAAGTTGACTAGGACTAAAATGCAGCCTTACTTGGACAAACTAGACTCCGAGGAGAGGTGGGTTAGAGTCAAAACAAGGGCATTGGGAAAGGGAGGAGCCAATAAGGAAACATGGAAGGGGAAAATGCCCGTTAGCGTTTGAATCTGCTTCGTTCACTTCACATTTAACAACTGGGCCACTAAAAAAATATACTTTCACAAAAGTCATATAATGCAATTAGATGTACTAGTTTGACTTATTTCTGAATCAAATTCAGTGTTTCCCATATATTCATTAATCAATAGCAGTGAAAAATAGATTTGGGTATTGGGTATTACGTACATTTGGCTCTACTATTTTGGGGTGGGTGCTACCCGTTTCTCCTTGCTCGTGAACACTTTATGATGGGACTTTTGTGTCGCTAGTTACGACTCAATTGCAATTGTGTGGGAGACACTGAAGTTGATAGCATCGTATTTCCTACAACAGTGGCATCCACACTATTAAAGGCTATCAAATCATAACAAAATGAAATAACAGAATTTAATGTTCTATTTTGAATCTGGTTACAATCCACCAATCCGGTCAATGCTTGTAAATTTGCCCCGATCTTAAAGGGGAACTGTACTTTTTAAAATTGATTTTGCCCATCATTCACAACCCTTATGTGAAACAGGAACGCATATTCTGTGCATTTTAACAAGAAAAAACAACACCGTATGAGCAAGCTAACGATGCACAGCATTGGGATGTTGCAACAACATTTTACAGTTTCATATTCATGCTGTGATCATGCATTACCACGTACTGATAATAACATGTAATACTTACAGTATCTTGCTGTATTTTGATGATTTAAAACATTAACAAAACTTCTTTCCTAGGTGCATCGCTGTCAAATTACCCTACAATAACCTATTAGCTACACTATAACGACAATACTGACAATATCTGCTCTCATTGGGATGGCTGTGTCTTCCAGCACAAGACGTGTGCTCCAGTCCACGGGTAAAAAATGCAGACAGCAAACGAGCATCTTGTTGAGCCTTTGTAGCAAAATTGAGAGCAAGGCAGAGACTAGTGATGCAGAGACTAGCGGCGAGTGAGGTGTTGTTTTAATCCGCCAATTAGTGATTTTGTGTTAGCTGCTACAATAACCATATTGCTGTAACTTGAGTTGACTATGAGTCCATTATGTAAATGGAACACTGTCTGTGTTTTTACTTTGTGAAATAGGTACTTTTCATGACGTCCATTGTTCGCTAGCTTATACTAACATGTTTTCTCGTGCTTAAATGCACAGAAAAGGGAAAGAAATGTTTCACATTAGGATTGTGAATGATGGGCTAAATAAATAAATGAAAAATGCAGTTCCCCTTAAGTGTTTGCATTGGATTAATAACATTGAAGACTCCTGGTAGAGGGCGAGTACTCTCTTCATTCAAGTAAATGAACGCCCAATACCACTATACGAGGAAATACGGTACTTAGCCTATGTAGAAATTGGACCAAAAGACTTAATAATATGCAATAACAATGTCATTTCAATGTTAGTGTCCATTCAGAGTGAACTGATTTGAATTGTTTACAAAGGAAAGCAAATGTATTTGGATGGTCATATACTGTTTGTACCTAAGCGTTTTTAAACATTATTGAGACATTCTATTCATTTAAACATTCCTCTTACCGACTCAAACTGAGCTTGATCATCTTCTGGGAGGTCACCTGTCTCGTACACATCCGGTTCGTTGAAGGCCTATGAAAAAAAGTCAATAGAACAATAAAATGAGATGATTTAGAAGTAGCGTCCTTTAGCCTGGCCAACGCCCCGGCTCATTCAAACATGCAAAAAGAGCCCCAAATGGCTTTTTACACACCAAACTCGGTCGGCCACGTAAGTAGACAATTAACTGGTAAAAACAATTATACTTATATGTTTTATAGCGCTCCTAAAAAAATAGCAAACAGCTGAGTCAACGATGCTAGCACAAACCCAGCTGCCAGGGCTAGGCTAATATGATATCGCTCGCCAAGCTATCTGCTAGCATTAGCTACTTACAATTCCTGGTAAATTCGCGTATTTAGGGTCAGCCATTGTGTGCGAGATTAGACGCGACGCCGACACAACTATATTGACTAAATTGTGCGTTCACAAACTTATCGATTAACTGAACCAAATTATGACAAAAAGCAATAGGAGTCAGCGACAACCGGAGGCTTCCGACTCGATGGATTTGACAGTATGCCTGGTGTGCGTTGGGTTTGTGTATAGCGATCACGAGTGGGCGGTGTTGCTGTGTAGGCTTTGCAAGCGGAGTCACACTCAAATGGCATAACCTGGTACACAAAGTAAACGCACAAAACAAGCGCATGCGTATTGTTTAAATACTGATTTAGAGCCATTACCTTAATCATTCGAATTATAATGGATCAAAATGATCCTTCTGTTTCACTTAAGTGCTAGTTTGACTATTAACAATCATTTATACTTTGCTAATTATTTATTTACTTAGCTAGGCATGATATGTAGCAGTCTAACCAGGTGATGGCGCCCAAGATCTATGTAAGCAAATTGCTTCATGGTATGCCAGGTTTTCCTCATTATATTAGTTCCGTTAATCGTAACACCACTAGATTGAAATATTCTGACTCCATATGAGTATTACTATCTTTGTAAGAGCAGCATCACCCCTTGTCTTCGGTCTCAGGAGAGTGAGTGAGTGAGTGAGTGAGTGAGTGAATGAGTGTTAGTTCTGATGTGGCAACCCAAACAAGTTTGAGTAGCATCTAATTAGTAACAATGAGAGTGTTGCCAGGTTTGGAGGGAGCCAAGGCTGGGCTTTCATCTGTGGTGGTGCTGATGAGAGTATCCCAATAGCCCCGCCCACTTAGAGCGCTAAAACGAGGGAGAGCGAGAGAGAGTGAGAAAGGGGAGAGAGAGACCGAGAAAGAGAGAGAGAGAGAGAGAGAGAGAGAGAGAGATGCCAACATGCTGCTAGTCCAGACGCGACCGGACCAGTTTGGACTGTACTCCCCAGTGCAACTCTCCATCTGTTCCCATCCAAATTTGAACATAGGCTGATTTTTTTTTAACATTAAAAAAGAGGTTTTATTTGGTGGACTTTGCTCAGTGTGATTAATCCCTTCCGTGAATTGGGGCACGGTAGAAAAACTCGTAGTATAGTCGCCGCCTTGCCATCTCTCTCTTTCACGTGCACAGAAGCATCCATTTGGGAACAGGTTGCACGAGAGGTTATTTTTACCCCGTCGTTTTTTCCAATATTTTTGGGGGGTGCACAATTCTTTTTTTTTTTTTTTTTGCAACAATGGCTGACAGTAATGCAGAATGTAATATCAAGGTATTGTGTCGTTTTCGTCCACTCAACCAGTCGGAAATCCTCCGTGGAGATAAGTTCATCCCATTATTTCAAGGGGAGGACACCGTTATCCTTGGGGTAAGTTATATTTCTACATTTTTCATCACTCTCTTCCTGTGTCAATTAACGCAGATGCATTCATGTGATATAGTGACCACAGTGGTTGCTTCAAAGCTTCTCACAGAATCAAACAAAGTCATGAATCAATAGTACATAAAACATGTATGATGCATCCCAAACATGCCCTTTAAATTTAATTCCTGCACAAAAAAAGAGCATAATGTAAATGTCATATTTAATTCTGACAAAGTCTGACCTTTCCTGTCAAGCTTTTAAAATGCACTTAAAGAAGAAGTCATCAGCCTTTTGTCGTTCTCATTCTCATTATGATCACAGCCTCTCCTCAGCATTGATCACGTGACATAATGCAAGCTTGATTGATGCTGATGCTGATGGTGCTTGCGGTCAGCCTTCATTGCACACTTTGAATGATTAGCTCCTGCAAGTCTAGTGGGAGTCGTAATTACATGTGGCCTGTTTCAAATTGTACTGAATATGGAGCTGTAAAAGAGAAGCTGGTTTATACCATCAACATGGGCTAATATTTAATGGGGATTGCGACCCGACTGCTTTGGTGGCATTGTGGAAAATGACCAGTCTCTCCAGGCAGCAGGTGGAGGATGCTGTGGAGTTTAAATGCAAATGTGGCTGCTATTTGAAACACATCCACACCCATCTGGTTGTTGGGCTGCTGAATTGAAGCGATGATGGAGACTGCAGAGAATCTCAGTTAGCATCCTCTCGTCCCCTTCACACTATACTGACATCCTATATAAGTATTTTAAAAAGCCAACGCCTTTACAAGGATACAGTATCTCACAAAAATGCCTGTATTTCAGCAAATTGATACTTTAAAGTAGTCAGCGTACAGCTTGTATATCAGTGTAGCTCGACTGTCCACTGAAAACGAGGCAACACAATAGCTGGCAAGTGATTGTGGCTTTGCATACAGTTAAGCATGGTGGTGGTAGCGTCATTGACTGGGGCTGCATAAGTGCTGCGGAGGGATTCTTTGAGGGGAAACATGAATTCCAACTGTATTGTGAGTTTGAATTTATTGTTATGCAATCCAGTCATCTTTAGAAGCAAAAATACCATCAATCATATCTACAAAATGAATTTCAGATTATAATAATGCCAATAATAACAGAATACACACATAGAAAGAAGATGCCAAACAATGAACATTAGACATATCACGAAATTACATTCAATACAGTAATTATAGTTTTGACCTGTTGTTCCAGAATGGGTCGGCTTGCATACCCACCAGTTGAGAAACATGGCTTTAGAGTAGTCAGTGTACAGCTTGTATAGCAATACAAATTTTGCTATCCACTGAAAATGACAACACAGCCATGTGAGTAGCAAGATAAAGTCAAGCACGGCGCTGGTGGCATCAGGCTCTGGGGATGCACGAGTGCTGCCAGCATTGAGCCGCTGTTCATTGTGGGGAAGTATGAATTTGACTCCATTGTCAATGGTGCTGGAGCCTATCCCAGCTGTCTTCGGGCAAGAGGCGGAGTACACCCTGGACTGGTGGCCAGCCAATCACAGGGCACATATAGACAAACAACCATTCACACTCACATTCATACCTATGGACAATTTGGAGTCGCCAATTAACCTAGCATGTTTTTGGAATGTGGGAGGAAACCGGAGTACCCGGAGAAAACCCACGCATGCACGGGGAGAACATGCAAACTCCACACAGAAATAGCCGAGGATGAGATTGAACCGTGGTCTCATAGCTGTGAGGTCTGCGCGCTAACCAGTCCGGACAGTAGCTGCTGATAGCCAGGTTAGCCAGGCAAACGCACTTCGAAAAAGACATTGTGAAAAAAAAAGTCCACCTCCCATTCCGTATGGAAGTGATATGTTTTTGCCTTTTTACTTGGTCCAGCTACTTCACTCATTTTAGTGACCATAAACTTTAGCGAGGGCTTAAAATCTGACGCAATTCGCCGACTAGCTTAGCACTTTGCATCGTTGTTTACGCATGAGCGGTGACCTAAAGGTCAAAATTCAGTTGTCATCTGACTGGTTGTCCTGTATGTCAATCAAGTAACGGGGATGGATGATAGGCTGACATTGAAAGTTCTGCTGCACTTAGAGACGTTGTTTGATTTGATTGGTCACCCGAAGGGCAACATTCAGTTGTCATCTGAATGGCTGCCCTGTATATCAATCAAGTGACGGCATTGATGCTAGGATGATATTTTTTTTATGTCACGCCGCGATCGACCAGCGATCGACCAGTACCACCTCCGCGATCGACCGGTAGATCGCGATCGACTTAATGAGCACCCCTGCCCTAGATGAAGCCAATATATAATGTGTTGATGAGCGAGGGCGAACAGGTAGTGTTGAGTTTAAACAAACAAATGTATTTGTGGTGGTCCAAATGCTATTGTGGTGGGCCAGGGCAAATAAATGTATTGGAAACACAGATGTTCGAAAACTAAACCATACAAGGCCAATGGGTACACCTTCCTGTTCTTTTTTCCTAATGTGTCCACTGTCTTTTAAAGAGTATGGAATGGTAACATGCTTCACATGTTACATTAAAGAACATCACATGGTCACATTTGCACAATTCAACATGTCTGAAAAGGCGCAGGAAGAAGCAGAGCGTATTTAATCCTTTCCCTTTCGTTTATTGCTGACAAGTCAAATCACACCATAACTTTGACACGTTGACACTTCCTTTGTTTAAACCTTGCACACTGTCAAGGATGGGGAAGAAATAAAAACTGAGAACAAAGAATGTAACCTAAGTGATAAAACAGGAATACATTGTTAATAATTAATAGGAAGAGTTAGAATAAGTGAAGGCATTAAATAAAACATGCAAAAAAATCCTGTTATCAAGATGAGTAGTTTTACCTTATTTTATTGGTTAAATTATGTAAATATTTAACATTCCCTATAGGAAAATGCTTTTAGAAGCATTTGAAATTCAATTATCATTCACTGCACACCGCTGTGGGAGCAAAACTTGCATCTGAAACAAGAAGCTTTTTCCCAATCCCCGCTTCCATGCAAATGTAATGACAAAAGCATCTGTTGAGTTGATCTTTGTTCTTGTAATGACTTTTGAGAGCATGTGAGAAGTGCTTAGTAAACTGAAAATTCCCTTCCTGTGCGGCTTTTGGAATAATCTATTGCAAAGAAAAATCCCCTGGGAGTGTGAGATGCCATCAGTTTGGATCAGGATTAAAAGACACACTGCTGTGATATTTTCTAATCTGAACAAATGACTTATATGCAGCGCTGTGAGGGCTGCTTCCAGAAGTTGACGTGACAGAGGCAGTGGTTGGAACTGTTGAGGGATGGCTGGGCTGCTCTGGCATGGCAGGCTGGAGAAGACGTGAAGAAGTTAAAGAGTCCTGTTTGTTGCTGTTGTGCTGAGAATTGATGGAATAAGGATGATGGAGCATTGTGGTGATGCTACACTGATAATAGGTGTTTTTTCTTTGTTTTTTTGTTTTGCAGGGACACACAACTGTAAACACTGGCCTCATTTAGTGGAGTTAAATAAGGTCGCCAAAATATTAGAAGATGCAGTGCAGTTCTACACACATAATAGATGCATGTATGACATACAGTACATCAACATTACATTACGCTGGATAGGAGCATTCAAACGTCAGCAGCACTAGCATGAGGCTGAAGGGCTAACATTACACTCAGCTTTTAACAGCAGCATCATGCTCAGTTAGCATATTCACTGAAAACGAAATGGACAGATAGAGGTTCAGGCTTTATTTTAATATGTGTAGCGAAGCCTGATTATTTAATTTGTTTATTTTTAATTTAATAAATTTAATGAGCAGCGCAGTCTGGCGCAGCGCTGCGCACCCACGCCTCCATCCCTCCCACCGGCACAAGTGGCAAAGAGGGAGGAGAGAAGGCCATTTTAACAACCAACTTTATATTAATCGTTGTTTTTAATTATAGATAATTAATATTTGTCTACTAACAGTTTGGAGACCCGAGTTCAATTCCACCCTTGGCCATCTGTGTGTGTAGTTTGCATGTTCTCCCCGTGTGTGCGTGGGTTTTCTCCCGGTACTCCGGTTTCCTCCCACATTCCAAAAACATGCTAGGTTAATTGGTGACTCCAAATTGTCCATAGGTATGAAAGTGACTGTGAATGGTTGTCTGTCTACATGTGCCCTTTTATTGGGCACATTGAGAGCTGGGATAGGCTCCAGCACCTCCGCGACCCTCGTGAGGATAAGTGTCAGAAATTGAATTAATGAATAATATTTGTCTAAAGGGTCACTTTCTCTGTTTCCACAAACTGTGCTGCGTGTTGGCTCATGTGTGATTAGATTAGTTACTAAGGGGAGGGGCCATCTGACGTGCATCCAGCACCACCATGGAGATGAGCGATGAGTGGAGCCGTCTTGTGCTTCTTTTCTGGCGGCGTTTTCACTTCTAAAATGTTGATTTTGGAGTACACACCATTTATTTAGTTAGACAGAAAACAACACCTCTTCCCAAAAGTGGTAACACAGATAATGAGAAAAAAATCCATTTTTTCTTATCAAAACGATCAGTCCTCTGCACTGTTACGTTCTTACATTGATCTTTATGAGCAGCTGGCAGCGAGACTGAAAAGACAGAAAACAAACAATAAAGTGTTATGCCACCAAACTCACCTCACACATTCATTGCATCATCCTAGTTATACTGTACCACAGCAAATAGTTTGGGAAGAGGTGTTTTTTTAATTGAATTTGGCAACACTGATCCCTCCTGCTACATCTTCTTCTTCTGTGGCAGACCATATAATGTGTTTATGTTGTAGTCATGTTCCATTAGTAAAAAAAAGAACTGTCTGCAAAGGATTGTGTACCACTTTCGACACAGCAAGTATGTAGTTGTACCTAATGTTGTGACAGCTGAGTTGATATCCTTCAGTGTGTTGATGCTGGCTATTGAGGCTCTTGTCCTTTCATTACTGGGGAGACTAACCTCGGCCTGACCCGAGAGTGCAGCTGCCTCCATGCGATTTGCAGCATGTTGCCTTCAAGTTGACAGGACATTTAGCTCCCACGTGGATGCCCGTTTCTTATGTCTGCATGTAGTAGTGTAGTCAAGTGTGGACATACAATAATAACTCAATAACTCTCAGCCAGTGGGATCAACCAGATCGATAACCTTCATTAAAGCAACCACAGCAGATATCATATATCAAATATCAGTTTTATTCTTTGCCTCCTACATAACCTTTAGGTACTGCTGTCATTTTTTAATAAGGACTGACATTCACCAGCGACATAATTCTGCTCAATATAATGAGCTCCTTAGCAAATTCTTAGCAAATATTATACCTTTGAAAAGATAATAACACTCAAGGAGGTCTTCATTCGATGATACTTGTGTTATATAACTATGTAAAAAAAAAAAAGATGAGCTATGTCCTGGTAGGTTTGTCTTCTTTTTGGTGGATTTATTTATAACATGCTGTGACAAGCTGTGTTAAGATGTGGTGAACTGTGATGTTGATGCTCTTCAGCTGTGCTTTGGTTTTTCTCAACATGGAAACAATATTCATTCATTCCTTCATTCATTCATTCCTTCATTCATTCATTTTCTACTGCTTATCCTCACGAGGGTCACAGCGGTGCTGGAGCCTACCCCGGGTGAGAGGCGGGGTACAACCTGGACTGGTCGCCAGCCAATGTGCCAACCAGGCATAAATAGACAAACAACCATTCACACTCACATTCATACCTATGGACAATTTGGAGTCACCAATTAACCTAGCATGTTTTTGGAATGTGGGAGGAAACCGGAGTACCCGGAGAAAACCCACGCATGCACAGGGAGAACATGCAAACTCCACACAGGGTCAATTGAACTCTGGTCTTCTAGCTGTGAGGCCTGCGTGCTAACCACTCATCCGATGTGCAGCCAGTTAAGAAAATAATTATGTTTTTTTTTAAAAAAAAAGGGTGAAATCCCCCCTCGTTCCCCTAGACAAACCCTTATTTAATGTGTTGATGAGTGAGGGCGAACAGGTAGCGTTGAGTATAAACAAACAAATCTATCTGTGGCGGTCCAAATGCTATTGTGGTGAGGCAGGGCAAATAAATGTATTGGAAACATGTTACATTACGGAACATCACATGGTCACATTTGCTCCTGTGTATTGGAACTCGAGTCTCCTAGCCGTGAGGTATGCATGCTTACCACTCGAGCGCCGTGCAGCCATGGAAACAATATGTACAATGCAAATGATGTTACACGGAAACACATAACCTACAGAAATCAATAAGGAAATTCATTCAATACCAAGCTTAGTAATGAGCCAAATGGACATATGAGCAAGATTTTTCACTAAGAAAAATGCACAGAAGCACAGAGCTAACATTATTAAACCTAGCCTCTGTGCATTAACATTTGTGAACAAGGACGAGGTGAAAGTTTGAATGGAAAATTCACATCTGTCTGTGCAGCGTCTTAAGTCTTGATCTGCGTCACAGTCCATGGTGTGTTCATGGACTGTCGAACAAAGTGGCCACACTGCCCGAAGAGGACAAATTATTAGTGAAAGTATACGCTTACTTATGCATCCAACCAACAAACACACTAATTCAGTGATTTTCAAGCACTGTGCCGCGGCACACTAGTGTACCTTGAGAAACCGTCAGGTGTGCCGTGAGGAATTATCTAATATCACTTTTTATAATTAACATTTATTAATCAGCATTTGCAAATATGATGTCAATAGCCATTATGTCAATAGT
Organism: Doryrhamphus excisus; assembly: GCF_037039965.1. Taxonomy (NCBI): domain Eukaryota; kingdom Metazoa; phylum Chordata; class Actinopteri; order Syngnathiformes; family Syngnathidae; genus Doryrhamphus; species Doryrhamphus excisus. Next base: position 8,575,833 of record NC_136374.1, read on the forward strand.
ATACATGGACCCAAATATTCCAATTGCATTTGATTTATTTGCTCAAACGGAAAAAATTGAACAGGGATGGAATATTCCTTTAACCAATCAGATTGAGGTATCTTGTACCCGCTCAAACGGAAAGTTGTCAGGGTGTGTTCTTCTTCTGTTGTTTATTGGCGGTTGGCAAGCAGCTTTCATATGCATTACCGCCATCTGTGAAACAGAATCTAAACCCTTCTTTACGCCATTCACAAGTCCAGTTTTATTAAAAAAGAAAATATATATCTATATAAAACATGCCCTGAGTTTAATTATAAAATATTAGCAAGACTGAATTTGATCCTTTCCTGTTTTCAGGAATTCATCCCGGGTGCGTTCTTTCAGCACATGCTCAGATATGACGTAACACGCAGATCCAGACGTTCTTCAGTTTTAAAAATGGAGGCCAGCAATCGGCACTGGACTAAGCAAAATTTGTTTTTGATTCAAACTAAATTTCAAGACTGGACAGAGGAAAAACTGCCAATACGGAGTTATTCCAACAAGTGAAAGAAAAACTCGGTATCACGTGATGTTGATGTTTACGTTTTACTGCGCATGCCGTATTTACTATTCTTTTGGATTTTCACGGCGCATGTAGACAAGAGATTGGAATATTCCTTTCCATGAATACCATTGTTTCCCGAAAGGTCATTCGGAAAGAGAAAAACTTGTCATGTAAACGTGGCTACTGTGGAGTGTCTGTGGTGTAAAGACTGGCAGAGCAATGTAATATTGGTCCATGTGGCAACACCTACCTTGTTCCTCCGATAGATTTATTGATGCACGTGTGAGGTCGTGGTGACATTTTGTAACATTTTTGGTTAGTGGTGTGCCACAAGATTTTTCCAATGTAAAAAACGTGCCGTGGCTCAAAAAAGGTTGAAAAACAATGCACTAATTAGTCACAGCACCATGTAAGAAGACTCTCATTTAGCACATGATATGAATTATATTGAAAAATCTTCAAGATTAAACACTTTTAATGCACAACATCATCATGAAACTTTGTTTATTTCATCAAACACACACAATGAACAACTTCATGATATCACCTTTCTTCTGCTTTGTACTACCTGCTGTGGCTGATGGCAAGAGGCGTTCCAGCGCATTACATAAATCTCAGTGTTCCGTGCAAACATAGTGAAGCCGTTTTTTCATTTGTATTCACATACACCCTACCGCATCTGCGTACCCCACATTTATTTAATTAATTGGGCCTTTTTTGCAGCTCTCTCGCCACATTTGTTCATTTTGCTGATGCTAGCGATGTGTTTTCTGTGTGTGTGTGTGTGACAATAACAGAATGAATGTTCTTCCATGATGACTTTTTTCTTTCATCTCCCATGTGTGGCTGTAGTACGTTGAAATAATAACCATACTGGGCCTTCACCGCCCTCGGGCTGGGCCTTTGTTTTGATGCTACGCCGTGTAGCGGCACAGCTGTCAGCACTATTTTACCACCAAAATGTAGCATCACACAGATGTCCTCCTCATCTTCTGGCTAGAGGGAGCGCTACGGTGGAACGTATTTTTGGGATTTATTGCTATGACAAACTAAATACTACGGTATGCCTTTTCCCGCTCTCTTGTGATGATATATCTCGATGTCATGCTTGCTCTCATGTGAGTTGTCCCCGATTAAAATGGGCTGCATGCATCATACCTGTGGCAATATGCGATGCTAGGAAGTGATCTAAGGCTGAGATAAGCGTTATTTCCCTCACCATGCTGTTGTTTATCATCATGTGTGTCTCTGTGACCATATCTCAGTTCTTTCCTTTTCTCTCTCCAACATAGTTGAGGAAGTAAGGAGAGCTGGCATCATTTGTTAACACATTAGACAAGTGACTGGGAATATGTATACTTTTATTTAAAGAACTACAGAACACTTCTCCTCTTCACTGACGGCTCTTTCAAATGTAGGTCACTGGCGATATGGAACTTTCATTTACTGCAGCTATGGCCCATTACTTTCTCAATTTCGTGCTTCATTTTTAATGCACTTGTGCCCCAGAAGACAACCCTGAAAGAATGATCCTCCCATAGAACCACATACATTCTTAGATTGTTTTTATCTTCTTTATCAAAAGTCAGCAATAGATTTAAAATGGGTTGATTTCCTCATGCAAACACGTATGGTATGGTTTATCTGTTTCAGACATGTTTCAAGTGCTCATGACACCAGTAAATGTTTGAAAACGACAATGAAAAATAATAAAAAATAAAAGTTGTGACGATCAAGCAACATTTTTGAACCGCCTCCATCTTGGCTTGCTTTCTGTCAACCAGACACAGCCGTGGATGCAAGAACACAATAATAATAATAATAATAATACATTTTATTTGTATAGCGCTTTTCAAAATACTCAAAGACACTTTACAGAAGAAATTGAGTTGAATAAAAACAAGTAAACAGAGTAAAAGATTAAAATACAACATTCATTGGTTAATACACAGTTAAAAGATGAGTAAAATTGGGGCGGGGCGGGGCACAGCAGTCAGGTATAAAAAGTTAGACATTAAAAACAGTTTTAAAGAGGTGGGTTTTTAGTTGTTTTTTGAAACTGGGAAGGTCAGGGCAAGTACGGAGTGAATGGGGCAAAGAGTTCCAGAGGGTGGGGGCAGCGATGGAGAAGGCTCTGTCACCCCAGGTTCGGAGCTTGGTCTTACAGGGGAGTGCCAGGAGGTTGGAGTCTGAGGAGCGAAGTGGACGCGGGGGATTGTGTGGATGGAGGAGGTCTGTGAGATATGGGGGGGTCAGATCGTGGAGGGCTTTATAGGTAATGAGAAGAACTTTGAAGTGAATGCGTTGGAAGCCAGTGGAGGTTTTAGAGGACAGGGGTAATGTGTTGACGGGAGCGGGTGGAGGTGAGGAGGCGGGCAGCGGAGTTCTGAATATATTGTAGTTTATTGAGGGTTTTGTACTGTAGAGAATACTGTTACAGTAGTCGATTCTGGTTGTGATGAATGCATGGATCAGGGATTCAGCGGCAGAGAAAATAAGTGATGGACGGAGTCGGGCTATGTTCTTAAGATGGAAAAATGCAGTCCGGGTTAACTGTTTTGATGTGGGGTTCAATAATGATGGGTAGTTATTAATACATTGCACATTGTTATTACTAGGGATGTTCCCATCAGGATTTTATGCTGCCAATACCGATCCCGATAATGCATGAGTGAAATCATCCAACACTGATACCAATACCAATACCGATCTCATGCATGCAGTGTAAATGTTTAAATGTACTACCGGCTATATTAGGGGTCAATAAGTAAGTTTTACCAGAACATAAACATTATATTCCACCATGTATTTATTTATAGTCTTCTCACATTATTAACTGAAAACCTGAATGAAAAGCGCAGACGCCTCCTCTCTGCCCGGAGAGGAGATTGTGTCATGTCGGTGTTTACAAAGCCTGTTTCAAGCGTGGTGCAAACGTTCACACATCACACTTGTTGCGTGCCACACATCATCCGGAGTCATGGCACACAACGAAAGTTCCTGGCCCCAAATGCCACACCAATCTAAAGCTTTTCAAAGCGCGACCACGGTGAGACATGTTTTCCAGGGTGCAAAATATAGTCATTTTCACAAAGACAGGAAGTCCCACACATGGCAGACATGCTTGTTCTAAACGCTGCAGAATTGGCAGAGCGATACCATCCTTTTATGATACCGATCGGTGGCCGATCGATTGGAGTACATACATCTACATTCTAGGCCAAATGTTATAAACCTTCTCATTCAATGCATTTTCTTTATTTTCATGACTAGATTCTCAATGAAGCCATCAAAACTATGAATGAACATATATGGAATTATTATTTATTATGTTTTATGATTCCTCAAAGTAGCTTTTTTGATAGTGGTGGAAACCCTTATGTACTTGTGCACAGTTTGGATTCTGTTTGCGCCTAAATTATGCACTTTTTGACCGAAAATTGGTACGGAATGACAACACTCTCACATGACTTATTTACATCTTGTCATGTACTGTTTACGTCTATTGCATAGTATATGCATTGTTTCGGCACGGTATGCATTGTCCCTCCACTTGTGGTACTGTAGCATTATTTGGTCCTGCTGCGTCCCACAACCCTTGCTTCATGCATTCCTTCATTCGCAAGGGATGATGATGAGAAAATGCTCTCATTGCAGAAAAGAGTCTATTTGGTCTCACTGCTGCAGGAAGAGAATGCAGGAAAAGCTTGAAGCAGGTATAAACTAGAGAAAAGAAGGCACTGACAGTGGGGAACAGGGACTTGCTGACTCGAGGACATCACTTTGGGTAAATTGATCATAAGTGATTTAAGTGGCTACAGAAATGACTAGAGAATTGGTGGAAAGTTAACCTATTCATGTGAATGAGACAGCTGCATTGTTAAGTACTTTTCAATTCTACCCTCGGCCATCTCTGTGTGGAGTTTGCATGTTCTCCCCGTGCATGCGTGGCTTTTCTCCGGGTACTCCGGTTTCCTCCCACATTCCAAAAACATGCTAGGTTAATTGGCGACTCCAAATTGTCCATAGGTATGAATGTGAGTGTGAATGGTTGTTTGTCTATATGTGCCCTGTGATTGGCTGGCCACCAGTCCAGGGTGTACCCCACCTCTTGCCCGAAGACAGCTGGGATAGGCTCCAGAACCCCCCGCGACCCTCGTGAGGAAAAGCGGTAGAAAATGAATGAATGAATGAACATGTTTTCTTGCAGCACACACATTAAAAATGGGCCCCAGGTGGGTTGTTTGACTGGCAGTGATTGACGCTGACAGATCTATTCAGCGACTGTAAGATGCAAGATGAATGAGCAATGGTTCCTGTTTAGATGGGCTACAGAAGACATTATCCTCCTATTATTATTAAACTTACCGACGGAGTGTTGAATCAGAGCAACTGGGATTGCAGAGTGGATACCATGCAGGCCACACAGCTAGGAGACCTGAGTTTGATTCCCCCCTCTGGCATCTCTGTGTGGAGTTTGCATGTTCTCCTTGTGCATGCTTGGGTTTTCTCCGGGTACTCCGGTTTCCTCCCACATTCCCAAAACATGCTAGGTTAATTGGTGACTCCAAATTGTCCATAGGTATGAATGTGAGTGTGAATGGTTGTTTGTCTATATGTGCCCTGTGATTGGCTGGAGACCAGTCCAGGGTGTACCCCGCCTCTTGCCCGAAGACAGTGGAGATAGGCTCCAGCATACCTTGCAACCCCCTGTGAGGAAACGGTATAGAAAGTGAATGTTTGGATGTTTCACTTCTCATCCAGGTCCATCTGCGAATGCTCTGCTTCAACTCCCCAGATATAACATGTGCTGAAAACCTTTACACACATTTGTGGATAAAAATTTATCGTTGGTGTCGTTATTTTGCACCAACTCAAACCACCTCAAATCCAAACTAGACTTTAATGTCTTTTCATTAAAGGGAATGTTTGCCAGTGACTGAAAATGACACCGCTATCGCTTACCAGGGGCTCCTGTGCATATGTGTGTTACCTGGGGCGCAGCTTACATGCTCGGGGCAGGAAAAGGGCGAGATATGATACTTGCAACACGTTCAAAGTTAGTGCCCTCTAGGCAGCCCCGTAACCGTTGCAAACAGTCTTTTTACATTTCAAATTGGAATAAATAAATGTGATTTATTAAATTAATAAGATAGTTGAGAATCTTATGTTCATAAGATTTCTTCAATTTGGCTCACCACTTGTCATTGAAGGGTGATGTTGGGTCCTGGAGGCAAACCAGTGGAGAACCACTGATTTAAGATATCCAAATAACAACATAATGGTAATGGTAATGGTTTTATTTCATTTGAACATGCATCAGATTACAATTGAATGCATCCCATAATCAGTTCACAGTTCCACATGTCCAAAAGGAGTAGGAAGAAGCAAAGCTTATTAAATCCTACCCCTCCATCTGGTACTTTTATAATCAGTAACTAGTTACATTTGTTCACTTCCTGCTTTCCTAATATAGTTGAAGTTTTAATTTTTTTATTTTTTTGTTTTTTATTTTTATTTTATTTTTGTCACGTAGTACATGGTGATATGACTATACAATGACATAATGGGTACCATAGTAACTGTCAATATAGTGATTTATATATATAGCACATCATGACTGGTTCAAGACTCTTCATCCTTGTATTTAGCAAACATCAACTGCTTGTATTGTTTCTTGAATTGGCTCATCGTTGTGCATTGTTTGAGGGTCTTACTCAATCCATTCCATAGTTTGATTCCACATACTGAAATGCTATGGCTTTTTAACATAGTCCCAGCATATACGTAAGTGTTTCAAATGTACTTCTTCCCTGAGATCATATTTCTCCTCTCTAGTAGAGAAGTATTGGATGACATTTTTAGGTAATTGGTTATTTTTTAGCCTTGTGCATTATTTTAGCTGTTTGAAGATGAACTATATCAGCAAGTTTAAGTATTTGTGATTTTAAAATAAGGTATGTTAGTATGTTCTCTGTAGTATGTTCTCACAAAATCGACAAAAAATGCACCAAAAAATGTTCTCAAAGTGACAGCACTTCCTCCTTCTTCATCAGTCTCTGACGGGATTGTTGTAAAAATGTAAAAAAGGTTAAATCATGCACTCATCTTACACAGGAACTATACCTCTCAAAAGCTTTTTGCCCAGCAAAATAACACAATTAATTTGTGTTATGGGTGGAATCACCCTCGTTCCGTAATGTAATAATAACCAACAAAGGCGTCCATGACCATTGTTACAACTGAATGGAATATGAATGGAATGAATGGGTTCAATGGCCTGAGAACACAACGATTTGGGTGAATGAGAATATTCACAGATTTGGTGTTTTGGGGTGAGAATTCTACATTGGGTTGGCCCTTTGTCCTTTTTCAAGGGTACAGGCAAAAGTGATTTTTTTGGCAAAAAAAAAATGTCATATCTGAAGTTATCCAAGCAGGTGTGTATACATGTGTCACTATAGTGAACACATATTTCCTCTCTGCACTGAAAACATTCTCATCATGGTTGCAGTTTGCCTTTTGTTTGAGAACAAGAGAAATTGCGAAGCGCTGCTGAATTGTTTGCGGTGAATCGGCTCACTTCGCCTGTGCCGGCAGGTCCGGTTGAATTGTACACACTGGAGAGCTATCGATCCAGTATTCTCTACACGCCCATTTATAATTCTATATAGATTAGCTTTCCTCGGCTGCTGTTCCCCCGGTATTCCTACAAGTCTTCAAAGTTTCTGTGATGACTGATAATTCACTAACTGCTTTGCCAGGGAAAGTCATGTAGGGGGATAAAATGGAAATGAAAACGCAACCGAATGGCAAATGTAGGAGTAGCGGCGTTGACCACAGTGCACACTTAAGTGCTCTAATGCTCTCGCGACGCGGTGCACAAATGATCCAATTATGCCTCCGTAATGGGATTGCTGTGGCGGGTCAAGATCTGAGCTCATTTCTGCTGTTGGATGGCGCCACCGGAGCAGCCACAGCTTGGCATCGCCACTAATCTGCCGCTTCCTCTTTTGCTCCCCGACTGTTGTCTGACTGTCTAAACACGTAGTACATCGCTGTGGTATTACCTAGACAGTGGAAGAGATGTCGTCTCCTAAAGTGATGTTCTACCAGGCTTTTATGGTTCGAAAGGAGAAACTGCTGCCCAGCATGGGTCTGATTATTCAATGAGCAACCACTTTGGTGACATTTTTTTCAGTGGGAGAGATACATTGGGGTTTGCGCTGGAGTTAGTGATTGCCAGATTGTGGCGGATATTTCCCTCCTAGCCTAATGGCTAGTGTAATACTATTCAGACACGAATGTATGTGATTGATACTTCCAAGCATGTAAAAATATTCATTCATTCATTTTCTACCGCTTTTTCCTCACGAGGGTCGCGGGGCTGCTGGCGCCTATCCCAGCCGTCTTCGGGCGAGAGGCGAGGTACACCCTGGACTGGTCGCCAGCCAATCACAGGGCACATATAGACAAACAACCATTCACACTCACATTCATACCTATGGACAATTTGGAGTCGCCAATTAACCTAGCATGTTTTTGGAATGTGGGAGGAAACCGGAGTACCCGGAGAAAACCCACGCATGCACGGGGAGAACATGCAAACTCCACACAGAGATGGCCGAGCTGGGAATCGAACACGGGTCTCCTAGCTGTAACCACTCATCCACTGTGCAGCCTATTATAATATATAATAATAACATAATGTAATATATACATTTGTATATAAGTACAAATGTTCTACATATTTCATTCATTCATTTTCTACCACTTATCCTCACAAGGGTTGTGGCGGTGCTGGAGCCTATCCCAGCTGTCTTCGGGCGAGAGGCGGGGTACACCCTGGACTGGTGGCCAGCCAATCACAGGGCACATATAGACAAACAACCATTCACACTCACATTCATACCTATGGACAATTTGGAGTCGCCAATTAACCTAGCATGTTTTTGGAATGTGGGAGGAAACCGGAGTACCCGGAGAAAACCCACGCATGCACAGGGAGAACATGCAATTGGAATTGAACTCCAGGCTGTGAGGTCTGCGCGCTAACCACTTGTCCGCCGTGTAGCCATTTTCTGTTTTCTGTTGTATAATTTCTGTTGTAGCAGTTTTTGCTTTTTTTTTGCATTTTTAGAATGACACAGTGGGCCACATTAAATGGTATTGCACACATTAAAGATGCTAAACCCAATCCCGCGCTGGTCAGACCATTTCTCACCCCCCATTGTGAACTCACAACCATTGTGAACAGCAGCGCATGTTAAAAAAGCAAATCATTACCACAAACAAGAGCCTGCAAGCATGAGACTCTCCCTACAACATCTTCACACAGACAGTTAACGTTTGCCGCCCCTGCACAACCTGAAGCTCCCCTCCACTGTGTCGTGTGGAAAACATCTCCTTGTCATGCCATCAAGGTTTGATTTTTGGTCATCAGAAAATACATTTTTCTTCCACCTTTCAATATTCTATGTTTAGTGCTCTCTTTGTAAATTCCAAACAGGCAGTTTTTGAAGGCTATTAGGCCTTTTTCTTTAAAGCCTTCTCTCACAGAAGCCATCTGGTGGTAATTGGACTGCACCAGTAACAACCTTTATGGGCCAAGGATAATCCTGTGTCTTGACGGACAGCTAATGGGATCCTCCAATCCTCAGGGTTGGTGACATTTTTTTGGGCCTACCACTTCACTTCACTTCACTTCACTTTTTTTATTCCACAACCCTCAGCATCTCTAAAAAAAAGTTTCAAATGACACAAATGTCACACTGTGTCCAACCTCAGCAGCAATGGCGCTCTGCGAGGTGCCTTTCTTATGCAGCTCAACAATCCGATCACGTTCAAAGAGAGAAAGCTTTTTCACCAATGAACCCAACATGCATGTTTTTTAAATGTAGGAGCAATGTGGGAGTACCCGGAGAAAACGCACTCACACACAGGGAGAACATGCAAACTCCACACAGAGATACCCAACTTGAGATTCGAGACCAGGTCTTCCCGATCTACTGACTTGCGCGTAATCATAATAATATATGATCTCAATCAGTGTATAAACCTGCAAAACAACATCAACAAATTTAAAACTTTAAGGACTAATGCTGGTATATTAAGGACAAAGTGTAAACAGAAATGCTGTGTGTGTGTGTGTGGTCCGACCACACATAATGTATGAAGGCCAGCATGATGCCATGATGTGGCAAATAATAAATAACACAAAGAGCTTTAAAAGCTACAGGAGCAAACAGTGCAATCCTGCCTACAAGCCTTCAGGGGTGGAGTAATTCAAGAACAAATCCTGAGGGCTGAATCTCCTTCCTTGAATATTCTACTGAAATGTAATAATTCATTGTTATTCAACTAACTCATTGAGTCGTGAAGTCAGGTAATTTGTATTATAACCCGCCTCTGGGAAGAAAAAGAAATATGCATAGTGTTTGTGAAATTAGCATAAATTGAATTAATTAGAGAAACGGGGATCCTTGTGAATGAAGTGGAGGAAATATGGGAAGAGTTTTATGTGACAATATGTCACAGCTGCCGCACGCTCAAGTGCTTCTCTTCAAGGTTTCTCCATGGAGTTTTTCCTTGCCTCCGTCCACCAAAATGCTGTATACTAAAGGGGACCTATTATGCTCATTTCCGTGCCTTTGTATTGAATTGTGGACTCCTATGAAACAGCTCCACATAAAGCTTTCTAGATTTTCCAGAATCTGTACCTATTCCAGCTGTATTTCCTTGTATTATTCCACTGTGATTGGTCACGCTCAGTCAGTACAGCCAACAGCTGTACAGCTCATATACAGTTTTTCACAGAAGTGACAACATATCTTCTCAAGGGTAATAAAACATAGATATACTTCACAATGTACAGCTTGAATAGCCGCATAGATAGAATCCACTGAAAATGAGTCAAATTTTAATTTATGCGTTATTTGTATGCATAAAATGATCATGTTTTTCCTCATTTCCTCAATAAAAATGCACTTTGAACATGTAATTAGGTCTATACATTTGAATACATTACACACAATATATATGCTTGGTTTGATTTAAATAAAAGTAGAAAAATCTAAATTAAGTAATTAGGTAAATATTGAAAATAAATATAAATAAAAAAAATTACATATAATAATAATAATAATTATTATAACTAAATAAAAAATAAAAATGAAATGAGTTAAATAAAAGTGTGAAAATGAAAAACATAAAAAGTAAAAGTGCAAAAAAATACAAATAAATAAAAATTAAAAAAACGAAATTAATACAATTAAATTAAAACAAACAAACAAACAAAACTAATAGTGGATTGTGACTTAATGATCATTGGAAAATGTAAGTCCCAGGTTGAGATCATTTGGCTATCCCTGCTCTAAAGTATATCTATGTTTCCTTTTGTTGTACTGTCCCTTAAGAAGATGCACTGAGAAAAACGCTTGCTGAAATGGCAAGGGTCTGCTCACGCTTGTGCGGTTGTAAGCCTTGGTAAGATTACAAATGAAGTTTCAGCCGTCTGATTGATTGATTCATCGATTAAGAAATGCACCGTAAGACCTTTGTCTGCCTTATTTCCGTATGTCTTAGAATCTGAGGATTGTTCCAACAGAGATTAAAAAGTGCCAATTCTCCGCTATTTACTGATCCATGAATGGAGTTCATCTGTATTATAAAAGGAGATTGTCAATTTGCATAAAATGGAATTAATTTGAGAGAGAAACAGATGAGGTAAAGTAGCAAAACAAAAAATGCAAAACCAAGTGTGTAAATATTCCGCATGGTGCCATAACAAATCAGCATCGGGAGGCCGCTGCAGCCTGGAGGAGTGTCAACTGGGACCAATTGTGAGAGCTGTGCACAGATTAAAATAAGAATGGTATAAAAGGTTTGGGGGAAAATAATGTAACAAAAAAACAAATATAGTCAGGGTTAATGTACTTGGATTAGCATGAGTCAAAACACAATGGAGGACTCGTGTGATCACTTAAGTCCGTCAGGATTCTGATTGTATCCACCGAGCTAATGCAGCACACACACATGCTGCACCATGTGCCGTCGCTTCCGGTGCGCCGCCTCCAGACGGCGAAGGGCGGGCGAGTGCGCTGACACGGTGGCTGCATCCAGGACATGCTGCACGAGCATGGCTAATGAAGAGAGGATGCTGCATTCATGCTCACCCTGGCCCAAAGCCTGCTAGTCATGCCCTCTCCTGTCATGAAGACGAGAGACGAGCGCCAGTATAAATGTTGACAAACTGGCACAAGCTTATCTAAGGCTGGCATATGTGCGGCAAAGAAAAGCAGCAGAAGACGTTCATTGCTGCTGCTGTCTGGCGTGTGAATTTAATATTTGGAAAAAAGCTGGCCACTTATTCAGAGAAGTGGATCGAATGTCTTCCAATAAATGACGGTTGGATAAAACTGGGACGCTAGAATGCTAAATGTCAAAGGAAAGGAAAGTGGAAACTGAACCTTAAAATATTCAGAAATTGACAAATTCTGGGCAGCACGGTGGTCTAGTGGTTAGACCTCAGGCCTCACAGCTAGGAGACCAGGGTTCAATTCCACCCTCGGCCATCTTTGTGTGGAGTTTGCATGTTCTCCCCGTGCATGTGTGGGTTTTCTCCGGGTACTCCGGTTTCCTCCCACATTCCAAAAACATGCTAGGTTAATTGGCGACTCCAAATTGTCCATAGGTATGAATGTGAGTGTGAATGGTTGTTTGTCTATATGTGCCCTGTGATTGGCTGGCGACCAGTCCAGAGTGTACCCCGCCTCTCGTCCGAAGACAGCTGGGATAGGCTCCAGCACCCCCGCCACCCTCGTGAGGAAAAAGTGGTAGAAAATGAATGAATGAATGAGAAATTCTGACCATTATGGGCCGTATGCCTAAAGATCCTTGAACATCAACATTAATGTATTACTGGTCCTGGTTCTTCAGACACAATCATTTTTCATTTAAATTTTTGTAGTTAACAAGTATAGTGTTGAGCAGAACCAATGTTGTAGTAGCAGTAAGCTGCCCAGCCAGCATTAGTAGTATTTCTTTATTGTAAACAGTACAGCTAGTGTATGCAGTGATACACTTTAAAGAGCATGCAGAGGTAGATATGAGTTCACCGTTACAACAGTCAAAAAGTTGACTTTGAGGTGAGGTACACTCTGGACTGGCCGCCAGCCAATCGCAGGACAAATGTTTTCATCCTACTTCAAGGAAATTCAATCATTGAGATCAAGTCTGGAATCAATTGACCGTGATGGTCAACAAGGGATGACTGTACCGAGTGTGTGGGGACTGATGAAAAGGGCTTCTTTTGAGCATCAATACAGATTGAAATATGCTAAAGTGGGCCATTTGAAAGGTGAAAAACTGATTCAAGTAGCTCTTGTATGTGTTGCCTAAAAGGGAGCTCTTAGGCAAGGATGTTCTGACAGCCAGCAAGGCGAGAGGCAGGGTACGGGTGGCCAGCCAATCACAGGGCACTTATAGACAAACAACCATTCACACTCACTTTCATACCTATGGACAATTTGGAGTCGCCAATTAACCTAGCATGTTTTTGGAATGGGCTGCATGGCGGTCTAGTGGTTAGCGCGCAGACCTCACAGATCGGAAACCAGGGTTCAGTTCCACCCTCGGCTATCTCTGTGTGGAGTTTGCATGTTCTCCCCGTGCATGCGTGGGTTTTCTCCGGGTACTCCGGTTTCCTCCCACATTCCAAAAACATGCTAGGTTAATTGACGACTCCAAATTGTCCATAGGTATGAATGTGAGTGTGAATGGTTGTTTGTCTATATGTGCCCTGTGATTGGCTGGCGACCGGTCCGGGGTGTGCCTCGCCTCTCGCCCGGGGACAGCTGGGATGGGCTCCAGCGGTAGAAAATGAATGAATGAATTAATTGGTCGCCAGCCAATCACAGGGCACATATAGACAAACAACCATTCACACTCACATTCATACCTATGGACAATTTGGAGTCACCAATTAACCTAGCATGTTTTTGGAATGTAGGAGGAAACCGGAGTACCCGGAGAAAACCCATGCATGCACGGGGAGAACATGCAAACTCCACACAAAGATGCCCGAGCGTGGAATCGAACCCAGGTCTCCTAGCTGTGTGGACTAACCATTCATTTTGATAGTACCTCAGTGTTTTATTGTGGGAGCTTCTTATACTGAAAACATAACACAAAGTTAAAAGCTTTTAAGAAAGGCGAATCAATCTACTAAATATATGATGACGGTAGATGAGTGTCAGGTGAAAAGCAAAGAGCACAGACAGTTTACACGCTTACAGCGCTCTGCCATCCAATAGTCCCTCGGAAACACAGTTCCTTTCCAGGCTTAGTCAATACAAGTGTGTGTATGTGGGGACTTTACATACTGTAGATCTAGAGCTGTGTTCATGCTGGAGGCGCCATCATATGTGACGTCGCAGCAGTGCAGTCAACATGTCACTTTTAATGATGACACATCTTTGTCGTCTGTCATGTCTTTCGCTGTCTCTCTTCCACCAGTTTCAGTTTTGGTCTTTTATTTCCTCCTTCTCCAGTGCGTACATTCAATATATCTACGTCGTTTCTTTCTTGATGGCAGCTAATGATGGATTTTCTTGTCTTCTTCTTATTTTCCATGCAGAACCACTAGGCCACCGTGCAGCCCCTGTTATTTTATTTATGTCTCATGTGTCTTCTCTCTGATGCATCAACTGTATTTATTGGGTCATAAAAAGCTTATTTAGTCTATTTACTTTAATATTTGCTCAACTACTTGGATCAGGGCTGTCCGGGGGCCTGCACACCACATTCTGAAAATATAATGTAAGAAGTTTATGCAACGAATAAAGGAAGAATCAGCAGCAATTTTACAAGAATATGGTCAAAATATTAAGAGAAAACAACATAATAGTGTGAGGTAAATGAAGTCATTCTAGTAGCATAGAGATTGTTAATTTAAATAATACAGTTGTTTGTCACACTTAAATGTTTCAGATAATCAAACAAATGTAAATATTTCTTTTTTTAAGGGAGAAAAAGATCCCAACCTACATGACCCTAAGTAAAAAAAGTGCCTTCCTAACAGAACTTAACTGAGATTAATCAAGATCCATCACTCTGGAAAAAGGTTATAAAGTCATTTACCACAGTGAGAGTCATTATCCATAAATGGCGAATACCTGGAATAGTGGTGAATCTTCCCAGCAGTAGCTAGCCAATCAAAATGACCTCAATAGCGCAGTGATGATTCATCCAAGAGGTCACAAAAGACCCCACAACATCTAAAGAACTGCAGGCCTCACTTGCCTCGGTTAAGGTCAGTTTTCATGACTCCATCATATGAAAGACACTGGGCAAAAGCAGCTTGCATGGCCTCCAAGACAAAAACCACTGCTGAACAAAAATACCATAAAGGCTCAATTTTGCCAGAAAACATCTTGATGATCCCCAAGACCTTTGGGAAAGTACTCATTCATTCATTTTCTACCGCTTTTTCCTCACGAGGGTCGCGGGGGGTGCTGGAGCCTATCCCAGCTGTCTTTGAGCGAGAGGCGGGGTACACCCTGGACTGGTGGCCAGCCAATCACAGGGCACATATAGACAAACAACCATTCACACTCACATTCATACCTGGAGTGGCCGATTAACCTAGCATGTTTTTGGAATGTGGGAGGAAACCGGAGTACCCGGAGAAAACCCACGCATGCACGGGGAGAACATGCAAACTCCACACAGAAACGGCCGAGGGCGGGAACCGAACCCCGGTCTCCTAGCTGTGAGGTCTGCGCGCTAACCACTAGACCGCCGTGCCGCCCTTCTGTGATAAATGGAACCATAAATTCTGCCTCCACCAAAAAACAGATAATGCCTTTTTGCCAGAATAAGTACATTTCATCATTATCGTATTTAAGAAAATGCTCATTATGTATTCACTTCCCATTCTGTGATTGGCCAGTCACATGCAGGGACCGCCTCTCCCTAGACAGCAGCAGCCACAGAGGAGCTGAGCGGTGCCTCATTCATATACATGGTGCAATTGGCAAGTTAAAAACGTCTCGTGTTGCGTTGGTCACATCATCAACATCATGCACATGTCCTGTTTGACCCTCGCCTAACACCGTAGTTTGAGATGGTGTTGCGGTTAATTTATTTGACTCTACTGTCGCAGTGAGTCGAGTTGTCACAATAGCATGAAGATACTGAAGAAGCTGAGAATGTGCTGGAGCACTGCAGGTCTTTTTTTAAATTGTCATTTATACAGTGTTACCTTGGCATACCAGTGTCGAAACTAATGAGTGCTTTTTTAGATACGAGCCGTCTCTCAGCTGCGAGTTAAAATTGGGGTTACAAGCTGCTAGTCACTGATAGGCATTGTCAAAGACAGCTATTTGGAGGGCTTGTCTCACCTTAGTATGTGGGGGACAACGAGGGAGCAAGCACACATGCAGAGCTCATTATCGTTGTTAGTATTTATTAGTAATTTGCGTATTACTTATTGGCATTTATTTCTAAGTTATTAGCATTTCTAAGTTATTAGCATTTGCGCTTGAACTGCTGTGTTTCTCAAACAGGACAGAATAAAAACTGTATGATGCAAAACCTTACTTCCACGCTTCCTGTTTGAGAAACACAGCAGTATATATATTCTGTCAATCAATTAATATATTTGATCGTGATTAATCACATTAGTCTATAGTTAACTCACAATTAATAGAAATATGTTTTTATCTACAATAAGTAGGAAAAATCTCATTGTGGTAAACCATTCAATGTGCAAATACAACGATAATTACATCAAAATTTTATGGAAAAGGATATCAATTTCGGAACTAGGGGCGTTATTTAAAACAATACAGTCAGCACGTATATTTTTGTATTATTAGCATTTTAGCTTTTAAACTCTACCACAAACGTTCAGCAAATACAAAATGTGAGCGAGTGAGACCTCTCACACTGACACACATATGTCTTTGTTTATTTGTGTCAGCTCAAAATAGGTTTGTTTATTTATAATACTGGTTTTAAATTGTACATTTTGTGAGTAAACAAGCCAATTTAAGGACATTCAGAAACTATTATTATGAAGGATTTGCCTCAATGCACCTTTCCCGTCTGAAATGTATAAATGAAAGCTAATAATTAATTATTGCAAAAATTGTAATTAAATTGTAATTATTGTATGTATATATATATATATATATATATATATATACATATGTGTATATATATACATATGTATATATATAATTAATTATATATAATTACATAATATATAATTATATATATATACACACACACATTCATAATTACAATTTTTGCAATAATATTCCAATATTCCAACATAATGTAATTATGAATGTATATATATATATATATACATTCATACATTCATAATTACAATTTTTTTTTACAATTTACAATTTTAGCAATAATATTCCAACATTATCCAAAGGTCAATATACATATATATATATATATATATATATACAATAATTACAATTTAATTACAATTTTTGCAATAATTATAATTAATTAATAGCTTTCATTTATACATTTCAGGCGGGAAAGGTGCATTGAGGCAAATCCTTAATAATAATAGTTTCTGACTGTCCTTATAGTGGTATATATATACATTCATAATTACAATTTTTGCAATAATATCCCAACATTATCAAAAGGTCAATTGTCACCTTCAAATAGAGCCATCTCCATCTCCTTGTGTCCATAAACTGTCAAATATCACAGCCATTTTTGGGCTGTGAGAAGCTAACCCAATTTTCCCTCTCCGCTTTCTCCTCTTGTTGAATTATGCAGCATGTTTCACCGAGATGAAGGCCTAATCACTACTTTTATTTGTAGGCACTCCAAAAAAACACCCCTAATGAAAGAAAACAAGCGAAATCATTTGTAGATGACACTGTCGGGTCAATGATGATGTGATTAGCTTTACACAAACGGCTGCGATAAGGTCATCCCTTTATCGTTATAACACAGTGTGTCACTACTCCACCCTGAAGGCTGTTTACCAGTCAACTGTGCTTACTTCCAGCTCAGGGCTGAGTGAGTTAGGAAGAATAGGAATGCCTGCTAATGCACTTTGACTGCAGCTGTAATGAGTGGAAAGAAAGCTGTTAATGAAGCCTGATGAGCTTATAGCAGCGAGTGGACATTGGAGTATTGCTTGAAGAAAAGCAGGACACACGCTGATGAAACACAGCAGCGCCAAGACCAAACCTCTGCGGAATAAATGAGCCTATGAGTCTATGTAGGAAAATCACTGCATTGGAGCCTAATCTTTGCTTTGTATCTCATGCAACTCATGCTTTAAAATATGAAACTATATGTCTTCTACAGAGTGAAAAGAGCATGTCTGTGCTGTAGAGCATTTGTTATATATCAAAAACACTATTTTTTGTTCAAATCCATTGTTTTATGTAATTGTTCAGATGACTAAAAACTGCGAAAAATCAGAATTGACCTACAGAGTAATGGTAATGGTAATGGTTTTATTTCATTTGAACATGCATCAGATTACAATTGAATGCATCACATAATCAGTTCACAGTTCCACATGTCCAAAAGGAGTAGGAAGAAGCAGAGCTTATTAAATCCTACCCCTCCATCTGGTACTTTTACAATCAGTAACTGTTACATTTGTTCACTTCCTGCTTTCCATAATACAGTTTAAGGGTTTTTTTTGTTGTTTTTTTTAATAATGTACCTCGTACCGAAGTACAAGGTGATATGACCATCCAATGACATAATGGGTACCATAGTAAGTGTCAATATAGTGATATGTATAGCACATCATGACTGGTTCAAGACTCTTTATCCTTTATCAACTGCTTGTATTGTTTCTTGAATTGGCTCATCGTTGTGCATTGTTTGAGGTCCATAGTATTCATTCCATAGTTTGATTCCGCATACTGAAATGCTATGGCTTTTTAACGTAGTCCTAGCATATAAGTGTTTCAAGTGTTTCAAGTGTTCAGTGAACATAGCCTTGAGGTCTTGAGACCTCTAAGACCTATGTTCCTAAAATGGGCTGTATTCAGTGACTAAAATGTATTTTACCTATCATATACAATCCTTATGTGAGACATGTCTTTCTCTTTTCTGGAGAGCATATAGAGAAAACTTGCAAGCATGAAGCAGCTAACAAAGCAGGTAATGGGATTTACCTAGTCTGTCTATAAAGCCCTCCATTAAAACACCTCCAAAACGTTCCTTTTATATGCAGTACATGGAGTAATGATAGTACTTACAGTATTTTTGCAGTTCCTTGGTCATTTTAAGCCTTACTTCCTGCAGCAGCATGGAGCGTTCGCTATCACTAATCATGGCAGGCATTGTGACAGCTGACAGCAACACTACTTTTTCCTTTTACTCCCCAGCCAGGAGTAATAACGTTGCTGGGTTCTAGGCAGACCCAGCTATAGTGAAACATGAAGCCATTCTCATAGTGAATAAAAGCTAAATATTCATTTACAGTGCCTATTCTCATTGGGATACCGACTGATGGCATGACTGTATCTTCCAGCACAAAACTTGTGCTCTATGTTCATTCATTCATTCATTTTCTACCGCTTATAGCGGGTTGGTGGAGTTGCTGGAGTCTATCTCAGCTGTCTTCTGGCGAGAGGCGGCGTACACCCTGGACTGGTCGCCAGCCAATCACAGGGCACATATAGACAAACAACCATTCACACTCACAATTTGGAGTCACCAATTAACCTAGCATGTTTTTGGAATGTGGGAGGAAACCGGAGTAAACCCACGAATGTAAACTCTACACAGAGATGGCCGAAGGTGGGATTGAACCCAGGTCTCCTAGCTGTGAGGTCTGCACACTAACCACTCGTCCACCGTGCAGCCAGTGCTTTATGTTGAGTTGGTAAATTCAGCATAGTCCTCAGGTGAAAAATGCAATGAAATCAAACGAGTATTTTAATTTTTAATCTAGCATTAACTTTTCCAAGTTCACAGGCAATGCAGTAGCAAATCTAGCACGGCCTGAAATGTTGTGAGTGGCGCTGTGAGCCAGACGTTGTGTCACTATGACAGATACTAAGTAGTTCTTAGGTGTTGGCTCCTACAATGCCGCTGTAGCCTGGTTAATACGCAGGTCACGTTATATAAATGGAACATTGTTGGTGATTTATTAGAGGGCTTCATTGTCTTATTACATGCATTGTTAGCTACCTCCTGCTTGCTGTTTTTCTATCTTTAGAGAAAGACATAGTTTGTGTTTTATGAGTCCTTCACTAACATAAATCTAGTACAAGAACCCTTACATAGAGGCTCCCAGAGATATACATTATATATGCACTCAGCAAACACCTCACTGAGATGGTTGCAGCGATACCTATGGATTTGGCACATCTGCACCTTAAATAAATGCAAGAAACTTAAACTGGACTTATTATGCTTTTTCCCCTTTTCTGACAAATAATTGTTGATACAATTGTATGAGGTTTCCACATTTGGAAGTGAACCCTGAAATAAGTTTGGGATGTTTTGGATAGAGTTTTACACCGAGTTCTACTGAGGTCATTGCGATCCGATCCGATTTTGGGGGCAGGGAATAAACATGGCAATGAATATGGAGGCTGCCAACGGCTGGGTTTACCTTGGGCCCCCAAATAAGTAAATACGCCCCCTGGTCACAGCTCCCTCTTGTGTGTGTGTGTGAGCTTTAAAGAAACGCTTGCGTCTCAACTAATTTGTCACATGCATAAAAGTGACATTGTCATCTGACCTTTTACTGCTGAGCTAATGGTAAAAAAAAAGAAGCTCATTTGGAGCTAATTATGGAAAAGGCCATCTTGGGAAGAAAACTGAATTTGTTGGTTTTGAAAATGCAATATAATAAGACTGAGTGTTGGTTTTCTAGTTTAAAAAAAAGAGTTCATGTGCAGCTTCCATTAATATAATAGATGCCCCTCACGTCATTTATCTTTTATCTGCC
Source organism: Doryrhamphus excisus (assembly GCF_037039965.1). Lineage (NCBI taxonomy): Eukaryota > Metazoa > Chordata > Actinopteri > Syngnathiformes > Syngnathidae > Doryrhamphus > Doryrhamphus excisus. The sequence continues at coordinate 8,596,325 of NC_136374.1, forward strand.
GAGAGCAGCAAAATCATGTCTAATTACAATAATGTGAGGGTGGCACTATCACTATTCATATGCTAATCCCTTCCTGCGTTAACTATTTAAACACATTTCTTATCTTAGGCTGTGCTCCATCAACATATATCTTCAACTCGATGATTCTTTTCACTCATTCGCTTTCTCTCATTGGCAAACACAGCACTCTTTGAATGTATCGACTTCTGACTGCAAGAAAATGACTTTTCAGCAGGATGATGTAATAAAGAAACACAAGTAGAGGGTCTGGATGATTGAGTTTATGATTGAATCAACAGCGCCTCTGCTGGTCGCAGCCAAGTACTGCACTTTATTTTCCCTTCACTTCTTCAAGACACTAACTACTTCTGAAGCACTGTGGAAAGCGAGTTTGTGCAAAGTAGGATTCCTCATATTTCTGCAGTTAAAACATAGAAAACCTGTTTGCCAACTTCTAAATGACATTATTAGAGCTCTTTAAGCCTGAAATAACACCCCTAAAGTCAACTTTACACTCCTTTTACCCAATATAGTAGACATAATAAGAGAAAATAAGACATAAATAAGACTTATGCTCGTGTGTGTTGTTGTAATTTTTTCTGGTGCTAGCGGGATGCAGACGGGAAGTAACATTGAGGGTTCAGTGTTGAGTTTTAGCTTGATGTGCCCATGTTAGGGGTGAAGACTGTTCCGACGATCATGTCTGGTGCTTGTGTGTCTCACCCAACATTATAGTAACATTACTGACACATAGTGGCCAGTAAGGATCAACTGATATATCGGGCCGATATTTGCGTTTTTTACTTGAATCGGTATCAGCCGATTCGCGCGTGGGTTCGCCGATGTATTTTTCCGCCGCATGATTTACAGACAGGCATCTGCCGAGCAGCTTTGCGTTGTCTTTACTGCTGTTCCAATGTTGGTTCTGTTGCTGCTGTGTTGTGCAACATCCTGGTTAATATATGGCCATATGATCAAAGAGATCCTTGTCAAATGTTTGTTAAAGTAAAAAAAAATGAAGTAGTTTTGCAGAATATTATGATAATGTTGCATTATTTAAGAGATAATTAAGTCCCATCAGTTACAGTAAGCGACATTAAACCATCATTGCCGCTCTTCCATTTAGTTTTATGGATCTCATTAGTATGTGTGCAGGTGTACAGCGGCTCCTCCGTTTATTCCTTCTGCATTTACAACTTTTGACCATAACATTATATATTTACATGTGGGGAAGCCCTCGCGCTCACATTCCCAGCAGCAGGTGACCCAGCATGCCTTGTGGGTTATAAAATAGCATTGTGTGATATGTACAGTATAGTAATGACAATGCATGTGTTACGTGTTATTTTTGGTTGCACCGTGAGTGAGGTAGACGTTTGGTTCGTGTTGTGCGAGTAAATAGCCACGTTTACATGGACCCAAATATTCCAATTCCATTCGGGTTATTTGCTCAAACGGAAAGAATGTAACCTTTGTATACACCTCATTCTGAAAGAAAAGTGCCAATCCAAATTAACATATAATCGGATTCACAGGGGTGGAATATTCCTTTCCCAAATCCGATTGAGGTATCTTGTAACCGTTCAATCGCAAAGTTGTCAGGGTGCGTTCTTCTTTGTGGTGTTTTTCTTCTTCTGTTGTTTATTGGCGGTTGGCAAGCAGCTTTCGTGTGCATTAGCGCCATCTGTGGAACAGAATCTAAACCCTTCTATACGCCATTCACAAGTACAGTTTTATTAAAAAAGAAAATACATATCTATATAAAACATGTGCCGAGCTTAATTATAAAATATTAGCAAGATTGAACTTTATCTTTTCCTGTTCCCGGGTGCGTTCTTTCAGCGATTGCTGAGATATGACGTAACACGCAGCTCCAGATGTTCTTCGATTTAAAAAAAATGGAGGCGAGCAATCGGTACTGGAATGCTGTGGAAAGTTTGTTTTTGATTCAAACTAAATTTCAAGACTGAATGAACGAAAAACTGTCAATACAGAGTTATTCCAACAAGTGAAAGAAAAACTCGAGGAAGTCGGTATCACGTGATGTTGATGTTTACGCGCATGCGCATGCCCCATTGACTATTCTGGTTGATTATAGCAGCGCATGTAGACAAGAGATTGTAATATTCCTTTCCATGTATACCATTACGTTCGGAAAGGTCATTCGGAAAGAGAAAAACTCCTCATGTAAACGTGGCTAGTGATAAGCTAGTTATTTGCACTTCCTCATGATAAGCTCATCAAAAATTTATATTTTATGAGTGGAAGCAGGAGTGTCCAAACTAACTGGCAACCCAAAGCTTTGACCTTTTGTGTAACCTTTTAACAAAATATAAAATATATATACAGTACAAACATCAAACAACTACCCCCCCCCCCCCCCCCAACCACCCACCCCCATCCTTGACCTTTCAGTATGCAGCCCTTGGTGGAAAAACATATGGACACCCCTGCAGTATAGCGACACATATGACAGTTGTTATTGTAAAGAAAAGCCCTACATCTCTTCCCTCCGTCCCAAGCATCAAATCCCCTTATGTAACACAGGAGCTGTAAAGTGGGAGGTCATTGTGTTGCAGCTCCCACTCAGCTACAGACAAAACATCAAATTGTTTTAGTTCAAGCTCTTGCCGACAGCATCACATTCCCAGTGATGTAATGCTGTTTTATGTTGGTTAGGAGAGAAGGAAATGGCATCCCACCTCCAACCCCTAGGGACAACACATATAGTGCTGGAGTAGATCCATTACTAGTAACGTATGGAACCATGACTCCATGAAGAAAACACCACCATAGTAGGTTTCGCAATCATAGGAGCTAGTATCAGAGGTGGGACGCCACATGCATTGTTAGCCCCTTTCACATAGTTTGGACAATCAGGCTTTTTTTATTGCAGTATTGTATAAATGACACCGATGCTGGCGGAATGTTGGATGTTGGCGGGATGCTTCATGTGCCCCTTTCATGCAGCCTGTGATATCTGGCTTTTTTCTTTCCTGTGTTTTGTTATATCAACACTGGCACTGAATTAGGGGACAAAGTCGACCTGGCAATTTTCCGCCTTCTGAAGTTGTATCAAAGGAGTAAAAGAGGTAGGATGATGCATTTAGAGTAGCCCCTTTCACACAACTAGTAAAATCTGGCTTCTTCATAGCTTTTTTTTTGCCCCTGCTGCAGTATGCATAAACATCGCTGACATTGAATGCAAAGACAAAGTGGACCCAGGCTTTTTTATGTGTTGATGTTGTGTATAAACAGCACCAGAGGTAAATACAGGGGCAAAGTTGACTCTGCAGTTTTTGGGAGGCCGCCATAACAAAGCAGGGACACCTTTTTTGCAGCCTGTAAAATCTCACTTTTTTCATGTCATTGTTCAAGAAATTGGGTGAAAAAAGTTGACCTGATAATTTTCAACCTGGAAATTTTCCTTTTTTTTCCTGTAATAGCCCCTTTCACACAGCCTGCAAAATATTTCTTCCACATTTTTTCCACTGTGTTGCAGTATGAATGAATGGGGCAAATCCTGTTACACAGACACACTGTACATATAGTAGATGTATGGACAAAGTTTCCCAAAAAAATTTCCCACCTTGGAAGGTAGTATCAGAGTCATGACAGAGGTAGTTTGACCAATGCAGCTCCTTTCACACAGCCTGCAAAATCTGTCTGTATGAATGACACTGGAGGAGGGGATAAAGCCTGTGGATGAAGTTGACATGACACTCTCCCGCCTCTTGAGGTAGTATCGGAGTCTTAACAAGGCGGGATGCTGCATGTAGCCCCTTTCACACAGACAGAAAAAGTATTGTTTTTTCCTGTTTGCCTCAGTTCTATATAAATATCACTAACACTGAGCGTGGGGAGGACAATTGATGAAATCTGGCTTTTTCACTTATTGTTTTCAGTGTCTCAGTTCTGTATAAAGGAAAGTTGACACTGAAAGTTGACCTGGCAATTTCCCAACATGTTTTCTTTGGCTGTTTTTTGGCTGTTTTTATTTTGACCCAAGTTACTGCATTTTTGTTGTTGTGCATGGAGAAAGTATTGTGGTGACTATGCATAGAGGACATACACAATATATGACTGTGGGTTGGCCGCACTAATTATGTATGTGAGGTGCATGTGTGGCGCACAACACACAGAAATCAAGGTGACATGTGCACAAAGTGTGTAAGTTAGTCTTGCATACTGAAGAAACCGTAACCGTCTCTGCATGCATGCCCTCCGTGTGTTTCTTACTTCTTTTTTTTTTTGCAAAACACTTCGCATAACCCCTTTTCATCGCCTTTTTCACTGGTTTTTACCCATGTCGGGTGAAAAGTCAGCGTGGGAATTTTCCCACTTTTGGAGATAGTATCAAGAAGCAAGATGGCACATGTAGCCCCTTTCACACAGCCTGTAGAAATATTTTTTCCTTGCTGCAGCCATGCATTAACAAAAACTAAAACGACTTAATCTTTCATGTCACGCTTGGACAGCAAATCCCTGCAAGTAAATCAAAAATAATGAGAAAATGATTTGGGTTTTAACAGGAATCAATGGCAGCCATGTTTTCACCGCTGATGCTGTCAACAAACCGAGAAGTCTCAAAGCCTTGCGGATGAATAAGGGATGGAAAAAGGCTGGGAGTCAACAAGACAAACTAAAGTGCCCGAGGCGGCGTTTCTGCTTCTATATGTTGTCTTTTGTTGACGGCGTAATTGAAAAGGTTGAAAAGCAGCACATCTCCTCTACGATGCTGCGAGATGGAGTAAGGGGATTATTTAGCGCGCTTCATCATGGGATGTAATCACGGCTCACAGTCCCCATGGATTGTACATATGGGCCTCATTGTAAGATGATGTAACAGTGAAAGCAATGAGCAACTGGTTGATATCTAAAATAATCATACATAGAGCAGATTATCTGTGTCGTTCCCCCATCTTCATCTAAAATGCTTATAACAGAGATGGCTGTGATTACCCTGGGGATTGTCTTGCTTTACATAAATGATAAGAGCAACACAATTCCCTTGTTGGCTTCAAGATGTCTGTCACATTTCATTTTCCTTCTTATTGCCCAGCCAGCCCATCACGGCACTCCCTATTCATTATACTGAGAAAATAAAACCTCTAAATGGCCATTATACACATACAGTACAGTACAACAGTTACTTTAGAGTAGTCAGTGGACAGCTTTATAGCAGTTGACGGCTATTTAGACAATAATGGCTGTGTTAAGGTGTTTCCAGTAGATGGTAACTCATTAAAGCAGGGGTCTCAAACTCAATTTACTTAGGGGCCACTGGAGCTCGGGTCTGGGTGAGACTGGGCCGCATCAGGTTTTCCAAAAAAAAAAAGAAAACGCATTTATTAAAAACAAAAACATTTAAAACACGTCGCTTTGGTTCAAATTTTCTACAATAAAAGCTCTGATAAAACATTCCACTGTTCTCAAATATCTTACTTTTTATTTTTTTAGACAAAATAAAATGAAAAATAAGTAAACAAATCAAGAATAAAGAAAATCAATCAGTAATAAATAAATAAATATAATCATAATAATAAAACGGCAAATAATAAAAACTTAAGAAACCACATATGGTTGGTGGGTAGACAAATTATTTTTTTTCAGATTAAAATGAACAAAGCATTATTAGAGCCCTGTAGACATGACAAAACACGACTATAGTCACATTTATACTCTTTTTATTTACAACATATTGTGCAACTGCAGGGTCTTGAGACACATGCTAACTCGCAAACTAGAGAGCTAGCGACCTAAACGGTAGCCTTCAAGTTATTTCCTTTAAACTTAAATAGCCAAAAACTTACCACTTCCACACAGATAGGGAGGATAACTATTAACAGTTATTTAACCTTTAACATGAACATGAATCAAACGTAATAATTTTTTCTGGGTACATGATACCATACAGCATCCATATCAAACTTGCGCGGGCCGCACTAACATTAAACTTTCATATCAAGGCGGGGGCCTCAAATTAGTGTCCTGCAAGCCACATTTGGCCCGCGAGCCGCGTGTTTGAGACCCCTGCATTAAAGTATTCTAAAGAACTACTTCCACCCCTTCAATCAGATAAATAGATTTTATTCATTCAACCTGTCAGATGAAAACAAAACTTTCTTAAAAGGCATCCGAACACAAAGTTAAGTGTTTTTCATGATGGAGTAATATATATTTTAACAACAGATACAACATTCTACTGTGTAGAGTCACTAACTGTACATATTTGACCATAACAGACTTATTTTGTTTTAAACAAACACAAACAACATCTTAGTCGCTCCTTTGCTTTGGCCGTTTACAATATTGATGATGTTTGGATGCTAACCATTTTTCAACTCACACTACAAACTGTCAGGTGTGCTCGGGAGCAAAAACAAACCAAAAAATCCTCTAAAAGAATAGAAGAAGAAACGATATGTTATTACTGCAGCTTAGTGGTTAGCACATAAGCCACACAGCTAGGAGACTCGGGTTCGATTCTGTGTGGAATTTGTTGTCCTTGTGCATGCGTGGGTTTTCTCCGGGTACTCCGGTTTCCTCCCACATTCCAAAAACATGCTAGGTTAATTGGCAACTCCAAATTGTCCATAGGTATGAATGTGAGTGTGAATGGTTGTTTGTCCAGTGCCCAGTGACCCTCGTGAGGATAAGCTGTATAGAAAATAGATGGATTTTGACAGGAGAGTATTCGTTTAATACAGTTTTTATCTTTTCTACATCATTCCAGTCACACATACTACTGAAAAACATGAAGTAATTCCCAAACAAGACCACAAGAAGAGACATTTGTGTGTAAAAAAAAATTCTTGCACTAGTGTTTGTGTCTTTCTGATGTAGTTTCTTTGTGCAGGTCATCCACTTTTTACAGCATTTGCAGCACCATTTGTCCTATTCGCTCTGCAGGTTTTTGACTGCTGCCTGTAGAAGCTTCAGCAGTCTTTCACAATAAAATTCAAGCCCAGTGTGTCACAGTGTGATGTGTGTGTGTGTGTGTATACACACCAACATCCTCCATAAAGCATGTTCACTGTATGTGTGTGTGTGTTTGTGCAGGAGATATTTATGTGGCAGCTTTTATGGAGGCAATATGACACTAGTCTTTTATTGATGATGGCAGATGATGGGGGCGACCTTTTTTGTCTTTGCAGTAAAACACGACTTGTCTTTCACAGGGGAGGCCCTACGTCTTTGACCAAGTGTTCCCCACCCACGCCACGCAGGAGCAGGTCTACAACACCTGTGCCAAACATATTGTCAAAGGTAAGAGTCCCGACGATGATTTCTTTCATCGCTGTGGGATTCTGCTGCATCAGGCCAAAACGGTGTCATAACTTCAATATCAAGTACGAGTGTCATATTCATCACTTTTTCCACAACCACTTGCATCTGTCATTTATTTTTCTATACCTTCAGGGTCTGGCTTTTGTTTCAATGAAACGGAGTGAGGAAGGGATTGATTTGTCAAGTGCGATTACTTACTCGGTGTAAGATGAATGGTTTTACCGCATAAAAGTCACAAAAACACAAGGCAAAAGATTTAGCAGGAGCAGGCAGATCTTCAATCTGTATTAACCGGGAAAACAGAAACACTTTTTTCTTTTTTCCATTCACATTCACATCCCCAGGATATAAAACGTCTAAATGCACAATACAATTAACTATCATTTTTAAAATACAGTTTAATGTGCTTAGTGACAACTTGCTATTAGCATCAATGTCATGTGGTTTTGTTTCATGTATTTGCACATTTTAAGGTCACAACTCATTCCTCTTATTTCAGTCTTACTCAATCAAATGAGTCATTTCAGCATAGGGAATTTAGGAATGTTGCCTGAGATGACCCAATACATATTTTGAGTAGTTCAATATGTATATTATCAGATTTAGAGTCAGAAAAGGACAGAAATTGAAGTTTATTTTGAGGTACAGTAAGCAAAATGGAAACCCTGTTTCCAAAAAAACAGCATAGACCAGCTACCAGCATGACCAGCATACGTTGTGTTTTTGTGCTGGTATGCTGTTCTGGAAACCAGCATGACCAACATGAAAACACCATTTATGCTGGTCTTGCCGGTATGCTGGTCCCCAGACCAGCATTGAAATGATGCTGGTCTATGCTGGTCTGGAAACCAGTGTGGCCAAAATGAAAACACCACTTATGCTGGTCTTGCCGGTATGCTGGTACCCAGACCAGCATGGAAATTATGCTGGTCTTGCTGGTATGCTGGTCCCCAGACCAGCATGGAAATTATGCTGGTTTATGCTGGTCCATCAGCACAAAGCAGCATAAACCACCATATAAAGACCAGCATAGACCGGCATCGCTCCATACTGGTCTATGCTGTTTTTATCAGCAGGGAATGTGTTCATGTTTCACATAAGGATTGTGATGAATGGGCAAAATTCCAAAAAAGTGCAGTTCCCCTTTAACAATATGTTGATTTAGTATTAAACTTTGCTGCATCATATTGTTTGTATTTTTTCCTGTGTGCCTGGACAGTGAAAGTTAAGTTGGTGTGATTGAGAACCCTGCTTCTATATTGGTTCTTCATGCTTCCAAATTAATAAGGTAAATAACTGCCCCAGTTATAATTTGAGCATTTGTGGTAAGCACATTATATGTCTATTTTTCAGAACTTTCTTATTTTCCAATAAGAAAAATGGTTTACTTATTTGTAAGAAAATGTTGAGATGTGAGTAGGAAGGCAAGGAAAGGAAAAAATGAACCAAGCTTTGATTCGTCCTCGGCTGGCTAACTCAGCAGTCAAGCTTTCAGGCTGATGTGTGTTTTTTTTTTCTTGAACCCTTGTTAGGCGCGTACCATAGGGATTTATTAGCCTGTGTGAGCAGTGTTACTATATAACCTTGACACAAGCCAAAGTGTTGCTAGTCAGTCACTGAGTCTTGTACACAAGATGTACTTTGTGTATTATGTAGCACTAAATACTACTGGGATACAACTGTATGTGGTACAATACCAGACTGTTCAGTCCACTGTTGTAATGGCGTACGGTTCCATTCCTACTAAATGCCATCCAGGAAACCAAAAAAACATATTCCAAGACTGAATAATTTGATGCTCATTAAACTGAGGTGTAATTCTCAATTGGAGAACTTTAGACACTTTTGAGTCTTGTACTACTTTTTTCTACACAGATTTTTTTTCTTGCCTTTTTTTTTTAACATGCATTTGATCTCCCTCTGCCTTCAGATGTTCTCGAAGGATACAACGGCACTATCTTTGCCTATGGCCAGACATCCTCCGGAAAGACGCACACAATGGAGGTACAGTACTGCGTTATGTATCATTTAGAAGTTACTATATACCAGACGAGACGAGATACACAGTTAGTGTAGCCAGTCCCTTTTCACACAGAGGTCTAGTAAAATTGGTCTATCAAAGCCAACTATATATGCAGCATGCATGAATTCACCTGTGCCTTTCACACAGAATTCATATCCCAGGCATACGTATACAGTTGTGTTAAAAAAGTGTTTGCCCCCTTCCTGATTTCTTACTTTTTGCATGTTTGTCACACTTAAATGTTTCAGATCATCAAACAAATGTAAATATTAGTCAATGACAACACAACTGAATACAAAATGCAGTTTTTATTTAGAGGACAATAAACCTACATGGCCCTGTGTAAAAATGTGATTCTTCCCCCCTGTTAAAACATAACTTAACTCAGATTAATTGAGATCTATCAGTCTAAAGCTTTGGGAACCACCATTATGCACTAATACTGAAAACATGGAACAGTGGTGGACCTTCTCAGGAGTGGCCGGTCGACCAAAATAACCCCAAGAGCGCAGCAATGACTCACTCAAGAGGTCACCAAAGACCCCACAACAACATCCAAACAACTGCAGGCCTCACTTGCCTGAGTTAAGGTCAGTGTTCATGACTGTGGTCAAAAACAAACAGCATGACAGGAGTTCCAAGACAAAAACTACCGCTGAACAAAAGGAACATTAAGGCTTTTCTCAGTTTTCACAGAAAACATCTTAATAATAATACCCAAGAACTTTGGGAAAATACTTTGATGAGACAAAAGTTGAACTTTTTGGAAGGTGTGTGTCCCATTGCAAGTGATGTAAAAGAACATCATACCAATAGTAAAATATAGTGGTGGTAGTGTGATGGTCTGGGGTTGTTTTACAGCACCTGAAATACTTACTGTGATCAATTGTATGAATTCTCCTGAAGGAGAATGTCCGGCCATTTGTTGGTGACCTCAAACTGAAACCAACTTGGGTTCTGCAGTAGGACAATGATCCAAAACACACCAGAAAGTCCACCTCTGAATAGCTGAAGCAAAAACAAAATCAAGACTTTGGAGTAGCGTTCTAAGATACTCATTGCAAGTTATTGCAAACACTTGATTGCAGTTGTTGCTGCAAAGGGTGGACCAACCAATTAGGTTTCAGGGGCATCACCTTTTCACACAGGGTCATGTAGGTTTGGATTTTTTTCTAACTTAATTGAAAGTTTCATTTAAAAACTGCATTCTGTGTTCAGTTGTGTTTCCATTGACTAAATTGGTTTGAAACATTTAAGTGTGACAAACATGCAAAAAAAAATATAATACCAGGAAGATGGCAAAAACTTTTCCACACCACTGTATATTAACTTGTGGTCACTTTACTGCAAGTTTTGAAGCTACAACTATGGTGCATTCAAGCACCGTGGAATAAAGTGCAAAATCACAATGTTTGATAAATAAAACTGAATTTGCGGGGATCCGGGCGGCACGGCGGTCTAGTGGTTAGCACGCAGACCTCACAGCTAGGAGACCAGGATTCAATTCCACCCTCGGCCATCTCTGTGTGGAGTTTGCATGTTCTCCCCGTGCATGCGTGGGTTTTCTCCGGGTACTCCAGTTTCCTCCCACATTCCAAAAACATGCTAGGTTAATTGGCCACTCCAAATTGTCCATAGGTATGAATGTGAGTGTGAATGGTTGTTTGTCTATATGTGCCCTGTGATTGGCTGGCGACCAGTCCAGGGTGTACCCCACCTCACGCCCGAAGACAGCTGGGATAGGCTCCAGCACCCCCGCAACCCTTGTGAGGAAAAAGCGGTAGAAAATGAATGAATGAATGCGGGGATCCACTGTATTGCTGAGACGATGCTAGCGGAAAAACCTGGTATGTCGTGTGACTGTAAATATTCCTCCATCCCTTTCAACTCTGCTCTCTTCCCAGCAGCACTCAGTGGGGAAGCACTTTATGAGTCTCTATGGGAAACAAGTCAAACAGCCCCTGTTCTCTCCTCTTGCATCTTGTTGTTTTCCTTCCTGTAGGGAAACCTCCACGACCCCCAAGGAATGGGCATCATTCCCCGCATTGCTGAAGACATTTTTGAACACATATTTGCCATGGATGAAAATCTCGAATTTCATATCAAGGTCAGTATGGATTGACTGTTTACGCTTGGCAGGCTGCTGCACTTTGTCAGACAAACTGTCCAGTACGTGCCGGCACGGCGCTCAGTCCTGTGATGTAATAATAATCCCCTGGTGGACGGCTGCGGTGTAATCAGCCAAGCATCAATAAATCACCATGTTTAAAGCGCTGTAATCCCACAGTATTTGTTACGCTGTAGGATAATACCTTGAAAGAGTGCAGCATCACCCCTAACAAATAACTGCTTTTGTGTCCGTCGCAGGTATCCTACTTTGAGATCTACATGGATAAAATCCGTGACCTTCTGGACGGTGTGTGTTCAAGGCTTTCATTGTAGCACACTGATGCAAATATATTCAGCATTACACCTTCTTCATTTACATATATGAAAGAGAGGGAGAAGTCTTTTCTATGGTGGGCCAAAGAATACTTGCTGTAGCAGGGTTTCCTACCAGAGTCACCAGTGTAGAGTGATAAAGTCATTAGTGATGCACCATAGAGGCATTTAAAGTGTAAGGAACTCCTACATTACGCCACTACCATGAGATTGCAGCGATACCAACACTCCATTCATCCTCCATTCATAAAAGTCCCCTTATCTTAGTCATCAATATGTCTGACTTATATTATTGCTACTAGCTTCGGGTTGGTAAACAATTTCCACAGTTGATCAGCGGTACAGTCTCTTCTAAAGTTGCTGCTTAGCCAAATGCACAAGCATAAAGGCCAGCACTCCCGGTTCTGAAGGCCCCGGGCAGGTTACATTTGAATCTAATTTAATGAAACACATTATCACAGTGAGACAATTCCACCCTCGGGCAATCTCTGTGTGGAGTTTGCATGTTCTCCCGTGCATGCGTGGGTTTTCTCCGGGTACACCGGTTTCCTCCCACATTCCAAAAACATGCCAGGTTAATTGGCGAATTAATTGTCCATAGGTATGAATGTGAGTATGAATGGTTGTTTGTCTATATGTGCCCTGTGATTGGCTGGCGACCAGTTCAGGGTGTACCCCGCCTCTCGCCCAAAGACAGCTGGGATAGGCTCCAGCACCCCCCGCGACCCTCGTGAGGATAAGCGGTTGAAAATGAATGAATAAATGAAAAAAAAAATAAAAAAACCTTAAACTCTATTATGGAAAGCAGGAAGTGAACAAATGTAACAGTTACTGATTTTAAAAGTACCAGATGGAGGGGTAGGATCTAATAAGCTTTGCTTCTTCCTATATAGTATAGGTGTCATGTACAACCATCAGAAGAACATAATCCGGCAACAAGCAAAAGACACAACAAACTAAATCAAACACTAATTACTAATGAGACACAGGTGCAGCAAAGCTGCTGCCCATGGTGCATAAACAGGAAGTGGGAAGACCAAAATAAGAGAACAAAACAGGAGAGTACGGAAATGACAAACACAACACGCGTGACACAAGCACTGCAATTAAAATGTGAAACGACCATCAGTGCTAATGAGGCCAGCAGAGAAGGCCTTGCTGGCACATACGTATACATACATTACATACATTACATACATACAGTATAGAACATCATACAGTATCTGTATGATGGAATTTTTAATGGAGAAAAAAAGCTTCTGAATGGAGATAATGAGCATCTTTGTGATGAAACGGGTGTGTGTGGGGGGGGGGTGATGGATGCACAAACAATAAACACACAAACTTCAACAGATGCATTGTGCAGTCAAATGTAATTAGCACTCAGTCTGATTGTGGAAATTAGCAGAGTACCTCCATTTAACCTCATGGTAATGAGAGTCATGGTCATACCAGACTTGGACTGACTCATCCAATATGAGGGCTTATATTGTCTACAAAAATAAGGCAATACAATATTATAACACAATAACATACATATTGTTAAATGAATACCCCTAAGTGAGCCTTTTGTGAAGCAGCTCTTGTATTGGCTGTTAGTCCAAGTGGTTATCATGTTGCTTAAGTGGTTTTGTGGTCATGACCTACATGTTTGTGTGTGTGTAACGCAATGACCTTGGTTGTTCTCTCTTTCCTCACTTGGCTGCAGTTACAAAAACCAACCTGTCAGTGCATGAAGATAAACACAGAGTTCCTTACGTGAAGGTGAGTCGTCCTCCAGCAGTCATGTTGTCATGTTTCAACAGTAGTATACTATCTAGTAACATACCACAAGTATATTAATATTGGATTTTAATGTAATCTATTGGACGTGAGTGTTGAAAGTGTGTTTCAAATTGTAAAAATGCTTTTAGTAAAGCCTACTTGTGTGTCTGTAGCTTTAATGCTAATGAGCTGTACATATACAGTGGAACCTTGGTTAGCATCATTTGAAACTTATTCAAACCAAATAATTTTTCCCCATTAGAAATAATGTAAATCCAATAAAAGTGTTCCAGAAAAGCCAAACATGGAATATGTTTTTTTTGTTTTTAGTTTTAATGAATGATCCCTGCAGAATCTGAATGTTAGTCTTGATATATATATATATACAAATATAAATAAATAAATAAATAAATAAATAAATAAATAAATAAATAAATAAATAAATAAATAAATAAATAAATAAATAAATAAATAAATAAATAAATAAATAAATAAATATATATATATATATATATATATATATATATATATATATATATATTTTGTAGTTTCAATGACCTGTAAAAAATATATCTGCAAACACCAACGAAGAAGAAGCTGGTTATGCCAATGGTTTGAAGCCCACTGATGTAATTAAAGTACAGCAACTATGGCTGCAGCACTGAAGTTGATTCGTGTTTATTCAGTTTATTCACGTAAGTCAAGATACCTCGTTAGTGCATCAGCATGTTTTTTCATGAGCTTTTCAAAAAAGTACAAAAAAAATGGTCGAAGTGTACTCCGGTGAAAATAGATCTGTGATGAATTTGAATTTGATGAAAACTTCATATCATTTAATAATTCATAGGGAAGATCTGGTGAGCATCCTCATGCAAACTTTTATAAGCCTGCCTCTTAAAAGCATCAGATTTGAGAGTCGTTAGGAACCAGGATCAAAACAAGGAATTGGAATTCAAATTGAAACGATACCCTACCCAACCAAGCTCCCACTTATGTGGCTGAAACATGTTATAGTTATTTTAAGATGTGTAGCAAAGCCTGCTTTTTTCGTCTTATTTCAAAAGTTGGATCTTCTAAAGCAGGGGTCTCAAACTCAATTTACCTGGGGGGCAATTATCAATTATTTATCTGTAATTAAAATTATTTGCTCGTGAATTAAGGCAAAAAATGGCAGAAAATGTGAAAAAAAATCTACCTGCACCTTTTGATCATTTTGGAGGCAACAAAAGATCATGTATGGACTTGAAACTAGTGTGATAAGACTAATATGTCCACACATCGTTGTTTGTAGTGTTGTTTATATTGTTATGGTTATATGTATCTACATTATACTGTATAGCATGGGTCTCAAACTCAATTTACCTGGGGGCCACCGGAGCTAGGTTCTGGGTGAAGCCGGGCCGCATCAGGTTTTCTAAAAAAAACTCAAAACGCATTTATTAAAAACTGGAAAAAAAATCAATAAAAAAACTATCTTCAATGCTTTTGCTTCTGCTATACCCTACACTTTTTCAGTACTTTGGTTCCGGTTTTCCACACCAAAATATCTGATAAAACATTCCACTGTTCTCAAATATCTTAATATCTTAAATATCTTAATTTTTATTTTTCTATACACAAAATAAGATAAAAAAGTAAATAAACAAATTAAGAATAAAGACAATAAATCAATCAATCAGTAATAAATAAGTAAAATAATAATAAAACAGCAAATAAGAAACCACATACAGTTGGTAGAGAAATAATTTTTTTCAGATTCAAATGTACAGTATTAACAGTTATTTAACCTTTAACATGAACATTAATGAAACTTAATCATTTTACCCAATTAGCAAGTTAGCATCGTACTCAGTTCCAACTTGTTTGATGAGATGCTTTATCTTGACGTTGACATATTTTCCGTTTTATTCCAAATCATTTCCCGCATTTTATTTGTACCCAGCGTCATAAGCCTTTAGCTTCATTGCTAATCCAAAGCAAATCAGGGTGGGGTAACAGGGTGAGTAACTGTATGGGGCGGCGCAAAATCATGTTAATTGTGTCCGGTGTGCACACAGCTTTAAGCTGTCATTTCAACATTAAACTTTGGTATCAAGGTGGGGCCTCAAACTAGCGTCTCGCGGGCCGCATTTGGCCCTCGGGCCGCAAGTTTGAGACCAGTGAATTTTTAAGGACC
Source organism: Doryrhamphus excisus (assembly GCF_037039965.1). Classification (NCBI taxonomy): domain Eukaryota; kingdom Metazoa; phylum Chordata; class Actinopteri; order Syngnathiformes; family Syngnathidae; genus Doryrhamphus; species Doryrhamphus excisus. The sequence goes on from NC_136374.1 coordinate 8,612,020, forward strand.
TCAAATGAGGGATACATGTAACATAGAGTATTATTACAAAGTCACTTTTGCATACTTTGGTTCAGATGGTTCATGGTATCAGATTCAGTATGTTTCTGCATGTTTTATCATAAATCAACGAGCGCTCACATCTGTCTTCAACAAGGGATGCACAGAGCGTTTTGTCACAAGTCCCGACGAGGTGATGGACGTGATAGACGAGGGCAAGGTGAACCGCCATGTGGCTGTCACCAGTGAGTAGCACTCTTGTACTCTGTGGTGTGTGTGTTCTTTATCGACTGTGAACTCAGTGGTTCTCCTCAGACATGAACGAGCACAGTTCCCGCAGTCACAGCATCTTCCTGATCAGCATCAAACAAGAGAATGTGGAGACTGAGCAGAAGCTGAGCGGGAAGCTTTACCTGGTGGACCTGGCTGGGAGTGAGAAGGTAGACGATATATAAAAAAAAAAAAAAAAGAATATAAACAACACATATTTTTAGCTGTGTGTATTTATTCTGGGGATTCGCGATTGCAGCTTTGCAGCCCATCAGAACTTCAATGAATTTTACCCCGGAGCTTCCTGAAAAGATGACACTTTACGGTGGTGCTGGATTACAAATGACAAAATTTAAACTCTTTCTAGCTTTCTCTCACACACACACACAGGGGGCTGGCTCTTATTTTGGCAGGGTGCTAACGTCTCCTTGTGATGCTATATCATGTTCAGTCTATTTAGCAATCCAATCAGTTTCTCTGCTGGAGAGAAAACGCTTGCTTTTCTGTGAATCTGAAAAAAAAAAATCCCTTGCATAAAGCCTGAAAAATCGAGGTAAAATTGGAAGAAATCCATAAAAGCACCTGGTGAACATGGCCCTCAGCGTCTGGATATTGTTTATTGTGTATTGTATATACAGTACATTAGATTAGTGTGTACATACTGTAGCTAGAAAGTGGTGCTGATGCTGCACCTTTAAGTCACCCCTGGGATCCTTTGCTCACCATCCTCAGATGGAAATATTAATTATGTGTATCTGTAGGAAGCCTTGTTATCCTGCTAAATGAAGCCTCTGGTTATATTGCTGTAAATTACTGTATCCCGTGACAGTTGTGGCATAATGAGGTGTTTCTTCCCAGTTAGATGAAAAAAAAGTCCTTTGCAGAAATACAATTAATGCAAGTAATTCATCCTGGGTTGCACCAAATTTCATAGTCATTTCCAGTACTTTAGTTGAAAACCTTCCAATAACTTGGTTTCCGGTAACCACAGAGGACTACGGCACACATGAAATAAAACCGCTCACAGGGGCGACTAAAACTGCTTCCGTGCTTAAATGTTTCATGAAGGCGTGACCATCAAATGTCTTACGTATGTGTGTCAGGTCAGCAAGACGGGCGCAGAGGGAGCAGTGCTGGACGAGGCCAAGAACATCAACAAGTCCTTGTCAGCCCTCGGCAACGTCATATCAGCTTTGGCTGAAGGAACGGTAAGATGGAGACATTCTTATCCAAGTAGTTGCTTTAAGGCCCTTAAAAATTGCCTACTTTTTATTTATTGTAATACTTACATTTACAGTCGACGCCTACCTATTTGTGGATTTATTTTCTCTGCTTTAAATTATATTCCTTTTTTTAAGTGGTAACTTAAATAGAAAGGGGGTGATGTAGGGGGGTAAAAAGAGTGCTGCCACTAGAATCCTGCAGAGGTCGTTGTTTTGCAAGACAGTTCAGTCAACATTTTCCAGCAGGAAGATGTTGTGCATGTTTTATAAGTACAGTATTGAATACTGCATGCCTACAGTTTTGTTTTAATTTTAATTTAAAATACATTTAATTAATGTTAGTATCATTTTTTAATTATTTTTTTTCATGCATCCATGATCTGCAGTTTTTCACCATTTACTAGAACATAGACTTTCTTTATTGTCATTGCACAATAACACAGCAGTGAAATTGCCAACGAAATGTTGTTGCCTGGCTCCCGTGTAATAATAAATAATAATGTGGAGAATAAATTAAAATAATAATAATAATAATAATAATAATAATAATAATAATAATAATAATAATAATAATAATAATAATAATAATAATAATAATAATAATAAATGAAAAACGTAACTCTCATGAATAGCAAGGATATCCAATTCGCATTTTAACTTCACAAAAGCATTGTAGTCCATTATCTGACTCTTTTCTTATATATTATTATATTTATCATAATGATCTAGCGGGGCTGCACGGCAGACGAGTGGTTTGCGTGCAGACCTCACAGCTAGGAGACCCAAGTTCAATCCCACCCTCGGCCATCTCTGTGTGGAGTTTGCATGTTCTCCCCGTGCATGCGTGGGTTTTCTCCGGGTACTCCGGTTTCCTCCCACATTCCAAAAACATGCTAGGTTAATTGGCGACTCCAAATTGTCCATAGGTATGAATGTGAGTGTGAATGGTTGTTTGTCTATATGTGCCCTGTGATTGGCTGGCCACCAGTCCAGGGTGTACCCCACCTCTCGCCTGAAGTCAGCTGGGATAGGCTCCAGCACCCCAGCCACCCTCATGAGGATAAGCAGTAGAAAATGAAAGAATGAATGAATGATACAGCGCTATAATATACCATCATTTCATTACAGCAGAAATCACATGGTTCTAGTGTCTGATAGTGGTACTGAAATTATGGTTCCTGTCCTTTAAAAGCGCTGACCTGCTACTAAATTATAAATGTGGAGTGAAAGGACTATGAATGTGCAGTGAATGGGTCATCTTATTATAGCTGTGTGTGCTAAAGGATGTGTCATAATATTTCACAGCTTATACGGCACATCTGCATCTGCTTTTTATGTATTTTTATATATATTTGAATCTGTATGCAAAATACGTAAATGTCAGTTGACATGACAAATGCTTTTTAGTTATTATTTTATTTTATTTATTATTTACATTTTCTGCCATTTTCTATACCTCGCTTATCCTTGGGGTCGCATGGGATGTCTTTGGGACAGAGGCGGGGTACACCCATGGACTGGTGGCCAGCCAATCACAGGGCACATATAGACAAACAACCATTCACACTCACATTCATACCTATGGACAATTCGGAGTCGCCAATTAACCTAGCATGTTTTGGAATGTGGGAGGAAACCGGAGTACCCGGAGAAAACCCACGCATGCACGAGGAGAACATGCAGCTGCAACATCCTAGCTGTGTGGCCTGCGCGCTAGCCACTCAGCCGCCGTGCAGCTCTAGTCCACAATATTTACATGTTTATGTTTGCTTCTGCCAAGCGTTGAGATTTCATACTTTGTTTGGCAGTCCTTTAACACACCGTAGTTGTGTGCTGTGGATAAATAATCATATATTATGCGCAAAACCTGTGAACTTGACCCACTGGGTACCTTAATACTGCCAAAGAATTTGGCATTTTTGGCATCTTCACTGCTTTTGACACATGAAATCGCCAAACAAATGTGAATCTAGTTATCAGAACTCACAGTGTTTGGTTTTAAAAATGCTTTTAATGCTCTTTATTATATGCTTTCTCCTTCCTGTCCTGTGCAGAAGTCCCACGTGCCGTACCGTGACAGCAAAATGACACGGATCTTACAGGACTCTCTGGGGGGGAACTGTCGTACCACCATGTTTATCTGCTGCTCTCCCTCCAGCTACAATGACACAGAGACCAGGTCCACGCTCATGTTTGGCCAAAGGTAAAGCACACGCCTGGCTGCTACTGCCACATTTGATGTTCACGTATAATTGCATGCAACTTTTTTTTTTCCATTTCTGATTTGCGGTTGTTTTTTTTTTTTTTTTTAAACGAGGCTGTAATCATCGTTGAAGCAGACGTTTAAGCTCTGTCACACATCACAGACTGCCGCCACGGTGGAATATACACAATGTGAATGAAGATGCTCTCCTCTAGTCAGGCTCCGCTAGCTGTTACATTACGTGACTAATCTGCATTTTAAATGCAATCTGACGTCAAGAAGATAATAGAGCCTGCTTTTAATAATCAAATGACAATGTGCACTTAGAAAGGTCTACGTATATATACTTTCACCTTGACTTTAGAAAGTAATAATGAATATACAGTAGCTCCAGAGCTCCTCTTCCAGTATACTTTGAAGCTACAGTGCACACATTGTAAAAATGCAATTAAACAGGAATACTAAAAAACAGCTGCAAAAATGGAAAAACGATCAATTGTATGACAATAAACACTGAGGGGGTTCGAGCCAATGCAGAACAGCAACCTGAACAGACCATCTCCTAGAAATATAATGAGAATGGGCATGTTGCTCACCTGCTTGTTACAATAAAATGTAGATACAATTATTATAACGTTAGTTATCACCTTTTTATCCATTTGCTTAGACAATAGAAAGAGTATTTTAATGTCCTGAAGAAGGAATGTTCCGTGACCCTTATCAGAGACCCCCAGCTACCCCCGGGTCCTGGAGGTGCCTGGATGTGCCAACAGCGACCCTGCAGATGTTTCTGTTAATCCTGCAAGATAAGAACTCATAAAACAATAAAAGTAATTACTCTCACATATACACATTTGTATTTGTTTGTCTATGTGTGTGTGTATATGTGAGAGTAATTACTTTTATTGTTTTATGAACTGCCTTCTCTTCCCCTTAGAGTTGCATGACCATGTAGTAGGGACCCCCGAAAGAGAATAGAAAGAGAGGAGTGTGAACTGCATACTCCTCGCTGCGAGTAACTTTGAATATTGTTGTCTGTCTCTTCTGTATTTAAGTGTTTTTACAGGAGTTTGAACCTGACACTGGTCCGCAGCCTCATTGAATTCTTGTTAACTTCTGTTAATGTTATACAGTTCCAGGCACTTGAGTATTCATGTGTGTGGAATTAAGTTGTAGTCAATCCAGACGTTGTATGGGTTGGTGCTTCTGGTCTTACAGTCTCAGGCGATTGCCCCGTCAACCTGTCGCTGGTGTTTTGCTCCTCATGGTGTTATTGTCAGTACTCTCCTGTGCTCTGCACATGTATTGATCCATATGTTGTCCTGGTTGTTGGTTGACAGTTTAATGGTACGCTTCCTTTGTGGCAGTCCTTCATGATGAGAACTGTCCGCCCTCGGGTGGGTCCCCCGGTGTTAGCAGCTCGCTCATTTGTGCTGACTGGCGTTCAAGGAGTGCAGTTAACTTCTTAAGCCAGTAGGCGTGAATCATGTCGGGCTGTGGTGTTCATCTTGGACACTCTTGCTTGGATATCTGCCGTTGTTATGACTACAGGGTCTTGTTGCTGTGCTCTTCCTGCCAGCCATTGGCCGTTCGCTGTTGGTGCTTTCGGAAGATTAACAGTTAATTCATCATTACTGTGCTTAACTTTTAATGTATCCATGTGTCACGCCCCAATTGAAGTGTAGCGTGGTTTCAGCTGGTTTATATCAAAGTTCCTTCAATTGAACGTTGGCATCAAAACTGAGTACTCATTTTATTCTGTCAACGAGCTTACTTATTTTAAAATGAGCAAGTACATTTAGTGAATCTTTTAGGATCCTCACTTAATGTGTGATTTTTAATGAGAGAATATTTAGCTGGTTCATTGAAACATTCCTGCAGCCTCTTCCCTGCATGCACCGTCAAGCACAGCTGGCACAAACCCAATTTGCATACTAATTAATACCATGCAAGCTCATTTTTATTGAACGGCTTGAGCTTCTATTCTCTCTCACGCGCCTTTATCTTCTGCTCTTACCCCATCTATCCCTCTATCCATTTTCCCTTTTTTTTTTACACACCCCAAAATTAGAGCAAAGACCATCCGAAACACTGTGACAGTGAATCTGGAGCTCACGGCCGAGCAGTGGAAGAGGAAGTACGAGAAGGAGAAGGAGAAGAACAGGTCACTTAAGGAAACTGTGCAGAGGCTGGAGGCTGAGCTTGGCTGCTGGAGGAATGGTAATAGTATCACACACTACACACTACATAGTGTATCTGAACATGGTATGTGTTGGTTGGCTGCTGGAGGAATGGTAATAGTATCACACACTACACACTACATAGTGTATCGGAACATGGTATGTGTTGGTTGGCTGCTGGAGGAATGGTAATAGTAACATCACACACTACACACTACATAGTGTATCTGAACATAGTATGTGTTGGTTGGCTGCTGGGGGAATGGTAATAGTAACATCACACACTACACACGACACTCTACATCAGGGGTCTCAAACTCAATTTACCTGGGGGCCACTGGAGCTAGGGTCTGGGTGAGACTGGGCCACATCAGGTTTCCCCCCCCAAAAAAACACATTTATTAAAAACAGAAAAATTAATAAACTTTGCTTTGGTTTCTATTTTCTACAAGAAAAGCTCTGATAAAACATTCCACTGTTCTTATTTTTCTACACAAAATAAGATGAAAAATAAATAAACAAATCAAGAATAAAGAAAATAAATCAATCAGTAATAAATAATAAATAAATAAATAAATAATAATAATAATAATAATAATAATAATATTAATAATAATAATAATAATAATAATATTAATAATAATAATAATAATAATAATAATAAAAACTTAAGAAACCACATATAGTTGGTGGGTAGACAAATTATTTTTTTCAGATAAAAATGAACAAAGCATTATTAGAGCCCTGTAGACATGACAAAACACGACTATAGTCACATTTATACTTTATACATTTATACATTTATACACATTTATACCGACATAACTCGCAAACTAGAGAGCTAGCGACCTAAACGGTAGCCTTCAAGTTATTTCCTTTAAACTTAAATAGCCAAAAACTTACCACTTCCACACGGATAGGGAGGATAACTATTAACAGTTATTTAACCTTTAACATGAACATTAATCAAACGTAATAATTTTTTCTGGGTACATGATACCATACAGCATCCACACAAACATTAAACTTTCATATCAAGGCGGGGGCCTCAAACTAGTGTCCTGCGGGCCACATTTGGCCCGCGGGCCGCGTGTTTGAGACCCCTGCTCTCAAGTCAAGTCAAGCACCATGTGTTTGCAGGGACACGGGTATGAATAAGCCATTTGTGGCCGTGAAAGTCACGAGGTCTCCCAATTTCTTTATATTACAGTTATGTATTTTATGATGTTTTGTCCTCTCTATCCAAATCTTGTGTATTGTCCTTATTTTTGCTTTTTCAGCCTTCTTTATCTGCCTTTTCTTCACCTTCTAAAATAGAGGTGACAGGGAGTGTGTCTGCTTGTGGTGATCAATTCTGAATGACAATACACCCAAGTGACGCCTGTCACTGACTGGCTGAAGGTGCTGTAATCAATAAAGAGGTGCCAGGTCCAATGTGTCACAAAGCCGTATGCATGTGGCATCACCGTGTACTACATCACGCGTCCCCAACCTTTTTTGACCCACGGACGGCTTGTGATCCAACATTATAGCGATCTAATGTGTTTTATTTATTATGTATTATGTAAAACCATGACAGTAACAACATAACATTAAAAGCACTGGGTCTTTTACCCAACATCCTAGCACACACAGAATGGTGCAATCAAGGACCATCGAACAAAGTTGGACAGTTCGCCACTCACAACAAAAATCATTCATTCATTAATTTTATACTGCTTATCCTCACAAGAGTCGTGGGCGTGCTGGAGCCTATCCCAGCTGTCTTCGGGCGAGAGATGGGGTACACCCTGGACTGGTCGCCAGCCAATCACAGGGCACATATAGACAAACAACCATTCACACTCACATTCATACCTATGGACAATTTGGATTCGCCAATTAACCTAGCATGTTTTTGGAATGTGGGAGGAAACCGGAGTACCCGGAGAAAACCCACGCATGCACGGGGAGAACATGCAAACTCCACACAGAGATGGCCAAGGGTGGGATTGAACTCGGGTCTCCTAGCTGTGAGGTCTGCGCGCCAACCACTCGACCTATCGACAATTTGGAGTCGCGAATTAACCTAGCATGTTTTTGGAATGTGGGAGGAAACCGGAGTACCCGGAGAAAATCCCGGGAGAACATGCATACTCCACACAGAGATGGCCGAGGGTGGAATCAAACTCAGGTCTCCTAGCTGTGTGGCCTGCGCACTAACCACTTGTCCGCCATGCAGCTAACAAAAAACATTCATTCATTCATTCATTTTCTACCGCTTATCCTCACGAAGGTCGCGGTGGGTGCTGGAGCCTATTCCAGGTGTCTTTGGGCGAGAGACGTGGTACACCCTGGAATGGTCGCCAGCCAATCACAGGGCACATATAGACAAACAACCATTCACACTCACATTCATACCTATGGACAATTTGGAGTCACCAATTAACCTAGCATGTTTTTGGAATGTGGGAGGAAACTGGAGTACTCGGAGAAAATCCCGGCAGAACATGCAAACTCCTCACAGAGATGGCTGAGGGTGGAATCAAACACGGGTCTCCTAGCTGTGTGGCCTGCGCACTAACCACTTGTCCGCCATGCAGCCAACAAAAAACATATACATGCAAAAACTATATGATTTGGAATTGTATTTTATATTTAAATCAAGCGACCAGTATCAGCCCGTGGCCCAGTGGTTGGGGGCCCCCTGATGTTAGCAACGGTTGCCTCTGCTCAGTAATGTGCCTCAGGGTCGAGGTCAAAAATAGGAGCGGAGAAGAGAACGACATTGTGTGGGGAGGAGCGTGCACACTGCCACCAACACTGTCACAATGATCCATTAGGAAATTAAAGGCCTTCCTTTCTGGAAGGGACGTAGACCAATAGAATGTAGACCAATGTCCTGATGGTATAAATGATGTATTACCACTGACATGGAGCTTTTACTTGTTTAACTTGCCAAGAGTTCACTAAGGTTTTGTTCATAAAACCTGCTAAATTTTGATTTTATCTGCCTTTACACAAAACGATTCCTCTTCACTAGAGGCAGGCAAATCCATCCGAGTATCAGTAGTGTCGATGGGTTCAGTTGTTTACTATATTTATGCTCACAAATAAATGTTATTTTGTGGTGTTGATCACGTTGATATTGATGTATTTATATATTGTTATTCCAAGAGTTAAACAATATGCAGTATACTGTAGATACCATACTGTATAACCATAACAATATAAACAACACTACAATTTCACATTTTCTGCCATTTTCCTTAATTCACAAACAAACCATTTTAATTACAGATAAATAATGGGGTCACAATTGTCCGTTTAAAGATGTGGTGTAACCAGGAATACACATAGTACCGTATTGATTAAAACAACCTGAATGCCAGCCAATCACTAAGACTGAAAGGTTGGACATTGTCATTGATTTCAAATCTATTGTGTGTGTGTAATTAACAGTGCATCTATATACTGCTGTATACTTCATGTGCGTTGGTTATGTGTGATCCAAGTTTGTGAGTGCGTGTGTGTGTGGGTGTGCATATGTGTGTGAGAGTAATGTAAGTTAGGGTAGCAGCAATGAACATTTATTGTTGTAACACATCAATATGGAATGAGCTGCCACCATGACATCAAGGCCATGGAAACATACAGAATTATACAACTACAACTACAATGCAAATTGTGTAAAGGAGGACCAATTATATATTTTTTCCCTTTAGAAGGTATTCTAATATATACTGTTGTATTTTTTTTAAGTATACTCTTCCTGAAGCCCCTACACCCCTACTGTGTCACCAGTGCTATTAGTTTTCTGACATTTAAACCCACAATTTTGACCCCGAGAAGTCCGATTGACTGAACAGTTCTTACAAAACTCAATGCTCACCACAAGACACCCTTTGTAACTTCAGGGTGTTTTGTCCAATGACCACACAATTTGGAACATATATTTAGAGGACTGATAGCAAGTTTGATTGAAAAACCCTAACCCTAACCCTAACCTAACCCTAACCAAACCCTAACCCCCTAACCCTAACCCCCTAACCCTAACCATAACACCCTAACCCCCTAACCCTAACCCCCAACCCCCTAACCCTAACCCCTAACCCTAACCCCCTAACCCTAACCACCTAACCACCTAACCCCTAACCCTAACCTAACCCTAACCCCCTAACCCTAACCCCCTAACCCGAACCCCCTAACCCTAACACCCTAACACCCTAACACCCTAACACCCTAACACCCTAACACCCTAACCCCTAACCCCTAACCCCTAACCTAGACCTCACAGTTAGGAGAACCGAGTTCAATCCAGGGTACTCCGGTTTCCTCCCACATTCCAAAAACATGCTAGGTTAATTAATTCATTCATTCATTTTCTACCGCTTATCCTCACAAGGGTCGCGGGGGTGCTGGAGCCTATCCCAGCTGTCTTCAGGCGAGGGGCGGGGTACACCCTGGACCGGTCGCCAGCCAATCACAGTGCTAGGTTCATTGGTGACTCAAAATTGTCCATAGGTATGAATGTGAGTGTGAATGGTTGTTTGTCTATATGTGCCCTGTGATTGGCTGGCCACCAGTCCAGGGTGTACCCAAAGACAGCTGGAATAGGCTCCAGCACCCCGAAAATGAACCAATGAATGAATGAATGATTGAAAAACATGGCCGCCATCAAGCAAGACATCATTGCAGGGGCACATTGGCAGGACTTTGCAACTAATTGTGCATAAATCATTGAGCATTTATCTCTTTGACAATATCAGTATTACATATATACGCTAGCATGACTTCCAAAGCCTTTTGACCACAATCCATAGGGGGCGCCACAAGTGTCATTTACAGTCACCGCATTCACTCAAGTCACTCTTCTTCACCTGAACCGCTGTATACAAATAAGTGAAAATGTGTCAAAACATGCACCCTTACTGTGTCGCTTGTGCTATTATTTCTCTGACAAATATGCCACATGGTGGCGCTGTTACTAAACCTTGAAGTTTAAATTTCTCACACATCTCATTGCGCTCTACAGAACAGCCGTGTCACCACGAAATTTGGTATGAGCCTTTAAGTGACTGACAAGCACACGTGTGTAAATTTGAGCAAGATTGGTTGAAAAACATGGGCGGCACGGCGGTCGTGTGGTTAGCGCGCAGACCTCACAGCTAGGAGACCAGGGTTCAATTCCACCCTCGGCCATCTCTGTGTGGAGTTTACATGTTCTCACCGTGCATGCGTGGGTTTTCTCCGGGTACTCCGGTTTCCTCCCACATTCCAAAAACATGCTAGGTTAATTGGTGACTCCAAATTGTCCATAGGTATGAATGTGAGTGTGAATGGTTGTTTGTCTATATGTGCCCTGTGATTGGCTGTCCACCAGTCCAGGGTGTATCCCGCCTCACGCCTGAAGACAGCTGGGATAGGCTCCAGCACCCCCGCGACCCTTGTGAGGAAAAGCGGTAGAAAATGAATGAATGAATGGTTGAAAAACATGGGCGGGGCTGTGCATTAACATGTTTTACTCAACCTTTTTTCACCTTTTACAGGGATGGGAATTTTCCGCGGATCCGCGGAATTCCGCGGATTTTTCTGGCAAAAGTCCATTTTCGTAATTCGTGTAAATTCGTTGAGAAAATTGTGGGGGGTGTGGGGGGGGGGGGGGGGGGGTAGGTGTAGGTACAGTCTCGGTATATCGTGTCCGATCGGGCCGAGGCGGCATCTTGGCCGCGAAGTCGACGAGAAAATGAGCTGGTTTAGTAGGCTTGCTGTGATTGGTTGTATCGTGTCTCTCAGCCAATCACACGTCGCGTTTCAAACGCGTTCGGTGAACCCGTAATGGCGGAACACGGTGAAAGAGAGAACATGAGAAAGAGAGTAGAGCTGAGCAGAAGAAAAAAAACGAGAAGGCAGCGAAAGTTGCAAGACTGGCACATCAAAAAGCAGAAAAGAGGAAGGTTGCGACTGATCGTTTGCATGCACTGATTGCAAAAAGAAAACGACTATGTTAAGTTACCTGGTGTTGACTTCAACGTACGTGTTTAAAAGGAAATTGTGAGTCACATATTCAAACCTATGGAAATCTATTAATTTTACTTTGAATGCAGTTTGTTCCATGTTTTTTAGTCATTTATTTTTGTTGTTTGAGGTCTTAATATTTCTTTCATTGTATGCCAGTTTTAGTGCCCTCAAAAGCTGAAATGTTGGGAGCTTCCGGGGGGCTTCGCCCCCCTGGGCCCCCTACCGGGCTCCGCCCTGGACCTGGCTGGGTGGCCCCCAGACCCCCGACTTATTTTCAGCTGATTTTCAGCAAAGCCATTCCCATCCCTGCTTTTAGGTGCACCAAAAATGTCATTTACAGTGATGACTGCATTTTCTGTCCATAACTGAGTTACCATGTAATCTATTATTTATACAGGTGAGGTTTCAACAGTGTTGGATCATGAGGATCAAAGGTCAGAGGAGGAGGCAGACCTCATGCTGCCGTCACCCGACTCGGAGGAGCCAGTGCTGGATATCTGCAGCCCTTGCTCCCTCGCCTCCTCCATCGTGGTGCACATCTCGGAGGAGGAGCGTCACAAGTACGAGGAGGAGATCCGGAAGCTTTACAAACAGCTGGATGACAAGGTGATGAATGGGTGCACACCGTGTACAGCTGGTTATACAGCATGGATCCAGTAATCATGACAATGGTATGCACATAGGAATAGAATATGTGCATATTGCATGTATTATTCATGTTCATCAATTCACAATTGACACAATTCACACGTATGGGTTCATGTATCTTATGAATTAATGGATCAGGGGGAATAGAATATGCTTTATGTGGGACATTTAGAAACATTAGAGCATTTTACACATCATCCACGTGTTTGCATCTGTTATTATATATTTAACATTTATGTATATTTAACATCTATATATCTATGGAGTAATTGCACTCATAGGGTTGTAACCATCGGTACTACAGTGGATTAGGGTCATTAACTTTCTTAGAAGGTCCAACTTTAACTGAAACATTCATTCATTCATTCATTTTCTACCGCTTTTTCCTCACGAGGGTTGTGGGGGTGCTGGAGCCTATCCCAGCTGTCTTTGGGCGAGAGGCAGGGTACACCCTGGACTGGTGGCCAGCCAATCACAGGGCACATATAGACAAACAACCATTCACACTCACATTCATACCTATGGACAATTTGGAGTCACCAATTAACCTAGCATGTTTTTGGAATGTGGGAGGAAACCGGAGTACCCGGAGAAAACCCACGCATGCACGGGGAAAACATGCAAACGCCACACAGAGATGGCCGAGGGCGGAACCGAACCCCGGTCTCCTAGCTGCGAGGTCTGTGTGCTAACCACACGACCACCGTGCCGCCCTAACTGAAACATATTGTAACAAAATAAAATTTTCCCTTAAGAAATAATGGAAAACTAATGAATCTGTTCAGGAAAACAAAAACACATGTTTTTATAGGTTTACAATGATAGTTTTACATGCAGAAAATAATTCAAAATACATATAAATAATGAATGTAAGGGGTAAATAAACAATTAAGTTTAGTTTTACCTTCATTAAAGATGTGATTGGTGCCAAAGACACAAGGTGGCAGCGAGATCAGACACCACCTTCATGTTTTGCCATAAGTTATTTCTAGAATTTTGCACCTCAAGTATCTGCTTTTCATTTAATTACTGCTGCAGAATAAGCCAAAATTGAACCAAAGAAAGAAAGCGTTTTGATTCTCCTCTGATTTCGCTTCAACATTTGCAATAAAAGTGACTGTTTAGCTCCAGAACCCTCCCCTTGTTCTCTCTTCAATTGCCATTGTTCACTCGTAACACAATCCAGTACCTAATGATCCGTTCAGTGAGTGTGTGTGTGTGCCATATTCTTATCAACAGATGCTTATATTTTTATAGTTTAAATACCATGAAATCTGTGTGTAGGATGCTGAGATAGACTACCAGAGCCAGATGGTGGAGAAGCTGAAGGAGCAGATGCTGAAGCAAGAGGAGGTAACCACATAAATAAAGTAACATCATTTGATTAGTTTGGATGAATGTTCCCTTGAAGACTTAAATACACTTCAGCTGTCAAGAGCGTTATCATGCGGTTTCTTGAGAACGGAGAAAAAAAACTTTTTTTTTTTAATTGCATAGTGCCAGCATTTAAAAAGAACATAAAGCTTGTCTAATTGCGTGTTTGTGTAAAAGCGTCAGAATGCTTGACGAGCTTATGGTGATGACACGCCCGCATCAAAACAAATAGACTGCAATTACATGAGGTTCGCTGCAACAGGAGAGAGGAAACAAACTCTATAACAACCTGGCCTGCTGCTGCTTGGGTTGACGTGGAGGTAACTAGCCACATTAACTTAATGGATTTACATCCATTGAAGCGAGAAGCAAACAAGCGGTGAACTCCAGCCAGTCTTGCCGTGTCCATGCATGAAAAGAACCCGATGGAGGCTGCCAGAACACCACTGAATTATCCGTTTGCACATTCGCACACTCCCGGCTGAATCATTCTGTTCAATTACACCTGCTCTATGTGGAGCAATGTTTATGCATGTGCTACATAAGATATCCTGTAATTACATGGCATTAATCCACAGCTTTCTCCAAATAAAACCTCTGTATAATAATAATTGGCATAAGTTTTATATATACTGAGTTAATATTACAATCATTCATTCATTTTCTACCGCTTATCCTCACGAGAGTCGCGAGGGATGCTGGAGCCTATCCCAGCTGTCTTCGGGCGAGACACTTCGGGGTACACTCTGGACTGGTGGCCAGCCAATCACAGAGCACATATAGACAAACAACCATTCACACTCACATTCATACCTATGGACAATTTGGAGTCGCCAATTAACCTAGCATGTTTTTGGAATGTGGGAGGAAACCGGAGTACCCGGAGAAAACCCACGCATGCACGGGGGGAACATGCAAACTCGACACAGAGATGGCCAAGGGTGGGATTGAACTTGGATCTCCTAGCTGCGCGCTAACCACTTATCCGCTGTGCAGCCTATTACAATTATTTATTCATTCATTTTCTACCGCTTTTTCCTGATGAGGGTCGCGGGGGATGCTGGAGGCTATCCCAGCTGTCTTCGGTCAAGAGGCGGGGTACACTCTGGATTGGTGGCCAGCCAATCACAGGGCACATATAGACAAACAACCATTCACACTCACATTCATACCTATGGACAATTTGGAGTGGCCAATTAACCTAGCATGTTTTTGGAATGTGGGAGGAAACCGGAGTACCGGAGAAAACCCACGCATGCACGGGGAGAACATGCAAACTCCACACAGTGATGGCCGAGGGTGGAATTGAACTCGGGTCTCCTCGCTGTGAGGTCTGCGCGTTAACCACTAGACCACCGTGTAGCCTATTACAATCATATATAAGTTAATATTACAGTCAGGGTCTTATGATCCCACTTTTCTGGCCCATAAATGTAATTAGAATATTTTATTCTCGTGTTTAACGATGCCAAAGTTTCACTATTGGAAGTGAGTGTTTTGACCTCTACTTTTACCCTGATGTGGTGACAGGAATAGTTTCTGTCAGACAAGTGTATCATGGTGCTGTAACGCAATCAAATGATCTGATATCTGATGTTTATGTGAAGGTTAATGGATGCTGAGTCTACTGTTACCGATGGTAACAGAGGTCGGAGGTATTTCCCCCTTGTTTATGATGATGTATGTATATACTGTATGTACTTGAAATAGTGGCCTTGACTATTATGCAATTGTATTCTTCACACATATGAGTAATGCTATTGCTAACCAAAACAGCACAACCTACAGAGTTTTCTTACTGACTTCCACTTAATTTGTACAAATCATTTCCAGTGAAAATCTATAACATTTAATCTCCATGTGGCCTAGTTCCTGGCGTCCTCCAGGGGTGATGGTGAGAGGGTACAGTCGGAGCTGGGCAGGCTGCAAACGGAGAACGAGTGCGCCAAGGCGGAGGTGAAGGAGGTCCTGCAGGCCCTGGAGGAGCTCGCGGTCAACTTTGACCAGAAAAGCCTGGAAGTGGAAGAGAAGAGCGTGCAGAACAAGCTGCTGGCTGAGGAGCTCACCAAGAAAATGGTGGGTGGATACTTCATACTGGGTGGGTGAAAAGCCTTGATGCTACACTTTAGAAAGAAGTACTTTTAGCCAGCTACTGTAGCTTTAATGCTATATATATATCTCAGTACGCATCATGCTTTTTTACATACTTTTCTGGACTATGGACTATTATTCATTCATTCATTTTCTACTGCTTATCCTCACAAGGGCGGGGGTGCTGGAGCCTATCCCAGCTGTCTTCGGGCGAGGGGCGAGGTACACCCTGGACTGGTCGCCAGCCAATCACAGTGCACATATAGACAAATAACCATTCATGGTGGGATTGAACTCGAGTCTCCTAGCTGTGAGATCTACGCACTAACCACTCGACCACCGTGCAGCCACTATGGACTATTATTAGTCAAAAAATATTGAAAGACAAGTTATATGTATGGCTGGCGACCAGTCTGGGGTGTACCCCACCTCTCGTCCGAAGTCAGCTGGGATAAGCTCCAGCACCCTCCGTGACCCTCGTGAGGATAAGCGGTAGAAAATTAATGAATGAATGAAAGTTATATGTATGCCTGGCGGCCAGTCCATAGTTTACCTCGCCTCTCGCCTGAAGTCAGCTGGGATAGGCTCCAGCACCCCCCATTACCCTCGTGAGGATAAGCGGTAGAAAATGAATGAATGAATCAATGAAAGTTATATGTATGCCTGGCAACCAGTCCGTAGTTTACCCCGCCTCTCACCCGAAGTCAGCTGGGATAGGCTCCAGCACCCACCGTGACCCTCGTGAGGATAAGCGGTAGAAAATGAATGAATGAATGAATGAATGAAAGTTATATGTATGCCTGGCGACCAGTCCGGGGTTTACCCCACCTCTGGCCCGAAGTCAGCTGGGGTAGGCTCCAGCATTCCCCAGCAGAAAATGGATGGATGGATGGAAGTTATATGTAGTATTGTGGTCACTAGGTCACTATTGATGAGACATTACTGGACATTAGATTACCTTCCCATAGGGGGCGCCACAAACATAACAGAATGAAACAATGTCTCCTCCCATTCTGTGTGGAAGTGGTAAGATTTGGGCTTCTTACTTTGTCCTTCTTCCCAACTCTGTTTGAAACCATTTCATAAGTTTAAAATAAATACATTGGAGGCTAAGTAGTTAACTTGGGAGCATGCTGTGTTTAAAGCAGCTGTCTTTTCTTGAGTCTTTACAGTGATCCTGTAGCCTTCGCATTGCAGTTCAGCAATGTGTTGTGGTGCATTAAGGTGACTAATGGGGTGTTAGGCCATGTCCATGGGGCTCTAATAATGCTAAAAATTATATTTAGAAAGTCATAAACAGGTATTTAATAATATTGAATTCCACCTTTGTGGAAATCCACTTATCACGGTTGGGTCTGGAACCAATTAAGAGTGATAAACGAGGGTATACACTGCATGCACTGTCCAATGTAATATAGTAAGCCATACCTCACATACAACAATGTAACATTCATGAGACAAGAGGACACAATGTTAGCAACACTAGCTAGAATTATTGGATTCAAGTTACGATGTGCAAGGAAACCTGTTTTTTTGTAAAGTTGTCTTCTGTGAAGTGGGGGCCGTATACAAGGGGTGGGGTCATCTAACTAGGGGTGTGGCAGAGGCGGTATGATGAGGAAGGAGGAACCTAGACGTGGAGCAATCAAGTCAGGGAGATTGATAGATAGATTTTTTTAACGTTTAGTGCTCATAAACTGCCTCTAGGAACACATATTACTGTTATAAAAATCATAAAAATGTCAATTTTGCATAATAGGGGACCTTTAACAAAGATGCTCAGTTTTGATGAATGAAGTTATTAGTATTCAGCCGCCTCAAGCCAAAGCTTTTATGCCTTTATTCCCACATAATGAGGGTCATACACACAACTTACAGTAAATAGTACATCAACAAAGAGGAAACCTCACAATAGTTTGTCTGTTGATGACTAGAAAAAGTGTACACATGACTGGAGCTTTAGGCAGCTGGTTTTTAAAGTCATGTTGGGCACAGCAGGGTCAGCGCTGAGTGTGGGCCATAATTCATATCAACTCTCCTCTTCGGAATACTTATTCATGCTCCATCGTGAATTCTGCAGCGGTGTCCTCGCATCTTTCAAAGGCAGCTCAGACTCCTGAAAAGACTGAAAAAAGACAGCTGGGTCACTTTTCTCTGCACAGTTCAGTTCATTAAAATCAGACACCACGTTTACAGTATTTCATCCCAAGTTGCATTGAGAATGAAACTACTTTTTTTGTAAGATTTATTTTCATTTCACTCTTTATTAACGGTGCACTTACATTGTTATACAACATGTCTTCACTTCAAAAACGCATGCCTATGCTTGTGCAATTAAAAAATGATATACTTCCAGGGCTGTAAGCTTAGCTTTTTCACTAGGAGCCGTGCTCCTAAATGAAAATATTTAGGCACAACTAGTGAAATTTCTTAAATAACAATTTTATTATTAAACTCAAACAACGCACACAGTAACGCACATGTGCACTTGTACACAGCGCCATCACAAGGCCTACATTTCCCAGGGACTACGTATGGCTATGTATGATATGGATGTATCATACATAGTAGAGCCAGGCCAATACCGGAATTCCGGGAATCGATACCGATACCGATATTTGGGACTGAGAAAAAACTATATGTCCGATATATATCGGCAGATGGGCCGATATAGGACCATATATATAATAATGATATATAATATATATAAGACCATTAATATACACAGGATATAATACTGTGAATGAACATAAATTCCTATTGTATCAAAAATATGAAATAATACAAAGATGCAGAATAGAAATTAAAATCTGGAATTTATTATTTATTATTAGTAACCGTGTTAATGTAATATTTTGTTCCTACGGCTGAGTGATTAACACGCAGGCCTCACTGCTAAGAGACGCAAGTTCGATTCCACCCTCGGCCATCTCTGTGTGGAGTTTGCATGTTCTCCCCGTGCATGCGTGGGTTTTCTCCGGGTACTCCGGTTTCCTCCCACATTCCAAAAACATGCTAGGTTAATTGGTGACTCCAAATTGTCCATAGGTATGAATGTGAGTGTGAAAGGTTGTTTGTCTATATGTGCCCTGTGATTGGCTGGCCACCAGTCCAGGGTGTACCCAGCCTCAAGCCCGAAGACAACTGGGGTAGGCTCCAGCAGCCCCGCAACCCTCGTAGGATAAGCGGTAGAAAATGAATGAATGAATTTTGTTCCTACAATGTGCCGTAGGAACTTTTTGACAAAATGCAGCCCGCAAATGGCCCACGGGCCGCACTTTGACATACCTTGTTTACATATTTCTAACAAATTGCTAAGAAATGAGTGAGTCCATGCTGTGTTTTTCTAGCACAATCAGGCAAGCTTCCACAACGGACTTGTGTAGGCGTGCTCTAGCCGTGAGCCTCTTGTGACCCCTTTGGTGATGAGTAAATGCAAGAGGAAACAAACACTTACTCGCGTTCTTTTTGAAATGCATGCTGCACAAGAATTTGAAGTAGGGTTACGATGCATACACATGAAAATAAGTATTTTAGTGCATGAATGGGGGAGCACAAGCCAGCTCGTATGGCTTGTATGTCTCAACGTTCACTCATGTTCACTCCTTAGTTCATGTCAGTCGGTGTGAATTAACATTTTAAACATGTTAAGTATATATTTGCCTGCCTATGAAAAAAGCGTGATTTCTCCAGTAATCCCTTTTTTTTAATCACAGTTAATCGTTTCCAGACCATACCTTGATAAGTGAATTTCCACTAAGTAGTGTTAATTAGTTATAAACCGAATACATTTGTCGTAAGAGCATAGAAAACCTGACCTAAATATGTTTGTTAACGTTATTAGAGCCCCCTAAACATGAAATAACACCCCTATAGTCACACTCCTATTGCCTAGTAGACATAATAAGAGAAAATAATTCTGGGGGGGCGGGACAGGAAGTGACGTCCATTATGGCTGCAACAGTGGCCCGTGTTTGGGATTATTGTGTCTGTTTTGACATCACTTCAAACCTGCAAAAACCTGTTGTTCCAGCGATCAAGTGTGGCGCTTGTGTGTCTCAACAAACATTACAGTAACATTGCTGACACCTAGTGGCCAGTGTAGAATACTACATTTCATCACGTCTTTGAATGCGTCTCCTGGATGCCCTATATTGGAATTATATATACTTCATGTATCCATTTTTACGCATTCAAATGCATAATGTAGGAAAATAATAAATATAATTTGCTTAAATATGCATATTTTCTGACAAATAACAGGCTATAATCAACCGTGAAGAAGCTGGATTTATTAATGAATATACTGTATGTAACAGTGCAGAGGCATTACTAATTACTATACTTATTGTACCTATTTGGAATGTCCTAATATATTGACAATGACAAATGTGAGTGTGAATGGTTGTTTGTCTATATGTGCCCTGTGATTGGCTGACGACCAGTCCAGGGTGTACCCCGCCTCTCGCCTGAAGACAGCTGGGACAGGCTCCAGCACCCCCGCGACCCTCGTGAGGATAAGCGGTAGAAAATGAATGAATGAATGTTAAACAGTCAACTAATGTCCATTCCAGTTTTGTCCCATATAACACTAATAGCTTCAGTAATTACTTTGAGTTGAAGCCATACATTTTTTTTAAATTAGGCTTTATATTTCATTGTTTTTACTAAGAACAAATGACCTATATTTTTGCAGCCAATATTGCACCATTGCACCATTTCTTGGTGTCTCTACGTCCGGCCGTCACCTCAGCTGACGCACCTTGTTCTCACGGGGCTTCTCCTCCTGCAGGGGGGCCTAGCCATCACTCACTGTCACTGGCACTCATCTGCACCACCAAGCCGTTTTTTTCACTCGTGCAGACATTTAAGTCCTTCTACGCACCGTGACCAAGTACCCCATTCATCATTCCCCCACCGTCCATTAATCTCTTTTGAACATAAATGCAATTTTTCCCCTTTTCTCCTTAAATAAAAGCATTTTGGTTAATTATTGACTTGCACTGTAATGATAAAGGGCGTGACCTGAGAAATAATAATGGCGAAAATGAAGATGGACTGAATGATGCCGCAAAGCGAGGGCTAATTAACATCGCTGCAGATGAATCAACTTTGGGGACCTCAAATGTGCCAGAATAATCTTTTAAGACCATCAATCTCGCCATAATTAATGCTCAACTTGAGATGAAATGATGCGCCATCAATAAAAGGAAGTAAAATGGCCACACTGAGCCAATAAACAAATTTTTCTTGTTGTTCATGATGACGGAAAAAAAAAGCCTTGTTGTTTGTTAGGTCAAATCATTTGTTTTGCTGGTAAATGGAATGTAATTTTCTCTCTGGGGCATTGATGTAGCCCGGATTTTTAATTATGTAAGAAAGGCAAGGCTATTGTTAGCGGCGTGTCTTCTCTACAAAATGGGTAGCATGAAGTACAAGCTGGCAGCATCACTCACATTGCGCTAGCGTGCTAGTTTTATTGATTTGCTCTTTAGTGGCTATAAACTTTGAGCAGCTTGGATGTCTTTAGCCTCTTTCACACAGAGCCTACATTTATGCATCCGTTTATTTGATACAAAATCTAGTGACAGTATGTGTGTGAGTGTATCCTCCTTGGTGTGTAACATACTTTTTCGACACAACAAGGCATGAGAGTTCAATTTTACAATCCGCATTGTAGCATACACTATCACACAGGCACCATCACGCCCCTGTTACCGTATTGAAGCCTCTTTCACACAGAAATCCTGCAAAATTGGTCCACCCTAACAGTCGGCTTTTTATACAGAACCCAGCAAAAAGGGACTATGCCGTAACTGTTGTGTGCTATCACACTGACCCGTCCCAACTCTGTTAGATTTCTGAAGCTTTCACACAAAGAGCCTGCAAAATTGGTGCGTGAGATTCGTCACAGTATCTCCTTCACTTATGTGTCTGTGAATTCCACACAGAACCCAGCAAAAAAGAGATATTGCTGCAACTGTGTGCACTGACACCATTCCGCCTTTGTTACAGTTCTGAAGCGTCTTTCACACAGGCATCCTGCAAAAGTGGTAGATAACAGTTTGCATTTTAGAGTCTGTGCGTGTCTGCGCATTTCATGCAGAACCTAGCAAAAAAGATTTTGTGACAACTATGTGTACTTTCTTACAGACATCGTCCTGTCTTTGTTACAGTTCCAAAACCGTTTCACACAGACATCTAGGAAAATTGCTACATCTGAGTCATCAAAGTCCTGTAGCTCCAGCATTTACAGTATGTGTCTATGCATTTCACGCAGAACCCAGAAAAAAGGGACATTGCCTCAACTCTGTGTGCTTTCACACAGACACCATCCCGCCTCTGTTACACTTTTGAAATCTGTTTCACACAGAGATCCTGCAAAATGGGCACATGAGAGGTATAGCACTATAGCCGGCATTTATGCGCCTTTGCCTTTCATACAGAACCCAGCATTCATCCATTTATTTTATTTATTTTAAGGGAAGTATGAAAAAGGTTTTTTCACATAAGCTGCCTTCTCCCCTCTGGATTCCCCCTTAGGCTCGCCTCATGGCGTTGGAGACGGAGCTTTCCCGCATCCAGGAGGCAAGCCGCCACCAGAGGAAACGCATTGCAGAGGTCCTCAACGGGCTGATGCGGGACCTGAGCGAGTTCAGTGCCATATTGGGCAACAGGGACATCCAACTGGTGAGAGGAAATGAGATGCTCGGCGTGGCCAAACATGACACTCATTTAAAATGCTCACAACATTTTTACATATTTATAACCGCACTTTTAAAATATTCATCAGGAACCCAAGCAGGCTTCATGTTGTATCAAAGTTTAACTTTGATACAACATTTTGTTATTTAACATCTTCCCTTTCATGTGAAGAATTTGAACACCGTTTGCAGCAAAGCACTAATTGCATGATGAGGAGCTCATCATTACCACAAATGGAAATGAAGAAAAGTAAATTACTGGAGAAATGTGATTAAAATGACACAATTAGTATCATTTAAACCAGGGGTCTCAAACTTGCGGCCCGCGGGCCAAATGCGGCCCGCAGGATGCTAGACGTTAGATGCTTTTATCTTCTAAAGCAGAGGTAGAGAACCTTTGGCTCGGGAGCCAGGTAGGGCTCTTTTGATGACTGTATCTGTCTCTCAAGCATTTCTTACCACAATAAAAATGTATTTTTGCTAACATTTTAAAGTAAACATCACAGAATTGACTGTTAAAAATAATATTAAAAATCAACAATTTTTATGCATTTTAATTCATCCATCTATTTTCTACTGCAATACGGCCGACCATATCCATCTTTCCTGATATTTTCCAGGTCAAACACCAAAACTCGATTATTACTGGGTAATGCGGTAGTCTACCTCGGTCATTGAGATGTCAACATGTAAATATAAACTTTTCTCCTTTAGTCAAATAGTCACCTAGCTAAAGCTGCAGAACCAAGCCTTCTGGCAAAGATGGCCAAAAGAATGAAATATACTGAGTATGGTGCAAAATTATGCAGCAGCAGAAGTTGTATTAATGGCATGATTTATTATTAGACACTGCACTGCTCACGAAAGTGTGCTGGCTCTCACAGATACACATTTTAAAATATCTGGCCTTCATGGCTCTCTTAGCCAAAAAGGTTCCGACCCCTGGTCTAAAATATAACATTTTAGACTAGTGGAGTCCAACATGCGGCCCTCAGATGTTTTTTTATTGGCCTGCGGCACATAAAATATAACAAGAAAATGAAATAACAGAACCATTCATTCATTCATTCATTCATTTTCTACTGCTTTTTCCTCACAACGGTCACAGGGGGTGCTGGAGCCTATCCCAGCTGTCTTTGAGCGAAAGGCGGGGTACACCCCGGACTGGTCGCCAGCCAATCACAGGGCACATATAGACAAACAACCATTCACACTCACATTCATAATTAACCTAGCATGTTTTTGGAATGTGGGAGGAAACCGGAGTACCCGGAAAAAAACCCACGCATGCACGGGGAGAACATGCAAACTCCACACAGAGATGACTGAGGGTGGAATTTAACCCTAGTCTCCTAGCTGTGAGGTCTGCGTGCTAACCACTCGACCGCCGTGCAGCCCATAACAGAACCAATAGACAAAAAAAATGCAAATAATGCATTTGTATTTTCTGCTTTCCCTACACTGACAGATGCTCTTTTAACAACTACACTACACTAAAACACTTTGTCTTTCCAGTCCATTGAGATCAAAGGCGTTATCGAGGAAGAGTTCACGGTGGCGCGGCTCTACATCAGCAAGCTTAAGTCAGAGGTGAAGTCCATGGTGAAGCGCTGCCGCCACCTGGAGAACCTTCAGGCCGAGTGTCACCGCAAGATGGAGGAGACAGGTCGAGAGATGTCCTCCTGCCACCTCCTCATTGCGCAGGTAGGAAAGAGCGTAGCTCATCGCTCCATCAGGCTGAGTACGAGCGGATCTGTCAGTCGGCCAGATTCATTCTGCTAAGTGTGAGATACACGAGAAATATTATTAACGATTGACGGATTGCGATGTATGTTAATCATTGGGAAAGCTTGGATACACTTTTGTGTGTTGACTCATTGTCAGTGGATAGTAAATCTAGTTAAACACTGACTACTCTAAAGTGCATCCAAGTTTCATTTCTATAGTATTATCTCTTAAAAAAAATCAAATGTTTGACTCTACCACTACTGTGCTTGCAGACAATCATTTGGAGTATTCCGT
Organism: Doryrhamphus excisus; assembly: GCF_037039965.1. Taxonomy (NCBI): domain Eukaryota; kingdom Metazoa; phylum Chordata; class Actinopteri; order Syngnathiformes; family Syngnathidae; genus Doryrhamphus; species Doryrhamphus excisus. The sequence continues at coordinate 8,636,723 of NC_136374.1, forward strand.
GTATCGACACGATGGTGGAGTGTTAATCTTCCTGTTCTTGCAAGCTAAACAGTTTCCCTCCCGCGTCGTCATTAATACTCATGGCCGTTGCACTTCTGTCAAGTTTGCAAGCCTTCTAATTGTTCTCTGAGGTCATCTGCATCTTTAACGCGATTAAATTGCTCCTCTGATTGGATCGTTTTCCAGCACGAGGCCAAGATTCGCTCGCTCACCGAATACGCTCAAGACGTGGAGCTGAAGAGGAGACAGTTGGAGGAAAGCTGCGACTCTTTGAAAGAGGAGCTGTCCAAAGTCCAAGCTGGAGGTAAGCAATGTATACAGTATATGATATATCATGCATATCATGCATATATAAAGTATATGCAGTTCACTTTATGCTTTGAAATGACATATTTACACTGGAAAAAGAAGGCGGATCTTATCAATAGCTCTGTCAGGGAGAAGAAGCAGGTTGATAAATCAGGCTGAGAGTAAATCCACTCCGAGCAGGCAAGCAGCCTGCAGCTTTTTGAAAAACAATAGTAAAACAGATATGTGACACGCTCACCCACTGCACACTTGGAAAGACGATTAGGTAGCTGTTATGTTGTTGTCGAGCAGAACAATATCAGGACAAATAAATAATTTAAAATTTTAAAAACAGCCGCAGTGAGCTGAAACAATGAAACAGTGACAGTAAGTGACTCTATGCTTAATACAATTGAACTACAATGGAGAGTTTTTTTTCTTCTCGTACAGCGAGGGGGAAAAAACTTAACTTAGTGACTTCAATGCATGAATGGTTCCTGTCATGGAGCACGTGAGGAATAGCCTGACACATTGACAGTAAATTGCCTGCGGCCATGCCAAACCCGCAGATGCACATGAAAGAATCAGGGGAATCAATTCACTTCACTACTAAACTAAGCTCTGTGGTTCAATAGAGAAATATGGTGAAGAATCATGTGGTGCATATTAATTACCACAGGAAATTGGAAACAGTGCCTCTTTCTATTAATGGCACCCTGTTTGAGACCCTGCTCAAACTATCACCATCCCCACTAATCTCATTCAAGGTGTAGTTCCCAGCATGCCTTGTGTATGTGTTGATCATACTGCTGGGAGTGATATAGTGGCAGTGTTGCCACACACCGATCTGGCGACATTTCATTCCCTTTTGATGACATGTTTTCCAGGAATATCATAGGCATCATAGGGGAGATTTATGGTATTTGGGGACTCAAAAGTGAAAGCACGTATTGTTCTGCTAACAAGTCCGTCCGACAACCAGTCAGCTTGACCACAGTCAGATGCCACGGGGGTGAAGCTCACTATGTTTTACACTGCGAGATCGAAAACGCTAATGTTTTTTAAAGGGGACCTATAGACTCCTGTGGACTCCTATAGAGCAGCTACACACAATAACCCGCACAGAAAAATGTTTAGATTTTCCAGAATCTGCACCTATTCCAGCTGTATTTATTTGATTTGTGCTCCTATAGAGCAGCTACACACAATAACCCGCACAGAAAACTTTTTAGATTTTCCAGAATCTGCACCTATTCCAGCTGTATTTATTTGATTTGTGCTCCTATAGAGCAGCTACACACAATAACCCGCACAGAAAACTTTTTAGATTTTCCAGAATCTGCACCTATTCCAACTGTATTTATTTGATTTGTGCTCCTATAGAGCAGCTACACACAATAACCCGCACAGAAAACTTTTTTGATTTTCCAGAATCTGCACCTATTCCAGCTGTATTTTATTTGATTTGTGTTTCCTGCCACAGTGATGTGTTTTAATTTACTCCACCCACGGCCCGCCACTGCGCTGTGATTGGTCACACGCCGAAAGTGCTTTGTAACACCGAACCATATAAGGAAGTCCACACTAGCTCTGAACTCATTCATTCATTAATTTTCTACCGCTATTCCTCATAAGGGTCGCGGGGGTGCTGGAGCCTATCCCAGCTGTCTTTGAGCGAGAGGCGGGGTACACCCTGGACTGGTCGGCAGCCAATCACAGGGCACATATAGACAAACAACCATTCACACTCACTTTCATACCTATGGACAATTCCACAGAGATGACCAAGGGTGGAATGGAACCCTGGTCTCCTAGCCGTGACGTCTGCGCGCTAACCACTCGACCGCCGTGCAGCCGAGCTCTGAACTGTGTCATAAAATTTTTTAACGCGTGTGTGTTGCAGAGACCATTTCACAGTTGGCTAGGAGGGAGAATCACTCGGTGCAGGAATCCTTTGACATCCAGGTAACCATGGTAACAAGTGACCACAACCCAATACAATGGCCATTTTTCACATTGCTATCAGCTAACTGCAGACCGCCAACAGTCGGTTGTGACGCTACACCACATCGCTTCTGTGCTTGACTGCATGACCGATTCATCCTATTATTGATGTTTATTTTCCATAGATTGAATTAAATGAGGTGCCATTTTTAATTTATCATATTAGGAAGACATTTTAGACAATTGTATGGTTAGAATTTTGTGGTAAATTTTGGTCCAGCATGGACCAACCCTTTAGGATGAACTCCAACATATTCAGCAGTGATGATTACCTTTATCCATATTGTTTGTGCCTTTTCATCTGCTGTGATTCTTCTTAATTCTCCTCTCTTGTTTGGTTCTTCCTCAGAAGTCTCTGGAGGAGCAGATGGAGTCGCACCGCGCAACGCACAGCGAACAGATCGGCTGTCTGCGAGACAAGATCAGTGAGCAGCAGAGGATCATCAACGACTTAACAGAGTCAGTGCCTCATTGTCATTCATCACCTTCTCCGCACCGTTTTAGGAAGTAGGAGAACTTTAACTACACCTTCATAGTTAAAGTAATAGGAGGCATATTTGGCTCGCTCAATTTAAAAAAACTGAGGGGTTGTCCCAGAAGGTAGCTCCAGCAAAATGCATGGATCTGCTAAGGAGGGTGTGAGAGTGTAGTTATATAAACAATAATGTCAGGAATATATAGGTTTTCCAAAGTCCAAGATGGTAACTTTGGCTTTAGAGCACCTAGGAGTTCATAATAAAACCTCAGCACGTTCTGGAGTATCAGATGTGAAAACTGTAGAGCAGACTACTTCTTGTATATTATTTCCCAGAAGGCTTAGCTGTCTGGTAATACCCAAATAGCAGCAGCTGCAGATCTTAATGTGATTTGCTGCAGCCTGATTCTTAATAAGGTTGAAAGTGGATGTATGCTTGTCAGTAAGGGGGAAGTTGAATCAGAACATATAGTGTAATGGAAATATTAAATGCTACTCTATTCAGGTTTATTGGATTTATTTTTGATTTATTTTGTTTTCTGATAATACCACTTCCTATCTGTCAAACCACCATTAAAATATTTTATAATATGTTTAATTCATGAAGCTTTAGTGCAAATGTAGGCCACACAGTCAGGAGATCAGGAAGACCTGGGTTCGATTCTCCACTTGACATCTCTGTGTGGAGTTTGCATGTTTTCCCCGTGCATGTTTGGGTTTTCTCCGGGTACAAAACATGCTAGGTTAATTGGCGACTCCAAATTGTCCATTGGTATTTATGTGAGTGTGAATGGTTGTTTGTCTATATGTGCCCTGTGATTGGCTGGTGAGAAGTCCAGGTTGTACCTCGAATCTCGCCCAAAAACAGCTGGGATAGCCTCCAGCATACTCCCGCAACCCTAGTGATGATAAGCGGCATAGAAAATGGATGCTTCGAGAGACTAGCATTTTTGAAGTTGATTCTTAAAAACAGTAGAAACAATGCATTCCTGTCATATAGAGGATCTTTTTTTCACATTTTTGCAGTAAATTTCCTAAAAAAGCAGCAAGCTGTTGTCATATAGAGGATCTTTGACCAGTGTGTTTTGTAGTAGGTCTTCAAAAGCACTTATGCCTTATAGAGGATCTTTGACTAGCATCAAACAGCTTAGCACCTTGTCATATAAAGGATTTTTTTTTTTACTAGAGCAGTAGATTTTTTAAAACAGCAGAACACTCTTCAAAAAATCATATGGAGGATTTCTGACTAGTGTTTTTGCAGTACATTTCCTGTTGTATGAAGGATCTTTGTAATGGTAATGGTAATGGTTTTATTTCATTTGAACATGCATCAGATTACAATTGAGTGCATCCCATAATCAGTTCACAGTTCCACATGTCCAAAAGGAGTAGGAAGAAGCAAAGCGTATTAAATCCTACCCCTCCATCTGGTACTTTTACAATCAGTAACTGTTACATTTGATCACTTCCTGCTTTCCTAATATAGTTTAAGTTTTTTGGGGTTTTTTTACTATGATTTTTTGCAGTAAATTTCTAAAAACTTCAGAGAACCCGTGTAGGGAGGATCACTGACTAGCTTTTTTACGTTGGGAAAAATGTCAGCTTCAATTTGGAACATAATACCTTCCTCACTATTAAAGGTTGTGAGAGATAGAAGGTGTTTTATGGTGGTGTTTGGTTGAAGAGTCTCTGAGTCAGTGTGCATCCTTTTCAGCTATAACCAGAAACAAGAGCTGGAGCTGGAGCAACTTCACGGAGACTATGAACGTCTCCTGAGCCGAGAGCATCAAACGAGTCGACAGCTGGAGGAACTGACGTGAGTCTCCGCTTTTTGGCAGACTTTAAAGATCTCACCCATGTGTGGGGGGGGGGGGGGGGGGCACCTGCAGCTTTTGTTTCATTGTCTCCTTTAATTCTTCTGTATTTTCTGTCTTTTTTAAAAAATATATTATTGCATCTATGGGTGGAGTTTTTTTTCTCATCATACTCTGCACTGACCCTTGCAGGATATTGCATCACACAGCAAATTAGGTTTTTTTTTTTCAAATTGATCCCGACAAGTATGCAGCACACGCATGTGTTAAAGGGACGTTCATTGTGAATTCTCCTGTCTTTTCTGGCAAACTATAGATTTCTCCACGAACGACATGAGCAGTCAAAGCAGGATCTCAAGGGACTGGAAGAAACGGTCGTAAGTCATTACTTGAGTCACTTAGATGCAATGGATCCACGAAAGATGCTGATAAGTGCTTTAACTGTGTTGCTTTTTTCCTCCTTTTTCTACTCCTTTTGTAGGCTCGTGAGCTACACACCCTCCACAACCTGCGCAGGCTCTTTGTCCAAGACCTGACCACTCGAGTTAGAAAAGTAAGCCAACCAACACACTATAATAGTAATACGAATAGTACATAATACACACTCCACATAATGACCATTTAGCATTTGTTCACCCATTCATTCATTTTCTATACCGCTTATGCACATGAAGGTCGTGGGTGTGCTGGAGCCTATCCCAGCTGTCTTCAGACGAGAGGCGGGGTACACCCTGGACTAGTTACCAGCCAATCACAGGGCACATATAGACAAACAACCATTCACACTCACATTCATACCTATGGACAATTTGGAGTCGCCAATTAACCTAGCATGTTTTTGGAATGTGGGAGGAAACCGGAGTACCCGGAGAAAACCCACGCATGCACGGGGAGAACATGCAAACTCCACACAGAGATGGCCGAGGGTGGAATTGAACCCTGGTCTCCTAGCTGTGAGGTCATTCACACTCACATTCATACCTATGGACAATTTGGAGTGTGGATGAAAATGTCAAACTATCCAACCATCCATTTCCTGCATTGCTTATCCTCATTAGAGTGGCGGGGGTATGTTGGAGCGGTCCTGGTACGCCCTGGACTGGTCACCAGCCAATTGCTGGGCACATATGGGCATAAACAGTCATTCCCACCTGGACAATGGACAATGTGGCCAATTAACGTAAATATGCATATTTTTGGAATGTGGGAGGAAAATGGAGTATAAGGAGAAGACCCATGCACGCACAGGGAGTACATGCAAACTCCACACATGCCCTAGCGGAGAATCAAACCAAGGTCTTCCTGATTTCCTGACTGTGCGGCGACGTAACATGCTAACCACTCATCCATCGTGAAGCCCCAAATGCCAAACTAATGCAATGTAAATAAATAGACAATGTTCTCTATAGCAGTGATTTTCAACAACTGTGCCGCGTGAGAAATCGTCATGTGTGCCGTGAGGAATTATTCAATATCACTTTTTTTAATTAACATGTATTAATAATTTTCTGCAGATATTATGTCATTGTCGCGTGTCATTGGTGTAAAGACTGGCAGAGCAATGTAATATTTGTGCGTGTGGCAACACGTAGCTGATTGCCTCGCTCCTCTAATAGATTTAGTGACATTGACGTAGTGGTGACATTTTGTAACATTCATTCATTCATTCATTTTCTACCGCTTTTCCTCACGAGGCTCACGGGGGTGCTGGAGCCTATCCCAGCTGTCTTTGGGCAAGAGGCAGGGTACACCCTGGACTAGTCGCCAGCCAATCACAGGGCACATATAGACAAACAACCATTCACACTCACATTCATACCTATGGACAATTTGGAGTCGCCAATTAACCTAGCACTCGACCGCCGTGCCGCCCCCATTTTGTAACATTGTTGGTTAAATTAGTATGCGGATCAAAAGAATCTGCTGTGACGAGTCCGTAATCAGGAAAAAGCTGAAAGAAGCAAATAATGTTGGTTATTGGTGTGCCGCAACATTTTTCCAACGTAAAAAAACGTGCCGTGGCTCAAAAAAGGTTGAAAAACACTGATCTATAGTAAGACCACAGACGCACCCCAGGTATGATTAGTGTCAAAAATAGACATTTTTATGTCTCAATTACTCACTTACTGTCATTACTAGGACAGTAAGTGCCTATATTTTTTTACACAGATGTTGCCCTCAATCAATCATTTTTAATTGTAAAATCTTTGTAGCTTCAATAGAAACAAGTGGGTCTATTGAAAAGCGTATAAAAAGCTTGTTGTGTTTTATAACCAGAGTGCAGCGCTGGAGCCTGATGATAGCGGAGGATACATCACCCAAAAGCAGAAGATTTCCTTTCTTGAGAACAACTTGGACCAACTTACAAAAGTTCACAAGCAGGTAAATCACCATCGCAGATAAAACAGCAGTGATATTATATAGTAAATATTATATATTTATATTGAACTGTATAATCAATGCATTTTAGTATGATTACAATCATTTTTAACCTTTTCTTTAGTACAAATTTGCCCATTTCCCAGTCAAATACAAGGGAGAAACCTGAATATGAATATGAGACTGAGGCTATATGTCAGCATGTTGCTAATAATAATAATAATAATGTTGCAGAAACATTTATTATTATTATACACCATGGTTTTCTCCAGTCTATGTCATGTCTTTAATGTAAGTAAGCCATCATTATTCTTGTCTATGAATGAACAAGAGGCACTTGCAGTACTCTACCTCATTCTGAAGGTGCTTGTCACTGCTGCCCTTCTATAGCGATGAAAAGCCAGCGTTTTTTTTTTTTTTCATTTTTTATGTAATGCTCTGCTGAATGAATGACTTTGACTGCCAAGATGTAGGATTATATATCCAAGCTTACATTTCATGGAGAAGGATACCCCAGGTTATTGCCTGTACTTTCAAGTTGTTAAAAATGAGAAGCTACCATACCGTTTGTATTAGCATTGGAGCCTAAAACAACTCCTTTTGGAAGTGGAGAGAAAAAAACTAATTAAAAGTGTGAGCAGTGTGCAGCATCCGTCATTGTTCTCAGCCGGGCAAAAGCATCTCTCAGGATCATCAATCAGTCGAGTGCAGCAACTTCACACAAGTGTCTACTTGAGAAAAAAAAAAGACACAAGTATCCAAGCACCAAAGTGCCTTCAGGGAAACAAAGCACCACAGGAGAAAATACTAACTCAAACTGTAGTAAATGCAAATGAAGTCACCATGCTGGTGAACATGAACATGGCTCAATAAAACATACTTACTGCAGAGCCAAAGATGGATTTCAAATTGCGTTTGACTTTCAGGGTTCCATTTTTTCTTGCAAATTTAGATGACTTAAGTCACATTTTTTGATGTGAGGAGCACAAACTCTGTGGTCATAAATCAACAAAAGTCTTGGACTAAGCAGAGAATTATCTGCGCTGTAATAACCTAAACGACATAAGAGTTACACATGCATACACGGTGCCATTTTTATGATTTCACTTAATTAGTTAAAGAGTTAAAGAAAACTACATTCCTGCTACTGTCTAATGTACTTTTCAATTACTTTTCATTGTTCTACACCACACACATAACACATAGTCTCATTCTAAAATAACATTTTCGCAAATCATTTTGCTAGGCACAGAAATCATAATACAGTTGAACCTTGGTTAGTGTGTGCCCTGGTTAGCATGTTTTCTGGTTTTGTCTCAGTTTGCGTACATTCCCTGGTGAGCATATATGCATCTTGTTGGGTTGTTAATACACTGCATGAGTCCAAGAGCGTACTTAATCTGTTTTTTTCACAAAAAGTTGTCCCTTTGTAGCATCCTATTTGCTAACTTGCTAATATATGGAAACAAATCTTTTTGCTAGGCACAGAAATCATAATACAGTTGAACCTTGGTTAGTGTGTGCCCTGGTTAGCATGTTTTCTGGTTTTGTCTCAGTTTGCGTACATTCCCTGGTGAGCATATATGCATCTTGTTGGGTTGTTAATACACTGCATGAGTCCAAGAGCGTACTTAATCTATTTTTCTCACAAAAAGTTGTTCCTTTGTAGCATCCTATTTACTAACTTGCTAATATACGGAAACATCTATGATGGACTAAAAAACGTTCACACAAAACATGTTTATTTGATCATTTTACAATAATAGTTTTACATGCATAAAACAATTCTATACGCATATATGATGAATAAAAGTGATAAATGAACATTTAAAGTTACTTTTCATTGATGATTTCACATGATGTGTTGACAAAGACAAATTGTCCATAGGTATGAATGTGAGTGTGAATGGTTGTTTGTCTATATGTGCCCTGTGATTGGGTGGCGACCAGTCCAGGGTGTACCCGGCCTCTTGCTCAAAGACAGCTGGTATAGGCTCCAGCACCCCCGCGACCCTTATGAGGATAATCGGTACAAAATGAATGAATACTTAATAAATACCTTACTTTGTGTAGTCTGTATCTCTGCAGGAGTAGGATTAGCTTATAGGATCACATGCTGTGGCTGATTAGTTATTTCACTGACGCCAACCAAAACATGGTTTTGGATTGCAGCGTTTTGCATTGCTTTTCAGACAAAATGTGTTTTGGAAGGAAAATTGCCTCCCTATAGAGTTGTGAATGTAATTATTTCCCTCTATAATGAATACAATTGCACAGCGCACACTGAAACAGTAACAATATCACTGATCCACCATGAATGGTGAGCAAGCCTATTACTGAAGCCATCCATCCATCCACGGGTTTACTGGTGTTCACTGGTAGCTCTCAATTTGCAATACCTGAGTATATTGTCTCTCCTTTGCCAGAGGCTGTTTGCCCATCAAATCAGCTTTGTCAGTGGTTCCACCCAGCTGCATCTACTTGGCTCTGGCTGACACAAATGTTCCAGTTCGCTTGTTCATGTTCCAGGTCACTCTGTTAATTCGGCTGCAGTATATACTCTGTGCTGTGCCTGGGGAAACCATCAAACGGCCAAAATGAGGGCAGGCTGTTTGAAATGTAGTTTAATAATTACTGTTGCAAACTAGGTAGTCAAATTACTAATTAGCATGTTTTTTTTTTAATGACACTTTAGCCATTGTGGCTTTTTATTGCAGCTGGTACGAGACAATGCAGACCTTCGCTGTGAGCTTCCCAAACTGGAGAAACGTTTACGGTCTACAGCTGAGCGAGTCAAGGCACTGGAGGGTGCGCTGAAGGAGGCGAAAGAGGGCGCCATGAAAGATCGACACCGTTACCAGCAGGAGGTGGAGCGTATCAAAGATGTTATGAGAGTGCGAAATCCCTTCCGTCGCCCTCATGCCGCACACATAGGTAACTATCTTACAAACTCATGCTTTCTTCACTGGAATGCTAAGTAAGAAAAAATGGCTTAGAAGCATTTTAGCCAACTATTGTAGGTTGTGTTCGAAAAAGACTTTCATTTTTAAGAAAATCGCTTGCAGGAAGAAGATACTAGGAAGATTTTGTGCTTAAACAATCAACTCAATCAACTCAATCAAAACTAGGATGAGGGTTTTTTTTTTAGCACTTTTAATGATAAAGACGTTAAATGTTACTGTGACCTCATCGTCTTCCGGATATGCGGTGGTCATGGGAGTTGTGAAATACAGTTGATTCACTTCATGTTTTAACTAATCTGTTTTTATTTGATTCTTCTTATCAGTGAAAATAATGGGGACAATATGCAAAGCAAGGATGTTTTGTATGTCTTTAGACCTATGCTCTAGATCAGTAGGAAGAAGCAAAGCTTATTAAATCCTACCCCTCCAATTGGTACTTTTACAATCAGTCACTGTTACATTTGTTCACTTCCTGCTTTCCTAATATAATTTAAGTTATTTTTTTATAATTTTTAAAAAATATAATAATTTATTTTTTTTAATTTTATTTATTCATTCATTCATTTTCTACCACTTATCCTCACGAGGGATGCGGGGGGTGCTGGAGCCTATCCCAGCCGTCTTCGGGCGAGAGGCGGGGTACACCCTGGGCTGGTCGCCAGCCAATAACTGGGCACATTTATCTATTTATTTATGTATGTATGTATGTATGTATGTATGTATGTATGTATGTATGTATGTATGTATGTATGTATGTATGTATCTATCTATCTATCTATCTATCTATCTATCTATCTATTTATTTTTTAATTTTTTAATGTTTTAATTTTTTAATTTTTTAATTTTTTAATTTTTTAATTTTTTAATTTTTTAATTTTTTAATTTTTTAATTTTTTTATTTATTTATTTATTTATTTTTTTATTTTTTTTTTTTTTATTTTTTTTTTATTGTTATTTATTTATTTATTTTTATTGTTATTGAATTGATTGTATAGATTGTATTATCCTTGAATCCTATCGGCAACCACAAATCGGGATACAAATTGAATCGTTATTAAAATGAATCATTACACCAAACCATAGAAGAAGAAAGAACGAAAGCTCATTGTCTTCTGCTCACAAGGACAGTAACTGCGTGTGTGAGTCATTATGTAGTATAAGGCAACAAAATAGCAGGAGAATTCTGACTGACGGGAGCCATGTTTGTTGAAATATTCCGATATTATGTCATCTGGTCATGTGACCGCAACAAGGTGGCGGTGGGTCAGTAACATCATCATTCCCGTGTTGGCTTGTTTAGATGGCTATGCCATTTTGACCTGAAAACACCCCCCCCCCCATATGTCATATAGATTTGAATGTAGAACCCAATTTAGGAAATGTGACTATTAACTTTGGGCAGGCTGTCTATGTGTTTCATCACCTTCATGTGTTATAATTGCCCCTGCGTTGCAGCGTGAGAATGCTCTCACATAGTGCAACCATCGCCTCGTGTCTGCTGTGATTTCTGCCCTGCTCTCACCCCCCCCCACCCCTCAAAAGCGTGGGTGGGTGCATGTCTGTGTATCCTCAAGTTACTCTCTCCAGCTCCTTGTTATTTCCCATGGTTTTTGACCGACACATATTGCCGTTTCTTTGTATGAATATCATTAAGTCTCACAAGAAACTCAAAATGACTTTTTTCTTGTCACTTTCAGATTTTATCAGTCAATATTTTTTGCTGTGAAGGAAAAAGGTATTAGTTTGAAGGTCTCACAATCTGGCCACCCATGAGATCGTTTTGACAATACCAGCTCATTTTATTTTTTGCGAAGGGGCAAAAAAAATTTTTTTTTTTTAGAGCTTAACTTCTTGTATGATGATAAGCAGACACACACTACTCTACACCCACTGGCTAAAATATTAGCTACACGTAGATGTCTGCTGTTTATGGGTGTTACCTTCCTAGACGCTCTCGAATGGCAAAGAAAATGCGAGTAATTGATGTGCCCATAAGTGCATTTTTCATAAATTATGGCTGACCTGAGGTGAATGAGATATGTTTTAAAAATAGATTGAAAACGTGCAATTTCACAGATTCATCAATGCTGAAGCACGCATTATGCAGGTATCCGGTACATTTGGAAAATATAAATAAAAAACATGCATATTGAAGCATATTTTACTTTTTTTGCCTAACTGAAGCATTTCTAAGCATAAAAATGGCTAAAAAAAACTAGGGATTTTTTGTAGTACTCTGCACTGGCCTCTAGATGTCAGTAATGTTACTTTAATGGTAGGTGAGACACACAAGCACCAGACTTGATCACCGGAACAAGAAGCTTTTATTGCAGTTTTTTCAGATTTATGTGGCACTAGTCACGATCTAGCATCGTTTTAATTGTAAACAAGTGATTTATGTCACAACACGTATAATTATCCCTAAAATGCTAAAACTCAACTCTGAACCCCTGACATCACTTCCTGTCTGCCTGCTTCACTCATCTCCCCTATCACCGGAACACATGTACAACAACACAGTCTTACTTGTGTTTTAAATAGCTTATTTACTCTTATTATGGGGGTGTATTTGGTAATAATGTGTGTAAAAGTTACTATAGAGGTGTTATTTTTATTGCTATAATTATTTGTGGGATCTAATAATTTATTATAATTATAATAATAATTAATAATAATAATTATTATTATTATAAATTATTATTATGAGGTAGGGCGGCACGACGGTCGAGTGGTTAGTGCACAGACCTCACAGCTAGGAGACCAGGGTTCAATTCCACCCTCGGCCATCTCTGTGTGGAGTTTGCATGTTCTCCCCGTGCATGCGTGGGTTTTCTCCGGGTATTCCGGTTTCCTCCCACATTCCAAAAACAGAGGCAGGGTACACCCTGGACTGATCGCCAGCCAATCACAGGGCACATATAGACAAACAACCATTCACACTCACATTCATACCTATGGACAATTTGGAGTCGCCAATTAACCTAGCATGTTTTTGGAATGTGGGAGGAAACCGGAGTACCCGGAGAAAACCCACACAAAATATGACATTTCTATATACTGTATGAGTGATTACTGTATATCTGTTTACATTATATGTTTTTGTTTTACATCACAACATTAGTTTGTATTTTTTTTTTTCACAGCCAAGCCTGTGCGTCCTGGCCACCCCTCCCCCACTCACACCGTTTTCATCCGAGGCTACAACGATCACCCGGTTGCTCTTCCTGATGTTCCTCACGAAGACGCACAAATTCCACAAACCGATGCTGCTGCTCGGCCACTGGAAAGCGAACATACTGCACCTGAAACCAACCAGAACCGGCCCGCCAAGCACTTTGACCACCAGAACAATGCACAGAACACGTGAGCAGCCGGGGATGCATAATATTATGTGTGTGTTTGTTTACTAGCAATCACAATAAAAATGTGATTATTGTTTGTGCTCCTCCTGCTGTTTGTAGGCCCCCTGCAAGCCAAAACGACACCGCAGAGATGCTTGATTCGGAAAATGGTGAGCTCAAGCCCATGAGAATAATGATTTGTACAACAGTAGATCCCTGCTATTCAGCAATTGCGACTCCCATAAAAATGTATATTTTTGATATTCTAATCAAGCCAGGGATATGCCTATGGTGCTACTGTACATAGCATCAATTTCCTTGAGGAAGTGCTTTCATTTTGGAATGAATTAGCTTAAAATTTATAGCCGTACACCCACTACACAAATCAAACGGAATGCCAAGGCTGCCATAAATAACACAAGTAACCAGAGGTGTGGATCCAAGTCACACAACTTGGACTTGAGTCAGATTCAAGTCACAATGATGACTTTTGATGACTTTGGTGTTGACTTGACAATAGCAATAATGACTTGCAACTTGACTCGGCATTTGACACTAATGACTCGGACTTTAGTCTGATGACTACTTGACTATTAGACATTTTCAGTCAATGTGTACCCATTCAAAGTATTAACTAACATGATTGTTATGTAATTTCCAGCAAGACAACATATTTTCCCATAAAATCTGCCACATTGAATGCATCTATTCAGGTCAAATCATGTTTAAGAACAAACAACAAAATGTGTGGATTACATGAAGCATTTCTCAGGACTGGGAAATTTCAAGCCTATGATTTCGGCCGGGCAGCACGGCGGGCTAGTGGTTAGCGCGCAGAACTCACAGCTAGGAGACCAGGGTTCAATTCCACCCTCGGCCATCTCTGTGTGGAGTTTGCATGTTCTCCCCGTGCATGCATGGGTTTTCTCCGAGTACTCCGGTTTCCTCCCACATTCCAAAAACATGCTAGGTTAATTGGCCACTCCAAATTGTCCATAGGTATGAATGTGAGTGTGAATGGTTGTTTGTCTATATGTGCCCTGTGATTGGCTGGCCACCAGTCCAGGGTGTACCCCGCCTCTCACCCGAAGACAGCTGAGATAGGCTCCAGCACCCCTCCGCGACCCTTGTGAGGAAAAGCGGTAGAAAATGAATGAATGAATGAATGATTTCGGCCTTGACTCGACTTGTCTTGTCTTGCCTTGAGACTTGACTTGGACTTGCATGTCCTTACTTTACTCTTTACTTGAGACTTGCTAATCAGTGACCTGCACCGACCTCTGCAAGTAAGACACGTAGAACACGTAATGTGATGCCTATACATGCAAAACTATATTATTTTCTCCTGATTTATAACCTGCACGACATGCTGGGTAACTTCCTTTTGGAGAAGTGTACTTTCCAGTGTGCATTGCCCTGAAGTTCAATTCAATGAACTCTGTAATTGTGTGCATACATGTTTGTTTCTCCGCGCATCTGTGTCAACACCTATAGTCGACTAAATAGAGCGAGTGAACCCCCATCGGTCATTCAGTCTTTTTGTCCCAATGAGTAGAGGTGTGCTACGCGCTAGTTATGTGTGATCGAGTACTTTCTTGGTTCCTGTTGTGTGTAAAACACAATCTGATGTCAATTTCAGCCCGTTTGCACATCACAGGAAAAAGTTAGTGATGAAGACAATTACATAAATAATACGAAACAGTGTATTTATGTTTATGTTTCTCATAGTATAACATCTCATTGTTCATTTTGCTGTACATGTACTTTGATCAAACTCAAAAAAATAATTACACCTCATTAAATGTAAACAGCATATTCCACACACAAAGTCAAATTAAGGAAGTGTACATGCAAATGAGCTGACGTCTGCATTGACACATAATGTCAACTTCCCCAAGGGTCTGTTTTTTTCTCTGCCAATAAATAGCCTAATTATGGAGATTATACGAGCAAAATGTTATGTTTTCCCTCAAATAAAAAAAATATTTGTATCAAAAAATCCACACATTTTCACAGTAACAAATGCTGAATATCACCTCTGTCACATAGTTCATCTCCATGAGCTGACTTCTTTAGTTTGCCTTCGTAGCAGTGATTGATACATTTAGATACATATTTAAACAGGATGCATGCATATCACCTGTTCATCATTCCATGCATGACTTGTGTGATAAGAGTCCATCATTAAAGGGTTCTGGAGTAGACAGATAAGGCTCCCTGTGTCAGCTCATGTCAGCAAGAATGATAGCATTTCCTATGTTATGTTAATGATAGCACACCTTCTTAAATCCAGCTGTAGTAAAAAAAAAAAAAAACGGAAAAGCTAAAATTACCATCACTATAACAAACTAAAATAGTTTTAAATGACCTATTTCCTATTTGTTGGTGTGTTTAGGGTGATTTCCACTCAGATGGATGCATATTTTTGGACTTACGTGTGGAGAGTTCCAATAAGCTGCAGCAGAAACTGTACAGTATGTGAGACTGTCCAAGCATTGTACCTCAAAATGCCTTTCTGGTACATTTCAGGAGAGGACATGACGGTTCCTGCTGGGTTTGCATTATCCGCCACATATTTTCTTCCTGCAAAAGATACACTCCCACAATCCGGCCGCCCACAAGGTTCCCTGACAATAGTCAAAGTCGTTAAATTTGCACAAAGTGCAAAATTTACGACAGCCTGAGCCTTGTATAACAATGAGTGGAAGCCTATGATTTGTACGCTCACTGCTGCACAATCAATACAGACCTAATATAAAGATAAAATTGTTCCTTTACAAAGATGATGATGTGATCGATGCATTTTTATTGTGGGAATAGTTTGCAATGCTATTGAACTGCACAGTATAATATCCTGTTTCCCTTAAAAGCAACATAAGAGGATGAAAATACCAAAATCACTTCTTAGGATAATAAATAGCGAATAGAATAGAAATAGGATAATGAAGCACCCAGGGAGTGTGCATTTTTTTTTAGCTTTCAAGTGTGTGAGAAGCCAGAATGGTGATGATTCCCCGCATGAGTAGTTCAGGGACACAAGATGAGATAGAAATACAGACGACACCGCTCATACAAAATACCCACTAATGTAATTGACTGACTTTGGCTCTGTGGATGTTTAGTCATTTTTATGTGGAGAAGATTGTGTGAGGAGTGATGGCGTCCTCAGCAGGAGAATGTCAGTGTGGTCATTTGTGGGAAGTGGAGAAATAAAGTGACCTTTTACAAGCTAGGGCTATTATTTGTCTTCTTAGGGGAACAGATACCTGATAGAAAAGCATTATTTTGTTTGAGGATGGAACATTATTATGAACAGCATGTAAATGTCATTTTATCACATTAACAAATCAGGCATAACAACGGGAGGCTGTCTGAGGACTGTGATCTATCTGTGGCAGTGTTGGGTTGTGTGGAGATGGTCAAATAATATATAGACATCTAGTATTTGTAGTTCAAATGTGTTTACTACTACAAATTAACTTTCTGTTGCTTGTTTTTGTTTTTTTAAAATGTCACAACTTTTAAAATGATACAATTTTTTCACTTTCCGATCCAATACCGATATCAATACGATATCAGCACAGATCATACATTTATTATTTAGTAGTATGGAATGTTGGATAACGTCAAGGTCAAGTGATATTACTCAGAGAATAATAGTCAGCAGCAGTAGGTGTGACATAAACCTTGATGAGTCTTGTGCTTCACTGAGAATAGGCATAAATAGCGAGGCTCGACATGCTCAATCAAGCATTTAAACCAGACCAGTGCCGTCATGAGGCCCATTTTAAAAGGGGCTTCAGCCCCCCTAAAATGTTCTTAAACCCCCCTAAATCATTTGATATTTTTTATTGATTTTTATTTTAATTGATTTTTTTTTTTTACAAAAAAAAATCTCAGCTGCACGTTCGTCGAGTGGTTAGCGGACTCACAGCAGACCACACAGCTAGGAGACCAGAGTTCAATTCCACCCTCGGCCATCTCTGTGTGGAGTTTTCATGTTCTCCCCGTGCATGCGTGGGTTTTCTCCGGGTACTCGGGTTCTGCATGCTGAATAAAGTGAATAAATTTATTTTTGTGGGGAAAAACTGTATGGTAGCTTAAAGGGGACCTACAAATTATTAGCTGTACAAGACGAGTGGGATCAATCACAGTTGAGTGGGCTTGCTCGGATGCGGGCAATATGTGGAATAAATTAAAAACAGACCGTTTTGGCAATCCAAGGAAATACAGTTGGACTAGGTGCAGATTGTGGAAGATCTAGAAAGCTTTGTCAGCGGGTTATTGTGTGTAGCTGCTCTATAGGAGTCAATACAATACATATGAATGTTTTTGGATTGGAGGGGGATCCCACAGAAAGACCCACGGCTCATTGACAAGAGCAATATGTGCTTTAGATTAGATTAGATTAGATTAGATTAGATTAGATTAGATTAGATTAGATTAGATTAGATTAGATTAGATTAGATTAGATTAGATTAGATCAGGGGTGGGCAAATATTTTGACTCGTGGGCCGCATTGAGTTAACAAAATTGTCCGGGGGGGCCAGAACATATATTTAACACACACACACACACACACACACACACTATTTTATACTATATAATTTTCCTTGAATTATTTGTCTAATTTTATCTGTAAAAGTGTTATACTATCAGCTTTTTCAGGAGCACTTTAAACATCAGACCACATCAAACTATGTCATTTAATTTTACAGTTTTCTTGTTTGTTTTTTTATTAGCTGTACAAGACGAGTGGTATCAATCACAGTCGAGTGGGCTTGCTCGAATGCGGGCAATATGTGGAATAAATTAAAACAGACCGTTTTGGCAATCCAAGGAAATACAGTTGGACTAGGTGCAGATTGTGGAAGATCTAGAAAGCTTTCTCTGCGGGTTATTGTGTGTAGCTGCTCTATAGGAGTCAATACAAAGGGCTAAAAATGAACATAATTGGTCCCCTTTAAGTAAGGTTTTCTCCTGAGATAAACCACTGAAGGCTGAATAAACAATAATAAATAATAAAGTCAGGGTCTAACTATAAAGTGGCAATGCTCAGCAAGGCAGTGAACCCCCAAAATGCTCACAGCGCCCTGAACAGATGTGCAGAGCCTTCATGCATGCTTGCATGCATGCTGTTTAGCCCACCATTTGTTCCTACTGTACACAAAACATGCGTTATTTCCCCAAAGGGGACATTCAGAACATAGGAATTGAAATGACTTGAAATGAGATGCATGTCACAGTGCTGCCCACTGTGCATGTGCCTGCACCCTCCCTCACACACGTCTCTGTGTCCACAGGAAACACCACAGACATCAATGACAACAGGTAAGACTCCATCTTGGATCTCCATTCTGCAGACTGACAAGCAGGAATACTTTTGGGAAGATTAAATTTTATTCCTCAGAGGGGGAATCTTTGCTGTACCGTAGTGTCAGTGATGCGTATAGCAGGTTTCTTGTCAGCGGTGGAACGCGGAGCTATTCGATATTGATGTTGATGCTGATTGCTCTCTGTTGTGCAGCATGTGTTTGAATGTCAACGCCGTGTCCTCAACTGACATATGTGACAACCGGGACCCGTCCAAATTCAGCGGCTTGCACTCGGAGGCCACCGCCAGCTAATACAAAAGTCAGCTAGGTAAGAACTCACTTGATATATCAGCCGTTACGTAAAAACACATTTCATCAATCAGCTTTACCCTGCGGAATAAATTAATCCATCTTTTCTCTCGAGTGCTTGAAGCAACATTTCTTTGTGTTGTCCACCGTTTTTCATGCAAAACTGCATTGCCACCAGTTATTTATTATAGTTATTTATTACCACTTATTTGCAATATTGCACATAACGCTTTCAAGCACACAAGCACACATGAAAAGTAAAACAAATATGTTCCTTGTGTGTTTTTATGTTACAAGCAAGACTGAACTGACTGTGAATGTTTCTGGATTGGAGGGGGATCCCACAGAAAGACCCACGGCTCATTGACAAGAGCAATATGTGCTTTAGATTAGATTAGATTAGATTAGATTAGATTAGATTAGATTAGATTAGATTAGATTAGATTAGATTAGATCATGCATTGAGCGTGCATGCGTGGGTTTACTCCGGTTTCCTCCCACATTCCAAAAACATGCTAGGTTAATTGGCGACTCCAAATTGTCCATAGGTATGAATGTGAGTGTGAATGGTTGTTTGTCTATATCTGCCCTGTGATTGGCTGGCGACCAGTCCAATCACAGTGTACCCCGTCTCTCGCCCGAAGACAGCTGGGATAGGCTCCAGCACCCCCCACGACCCTTGTGAGGAAAAGCGATAGAAAATGAATGAATGAGTGAAATTGAACAATTTTGCTTGCCTCAGTATATTGTTGTTTTTATGTGTGCCTGTTTTCCCTGCCTCCCGCCTCCATTGGTTTCAGCACCTTGACACAATTGTTGCATAGAACAACGGATTGAAGGAAGTGAGCGCTTTTGTCAGTCTCTTAGTCTCGGTGGGTAGAGGCGGGTCCGATAGCATACACACAGAGTGCAGCCTTATGAGGAGCAATGCAAGGTAATGTAGCAGAAATAAAATGCAGAGTGCAGTCGTATATTTACCTCCGCCAAACACAGCGTGGCGTTTCTGTAACTTGACAAGTTCAGGATGGATTTGGATGAAAATTTCAGGAATTTTTTGGATTCAATAATTTTTAAATGGATTCTTTAACATTACAAGATTTTTTTTTTTTGGGGGGGGGGGCATTTCTGCATTTAACTCGACAGTACACTAACCAAGGTTCCACTAACTATATGGCTCTTCCCTCCCCTATCTAAAATCTTTATTATGGCATTAACAAGAACCAGCAGTTCATTTGTATTTCTAAACATATTTTTTAATGACTTTTGCTCACTTTTTCAATGAATCTTGGCCAATTATGTAAGTTAAATTATTATTATTATTATTATGAGTCTTGCCCCTCTTCTTGTCCTTGGTTTTAGCCAGAACTGGGGTTATGGGATTATGGCTAAGATACTCAAAAATGTCAGACTGAGACTCAAGCCTTTCACGTTAAAGTTACATACAGGAAGTGTGCATACCACTGGAGTGCACTTTCCCAAAAAAAACAACCATCATCCGGCTCACCCATGCATTAAAAAAATGTGACAAAAAAGAATTTTTTTTCCTGTCAGTAAGTGAAGTGAGTCGGCCCGTGGTTAAATCCCTAATGACATTTTTGTGAAGATGAAATGTAAGCTTTTCTACCCTGCTGCCGTATTTGACATTGTGTGAACTCTAAATGTGGGCCCCGGAGTTCTGTGTGCACATCCCAAACACACCCCATCATTCCCTGGGAAAAAGGAAAATGACACGTTCCCTGTGGCAAATTTAGCTGGCTGGCTGTTGTCTCTTCCTCTCTACCATCTGTCTTTGTGTCCACGCTTGGCTCTGATGTCTCTCACTGCTCCTCCTTCCTCCCTCTCTCGCTCTCTCTCTCTTTTACAGGCTCACCTTTTACTTAACTCTCCAAATCTGTATGCAGACGATCAGCCATCTTTGTAGCTTCATTGTCACCTGCTGTAAACGCACCTCCATCTTCCTTGGCGTCGCCTTCCTTCCCCCTGCTGCTTCTTCTTCCTCCGTTACTTCCTTCCTGTGTGACATGGTCGAGAGCGCTGCAGGTGACTACTGAACAGTGCAGCTTTGTATATTATTATTATTATTATTTTTATTTATGTTTTTTTTTTAACATACTTATTTTTTGCTAACCTCATCTAACCAATGTGTTAATACAGTATGTGCTGTACTTGTATGTCCCTCAACCAAACCTGTTATAGATTATACTCAAAACATATATATATATATTACAAAATGATATTTTTCAATCGAAAAAAAGTATAAAAGATAAATATTGTCCCTCCACTGCT
The DNA here is from genome assembly GCF_037039965.1 of Doryrhamphus excisus. Classification (NCBI taxonomy): domain Eukaryota; kingdom Metazoa; phylum Chordata; class Actinopteri; order Syngnathiformes; family Syngnathidae; genus Doryrhamphus; species Doryrhamphus excisus. The sequence goes on from NC_136374.1 coordinate 8,657,897, forward strand.
AGAGTGTGTCTCTCCGGTAAAAGGTTGCTCATACTTGAGTAAATTATGCATCTGTTGGAGTCTATTTTTAGCCTTGAATGAATGCACATTTTAGTGAATATTCCCACCAGTGTGTGTGTGTGTGTGTGTGTGTGTGTGTGTGTACCGTCTGTGTTTATAGTAGCTTGTCAGGGGGATGCCAGGTTCAACACTCACCTCCGCCAAGTGTCAATCACAGATGATGTTTACAGCCGACATGTATTACTCTAACTGATGGAACAGTGGGAGAAAAACATATTTACAGTTGAATTCAACTCGGTATTCCCGCTACATTATGACGCTATGTTCATTACTTTAAAAAAAAAAAATAATAATTAGTCGAAGCTACTGCAGCATCAATTGCCAAATGATTTTCTCAACTACTTGTTGCTAGGCAGATATTTTTGGATACAATCCTTGTGTACGAATAGCAAAATTGAACCGACTATTAATTTACATTTATTGTAAACAATACAATTCCAATTTTTTCAAATGCTACTTAATTTCATTTGAACCTGCACCAGATTACAATTGAATGCATCACATAATCAGTTCACAGTTCCACATGTCCAAAAGGAGTAGGAAGAAGCAAAGCTTATTAAATCCTACCCCTCCATCTGGTACTTTTACAATCAGTAACTGTTACATTTGTTCACTTCCTGCTTTCCTAATATAATTTAATTATTTTTTTTTATTATTATTATTTTATTTTATTTTCATTTATTTTTGTCACATACCGAAGTGCGAGGTGATATGACCACACAATGACATTTTTATGTACAGTTGATGCCTGAATATTCGCAATTTAGCATTTGTGACACCGCAAAATTCTACTTTTTTCTGAAAATATCCCATTTTTCTGCAGTCTTATTTATCTTAAGTCAGTAATAATCTAAAAATACATGAGAGTCAAGCAGAAAATGTACGGCATAATAGACAATTTGCAGTACAGCATACATGTACGTATGTAGTGCAAGATGGTGGCGCCCTGTATCCGCTTTAGAGAGCGATGGAAGCATGATTGTAGCTCTGGCTTGATAACCAAGCTAAAGGCAAGACTGACTCTGATTCCATCAGTCATCTTACATTATCATTCATTAGTGAGTACGTAGGCGTTTTATACTTTGCGTGTGGGGCAGGCGGCACGGTGGTCGAGTGGTTAGCACGCAGACCTCACAGCTAGGAGACCAGGGTTCAATTCCACCCACGGCCATCTCTGTGTGGAGTTTGCATGTTCTCCGGGTACTCCGGTTTCCTCCCACATTCCAAAAACATGCTAGGTTAATTGGCGACTCCAAATTGTATGAATGTGAGTGTGAATGGTTGTTTGTCTATATGTGCCCTGTGATTGGCTGGCGACCAGTCCAGGGTGTACCCCGCCTCTCGCCCGAAGACAGCTGGGATAGGCTCCAGCACCCTCCGCGACCCTCGTGAGGAAAAGCGGTAGAAAATGAATGAATGAATGAAAGTGTGAGGCAGTGTCCCAAGTGAACAATGGCAATTGAAGAGAGAAGAGGGTACTTTTATTGCAAATATTTGAAATCTGAGGAGAACATCAACATCAAGCGAGCAGAAGGGCTTGTAGGGTATTGACTTTGGTTTGCATGGGGGGGAAAAAAATATGTCTGGCAACTATTTTTATATGTGTATTACTCCCAGCTTGAGAGAAAATCTATATTTAATTTATTTAGCTACTGTATAATGATCAGCCGCTGTTGAATGTGCCACATTTACGGTATTTGAATAGTTTAGCAGCGCACTTTTATTTATGAGGAGAAAAAGACTTGAAGCCAAAGTCCCGTATGGATGAAACTTTAGGTTAGTGGAGGTTATCGAGAACATCTTATCGCTCATCACACGTATATGACCTCATCTGACAGTCAGGTGACCTCTGACCTCAAATACAAGTTCACTGGTTATCTGAGTGGATCGATGCAATGATTGATTACTGTCACTCGTCACACGCTCTCTTTGACCCTCCTGATCAGCCAGTCAGGATGAGAGCCTGTGTGTGTGTGTGTGTGTGTGTTTTTGTGTTTATATTGAATTAATAATACAGAAGCACTCTAATGCTTATCAATCTGTCTTATCCTTTAATTCTCTCTTCCTTCTGACTCGTGAGGCTTAAATATGCATGAAGCACTTTATTATGTTGTGTTTGTGACTCTCTTGTTAGCCTTTACACTGTGTTCCCAAATGATGCGCCTCTTTGTTTTCTTTCTGGTTTAAAAGTGTCACTGAATTTAAACTTAGCAATCTTGGTTACACAACCTAAAGAAACCACATCTCGTCAATGAAAAAAAAAAAAACACTAATAAATGATGACGCACTGTGATTGTAAAACTGTGCAGTGTGTGTAATTCCATTGAATCTATCTGGAAAATATTGCAACAGAGTAGCTGAGATGTTCTCCTGTAGCTCAAATATGCAGAAATAGAAGAATGTTGGTTGGGGGAAGTGCAAAAAAAAAACGAAAAAAAAATATTTGTATAACTGTGTATTGTTGTGCATGCTGTACTTGCCCTGTGTAGCGGCTGAGAAACACACTTCTCATGAAAACTCCTTTCAATAAAGAAGACTGTAAGAGAAATGTTGATGTGATTGTGTGATGTTAATGGAAGCATGCATGATTCTAGGCTGCCCCCTGCGGGTCATTGCATGTACTGTATATGTCTGAATTTCACATGGTTCCACAAGTAAGACAGTAAAACACAAAACAAATCAATAAGAGCAACCAAGCAGCGAATGCTGGTACTTAGGAGTGGTGGCTGTAATTATCTAGTGTTGTGCTGGCCTGGTTAATTTACTAAAGGCAATATATGAAGCCTTTTTATTAGGCACTTGTAGAACTACTTGGAAACTGTATATTATATTATACTTGATCAACTGTTCAAAAAATCCTATAAATGATAGATAATGTATTATTAATGACAGTGAGAAATATGGATATTGCTTTCATTTGTTGCAATATAATGCAGATTATTCTTCCTCTTTGGACTTTTCCCTTCAGGGGTCGCCACAGCAACCAACCCTGTTGTCTACATCTGTCTCTCTCACACCAACTACCCTCATGTCCTCCTTCACTACATCCATAAACCTCCTCTTTGGTCTTCCTCTACGCCTCCTACCTGGCAGCATCCTTCTACCAATATATTCACTATCTCTCCTCTGGACATGTCCCAACCATCTCAGTCTGGCCTCTCTGACTTTATCTCCAATGCCTCTAACATGTAATGTCCCTCTCATGTACTCCTTCCTGATCCTATCCATCCTGGTCACTCTCATTGAGAGCCTCAGCATCCTCATCTCTGCTACGTCCAGTCTCTGCTTCCTCAGTGGCACCGTCTCTAGGCCATGGCTGGTCTCACCACAGTTTTGTAATGAAATAAATTAAAAAATATATATATATATTTTTTTATCTGCAAATTTGCAGGGTTGCGACTGCTGAATCACAAATATGTGGAGCTCCATAGTGGAACCTTGGTTAATGTTCCAGAAGGCCTGGCTCTAACCAAAATGTACTCTAACCGAATACATTTTTCCCATCAGAAATAATGTAAATCCGAATCATCCATTCCAGAAAGCCCAAAATGTTAACACATTACACATTTTTAACGTTTACAATTATAGTTTTACATGCAGAATATATTCACTATCCCTCCTCTGGACATGTCCCAACCATCTCAGTCTGGCCTCTCTGACTTTATCTCCAAGGCCTCTAACATGTAATGTCCCTCTCATGTACTCCTTCCTGATCCTATCCATCCTGGTCACTCCCAATGAGAACCTCAGCATCCTCATGTCTTTTTTTTTTCTTTTTAATATTTTATAACAAACTTCAACTGTACAAAACAGTATAAGCAGAATTACAGGAACATAAAAGTGCAATTCTACAGAACAATATCAACATAAATAAGAAAAAGTGATTAACAAAGAAAGGAATGTGCAAGGGATATTGCTTGAAAATAAGAACAACAAAATAAAAACAATAGAAAACATGTCACTTAAGCTTGTTCTTCATATGAATTGTTTTTAGAACGTTCTCCAATGTATGAAAGGTTTTCACTGCTTTTCTGTTTTTGATTATCAGATCAGTGATTCATATAATATCTTCAGTTCAGAAGAAAACTGGTGAATATTTGGCTTGCCTAACTCTGGATTTGTGAATAGGGAATTTTTCTAATAAACACAGCATTCTGCAAATCTTTATGAAGGTTACATTGTAGAAACAAGACCATTTCCATTTTGATGTCAATGAGTGTATTAAAAGACATAAAAAGTACAATAGAAACTTCGGTCCAAAATGCTTGAGAAATGGGACATTCGTAGAAAAAGTAGCATCCTCATCTCTGCTACCTCCAGTTCTGCTTCCTGTCTTTTCCTCAGTGGCACCGTCTCTAGACCAAAACAACATGGCTGGTCTCACTACAGTTTTATAGTATACCTCCTTTTCATAATCTCCATTGTTCTGAACTGATGACCCCAGGTATTTAAAATTCTCCACCTTCTGTATCTCTTCTCCCTGTAACCTCACTCTTCCACTTGGGTCCCTCTCATTCACACACATATACTCCCGTCTTGCTATGGCTAATCTTCGTTCCTCTCCTTTCCAGGGCAAACCTCCACTCTTCTAGCATCTCCTCCACCAGTTCCCTACTCTCACTACAAATCACAATGTCATCTGCAAACATCATAGTGCAATAATATAATGCAGATGAAGTAGCAATATTGCAGACGTGCCATTTATTGTCTATACCTGCACAGTATGCTGTAATTACATTGTATTTCCCACAGAGAATACATGTCATGAATAATTTTTTCAACATTAATAATAATGTAATGGCTCCACCTTCTAACTTTTTTTGTTATTTGATTAATAGGTTATCCATTTACTAGACAGCTATTTTTGTGTTTAATTACATTTATTTTAACATGTAAATATCATGTGATTTCAGTCTCTCATATGTAAATATTTTAAAATGTCCTTTCTATGCTCTCTTTATGAAAATATTTCATTTATATGCTAGGAATCATATTTTGCAAAATGACATAAATGAATACCGGCATCAAGAGAACATTCTACTCTATGAAAATATGATGCAATAACTTCTCGTCAGTGAACCAAAAGTGTGTCTCTCCTCTGGCCTGCTTCGTGACCTCACGCATCCAGCACCTATGGAGGAGGGAGGGAACGAGGGAGGGGGGGTGGATGAAGAGGCCAAAAGGACAAAGTGCAAACGAGTAGCTTAGAAAAGAAACACAGACTTTTAATACACCGGGTCTATAAACAAACACTCTCCACTGAGCTCTCTGCAGGAAGCATCAGGTACAAAGGTGCCACTCACCCCCGAGGATCCCCCTGAATGAGGAATCTGAAGACTGCGTGAGTACCAAACCCAATATTTATGATGCTACTTTACAACAAACTCAAACGTGGAATCTTAATGGAGCAGGTAAAACATCATCCATCGCATAATCGGTGAAATAATTCAACGATGCCTTGCTGCTGTCATACTCTCATGGATGTCATCTTCATGGCACACAATGCCATTAAAATAAGGGTTTTTACATGAGTTTAACTGGCAGATGATAGTCCATTGACCCAAATATAGATTGTTTTTTGAAGCATTTCCAGAAAAATGAGCAGCGCATTGTGACTTTATAAGAAGGTCAGTTCGGTAGAGGCTGACTTGATTGTGTTCACTGACAGCTATTCAATTGTAATCTGATGTTAGGACGGCATGATTTAATCATCTATATACTGATGCCTGTTATATACTGGATGTGCTCTTTTACAGCCTAATAAACCCTGCAAATCCTTATTATTTTATTTCACTTCATTGCATGCATCAAAGGTGATACACTACCAGAATGCAAAGATCGTAATGTTCAGTATTGAGTGAGGCTGTTGGAGAGTAGTGATAATGTGTATTATTGTGGTGGTAGTTTGCAGTGATGTACAATGTTGGGGGTAACGTTGTTAAAATATAATTCATTACTATCTCCGCAGTTACCAGCAATGAAATGTGCCGCATTATTATGCACTGATATCTGTTTTAATATGGATGCTGTTTCAGTGGCTACTACATAGGACATAGGAAGCTAAATAGCTAGTCAACCACTATCAGCTTCATCATAGTGACAGCTGTTTCTAATACTTCAGTGGCTTTATTTCTTCATATTTGCATGATAATAATGGTAAAAAGAAAGTCCTGAAATGTTATTCTATAAGGAATGATAACATGTGACGTCTCCTGTGCATCTTATCTACACGCAGTGAATGTCACCTGAGTTCAGGTACTATCATTTGTTTACATTATTTGGCTGAAACTCGACTGACTGTTGATAACATTCATGTTATGGAAAAGCATGAGAGGTTACTTCAGGTCAAAAACACTCCAGTTTTATGTCGGCACGCTGAGTTTTCTGTACATTAAATCCCAACATTTAAACAAGTGAGGGGGATTTTGAGTCTTAAGGGAGGTGGGGGTGTGTAGTGGCTATTTGTCCTTCAAAATTAAACTTAACTTATATATAATTATATATAATATATAACATGTAATATATAATCAAAAGGCCACTGATGCACTACGGGTTGTGTTTTACGCAGGCAAAAAAGTCATTGTCCAAACAATCTTGTTCCGTGTCTTCGTATTTCCTTTTATTACCAAGCAAGCAAACAAACAAAAAAGGAACAAGGGCCTTGTCTCCTGTTGCCTCTCTTGCGCTGGTACAAAAACCATAGGCCCACCCCGGTGCATGCTGGTCCTGTGAGCACTGCCTACCTAAATATATTGCAGGAGCCCAGGGTGTTATCCAATGAAATAAACCCACAAATTAACTACTAATTAACCCCAACAAAATATGCTAGATAAACAAATAAATACAAGAACAACAAGAAAATATTATCAAGTAATCTTAACAAAACAACAACAACAAAAATAAATCAACAGATATTAGAAACCTTGGAACACACTAATAAATAGCTCCTACAGGGTGTTTTGCTCTGATTTTTTTGTTGTTGCTTAAACTGGTTTATTACCTATATTAACTTTTGATTTATTATCACTTAGATATGCCTTTATTTATATGATCAACATGGAAGAGCAAATTGTAAAAGACTTCATTGTTATTTGACAAAATGTACAATCTGATGTGTATTTCTAAAATTACTACTATTACAGTAAGGATGTCTGACAATTATCTGTACCGATAATTATCGTCCTGATATCAGCATAAAAATGTGACATCAGTATCAGATTTTTTTTCCCCCATCATGAAAACCAATATTAAAAAAATGTAGTATACACACATACAACACATGTCCATTCCACCACAGGAGATCGGTATCGGAAATTGAAAGTCAATATCAGCAAAAAAGCCAATATTGGACACCCCTAATTTACAGTGAAACAACATGTAACAGATAACCGATATTATCCTTGAAAATTGAAAATTTTGACATATTTGACATATATTAGATGCATGGCTGTCACTCACATAAGCTTAACTCTCACTTCAACACAAACGTAACTTTCACTTTTTAGAGGCAAATGCTATAATGACATAGTGTACTTTTATTCTGGACCCATTGATTATAAAAGTACAGTGCTTTAAACAAGTACAGTATACTGTATATCCTTACTAGAGTAGCAGGCGTATGATGGAGCCTATCCCAGCTGACTTCAGGTGAGAGGCTGGGTACAGCCTGGACTAGTTGCCAGCCAATCACAGATTACATAACCAAACATGCAAAACTAAATGACATAACAGCATCCAGGTAACGCTTTTTGGTAGTCCTTACCAAAAATTGGCATTCAGAAACACAAAGTGCCTCAGCTTTTGTTTCCTGCTGCTCATTTTCCTCCCTTGTTTCCAATTCTGGTGCAACATTCTTTCACTCTCTTACCTCTCCCTCCCTCCTGTCTGTGCTCACGACTGTGATGTGTGTGTAACCCCCCCACCCTCCTCCTCCTACTCAGTGTCAACACATGTTGACCAATAATGTGTGGGTTTAACAGACAGTCTTTGTTCACATCAAAGAGCCAGCTCCCATTGGTCACTTCAAAGAGCTGGCTTTAAGAACCAAACTACCCATCACTAGTTCTTATTGTAGTATCAGTGATACTTAATATTGTATATTATAATACTGAATATTACATGTTTTTATTTTGACAGAATCCACTCCTAAAAGCCAGGTTGTCTTTGTGGTCATCATGGCGAGTGTACAGCAACCTCACGGACTGAAACATAGGAACATCACAACCCGTTCAACGAGTGAGACCTGCAGTCCCGGTATGAGAAATATGTTTTATGCTGTCCTGATATACAATACTTAAAATAAAATACAAAACTTTTTAACCAAGGAACTCAACAAAATTCGCAAAAGCAGACCTGCAAACATGTAGACATTTTTCATGCACGTTTTGTCTTAAACTTTGAAACCTGCGGCTAATTTATGGCTAGGTTCTAATTTTCATGACATCTCTTATTACTTCAGTATGACTACTAATTATTCAAATACTGAATTGAAAATGGCAGGAGGTCATTACTCAATATAACATTCTGACTCACTGTGTCATCTTTCAATGAACATTCAACTCATCACACAGCAACTTAACACTCAAAAGGTAGCCAGAAAATGTACAAGTACCACTGCAAGTTTAAAATAAAAATAAACAACTACTTCTACCTTTTCCAGTTTCATTTCACTAAGCATTTCGTTGGTGCCTTCAGGGGCACTGCAATGTTATTAGCCTCCCTCTGGACTCATCTGGCTAGGTTCTAATTTTCATGACATCTCCGTTACTTCAGTATGACTACTAATCATTCAAATACTGTGCCGCTTGCAGGTCAGTGAAGAAACGCTAGCTCTTCCTTTAGCAGGAGCCAATCACAGGCTAGGGTTAGGGTGAACTTGCAACAAACCTGCCAATCAATTGGAAATGGCAGGAGGTCATTACTCAATATAACAGTCTGACTCACTGTGTCATCTTACAATGAACATTCAACTCATCACACAGCAACTTAACACTCAAAAGGTAGCCAGAAAATGTGTGTATTTTTCAATAAACAACTATTTCTACCTTTTCCAGTTTCATTTCACGAAGCATTTCATTGGTGCCTCCAGGGCGCTGCAATGTTATTAGCCTCCCTCTGGACTCATCTGGCTGCCTCCATCCATGCCACCTCCTATGAAATGTTTTGTTTATCATGCTTAATATTTATCATGCTGTGTTACAGACGGGAGTGGAGATGATGCACAGCTGGAAGATGTGACCCAGTGGCACAAGCATGCACAGGTAACATACTGCATAAACGTCTTATATTCATTCACACTTGTTCTTTTTATGGCGTGAAACATTTCCTGTGTGTCCTTGTAGAGGGTGAAGGTGAAGATCCTGCAGCAGGTCCAGGATCAGTTCAGTGACATTCTGGACAAAGCTCTGACTGAACCCGTTCATGCGGCAGTTAATAATGGAAAACAGAAAAACAGTTCATCCAGGTGAGAGCTGCGCATGGGTCAAGATGGGTCAGTTCTTGAATCAAATCCTGGTGCTTTTTCATTTTAGATCTCACAGGATGGACGATGGAAAAGTGTTCATGGAGCGAGTATCACTGCTGGAGTAAGTGGGATTGTTTTGATACCTAAGTCATTTTTGTGATACAATATCTATTGCACGGCGGTCGAGTGGTTAGCGCGCAGACCTCACAGCTCGGAGACCAGGGTTCAATTCCACCCTCGGCCATCTCTGTGTGGAGTTTGCATGTTCTCCCTGTGCATGCGTGGGTTTTCTCCGGGTACTCCGGTTTCCTCCCACATTCCAAAAACATGCTGGGTTAATTGGTGACTCCAAATTGTCCATAGGTATGAATGTGAGTGTGAATGGTTGTTTGTCTATATGTGCACTGTGATTGACTGGCGACCAGTCCAGGGTGTACCCCGCCTCTCGCCCGAAGACAGCTGGGATAGGCTCCAGCACCCCTGCGACCCTTGTGAGGATAAGCAGTAGAAAATGAATGAATGAATATCTGTTGTACATGTGTTACTTTTTGTTGCACCGTGAGAGAGGGAGGCGCACCATATTTTGTAATAATGTTGCATTATGTAACAATGTAACATACTCATTACTATTGTAAGGAGTGGAAGCTCTCTATTTGGTGTTTACATCATAGTTCACATTGTTTTCCCCAATTATTCCTCCTCCACTTTCTCCTAAGCGAGCTGTTTGAGATCAACCACATCAGGACCATCTACCACATGTTTGTGGCCGTGCTGCTCATCTTCTGTCTGAGCACGCTAGCTGTTGACTACATCGACCAGGGAAGGTCAGTGTGAAACGTTTTTAAACACATAAATAAAACCCTGTGTTCCTCTACCAGCCAATAAAGATGGAGTGAGTGATCAAGCTGTCTTGAGTACAGTAAACTATTACGATGCTGTTTGCGAATTGAAGCTTAGCTCACCTCAGTGAACGCCTGCAGGCATGTTCAATACATCTACCCTCAGATATTATTGATTTTCATATGGGAAAAATTGCTGGGGGAAAAAAAAGTGATATTATTTGAAGGGGACCTTGCAGAATGACAACATGACAAAGAAGTGGATGACCAGGACCCTTGTCACATGGGTTCAAATGGTGGTCTTGGTTTAGCTTATTTTATATATGACATAATGATATTCAGTCTGCATGGTGGAGCCCTTTAATATACAAAATGTTATGACTATATTATCCGATCTTCAAAATACAGTGGCAGACGATCCTGATCCTGAATATCGGACTATAGGGGTGTTATTTCATGTCCATAGGGCTCTAATGATGTTAAAAACAGCATTTACGAATTCATAAACGTGTTTTTATGCTGAAACTATGACAGTATTTGATTTAGAAATGAGGAATCCTGTTTTGCGAAAATAGATGAAACATTTTTTTCTTGTTTGAAAAATATTCCTATATGTTGTAGTTATACAAAAAAATTTATGTTTGTCTGATCTATTAGTGGGCTGCACGGTTGTTGAGTGGTTAGCACGCTGACCTCACAGCTAGGAGACCAGGGTTCAATTCCACCCTCGGCCATCTCTGTGTGGAGTTTGCATGTTCTCCCCGTGCATGCGTGGGTTTTCTCCGGGTACTCCGGTTTCCTCCCACATTCCAAAAACATGCTAGGTTAATTGGCGACTCCAAATTGTCCATAGGTATGAATGTGAGTGTGAATGGTTGTTTGTCTATATGTGCCCTGTGATTGGCTGGCGACCAGTCCAAAAAAAATGAATAAATAATGATATTCACTGCAGCAGCTTCCTCTAACATTGATACTTTTTGTTCCAGATTGGTTCTGGATTTTGACCTGCTCTTCTATGCCTTTGGGAAACTGGGAACAGTCACCTGGGTGTGGTTGCTGATGTTTGTCTACACCCTGCTCCTCCCTTACTATGCCCTGGTGTTTTGGGGATCTTCATACCATCGCTCCACCTCCAAGTTGGGCATATCTGTGGGCACAGCTCTGGTCCTGGCTGCCCTCCAAACATGCGTTTTGGGACTGTTCCCTATCTACATGGTGGTGGAGCACCAGCTGCCCCCAGCATCACGTTTCATTGTCATACTGGAGCAGGTAAGTGAAGACAAAAGGAAAGGTTTTATATCTAAATACAAGGTATGGTTCAGCTTGGTTAGTACATGTACCTGGATGACACATTACCCGATGACACAGTCATGACATTTTAGTGACCGTTGGTTGCGCTGATACATGTCATGACAAGGCAATAAAATAAAGCTCATAAAGTGACTAAGATATTACTTATTAACATCTTCTGCAGATTCGATTCCTGATGAAGAGCTACTCATTCATGAGGGAGTCTGCCCCAATTATTATGAAGAACCCACCCAAGGAAGGTAGAGTACTACAGCAATTGGTTTATTTTTACGCTGGACTCATTACTCACAACAACATAGCACTATTCCACATATATGTCACTGAATTAATCATACAATTAATCACAGGACGGCAGGGTTGGGTTGCAGTTGGTTGTGTGTCAAAGGGTAAAACAGAGCTTTTTTGGGAGGGTTTTATACACTAGGGGTCTCAAACTCAATTTACCTGGGGGCCACTGGAGCTAGGGTCTGGGCAAGGCTGGGCCGCATCAGGTTTTCCAAAAAAATAAAAAAACGCATTTATTTAAAACAGAAAAATATACAAACTTTTTCAGTGCTTTGGTTCCGATTTTCTACAATAAAAGCTCTGATAAAACATTCCACTGTTCTCAAATATCTTAATTTGTATTTTTCTGCACAAAATAAGATGAAAAATAAATAAACAAATCAAGTATAAAGAAAATCAATCAAATAAATAAATATAATAATAAAAGGGCAAATAATAAAAACTTAAGAAACCACATATAGTTGGTGGGTAGACATTATTTTTTTCAGATTAAAATGAACAAAGCATTATTAGAGCCCTGTAGACATGACAAAACACGACTATAGTCACATTTATACTCTTTTTATTTACAACATATTGCGCAACTGCAGGGTCTTGAGACACATGCTAACTCGCAAACTAAGGAGCTAACGACCTAAACGGTAGCCTTCAAGTTATTTCCTTTAAACTTAAATAGTCAAAAACTTACCACTTCCACACGGATAGGGAGGATAACTATTAACAGTTATTTAACCTTTAACATGAACATTAATCAAACATAATAATTTTTTCTGGGTACATGATACCATACAGCATCCATATCAAACTTGCGCCGGCCGCACTAACATTAAACTTTAATATCAAGGTGGGGGCCTCAAACTAGTGTCCTGCGGGCCACATTTGGCCCGCGGGCCGCATGTTTGAGACCCCTGTTCTACACGGTGGTCGAGTGGTGATGAATTTCACTAATCGCAGTTGTTATGGCAGCTAATTCGGCAGCTAATTCACACAACTGCTTTTCAGGAGAGAAGATCAGGTTCCCAACACGTTCCAGTTATCTTTATTTCCTGTTCTGTCCTACTCTCATCTACAGAGAATCATATCCCAGGTGAGACAAGATCTTCTTGCACCCACGTTCTTTTTTTATAAGCTTGGTATGGCCCACTTGCTTTGCATTTTTTGTGTTTTTCTGCAGGAACACACACATTAGGTGGAAGTATGTTGCCGTTACTCTGACCATGGTAAAATGCTTTCAATAGCCTGCTGTTTCTTTTTCCCTTTAGTGTAATTACATCTATTCTTTATCCTGACTGCGTTGCTATCTGCAGATCTTTGGCTGCCTCTTTTACGGCTACTTCATCCTGGTGCGCCTCTGTGTGCCTGTCTTCACGTCTGACACCAACCAGCCTTTTAGTAAACGAGCCATGGTTCTCGCTGTCTTCCACTCAATTCTACCAGGTACTTCTTATTATCCACTTGCCTAATAGCATTGCACTCACACAGGCACACAAACTCCTTTAGAAGGGACCAACTTCTATGTTATCTTGTATCTATGTAAGTTAGTGAATGTTTAACTGGCAGCGGAGAGTCATTTTAAGGTTATGCAAGTAGATTAGTCCAACAAATAGCTGAAAAGGTTATTATAGACTCAGAGCATCTCCTAATACCATATTCACTAAGGGTGCAGCGATATGGAAAATTAAAGGTTTGGTTCAATACTTTAGTGTCAAGGTTTGATATTTTTTTCATACAAAAACATTTCCATCTCTTGATTAAACTTGTATTGCATTTATTTCCACTTTAAAGTATGATTTTTAAATGAAATGTGGTGCATCTGTACACTGAAATAAGTGATTTGGACCACTAGTAACAATAATTTAGTGTCAAGGTTTGATATTTTTTTCATACAAAAACATTTTCATCTCTTGATTAAACTTGTATTGCATTTATTTCCACTCTAAAGTATGATTTTTTAAATGAAATGTGGTGCATCTGTACACTGAAATAAGTGATTTGGACCACTAGTAAATGTACATTACCGCTCAAAAGTTTGGGATCACTTGGAAATTTCTTTGTTTTCACATTTTCATGCATTTCATGCATTTTTTTTTCATTTCACAAACATTTTTATCCATTTCACAAACAATTAAAATGAATCACATGATTTTCAAAGAAGGATCTACATACATAGAGGCCTACTATCAACAACTGTCAGTCCACCGCATCAATGTCCTGGTATGGCTGCTAAACCAAGTTAATCATTTTATAAGGCTAATAAATTATTAGAAAACCCATCTAAAAATCTAAACTAAAACTAAAATCTCTTACCATGCTGTTAACTACTCCCTTCAGAGAGCAACACAAACTGGGTCTAACAAGGACAGAAAAACGATGCACAACTGTGCAAGAAGACAAATATCGGAGAGTGTGTAGTTTAAGACAAAGACGTCTGGCAGCTGCACTAAATAGTAGCCGTCAAACATCAGTGTCGGTATCAACAGTGAAGCGGCGACTTCAGGATGCTGGACTTGATGGCAGGACTGCCACGAAAAAGCCATATCTCAGACTGGCCAAAGTTTTTTTCTAGTGATCCCAAACTTTTGAGCAGTAGTGTACTTTATATTCATGAAGTATATTTTAACAGAAACTGGTCTGTTATTTAACTCTAAAATTAATACAAAATTAGGCTATTGTATTGTGTTTAATTAAATGTTGTTTAAAAAAATAAGCTTAACTAAACTTTGCATACCATCTGGTTTGGGTTTTGAAGTTTGTGCATGAGGAAGGACATTCTGCTTTTTTTAAATTTTGCTGGGAATGAAAGCAGGTTCCCTGCCTGGTGGCAAAACAACTTGTTAGTTCCCTCTTTTCATGGAATGAGACAATCTTTGGGGGAGGGGTGTTTGGAGGTTGTTATAAGCAGTTTAATGTAAATAGATTTGTTCACACTTCTTTCAAACCAGCAGTCCTCCCTATCCAGAATATGGACGAAGGAATGTTCTTTCTGGCCTGAAGAAACCAAACTAGAACAACAACGTCCTAACATCCCTCCCCCAAAGATTGTCTCAAACCAACAATGGACGTTTGGGGAAAAAACAAAAGACAAACTTCTGACCTGAATTTCAAAATTGTCCCTAATACTGTGTCATGACCCCCCCCCCCCCCCCCAGGTATAATGCTGCTGCTGTTATGCTTCTTTGCCTTCCTCCACTGCTGGCTCAACCTCTTTGGGGAGCTTCTTCGTTTTGCCGACAGAATGTTCTACAAGGTGAGCCAAGCCATTTTTTACATGTGATGGAACAGGGATGTTCAAGATGGACACGCCCTAACGGTAACCTTCTAACTTCTTCATCCAGCATTAGATCCTATCAGTCTAATTCTGTTTGTGCCGGTGGTCCATCACTTCCTATTCCCCTGTGGGCTCATGTGACCCCGCCATCACTGATTGATTAGTATAGTCCACCATTGTGTGTATTTGTGTGTGTGTGTGTGTGTGTGTGTGCAAGAGTCCCATGATGTCCACATGCACAACAGTCATCTTTTCTGTCAGTGCTTATTTATGGTAATGGTAATGGTTTTATTTCATTTGAACACAGTTCCACATGTCCAAAAGGAGTAGGAAGAAGCAAAGCTTATTAAATCCTACTCCTCTATCTGGTACTTTTACAATCAGTAACTGTTACATTTGTTCACTTCCTGCTTTCCATAATACAGTTTAAGGTTTGTTTGTTTTTTTTTTTAATTATGTACCCCGGGTGTACCCCGCTTCTCTCGACCAAAGACAGCTGGGATAGGCTCCAGCATCCCCATGACCCTCGTGAGGATAAGCAGTAGAAAATTAATAAATCGGCCATTTTGGGTGAAATGTCCGTCAAAATTAAGTGTACTCCTGTCAGGTTACCCAGCTTAGCGTGTAGGCCGAGATCGGGAAGACCTGTGTTCGAATCTCGGCTTGGGCATCTCTGTGTGGAGTTTGCATGTTCTCCCCCGTGCATGCGTGGGTTTTCTCCGGGTACTCCGGTTTCCTCCCACATTCCAAAAACATGCTAGGTTAATTGGCCACTCCAAATTGTCCATAGGTATGAATGTGAGTGTGAATGGTTGTTTGTCTATATGTGCCTTATGATTGGCTGGCGACCAGTCCAGGGTGTATCCCGCAGAATATCGTTTTGTGGGTGAGCCACAAAGGGCCCCCAATTGTATTATATTTTCTAATAGGAGGCCAAACCACAGATTTGCTACAACTTGAAAATCGTTATAATACAATGCTGTGTTTGTCTCACAGGACTGGTGGAACTCCACCTCTTTCGCCAACTATTATCGCACGTGGAATGTCGTGGTTCATGACTGGCTGTATTACTACGGCTACAGGGACTTCCTCTGGGTAATTCTGTCATAACAAGCAAGACATTCACTGCTGCGGTCAAATTCTTCCCAGTAGGAAGCTGATTTCTGACCTACTTTTGTTCCTTTTCTGATTCCCACAGCTGTCAAAAAGAAAATTCCGGACAGCTGGCATGCTGTCCGTCTTCATTGTGTCCGCCATTGTACACGAGTATGCGTTGACCATGGGCTTTGGCTTCTTCTATCCTGTCATGTTTGTCCTCTTTGCTATCTTTGGAGGTGAAGTATTTATGTTTTTTTCATTAATTAATTAATTCATTCATTCATTTTCTACCGCTTTTCCTCACGAGGGTCGCGGGGGTGCTGGAGCCTATCCCAGCTGTCTTCGGGCGAGAGGCGGGGTACACCCTGGACTGGTCACCAGCCAATCACAGGGCACATATAATTTATGGGTTTTTTTTGCATGATAACAGGAAAAAATGTCGAGCTAGCTAACAATGCTACCTAGCTAACATCATTGGGCGGTATCGACTACAAAGCCCTCTAAAAAAAAACTCATGTGATCATGCATTAACAAAATACATAGATAATAACATGTATCTTACTGTATTTTGATCGTTTAAAACATTACCGAAAATTTTTTCAGAGGCATATTGATTTAGCTAACGCTACATCATGTAGCTAACGCTACATCTGTCAACAACAGCAGTATAGAAAGACTTACAATGTCCGCTCTCCTTGGGATGGCTGTGTCTTCCAGCACAAGACGTGAGCTCCAGTCCTCACGTTAAAAATCCTGACGGCAAACGAGCATCTTGTCGAGTCTTTTTATCGAAATTAAGAGCTAGCTATCCACTCCTCCGTCTGCGAGTGACACTGAGATTAGCGGCTAGCGAGGCATTGTGCTACGCCAGATAAATATAGTTTTCGGTGTTAGCTGCTACAGGATATAAAACCCTGATTGTTAATTTGTTCAATATTATCGTATAAAACTTATCATTATATGCATTCTTCCTCTTTTAGTGGTGTTCAACTTCACTATGAACGACAAGCGACAGAGCCCGGTGTTCAACATCATCATGTGGGCGTGTCTCTTCCTGGGCCAAGGCGTGCAGGTCTGCCTCTACTGTCAGGAGTGGTACGCCCAGATACGATGTCCTCGCACCGGGGTATGTATTTACCGTATGTACTGGATGTAACACAGTACAATACAAAATGATACATTAGTACTGACCTATGCCTGGGAAGCCAGTTTTCTTCACATCACATCCTCATTTATATGAGGAGTTTTTCTCTTTCCGAATGGAATCTTTCCTAATGACCTTTCCGAAAGCAATGGTATACATGGAAAGGAATATTCCAATCGCGTTTCTACAAGCGCCGCTATAATCAACCAGAATAGTCAATGGGTCATGCGCAGTAAAGCGTAAACACCAACATCACGTGATACCGACTTCCTCAAGTTTTTCTTTCACTTGTTGGAATAACTCCGTATTGCCAGTTTTTCCTTCGTCCAGTCTTGAAATTTAGTTTGAATCCAAAACAAACTTTCCACAGCAGTCCAGTACCGATTGCTCGCCTCCATTTTTTTTAAATCGAAGAACGTCTGGAGCTGCGTGTTACGACATATCTCAGCATTCGCTGAAAGAACGCACCCGGGAACAGGAAAAGATAAAGTTCAATCTTGCTAATATTTTATAATTAAGCTTGGCACATGTTTTATATAAATATGTATTTTCTTTTTTAATAAAACTGGACTTGTAAATAAAATATAGAAGGGTTTAGATTCTGTTCCACAGATGGCGCTAATGCACACGAAAGCTGCTTGCCAACCGCCAATAAACAACAGAAGAAGAAAAACACCACAAAGAAGAACGCAGTCTGACAGCTTTCCGTTTGAGCGGGTACAAGATACCTCAATCGGATTGGGGAAAGGAATATTCCACCCCTGTGAATCCGATTATATATTCATTCAGATTGGCACTTTTCTTTCAGAATGAGGTGTATACAAAGGTTACATTCTTTCCGTTTGAGCAAATAACCCGAATGAAATTGGAATATTTGGGTCCATGTATACGTGGCTAATGTTGCTTTAGCCAAATTGTACCACTTTCCTTACGTTTGGTTGAGAGCTATGGTTATCATCACACTTTCCTGCTTTTCACTGTTTTTCAACCCAAATTGATTCGGAATTCCTTCTTGGGAAGTAAAAACATAGATTGTGTGAGATGTATGTCAGAGTGAGACATCATAGCCAGATGTTTGTCTTCGTCCTCCATCCAGTCAGTCTACTTGTGAGCATTTGCGCAAGACAAACATGCATAAACACACACACACACACACACACATATCATGCACATAATGAACGTAGCTTTGTTACACACACACAGAGTACAACGACTTGTATTTAACCCTTGGAAAGCCCCCTGCGTTTGATGAAGTCAAAGGATTTACTCCTGACAGATGGCGTACTTAACGTTATGAATTGCAGGACCTCCCCCTCGCTGCGGAATCCGTTGGCGCACACACACATTACACACACACATTACACAGACACACACTGTATCTAAACACAGATAACAATGGAGATTATAATGTAACAACGCGTTAAAGCATCAAAAGTATAAAAGGATTAGAGGATTACTAGAAAGTCTTTGCTTTTACAGAATAGCGTTTGGGAGTTGGTGACGCCTCGATCGTGGTCGTGCAAAAGATGAAGACAAACCTCCGAACCTAACGGACTGAAAGGAACCATTTCTCTTCTCCTCGTCGTTCCTCAAAGACTGTGAATTTGTACTTTGGTGTAAGTATGCAGAATCTGAGTACACCCCACACACTTGAATACAATACAAAGTAGTCCATGTACAGCTTAAAATCACGTCATGTAACGTGTAAGTGAAGTGTACAGTTGACTATAGGGGTGCTATTTAATGTATACAGGGCTCTAATAATGTTAAAAACTCCTATTTAGGGGTTAACACCAATAACACCAATTGTAATATTGAGTAATTTTTTGAGGGGATCCAAGACCACTACATGGTATGTATTGTTTTTTTCAGGGTTGTACTATTAAGTGATACAATAAAATATGAGCAATTTTATTTGTGAGGGATAACATATATGAAAAAAATACAATTTAGCATAAAATAGCACACATGGTATCCCGTCTGCTGCTATAAAAACCTTGCTGACATGTAGCACACTGCTTGAAATATGTAATATATATATTTATACACTACAGTAGGTACACTTGGATGGTGGAGGTGTACTTGTGTTTGTTTGTACCGCAATGAAACGGCATTGTACTGCATACAATGCAAATAAAACCTGTCATTGTTTTGCAACCTCATTTAAATTCAAGCTACCACACCTACGGTGTGTTTGTGTGCATGTGCTGCATGTTTAATCCCGCCCAGGTTGAGGTTGAACGACGTGGAGGTACATTTTATCAGCCTCCACAAAGCCTGTGTTTGTGTAGCTGCCATGTCACAGACAGGAAGCGCAGGATTAGCATTAGCGATGGGGAGTAATGCTGTGTACACTTTAATACACACTATTCCGTGTAGTGGAGTTGGATGACAGCCACGGTATTGCATTGCTGCTTCAGTAATACACACTATTATACGTACTGTATGTGTGTGGTATCCGCAGTGTGTATTTCTGCTTCTATTTCATATGCTGGAGCCTATCCCAGCCAATCACAGGGCACGTATAGACAAACAACCATTCACACTCACATTCATACCTATGGACAATTTGGAGTCGCCAACCCATACACGGGGAGAACATGAAAACATCACACAGAGATGCCCGAGCAGAGAATCGAACCCATGTCTCCTAGATGTGTGGCCTGCGCGCTAACCACTTGCACACCGTGCAGCCCCTTATTTATTAAGACAGTACATTTACCAGATAAGTCATTTAGATACACCTGTGCATATGTAAAGAAAACTTTGTATTAGTATTATTATGTGTATGATTGTAGTTGGAGTTGTATTGGGAAGTAACGGAGTTCTGGCTCTTATTATGTAAGAAAAGTTTTTAAAAAATCTTGCATTAGTGGGACCTACATAAAGTAAAATGCATAAACCTTCTTCAGTATCCAAGGACTCATCTTTGACTTTGTTTAGCTTGCAAGACGTTTGTGTTTAAACTCGCGCTCCCAAAGCAGCATCATCCCACACAAAACCTCCGCTAGGCTGGTTTTAACCCAGAAAAACCTCAGTAAGCACCAGGAATGTTTGGACAAATACACAACAGGCTTTTCCACAGCATTCCACGGCACCTCAGCTGTATATGAAATGGAAAAGATGATCATAAAGGAAAAAAAAATGATCACAGTGACGCTGGAATCCAGAGTGGTTTTATTTCAATGGTTTTATCAAGTGGCACGTTTGCAAAGAGCACCGGCAGTCTTTTTAAAGATGCATTCAGGGACAGTGGTAGAACACAATGCAAAAAGAACATAAGACACTTCGAAGGTAAAGGGTTTGATGCATGCACACATGGACACATGTGCTGTGAGTGTCGGAGGGTGTTAAAGTGGGATTAGTGATGAAGGCGCACACACTTGGAGCTGCAATGGGAGGCAGCCAGCGCTGTGCGTGCACGTACGTCATGCGGGGGATTGGACGCTGCTTTGGCAAAGTGGCTCACCATGCAAAACATTTATAATCAGGATTTAGGACAGGAAGGACATAAAAGTGACATTTCAACAGGGAATTGTTTGGTCACAGCACTGTTGTTGGCAGTAAAGGACGCACCTGTAAAAAATACACAAAAAAGTCAAGTAAACAACAGGAAACTAGAATATTTCCTCAAAAAGTGGCTTCAGGAAAACATTGGAATTTAGCGCTACGGGACAGTTCACTAGCTAGCGTTTCCACTTTAGCTGTGTCATAAATAGCTAGAGTGGAACTCGCTTGTAAATTCAGCAAAGACAAAAAAACATTTGACATTTTTGGTTAAAAAAATTAATAAATCATATGAATGCAGCCTAGGACAAATAGTATGTATCAGCATGGTCTTCCAGCCGTGCCGCAAGACTTCAAACACTTCCACAATCCCGCCAGAAACTGGAAATTCAATAGACATGAACTGGGGGGCTTTTAATGTGAACTACATACAGTCAAACATCTGCTACTCTCTGCAGTTGAGTAAATAGATGGGCAGGAAATAAGTGGTTTTAGTTCCAGGAACAAGACAAATATTTACACACTTTAGCTCAGTGCATTTCATACCTAGTTCTTGAAGTACCACAGCATAGTATCAGTAGGAGCAGTCAGTATGTAGTATAGTAGTACTACTCTGAAGACGAAAGCTCCATTCAGCGGTCATGTGACAGTCATATGGTTTGGAAAGACCATTTTGGATCAATAGAAACTGTTGTCTCTCCTTGTGAGCTCGTGTTTGGTGGCAAGTACAAAAATAAAACATAGAAAAAAAAAAGGTTTGGCCTCGGCCGACCGGTGAGAAGTTCATCCGGTTGAAAACATCGTCTTCACGTTCAAGTCTTGCCCTGAGCTGACATGGCGCTCTACTTGCGAGCACGCCTCGACAGACGCTTCATGAAGCAGCAGGTCACCGTGGCGATGATGACGATGCCAACGAACAAGGCGGAGGACACACCCACCACAAGGGGGATGAGGAGGAGGTCGGCAGCTGAAGTAAAATTAAGAAAAAAAAAAAGGAATGATGACTTGCTTGATCATTCTTATTCTTGTTTAGTATGTATTATTGTCTGTGTAATATTTATGCTATTGCTATTGTGCAGTTGTAGCTTTAAGGTGAGGGCGTTACCTCGAGCGTACAAGTAGACGGTGACCGCGTTGGACTCGGCTCTGGTGCCGGTGTTGTACCATCCTCCGTGGGGGTCCTGGCTCCAGGCCTCAGCGTGGCAGGTGTACATGCCCTGGTCCTCGTCGGAGGCTGTGTGGACTCTCAGGCGGTAGCTGACGGCAGACAGGCGGTCCACGCTGACCTCGCTGCTGCTGTTGTAGACCCTGACCACGCCGTCGTACATGAGGGCGGCTACCAATGTAGGGGTCACCTCCACGGGGGCTTCCGTCGGGCCGGCGTCACGCTTCCTGTTCAGCAATTGCGGGAGGGGCCGTCGCCACCACTGCACCTGAGCCTGGGCGGGGCCTGTGGTCGTCACGGTGACGTTGCAGATGAGGGTGATGGTGCTTCCTCGCCTTAGCAGCGGGCCTCGGGGGAGCTGAGCCCAGGCGGACACCAGAACATCTACAAAGGGTGGATTTTCACGCCTTATGGATGGAGTGCAATACATGGCTCTAACCAGCAGAGGCGCTGTTGAGTCAAATCATTTATAGAAGCAACACAATTCTCACCTTTGCTCTTCAGGTTGACCGTAACCCCCTCAGACCTCCGAGTGAGCGTGGCGGCAGCAGAAGGAGCAGGACTCCTCCTCCCGGTGTACACGCTCGCCATACAGCGATACACGCCTGAGTCGGAGGGACGGGCGGAGAACAACTTGAGGGTGTATTTCCCCTGCGCTGCTTTCTCCATTGAGCCTCCGCTGGCTCGGCTGAGGTCGTCGCCCCAGCTCACGACTCCGTTTGGGCTCATCCGGGCCACCTCCACCTTCAACGGAACAAGCAAGACGTGCTACATCTTCTCCACATCTTCTCAACGTCTATCACGTCTCAAAACCTGACCTCCACACCCCCCGCCGAGTTCGTCTTCATCCACTGAATCAGCAGGCCCGAGTCCACGTCCCAGGGCATCCCGTTGAGCTGGCAGCTCAGGAGCATCGGTGAACCCACCTGCAGGGTCACCTCACCTGTGGGCGACGACGCCACGCTCAGAGATTCAGCTGCCGACAGACAAAGAGAAGGCGAGTCAGCACGTTTCTTGACTCCATGATGCTTTTGTCGTTACTTGCCACATCAAGTATTGTACATCAAGTACAAAATGTCAACTTCTCTAAATCTACCTTTTGGGAAATAATTGTGTAATCGGTACCCTCATACCCACACTGTAAATGGAGTAAAATATAACATTTAGGTTAAAATAACTACTTAAAAAATACTCCTAATATTTCAAATATGTACAACAGGCTGCACGGTGATCGAGTGGTTAGCGCGCAGACCTCACAGCTCGGAGACCAGGGTTCAATTCCAGCCTCTGCAATCTCTGTGTGGAGTTAGCATGTTCTCCCCGTGCATGCGGGGGTTTTCTCCGGGTACTCCGGTTTCCTCCCACATTCCAAAAACATGCTAGGTTGGCGACTCCAAATTGTCCATGGGTATGAATGTGAGTGTGAATGGTTGTTTGTCTATATGTGCCCTGTGATTGGCTGGCCACCAGTCCAGGGTGTACTCCGCCTCTCGCCTGAAGACAGCTGGGATAGGCTCCAGCACCCTCGCGACCTTCATGAGGATAAGTGGTAGAAAATGAATGAATGAAATATGTACAACATTTGTACTTATATACAAATGTATATATCTTATTATTATATACAAATATATTTGTATAAAATAAATGTTAAAATCACATCTGGTTCTCATGGACCCAACCTTTACTCCCCTAGAATACATCTATTTATCATCTATTTATTTACTATATAATAATAGTAAAATAATAATGAGAATTACAATAGTTGTATAAAAATCCTACTGGTTAGGTTTGATTGTCTTTCAGCTGCCCCCACTGAAAGTGTCTGACCATCACCACTAATAAGAGGTGCATTATCCCTTCAAACAAAAGGGGGCGTGTCGGGCTATTGTTCCACCATGGAGAGGTGCTTGTCAGTGAGCATTCTTACATAATACACACACTGTTTGTGCCCCATTCAACACATTTTCATGCAAATACAGTACATGACCTACATGTAATAAATAGGAACCTAGAAAAAAGAGGACGTAGACCTGACACCCACTACTAAATAAGAAGCAACAACACAGAAATGCGGATGTATTCAGGGTTACAGATCAGCCATATGAGTCTTTCTTCTAGTGGTTTGACTGCAGGACTTCAAAGTAAAGCAGAAGTGTGTCTGTGAAGTGTTTGTTTCAGTGTCCATGTGTGAATGAAAAGAATATTGAAGTCAGTGAAATGACACAAGAGCTTGAATGGCTGCGAGGCACACAGGCACACGTCCAAATTGTGGAGCAACACATTCACATAGCTCATCGACAACAAGAGAGCTGAGCATGGAACCTGTCAGTGATGTGATGGCCAAAGAGCCAATATAGGCTAAGGTGGGTAAAGAGCTGAAGGAGCAAAGCCTTCTGCCAATCAAGCAAACCGCTTAACGGGCCAGACGATGGGTTAAGATCCCAGCACTCTGCTTGGAAAGAGTCCAATGTAGCCAGCGGCTATAGTACACACACGCACAGGCCGCCCACTGACTCAACATGTTTTTAAAACACAGCATGTCTCTGCACAACAAGATCACTACCAATTTTGAGTGGGTGTTTGGTGTCCTGATAGGCTAAGGGACTGTACAGCATTGTCAATCAATCTCCTCCATGCCGTCCGGTGCAGTACAGAATGCGTTTGGTTTGCCATATTTATTCTGAAGTGCTGTATTTAAGTTTCAAGTTTTATCACTGACAACACCCACAATGTTGACAACACTTTCTGTACCGTCAAAGGCACCTGCAGTTGCACCCAAAAGGCAAAGGGAGAGAGGGAGGGAGAGAAAATGGCAGCAGGAGCAATATGTTTTAACAAGGATACAAAAATGCTGCAGTAGAGCGTAACACTGGTGCCACGACGACAAAGAGGCAGGGTCAGAGGAGGGAACTACACTACACGTAAGCCACTTCATAATTTCAATAATTTGAAGGTTAATCATTCAAATTCAAACAGAGGTTTGAACTTTGAGTGTTAAAACAGGAAAGAAATGTGAGAAAATGTTAATGCCTGTCTGATAAGTGTATGAAGTGTTATGTGGTGTTTTACAGCCTTATAACACATACTGTTTTATAGTTGTAAAAAAATATTTTGTGGATTTCAATTATTGTGGGATATTTTGGGATAAATGAGGGAACACCGTATATTAATTTGGACTACCGATTAATTTTAAATGTGTCCACCAGATGGCAATCCAATTCAAAGTCCATTCAACTAATCATTTTCTATGCCGCTTATCTTCATTAGGGTCCCAGGTTTGCTGGAGCCTATCCCAGCTGTCTTCGGGCAAGAGGTGGGGTACACCCTGGACTGGTCGCCAGCCAATCACAGGGCACATATAGACAAACAACCATTCACACTCCTATTCATACCTATGGACAATTTGGAGTCGCCAATTCCAATTGAAAGCCTGCAGCCAAAATTCCCACCTTTTA
Source organism: Doryrhamphus excisus (assembly GCF_037039965.1). NCBI lineage: Eukaryota > Metazoa > Chordata > Actinopteri > Syngnathiformes > Syngnathidae > Doryrhamphus > Doryrhamphus excisus. The sequence goes on from NC_136374.1 coordinate 8,683,492, forward strand.
CTGTTTTCTCCAAGGATACTGAAATAATAAATGTGTGTTTCACTAGATGTGTATGTAAAAAAATGGGAGTATATTATTGTGCTTTTTTAGTGTTTTTTCCACAATTAAAAAAAACAGTGGTGTTGGGCAAATATTCTGGCTTCAAATTATTTTTTTTTGTTCAATTGGATTAAACTTTTCCTGTTTTCAATCATTATTCATTATTCAATGACTCATAGATAAACATATTTAGGTATGAAATGTGCAAATCAATATATATAATATATAAATAGTAGTTTTAGTGAAGCTGACCTTGCCGTTGATGATATTTCAAGGGTTGAAAATACGATGGTACTCACACAGTGGTCTGACGGTCAGGTTGCCAATGTCCAGCGTCCTGTGTGCAATCTTCTGCCAGGTGCGATCCGGGTCCCGGATCCACTGTGCAGCCTCACAGTAGTACGCCCCATTGTCGTCGGGCTGCAGCACTCTCATCTTCATCACGTAGACGCCCTGGCCACCATCCCCGTTGCGCTTCTCCAGCGTGATCTCTCCGTCGTCGTAGCGCTTCCTGTAGGTGCCTCCCGGCACAACCCCCAACATCTTGTCAATGGAGATGATCTCCATGCTGCCACCCGAGCCACCTCGCTTCCCAAAGGTGACAGACAGGTGGGTGAGCTGCTCTGAGCCGATGCTGGCCGAGCACGTCAGAGTCAATTCTGCGCCCTCCGGTACGGGCTGGCTGGTGAGGGAGCGGGAATAGCTGATCTGGAGCGTGTCGCGGATTACTGCAGGACGACAAGCATAGACTCTCTTATCACAGCAATTTAGAAATAAATGATCCATCACTCTGGCAACACGCAGGACCAGTCAAAAGTTTGAATACACCTGGCATTTCCATGTAAATCACGCTGACAAGCATAAAATGGTGGTGTGGAGAAATAGTTCATATGCAAAAGATGTATGAAAAGATGGATTATGGGACTTGTCCCTCAATAAAATTCAACTTTTCATGAGTACGTACTCTTTTGGCAATATGTTGATGATTTTGCATGTTCAGTTTGTGTGTGCATGTGGTTTATTTGTTCATAGAACACACACAGAATTATGGTGTCCACTTCCTTCCCCTTAAGAAATTTGCCTTCCACTGATGAGGCATTCAAGTACACTGTGTATTTCTGAGAATACGCAGAATTATGGTGTCCACTTCCTTCCCCTTAATAAGTTTGCCTTCCACTGATGAGGCATTCAAGTACACTGTGTATTTCTGAGAATTAAAAGAATATGTGCCTGTTTTTTGTTTGTTTTTTGGTTTTTTAATATAGGACAGCTGCAAAAAAAGTTGCAAGTGCCAGAGGTTTGCTAGTAGAAAAGTAGAATCTGCTACATTTGGATGATAATGTTTAAAGATTAATGTTAAAGTAGGCCGGGCCAGTGTGTGTGATGGTGATTGTACCTGCTGCTGAGATTTGCAATAAAATGAGAAGGCTACTTCCTGCTTCGCCCTACAGTTGGACAGAGCTGTTGTCATCTCACGTGGAATGTACCAGTGAATAAGAACTGATAATGAGGCCAAATAATACACACAGTGTGTGTGTGTGTGTGTGTGTGTGTGTGTGTCAATGGAAAAATGTCACCCATCAGGCTTAGGTAGGAGCATGTTGACTTTGTGATTGAACCTTTAACAGAGGCCAGTACTTTAAGTAAGGCTAATCTCCAATGGGATCCATACAAGAGCTTTAGCCAAACGTTTGAGTCAATGAAGAGCACATTTATTGTGCTAGTTGTCTGGCAGCTAACTTGTGAGAGGGATGCGATGACAACTTCAAACACAGTAACATTTTTAACCCATAAGATGGCCTCGTACAATGTCAGCTTTCCCAAAACTTCTGTAAATATAGTACATATGAAAATTTTTTTACATTCTAAATTATTTCAGCCGGAAATATCACACATCATATGTATTTCATCATAATTACATAACCTAAAAATATTTTCAATTAAATCAAACAATGAATGAAAAAATACGCTGTTTAAGGGAATGTCATCAAAGCTTAAAAGGATTGTTATACCAATAATTCAATTAATATTCTGACACTAATATGATGATGATGTAACCCTGATATTAATGTGACAAGATATGACTGAGATGACTGCAACTAGAGAGACCACTGTTATGTAACAACCGGAAATATTGATTGCCATTTCATATATTGAGTGGTCATGTGATGCCATACCTCTTTGATTTAAGGTTATCAACCTAACCTGTCCAATGAGTGCATCTTCTCACCTTTAACAACAGCAGTTCCAGCATAGCTGCCCAGATATTTGCTGTCTGTGCTGGGTGTGTAGCACTCATATTCCCCCTGGTCTTCCGTGCGCAGCTTTTGGACCACCAGCCGGACTTTGTCCCCCGAGTCCCGTTCCACCCTGACCTCTCCGTTTGCCACGCGGGATTGGAACTGGGCGTACGGGAAGCTGTTGTCGTTGGTGGCCACCACCCCAAGCTTCCTTCCACCAGAGTCGTCCCTAAACAAGGACCACTCGAAATCTTGCCTGGACGGGCCTTCGTAACCGGAGACGGAGCAGGGCAGGGAGAGGTTGAAGCCGGCCACGCGGTACAAGGGTCCCTTGGGAAGGGTTACCTCACGGCAGGTGGCATGCTGGAGCACTGTGGTCAGAGGACAATAAAAGCATGAAAAGAGCGCAATTGGTGACGTGCTGTAGGGTTAGCACTCTTCCTGCGATCAATAACATGGGAATCAATATATTTAATAGCTGAAGGGGAAATATGGGATGACAGCACTGACAGCTATTACCGCTACCGCTCCATAACAATTCATTAAATATGAACACTTTTTAAATGCAATCATACTGACAGCTTTTCATGTTCCTGCATCGACTACTCCATGATTGCAATTAACAAACTGTGGCGGGGGAGAAATTGGGCCCGCCACAAATACATTTGGACCATTAAAAAAATATATATACAAACAGCAACAACTAACAGCAAAACATGTAAGAGGTAAGTTAACAAACAACAAGGAACTACCATTCTTTGTGTTTAACAACGACTAAACGCTAACTACAAAGACTAAATTTTACCTGTGTCCACAAGGCATGCTGGGCTATCCAACACAAGTAACAAGTAATTAGGTCTATCACCATAATAAAATTTAGCTGGATGATAATAGTCTTACAAATTATTGCCAATAATATAATATTTTTCTTGTCAACATTATAATGACACAATTATTTCATGATTGTAATGAGAATATATAGCATAATAATACAAATAGACCATATTAAAGCAATAGACTTTCATTTCTTAAGAGTATTTCACATTGTAATTGGAATATGAAGAGCTTTTACATAAACAACATAATAAAACAACTGATTTTGAATAAGCCTCGCTTTCCTTATATTGTACGAATATTGACAAAAAAAAAGAAATACTCTGAAGTTCACATTGTGTGTCGCAACTTATGAAAACTGACAAAATTATTGCATTTGTTTTTAATTATCATGCAGCTAAATGATTTATTGATTATCGTGACGGGCCTACAGATAACACACAACACAATACAACAAACTACCCTTCTTTGTGGGTAACACTAAACACAAACAGTTAAGTGTCCGCAAGGCATGCTGGGTAGTCCAACTGCAACTCCTCTTAATGCTACACTATTGTGAGATATTAGACATACCGTGCTATGTACATGTATGTATCTTTAAAATCAGTGTACACTCACATGGAGCCTAGGAAACATTCGGAATGTTTTTTAATCGTTGTACATGTACAACACAAACCAAAAAAGTTCCATTATATCGGACCTTTAATTCTGCCTGGGAGTCATTAAGTTTCTCATGTGTGCAGCACGTTTTTGGCTACAATGGCTGTGTTAAGAGGGACTCGCATTTTTTATGTTTTTGGAGTCCAGCCTGGTGGTTTTAATCTGCAAGCAAAAGTGGAGGACTAAATGCACCATCTCTGGATGACTCCCTCTGACCCTCACCTAAAGTGGATTACTACTACTACCTGAACGAACCTGATATACTGGAAGTGTGTGTGTGTGTGTGAGAGCCTCACAGTGACACGCCCATGGATAATGACACAGTCCACGACTCAGCGGGAGGCTTAAGCGGATCAAGGCCTAATTAACATGGCACTGGGACTGATAGGGACAACGCAGCTTTGTGTGTCTGGATTGAACTGGGAGGCCGAGATGCAACCTCATCCTTGTCATTAGCGCTTGTCATCATTCATAATACAGCTCGTGTGATGACCTTACTGAGGGGCCAAGTCGAGTATTCACTGAAAAATGCAAAAGCAGAGGCAAGAATTAGCTTTGTCCTGTTTGGGTTCAAAGATCATGGTTCACAGACCTTCACAAAGGTTACAATAATGCACATTTTTGAAGGTATTGTGAAATAAACCAATAAAGTAGTCAGTCACACTACACTACTGTCGAAGGAAGATGCTACTTAGTAGAAGTGAGAGTGTTTTAAGTAAAGGTGGTAGCCATATTTGATTATGTTGCAGTTATTTATGTACAGTCATGCCAAAACATTAGCACACTATGGGGTTCTAAATGGTATTTGTGGTCAAAATATGCTAGCATGCATGTGATAGATATACATTTGAGTTTTAAAATAACTGCACAAAGGCTCAATGAGCTTTTTTGCAGTTAAAGCAAAGCCCCGCCCATGGTCCTGCTTGGTGGCGGCCATGTTTTCCGACCAATCTTGTTAACATTTAACATACATTTGTTTAACACCCCAAAACTAAGTGTTTTGTAAAGTACATTGAGCTGTGTGAGAAGTTTGGGTTTGATAACGCCACTATATGTGGTGTGTTTGTCAGAAAAGTAATAACACAGACAATACAGTTGGAGTGCGTGTTTGTGCACAGTTTCACTAGTTTTGTGTGCAGCCGTTCAGGTGCACTACTCATTTTTTGATACATTTTGCTACTAACATGGCACTATTCCGCACTTTAATATCTAAAGTTGTTTTTAAAGAATTCCCACACAAAAAAGACACTTTGAAAGCACCCAGTCATCAAATTTGCACAAAAGCATTACAACTTTAAACATTGTATGCACCTTATGAAAGATTTAACAGCTTTGAAACATTACTTCCTTTAATAGTAGCCCAACATTTGACTCACACTTTAGCCGTCTTATAATTGTATGAGCAATGAGGGTGTGTGTTCAAACCCACAATTGTCATTTAGTTGAATTCACATGTATTTTCTGGATCCGAGCACACTTAAAGGCAGCAAATTGTGCAGCTGCACTCCCTAACATAGAACTATGTTATCAAATGGATCAGTTCTCCTTTAGAAATCCCTCCACAGTGCAACACAGGCCTTGATCAACAAAGCCAAGAAGGCCGAGGTATAAAGTTGATACTAATAACTAATAATATTTAACAGAAATTATATTTTTTAGAATGTTCCAACATGTAGAATGGCCAACCAAACAATAAATGGCCCCCGGGCCACACTTTGGACACCACTGTATTGCATGATGCAGAGAAGAACATCCTTGCATAAGATGGCTGCTGCATCCTATGACAAGTGCATCGTAGTGTGATTAGTGTGGGCACACAATCATGCAAATGAGTGTGACAGATGGAGAAAAAGAGTAGACACACTCACCATAGTGCAGACACACGAATAAAGCTGTTTTCGTCAAAGCCATGGCGCTTTTCATCTCCCTATTTGGGCTCCTCCACATGGATTACTCCCGTCTCGGTGCTGCTCCTTCTCCCGTGGGTCGTCGTGGATCATTCCGGATCCACCGAACCCTCTACGGACCGACATGAGCGGGTTATTTCAATACATAGTTGGCGCCAAAACGTTTAATTGTGTGTACAACGTTACCTTCGTCATGCACCGGAGCTTAGTCTCAAACATAAATCCTCAATATAAACGTAAGGGGGGTTCGGTTATTTAGTTTCGATACACAAACGCGCCGTCTAGTAACGTCCCAAACTGGTACGCATCATCATCATCATCATCATCGTCGTCAAAGGGGAGGGGCGCAGACAACAGCTTCCAAGCAGGCTAACCGGTAGCCACTAGTGGGAGGACAGTCATCCCAACCGCAAGGGGGCGCAGGTTTTAAAATCAGACCTACCGAAGTACCGGAAGTGACGTTTTTTGGTTTTTTGGCTCAACCGAAAGTGACATTTTTATAATATATGTAAGTTTTAAATCGTAATGAGAATCATTAATCATCTTCGTAATCATTCATAATTTATATTTTACGCTCCTAACGTATTTTTGTTTTTGCATAACCCATAATGCCACAAAGGTTCTTCATAAAACCTAATAATTGAAAAAAGATAAGCACCAAAAATGTGTAAAAAATGTCACCTCTTGAAAGATTATTATATACCCCATTTTAGCATCGTAATCAGTCAAAATTTCAGTTTAACTTTCCTCCTAATATGAACTTGCTTGTAAAAAAACATAAAAAAATAAATAAAAACCTCGAGAGTACTGATCTAGTCCTGACTACTAGCGTGTTCCCTGCTAGTTTTAGACTTCAGGCAGTTGTGCTCTTATCGGCCAGAAGGAAAACAAAAGCTCAACGTTCATTTATGTAATAGAACAGCTGATCATTCAAAAGAACAAATAAGTGAAAACAACCTATTCGCAGAATGAATAGATAATACCTTCAAATGAATGATGATATTTCATATCCAACAGTCAAATAGAGGTAGTGTATGTCTGTTCTGAGTCAGTGTATCTGGTGTATACCACCAGGTGGCGACAAACACTAAGCAATTCAAACAACCTCGCATTGTAGGCCAGGTAGTATTAGGTTATGTGGACTGTATGATGCTCAACAAATTGAAAAGTAATCAATAAGATATTAAAGTAGAAACCTAGAGAATGTTACTTGAAAAATGCAAGTACAGTAAATATCAGTGATTGTGAGTATTTTGTTTTATTATTTCCGTTGAAGCTGCACGGCAGTTAATTGGCGACTCCAAATTGTCCATAGGTATGAATGTGAGTGTGAATGGTTGTTTGTCTATATGTGCCCTGTGATTGGCTGGCGACCAGTCCAGGGTGTATCCCGCCTCTCGCTCAAAGACAGCTGGGATAGGCCCCAGCACCCCCTGCGACCCTCGTGAGGATAAATGGTAGATAATGAATGAATTAATGAATGTTTCCTATGAAAGAATGAATTGCACAATGGATGCCACTGTACATTTGCTTTGTTTCTACATCAAACAATAAAATGTCCATATAGCATACACAGGCTAATATCCAGCACATGGAGTGCATGGAGCGCGCCCTCCTCTTGGGGGGGGGGGGTTCAAGCCAATGGAGCACACCTCATTAGTGCGCTTCCTTTCTGTTCATTTCCTACCCCTGATGCTCTTCCTTGTAGCCTTCGCTTCCAACTTGAAGCTACATGGAAAAGTGGATGACTTCAGTGTGGTTCAGCAGAGAGAGAGAGAGAGAGAGAGAGGAAGTCATTAGGGTATTCTCGGGTTGACAAGGCAAGCCAGCGGAATATGCAGACTTCAGCATGGGGCATGCTCTACAACACCGCAAGAGATGGCACTCACGTCGAGGAGAATGTAACCTTGAATAGCTTAACACACACTTTATTAACCCGAGATGTTTATCAAATGTCAAATATTATCTGTTTGTTAAGACTTCACAATCTACTTTTTATGGTCTGCACCTTAGCCTTGTGCAGGTAGTGCAAAATAGACCTTTAAAAGCTGCAAACCGCTGCTACTTGAAATAGTTTATTGAGGGTGGTGTTTGTGGGCCAGAAGGACGTAAACCATACGTATAAGACTCCAATTGCCGGGTGGAACGACCGTGATTTGGTAACCACTACTTTCAAATTGCATTTTATTTTATATTACCATCAAATAATCACACAGATTTGATAAGGAGTCTATCTCCTTAAATACTCCGTTTCCATCAAACAGTATGCTTTAGTCGGGTATACATTTTTCAGTTCCAAAATATCTGACCTGATCAGTCGTGTTTCTAGCACTTTAGGGTTAGGATTATTGTTCAGTAGTACTAGGTATGGTTAAGGATTATGGTTAGGGTTAAGGCCTGTGACCATAATACAAAATGGTTTGGTATTGGTAGATAGAGGGTTTGTGCTGAGGGTTAGGATTTAATGGATATTCATAATGCCGCCTACAGAGAACATACTAACTCCTTATTTCTAAAATCACAAATACTTAAACTCGCTGATATAGTTAATCTTCAAACAGCTAAGGCTAAAAATAACCAATTACCTAAAAATGTCATCCAATACTTCTCTACAAGAGAGGAGAAATATGATCTCAGGGAAGAACTACATTTGAAACACTTATATGCTAGGACTATGTTAAAAAGCCATAGCATTTCAGTATGTGGAATCAAACTATGGAATGGATTGAGTAAGGACCTCAAACAATGCACAACGATGAGCCAATTCAAGAAACAATACAAGCAGTTGATGTTTGCTAAATACAAGGATGAAGAGTCTTGAACCAGTCATGATGTGCTATACATATCACTATATTGACACTTACTATGGTACCCATTATGGCATTGGATGGTCATATCACCTCGTACTTCGGTATGAGGTACATTATTAAAAAAAAAAAAATTAAACTGTATTATGGAAAGCAGGAAGTGAACAAATGTAACAGTTACTGATTATAAAAGTACCAGATGGAGGGGTAGGATTTAATAAGCTTTGCTTCTTCCTACTCCTTTTGGACATGTGGAATTGTGAACTGATTATGTGATGCATTCAATTGTAATCTGATGCATGTTCAAATGAAATAAAACCATTACCATTACAAGTACTTTGAACATTTGGGTTTACAGTGTACAGTTTTTGAAATTATGGTTAGGTTCATTGGCATACCAGTGACAATAGCACAAAATTGGTAGTGGTACATAACTAATGTCACTGCTGTCCATTGAGAGTTTTGCTATCCAAACCATAGAATTGAACAGTAGTCCTTTCCATGTATGCACTTGACTCCCACGCTGTCTCCTTTAAGGCCACTATAGACTAAACTGTGAGCAACCGGAGACTGTCTCTAATTACTTTGGTACTGCCAGACACCCCCTCTGTGACAGTACAACCGTCCACCTTACACCATGTGTGGCACGCATCGGTTGCTTTTATTTGTTTCTTTATCTACTTCCACATCCATGTATATTTCCAAGCACACAGTCTGGCTACGACTTGTTCCAAATCCGTCCTAAGTTTATTTGGTTCATGTATGGATATAGAACATACACAAACACAGGTCTTCCTCTTTCTCAGCCGCTTAACGCACAGCTACACTACTGTACACTAAGAGTGGCCATAGACAGAATTTATTGCTGAAAGTATATTAGTCATATTCTCTCTAAGGACTGTGGGTTTTTTAGGTTTTCTTCTCTATTAAAGAATGCAAAGACGTTATTTAACTAAGCTTTGGGGCATATTGTTCAACTGGGACTTGCTGTACACGAGGTTCCATGAGGGGAAAACTATGTTCTCATGAATTAACAGTAAAGCTTATGCTTTATGGGCCGTACCTCTACAGTAAATATTCATTGTGATAAGCAAGACTCAGTTTATTAATCAATAAACTTATTATTCACTTACAGTGAATAAAAAAGATTAAAGACACACCTTTTTAATCAGGCTTTTAACTAATATTTTTAAACTTTTCTTATGTTTTTATCTTTTTAGTCCTATTTTATGCTTTTAGTTTTTAGCTTTTAACTCCAGTATTTCCTCGGGGGGGGGGGGGGGGGGGGGGGGGGTCCTCCACACTGGGGGCTGTGTCGGGTCTGCTGAGGGGGTGCCATCCTTGGGTCCCTTCGACCCGGCCGGCTGGGGGTTCCTGCCTTTATTGTGGGGGTCCGCCCGACTGTCGGAGTCGGGGGGCCCGGGTGCTGGTCCCCCGATGGCACGGCCTGCGGCTCCTCCCAGTGTGGACGGCACCAAAGGTGGCGTTTCCTTTATCCTCAGTGCCATGCCATGTCTCCCTACTGTGTGTGATTGCGTGATTGTGTGTGTGTGTGTGTGTGTGTGTGTGTCTAATATGGAGGGTGGGAGGATTTCTTCTGCCTTGTCCAAGTGGAGGTGCATTGGGACTGATGTCTATCTTCCTGAATTTGTGTTCTTGCATCAGGTTTTCACAACTCAATTTTCTTCAAGCTGATCCTATCCATCCTGGTCACTCCCAATGAGAACCTCAGCATCCTCATCTCTGCTACCTCCAGTTCTGCTTCCTGTCTTTTCCTCTGTGGTACTGTCCCTAGACCAAACAACATGGCTGGTCTCACCACAGTTTTGTATACCTTTCCTTTCATTTTAGCTGAAACTCTTCTATCACACATCACGCCTGACACTTTTCTCCACCCGTTCCATCCTCTTCACCTCCTTTTCACAATCTCCATTAGGGTTCAGGGGGTGGGGGTACTGTACATATCTTTTGTACGCCCACATGGGAGCAAGTGTGCGTCTAGAGAAGGCCTGGATGTGTGTAAAATAGTCCACAACGACAGAGAGTGTTATGTATGATGAGTGCGGTGATGGTGATGATGGTCAGTGCAGGAGGAGGAGGAGTGTGGCTCCAGAACTCAACTCCGGTTTGGAGCCGAGCCTGAGGAATGAAGGAGTAGCAGGGGTACGGAAGGAGAGGATGAGGACAGAATTTGAAGTCAGAATTGTAAATGAGAAGCGGGATCTGTTTTAGCAATAATTCACTGACGCATGGTGTCAAAGAGGAGGGAGAGAAGGAAGGAAGTGGAGGGGGTAGCAACAAGAAAAGGAAAGATTAAACTGATGTGTTGCATGAGCTTACCGCTGGAGGGAGGGAGGAGGGAGGGGGGAAGGAAGGAGGAGAGGGGGCTCATTAAGCAGCGCGAGATCGGAGCCTCGGTCGCTCGCTGGCATTCGACCACACTGAGCCTTTGATGAGGCCTGCATCCTCAAGCTCAATCAGTCCCACATGAATCCAACTGAGAGGCAGACGGAGATGCCAGAGAGACATGGGGGGGGGATTGGGATGGAGGGACACTTTGGAGATGACAAGACGGGCCCAGCGGAAAGAAAAGAGCCATAAGGGAAGGAAACGGGTTGGAGGAGACATTGACCAAAAAAAAAAAAAAGCCACATTAACAAATGGTTTGCAACTTTTCTACTGTGTGTGGAGTGGATTTGTTTTCATAATGTTCAACTATTTCAGTGGACACATGAGTCATTGTGAGGGGGGGTACATAAAAAGAAAAAAAAACACAGAAGAATGCTGTGACTGTGCATATATTTGCATAACTGCGGACAGCAAGCATGCGCCTTACTTCTCTTGGTTAGTCTGTCAGTGAAGCAATGCAATGTTTTCATTGTTTCATGTGTGTTCGTGCATATTTTAGTAGCATGTGTACTCTACACTTAAGTGTTTGGACACACCCTGTTTTCTGAACGCATGTCCAAGATCCTATAGAGTGGACCCGCACATGTTCGCCATTCAACAATCGTGTTTTTATTAAAAGCCTCATCGAGTATTTATAGGTGATATTGTTGTGCATCTACGTATGTTAATGTATAAACATGTTATTTTTGGTTGCACCGTGAGTGAGGGAGGCGTCTGATGACCTGTTGATTTGTGTTCGCATCAAAGTAGACATTGCATTGGTGTCTCGAGTACATGACTTTGTTTCCACTTTTATGCTTTACTTCCTGTTTAATGCCCTTATTTTGGTAGTGCTTCCTGTTTTTCCTGGGTTTGGTGCACCTGATTTGTTGCTAATTTGTGTTCTCCTTCTATCTGCATTTCTGCAAAAATCCAAGTCAGACATCAGTGGGGGTATGCTGGAGTCTATCCCAGCTGACTTTGGGTGAGAGGCAGGGGTACACCCTGGACTGGTCACCAGGTTAAAATATTTTTTCATCTAAAGTACCCCTTTGAGTGTGTTTAAGTATCCCCCAGGGTCCCTAGTGTCCCTATTTGAGAACCAGTGATCTAACCAGAGTCAATCTTCTATTTGACAGGAGTACTCTGCAGTTTTTAGTAATCTATTGTGCTAGTAAAAGACCCTCTACATGTCACATAAGATCTGCCTCTTTTAAGAACCTACTGCAAATACGCGAGTCAAAGATCTTCCATTATTACATGAAAACTGTTGTTTTTAAGAACCTCCTGCAAAAAAGCTTGCCAAAGATCTTCTATATGACAAGGAAGATCTGCTGTTTTGAAGACTCAACTGCAAAAACTGGAACACTGCTGTTTTTAAGGACCAGCTGCAAAAAAGCTGGTCAAAGACCTTCTCTGTGATAAGACCACTTCTGTTTTTAAGCAGCTACTGCAAAACCGCTGGTCAAAGATCTTCCATTATTCATGAAAATTGTTGTTTTTAAGAACCTTCTGCAAAAAGCTCGCCAAAGATCTTCTATATGACAAGGAAGATCTGCTGTTTTGAAGAATCAACTGCAAAAACTTGAAAACTTGTTTTTAAGGACGAGCTGAAAAAGGATGGACAAAGATCTTCTTGACCACTTCTGTTTTTAAACAATTACGGCAAAAACGCAGGTCAAAGATCTTCTATATGACAAGAACATTGTTGTTTTTTAAGAACCTTGGGCCACTACAGGAACCACAGGAACACTGCAAAGAAAACTACTGCAAAAAAGCTAGTCTTCTTGTCAAAGACTTTGTATATGACAGGAACACTGCTGCTTTAAGCCGCTACTGCAAAAAACTAGTCAAAGATCTTCTCACAGGAACACAGCTGTTTTTCAGAACCAACTGCAAAATCATGAGTCAAGGGTCTTCTAGTCAAAGATCTACTATATGCCAAGAACACTGCTGTTTTTGAGGACCTGCTGCAAAGAAGCTAGTAGCTGGTCAAAGATCATCTATATGTCATGAACAATGCTGTTTTTCAGAACCAACTGCAAAATCACTAGTCAAATGTCACCTATATGACTGTTTTTAAGGACCTGCTTCAAAAAAGATGGTCAAAGATCTTCTACATGACAAATCCACCACTGTTTTTAAGCAGTTACTGCAAAACCACTGGTCAGAGATCTCCTATGATTACATGACAACTGTTGTTTTTAAGAACTTCCTGCAAAAAAGCTAGTCAAAGATCTTCTATATGACAAGGAAGATCTGCTGTTTTTAAGAATCAACTGCAAAAACCTGAACACTGCTGTTTTTAAGGACCAGCTGAAAAAGGATGGTCAAAGATCTTCTCTATGACAAGACCACTTCTGTTTTTAAGCAGTTACGGCAAAAACGCGGGTCAAAGATCTGAGTAAAGGGTCTTCTAGTCAAAGATCTACTATATGCCAGGAACACTACTGTTTTTAAGGACCTGCTTCAAAAAAGATGGTCAAAGATCTTCTTTATGACAAAACCACATCTGTTTTTAAGCAGTTACTGCAAAACCACTGGTCAGAGATCTCCTATGATTACATGACAACGGTTGTTTTTAAGAACTTCCTGGAAAAAAGCTAGTCAAAGATCTTCTATATGACAAGGAAGATCTGCTGTTTTTAAGAATCAACTGCAAAAACCTGAACACTGCCGTTTTTAAGGACCAGCGGAAAAAAGGATGGTCAAAGATCTTCTCTATGACAAGACCACTTCTGTTTTTAAGCAGTTACGGCAAAAACGCCGGTCAAAGATCTGAGTCAAGGGTCTTCTAGTCAAAGATCTACTATATGCCAGGAACACTACTGTTTTTAAGGACCTGCTTCAAAAAAGATGGTCAAAGATCTTCTTTATGACAAAACCACTTCTGTTTTTAAGCAGTTACTGCAAAACCACTGGTCAGAGATCTCCTATGATTACATGACAACAGTTGTTTTTAAGAACTTCCTGCAAAAAAGCTAGTCAAAGATCTTCTATATGACAAAAAAGATCTGCTGTTTTTAAGAATCAACTGCAAAAACCTGAACACTGCCGTTTTTAAGGACCAGCTGAAAAAAGGATGGTCAAAGATCTTCTCTATGACAAGACCACTTCTGTTTTTAAGCAGTTACGGCAAAAACGCCAGTCAAAGATCTTTCATGATTACATGTAACCTGTTTTCTTTAAGAACCTCCTGTGAAAAGTCTAGTCAAAGATCTTCTATATGACAAGGAAGATCTGCTGTTTTGAAGAATCAACTGCAAAAACTGGAACACAGCTGTGTTTAAGGACCAACTGAAAAAAGAATGGTCAAAGGTCTTCTCTATGACAAACCACTTCTGTTTTTAAGCAGTTACTGCAAAACCGCGGGTCAAAGATCTTCTATACGACAAGAACATTGTTGTTTCTTAAGAACCTTGGGCCAACTGCAAAAACATGAATCAAAGGTTGTCTATATGACAGGAACACTGCAAAAAAAAAAGCTACTGCAGGTCTTCTTGTCAAAGAATTTGTATATGGCAGGAACACTGCTGCTTTAAGCAGCTACTGCAAAAAAACTAGTCAAAGATCTTCTCACAGGAACACAGCTGTTTTTCAGAACCTACTGCAAAATCATGAGTCAAGGGTCTTCTTCTCTATGACAAGACCACTTCTGTTTTTAAGCAGTTACGGCAAAAACGGCGGTCAAAGATCTGAGTCAAGGGTCTTCAGGTCAAAGATCTACTATATGCCAGGAACACTGCTGTTTTTCAGAACCAACAGCAAAATCACTAGTCAAATGTCACCTAGTATATGACAGGACTGTTTTTAATGACCTGCTTCAAAAAAGCTAGTCAAAGATCTTCCACATGACGGGAACATTTTTAGTCAGAGAAGTTGTAGGGACAGGGAGGTGCTGTTGTTTTTTACAGTACATATATATATCTATATGTAATCTAATATCTAGTCTCGTGTGATGTCCATCTTGTGTCAGGTCAACGAGGACCATAATGTGCAACAATAGCATTAAAATGTCAGATGTTATCTGTATGTTGAAAGTAAGTCAAGCCATTTGCAGCCCAAATCCCGTCACCACTTGGCAAACGTACGGAACTGAGGTTACTTTATTGGTTTCCTTAATTGGTGCCAGTTTCCATTTTCATTTCCAGAATTTTACAGCGGCGTAGCGTATTGGTTTTCTTTCCGCACACATCCATGCACGTAACGGGAGACGCCGCACAAAGAAAAACAGATAGCGGTAGCAGACACACACCGCTGTGCTGCATATGTAAACATATTCCACGACTTTGCAGTTTGTGCTTTGTTGTGTTGACTGATGTTGTGTAATGACTCATCAGTGATTGTGGGCAGCGCTTTACAGTAAGTGCATCAGTGGAAAAGAAGTGGATGTGGGGGATGGGGTTTAGAACAGAGAAGAGCACAATATTTCTCCAGTTGTGGGGCGGGCGACGCAAAACAAAAAAATACACAAAAACTCACCACAATTGAGCACAGAAGCCACCATGACGGAGGAGCAGGATGAGGAGTGTACTCTATAAACAACATGTGCAGGAGCTGCCGGAAAAGCTAACAATGCTAAAGTTGTTAAATTTGTTCTCAATCATAAATCACTCCACACTCTTTATTGCTCTCTGGTTCTACCATATCTTACTTATTGTGTGGGAATATGGGGTAATAACTATAAAAGCAATCTTCACTCACTAAATGTACTGCAAAAAAGGTCAGTAAGGATAATTCATAATGCCGCCTACAGAGAACATACTGACTCCTTATTTCTGAAATCACAAATACTTAAACTTGCTGATATAGTTCATTTTCAAACAGCTAAAATGATGCATAAAAAAATTAATCTATATTAGAAAACAGGAAGTGAACAAATGTAACAGTTACTGATTGTAAAAGTACCAGATGGAGGGGTAGGATTTAATAAGCTTTGCTTCTTCCTACTCCTTTTGGACATGTGGAACTGTGAACTGATTATGTGATGCATTCAATTGTAATCTGAATGAAAATGAAATAAAACCATTACCATTACCATTGTTAAAGACAAGATATAAAAATGCATCATGTGGTCCCATTTTATTACAATAGAACAGAACAGAACATGTGCTTCCATCTACCGTCATAACAGAGAGGTGGCTTGCCATGATACACATCTTTATTCTGATAAAAATGTAACAAAATTAATTGAATAAATTAGTTACCGCCATTAAGGTGATATTTTTCACATGTAAAACTGTGGACATTTTTAAAAGTACTTCATTTCTGCTGTACATTCTACATGTAATATCACAAACAGTGGCACCTTGGTTAGCGTCCGCCCCGGTTGGCATGTTTTTCGGTTAACATCATAAATTTAAACCACAATTTTGCCTGGGTTTTTGTGCATTCGCCATTTACAAACAACTCAATCATTCTAAATGCATATAAATGACAAAAATTACCTCCACTGAACATGTGACTCTTCAGAAACACAATGTGACAGCGAGGTCAAGCACCACCAGCTTCCTGTTTTCAGTCACGTCAAGAATCAAGTAATATTAAATATCCATGTATCCCATTCGTTCATCATTAGTCGGTATTTACAGTCGTCTCTTGCTACACCGCGGTTCTAACATGACTCGCATTTGACTCACTTGATAAGACATTACCTTACATGACATTACCTTCACACTGCATGGAGTCAGCCATGGCATGTCTGACAAGATAGAGTAAAGTTTAGAATTAGTAAACTTGTTAACATTTTTGGCTTTCTGGAACGGATTGATTGGATTTACATTATTTCCTATGAGAAAATTTGATTCGGTTAACATCTGACCTGGAAGAAATTAATGATGTTAACCAAGGTTCCAATGTATTTATAGACTATGGTGAATAAGATGTGTTTTCTATGGAAAAAATTGCCTATTTTTTTATATGTTCTGGAGCAAAAATACACTGATGTGCCGTAGGCTTTTTCAAATCATTACAAAAAAATGTGTTGCTTTATAACAAACTGTAGGGTTCTTAACAGGAAGTCTCGCAGGCGTGTGATTCGGTTCATAGAAAGAGTGGCTGTTCACATGTCACTACACTATTAGGCATGAAAGAGGACTCACGCTCAGATATCATCAGGATTCCCTCCCTCACACACACACACACACACACACATACCCACACACACACACTAAGAAGGAGAGCCTGCCCCGCGACCCGTTATTCAGCAACTGTTCCCAATCCTCACAAATGCGATAATGATAGGCTTTGGCCTTTGACAAAACAGCAGCAATGCACAAAGCGTGTAGCTTCTGTTTACCCTCGCAGCATCTTTTTACCCCCCCCCACGCCACCCACCGCCACCACCAAACAGTACCATCTAATGTCACACACTTTAATCTATTCACTAAGAAATGAACAATCATGATGAATTTCCAGAGTGTAGGTGTACAGTCAGTGTATGTGTGGCGGGCCATTGTGCAGAGACAACCACAGAAGACCCCCGTCCCCCCCCTTTCCCCTCACTTGCCACAACAAAGAGCAATTAAACGGCGCTGCGCTGCCAGCTGAGGGGCCAACCGCCAGCCACACTTCCACAAACAGGCACAAACCAAAGGGGAGAAGCAATAAAAGCTAACCTACCGAAAGCAACCCCCCTCGGAACCCCCTTTTCCCCCGCTGATTCAAACCAGAAGGTGACTGACTGGCTTGCCGTATCGTTTACTATCACCGTTCGGGCTGCATTATGATCACATGTGCTAGTTGTACATGTAGAGATTAACCCGTGCAATGGTGCGTTTACACATGCTTGGTGTAGCAGGAGCTTAGCATTCATTGGACCGCTTGTCCTCATTAGGTCAGGGGTGAGCCGGAGCCTATCCAAGCAGGCATATAAACATAAACAGCTATACACATAATTTAGAGTCTCCAGCTAGCATGCATGTATTTGGATGTGAGGAAATGATGCCTGCCTGACAATATTTATGAAATCATTTATAAATAAAGGAAATGTTCTGGAAAAATATGGGAAATTCTGATGGAAGGCCTGACGTGAATGGCTACAGGATGTAGTATTGACTGTTGTGACTTTATGTTTAGCAGGTGCCATTTTTTAAATTTTTTTAGGAATTATTCTTGAAATTTTAAGATTTTTGTTTCTGTACGCCAATAAACAAATGATTTATATCAGGGGTCTCAAACTCATTTTACCTGGGGGCCACTGGAGCTAGAATCTGGGCCGCATCAGGTTTTCAAAAAAAAACAAAAAAAACGCATTTATTAAAAACAGAAAAATATACAAACTTTTTCAGTGCTTTGGTTCCGATTTTCTACAATAAAAGCTCTGATAAAACATTCCACTGTTCTCAAATATCTTAATTTTTATTTTTCTGCACAAAATAAGATGAAAAATAAATAAACAAATCAAGAATAAAGA
Source organism: Doryrhamphus excisus (assembly GCF_037039965.1). Taxonomy (NCBI): domain Eukaryota; kingdom Metazoa; phylum Chordata; class Actinopteri; order Syngnathiformes; family Syngnathidae; genus Doryrhamphus; species Doryrhamphus excisus. The sequence continues at coordinate 8,701,781 of NC_136374.1, forward strand.
AAATCAATCAATCAGTAATAAATAAATATAATAATAATAATATAACGGCAAATAATAAAAACTTAAGAAACCACATATAGTTGGTGGGTAGACAAATTATTTTTTTCAGATTAAAATGAACAAAGCATTATTAGAGCCCTGTAGACATGACAAAACACGACTATAGTCACATTTATACTTTTTTTTATTTACAACATATTGCGCAACTGCAGGGTCTTGAGACACATGCTAACTCGCAAACTAGAAAGCTAGCGACCTAAACGGTAGCCTTCAAGTTATTTCCTTTAAACTTAAATAGCCAAAAACTTACCACTTCCACACGGATAGGGAGGATAACGATTAACAGTTATTTAACCTTTAACATGAACATTAATCAAACATAATTTTTTCTGGGTACATGATACCATACAGCATCCATATCAAACTTGCGCGGGCCGCACTAACATTAAACTTTTATATCAAGGCGGGGGCCTCAAACTAGTGTCCTGCGGGCCACATTTGGCCCGCAGGCCGCGTGTTTGAGACCCCTGATTTATATGATGAAAATCCAGTTTTCTATTGACTGTCAGTGTACATAACGGCCTCCTAATTACGCTACAAATGGGAAACTATACTTCCGTCTTGCAATACGATGATTTTGTTGGGGTTTGCCTTACTCTTGTTCAAGTCTGTCCTTGTGCTCCATGACCCCAGCAGAGGGCAGGAGTGCAGGGCCCAGCCTCTAAGAATCTGTAACGCTGCGGACGGCCCTGACCTAGCCCAACCCACCATAGCCGGGCTCGGCCCGGATTCAGCGTGGGCCGCATCGCGGTGTCTCTGGTCAGGCAGCCTGGAGCCCTTGGGCGCTGGCAAGGGGTGCGGGCGTCCGGGAGGGGCCCCCTCAAAAGCCATCTACGAGGGGCCACACCCACGCGGCCATTACGGTGGAGGCTGTTCTGGGCTTCACCCGAGGCCGCCCGACTGCCATTTTTAGAGCAGCAAGAGAGTAGACCACATGCTGTGGCTTCGGGCGAGTGGGGGAAGGAAGGTTTCTTCTTTATTTTCACTCAAAGCACCAAGAGAATTTCTACATTTGCACTCCAGTTGACTCAGTGGGGAGCGATGCTTCATCTCTCACACGGAAGCACCTTTTAGCTATGACCTGGATGACTGAGACTCAACACAGACATTAAGGTGGAACGCCTCTGATTTGTAATTCCTGATAAAATATCCCAAATCCAAATTTTTTTAGTGGTATACAATAATATGCTACTGACACTTCAAATAAGCCATCTCCCAATGAACCAAGCACATGTGGCTTGCCAAAATGCTTATAAAATTAGTAAAGTGACATTTTGGAGAATAACATGTTCTGTTGGCAGGTTATGTATCAAAACATCTTGGCAGATAATGCATTAAACTATATTGTTAGTCCAAAATATATTTTTGATGGTGATTTTACATATCTCATCTTGCTTGTATGTCATAATCTTTTTGGCAATCCAAATTGCCCTGCTTTGTTGGCAGATTATGCATGAATATTCTGTTAAGCAAAAAAATAAGAACCTAAGGACATTTGATTTGCCAAAATACTGTAAACAAACAAAAATGCCATTTTGCCAAGTCAAGTTTTTGTGCTATGTTGGCATATCTTAAAATAGGCATGTTTGACTTGCAATAAGTAAAGCATTTCACAACTAAAAGTTTATTTTTCTGGTGGCAGATTGTGTATCATAATATATTAAACAAAAAACATAATAAGGACATTTTTTGATGTGTCAAAATAAACAAAAAGGCCATTTTGGTATTAATTACGTATCAAATATTCATTCATTCATTCATTTTCTACCGCTTATCCTCACAAGGGTATGCTGGAGCCTATCCCAGCTGTCTTTGGGTGAGACTGGTGGCCAGCCAATCACAGGGCACATATAGACAAACAACCATTCACACTCACATTCATACCTATGGACAATTTGGAGTCGCCAATTAACCTAGCATGTTTTTGGAATGTGGGAGGAAACCGGAGTACCCGGAGAAAACCCACGCATGCACGAGGAGAACATGCAAACTCCACACAGAGATGGCCGAGGGTGGAATTGAACTCCGGTTTCCGCGCTGTGAGGCCTGTGTGCTAACCACTCGTCCGCTGTGCAGCCGTATTAAATATCTATTAGTCAAAACAAACTATTTTTGCTTTTGAGTGGTAGATAGATAATATATTTCATCTTGCTTGCATGTCATAACCTTCCACCATAATAAGCACATTTGACTTGCCAAAACGCCGGAAATAAAAAAAAAATAATAACTTTACCTTGATTTGGGATATTTCATCTTTGTTGGATTTGAAGCATGCATGTTAAGTGACTCCAAATTCCATATGAACTCCATATGAATGTGAGTGTGAATGGTTGTTTGTCTATATGTGCCCTGTGATTGGCTGGCCACCAGTCCAGGGTGTACCCTGCCTCTCGCCCGAAGACAGCTGGGATAGGCTCCAGCACCGCCACAATTCTCTTGAGAATAAGCAGTACAGAAAATGGATGGACGTTTGACTTGACATTTGACTCAAAACTTGAAACAAGTAAAATGGTGTTTGGTCAAAAACACATTTTATTGTACTATTTATAGATTTTATTTAAAAAAAATGTCAAGTTAGTGTTAATAACTTTTCAGTCTTGATATATTATTGCCTGTATTTGATAATCCTCCAACAAAATAAAGGACATTTGACTTGAAGCAAGGAAAATGGCAAGTCAAAATTGTTCTTTTGTAAGACTGTGTTGCTAATTTTATGATGTTTAGATCATATTTTAGTACATATGACTTAAGATAAATTAATTGTTCAAACACAGAAAAGAAAAAGTACCCTTGAAAATGTGTGATCTTGACTTTTTGTGTTTGATAATCTAAGGTAATAAAGTCAGTGCATGATAAGTTAAATGTGTCTGTTCTAAAATAATATTAAAGATATATAAACATAATGGTTTTTATAGTAACTGGATGGAAACTTCCAACTGTGAAACTTCTCCTTATTACAAATAAACAAAAAACGATCATAATCCTTTCATGTGGTCCAGATCGCATCTGTTTACGCGAGCACTTTGCTTGTTTCTCTCCTTCTTCAAAGAATACTCAAAGTCAAATCCTTCATGTTGGGGATCTTGTGAAATACTTGGGTCCATTCGGTGTCATTTTAGGAAAGAGCGTGTGGGTGAAAGCGCTGGGTGGTCCGAGCTTCCTCTAGCACACATATGGCGCTGCTTGGCCTTTTTTGTTTTGATTGTTGGGGTTTCAGGTTGTAAGTAATAAAGTCCCCTTGAGCTATATGCTTATTTTACCTCGCTATAGCGCTATTTCTATTTCACCGTGTTCCTACTTAGCTCGCCGTGTCTCTTTTTTTCCTAACCCTCCCCAAAAGTTGACAGCCTCCCGTTTTTCCCTCATCTTGATCCCCTTTTCTCATCTTGATCAGGATCAGGAAGAAGTCCCCTGCACACATCAGTCTCCTCTCCTCAAAAGGAAATAGAAATCAAGCGCACTTCACTTGGGTTCCACCCAATCACTCAATAGATTGGGACATGCGATACTCTTGGTCACCCTACTCGAGACAAACGCAGTCTTTTGACCCACTTGAAGATATTATCCCCTCACACTGCGGCGCAATGTGTCTCTGATAAATGAACGACAGCTCCCAGGTCCTCCCAAACCACATCGTTATGGGCACTAGAAGGCATCAAGATGTAAAGCTCTGAAAGATCCGCCATGAATGGTAAAAGAAGCTTCGAGAGATGCTCTGGAGGGCGGCGGACCACAGAGCTGAAGTCAGGGTAAAATAAACGTTAAACAAAAGAAGGCAGGTTTTTTTATTGATCAAACACAGCTGGGTATCAAATGAGAGGAGCGACTATATCAGGACCATCCCACTCAATGTATGGATTGAATGTTAAAATGAAAAAAAAAACATGTATTTTTAATCATTTTCAAGCATACAATTTGCTAAATGAAATTTAAAAAAATACAATTTAAGGCATCCAGAAGACAGTCAAAGATGTTGTGATGATATCTAGTATGGTCACTAGTCACCAAAGGGCCAGTAATGTTACTGCAATGCTGGATGAGACACACAAGCACCAGACTTGATTGCCAGAACATTCATTCATTCATTCATTTTCTACCGCTTTTCCTCATGAGGGTTGCGGGGGGTGCTGGAGCCTATCCCAGCTGTCTTCGAGCGAGAGGCGGGGTACACCCTGGACTGGTGGCCAGCCAATCACAAGGCACATATAGACAAACAACCATTCACACTCACATTCATACCTATGGACAATTTGGAGTCGCCAATTAACCTAGCATGTTTTTGGAATGTACCCGGAGAAAACCCACGCATGCATGGGGAGAACATGCAAACTCCACACAGAGATGGACGAGGGTGGAATTGAACCCTGGTCTCCTAGCTGTGAGGTCTGCGCGCTAACCACTAGACCGCCGTGCCGCCATTGCCACAACAATAGGCTTTTATTACAGGTGTGAATTATCTCTCAACATGCACAATAATCCCTAACGCAGGTTACTGTTGCGACCATCAAACTAAAACTCAACTCTGAACGCCCACCATCTCTTCCTGTCTGCCCCCCCCCAATCATCCCCCCACATTTATAGCAACACCATCCATTTTCTATACTGCTTATCCTCATGAGGGTCGCAGAGGTATGCTGGAGGCTATCCCAGCTGTCTTCAGGCAAGAGGCGGGGTACACCCTGGACTGGTGGCCAGCCAATCACAGGGCACATATAGTCAAACAACCATTCACACTCACATTCATACCTATGGACAATTTGGAGTCGCCAATTAACCTAGCATGTTTTTGGAATGTGGGAGGAAACCGGAGTACCCGCATGGGGAAGAACATGCAAAACAAACTCCACATAGAGATGCCTAAGCAGAGAATCAAACCCAGTTCTTCCAGATCTCCTGACTGTGTGTCCACCATGCTAACCACTTGTCCACCATGCGGCCTTTTATAGCAACACACATGAGCAAAAGACTTATTAATGGCTTTTTACTCTTATTACAGTATGTTTACTATACTGTATTTGTTAAGAGGATTGGAACAGTGACTATAGGGGTGTTATTTCATGTCTAGAGGGCTCTAATATTGTTTTAAAAACATATTTAAGAAATTCACTTATGACGGTCGTGTCTGAGACCAATTCACTGCAATAAATGAGGGATTAGTATTTGCTACTTTCATTTCCGCTCCTCATTTTGACTTAGGAAACTGAGATGGATCAATGCACATTTTGAGTAGTTCAATTTGTTTATTATCAAATTTAGATTAAAAAAGGAACAAAATGTAATTTTATTTGATTGAGTTAAAACGACCAAATTCAGCGGAATGACCCTTGAGCTGATATTCAAGCATTCTGACTAAAGTGAGCATATAATGTTGGTTATTTTGGTGCTACAGGGGAAGGGAGTTCATCCACTCAATTGGGAAACGGAAGTGAGCATTCCAGTTAAAGACGACCGCTGGTGGCACGCTCCACACATGGAACACATCACAGCACGTATGGCGTTAGATTTACCCATATGAAATAAAGTAACCCCCAAAAAAAGAAAACCTCAAATTTCTCCCTCAAAAAAGAAGAAACCCTCCCCGACTTTTGGCAGGGCTCCACCAAGGAGTAATGAGCTCCCACCCAAACCTCAACAGCAGCTGCTGTCAGGGTCTGGGGGCATTGACTAAATATATAAAAAGCAGTTATAGGCGAGAGGAGAAGGTGTTCCACCATGTGGGGTGCAGCTCACTGCCTCACCGACACGACAACCTTTGAATAAAGGCCACAAAAAACTCACCCATTACAATATCACATACACCTGCACAATCTAACCCGAGGCTATTTCACTCCATTGTTCTGGGGGCCACATTTTCACAAAGACACATACTGGTGGGGGGCACACTTCTCCCCCCCTTCACTGTTTTTCTTATTTTGCATGCGGGGCGCTGCCATTCCTTCAAATGTAAAGTCAAAAGGCTGAAATTGAAACAGATGCAATATGTTTACACTAGTCAAAGATCCTCTGTATGACAGGAGTGCTCTGCTGTTTTTAGGGACTTACTCACCTCGTACTGCGGTACGGGACAAAAAATTACAAAATCTAAAAATTTAAAAAGAAAAAAAAACAAACCCCTAAATTCTATTAGGAAAGCAGGAAGTGAACAAATCTAACAGTTACTGATTGTAAAAGTACCAGATTGAGGGGTAGGATTTAATAAGCTTTGCTTCTTCCTACTCCTTTTGGACATGTGGAACTGTGAACTGATTATGGGATACATTCAATTGTAATCTGATGCATGTTCAAATGAAATAAAACCATTACCATTACCATTACCATTACCATTACCATTACATTACCATTACCATTACCATTACCATTACCATTACCATTACCATTACCAGTACTGCATAAATGCTACTCAAAGATGTGCTATATGAATGGCGTACGTACAGAAGAACATGAATAAAAGATCCTTTATATAACAAAAATATAATAAAAAATTCAGAAATGCAAATCAAAGACCCTTTATATACGTAACAGGAATAATCTGATATTTTTAAGGACTTAGTTTTTTCTATATAACAGAAGCACTCTGCTGCCTCATCAGAACACACTGAATAAACGCTAGTCAAAGATCCTCTAAATGACAAAAGCGCTCTGCTGTTTTTAAGAAACTATGGCCAAAACGCTTGTCAAAGATCCTCACATGAGATACATGTACTCTGCTGTCTCTTAGGAACACACTGCATAAACGCTAGTCAAAGATCCTCTACGACAGGGTTGCTCTGCTGTTTTTAAGGACTTACTGCCAAAACGCTTGTCAAAGATCCTCTACATGACATACGCATACTTTGCTATCTCTTAAGAACACACTGCATAAACGCCCGTCAAAGATCCTCTACATAACAGGGCTGCGATGCTGTTTTTAAGGAACTACTGCCAAATCGCTTGTCAAAGATCCTCTACATGACATACGTGTACTCTGCTGTCACTTAAGAACACACTGCATAAATGCTAGTCAAAGATCCTCTATATGACAGACTGTGCTGCTTTTTTTAAGAACATATTGTATAAACGCTGGTCAAAGAACCTCTACATGAGATACGTGTACTCTGCTGTCTCTTAAGAACACACTGTATAAACGCTAGTCAAAGATCCTCTAAATGACAAAAGCGCTCTGCTGTTTTTAAGGACCTACTCCCAAAACTCCTGTCAAAGATCCTCTACATGACAGGGCTGCGCTACTGTTTTTAAGGAATGACTGCCAAAACGCTTGTCAAAGATCCTCTACATGACATATGTGTACTCTGCTGTCACTTAAGAACACACTGCATAAATGCTAGTCAAAGATCCTCTACATGACAGACTGCGCTGCTCTTTTTAAGAACACACTGCATAAACGCTAGTCAAAGATCCTCTACATGACATACACATACTTTGCTGTCTCTTAAGAACACGCTGCATAAACGCCTGACAAAGATCCTCTACATGACAGGGCTGCGATGCTGTTTTTAAGGAACTACTGCCAAAACGCTTGTCAAAGATCCTCTACGTGACATACGTGTACTCTGCTGTCACTTAAGAACACACTTCATAAATGCTAGTCAAAGATCCTCTACATGACACACTGTGCTGCTCTTTTTAAGAACATATTGTATAAACACTAGTCAAAGAACCTCTACATGAGATACGTGTGTTCTGCTGTCTCCTAAGAACACATTGCATAAAAGCTAGTCAAAGATCCTCTAAATGACAAAAGCGCTCTGCTGTTTTTATGTATGGACTGCATAAATACTAGTCAAAGATCCTCCATGGTCTGTGAGTGCTCCCAGTGTGAGTGCTCCCTTGAGGATATAAATGACTAAATGAAGGATTCATACTCTTATGAAGGAAATTGCTGCCTAAATGAGCTGCCACAGCAATCTAGATATTACAATAACGTTTACGCTTAGCAAATAGAGTGAGGTTCCACAAGCTGGCCGAGCGAGCGCCTCAAATACATCTGCAGTCAGTTTGCAAGTTGCCAGCCTGAATGTCACTGCAGGGCTGTTTTGACATGCCGACATGCTCATATTTCTCTACAAAAAGAAATATTTCACTTTATTTTGTTATAGTTGGCTTGTGTGTTTGAATGTGAAGAAGTGTGGCACGGAGCCCACACCACTGCCCTATGGCTGCTTTTCTTTTCTTTAAACAAGCCAGTTAATTGTTTCGGGAATTGATGGAGTGGAATATTTATGCCATGTAATATAATACAGCACAACATAAAGGACAAATTCATTCATTCTTGCATAAGACAAAGAAGCAGTGGCCTTCCAGGACAGGCTCAATGCCCTCCACAGTCATTTCACAAGGTACAAATAAAGATATATTGAAAGAGGCTGTCATTGCACCACGCCGAGCAATTGTACACACAGCGCCTGCTGGGGGTCATTAGGTGGCCGCAAGTCTCCTTGACAGACGGCCAGATTACAGACCACATGACGGCTTGTGTACGGTAAGAAGGCGGCTGGCTGGCGTTTGTTTGGAAGTGCTTGGACCCACTTCTTGAAAGATTGAGTACAAAAAGTCGTGGATTGAATGCATTCTTCAAGTGAGATTTGATTATTCATTCATTCATTCACGAGGGTCGTGGGGGGTGCTGGAGCCTATCCCAGCTGTTTTCGGGTGAGAGGCGGGGTACACCCTGGACTGGTCGCCAGCCAATCACAGGGCACATATAGACAAACAACCATTCACACTCACATTCATACCTATGGACAATTTGGAGTCACCAATTAACCTAGCATGTTTTTGGAATGTGGGGGGATCCTTGGAGAAAACCCACGCATGCACGGAGAAAACATGCAAACTTCACACAGAGATGGCCAAGGGTGGAATTGAACTCGGATCTCCTAGCTGTGAGGCCTGTGTGCGAACCACTCTCTCACCGCGCAGCCCTATTGCTTATCATGTCTACTATATTACGTAATATGAGTATAAAGGTGACTATAGGGGTGTTATTTCATGTCGAGAGGACTCCAATAATACGTTTTTATAAAGTGGTAAACAGGTTTTCTATTTTCTAACTACAAATAGTTAGAAAACCCACAAGTAAAAGTACATTTTTCTGATGGAAGATTGTGTATCATAATATATTTTTAGGTTAAAAAAATCATAATAAGGACATTTATTGACGTGCCAAAATGAACAAAAAGGCCATTTTGGTGAATCACATTTTCTTGTTCGGTTGGCAAATTACGTATCAAATATTCATTCATTCATTTTATACCGCTTATAGTCACGAGTGTTGCGGGTATGCTGGAGCCTATCCCAGCTGTCTTTGGGTGAGACTGGTCTCCAGCCAATCACAGGGCACATATAGTCAAACAAATATTCACACTCACATTCATACCAGTCACATTCACAGTCACCAATTAACCTAGCATGTTTTTGGAATGTGGGAGGAAACCGGAGTACCCGGAGAAAACCCACGCATGCACAGGGAGAACATGCAAACTCCACACAGAGATGGCCAAGGGTGGTATTGAACCCTGGTCTGTGCGCTAACCACTCGACCGCCGTGCAGCCCCAGATGTTGATTAATTGAAAAAAATGGAGTGCAGTAGCGCTGTTAATTCCGCCTCAGTTAAAGACAAAGACGTACAAAGTGAATAAGTTTGTCTTGCAACCTGAAAAGATCATAAGTTGTTATAGATGTTACAATATATTTTGGCCTCTGTGCTTTTCTTTCTGCGTTCGTTTTTCTGCAGTAGACTGGCCGTAGGAGCCCTTTGGACCTAGCCTTTTAGCACAGGCTACCGAATCTCAGCAGGTACATAAGAGACTGACGCAAACTACCTAGCTCACTCGCTAGGTTATTTACTGTACACTTAAGAAAGGGTTTGAAATGAGGCAAAAAAATGTACCACTTCCACACAAAATGGGAGATCTTTCTTTAATATAGAAACCATGATAGAGCTGAAGCGACGTTTTGTTGTACCGTATTTCGTGTAAGAAATTTTGGTTTGGTTTTCGAATGTTACAATCAGGCATTTTGGAACCAATTACAAACAAAAACTGAGGTATCAGTGTATATGTAAAAAGTGGATAAACTGTATAGTAGCTTTTCTTGAAGACACACTGTATCACAGCATTAACGCCACAGACACAAAGGGGGCTTACTAAAAGCATTTTGAAACTGTCACAATTTGGACAACGCACTTTCAATACACTATTTAAATTTAAAATGGATATTTTTAAAAATTCTAGAGACTGTTTGCAGCCGTTACGCAGCTGTTGAGAAGCTGCTTACTTTCAGCCATGAGTCAAGCATCGTATCCCGCCCTCTTCTTCTGTTTCGAACATGCAAGTCGCGCCCCGTGTAACACACACGCATCAATTATGTTTGTTTTCAGATGATACACTCAGATTTAATCTGTACTTCTAAACCACTATTGGTAACATATGCTAGCTGGTGGTGCTGTTCTTATACTGTATTTGTTTGTCTTGAGCCAGTTGCATGCAGGCCCTTTTGATTCAGAGGCGTCCAAATTCAATGCCGACTTTAGATCGCGAGCCAAAACCAACCCCCCACTCTTATAACTTTGTGTCTTTATTATTCATACAGATATTTGTATTTGTGTACATATTGTATTTTTGAAATGTCTACTTTCCCATCGTCTCCCGGGCTGTGAATGTGTCCTGACTGCTGATTGGATGAGCCAGGAAACAGTGCCGTTGTTTCAATAAAGTCATTCGTTGATAAAAGATAAAGATAAATAAAGTCCAAGCATGTTGTTGACATTTTCTCAATGTGTGGGCTAAAGCTACAGTATTTTATATCAACACAAAAACATCACATTATCTTATGCCTCTTTAGGGTGTTATTTTGTAACAACATTTCATAAAACTGGTGTTGTTTTTAATTCTATAAAGTTATAGTCATCCCTTGTTTATTGCGATTAACTGGTTCCAGACTCAACTGTGATAAGTGAATTTCTGCAAAACAGGATTCAATACTATGAATTGAATATATTTGTAGTTAGAAAATAGAAAACATCACTTTATAGAAACGTATTATTTGAGTCCTCTAGACATGAAATAACACCCCTATAGTCACCTTTATACTCATATTACGTAATATAGTAGACATGATAAGCAATAGGGCTGCACGGTGATCGAGTGGTTAGCACACAGGCCTCACAGCTAGGAGATCCGAGTTCAATTCCACCCTCGGCCATCTCTGTGTGGAGTTTGCATGTTCTCCCTGTGCATGCGTGGGTTTTCTCCGGGTACTCCGGTTTCCTCCCACATTCCAAAAACATGCTAGGTTAATTGGTGACTCCAAATTGTCCATAGGTATGGACGACTATAGTCACATTTATACACTTTTTATTTACAACATATTGCGCAACTGCAGTGTCTTGAGACACATGCTAACTCGCAAACTGGAGAGCTAGCGACCTAAACGGTAGCCTTCAAGTTATTTCTTTTAAACTTGAATAGCCAAAAACTTACCACTTCCACACGGATAGGGAGGATAACTATTAACAGTTATTTAACCTTTAGCATGAACATTAATCAAACGTAATAATTTTTTCTGGGTACATGATACCATACAGCATCCATATCATTAAACATTGAACTTTCATATCAAGGCGGGGGCCTCAAACTAGTGTCCTGCGGGCCAAATCTGACCCACGGGCCGCGTGTTTGAGACCCCTGATCTAGAGCAATCTCAGTGGAAATGAATAGAGGGTTTGCGGGTCTTAATAGAATTAGTCTTCTCATTTACATGATGCAAGTTGGAAAAACCGTATCTTGAGACTTTATGGTCTTCCCACAAAGTCTAGTGACTGAACATGTTCTATCCACTGGTGGCGGCATTGCAGTCTACTGGTGCTTGCATTAGTCAAAACTACCATCTTGCCCCAAAGCAGACACAGACCCCTCATGGCGGCCAGGTGGTTTACCAAAGCATGCTGTCACTTTTGCATGTCTGACTCCAACATGGCAAAAGTGACTAAGATCTGACGCCACAATCAGCAGCATCCACGGCACTACAAATGTAACCACCACTTTGGCTCGCTGTGTCCCTCTTCCTGTCTATCCCCCCTCCAGTCTGTCCGTCTGTACACACACGTACACACCAACACACACACACACACACAGACATTTCTCTCTCTCATTTTCCGTTGACAAGCTCTCTCAATCTTTGACCACATGGCCTGGAAAAATAGCACAGAGTCATGCTGCAAGGCAAGTCTATCCCTGACCCTGATTCCCTTTCACCACATTTCCATCAGCAGCGATGTAAAACACATCCAATCATTTCACTTTTTTCCCCCTCCGTCGCAGTATTATGAACATTGTTAATTTTCTGAGGCTTGAGGGGAATGCATTAATGGAGAGATATTCCATTGATCCACTTTATTCGCTCTGATCGCACCAAAGAACACAGTAACACCATACCATGCATTAAATACACGCACGTGATGCAAAGCATAGTTGCTGTTCCGCGCTTGCATGCGTTGCTATCATGAAAAAAAAAACAAAACAATAACCTGCCAAACCTCTCACTACTATTTCAGAAGAGGAGGCTGCTGGATGACCTTGCTAGGAAGTCTATGGGAGAGATGCATGCCTGCAGAGCTGGCCAGATTCCTGGAATGTCTTCTTAAAGTCATGGTAAAACGCTTGAAAACTGCCCAAGTAAGACATGAAGTCATTTTTCTAAGACAAAAAAGTCAAACGGCACATATAGGGGGTCCTCACTAATGACATATACAGTAAAATACAAGGAGATGAAATACAAGAAGGAAATCATTCATCCATTCATTCATTTTCTACCGCTTTTCCTCACGAGGGTCGCGGGGGTTGCTGGAGCCTATCCCAACTGTCTTCGGGCGAGAGGCGGGGTACACCCTGGACTGGTCGCCAGCCAATCACAGGGCACATATAGACAAACAACCATTCACACTCACATTCATACTTATGGACAATTTGGAGTCGCCAATTAACCTAGCATGTTTTTGGAATGTGGGAGGAAACCGGAGTACCCGGAGAAAACCCACGCATGCACAGGGAGAACATGCAAACTCCACACAGAGATGGCCGAGGGTGGAATTGAACCCTGGTCTATAGAAACATTGTTTACACAATACATTCCAGAATTGATAAATCCATTTTCTATGCCACAGGTATGCTGGAGCCTATCCCAGCTGTCTTCGGGCGAGAGACGGGGCACACCCTGGACTGGTGGCCAGCCAATCACAGGGCACATATAGACAAACAACCATTCACACTCACATTCATACCTATGGACAATTGAGTACCCGGAGAAAACCCACCCATGCACGGAGAGAACATGCAAACTCCACACAAAGATGGTCGAGAGTGGAATTGAACCCTGGTCTATATGGAAACATTATTTACACAATACATTCCTGAATTGATAAGAATAATATGAGTGAAAATGTAATAAAAAAAAAACAGTATAGTACAGTATAAATCCCTTTTCTATGCCACAGGTATGCTGGAGCCTATCCCAGCTGTCTTCAGGCAGGAGGCGGGGAAACCCCCCTGACTGGTTGCCAGCCAATCACAGGGCACATATAGACAAACAACCATTCACACTCACATTCATACCTATGGACAATTTGGAGTCACTATGGGCGTTACTTGGTACAAATATAAAACCTCATGTCGCAACAGGTTTGGGCCCATCCGATGTCTCCCGCTGCCGTTCCAGTTGATCAACCAGAATCAAACTGGGCTCAAACTGGCAAATGGAGCAGGGAAAAGCCATAAACCGTATTACTTCTTTAATTATACACTTCACTTGCCCCCATTTGATGGCAGCTGTAAATGCGAACACGGCAAGGACTAACAGCGCGATAACTCTTATAAAGTAAGGGAGCAGCAGCCCATTTATTCTCACCTGCCCTGTCATTTCACTTATATGTAAAACATAAACCATTAATGGGTGTTAAGGAGAGGGAAGACTTTGTTAACGACTTCAAGCAGTAGCAGGCCATGTGCCAAATGAGAGGGGAAGGAAATCCCTCAGAGCGTGTTGGGAGATTTTATAAACTTTTATGACATATGAGATAAGCTGCATAAATGGATGTACGGACATATAGGAAGATGGCCAGATAGCAGCCTTTGTTCTTCCACTCACACCCCTTCTTGGAATAACAAAATAAAGCGATGAAGGTTAGTTGGAGAGCAGACTACCAAATATAGCCGCTGTGTTCTTGTGAGGGCCAGACTCTCCAGAACGACAAGCCCAGCTCTGACCATGCCCTGTAATTGAGGAGAAAATAAGGACAGAAATTATATGTTTATTTTTGACAACAATTTTAATCTTCTGTGCTCGCCTTCAGAAAAAAAAAGAAGCGACGCCCACAAGAAGGAGATGAGAATCTGTCTTTTTGACTGAAAGTGGACTTTTTTTTTTTTGACCAACAAATGAAATCAGGCAAACAAACATAGCTTTCTCATATGGGAAAAAAAGTTACCATTGCATTCATGTCTTCAGTTGAAAGACATAAAACAAATAACGTGAGCTTTTTGGTCATGTTTGATAAATAAAAACAAGGATGCTCCATTTAGAAACGTTCTTTTCACTTTGACTTTATGTTCCTTTACGAGCATCGTTACAATACTATAATTAATATACCCATACTATTTTTTCTATATTTTTACCCTTACTGTGAAAGGAATAAGGTGATTAGATTAGATCAGGGACACTAACAAAAAAAACTACAAAACCTGACAACCTCACAAGGATAAAGTCAAAAATTTAATAAAAGAAAGGTGTATTTAATGGGGAAAATTAATATGACAATAATATAATATTATGAAGACAAAACTAACATAATTTTAGCATCATAAAGTTCAAATATTATAGAAAAATGACATTATTTTCAGTATGTAAGAATACACTGGTAATATTATGAGTAAAAATAATGTTATTTTAGTAACATAGAGTTTAAATTAATTCAAAATATTATGAGAAACAAAAAAAACTAAATACAGTTGTCATTTTTGGAAAATTCGGTTGGGAACAAAGTTATGTTATGGGAATAAAGTCAAGCTATTTGGGGCATAAATTCATAATATCACAAAAGATTATTTATTTTTATTTATTTATTTATTTATTTATTTTAAGTAAATTTAAATCTTTTTTGAAAAAAAAACCAGCTAAAAAAACTGAAAACAACAAAGACTGACTAGCATACTGATAATACAATGAAATCACAGGCCGTAGTTGCCACTGTGTAACTACAAGTGGGAGCACCTATTGTGCAATTTGCGTTCAAGTACTGTCAACCAAAGTGGGTAAAAACGCTACTTGCTTTCAATATGCAAAAACCATGGGATTTCTAATTGTATAGTATTTTTGACATTTGGTATCTATTTAAATAAAATGTCATGTAGTTATGGTTGTTATCGTAGTTTTGTATCAAATTGTTCTCCGCAAAGACATTTACAGCCCTACTTAATATAAACTTTTCTCATCTGCAATTAATTCTGAGTTAACTATGGACAATAAGCTATTAATGCATGTTGAGAGATAATTCACACCTGTAATAAAAGCAATGGCGGCACGACGGTCTAGTGGTTAGCGCGCAGACCTCACAGCTAGGAGACCAGGGTTCAATTCCACCCTTCTCTGTGTGGAGTTTGCATGTTCTCCCCGTGCATGCGTGGGTTTTCTCCGGGTACTCCGGTTTCCTCCCACATTCCAAAAACATGCTAAGTTAATTGGCGACTCCAAATTGTCCATAGGTATGAATGTGAGTGTGAATGGTTGTTTGTCTATATGTGCCCTGTGATTGGCTGGCGACTATATGTGCCCTGTGATTGGCTGGGATAGGCTCCAGCACCCCCACGACCCTTGTGAGGAAAAAGCGATAGAAAATGAATGAATGAATGAATATATACTTTTGCGTCTCACAGTAACTACGGTGCGTTCAAGGACCGCTGAACGTGTGAAAGCATAACGCTTGACAAAAAAGAGCCTAACTAGGTCTGTCATATGATTACCGTTTTTAATCAGATTAATTAGTCAACCTGATTAATCAGCAAGATTAATCAACTACAGTGTGTCTGGAATATGGCCATTTTTACTGTATTTTATGAACAAGACAGGATTATTTTTACAGTCCTGGCAATTCCACTTATGAAGATCAACCTTCGGGGCTTAATAACAGCGCCACCATGTGGTGTATTTGTCAGAAAACTAATAGCATGAGCAACATTGGCGGCATGTTTTGATACATTTTAGCTTAGCCAAACAAATAGAGTACTGTCAATATTTTTTTGAGTGTTGACAAGCTTCCATTAGTTCCCCTTATGAGCTGTTCCTGATTTATTTGTATATCAAGCAACATCATGTGAAAGCAGAGACATGCGTTCAATGGTCTTGATATCATTAATGCAAAAGCAGATATTTCCCCTGTCAACTGTCCCTGGCAGGATTTCAACTCATGAGTGCTGCTTTCATTTGTGGTTTGTTCCTTTTTTTTTCATCAGCGCCTGACTCCATCATGACATTATTCTGCATGTTTTATGTGATAATCTCCTCTTGATTTTAACCACCTGATGCTGTTTTTCCTCTCCCCTCGATGCAGCCGTCACGTCTGAGACAGCATTTAACTTTCAGTGTGTTGGAAACCGGGAGAATGGCTTAAACAAGAATAATAATAAAAATCCTGACTAAAAAAAAACCACAAGCTCAGGCCCGAGTCATGTATTTTTTTACATGATAAATGTAGCCAATGAGCCGTCGTGTTCTTTTGTGATTTTTCCACTCATGACTTGATTTTCCACTCTCCTGCATTTGATGAACATGAACATTCCAGGTCGTTCATCTTGATGGGAAACCTCTGCTGGATGCTACAGTTGGACATGATATGGACTCCAGTGAAACGGATGATGGACGAGAAACCCATTCAAGCATCTCACTCCGCAACAAACTTGACATGCCGTTTGTTTGGGGAGGCGGGTTTTTATTCTCATCCACCAATCTGCATCCACCTCCCCCTTCGTTCCCCCCTTTAAGCCTGTAATTAGGGGGAGTGGAGTGGGGCGGGCTCCCGGAGACTCAAAACACTTCCCCGCGTTGCAGCCTAACTTCTTCCAAACTGTCCCGGGACACTGAGCTGCACCTCTCCCGCCCCCCCACCTCAGCTTCCTTTAGGATTTTGTTTCTCAGGGATGGCCGCATCTATTCTGGAGGTAGGGAATCTAATTGTAAGTATGCAGACTGTTTTTTTCTTCTAGTATGTCAATACTGATTTAAGGTTCGAGTCCAATAAATGTTGCAAATATGTTGCAGTTTTTCTTAGAAAACAAGTTTCTTTGTTGTATTTTTCATGTCCAAGAAGGGGTAGTCTATCATTTTGGCAGCTGGTAAACATATTTATATGGTTAGATTTGTTTGCTAGCTTTGTTTACAGAATAAAAGTGTGCTATATCAATGAAACGGTCATGCAAAACATGCATACTGTACTACAGGTGCACATATTTCCAGGACCTGTGTAGAGGGTTCGAGTGCAGATCAGAGCAAGATTAGGTCTTGCAGATCAGAGTTTTTAAGCGGAACTGAAGCCAAGTCACAGTGTGTTCCCTCCGCAAGCATAAACGCAGCACTTTGAATCCCGAGGGCACAGGCAGAGCCATGAGTTTGGTGTTAAGTTGACACTGACAGAGCCGCCAGACTCATGTCTCATGTTCTTCCTCCCCCCCAGGAAGAAGCACGCTATGGCTCCAGTCCTCTGGCTATGCTAACTGCAACCTGTAACAAGTTCGGCAGCACCAGCCCAGTCAGGGACTCTGCGACACCCGGTAAGAACAGCAGCACCACGCCACTTAAGAAGCCCTACAACATGACCTCCGACCTTCAGACAGCCAAGAACGCTCGCACCGCAGACGGCAGCGGCCTGGCGGACTCCTATAGTGGCTCCTTCACTACAGCTGGAGGCGGCGGACTGCTCACTCCGACTGGAAGCCCTCCTCCCACCACCGGAGGCTACACTACAGAATATAACCCCTTCTCCCACTCCTTCCAGACATCCGTCTCCCAGGATCAGTCCTTGTTAGTGTCCAAAAGCCACGCCACGGCGGACTGTCTCACCAGTGTCTATACCTCGCTAGATATGACACACCCTTATGGCTCCTGGTACAAAGCCGGCATCCATCCAGGCATCACCGCCGCCCCTGCTAATGCCACGTCTTCTTGGTGGGACGTCCATCCCAACTCCAATTGGCTGTCAGCGACCCAGCCTCAATCGGACGGCGGTCTCCAAGCTTCGCTTCAGCCGGTGGCGCCTCAGGCTTCCCTTAGCCCACAGTTGCCCAGCTACAGCACCGACTTCACCCCCTTAAACCCAGCTCCCTACCCTTCTGTGGGTCTGGGCTCCTCCTCACACCTCCTCCAGCCCTCCCAGCACATGCTGCCCCAGGACATGTACAAGCCCAAGCCTGTGCAAGGCGCGGGGTTAATTGAGAGTCCCATGGGGTTAAAGCCAGCGAGGGGATCAGGGGGCTACAGCGCAGGTACGACGCCCTCAAGGTCCTCCTGCGACTGCCCCAACTGCCAGGAGCTGGAGAGACTGGGGGCGTCAGCCGCGTCTCTGAGGAAGAAGCCGGTCCACAGCTGCCACATCCCGGGTTGTGGGAAGGTCTACGGCAAGGCCTCCCACCTGAAGGCCCACCTGCGCTGGCACACGGGTGAGAGGCCCTTTGTGTGCAACTGGCTCTTCTGCGGGAAGCGCTTCACCCGCTCAGACGAACTGGAGAGACACGTGCGCACCCACACGCGGGAGAAGAAGTTCACCTGCCTGCTGTGTAACAAACGCTTCACCCGCAGCGACCACCTCTCCAAACACCAGAAGACCCACGCAGACTCGGCGCTGCAGGGGAAAGCCGTGACCGCCGAGGGAGACGCCGACCACCGGAACGAGGAGACAACGGAGCTCAATGTCGGCGCCGGCAATCCCGTCACTGACCCAATCGCCAATGGAGACGAGAAGATGGGGGCGCCCGCCGGGGTGGAAAACAGCAGCGGACTCTTGGAGATCTGACAGATTTTTTTAGAAATGTGCTGGCTTCAAAACAAAACTATTTTATTTTAAATACAGACAACAATCATTTCATTTCCCCTCGCTTGGACTGTAACCAAGTATCTTCGTGTAAATAGGAGCCTCATAAGAAAACATCTACAACACACACACACATTAAGTACAAGCAAGCATGCACGCAAGCACGAAACAAGAACGTGCGCTCACATGTACAACACATCCACGTTTATTGAAGCCAAAACGCATTTTTTTGCCTTTCAAATGAGACCAACCACTGGGGGAAATTGAATCTGCACAGGCAGAAGGAAAAGCGCTCCGAAGCCACAAGAGGAAAGTCGTTTCAGAGCGAGACTTTTGGTCAGGACGGGCGGGCTCTGATGGAGCATCGCATGCCTCGGCGCAGAGATCTGATTCGCAGCTGTACTTTGATACTTTTAGACATTCTTGAAGTAATCAGTGCAGTGTTGCCAGATACAGTATTTTGCCTTGTAAAAGTGTTTGTTTGCCTCTCAATGTGTGTAATTTAACTTCTTATCATTTAATTTATGTCTTAAATTATAAACATTGCAGGAAAAGGAGAAAGGGAAGGTAAATTAGCATTTAGCATTAATTTAAGACCTACTTTTTTTCTATTTATTAGTTATAAAAAGGAGTTTGGAAGTTGAAGATTTATTTATAGATCTTGACATTTATCTGTGTATAAACTATTTCTATGTTTTTTTTTTGTGAAGTCTTCCACACCGTACATTCTACAAACGAATCAAGCCCCCCCCCCCCCACCCTGATATATTTACAACATTTTAAGGTGTGTTTTGTATGTCGTTTCTATATGAACTGTAAGCTTCCCTGTCAAGAGAAGAGTTTATGGACTTTCATAGCAGATGTGAAATAACAGTCTTTGCTTTTTGTATGTGAACTACGTGTAAATAGTGAAGCCCACGCTGGTGTACATTTCATAGTGTGGACTTGTGATGAATTATGGTGCTTTTAAAAAGTAAAGACATTTCAAAGCATTTTTTTTTCTTACCTAATTTTGTGTTTTTTAGGTTTGCATGTGGTTCGGCGCTCTGAGCCAAACCAAAAAATACTTTGTTAAGAAACTTGGTGTGCACTTTGGTGCTGTTCACGCTACTATTTTTGTCATGGCACTAGACGCTGTGCAGTAAAAAACATATACATACATAAATTAAGAATAAATATAATGTATATATGGGCGGCACGGCGGTCTAGTGGTTAGCGCGCATGTTCTCCCCGTGCATGCGTGGGTTTTCTCCGGGTACTCCGGTTTCCTCCCACATTCCAAAAACATGCTAGGTTAATTGGCGACTCCAAATTGTCCATAAGTATGAATGTGAGTGTGAATGGTTGTTTGTCTATATGTGCCCTGTGATTGGCTGGCGACCAGTCCAGAGTGTACCCCGCCTCTCGCCCAAAGACAGCTGGGATAGGCTCCAGCACCCCCCGCAACCCTCGTGAGGAAAAAGCAGTAGAAAATGAATGAATGAATAACGTATATAAAATATAAAATAAAACATTTTTGGGACGTACTACGTGACGTAACTCAGATGTTCCAACCCAAAATTCCAACTGCTGGGTTAAATATAGGTTTACATTCTGAATACATTCTGCTATAGATGACCTTTGGCGCTCGTCCAAAGTAAGCTGGGATAGGCTCCAGCATACCCCCACAACCCTGATGAATATAAGCGGTACAGAAAGCGGACGGATAGCTAACTCCTTCCCATTCAAACCCTCCAGCGAGCTTGATGTTGATGCTCTTCTCCAATTTCAGATCAACATTTCCAATAAAAGTGACTGTTTTAGTTAGATTCAGCTCCAGAACCCTCTTTCTTCAGTTGCCATTGTTCATTACTGACAAAAGCTAACAACCTAAATCCTCCCTTAATATGCTTCACACACTTATTAAACATATTTTCAGTATAAAATGTATAACTACTAACCACTACAGTAATACCTCATTTACCGTGGTCAATTGGTTCCAGAACCCGACCATGGTAGTAGGATTTCTTATTTTTAAATGGAATATTTAGAAAACAACCTTCTAAATCCAGTTTTTAACATTATTAGAGCCCTCTAGACATGAAATAACACCCCTATAGTCACTTTTACACTCTTATCACCCAATATAATAGGGGAAATAAAAGAAAATAAGACAAATAAGGCATAAAAAAGATTAGATATTATAAATATTTAGTTCATTTAGCCAGTTTTATGCTAAAACATGTTCAATTTGACTCATAACACTTATTCAACCACAAAACAGCAATGACTCAAATATGATTGAATTCAAATGAATCATTTTGGGAACCGTTTGATAGACTGAAGCCTTAAAAGTTTTTCACTTTTTGCTATGGTGCATTCAAAGACTGCAGAAAAAAATCTCAACAAAGTTGGGCAAAGTATAAAGATATAAACATGTAAAAAGTGTGGGCTTTTTGTTTACCTGTATTATCACATACCCTTAAATACTCATACTCATACTGTTGTCTCACACAGGTAAGAGTACATGACATTTCAACACCAGTATCTGACTGGCTGTGCCTTTAACGAATGAATAGTACCAATAGAGCCAATTGAACCCAAACTCACCCAACATGACAAGTGTGAACGCACCTTTAGAAGAGATCCTTTCTTCTATGCTTAATACTTGTCATTGTCATTTATAACCACTGAGGTGAGGTCTCACCTTCCGGCACAATGACTTCCAGTCACTGTCGTCCCATTCAAGACAATTGCTCCCCTCTTAAAGCTGTAGAGGCGTAATTACTGAGAGCGATGTCAGTGAAAAAGACGGGGGAGAAGATTAGCACCGATGACTTGTGTTGTGGTGCTCAAACAAAAGGGGACCCCAATTGGAAGAGGATGTTGTGAGAAAGATGTGGAGATATGACCATAAACTGATGAAAATGTGCGATCTGACTTTTTTTTTTAAAGCTGGACTTCCTGTCAGGAAGTTCAAAGTTTATGGAGAATCATAAAAATGCTTGAGGTGGGTGGAGTGCCATCTTAAAATAAAGATTCTTAAAATGCATCTTAATGTCGTTAACAGGTAATATTACAAATTTATAAAGTACATTTATTCATCATAAAGGTGCAAAAAATAAAGCAGGATCCTCCCCCCCAGAAGCATTTACACTTAGCAGTGCTGCATGGTTCCAATTTAGGCTTTCTAATGAGCTGTAGTTGAGGTCAATTTATATAAAACGACCCGGGACCGACTCTGTCATCAGGGAGCGCCGTGTTTATGGTGGTCTGAAGTGGGAGCATGGTCCACGGCATAAAAGACAAGCAGGGGGGAATGAAGCTTGGGTGTGTCACGGCAATGAGGTCGGTAGGGAGGGTGGGGGTTTTGGAGAAGATGGTCAGTACCGCTGCCATTTTTAACACACAACAGCGATGGTGGCCTTCACGTTATTTTTACATTTTTATTTCAAAAAGACTAGAAAACATTAAACCATATGAGGAAAATAATCATGCAAGGGACCACAAGGTGGACACTCACACTTTCCATATGTCTTAGCCACTCGCTAGTCCACTTGTACTCATATTTCATGTGATTTAACACACTTGCCGAGACTTTATGTCTGACGGAGCACCTGTTTAATGGACTTTTAAACGTATTTTTAACAGTGACGAGCTTCGCCTTGAGAGTTAACGCTTTACGAGAACATTTAACTGCTTAAAAAAAGCAGTGAACCGAAGAGCATAACATGATCTACCTTCCTACACTCAAATAATAAATTATAATAATAAATTATAATAATAAATTATAATAATAAATTATAATAATAAATTATTATTATTATTATTATTATTATTATTATTATTATTATTATTATTATTATTATTATTATTATTATTATTATTATTATTATTATTATTATTATTATTATTATTATTATTATCTCGCCCGAAGACAGCTGGGATAGGCTCCAGCACCCCTGCAACCCTCGTGAGGAAAAGCGGTAGAAAATGAATGAATGAATAAGGAAATTTGTTCCTTTGTGACATCACAAAGGGGCAGTTTTACCACGCCTTTTGAAACAGAGTGTTTTGAGCCATCCCAAACTTCTTTCAGGGCTCACTTCCAAATGTGCAAACCTCATTATCTGAAACTATTGCATAATTTAACACAATATACAACATTGTAACTACATTTATAGGTCAGAAAAGTAGAAAAAAGCATATTAGGTCCAACCAGCGTGTTATTTTTGTGCATGCATGTACAGCCTGAATTGGTACTGTACCACACCAGGAAATGTTATGATACATTGGGATATGCATATTCATAGATATTTTGTCCTATCAAGTAAAGAGAGGAAATAATACAAGATAATAATTGTGTATTTTGTAAACATGATGTTGTTTCCTCTCTGTGATGTCTACACTTGATAAACCAAAGGAGCCTCTTCCGCACAGGTTGACCTTTCTACCTCTTGCTCTCTCTTATCTCTAATGTTTTGCTCTTTAAGCCCTGTCACATTCCCCTTCCTCCTCTCCTCTCCTGGGGTCATGTAGGGGGGGTCATCAGGTCACTTGACCTTATCTTGTTATTACTTACAACCTCTCTGCCCAGCCTCCGGGCGAGCCGACATTCTTTTCCCTTTTTTCTCCTCCACACACCTGTAGACACCTGTGCTTTTGTCTTGCTAGCAACCCTACATAAGCCCCCGCATCCCCCCCCCCCCACCCCCCACCCCTCCCATGCACCCGTGCCTGTGGCTACATCAGCACACACACCATTGTGTGCCTCTACCATTCAGCTCAGGACATTCATTAGCATTTGGTTGTTGAAGACTTTTTATTTTGAGGTAGTCATTGTGTGAGCGCTGGAACACAACACTAATGCTATTGTATGTCAAAGCATGTTTGACTGCACGCACACAAGCACTCACACTAATGCTGTAATCATTCTTAACCATTATTCATAGCACAGGCGTTGCTCAAGGGAGTCAAATGTAATCTAGTGCCACCAGCGCACCTGAAAAGATGCTTTTCAACCAATCTTGTTCGTGTGTTACAATTTGACTTTTCAGTCCAAGGTGTGTACAGTAGATCCCACAGCTGGGAGCCTGGGTTTGCTGGAGCCTATCCCAGCTTACAGGGCTGGACATGTATTCGACTTGTCAGATGCAATCCCTTTGATTGAGTCTGTTTAAACACACCTACCACTGATACTACCAATCCCTGTATAAACAACAATAGCTGCTTCTCTGCTGGGAGTCATTCCAACACAGTTTTTTTTACTATATCAATAAATCATGCTGGGCGGCACGGCGGTCTAGTGGTTAGCGCGCAGACCTCACAGCTAGGAGACCAGGGTTCAATTCCACCCTCGGCCATCTCTGTGTAGAGTTTGCATGTTCTCCCCGTGCATGCGTGGGTTTTCTCCGGGTACTCCGGTTTCCTCCCACATTCCAAAAACATGCTAGGTTAATTGGCGACTCCAAATTGTCCATAGGTATGAATGTGAGTGTGAATGGTTGTTTGTCTATATGTGCCCTGTGATTGGCTGGCCACCAGTCCAGGGTGTACCCCGCCTCTCGCCCGAAGACAGCTGGGATAGGCTCCAGCATCCCCCTGCCACCCTAGTGAGGATAAGCAGCATAGAAGATGGATGTTTTTTTTTTATCTTCATGTTTGTTTGCGCACACACATGATAAAGCCATTATTGTGATAATAGATATTAGAGTGTCCCTGAATGCATCTCGCGTTCTTGTAATGACAACAAGGAAGTGTCGTTCCCAGGATGAACGGACACGAGATAGTGAGTTGGAGATACATACAGTATATGGTGTTGTAATTATATTGCTGTGTGACTGTGTGGGGACACTCCACTGTGCTACAGTCTGCCGTCGTAACAGAAACGCATGCTTACTGTGGTGTGCATGCGTTAATTCCATAAAAAAGCCAAATTAATAAAATAAATTAGCTCCCACTATGAACACGTTGTCTTTGACAGCCTTAAATAAGACAACAAACAAAATATGTCTAATAAGTGTCATTTGGTCAATCACACACAGTTTGGGTAATTTGCGTCATAAAACTTCATACAGATCCTGAGTATTCTAAAGTTTGATGTTTGCTGCTGTAATATTCCTCAACACCCTAATGATTATACACGTGTAACCGCTTTTTTCCTTAACAACAAAGCCACTTTTAAAGTTGAAACGGGGGCTACTCCCCTGGCTGCCCAGCACTAAACGAGGCCATTTTGTTTATAGGAGCTGTGGGAGGCTTGTGGGTGACTTTGTTGCCCCTTTAAAAACATAATACGCCCCCCATTTAATGGCCTCCGGATGACAAATTACTGCCAGGGTACAAATGAAGTGAAGGAAATTGCAACGTGTGACACATCGTAAGAAGTTTGAACATTTCATAACTCAATCACAGGCTGCAGAAGATGAAGACAGGAATGATTCATATCCATCAACGAAAACGATCTCTTCATTTATCATCTAACCATGACAGTATATTTGTAATCAGACAAATTATTCATTTTTACATCCATCCATTTTCTATGCTGGAGCCTATTCCAGCTGTCTTCGGGCGAGAAGCGGGGTACACCCTGGACTGGTGGCCAGCCAATCACAGAGCACATATAGACAAACAACCATTCACACTCACATTCATACCTATGGACAATTTGGAGTCGCCAATTAACCTAGCATGTTTTTGGAATGTGGGAGGAAACCGGAGTACCCGGAGAAAACCCACGCATGCACGGGGAGAACATGCAAACTCCACACAGAGATGTCCAATGGAAATTCGAACCCCAGGTTTCCCCGAACACATGACTGCGTGGCCAACATGCTAACCACGCTGAAAAACAAAAAAACAAGATAGTGATAAATAATAGTAGTCATGATGATTTTTATGTAGCTGTATATTGGAGCAAATGGGAAAAATATATATGTACGTATATACAGTATATGTGTAAAAAAAAAATAATGACTGAATCTGACAAGAATACAATTCATTCATTCAGTCATTAATTTAACTGCCACATTAATGATATATAAAATTCAAATCATTAATTTTTACTGACAGAGGACGATATTATTATTACATCCCAATGTGTGGCCTAGGGGTCATTTGCAGGCCTGTGACATGTATTTTATTGGCCCGTGGCACACTGTAGAAATAAAATAAAATAAAAATAACAACAAAAATGGAAAAACTACAGACAAAAGAAAGAACATAAAGAGAAAAAATGCTGACACTAACAATAATATAAAAAAAATCTGTATAACTTTTTCTAGCCCATTTCAAACATTTTTAAAACATACAAATGTCATATAATATACATATGAATGTATGTAAACACTGCGTTAATCCCTACATGTGTGGGTCGGCGCTCCGATTCCTGGTCCAACAATGTACTGTCCCTATTGCATGCATGGAAGCATTGCCAGTTGAGTATGAATGTGAGACTCTTTAGTGCAGGGGTCTCAAACTCAATTTACCTGAGGGCCATCGGAGCTAGGTTCTGGGTGAGAAAAAAAACAAAAAAAAAACAAAACGCATTTATTAAAAACTGGAAAAAAAAATCAATAAAAAAAACTATCTTCAATGCTTTTGCTTCTGCTATACCCTACACTTTTTCAGTACTTTGGTTCCGGTTTTCCAAAATATCTGATAAAACATTGTTCTCAAATATCTTAATTTTCATTTTTCTATACACAAAATAAGATTTAAAAAGATAAATAAACAAATTAAGAATAAAGACAATACATCAATCAATCAGTAATAAAACAGCAAATAAGAAAAACGTAAGAAACCACATACAGTTGGTAGAGAAATTATTTTTTTCAGATTCAAATGTACAGTATTAACAGTTATTTAACCTTTAACATGAACATAATAATTTTACCCAATTAGCAAGTTAGCATCGCACTCAGTTCCATCTGGGAGCAGCGTGGTAACTTTAACAACATGTTTGATGAGATGCTTTATCTTGACGTGTATTTATCGTTTTATTCCAAATCATTTGGGGTAACAGGGTAGGGTAACAGTATGGTGGCGGGGCAAAATCATGTTAATTGTATCCGGTGTGCACACAGCTTTAAGCTGTCATTTCAACATTAAACTTTGGTATCAAGGTGGGGGCCTCAAACTAGCGTCTCACGGGCCGCATTTGGCCCGCGGGCCGCGAGTTTGAGACCCCTGCTTTAGTGCAAAGCCCACCGCAAGCTGTTTCCTTCGACTTGTCGCATTAGTTCATCATTTATTTATCTCCATTTATGATGTTTATTCATTTTACACACCCACGCACCCTCTCTCATGGTTGGAAAAACACTTAGGCCCATTTAAACTTCATTTCAAATGTTCCCCGCTTCAGAAAACTCTTCCTATCGTGATGGGACTCTGACTGACATGCAGACCAAACTGGTCTTGTTTTCTTTGTGACGCGCAAGCCACAAAAGACTTCCTTGGAACATTTCAAGTAGAAAGGCTTTAAGAGAGAATATATATATATACATATATATATAGGTGGGGAAATTGGGTAAGAGAAGACAACAGAATAATAAACAACCAAATGGTGGTTTGGAGCGATTAGAAAAAAAAGGCAAGAGTGACAGCGAAAGAGAGTCAAGTTCTGGAACGGGAGCAGCGTGGTTGGAAGCCGGAGCCGGGTTGGCAGGGCTTTGGTGGAGGAGTGTGGTGGTTCAGAAGTCCTCCAGCGAGAGGCGCCACTGTGACCGGCGGGGGCCCGGACCGTGAGCGGCCTCAATGCCCCCCACCTCCCCTCCCACAACTCCCCCTTCTCCTTCACCAGCGGCCCTGCTACCAAACCCCTCCAACCCCAAAGCCACTGGCAGGCTGCGCTTCATTATGTTGATTTTCATATACTCAAGGAATATCTATTGTGGCTTAACACACACACACACAATTACATGTCACTCAGTAGCATACACAGACACACATGCACACTTTACCACCCCGCATTATATTAATATTTAAGGCCAGAAAATATGAATCTCTTGATCTGTGGCCAAGAACTTAGATGGGGAAAATCTTTCAGATGTTTTTTTGCACAGAGGAGCAATGACAATGTCTAACACTGCATGATGCCTCTGTGAGTAGGTACACATTTCAGAAGCATTTTATGACTGTATAGATCAGAAGTCTCAAACTCAATTTACCTGGGGGCCACTGGAGCTAGGGTCTGGGCAAGGCTGGGGCCGCATCAGGTTTTCCAAAAAAAAAACAAAAAAAAACGCATTTATTAAAAACAGAAAAATATACAAACTTTTTCATTGCTTTGGTTCTGATTTTTGACAATAAAATCTCTGATAAAACATTCCACTGTTCTCAAATATCTTATTTTTTATTTTTCTGCACAAAATAAGATGAAAAATAAATAAATCAAGGATAAAGAAAATCAATCAATCAGTAATAAATAAATATAATAATAATAAAACGGCAAATAATAAAAACTTAAGAAACCACATATAGTTGGTGGGTAGACAAATTATTTTTTTCAGATTAAAATGAACAAAGCATTATTAGAGCCCTGTAGACATGACAAAACACAACTATAGTCACATTTATACTTTTTTTATTTACAACATATTGCGCAACTGCAGGGTCTTGAGACACATGCTAACTCGCAAACTAGAGAGCTAGCGACCTAAACGGAAGCCTTCAAGTTATTTCCTTTAAACTTAAATAGCCAAAAACTTACCACTTCCACACGGATAGTAGTCATTGTACAACTTGTATAGCAGTATAGAGTTACTATCCGTTGAATATGAATGAAAATATGCTAGATCATGTTGGAAATCTACCAGCTCATAATAAAGCAGATCATACACTGCAGAATGTCGCAGTACATGTCGGAATTCATGTTTTTCTTAAGTGAACCACAGCTCCCCTGTGCCTGCAGCACACATGCAGCACCAGACCATGGCGAGAACACCATCATGCTCGACTAAAAGCAAGACACATTTATCTTGCTAGTCACTTGTGTTCCATATATAAACAATAATGGCTGTGTGACACATCTATACTGCTATACAAGCAGTATTTGACACGTTCTCTGAACCTGCTGACTGAAAACCTGATAAGAGTCCAAATTTAAAGTTGAGGTGCACTAATCATAAAAAAAACATAATGTAAAAAGATACCTGCACAATGTTATGTTCATGAAAAGCAGTGGCTCTGTTACTGGTGTCATTATTAGATTCAATTCAGGTCCGCGTCCCTCTGCTACTCTCTTCAATTGCCATTGTTCACACGCCACACAATCCAGGTTTAAGCCCTAAATATGCATTTTATACACTTATTAAATGCATTTAAGGTATACAATGTACAGATACTCACCACTGCTGGCCTGTTGCAATTCCAGAAACGATTTACCATAATATATCAACTTGTAGAGTTCAATTCCACCCTCGGCTATCTCTGTGTGGAGTTTGCATGTTCTCCCCGTGCATGCGTGGGTTTTCTCCGGGTACTCCGGTTTCCTCCCACATTCCAAAAACATGCTAGGTTAATTGGTGACTCCAAATTGTCCATAGGTATCAATGTGAGTGTGAATGGTTGTTTGTCTATATGTGCCCTGTGATTGGCTGGCGACCAGTCCAGGGTGTACCCCGCCTCTCGCCCGAAGACAGCTGGGATAGGCTCCAGCACCCCCGCGACCCTCGTGAGGATAAGCGGTAGAAAATGAATGAATGAATTCACCTTGCTGCAATTTTGCCAAATGAACTTTTGCATTTGACAGCACAAAACTATGGTGCATTTGAGGGAAATCCATTATCAGTGAAGCATAAAGTCATCCATCCATCCATTTTCTATGCCACTTATCCTCACGAGGGTTGTGGTATGCTGGAGCCTATCCCAGCTGTCTTTAGGAGAAAGGCGGGGTACACCCTGGACTGGTTGCCAGCCAATCACAATGCACATATAGACAAACAACCATTCACACTCACATTCATAACTTAATTGGTTGTTTAATTGGTTATATTCAACCACAAAACAGCATAATTTGCTAATTAATATATTCTTGACCCATGTTGATGGAGTAAAGTGTCAATGGGTTACTGTACATCATTTTTGATTGATTTGAAAGGTTGAGCGCGCAGACCTCACAGCTAGGAGACCAGGGTTCAATTCCACCTTCCACCATCTCTGTGTGGAGTTTGCATGTTCTCCCCGTGCATGCGTGGGTTTTCTCCGGGTACTCCGGTTTCCTCCCACATTCCAAAAACATGCTAGGTTAATTGGCGACTCCAAATTGTCCATAGGTATGAATGTGAGTGTGAATGGTTGTTTGTCTATATGTGCCCTGTGATTGGCTGGCCACCAGTCCAGGGTGTACCCCGCCTCTCGTCCGAAGACAGCTGGGATAGGCTCCAGCACCCCCGCGACCCTCGTGAGGAAAAGCGGTAGAAAATGAATGAATGAATGAAAGGTCCTGCTGTATAACAAAGCCAAATATGTGCAGAGTCCCTAGGTGTGTCACTGCACCGGTTCCGTTCATGTTAAGCTGAAGAGTGTGTGTGGCCGGCAAACAGAAACATGAATATGAGGTGTTTGTGAAGTGTTAAATGAAGAAACGTGCATGCTAGTCTTACTAGCAGTAAGGCCTTGCACATGCATAGTGCCCCGGTGCGACTGTGATCATTAACAAAGCAATTGCTTCAGACACAAATCCCTTAAACAGCCTCGGTTTTGGGTCTCTTTGCTTCCACCCCAACCCACCTCCTGTCTCCGCGCCCCCTTGACAGCCACCAACCACGGCCGCTGCCAAAAATAATACAGGAGCGCCACTCGAACCCCGCGCCTCGCCACAAGCGCAGCTAGGCCGCAAGAGAGGGATCAAAACACACACAAAAAAGGAAACACATCATATTGAGGAAGGAGGAGGAGGAGGGATGGCGGTGGGGGAGCACATCGGTGCCGCTCCACGCTTGACGATATCTGCTGATGATTTTGGCAACAAAAGGAAGCAGACATACTAGGGGCAGCAACCCGAGGCAGGCTGGAAGAAAGTGTGTTTGCGGACACGCACGTGCATTCTGGATGAAGCATAACGTAACATTTATTTCTGATCTCATTCAGTCAATGATTTAACCACCACGCCAATAAAAGCACGCGCATTACCACGCCAACAAATTAAACCCTGAGCCCACCGAATGAAACACGAGCGTACAAGGCAAATGATTAGCAAAAAGTATAAATAACAAGCGCGAAAGAGATAAATGGCCGGTGGTTTGACTCCCAGTAGGCTGCCCGTCGTCACGGCCGCTTCGTTCCTATGTTGCATTTGGCAAAGTGTGTGGCACGCTGACGCCAATGAATAAAGTCGTCAAGGATCCAAGCCCTGTTTCGACGGTGTCGTGGGATTAATTGCACAACCGCGGAAATAAGGAGAGCTGATGGAGAAGCGGAAAAATACGGCAGAGAAATATTTCATGGAAATGCTGCTACAACAGTTGGGCCCAGGCTTCGCTTGACTTGTGGGACCGGAGCATTTTTGTGGGGTCTCTGCACTGAGATCCAAAGTACAGCGTGATAATGGAAAAATAAGAATAATCACTTGTGTACTATCAACAAATACCGACAGAAGGCTGCCAAAAGCAGTATGAAGCTTCATATTCGTTTGGTAGCCCTCACAACAAATGCACATTGTATGAAAGTGTGTCTGCTGCATTGATGTGTGTCTTGCGTCATGAAACTCACCATAGTTGTGGGTGTTTCTGCTTAATCACTGGACCAGCGAGGTGCATTGGATGTGGCCTCCATGAGTCCTGTGTACAATGAACTGACTTAGGAGTTCATTTAAGTATACTGTAAGTTCCTACTTACACTATAACTCAACTTACACCGCAGTCTCGGAGCTAATCGGATCTTGTTCGTAACCTGAGAACTACCTGTGGCAATGGTTGAAACTCAACTTGAAAGCTCCCACCATGGTCACAGCAACATGGGTGACAACAAAAGCAGAAGCAGTATGACACATATAATTCATTTGGTACCCCTCATAACTGACATGCATTCTGTGGAGTGAACCAAACTGTAGGCCAAAGGCTATAGTTAAGTTTTTATTGTGTGTCAGCAACATTTGGTGTTGGCAATCCGAGAGATCAGAAATCCACAAATGGATAAAACTAAAAATAATTATGTCATTTGAACTTTTTTTAAGCACATATCTAAATTTCTACGTATCTAAATTTGAGAAATTGTTGCAGCAATTTTAATTACATTCATGATACTCATTATAATCCCTCAAGGAGAAATTAAATTTACATTATTTTCCAGACTACAAGTTGCACTATTTTCATAGTTTGCTGGTTCTTCAACTTAGTTAGGTGCAGCTGAAATATTAACTAAACCATATTTTCCGTATTATAAGGCTTTTAAAATATAAGGCTTTATAAAACAATGCTAAATAAGCATTAAAGTGAAACAGGCTCTTCACCCGCTGACCAAAAGTTTAAGACAAAGCCAAAATCTGGCAAAAATGTATTCAGTATCATTTTCTGTTAATGGTAAAGGCAAAAAAGCCTTTCTCTCTTTGAATGCATAAGCAAGGCCTCTCATAGCGCAATTACTGCAGTAAGACGGTCATTTGAAACTTCTTCAAAGGTCCTGAGGGTTATGGACTACCATAACTACCTTTTACTAAAAAGCCAAGTGGTAGACCCAAAAAAATATCACCGGCCCTGAGCCGAAGGATCCCATTGGCTGTCCATCAAGACACAGGATGATCCTTGGCCCAAATGAAGTTTGTTACTGGTGCCGAGTGCAGTCCAATAAGATCGGACGGTATCTGCGAGAGAAGCGTGTTAAGAACGACGCCTTCAACGCCACAAAATTGGGTGTTTGGAATTTGCACGAGAGCACTAAACATGGAACATGGAGAGAACAAGGAGATCCCACCTGAGATGTTTCCCACATGGCACTTTGGAGAGAGCAGCTAGCTGTGTGGAGGTGTTGCAGGGGGCATCCCTCATGATTGATAGCCCTCATCTGTGTGGTAATGACTTGGCTTTTCCAACAGGAGAACAAATCTCACAATGCCTGTCAGAAAGTCGCCTGAGGGACAGAAGAATAAACTCACTCTTTTGGACGGTCCTGCGTATACCTCTGATCTAAATCCAACTGAGAACATTTCAGGATGGATGGCAAGGGAGGTGTACAAAATTGGACATCGTTTTCTATGCCGCTTATCCTCATCAGGGTCACGGGAGTATGCTGGAGCCTATCCCAGCTGACTTTGGGCCTGCGGCGAGGTACACCCTGGCCAATCGTAGGCCACATATAGACAAATAACCATTCACACTCACAATCATATGTACCTATGGATAATTTGGAGACAATTTAGATTAGGTTAAATTAAATATATTTTGCACAACATTGTAAACACAGCTGGGATAGGCTCCAGCACCCCCGCGAGGATAGGTAGAAAATGAATGAATGAATGAATGAATTGTGAAGTATTGAGATGCATTAGTAAATGTAAGTGTGTGGTAAATAAATCATGAACAAATGGCGCCCTCTTCAGGATAAGCGAGTCACTTCATGCTGATAATTTTTTTTTTGTCATGGTAGTAACGACGATATTGATCTCGACATCTTTTTCCACCATTAAATTACCGGCTTTTAATGCCAAAGAGTGTTTTGTTTGACAAATAAACACAAAAATTAAAAACTCCAGCTCGCCTAAAAGATAATTGAAGCATTGCATTAGACTATGCATTGTTAATGTGGCTGTTCTCCACTCACCTTGTAGCGGCTTATTTGTATGCTGTGAGAATTCTCACCTTACCGCCCTGACATCTTAAGCGTGTGTTTTAAATTCCCGCCCGTCTCTCTTGCACCCAATTAATGATAACTCAGAGCGTCTAACTCACTTGGTGTTTTCCGGTGAGCAAAACAAACCATACTCTTCTGCCCAATCAGAACTGCGAGATGGTGACGCTAAGAATACGTCATATCTATGCGACCACAACAGAAGAAGCGGTTTGTTTTACATGTTGCTGTGGTTGTTACCCCGTTTGACTTTGAAAATATCGTCTAATGAAAGGAAGTGTTTGTTTTGGTGGTGGGGGTTGCCATCCGAATACAACCGGCTGTCTGCGTGAAATAGGGAATGACCGACGAGACATCATCGGACAGCTGGAAGAGAAACTCCGGGTGCTCCAGGTAGAGCTCCATCAAGGCTAAACTAGCTTAGCATGATTATATTGTGTAAGCTTTTTGTAAAACAGCAACATGTTAATGCTACTCCTGCATGTACACGATAGATATAATTAATATAATATTGACATTTTTGAATGGCACTGTTAATATGGTTATTATTGTAGTTGACAGTTGTGTAGAACTCAAATCATTCTGACACTTTTTGTTTTGATTACCCGAGAGACTCTATTATCATTGGAAAGCCACTTTTTAATGCTTTGACTATGACGTTATTTGTCTTAATGTGTTTTTTTTATGTTTCAGTATTGAGCAAATGCTGGCTGTGAATCCCGGAAAGACGCCAATTAGTCTGCTGCAGGAGTATGGAACGCGGATAGGCAAGACACCCGTGTATGACCTGCTGAAGGCCGAGGGACAGGCCCACCAGCCCAACTTCACGTTCCGTGTGTCCGTGGGAGAGATCAGCTGCACCGGCCAAGGCCCCAGCAAGAAGGCGGCCAAGCACAAAGCAGCCGAGGCTGCTCTGAAGATGCTCAAGGGAGGCCTCGCAGGTCCCACCGCTGTTGGTGTCGAAGGAGAAGTGTTTATCGGGGTTGACGTGCCTGCTGATGGAGAGAGGTGACTTTGAATGTTTTTAGATATTAGCTACACTATAAACACCTGGATCTGACATGGATGCCTTTTGTGCAGCTCCCCATCGGACATGAAGACTTTAACCACTTCTCAACAGTCTGAATGTAACCCCGTTGGAGCACTACAGGTGTGTGTGCGTTACATTTTTTCATATAAAATCTATATTTTTGAAAGAAAAGAGTCGTAACATCTTTTGAGTATTTCTCCAACTGCCAGGAGTTGGTTGTGCAGAAAGGATGGCGTCTACCAGAGTACACAGTCACACAGGAGTCTGGTCCAGCACATCGCAAAGAATTCACCATGACGTGCAGAGTCGAGAGGTTCATGGAAATTGGTAGGATGCATCCTCTTTCTTTGTTGTGCTCATTTTTATTTAACCATCACTAATCAGACTTCACTTCAGGGAGGCAGTCTAAGAGGGGGGGGGGTGCTCGTCAATTATCCTGTTTTAGACAGGATGCTGTGTTATTATCCAGTCAAACTGTGAGCCAAAGATGACTCCCAATTTTCTGTGCCACATCAGGAAGCGGTACTTCCAAGAAGTTGGCCAAGAGGAATGCAGCAGCTAAAATGTTAGCACGGATACACGATGTCCCCGTCGACCTGAGGACCAGCAACGACGCAGACCTGGAAGAGGACACGTTTAACTTGGTGAGAGAAATGTCCTGCATCACTGGTGGACATTTTATTCCAGAATAGCAGCTATATCGGTTCTCTCATGTGCATTGTTCCACATAGAATACGGGGAGCAGAGCGGATGCGTGCAAAAGCAAAGGCTACAGCTGCACGTGGGACTCCCTGAGGAACTCCGCTGGCGAGAAGATCCTTCAGCTCCGCAGTCACCCTCTGGGCATGCCCTCCGACTCCAACTTCTGCTCGCTGCTAAATGACCTGTCGACTGAGCAATGCTTTGATGTCAGCTACCTGGATTTAGGTGAGTTATCCACTCAGTGGTTGTGTGTGGATGGACGAGAACTTTTGTTTTGTGTCATTAATTGTGCAATATTCTGTCATGTTTTTAAACACATAGAATTTTAATTGGTGTGTATACTATATGTGTATAAACTATATGTTTTGGTGTGCATGTTTACATGAGTTTTTGAGGCTTATTCGAACTCATACTGGGTTTTTTTTTTCCTATACATAATGGCGGTTAGCATTTTCTCCCCGTGCATGCCTGGGTTTTCTCCGGGTACTCCGGTTTCCTCCCACATTCCAAAAACATGCTAGGTTAATTGGCGACTCCA
This sequence comes from Doryrhamphus excisus, assembly GCF_037039965.1. Taxonomy (NCBI): domain Eukaryota; kingdom Metazoa; phylum Chordata; class Actinopteri; order Syngnathiformes; family Syngnathidae; genus Doryrhamphus; species Doryrhamphus excisus. Next base: position 8,737,947 of record NC_136374.1, read on the forward strand.
AATTGTCCATAGGTATGAATGTGAGTGTGAATGGTTGTTTGTCTATATGTGCCCTGTGATTGGCTGACGACCAGTCCAGGGTGTACCCCGCCTCTCGTCCAAAGACAGCTGGGATAGGCTCCAGCACCCCCGCAACCCTCGTGAGCAAAAGCGGTAGAAAATGAATGAATAATGGCGGTTAATAACTGGCAGTAGGCGCAATCATATTAGTTATACATCCCTGTCATATTGAGTCCTTCTGTTTGTTTGTTCTATGCATGGTAGCAGTTATCATTAATAACTGTCAGGAGGGGCCACCACATACTGTAGATAAAGTCAGACATGATGTAATTCAAAGATGCCTTCATTGTTGATTTACTGTTATTTGTTCTCTTGCTGGTTGACAGAGGAGCCCAGCCTGAGCGGGCTGTGCCAGTGTTTGGTGGAACTGTCCACGCAGCCAATCACGGTGTGCCACGGCTTCGCTCCCAGCGTAGAAGCCGCTCGGGCCAACGCGGCCCACAATGCACTGCAGTACCTCAAAATCATGGCAGGGGGGAAGTGATTGGTTAGTACATGTATGACGCATGCCATGAATTCAAAAATCCGAAATACCTCACTTTTTTTTTTTTTATGAAATAACCTACAATGATAGACCCCTCTATGGTGACATTGAATTGCTGCCAGGGAAAATTGAAATGCTATTTTATTAGTTCTTTTCCGTTTTTATACCCACAATATTACAAAAAGACTACTGAATAAACACAAAGTCTTTTAAAGACTGCCCATTTTTACAAGATATGTGATACTGCCTTGGTGAAGTTTATTCTCTTTTGGCCGCTATTGTAATTTTTCACTGAAAACATGTTTTAAACATTGGAAATAAATTCTTCCATGTTGCCTTTTGGCACTTTATGACAGTAATGTAAAATATGAAACATTTCTCTTCAACCCAAATGCAGAACAGTGTTTTAAAAATAAATGGTATGATGAATTACAGTACCTCACAGTTTTCATGTCATTCAATGTCAATATTTTTTCTCGTGGTGGCAAGTACGTATTTTTTTTTTAGTACTCGACACAATCACTATTCGTCATGTTTCTTAATTTCCCACCTTTTTGTATATATTTTTAATGAAAAAGCATTAATTATACACTCTGGTTGCCATTTTTGTTTCATAACTGTACCGAAAACATTGATCTTTTCTATTTTATTATTCTTTTGTGACATCTGGAGCATTTTGTGTACTGCTGCACTTGTGTTACAATTGTTAAGACCAGTTAAAATATTGCACGATTTTGCTCTGTTTGATCTTTAGAAGGTTCTGCATAGTCCTTCAAAATGCAAAAAGAAAAAAATTGATTTATTGCAAACAAGCTGTTCATCAAAAGTTGAAGACCACAGGGTGCAAGGTTTATTCTCTGATGAAAAAAATGTAACCTTGACATTCCTGATGCTTTTCAATGTTACTGGCATGACAAGGAGATCCCACCTGATGTTTTCCAAACGGTACAGTGGAGGGGGTGCATCATGACCTGGGGTGATCTCAGGGTTTGAGCTATGATCATAAATGTCAGATGAGCTGATAACCAGCGTATATATTCCACTTTAATGCTTTCTTCTGTTTGCATTTTGAAAACTTAACTTAGAACCTCCTTAAGATCCAACAGTGCAAAATGTATATTCCTGCAATTTTTCACCTGGTCTTCAAATTTTGATCAGGAGTGTATTGAATTAATGTGGTGCTGTCTTTTGTTTTTTTTTTTTTTAATGAAATGAAATAAAGTATGCAGTCTCAGTTTTTACGCAGACGTTGTGCTGGCTTTTTTTGCATGGTCCAACATGATGGTGGCTATGTTGTCCAACCATAAATAAAGGGAAAAATAAAGGAAAATTATCCTAGTGAAAGTTATAATATAATGGGAATGAAGTCAAAGTGTTATGAAAGTAATATGAAAATACAAAAAGAAAATTTAAGATAATTTAATAAGTGGAAACATTTGAAAAATACATTTTAAAAAAATGAGAAAGATGCAAAGACCCCAGTTCATAATACACTTTGCTACCAATGTCACAGAGCCGACATGCAGTTTTTTGGTTAAAAAATATATATAAAAATATAACATGCTTTCCAAAATATCAAATTCTATGTGGCCCTTGGTGGAAAGAAAGTTTTGACACCCTCTAACACATATGTCATCATATTCCTACATTTTGAAAAAATACCTGACAATTTTAAGGATGATCAAGCTTTTTCACCATTCAATGGGATCCTGGTGATTTGCAGCATTAGCTAAAGCAGTTAAGTGTAATACACTTTCCTACCACCTGTGGCAGTAAAGTGTCAACTGACTAGCAGACTGATCACAAGCTCAAAACCTCAAACTCAAATGAGTTGACTGTGGAGGTAGTTGCTGTGCAGGGAAGATGTCTGAATGTTGGCTGCTAAGCGTGTTGCTAACAGGAAATGTGACTTCCTCCTCATCAAACTCAAAGATGCTGGACTTATCTTGGAGTCCAAGGTTTGTGCTCCATCTTTGAAAGCATGTCTGGTGTGTTTCCACCACACTTTTTGACCCCAGTGATGAGACACCAGTGTCTCTACTGGTGTCCACCAATTCCTGTCTCTTGGTAGCATCCATCTGGACCGGATCAGGGAATTGATCCACTGGCAGGCTGGTTGTCGTCGTTGTTGTTCTTCTTCTCGGTGAGGGCAGAGGTGATGTGGAGTCAGACCCCCGCGGTGACCCAGTATAGAGACACATCTTGGAGACGGTGTCCTTAAACCTATCAGCAGGGGAGCGTGGCTCGCTATGAACGCTGCTCCTGAAGCGCTCCATCTTCTCAACGGGTGAGGTGAAGGTGAATTCCAGTGCCGCCAGTTTTCGTAGAGGCGTGCGGGACACGTGCGAGTACAAGGAATAGAAAGCGTTGGCCATCTCCGTCAGTGCCTGGACTTGTCTGAAACGACCTAGGGAGGGACCACATTGAGCTTGAAATGAACAGTGACTCCTATTAAAAGTGGTTAGGGCTCCATAAGACCCCTGTCACACTGCCTGTAAAACCTTTACAGTTCTCTATCAATGGGACCAACATGGACAAAGTGGACCAGGCAATTGACCTTAGCCGTATCTTATCATAAGCCGATTTTGGCTTGCTTTCTGCTTTATGAAGCTCTACCTCTCAAACAGAACAATTTTAATCAGGAATGTACTTACTAGCAATACACAAGCTAGGGTCCTCCTCTCGTATCCGCCTGAGCTGCGAGTCCAGGAAAAGGCGAAAGTTGATGCCCCGAGCTTGCGACGGGAAGTTGAGGAAACGAGGAGGGATGCGCACGGTGAGAAGTGGCTCATCGCAGCCGAAACCCATCTCGTACAGCGTGTCTTCCGCATCCTCCCAACGCAACTGTAAGACCTCCGGAACACTACACGAGAGAGAAAAGACGGAATAACCCAAAAGCAGCATTAATAGTGAATATTTATATACAGTAACATCGGGCCGATACCTTGTTGTGGCGTTCCATGCACTGGAGCAAAGTGATGGACGTTTGTTGGGAGATGTGCTGTTAGGAATGGGGTGAAAAATAATGAACATTACCTGAAAAAATACTGACATTAACACATCTACAGTACATGGTCAGACTTACAGTATACGTTTAGTACTCACATGCTTTCTGTAGTGGCTGCATGCATTGCTTGGCTTCATCATTAGCATAGAGTGCAAAAAAAGACAATTTAGCGTCTAAAGCAAGAATGATAAAGACTACAGTTACTACTCACCCCTTTTCATTGCCACCATTTAATGCTGAATCAGAACCTTATTTTAGAATAGAAGGAAGGAAGAAAGGCGTCAATATGCTTCTGTATGATAAGAGTACACGCTTGTGTGTGTGTGTGTGTGTGTGTGTGTCACTGCCATATTCTGCAAGTGACATGCAACCACACAAATACTCACTCATGCATGCTATGCAGAATGTGTAGGTATTAAAAACAACACTTCATGCTAGTTTACTTTAGATCCAATGCCCAAAGGAAATTATTTTCTGAAGAATATTCTGTACAGTTTTGGTTCCTCACTACAACTATTGTAGTATTAGGGCCACATTGACAATAAAGTCGACTTTTTTTCTCATAAATGTACAACTTTATTCTCATAATATGACTGTTTTCTCGTGTTTATTCATTCATTCATTCGCGGGGGTGCTGGAGCCTATCCCAGCTGTCTTCGGGTGAGAGGCGGGGTACACCCTGGACTGGTCACCAGCCAATCACAGGGCACATATAGACATAGACATATATACCTATGGACAATTTGGAGTCGCCAATTAACCTCGCATGTTTTTGGAATGTGGCAGGAAACCGGAGTACCCGGAGAAAACCCACGCATGCACCGGAAGAACATGCAAACTCCGCACAGAGATAGTGTTTATTTATAATATTGATAATTTATTTATTATTCAGAATAACATTCTTCTGTCGTTTTCTTTTGAATCTCAAAATCTCTGATTACTTTTTTCTTTGTAACCCTGATACTCTGTTGTACCACATCACCACAGGAAATACAAATACATGATTTCTTTGCCTGTGACATAGCTGAAGTTTGCTTAGCAAGATGTTATGTTTTTCTTTATTTTTCTCAAGCTGCTGTGACTCCCCTAGTTGCTTGAGGTGATTGATTGTACAGACTGCTGTCTGTCATGAAAGAGACATTGTGTAGCTTTTGTTGAGAATGAGAACCCTCTAGTGGCATCAAACTGTAATTACAAATCCCCTGCACAAGCGCATGGAAAGGTTTTGCATCCCCAGGAAATTAAAAAAAACCTGTATATGTAAGTGTTCTGCACATTCATCTCATTGTACATTTAATAAATGCAATTTAAAAAGATACATATTGACTACCTTGAAGAGTGGAAAAATAGCATTGGTTAGCCTATCCTAAATTCCTAAAATTACACTTAAACGTAAAATATAATAGTTTAAAATATTTCAGAAATGTTATTTTTACATATTCAATTTTAAATATTACATTAAAAAAATAGTTAAAACACATACTTTAGTCACATCCATGGGTTGAGGGCCTGTTACCCTAACACGGGGGTGGGCGAACTTTGACTTGCGGGCCCGCTTTGAGTTAAAGTTGGTCTGGGGGCCAGACTATAGATTTGATACATGCACACTAGTTTAAGCCACACGGAATTATTTATATTATTTTAAATGTAATGTCAGGAGCACTTTAAAACACATCAAATAAAATAACTGAATTTGACAGGGTTTTTGTTACTTAAAGATGTGTGATATATCATATGAATTGTGAATGCTAAAACAAACTATAAAGGGTATGTGAACGTTGACTTGTACCTACCCAAACTCCAACGGCAGCGGTTATCAAAGCAGGCCTCCAATCTGTAAGACATGTATCAGTTACACCATGCATGCATATATCACAATGTTCCTCATGAGCAAGGGCTTGCGTCTGCATAGATCTTCTCACCTGATACATGTGGCCACAAATAAAGGCTGTGCATTTCCTCCATACCTAAAACTAATTTGAAACCTGAAACATCAGGTTGCGATTTCAATCATGTAGCACAAAAAGCTATTTTTTCACTGCCTGTAAACTTCAGACATGTTTTTTTTTGTGTTGTTGTGCTGAATAAAAAGGACAGACAAATTCAACCCGGCAATTTTCCAACCTCAGCAGTAGTATTTCAAGCCCCTAGTACACTGTCCCCTAGTATGTCGCCATGTTTCCACCTTTTTTCTGTGATGCTATTTTGTATAAAAGGTCACCAACAAGGCATAGGGAGACAAAGTCAAGCCGGCAATTTTCCAACATTGGAGCTTGTAACAAAAGCCTCTTTTACACTGCCTGTAAAAGCTGACATTTTCACACACAGTTTTACATTGCTGCAGTTCCTGGATAAAAGGCCACAGACACAAAACAGGAGGACAAATCGACCTGGCAATTTTTCACCTTCAGAGGTAGTATCAACAGCCCCTTTTATACTGCCTGTAAAATCCAAATTTGTACAACATTTCCCCCCAAATGTCCGTGTTGTGTTTGGAGTAGTGACACAAAACAAGAATACTAGTCAACCAGACAATTTTCCACCTTTGCAGTGGTATCAGGATTCAATTTTACACTGCCTTCAGAAGTCATCATGTTTCGCCTTTTTTGGTGTGACATGGAACGTATAAACTAACATTTCCTCCATGCCACTGTTCTGTAGAACAGGCACTGACAAAGAAGAAGAGGACTAGTCCAACAGGCAATGGCACTCATTTGGAATAAGAGGAAAAAGTCAACCCGGCCATTTTCCAACTTTGGGACTTATATCAGCCCCTTTCACGCTGCCAGTAAAGGCAAACAATTTAAGGACACCAACACGCAACGGGAGGACCAGTACGGAAGTACTATCCGTATCCCCTTTTACACTGCCTATAAAATCTATGTCACTGTTCTGTATAACAGGCACTGACAGAAAACCAGGGAAATAGTCAACTATCGCTAAATAGTTGCTAAATATTGCTAAATATTCCACTTTAAAGTAGTATCAGAGGCCACTTTTACCCTGCCTGTACAAGCCAACATTTTCTCACCTTTTTACCATCATGTTCTGTATAAACGGCACCGACACAGAAGAGGAAGACAAAATTGATCAGGCAATTGTGTAGAGCTTTATGTATTATGTAGTATACCGTACATGTACAGTATAAGAAAATGTTGCTGTCCAGCACATTTTATACATCACATCAGACTGTGACTGACATTGTGTTACATAATGTTGCTGTCTACAAGCGCACACAGTTACGGCTATATTTGGCTGAGCTGGGTTCTGTATAAAAAGGCACAGGGAAATGTGTTGTGTTAAACTTTAAATAGCATACCTGCACTTCTGGAGCAAGTACTCAAGCTTTCCTGTGAAACATCCTGTAGAAATCAAGTAAGTGTTACTTAGGGAATATTACACAGTAGAAGTACATTTCAATCTCTCATGCCCACCATCTGCAAAAACATCATCATCTGCTCCTGAGGTGGCACTGCATGAAGGTACGACAGGGTCCATCTCCTCCAGAGTGGGCCACTGTGGGGTGTTAATTCACATCTAGAGGGTTCTAATAATAATAAAATATTCATTTTATAAATAAGGAACCCAACTCTGTTAAAAAAAAACGGCAGGGTATGGAACCAATTTAACATTCATTCATTCATTTTCTACCGCTTTTCCTCACGTCTTCGAGCGAGAGGCGGGGTACACCCTGGACTGGTCGCCAGCCAATCACAGGGCACATATAGACAAACAACCATTCACACTCACATTCATACCTATGGACAATTTGGAGTCGCCAATTAACCTAGCATGTTTTTGGAATGTGGAAGGAAACCGGAGTACCCGGAGAAAACCCACGCATGCACGGGGAGAACATGCAAACTCCACACAGAGATGGCCGAGGGTGGAATCGAACTCTGGTCCTCATAGCTGTGAGGTCTGCGCGCTAACCACTAGACCACTGTGCCACCCGCCAATTTAACATGATTAATGATTATTATTATGTTTCACTTTTGTGTCTCATAACAAATATGGTGCGTTCAAGGAGCATCGATTAATGTCCTTTGCATTAACACAAGCACAAATACTCAGTATGAAAGGTCCTGGAGGGTTAAATGTACCACATGCATTTAAAACTATCTAATGTTTTACTATGTCAATGAAACTGCTGTGAAATGTGTTCATGAAAGCAACAAAGAAAGTAGTCCCTATAACTGCTTAACTTTATGCTAAGGTGATATATACAGTCCAAAACCAGGACTACAAAAAAAAAAGAAGCATTACCTGATTTTGAGTGCTGCTTTCAGTTTGCAGCCACCTGCTCACATGCTCTTTACATTTCCTGCTGTGTCAAAGCAAAGCACCTGAAGCTTATTTGCAATCTGAGGCTGGCTTTTCATGCTCTATGCAGGCCTCTTCTGCTTTGCGGTGATGGAATTCACAATTGTGACTTTCGGCTTCAGTCCAAGTTGCTTGGATGACTTCTAAGGGGTGTGGATGTACTGTGCCGCATGCCAACCGTCATATACCACGACACATCCTGCAAAGGCAAAAAAAAAGAAAAGAAGAGGTCGTGCTATTGATAATATGAGTAGATGTGCTGGATTTGTCAGCAATGCATGCAACTGGAGCAATCACATATGAGTAATGTTATATTTGGAAAGGAAGATGAAGATATTATGCCTTTACATGTGTTGATGCACGACTGACAGCCTCCTAACACGTTCAAATAAAAGAACCCACCCACAAGAAAGACATAGAATTAGACATAGACATAGTATAGAATTGGCCAATACTACATATTTTGGCATTGATGCGATACCAGTTAAATACAGGTCCAGAATTGCCAATGCTAGCCAGGATTATTTTTACTTTTTTCAAGATCATTGAATAATTTTCATAATAATAATAACAATAATAATAATAATTATTATTATTATAATAATAATTATAATAATTCATTCATTTTCTAATGCTTTTCCTCACGAGGGTTGCAGGGGTTGCTGGAGCCGATCCCAGATGAATAATAATAATAATAATAATAATAATAATAATAATAATAATAATAATAATAATAATAATAATAATAATAATAATAATAATGATAATAATTTGTCATTTGTTGGTAATTTTATAATTCATTTATTTTTACCTCTTATCCTCATGAGGGTCATGGGAATTTCATAATTAATTTTATATAATTGTAATAAAATACAGGATAAATATTTGGGGCATTTTTTTTACATTTTAACAATAAACACATACAATAATTAAAAACAATATAACAACATCAACCCAATAATAAAAAATTCCGATCTCAGGACGATACTACCCTTCGTATCGACACTATCTACTACATTTAGATCGATCCGCCCACTCCCATGTTGCGTTCTTTCCTCCTCTCCTCCAAATGGCGGTACCCGCCCGCCTCCACGTTCTTTCCCAGCCCACAAGGCGCCACCAGGGAGTGGCTATCGGCCACGGAGGCAAGACTGAAATAACCAGCCCGCCTTCCTCACCGTGTTTGTGTTTCTGTTGGTATTAGTTAGTAGCGTTCAGTGTTTTGTCTTGTAAAAGCGACAATGTAGGCACAAGGGGGATATGGATCAATTATTTGTCGACGATTAATCATGGCGCCTGTTAAACGAAAAAAACATATAACCCTTCCATTTAACTTGGGCAGAAGCGCAACCTAGTTTAACTTGATCCCGCCCTTTTTCAGATATGAGCCAATAGGATTTGAGGCATTAGAATTGTTGGCGGAAACAACCAGAAATAACCGTTTTAATTGGATGAACGTGTAATCATTTGCAAGAGAGGTGCGCTTCTTTTGTATTAACAATGGAATGGCATGAATTACAGTTAATAGTTTTCCTTTTCCACTGCTGCACCCTGTACCTTTATTAATTTTAAAAAAACGTGCTTCGCAGGTGGAATTGTTTGGGTGTACTACTTGTGTTTGGTCGCATAACCTTTAGGATCTTTAGAATTTGCTCAGGAGTGAGTGTAAAAATATATTTCATACAAACTTGGAGAAAGCGACGAACTAATGTAAAACTACTAATCACCAAATATTGCCAATAGATTACACGGTGACAAATACAACGTTATGGTTTACATTAAATAAGTAGTGTATTTTAATCGTTACCAGTGAGTCAAACCAGTATGCGTGTCCCTGTGAGGAAATCTAACGCACCCCACCAGCGTCCTCCTTCATAGAAAGGGGAGGGAGCGAAGTAGGAGGCGACACAAGTTTGTGTGAAGTTGTGAAAAGTTGTCAACTAGAAAAAAGAAGACAAACTCCTCCCGTCTGCAAATTATGAGCAGTAAGTCAACTTTTTTCTTCCCCAAAGCTGTACGTGAGAACAAAGTGGTGGATTGGAAGTAGACCATCAATTTGTAAAGTTTCCAAGTGCTGTTCGAATACTTGTTCGTCTTGTGGCTGCCATCTCTTGCTGTTTAACTACTTTACTGCCAACTGTCGCCTTATTCGCCAATATGAATCCAAGGCACTTAAGCTAGTGTCAGCTTTTATTGTTATACTATCGTTACGTAATTTAAGTTATTATGATGTATTGTTAACTTTATCCGTGAAGTTGGAACCATTTCGTGCGCAGTGACCTGTGGGTAATGATCTACATTTTTCGTGTAAGTTCACGTTAGCATTGCAAGTAAGCTAGCTAGTCATTAAAGCTACGAAGCGTGTATATTGCTGCGTTTTTTGTCTTCCTTGTGTCATGTAATGTTTTATTGTGTAGAGTCTTTGGTGCTTGACTTTAGTGACAACTCTGATGAGAGGTGATCGTTAAAAAAACAAATCAAAAAACATCTTCTTCCGCAGATCAGCAGCAGGGTGAAATGGCCGCTGTGGAGAGCGGCGGAGGCTTCAGTCAAAAGAGAAACTCACAAGTAAGTCAATCGGCGGTGTTAACTGCCTTTTTCTTTTATTTGTAATGTTTTTCTCCACTTTCATCGTCCATACTTGTTCCACCTAGCTGCTTGTTGTTGATTTTCTCCGCCGAGCACATGTCACTGGGTGGGACATGGGCAGGTAAAGTTCGCCCACAACGGGGTGTTCCCGGCAAACCCCCGCACTCGCATTGCCTCTCGTTCGGCCCATTTGGCTGGCACTGGAGGGGGTGGTGGCCTGGCCTGTGGAGGGTGTGAGTTTTTATAGGGTAAAATCAAAATGTGGGACGGAGATGGGTGGGTTTGGGTGGGGGGAGGGTTTTGGGACCGGAGGCCGAGCCCGCCATTGCTGTCGTAAAAAAAAAAAAAAAAAAAAAAAGGCCACTCCCCTCTATCTCCCACCCTGCCCACTCAAGAAGTTCTCCACACACGCAATGTCATTCTAAAATAATACTTTAAAGCAACTGTGTTTAAATGTACCCACTTCTTCATACATTTTAAGTGCATAATTGTATGGAAGTATGACAAGATTCGGTGGGCTGCCAGTACCTGTATGTTGCACTCTACGAGTCCCAAATGATGAGTGTGCTGTCATTGACCCAAACCAACCTCAGTCATAGAGAACAGACTTAAGACTTAATTACGCTCAATCACTGGCCTTGATCCTGTTTTAGCTCTTTGGCTGCGGGTGTGACTTTCGATTCTCTGCCAAAATAATAGGGGGGCAGCTAAATAAGCAGTATATAAAGTATAAATATGGATGAGTGTCGTGTGATAGCTCGTACTGCCGTGCAAAATACCGACAACAGAGGAGATCTGTAACCTCACGGCCGTGTTGACACATGAATGACAAGCTGTCGTATAAATTAGATACATATAATTTAACGTGGGCTTTTTATTAAAGTAATTAAATATTATTATGGGCTTTTATTAAAGTAATTAAACAGCCTTATTTTATTTACCTTATTTAAATGAAAGTAATTCATTTCTGGTTTGCTTTATTACAATTTTATGCTGTCTGCACAACCGGTATAGAAATCAAATACATTTTCTTACATATCCTTATTTATGCAATTAGTGGCTTTATCTCAGTTTTTCAATTTTCTATGCCGCTTATCCTCAGTAGGGTTGTGTGTGTATGCCCGAGCCTATTCACTATTCATTCACACTTATTTCCCACAAAAATAAACACATTTTTGTGGATGAGGCCCCCTGGTTTAAATTAAATGGAAATTAAATACAAGAGACCCTCAGTGAATGGTGAAAAACGTTTGCATGTGACAGCGTACAGTGTGAAATCTCTATGCTTCATGAAAAAGCATTGGCAGTGAAGCATAAAGACATAAACATGTAAAAACCTTGGGCTTTCTAACAATGGTACATATATGCTGTACATTTTACCTGTATTATCGTGTATTTATGAATTACCTATGATGAATAAGGTGTTTTCTTTGAGAAAACACAGCCCATTTTGGGAGAAAACTTTTTTTTTAACTAACAAATTTGCCGCACCATGAATGCTGAATTGCGAAAGTGCAGGGATCCACTGTGCATTTAACTGTGTGACGTCATTAAACTTGAAAAGATAAGATAAGATAAGACATGCCTTTATTCATCCCTCAGTGGGGAAATTTGCATTGCACAGCAGCAAGAGTACAGAATCAGTTAAGCAGCACAAAATACACAATATAGAAAAAGAAACTATATAAACAGCCCAGGTATTAACAAAATCAAGTTTTTCCCTGAGTTATATACAAATACAGTATGCAGATAATATGAAACGAGATGAGATATATGACCAGTCTATACACTGAGATCTTGAGTTAATATGAGGCATTATGGAAATACTTCACATAGAACTTAGTATATTGCATTTAGAGCCCTTAATATTGCACATGGAGGTTGATCAGATATTGCACAGTGAATGGAGTCTGGAGTAACTATACTGAATGTAAAAACAAAGTATTGCACAGATGTACATAGTGGTGTAGAAGTCTATTGGGAGCAGTGCTGGTTGTACAGCCTGAGAGCTGCAGGAAGAAAGGACCTGCGATAGCGCTTCTTCACACACTTGGGGAAAAGTCTTAGTGTTATAGCATGAGCAGTATATATTCAATTTCATTTTGTATGAAGAAATCCCCATTTGTTAAATTGTATGTATTTTTCTTACTTGTTGGTGTTGTTTACAAATAGAACATATTTTTTCAAACATTGTTAGAATTTTAATAATTTTTTGGTTCCATTCAGGACTCTCAGCAGCCGTCTCCGCTGGCCTTGCTAGCGGCCACTTGCAGCCGCATCGACACCCCGGGGGAGAACGACGACTCTGGCGAGCAGCAAAGTCAGCAGCAGCTGGACATGAGTCAGGGCGTCTTCACCTCCAGTGCCAATGGCTGGCAGGTGGTCCCCATCAGCGTGCAAGCATCGTCATGTGCCAACACCGTCACCACTGACTCCTCCGGGCTGCTGACTGGAGGGGAGGCGGGCAAGAGCAGAGGGGTGCTGTCCCCATCATCATCATCAGCAGCATCCACTGTCAGCGCTCAGGGACAGCAGCAGCAGTTTGTCGTAGCTCAGGCGCCAACACTACAGAGTCAACAAGTGCTCACCACCATCCCTGGTGTGGTGCCCAACCTCCAGTATCAGGTCATTCCTCAATTTCAGACTGTAGATGGTCAGCCACTGCAGTTTGCCCACGGCCAGCAAGATGCGGCCGTTCCTTCCAGTGCAGCCGGACAGCAGTTCCAGATCGTGTCATCTGCCAATGGTCAGCAGCTCATAGCCACCACCAACAGAGGCGCCGGGGCAGGAAACATCATAGCAATGCCCAGTCTCATTCAGGGTTCCATCCCCCTCCAAAATATCACCTTGGCAAACGGCGTCCTGCAGAACCAGCCACAGTTTCTAGCAAATATGCCCGTGTCGCTCAATGGGAACATCACACTGCTGCCTATCAGCACCGGCGCTGGTGGCACAGGAGGAGATGGGAACGGTGGAGGAGATGCGGGAGGAAGCCAGCTTGTCCAGCAACAGCCAACGTCTTCCAGCAGCGGTTATATGACAAGCGCCTCTAGCAACACCACTCAGACCTCCGCCGCCAGCACTTCCTCATACGGTATGACCCTAACACAGAGCAGTAACGGAGCGGTGGCAGGGACATTCCAGCAGAGTGCAGGGTCTTCTCTGGGCGTTCCCATACAGCCGGACAACCAAGAGGCGCAGCAGCCACAGCAAATCCTTATCCAGCCCCAGCAGGTTATTCAGGGAGGAACACCCCTCCAAACCATCCAGGCCGGTAGTATCACTACAGCAGGCGGTCAGGTGTTTGCCACCCCGACTGTCTGCCAGGAAGGCCTCCAAAACCTCCAGATCATGCCAAACACAGGCCCCATCCTGTTGCGCACGGTCGGTCCCAACGGCCAGGTCAGCTGGCAGACCCTGCAGATCCAGAGTCCAGCAGGGGCACAGATCACGCTTGCCCCGGTGGGCCAGACTCAGGCAGCACCCACAGCCGGGGGTGTATCGGTCAACACGTTGCAGATTCCCGGGCTCCAGACCATAAACCTCAACACGCTTGGCGGCTCAGGCCTCCAGATGCACCAACTCCAGAGTGTTCCCATCACCCTCACCAGCACAGCAGGTTAGTAAATGGCTTAACATCTGTAAATTACTGTTGTACTTAAAAATATACCTTTTAAACCAAGTATAATCAATGTACCAATTTGTGTATCATAGAACCTTTTAAATGTGAGCGCTCAAAAGATTGTAGGATGGGGCTATTCAAATAAATTATCCTGGAGGCCGCATTTTCAGAAAGATAAGGACCGGTGGGCCGGACTTCTCTCTTTGTTGTTATTCTTATTTTTTCATATAATGTCCATGCTTTATCTTTTACCTCAGGAAATGGCTAATATACTGTACACAAGCAATATCTTTACACTAGTTGAAGATCATCTATATGACCCACTGCAAAAAGATCAAAGATCCTCTATTTCAGGGGTGTGTAAATGTTTTCCACCAAGGGCTGCATAAATAAACATGCATGTGCCATTTCAATATTTAAAATTGTCTAATAACAATCTACCGTGCATATGCACATACACCGAGTCAGCCATAATGGATGATCACATGCAACGCTTGAATTAGAGTTTTACTATCATTTTTGTTGTTTAATGCAGTTAACTTCATGATGGTTAAAACGTCTGATTTTATTGTGAAAGTTTTTTTCTATTTATGAGAAGGTTGTTAAGAAACATGAACAAATAGGAGGAAGTTGGCCTTTAAAATTCCACTTAAGTTGATTTGCGAACAACTTGACTGCGTTTCTTTGTTCATCTATTGGCTAAATTAGTTCAAGGACCTACTCAGTGCCCCTGAGTAGATATACTCTATTAAATGATTTTTTTTTCCCTCGTCCAAACACAAACGCCCTGGTATCTCTTATTTGATGTCCTGTGCTGTGTTTTGTGCGAATGACACTGGTTCAACCAGTTCAACTGGCTCTCAACTGCTCCAATGAATGAATGTTTAGTGGGCTGGCACAAATTTTCTGTAGGATATGGGGTGTAACTTAACCACTCCCACTGAACTGCAAACACCATCATATGTCTTGTGTCACAAACACTTAACATTAGTCCGCACTGCTACCAGTTGGTCATTTTAACTGGATTTTCTCTGCATCTTGTTGAGATTTGTTTTCAGTGTTTATAGCATTTAGCATTGAGACATGACAACACAGACCTCTGCCAGGGACTAACAATGCAAAATTACAGTCGATTCTCACCTATTCGTGACTCGGCATTCACTTTGCTGCATATTAGCGGATTTCTTTTCTCAAAATTATAAATAAATAGATTTGTTAATATAGATTTAAAGTTACCGCTGTATGCAGTGGGGAATCCAGCAGAGGGTGCTGTCTCACAATTCGGTTTTTCTGAGGATAAGATTTTCAAAGTGCCTTAATTTCCAGACAATAGAGTGCACCGGTATATTAGTAGCATCATATAGGACGCACTGGTCTATAACATAGGATATTTAGTACACTGAAACACTGCACAGCTTTGTCTGAGATTTCAGTGTTCACACGGAGCATCTATTGGCTTCTTCCAGGACATGTTTGGTCATGTTTGACGGATAGCTAAATTGCCCAAAGCGTCAGGTATCAAGGAGAAATGGTTGCAATCGATGTTTTCGAGCCAGTAAGAGAAAAATACGAGACTGTTTTGTGAACATGGGCGAAACTGGTCTATCCACCAAACTGTTTCTAAACTCTGATAGCTTTCCAACGTTACTTGGTCATGTTGAGTCAGAAGCGCAAGCTGTAAGTAACAATTTATAAGCGTCCTAACTGTGTTTATTTTGTGTTACTAAGCAGTTGTCTGTGTAGCATTATCGTGTGTACATACAGGGAGTAGGGTGCAAATTACAAGCACGCTGATGTCTGGAGTTGTTAATAGCATTTTTCCACCACCAGTCAGTGGTCTACCCGAGTTTTTTTAAACATGGGTAGTCCCGCCAAAAACTACAAGTAGCTCCCAACCACTTTTCAAGTAGCTCTCCAAAGGGTTCATTTATTCATTTATCAACTCCTATACTGACACAATGAGAAAGTGGGGTTCGGCAGTAGTCCGGAAGTCTTCAGGAATGCTTGGGAGTGTGACCAATAGCAGCTGAGTCAGCTTGCCTGCTTATCCACATATAACAGTAGTTAGTTGTGTTTTTTTTTCCTGCCTCGCACTGCGAGTTACCTTGTGTGGCTGTTTGCACTGTGTTGTCAATAATGAGTTACATTGCCATCTACTGGACGGGGTTGTAACTTCAAGCCACTCAGACAGTCCTATTGTAATGTGAGTGAGGGCAAGCAGATGGTGGCAAATCCAAAAAAATAAAAGCTAGATTCTGTGGCGGTCCAAATTAATTTGTGGCAAGCTACCATACATAAATCACTTTATGCAAAACCCTGGTATCCAAGAAGGAGAGGGGATAGACTATACTGTTTCTCCTCTGTCAAGAACTGTAGTTATCCTCAGACCAGGTGACTTATTACTGACGTCTTTGAGGTCAGTGTTGTAAGAGTGATCAGTCACATTTATGCAATAACTCCCCTTTTGCAAGGGAACACCCTCCTTATGCTTCCCTTTTAGGCAATTTAGAAGATGGTTACCTAACATTCAATGTCTCAGCAAAAGTCTGCAGGCGTTCTTGGCTGACTCTGACTGTCCATCTTGTCTTAAAACTAGAGTCTGTTTTTACAATTAATGGCTTCCTAATTATCACATGCATGCTGTCTGACTGCTCTGTATTTTCAATCAAGCAGATCAAACGCTGCAGACGGGTGCCGAGAGTTTGGATGATAGCACAGCGCTCGACGACGAGGACATCAGCCCGCCGCCACAGGGCCGACGTAATCGCAGAGAAGCCTGCACTTGTCCTTTCTGCAAGGATGGAGAAGGACGGTATGTGTGTGTATACTGTAGATCAAGAATTCAGTTGTCCCTCATTTATCACGGTTAATTGGTTTGTTGCCTGACTGCAATAAGTGAATTTTCACCAAGTAGGATTCAATATTAATAAATTAAATATTTTTTTTAGTAGAGCATAGAAATCCTGTTAATACTTTATCAAGATTTTATCATTGTTACAGCCCTGTAGATATGAAATAAAACCCCTATACGTACTTTTACACTCCTTTTTTCACAACACATTGCTCAATTGCAGGCTACGGGATGACTACAGGGACATGTGATGGCCGCTGCTTTCATCATAGTATGCTATCAAGCTAATAGTTAGCCTCCAATTAATTTATCAGATAAACTTAAGAAAGGGTTCCAAAAGAAGTGGAGAAAAAGGGAAACAAAAGAAGCCAAAATTTACCACCTCCACACTGAATAGGAGGAGAAGTAACTTTTTTTTCGCACTGTCATCTCAGACGTGCCATGCACCAAAATAATGTATCATCTATGGAACATTATTGATGCATATGACTTGTCTTTCAATATGTTATGCGTAATAATAGGCCAACCATGAAACAGCGATAAATTCTTAATTCATTTTTGAAAAAACATGAGCGATGTTCAAACTGCGATTTAACGAGGGACAACTGCATAGCTCAAAGCTAGATTGCTATTTGCCATACTGGTTGCAACATTGCCCTTCACTCCGTGCGCCAATAGGAGCGACCCGACCAAAAAGAAACAGCACATCTGTCACATCTCCGGATGTGGAAAGATCTACGGCAAAACATCACACCTGAGAGCCCACCTCCGCTGGCACACGGGAGAGCGGCCCTTCGTCTGCAGCTGGTCCTTCTGCGGCAAACGTTTCACACGCTCCGACGAGCTTCAGCGCCATAAGAGGACGCACACAGGTGATGAAGCGCAATCCGTTCTCCAAGTCGCACTTGTAATTTCTACTTTTTATGCAATATCTTTAGCTACACTGCACACAAGTTCTCATATTGTATTATTTTCACATTATTTTCAATCATTCTCCACTTTAGCTATGACGCTGGAATCTAGACTTTTTGAAGCTGTGGTGGTGGGCTGCTCTGCCTTTTTTTTGAAGGACAAATAACTGCCAACATTTAATTTTCACTTTGTTTACAGAGCATATCTCCACTATGTGTGCTTATTTGTCATTAAATTCAGGTTTCATGTTTAAATAGAACACATTTAAAAATACTAAGAGGTGAAGCTAATATTGTCTGGTAAACCACTCAACATCTGCTCACGAGCAACCTGTTGGAGACCCCTGTGATAGCGTCACTGTCTAAAGCTGCACACACTATGTGCTTCTGTTGCACAACTTGGACAAACAACTAGTGTTTTTCGAAGACAAGCCATAAGTGTTATGATAACAAGAGAGCAAGATTAAGTGACATTTAAAAAAGTAAGCTGTGATGATGATATAGCTTTGACCTAGCTAGATGCAGCCAGCCATGCATGTAAACAAAAATGCCAGAAAGTGGAATGAGATCTCACACACACTGGCATAGATAGGCTTAGTATGTGACAAGCTGTCGTCAATTGACTGCACATTTTAGGGCTATATTGTTCATTCAACACAAGACTGGTCACGTATCTGGTCACATGCGCAAGTGCTAACAAGGCACAAGACAGACGATCTCTGGGCTTGAGTCAGAATCAGAATCAGTAAAGAGTTTATTGCCAGGTATGATCAAACACATACTAGGAATTTGTTTTGGTATAGTAGGTGCAGACGCATCTATTAAAAAAGAATGAAAAATACAAAATATACAGAATAGCAGTATAAATATATGTACATAGTCTGTTTTTTGTTTGTTATTCCGGAAGTGCAGTCTGATTGTTTTTCCTAAAAGTCCAAACTGGGCGTTAATGTAACTCATATAGTGAAAGTGTCAGAGTTTGACACTTATTCCTTTAAACTGTATGTGTATTTTACTTCCAAGTGTTGATGCTTGAAAATGCTTAATTTAGGCCAATATGTAACATTTGCTTAGATATGCATTTTTGACCCATAAGAGGCCGTATTAAAAAAAAAACTGTAATAATTACATTTGATAGTGAGGGAGCGATGTTCGAAGCGCATTGGAGCGATGGATGGCCGTATACATTTGCGATTCTGATACTGACACATGTTTCTTTTCTCCTCAAGGCGAGAAAAGGTTCGCTTGCACCGAGTGTCCCAAGCGCTTCATGCGTAGCGACCACCTCTCCAAGCACATCAAGACCCACTTCAACAAGAAAGGATCGCTTGCCGCTAACAGCGCTGCCATTTCCGGCGACCCCACCTCACCGGCGACAGACGGTGGCTCAGAGGGCCTGTCAGCCGGCGACCAGCACACCATCGTGGCCATGGAAACCCTGTCGGCAGAGAGTATAGCCCGGCTAGCCAGCAGTGGTATCAACATGGTGCAGGTGGACCTGAATCACATCAACGGGGCCAGCTACTAAGGGGGAGGTTGCGTTCTAAAGGGGCTCGTCTGAAAGCAGACACCGAACAAGCGCTTCAGGTTGAACACAACAAGAGACACTATTTCATTTGTGTTGCGAGGCGGGAATATTGATTTGCATATAAATACCTGTGGCATTTAAAGTCAGATCACCTATGTGTTTACAGAAATCATCCCAAAATCTTATTTTATATTAATGTTCCCCTTTTCGATCTTCCATAATGACGCTGCAATAAAATAACAATACTGAATTGTTATCTCCACTACACACTCAACATTGTCATCTGCAAACTCAATACAGGTGGTCTTCCGGTTACCAATGAGTCATGTAAAATTTTTGTTTAAGTCTGAACTTTCCCTAAATAACTCCTAAATCACCCACACTGTACATACAGTAATAAAACAGTGCACAGACTGCATGACCCCCAACATTCGTTAGCATAAAATCATCTTTATCCTTAATAATGGTCACGACGGTGGAGTAGTTGGGGACCAAAATAACGACCAAATCGGTGGATTTGTCTCCTCTCGCTGAGATTTTTATGATGTTCATTTTCACTTCCATGGTGATAGCTTTCCTTTTCTTTGGCGCACTGCCACTTAGGAGACATAATGAAGTGTAAAAAGTTACAATGTTGTTCTTCTTTAGTGTGGCTGAGCAGGTACACACTGTATTCACGAGTCTCGTGTTTACGGACCCAAATGTATTTTTTTTATTTATGGGTGCGCATTCGTAGCCGCAAAATGTCCTAACACGGGATACCCTTAATCGAGGACCACCTGTACTGTTGCGTTGACACTAACTCAACTATGTCATTGACGGATGATTTTATAGCCTTCATTTTTATACATCGTGCAGCTTAGAAAAAGGCAATGTAGCTGATAAACTGATCAGAAATGATCACTGAGCTCACAATGCATTCAGCCATGGCACGATCCAGTATCGATATTGCAGCTTAAATGCCAAATTTAGACCATTCAACTGAAAATGAAGCATTTTTCTTTGGGAGAAGTGGATCCCCCCCCCACCCTCCACAATCCAACAATTGTAATATTAAATGAGCTGAAGAAGCTTGGATGCAGTGTGCTATCCTGAGAATAACTATTTAACATGTAATGGTACACTGCCAAGCTATTTGTAACAACAAAAAAACGGCCACAAGGTTTCTGTCTGTGTGTGTGTGTGTGTGTGTGTGTATATATAAATATATATTTGTCAGCAATCTTAGTCTAGGCCAGGATCATCGTTGTCATTTGTGAGGAGTTTTGCCTTTTCACTTCTCATGCACAATCTTAATCTTATGTTATTACTTTTGTTCATGTTTGTAGATCATATGTTAAGCCTTTCAGTCATTCAATGATGACTTGGTCTATCCAGTCATTCATTTTGTTCCTAGAACGTTTTCTCTCTCTCTCTCTCTTTCTCTCTGTGGTACAAGCTGATACTTTGCCTTGATGTCAGCTTTTTTTTTTTCTCAAGTGAAAATATTTTTGATATCTGTATGGCACAAATGTGTATGCTCAAACCAAAGGTTCATAAGCAAAACTCTTTCGTTGACTTGTAACTGGAAAGTATCCAGCATAAGGCAGACCTTGGCTGCATTTTTATTTTTTAGGTCAATTCTGGGAGGATGTTGGTCACCACTGTGGGAAACGTCTTCCTTCACGTCACAATTTCTATCTTTGAAACTCAATAGACTATTGTCATTTTACAAGTGCTCTTTTTTTTCATTTTCACCCGTTTAAATAAGGGATTTTATATTGTATACTACAAATGCAAACAGCTGGATTAAAACCTGAAATATTCTCTCATTTTGCTTGCTTTTCTTTTGGAACCAATATTACCATACAAGCCAAACCTGGCCCACATGTGAATTTCAGAGCAGCATAGCGCTCCTGTCATAGATCTTAACTAGAATTTTTGCAGATCCTCAAAAACAATGAGGATACAGGGTTTTTGCTGTCGATACTTTTAAACTGCACAGCCCTCCTGTCGTATAAATGATCTTTTGATGGCAGATACCATGAAAAACAGCAGCATTCCTGTCATATTAAGGATCTGTGGTTGGCATGTTTGCAGTATTATGTTTAAAAACAGCGGAGCCCTCCTGACAAGAATCTTTGTCGTTTTTACTGTATATTGTTATTTAAAGCCGCAGCGCCGTGCTGTCACATCCAGGATCTTTGGCGTGCTTATTTGCCGTAGATAGTAGGGGTGTCAAAAGGTTTACGACGATAAATTAATTAACCATTCATTCATTCATTCATTTTCTACCGCTTATCCTCACGAGGGTCGCGGGGGGTGCTGTAGCCTATCCCAGCTGTCTTCGGGCGAAAGGCGGGGTACACCCTGGACTGGTCGCCAGCCAATCACAGGGCACATATAGACAAACAACCATTCACACTCACATTCATACCTATGGACAATTTGGAGTCACCAATTAACCTAGCATGTTTTTGGAATGTGGGAGGAAACCGGAGTACCCGGAGAAAACCCACGCATGCACGGGGAGAACATGCAAACTCCACACAGAGGGTGGGAATTGAACCCTGGTCTCCTAGCTGTGAGGTCTGCGCGCTAACCACTAGATAAATTACATAAAACTACATAAATTAAATAATGTAGATAATTTTGACTGCCTCAGTACAAGTGACTGAATGTATGTTTTTCTGGTCTCTATCCCCTCCTAACAGGCATTGGTTTCAGCACCTTGTCGCTCGCATCTGTTCCATAGAATGTCATGACGGAAATGTGCCCTTTTTTCATTAGTGGGTGGTGGTGGGGCCGCTACCATATCACAAAATCATTGTCTTGTCTCATGACACCCATGGTAGATACAAGAACAGCAGCACACTCCTGCCATATAGAGACTCTGTGACTTTGATCCTCAAAAACAGCAGATGGCCCATGTAAATTGTCAAAAAAATATATCTTTATTTGTTAAAAATCGCACACAATAACTCCTCATCTCAGCCATCGCTCTCACTCTTCAGCTTGTTGCAGAGGCTGAAAGAAGATATTGTACATTTCATCACTGAAAAGGTATAATGATGTTTTTCTTTTACCTGCTGAGGTATGAGTGGACGTCTGAGAAGCCGTGGTATTGGGCCAGAGGGAACAGGATCCCAGTGGGGCAGCGCCCTTCTCGCTGGCGGCAGAAACTGCAGTTGCAAATGCCTCGGCAGGGAGGGCAATGCCAGTCCTGTGGAAATGAAAAAGAGGTGATTAAAACATAATCTGAATTTTGCATTCCCATAGGTAGCAATGACAACTGTTTTGTTTAACAACTGCCAAATAAACTGTAAAGGACACAATTTTTCCATGTTTATGTTTTATATGTTGCTGTGGGAGATGTCAAACCGGATCAAGCAGGGCCTTCCTGGTGTCCTCCCCGTATCGGTTCCTCAGGCACGGCCCGCAGAACTGACCCTGGATGCCCCGGCACGCCTCATTTCGGCAGCAGGTCTTTGTATCAACAGTCTTCTGTCGACACTGATGACATGTGGAGCCCTGAAAACCAAATTACACAGTCTGATTTTTGGCTTTTTTCCTTACTTTCTTGTAATAGCAAAGTGGGAAAAACCACAGAATCAGAAACGGCGGTTTATTCAGTGGTACACACATCTCTGTCCTGGTTACTCAGCACAATATGGCTTTTATTGTCAACTGCTAAGCATCTTCTTGCACTTGTACAAGTTAAAAAATGTTATAATGTTATTTGAAACAGTTAAAATGTTTTAAGATGCCGGATGGCGAAATACGATTTGCTATCAAAACATTGCATTTTCATGCATGTTAAGGCCCTCGAAAATGCATGTAATAATAATAACATACAGCATTTTCAATGCTCTGTGTTCAGGCCCTACATATAAACAAATACAGTAAGCTCAACCTTGACAGGTTCCTCTGTAGGAAGCATGAGGTCTTACTACAGTATGAGTGAGACTGCCATCTGGTGGTGAAGTAATTGCTTGGTTTCCACATGTTACCGAGTGAGACAGGTAGGACCAGAACCTACTGTTACTCTGTTGTAGACCTTCTCGGTCATGTTGTCCGCCACCAGCTGAAGCTCATCGTCTGTGATTTCCTCCACAGGCCTGATAATGTGAGGTTTGGTCTGACTGGGTCGCGGGGTCCCACGTCTCTGTGGAGCCCGACGGACCTGAAACACACACATACTTGAGATGAATAACGTAGGATAAGCTAAAACGGGGCGGCACTGCGGTCTAGTGGTTAGCGCGCAGACCTCACAGCTAGGAGACCCCACCCTCTGCCATCTCTGTGTGGAGTTTGCATGTTCTCCCCGTGCATGCGTGGGTTTTCTCCGGGTACTCCGGTTTCCTCCCACATTCCAAAAACATGCTAGGTTAATTGGCGACTCCAAATTGTCCATAGGTATGAATGTGAGTGTGAATGGTTGTTTGTCTATATGTGCCCTGTGATTGGCTGGCCACCAGTCCAGGGTGTACCCCGCCTCTCGCCCAAAGACAGCTGGGATAAGCTCCAGCACCCCCGCGACCCTCGTGAGGAAAAAGAAGTAGAAAATGAATGAATGAAGCTAAAACGGTAACTCTTCTCACACCTTGCGACACCAAGTTCGATAAGACAAATAAGACACAGATGTCCTATACAACTCACCTCCAGAAGCTCCTCCTCCAAGGTGAGCTCTACATCTGCCTCTTGTGGGTCAGTGAGTACCTCGCATCCTCCCATGGAGCGGGTCTGTCTGCGGGATGCCCTCTCTGGGTTCTTCCTGGGCTCCCTTCCAGAGCGGGGTGGTTGTTGCTGCTGTAATTCATATACATTATATCTTAATCCGTGTTAATGGCTAATAATGTGCAGACCTACCAACCTTGAAGACACTTCAACACTATTAGAGCAGTCTTCCATCTCCACAAGATGGCAGTAGCTACATTTAAAGGGGACCTATTACGCTTTTTCCACTTCTCTGACCTATAAATGTAGTTAGAATGTTGTATTTTTGTGTTAAACCACGCCAAAGTTTCAGATAATGAGGTTTGCACATTTGAAAGTGAGCCCTGAAAGAACTTTGGGATGGCTCAAAATGTTCGGTTTAAATAGGAGTCATAAAATTGCCCCTTTGTGATGTCACAGAGGGGCAGACTTCCTTATATGGGCATGTCTGTAAGTTGTATAAGCGCTCCACTATTCTGTTTACTTGCTAGCATAGCCACATTTGTTTACATTTTCTAACGACGCCACCATCAGGCACAAGTGGTTGGAGTTCTTGATTCCCGACAAACTTGCTGAACATTACTTGGTCGTGTGGACTGAGCCAGCAGTTAGTAATTTATCAGTGTCCTAACTGTGTTTATTTTATGTAAGTCATGTAGCAAAAGTGCAGGTTTGCTAGTAGCCATTTCCCACAACAATTAGTGGCCGCATTTTGACATTACTGATGCTGTAGAATACAGTACCTAACGCTAAAATGCTAAAGCTACTTACCATTGAGAGACATCTTGAAGTAACCTCTTTTCTTGAGATACTTCAAATTGCCCAGTCTCTACTTCCAGATCGGATTCGGGATCCAACACACATGGCTGTATGTTAAAAGCCGACATTTTAAAAAGATAAATCCCTTTTTATTATCAACTCCTATAAAGTTAGCGGCAACAAACCATAAGGTTTTCTATGTACTCGGGAGTGTGACCAACCACAGCAAAGTGGGCGTGCCTGGAGGCGGACCTTAGGTGTAATAAAAAAAAGACAATTTTCACAGGAAATCCATGAAATCCAAAGAAATACAGCTGAATAGGTGCAGATTCTGGAAGAACTAGAAAGCTTTGTGGATGGTTATTGTATGTAGCTGCTCTGTAGGAGTCCACAACTCAATACAAAGGGCCAAAAAATGAGCTTTAAAGATTGTGAGTGGTTAGCCTCCAGCAGCTTTAGCATGCACTTTAAAGTTAAATGCGCTACATACTGTAGCTATTGGTGTCAAAGTCATGTGTCACCCCAGAGACTACCTGGAACTACGTTCATCACCAAAATATAACAAGAACTGGACTGAGGAGACCAAGTGGGAGGTAAGCTGGTGTTGGTGTCATACAAGTTCATGTTAAAATATCCGAACTCTCCCTTTAAGGAACCCTACGTTACGGAATTTGTATTTGGGTCAATACAATAGTCGTAATAGTTGTGAGATTAGAAGGTCAAAATGTTGGGAACGCTTCCAAAATTGATACAGTGCAGTTCCATACTAAGTAACGTTGACCCCTGACCTAGCTTGAACTCACTGGACGCTTTAGAAGTTCCTGTATCATCTTTGTCACGATGACATGGTATCGAGTCTCCCCTTGATCAATGACGCGTTCCATCATATACTCACAGAGTTTCTCTCTTTGGGCTGCTTTCCTTGTTTTTTCAGGATACCAACACCTCCAGGCAGTTTTTGCAGGTCCGCCATTAGCTGGGCGAGCTGCCGTCAGAGAAGCAAGAGGTCAAAGCTAGACAAGCATTGAACCGTTCCTCCATCTTACCATCGCTTTGTTGGCTCTGATGTTTTGTTCTCTTTTAGCAAGGAAAGAGTCGGACACATCCTCAGCCTCATCGGACGCTCTCATCTTGTCTTCTTCTGATTTAATATGTTTGTACTCCTTTGCCTGACTTGTCTTCACCCCTGTCCTTTTCTTCCTCTCTCCATTGTCCTCTTCATCATCATCATCAGTGGATTTCTGGCTGGACGGAACTGAGCGGAACGCCACCCTCAGCCTGAAGGTTTTGGACATGGCTTTCTGCTGCTTGGGGGCACAGTCTTGATCTTCATCTTGCATGTCAGTATTCTATAATGGAGAAAAAACACATTTACCATAGAACAGAAGACATTAAAGCGCCATAAATCAAGATAATTGAGGATTATATTGAAAGTCCTGATGCTTGTACTTCTTAAGCAATGACACAGTGTCAGTCAGTCCAATTATGTTATATTTGGCAGGTGTCTCAAGTCTTAGTATATCAACATATGATGTAATAATAAACACACACTTTTAAATTAAATGTTAATGTTAATTTGTATTAAAAAAAAAAGACATGACACAAAATAATCCCGAAGGTGTACCTGATAGCTTTGGTCGCTCAGCTCTTCCTCATCAAAACCGTAAAACGTTTCTTCATTATCAGAGTCCGCAAAAACCTCAGCTAGTTCCTTCGTGAGGGGGTACATCTTTAAAGTTTCTTCTTGACGACTGTAGAAGCAAACTAAAATGTTCAAATATGCATTGTTTGCCTTGCTATTTCCACGACAGACAAAAAAAAGGTAGCAGGTTAAAAAAAATGTCGGTCGCCAATTAAGATGATTGATGAAAGAAGCGCTTGTTTGTTAACGCGGGACAGCGCGATTACAACATAGCATCACTATGGATACTCTCCACCCGCGTGGAGAGAGCTGATGATAAAAACCTGCAAGTTTGAGAGACATTAATATGTTGAAACTTTCAACTTTTCCAACAGGTAACGTGGATTTATTGAAATGTTTGATTCATACGCCGCCAATGTAAGCACAACTACCGACTATGGAAATGTTAATATCGATCTTTATTATTTTGAAAATGGCTTTGTTTGATTGTATTGTATTGTATTGGTATAGCTAATGTGCGGCCAAGAATATTCCCACAGCCTATTATTCGGTGTGTGTGGGGGGTTCTGCAGGTGTGTGCTTGTGGGAGTGATGCTGGTGGGAAACTCCCTCTACATTCCCATGACAAAAAAACCTCAGAGTCCTGCTCCGGAGGCTGAGATCATAGTGACCAACCATGATCTTGCAACGGTGGGGCCTACTCCTAGCGCTGGGTGAGAAAACTTTTCTATTAAAGCACCTTTATTTCCCTTATATTTAATGCTTTATATATCACACGGTATATATGCTGTTTATATTTAGGAACCTCCCCACCACCAACAAACTCTGTCCTTTTCCTATGCATGTTCCTCTGTTGAAACCAACAATTTGAATAACACTATATTTCCCTCCTTTGTGGTCATTCAATTAAACATAACTTCATTTTCCAATAATAATAATAAGAAGAATGGATTGGAATTATACATATAGCACCTTCCCCAGTGCTATACACTGAGAAGCTATTAATCATTCGCTCCGGAGTCACACACTAGTAGTGGTAATCTAGATTTGTAGCCACAACTGCACTGGGGTGGACTGACAGAAATATGGCTGCCATTTTGGCCTCTCCACCCATCGCTAAACATTCATTGAGGCGAGTGACATGTCTTGCCCAAGGACACAACAGCACTGACTGGGATGGACGACCCGCTCAACTTCCTGAGCCAAAGCACAAAATATTATTTAACTGGGAACCGGAAGTATCATGCTCATGAATGTTTTGAGCTCCTGTTTACATGCTAGTACATGCTAGTTTCTTATCGTCTGCTGTCAGCCTCATCAACAAGGCCCGGAACCCCCCCTTTGACACTTTGACTATATGCGTTACATTAACACCCAGTTTGGACTCTTAGGAAAAACAATCAGACTGCACTTCCGGAATAACAAACAAAATACACACTGTGTACATATATTTATACTGTTTATTCTGTATATTTTGTATTTTTCATTCTTTTTTTAATAGATGTGTCTGCACCTACTTCACCAAAACAAATTCCTAGTATGTTTGATCATACCTGGCAATAAACCCTTTTCTTGATGAGTATAATCAACTCAGACAAGTGCCATGGTGTGTATGTAGTAATTGTAGCAGTAATTAAATTGATTTTAATTGATTTCCTAGTTTTAACACAGTTTTAAACAATAATCAATGACGTCTCTCTTCCCAGAATGCATGTTCCTATACGTCTCCAGCCAGAAGCGGCAATGCGCTTTCCAGATCACACCCAACAACAGCAAATATCTACAGGAGGGAAACATCAGTGGTTCGGTGCAGATTTGCAAGCGTACGCACTGCTGCGTGGGCTATTTCCTCATCGTTCATGGCCAGGCAGAGGTTGATGTTCTGGGTAAGATGTGATATCCCTCTCGCATGTCAATCAAAACTCAGTTTGCTTCCCAATCTTGTATTACAGCTTGCAATAAGGTTGAAAAGTCTTGCCCGCATGCAACCTGCAAGCCGCAAGCTCATCGAGAGAATCTGGTGAAGTGTGTGTGCAACACAGACCTGTGCAACAGCAATATCAACTGGACTGGAGTGGGACAAGAGCCACAGACCACAAGACCCACTGGCTCTGTGGGTATGACTGTTTTTACCTTTTATGACTTTAAAACATGCAGTACATGAAAAATCAAAGTTAACACGCAGAAACCAGCATCTGTAGGCATGCAAAGAGGTTATTTCATCACAAAACAGCCTGCATCTCAACTTTGGGATTCTCCGCAAATTTTTTATGTTAACCAAAAACACGCTAACCAAGGTTCCATTGTATGGAGCTGCCACAGCTTAGTCAATCCATCAAATAGAAGACACACTGCAGTGTAAGTGGTGAATTCCCATACATTAGTGTGTGTGAGGCATATTTAGGGCTTAAAACTGGATTGGGTCACAAGTGAACAGTGGCAATTAAAGAGAGAAGAGAAGTTGAAATTGTTGACTGGATTGGCTTTCTGGTAATTTCATCTTTTAAATGGTGATGTAGAAACAGACGCAGAGATGAATTTTATCACAACAGTCACTTTTTATTGCAAGTGTTGATCCGAAATCGGAGGAGAGCCTCCGTGTCAAGCAGTGGGGGAGCAGGCCGTCTGCCTTTTTGTTCTTTTTTCCATTTTTGATGTTGATTTTTGTCATTTTCTCGTTTGTGTTTTTAGAATGTAAATTAAAAATGACGAGCCGGGGACCGCATAATAACATTATATGAGATCATAACATTATTTATTTTCTTTTTTAGATGAAACATGGATAATAACCGTTGTCCTGAGTGTGGTTCTCCTTTGCCTTGTGATTGTTGCTCTTCAGTGGATACATCTCTCACAAAAGAAGAGTAACATTTCTTCAAGTGGGTATTTGTGTGTCCTATTTAGATCAGTGCTAATCTTTCCTGGATTTAGCGTGAATATCATTTCCTTTAGAATCTACCATCAGTGTTTTTCACATTGTGAATTAGGAAAGGAGTCGCACAGTATTTCCTCTTCATCTTGCTTTTGTTTGGCCTTGCAACTGTTTCATTCTTTCTGCTGCACTGACCTTGGTCATTATCTCTGCTGTAAGACTCCTCTCCTACATCTGTAAGGCTCCTTCATGAACAATGCTGTCTCCTTTCTGCTATTCTTTATGGTCGGAGATGAATCATAACCTTTTAATTTCAAGTAAAGCAACAAAGGCTTCCTCGTGTGTGTTTCTGTGTGTGTGACAATACTGTGCATTTTGCAGTTACAATTTCATGGCGTAACATGGTTGAATACGACCCATTATTAGTCAAAACATATGCATATAGAATCAAATGTTATGTATTTCTTGCCTAAATGAAGCTTTTTCAAGCGTAGAAAATGGCTGAATGAAATAAAATACAAATATAAGGCATTCAGAAGACGCATTTCAAGTGAATGATATATGTAGTGTTCTACACTGGTCATGTTACTGTAATTTTTGGTGAGACACACAAGCACCAGACAACCAGAATAGGTTTTTATTGCAGATTTGAATGATCAACAGGCACAATAATATCTACTAAAACCAGGGGCTGCCAAGCGAAAACTCAACTATGAACCCCTGATGTCACTTCCTGTTCGCCTGCCAATCAGCTCTCCTCGAGAGAACATTGATATCGAGAGACAAGAAGTTATATTTTTGTCTTAAATCTCTTTTTATACTCTTATGTTTACAATATTGGGTAATGGGGGTGTAAAGGTGACATTTCATATGTAGGTCGCAAACAGGTTTTCTATGCTGTAACATAATCAAAATATTCCATTTATAAATAATTTAATAATTTTAAATATTAGTAATTTATTTCATTTATATACTTAATGTATTATTATTTTTGAGAATATTTCTTAGCTGCTGACTCTGCTTCACTTCACTCCCCACTACCTCAAAGCTGAAATCATAACTCCTGCACTCCTGTCAAATGCTAAGTAACAATCTTTGAGACAAAGCTTTGAGGTGTGAGTGATGGTAAGAGAAGCTCTGACTCACTTGAGGAGAAGTCATTGGCAACACCCCCAGAACACAAATATAGGATTCAATTAAATTTTTTAAAACTTTTTCTCACATTTGGGTCACTCTCGTATTGAGCTGAGTAAAGAGTTGTGCCATTGCATTGATATCATGTGAACTAATTTTAAGATGGACTCAACAGCACCCTTGTTGGTTGCAGCCAAGTACTGCACTCCATTTTTACTCAATAGTAGTGTTAATTGGCGACTCCAAATTGTCCATAGGTATGAATGTGAGTGTGAATGGTTGTTCGTCTATATGTGTCCTGTGATTGGCTGGCAACCAGTCCAGGGAGTACCACGCCTGTGGCCCGAAGACAGCTGGGATAGGCTCCAGCACCCCGCAACCCTTGTGAGGATAAGAGGTAGAAAATGAATGAATGAATGAAAACAATCAACCAGCAGTCAGGAATGTAAAAGGCCATACTTTCTATTAGATGCCTAGTACTCTCTCAACAGTGAAGTAAATAAACACCCTTGTGTGATCTATTTTAGGGCAGACTTCCCAGGCTTCCCTTCATATCTCACCAGCGTGTTCCTGCCAGATAACCCACACCTCACAGATTGATGTCACTCATATACAACTACATCAGGTATATTTAAAACTTAAATCTCACAAAGCAGCACTTTGCACATGCAGTGTATCTCTTGCAGATGGTGGCCAGCGGGCATTTTGCCACGGTGTGGCGGGGCACACTCGGAGGATCTGTGGTGGCTGTGAAACTTATCCCCGCCGCCATGGAGCATGTGTTCACCGCCGAGGAGGAGGTCTACGGGCTTCCGCTGATGAAGCATGCCAGTATCATCCGCTTCCTGGGCTCTGGGAGAAGATCACATGATGGCAGCTGGCTCATTGTCCTGCAGTATGCAGAATATGTGAGTGCCTATATATGTTAGTCATCCTTTAACATGCACAGTTCGAGACCCAATACATTTAAAATATGTTATTTTTAAAAACATATTGTGTTGTGTAACAATACCATAGAAATGGAACTTTGATATAATTACTAGTAGTCAGTGTATTCTAAATTTACTATCCACACC
Source organism: Doryrhamphus excisus (assembly GCF_037039965.1). Taxonomy (NCBI): domain Eukaryota; kingdom Metazoa; phylum Chordata; class Actinopteri; order Syngnathiformes; family Syngnathidae; genus Doryrhamphus; species Doryrhamphus excisus. Next base: position 8,769,500 of record NC_136374.1, read on the forward strand.
AAATAACTCGTTTCTCCTCAATGAACCGTGGCGCCCCAGTGCCAGTAGCACTCTTTCAGCCCCAGACTATTACACTACAACCACGTCATCAAAATTATTAATATTTCTCATTATACGCCACATTCACTGTTCTCTGAACTTTTCAATATTCACGTTCTTTAGCATAACGTTCATTTCACTTTGATTTCAGGGCTCTCTGCACTCCTTCCTGTGCAAGAACACCACCAGCTGGCTGTTGTCGCTCAAGATGTGCCACTCTTTATCACAGGGACTCTGCTATCTCCACACGGACCTTCATACACAAGGTAAAGCATCTCGTGCATACCCTCAGCTTTAAATTATAAGTAATTATAGTTTTATGGTAAGTGAAATAGAAAGTGGTTCGATGGTGCTCTCTGCAATAGTGAAATGAATCCAGCGGATTGTCGCGTCAATTTACTCAACATTTTCCAGCAGGAAGATGCTTTGATGAGGTAGATGTGAAGATGTCATTGTCTAATTTGCATAATCGGCCAGGATGCACGCAGTGAGGCCAAGTCGGGACATATACGGATATTTTCCACGCCGCATGCATGTGTAGGTTTTTGTTCTTAAAAACTGAGCTTTTGTAAAACTCTGACCAGAGTAGAAAAACTCAATGTTTGTGTATGGACATTTGATAAGAAACTGAGATACTACGTATCTCATATTTTTAAACCTTGTTTTGCAATGGAACATTAAGTTTTTGACTTGCAAGTGTTGGATTCATTTGGTACAGAGGTAGACGCTTGTGGAAAAAAACCCATAACACCTATCACCTTGTACTTCGGTACGAGGTGCATTATTAAAAAAAAAACAAAAAAAAAAACCCAAACTGTATTATGGAAAGCAGGAAGTGAACAAATGTAACAGTTACGGGCCGCACTAACATTAAAGTTTCAAATCAAGGCGGGGGCCTCAAACTAGTGTCCTGCGGGCCACATTTGGCCCGCGGGCCGCATGTTTGAGACCCCTGATCTAAAGACATACAAATACTTTAAATAGGCTGCCTTTTTTTCCAATTATATCCGCTTTATGTTGGTAAATGTCTACTTTCAGAAGGACACAAGCCGCCTGTGGCCCACGGAGACCTGAGCAGCTTCAATGTGCTTGTACGAGCAGATGGTACTTGCGCCCTTTGTGATTTCGGTTGCTCCACCATCCTGCGCTCATGTTTGGGACACTACCAAACCACAGAAAGAACCACAAAGGTGAGACACGTGCACAGTTCATTCACCATACAGGGAAGGTGTGTTTTAAATGTCCAGTGCTAGATGACTGTCCATCTTCAGAGTCATGCTCAGGCCGGCACCTTGCGCTACATGTCCCCCGAGATCCTGGAAGGTTCCGTTAATCTCCTCAGCAACTGGTGCTTGCATGCTGACATCTATGCCCTGGGTTTGCTGCTGTGGGAGATCTGGATGCGCTGCTCGGCTTTATTTCAAGGTGAAATCCATTCCATGACAAATACACAACATTAGCACGCAGCTAATCATTCAGAATTAGAAATGCATGCTTGCAGACCACCACAATGTATTCCAAGATGTCGAAAGCTGGTCAAATACAGTGTCTCCATCACTATGAACCAGAACCGCCACACACCAAAATGGCTGACCTACAGGAAGTTGCCATTTGTAGGTATTAAGATGTACCAAGGGCCGCACAGTGGTAAGCGGGCAGGCCATACAGCTTGGAAACCTGGGTTCGAGTCTCCGCTCCGACATCTCTTTGTGGAGTTTGCATGCTTGTGCTTGTTTCTCCGGGTACTCCGGTTTCCTCCCACATTCCAAAAACATGCTAGGTTAATTGGCGATTCCAAATTGTCCATAGGTATGAATGTGTGAACGATTGTTTATCTATATGTGAACCGTGATTGGCTGGCGAGCAGCCCAGGGTGCTGTGGTGGTAAGTGGTATAGAAAATAAATGAAGATTTACCAAAACAAAAGCACTAACATCAAGCTAAAGTCCACACGACTAGTTAAAATACACTAAAACTATTTTAATTGGGATATTATTACAGTCACACCCAATATGAACAAATATTTATGCTCTGCACACAACTAATTCATTTCCTTAGAAGGGCTAATTATACCTGTCAGATTGTAGTGCAGTTGTAAATAATATATGACTTAAATAATAAATAAACACTTTTTGTAGGGGGAAGGAAGTGATTCATAATGGTAATTGTTATGGCTTTTTTCCAAAGTTACATTGAAGTATATTCTGCAAAATGTCTCCCTCTACAGATGGCGCCCCTCCACAACATCTACCTTACCAACAAGAGCTCGGAGCCAGGTTGACTTGGGAGAACCTCACCATTCACGTGTCTCACATGGAAAGAAGACCTTCCATACCCGAGCATTGGCGGCTGCTGAGACAGGTACTGCAGCAGCATACTGTATGCAAACTATGCTGACGGACTGCAGGATATAAAGTGACTTTTTAAACTGTACTGATTGTGTCCCAGGGGTCTTCACTGCAGTGTCTACTGAGGGAATGCTGGGACTGTGACCCGGATGCTCGGCTGACGGCGCAGTGTGTTGTGGACAGATTAGTATCTCTTCACTCTCATGTTGTTGTATAACAATTGATATTCACTTTGTCTTCTTATTGTTTACATATTTACAGTAAGTGTCAAGGATGCTTCAGTCAAGATCCAGCCTGGCTTTGTTAGTGCATTCAATCATTTTAACCTCAATGCCAATGCCAGTGCTGTCATTCTGGAAATGCAGGAAAGAAAAAAGCTGCAGGCTGTATGACAGGACTAGACATGACTAGATTAATGTTAACAACAAGGCAATTCACAGTGTTTTATTCAATGTGTGTTTTTATGTTTTAGGTCTTGTTTTTAATTCTTTTACATACTTTTAACCCTGAAGAGGTTCTTAAATATTGGCCCTAATGACAAAAATTACACCAAAATATTATGCATTAATTTTGCCTCTTCACTTTTAAGGCCACCACAACCTAAAATATTATTTTTAATATTTTATCTTTGTAACGCCTGTTGTTTTTTGTTTTTTTTAAGAAAAACAAAAAATGATTTTCTCTAAGATACCATTCAAGGAGTATTATTGCGAGGCCCTGAAATGGGTAAATGATTGGCAGCAGCATTGTGTCATATTTTTATAAATCCTGATTTAAGAACCACTGTCTGTAGGATTAAACTTCACATATTTTCACAACTGTGTGTATTGTACTATTGCATTATTATTATGATGTTTATTATCCCTGATTGTGTAAAGATACACACTTCTGCCTTTCATAGGGGAGGACATGGATATGATTCCCAGCCATGTCATACATGAGGAAGAGCATGCATGCGATTAACTCAGTGTGTGTGACCCCTGACAGGCTGAAAATGGGAAAATAAAATATTCATTTTGAAATTAGATAATACATAATACACACAGGTGTACATACAGGTGTAGTGCACATTCTCAGATGACTCAGAGGTCATGGTCATGTGCAAGCCTTTTTCCATGACACACAACACATTTTCCATGGAGATGTCAACAAAAGTACAACAAAAAAAAATAAACATATTACATATCAAAACTAGACATTGTTAAATTATCTTTTTTGTATTTAATCAAATTAGACGCGTATAATGAAGTGTTGAGTGAGTGACTGCGTTGCAAACGTCACAATAGATGCGCAATAGATCGTATTGTTTAAAAAGAAAAAAAACAATTGATGTTGTTCCCTTACGTAGCAAGTTAAGTCAAGTGCGTGCAGGATAAAAGGAGGGCGCGGCTTCCTGCGCATGTTCTTTCCCTGCTGAATGCGGAAGACAAACATTGGAGCTCAGCTGACGCTTCCTGACCAACTTACCAACTCGAAAGTTGCCAAAAGGTGAGCCAGAGGGGGGGGGGAAGTAAAATACTAAAATATTTTTTTTTCATCATTATCCGCGTCCAGCCATACAGCTGATGAAGTTATTACCGCCTGATGTTATTATCGAGTCTGTTTTTAAATTGTCGCTCCATTCTAAAACAAGCTTCATGCTCATTGTGGATTTACATTCTTAGTCGTGATGCGTTCAATTAAAATACAAATGTATGTTGTAGTCGAGCTCTATTGCTACTCAAACTCAAACGTTATACAGCCGTCTGTTGTGAGTGTGTAAAGCGGCAGCCACAGGTGTGTTGTAATAAAGCAATAATTACAGAACATAATACTGTTTAGAAATACAAAATAGAGTGGTGTGAAAAAGTGTCCCCCCCCACCCCCATGTTTATCACACATTTCAGGTCATCAAACGAATTTAAATAGTTAAATAGTCGTTTACAACAAAATTGAACACAATGTAGTTTTTAAATGGGAGAAAAAAAATCCAAACCTACATGGACCTGTGTGAAAAAGTGATTGCCCCCAAACCTAATAACTGGTTGGGACACCCCTAGCAGGAACAACTGCAATCAAGTGTAAATTGAGTCTGTGGGGGAATTTTGGCCCACTCATCTTGTTGTTGGATCGCTTTTTGAGGTCATGTCACAACATCTCAATAGGATTCAGGGCAGGACTTTGACCAGGCCATTACAAAGTCTTCATTTTATTTTTCTTCAGCCATTCGGGGGTGGATTTGCTGGTGTGTTTTCTGGTTTTCTCCTTTAGGATTTTTTGGTACACAGCAGAACTCATAGTTCCATTTATTACAGCTCCTGAAGCAGCTTAGTGGGCCAGGCCATCACACTACCACCACCATATTTTACTGTTGGTATGTTTTTCTTTTTCTGAAAAGCGGCATTACTTTTATGCCAGATGTAATGGTACAGTTAAACTTTTTGTTGTGGTCCCCTATGGAGCAGCTACACACAATAACCTACATAGAAAGCTCTCTAGATCTTCCAGAATCTGCACCTATGTATTCGAGTTGTATTTCCTTGGATTTCCGAAACGATCTGTGTTTATTCATTCCAGCCACGGTCCACCTCCAGGCATGCCCACTCTGCTGTGATTGGTTACACTCCCAAGACTTTTGGACCACTTTCTAATTTTTGTCTGTATAGGAGTTGATAATAAATGAATAAACCCTTTGAAGAGCTACTTGAAAAGTGGTTAGGAGCTACTGGTAGCTCATGAGATACTACCTGGAGACGCCTGACTTACCGTGTATGAACTCAGCGTGGTAATGGAGGTCTGAGTTCAATTTTGACATTGATAGTGGAAATTTGGTCATTACACGTTTTTTGGGGGACAACATTTGTTTAAAATAACTCTGGTCGACTCACTGAAAACTGTGATGTTCCTTCCAGCTCTGTGGACACACAATAGCATAGTGTGTCCGACATTAATGCACCTTTCCTGGTGAGAGCACACTGCTTTGGGCTTCAGCAACAATTTGGCAAATATTTCACATTTATCGTCACAAAAACAGACCAGTGTGAAATGCTGTTGACAGATCCCCAGCAGATCTTTTTGCACTTAATTGTTTTTTTTCTGTCTGTCCAGGACTTTACATAACGCCTGAGGTGTAAACATGTGGCCAAATCAAGGTATGCATGCATATTTTGTTGTTCGTTTTTTTGCCAATATGATGGCTTAATGTGCATGTTTTGTTTGCTAGGTCCACCCAACCCAGCCTTCCCTCCTGGCTACAACCCTGCATATCCTCCTGTCCCACCTGCAGGCGCCTTCCCTCAGCCCCCACGTACACAGTACACACCTGTCCAGTATCCAGCTGGCCTCAACCCGACCATGGTGCCAAACCCACCCCCTGGTGTGATTCCCTACGGAGCTCCAGGAGCCCAATCATACCCCATTAACGCTGGGGGATATCCAGTTGCTCCGGGTGCAGGTGTTTACCCCAACGCTTACCCACGCTCTCCAAAAGGGCTCCACCACAAAGATAACAAAGGGCATAATCACCACAAAGGCATTTACCCTTCCGGTGGCATTAATCCCATGGGCGGAGTCATTGGCGGAGGCTTGGCTGGATTGGGCTTGGGGTTGGTGGGACATAAAGCCCACAAGAAGTTGAAGAAGGGGAAGAAGCTGAAGAAGGCGCATAAGATGTACAAGCACGGGCACCACAAACATGGTGGCAAGGTGAGACGAGCACAGCAAGCATCACAACTCAAATGACTAAACTAGGCATGTTAGAGTGGGATGTCCAAAACTACAAGCTACAATAAGATTACATTTATCATAAATATTAATTTAACATAAATATTAAGATTACAGTGTGAGCTATAATGGACACTATAAAGTCATCACTCTCAATATCACAGTTTTATTATAGCTCCCTCGCTCGATAGCGTTTTTTTCCCAAAATTAATACATGATTGCTTCTTGGTGGCATATTATTATTAGTCCGAAAATATTTAGTGTGGCCACTAAAATATGACATTAGATTACCACACAGCATGGAATCAGCCATGGCATGTCCAACATGATAGAGTAAAAATAAGTTCTCCCATTTCCTGTGGAAGTGGTAAGTTTTGGGCTTTTTTGTCCTTCCTCCCCATGAGGGCCAGTTCTAGGCTTGCACATATGGGGGGGGGGGGGCAGTCAGAAATGTTTAAGGGGGTTTTATGCATATACGCATAATTTTTTTTTTTTACAAGTGTTTTGTTTCCCGACATGGGCTGTTAGGCCTCTACCCTTAGACCGGTCCAACTTGGGTGTCCCACTTGAAGACCCAGCTCCTGCTGTTATAGCTCTGAGGGTCACTGATGCACACAACACCCCTGACTACAATAATGTGGCAATTGTTCAGTATGTGGAAACTGAAAAATAAAAATGAAAAGTCCGGCTGCACGGCGGACAAGTGGTTAGCACGCAGGCCACACAGGTAGATGCTCTGTCTTGAAACCTGTGGAAACATGCAGCACGGCAACAGAGATGAGTGGAGAGCTATCTTATGCTCCTATGGCCGAGTTTTCACTTTTCGATTTGGGGGGGGGGCAAGCTACTTATGCCCGATGCCCCCCATTGCCCCATTGTAGAGCCAGCCCTGCTCCTCACTCCATTTTAAACCTTGTCTTAGAATTTTGTAAATAAATTGGAGGCTAACTAGTTAGCTCACAAGCTGATGTTTAAAGCCGTGGCTTTAAACCTTGTTATGCTTAGTGGACAAAACAACAGCGTTAACTATAATACAACATTTTGTGTTTAGTGATGAGAAAATTTAAGAAAAATATCACATTTTTTATATGAACAATGTATTAATATACTTCTGTCCCCACAGTCCTCCTCCAGTAGCAGCAGCAGCAGCAGCAGTAGTAGCAGCGACTCCGACTGAGGCTATAATTCAGAGTATATACTGCAACGCCAACATTTATGTAAAGGGGCTGTCTGCTAAACCACCTTGTCAATACATACTTTGATAAGATTTGTAGAATGACACAGGTCATTATTATTGTATTGCTTGGGTTATGTATTGTATAATTCTAGAAATGCCAATATTGGTGTAGGACCATGAACTCATTAACAACCATTGAGGTGTATTATCATTTATTTTGAAGTAGTGTGCATTGTGCTTAACTCCAAATTGTGATTCTTTTTTAAAAATTTACAATATGGTGATTTGGTATAAGAAATGTCTAATATATTTCATGTTTGTACTGTTTTTACTTCTTGCATTCCATATGTTGTGTTCAATACTCCATATAACACTAGGAAAAGTCAAACCTGTAGTGCTGTAATGTGTTCATTAAAAATATAACCTAAATTGCAATGCATTGTCTGTCCACTAGTTGGTCACTGATATATTTATGGGAGTCAATATCAACATAAAAGTGCAGCAGTCAACACATTACTGTATGCAAAGAACACATTTAATTTGTGATAAGTGCCTGATTGAGGAGGACATTAAACCGATTTCACCACCATGAAGCTATCGCAACTATAGATTTATATCGTCATAATTATTATTTTTTTACATGTGGTTTCTTTATTTCAAGTTTCTCAAAGGGTCTTCTAGTGTTTTATTTTTTAAGTCTTAAGTCCGGCGGGTCGAACTCAGGAAGTGGGCTCGGCTTGGGTGAAAGGGGAAAGTTCAGAGGTCACAATGTTGTTGTCTTTGTGTAAAGGAGTGGAGCTCGATCTCGCATCATCACTCTTCCCTCTTCCCCGAGTCCTTTCTAAACTCTTCCCCCGGGTTTCTACCCTCCCGAACCTCTCCCCTTCTACCCTCACAACCCCAACCCTTCCCCCGGTCACCCTCCAGCGGACGAACCGGGTAAGTTTGATGGGAAAAGGTCGGTGTTTTTCTTGCGTGCGTTGTTGTGTTCAGAAGTAGCGGAAAGAAATCGCGCTTTGTAGCTAATTGCTAATAGTGTGCTAACAGGCCTCGTTATAGTAGTGAGTGCGCCGTCTAAAATTAGCTTTATTGGCTTAGCTAACCTCAGGAAACCTCATTATTACAACGGCTTAAACGCACATTTATTCGCCCAGTGTACTTAACGGTGGGCTATAGTATGAAATGCGGGCTTTTGACTTTACAATCAACATTTCACTACGTAGGTAGCACAAGGTAGGAGTTAGCATTGCTAGCCAGCGCGCGCATGCTCCATTCATTTCCTCACTAGCACCCAAAATGCTAACTAGTTGTACTTTCTTCTAAATAAACACCGAAAACCGAACCAAGCCAACTTTAGCAGGTATTTAAAGCATGTCTGATGACTTGGTTAACTGAATGGCTGTATTTAACGCGCCGTTAAAGGTTTAACGCCGACGTGAGCCTAAAGTTGGCACGTTGCTAATGATGACGAAACGCTTAGCCGGCAAGCAGTGTGGCCATATGTTCGATTTTCCCTCTCATGAAACTGTTGTGAATGCCAAATTAAATGCATAAAAATCCTTAAATGACAGCTATGTAAATGTGGAAGCTTGTGGGTCGTTGTGATGCATTCGCAGTGGTTGGTTATCACGTTGTCCAGTGCCCAAACCTTGGGGTAATGGATCAACTTCATATTGTGACCGACAGCTAATCATTTTCTTGCCAATGTATTACCAAAACTAAATGCTCTATATCGTGAATGGGGATATTTATATTTGTGCATCACATCACATTTTTTAATATTTTGCACCCTTTACCCTCCAGATCTCTGTGACCAAATACTAGAAGTTCTACACAAAACCTCTACAGCCGCCAGTTATAACTATGGACTCCGGTGTGATTGAAGGAGGGCTCAATGTCACCCTTACCATTAGACTGCTCATGCATGGCAAGGTGAGGTCATGTGTCAGTACAGTATGCCATTGTTCATGTTTATGCACTCCCCTCCTGAAGGACACACAGGGCCGAGGGAACTGAGATGATGTGATATGATGAGTAATGGTATTGATGTGGCGATGACATCCTGCAACACAATGGCACTGCCAGTGCCATCACCCCACTGAGGGCCATTTTTGCCTTATGTCTCTTAATTTATTCTGCAATAAAAGCTTTTCCACCCTGAGCACTGAAAACTTCTATAAGTACTTGGAAGCCTTTGGAATGGCACCAATGTTTTCTATGCCATCCTGGATAGTTAATAACCTATAAAACGATGAACAGCAAGCTTCTTCCTGCACGTTTGGGGCATTTGCATCAGTGGAAGCAGCAAATCACATTGAAAATAGCTGCTGTCATAATTTTGATATTTATTTTTTAATATTTTTTGTCTCCTTTGTAACATTATCCTTTTTAAGCAGCCCCAGCTAAAATTGATTGCATATCAAATAGAATACAGATTTTGCTATCACAATTAACCCAAAACAATCCATTATACATACTTTTACGTGTTTCCCACAGAACTGCAATTTATTTGTGGTGGTGGGTTTTGATTGTGGATCATCACCTTATTTGCATACTTGGCATGTAATAATGTGTGTGTGCTTTTCTAAAAAGCCAAAAAATAAACCACCAACATGCTTAAAAACCTCCAGATCCAAATGGGTCATATTAAAAAATCACGGTGAACCTCTGACATTTCATTGAAGGACTAGGCTTGAATTAAGAATCATTAGTAACAGGATCCAAGCAAGGAATCAGGATCAGAACCGGAATTGTTCACATTCAAACAATGCCCAACCCTATTCTTATCTGTCAAAGAATTATATGAATTATATTACATTTTGGTTTACATGAAGAAACCTAATGGGTTGTTTATTATCCTTCTAATTTCAGGAAGTTGGCAGCATCATTGGAAAGGTATGGCTTTATGGCTTAAGATAAGGTTATAAGGATGATTGAAATGTGTTTTTCCTGAAACTAAATGTTTCTTGTGTATGCTTATAGAAAGGTGAATCTGTAAAGAAGATGAGAGAAGAGGTGACCACCTTTCCATACTGTACTTTATTTGATAGGTATGAACCCATGTTTGATTTTCCTGATTGTGGTTTTCCAATTTTAGAGTGGTGCACGCATCAACATCTCTGAAGGCAACTGTCCTGAGAGGATTATTACTTTGGCTGGGCCAACCACGGCCATCTTTAGAGCGTTCTCCATGATCATTGATAAACTGGAAGAGGTAGGTCCCACGTGGAAGAACGTAGCTTGAATTTGGAGGAATAAGACTATAAATGGCATCCTTGGATCTTTCCAGGACATCAGCAGCTCGATGACAAACAGCACGGCTGCTGGCAAACCCCCGGTGACCCTGCGCATTGTGGTGCCCGCTAGCCAGTGTGGCTCCCTCATTGGCAAAGGTGGCTGCAAGATTAAGGAAATCCGAGAGGTACATATCACGAGAAAACTGAAACCCATGGACTGTACACGCCGATCTCTCGACTCACATCCTTTTGGTTCATATGTCGCAGTCAACTGGTGCTCAGGTTCAAGTGGCAGGAGACATGCTCCCAAACTCCACGGAGCGCGCCATCACTATAGCTGGCACACCCCAGTCTATAATCGAGTGCGTGAAGCAGATCTGTGTGGTCATGCTTGAGGTAAGCCTGTTTTCTGAAGGTAGATGATTTAAATTCCTGGAATGTGGATGTTTTACTGAATTTAGTCATATACTGTATATACACATATGAAACAATATGGTGTCCACTATTTGAGGATATACTGCAATAACTGCATGTGATTTTTGCAGACATTACTTCGTAGTTTGTGTTGTAACGTTGCAACCTTCTCTGTCTTCTGCACAGTCTCCCCCTAAAGGTGTCACGATTCCATACCGACCCAAACCTTCAGGATCCCCTGTCATCTTTGCAGGTGGACAGGTACACAAGATGCTCTATTGTTGTTTCTTCAGTGACGTATATTCCTTTTGAAATACTGCATTGTCAGACACCAAACTTTAAGACTGGTATCCCCCATGCAAAATCCCAGTAGTCCCTCACTTTGGGGAGTACAGAAATGTTGACCTTCTGTTTACTGTTTTGAATAAGTAGCATAAAAGTTTGACCCTTTTTTTTTTACCTTCAAGCAAACATTTCCCCTTCAGCTTTTACAATGTCTATTTTCCTCAGCCGTGTTTTATTCTTTGAAACGGCTGCTTTCTTCTGGCTTTGCTTCATTTCACTTTTAACCTCCTCTCAAAAAAATTCTTCACTGCCAAAAAATGTGGAGACTTTGGACAAGACTTACATTTTTGTTGATATTAATATTAGCTTTTGTCCTCGAATCGTTACATCGCCTGATGCAAGGCCTGTGAAAGTTTTGTGTTCTCATTTGTTTCAGGCGTACACCGTACAAGGACAGCACGCCATTCCACAGCCAGATGTAAGTGACGTTTCTGCCTCTACGGGACCCTCCCGCCACACCCCCGATACCGCCCCGATTATTCTAATGTTGACTCCCCTAAACAAACTTATTTTGCGGTCTTAGACAAAAGTGGAACATTTCTAGTTAACCCCTAACCATCTAGATGTAAGTGTTGACACACTTGATTCGTACAGTGTGAGCACTTCAATTAACTGTGAAAGGAGTTATAACCACAAGTTTTAAGAGTGTATGGCTATCGTTATAAAATGCTGTTAGGATTTGTCCAGACTCTCCACGGGTCCACCAATAACCCTCTGGTGCTGCTGCTCTGCTTTGTTCTGTCTGTGTCACCTTTTTACTTTTATTTTCTTTGCCCACTTGGCTCAATTAACCTTTCCCTTTAACGACCTCTGGAAGCTCCTTCAGGAACACAGGGTGTGATTTATCCTAGTTTTCTTTAAATGCAGTGGTACTGTAGTTTTCATTATTTCCAAAAGGTCAGATGAAAACAAAAACGTACAAACTTTCCAGGAATTGATTAAGTCTAATTAATTAATTACTACCACACAAAAATCTTTTTTAAAGAGAACAATTCAGTTTTACATGCAGGAAACCATGTGGAGTAAATGATGAATTAACTGGACTAATGATGATTTGACATAACCTTTACTTTTATCTAAGAATCTTGTTGATGACAGCGTGACGGATTGTAGTTGGGGGAGGAGGAAACGGGATGCAAACTTCATAGTTTGCAATGAGTTATTTCTGAATTTAATAGTGCTTCTCACCTTTTATTCAATTACTGGTACTCTCTTCACTTTCTGTGGCCTGATGACGGACAGTGAGACATCAATGTGTAGAACAGAGGTCTCTACCTGGGGGCCACTGGAGGTAGAGTCCTGGTCGCATCAAGTATTGGGAGCAGGACTCAGAATCTCAGGATACTCACAATACGCCATACATGGCTCACAATAACGATATCTCAAAACAGTGATAGGGTGAACCAAATGAACAAATAACTAATTTCATAGTGTATAGTTTGCTTCATTCAGTAGGGATAGCCTCCAGTTTACCCGTGACCCAATGAGGGTAAGCTGTGTAGAAAATGGATGGAATTATTGCTGCATATTTTGAAGAGAATACGGACAGCAATGCTTTAGTGCAACATGAGTATACTATAAACAGGATTTTGATTTAGGTGTCTGACAGTAACTCTACCTCAAAGTCATTCAGAAAACCAATCTTATGTATCTCAACTATATCAACTCTAACAAGTAGAAGCATAACAAGAATAAATATTTAGTGTAGTAGTGATGTACATTGTTACCAGAAGGCGACAGAGAATGGCTGTAAAAGTTTATAGCTAATAATATTAATCATCTAAAAAAAAACATACACAGCTGAAGGTATTGATAATGCACATTAGGTTTTAATATTGCTATAGTTGGATAGATATTCTGTCACGACCCTATTTGGGAATGATGTTGGCTCCTAGCATGCGTTGCGACTATTAGTCTGTAAAAAGTCGCTGAATTTGTTGTTTAGAGTTGTTTACTATTCTTCATAGTAGTATTCTCCGGATGTGTATTTACTTAGCTGGTACATGTTGTGCTGTCATTTTTTGTGTGTGTGCGTTATGCCACATGTAATTGTAGGTAGTGTTCTGACTAGTGACACCCCAGTCCCCCCTTTTAATTTCTCTATTTCTCCACCATTGCTGAGAGCACTGCCAACATTGAAATTGTATTTTATTTACCATACAAAGCACACTACTCGGTGTCGTGTCATGTTTGAATTGAACACTTGTAAAAAAAAATTGAACACTTTAAAACAACCAACTAATATTACTTTTGTAGTGGTGCATTGCCACGACTTCCAGATGTAGTTGTGATCAGATTAGTCAGATGGAGCACAGTCCAATAATCGTACAGCTACCTCATAAGAGCCGAATCAGAATTCAGCCCGTATAAAAAAAAGAGTATTAATTTAGTGGTTCATTATTGTGGTTGTATTTTGCATTGGCTCCCTTATTCAGTTCTACGTGTATGATGTGTTGCGGCTTGAACCCACTGTAAACTACAACTGATAACATGTTCTGTGTTTGTATTGTGATGTTTTGAACTGACTTGATTTTGTGTTTTCTCCCCCCCCCCTTCACTCTCCTTGTTTTCCCATTTCCTCCAAATTCTCTCCCTGCCTCCTCTCTCACTCTCACAGTCTTCCTCTGCTGCTATCTCTCCACAGCTCACCAAGCTTCACCAGCTGGCTATGCAGCAGAGCCCCTTCCCCATTGCACACGGCAACCAGGGATTCACCGGTATGCACCACAGGATGCAACTGCTTTTATCTTGTGTGGTGAAACTGTGGTTTATGTGCTGTTTTCTCGTTCTTTTAGGGATTGATGCTTCCGCTCAAACCGGTTCTCACGAGATGACCATTCCAAATGATGTGAGCTTTTATGACTTATCAGTTTTTTAAGTGTTTATTCAGGATTTGTTTTTTCAACCCCACCTATTTTCTCTGTAGCTCATCGGCTGCATCATTGGCCGCCAGGGGGCCAAGATCAACGAGATCAGACAAATGTCTGGTGCCCAGATCAAGATTGCGAATCCGGTGGATGGATCAACTGACCGGCAGGTGACCATCACAGGTTCGCCTGCCAGCATCAGTTTGGCCGAGTACCTCATCAATGCCAGGTCAGTACACAAAAGCCCTCCTTTTATTGACATTTGGCCTCATTTAGTGATGTTGTAACCCTGTTTCCACCAAGTATGGTTCCATTTACCATTAGGGATAGAAAGTCACATTGCAGAGGTTGGAGTCATTCAGTGTTTTATTAACAAATGATGACATACATGCAGTAAAATGTTTTAAGTAAGTACAGTAGATCCCTGCTTTTCTCACAAAGCCACAAGTAATTGGACGCCTGTAAAAACAGACAAACTTGTGGGCTTTTTTTTAACCACATATTTATGAATTATTACTCATTGTAAAATGTTGACTATTTTCGGATAATTTTGTGACTTCCTGAAATTGTGAGGTCGTAAACTTGTGACTCGTGACTGTGTGGGGATCTACAGTACTGTGTGAAATGGAGGTATTGGAGGTATTTTAGCCAAAGTATAGGCTTCATGTTGGAATTTGGACACAGGCTTTTAGTAAGCTCTACTGGAAACACACAGTGTGTGTGTACGTGTGTGTGTGTGTGTGTGTGTGTATCCAGGAAGCACTATTATCCACTTTTGACATACACGCCGTTTACTCTGCACTTGTCCACTGCAATAGATACCATATATGACATACAACAATGCAATATTAAGGGGTGGGACAGGAACACTAGCATAGCCATGTGAGCTCCAGTGCTAACATTAGGCTCACATTGCAACAGGAACATCATGCTAAGTTAGCCTATTTGCTGAAGAAAAAACAAAATGATGAAACTTCCAGCTCCCTGCGGCTGACGGACATACAGTGGGAAGACCTGTAGATGGGGGTTTTAAGATGTGCAGCGAAGCCTGCATCGTATGTATTCATTTTTGCAAAGCTGTCCTCCATGACTTGGTGGGCGTCGAGTTAAGAGACTTCTCTCAAAAGTGGAGTACATAAGAGACATTTCTCAGGTTTGGTGCTCATGAAGAGACCATTAGCAAGTCAATTTAGCATAATACCGTTGAATAAACGTCGCTTGTATAGTGTTAGGACGTGTGCGTTGCGGGTGCAGCTATGGAAATCGGTGCCATGGTGAACTGAACAGTACCGCTTGGTGGAAACATGACTTGTCATTGGTATCATAGAGGCATTTCTGTTTAGCTGTTAGCTAGCTGCCTGCTCAGCTCTTTATTGGCCCTTCGCCATGTTTTTTTTGCTTTTCGTCGTCCCTAAAATAACACTCTCAGCCCAACCTGCTCCCCCCGCCCCCTCATTGCTGCCCTGTGACCCACCCCGACTGTGTTGTCCCTCTCTCCTTGTCTCTTTCTACAGTGTAGAGTCCTCTAAACCTCCTCCTCCCTCCTCCTCCTCCTCCTTGAACCCCGAACAGAGCAGCCCGTGCCCTTCCTCCACCTCTACTGCTACTACTACTACCGCTACTACTACTACTACTACCACCTCCTCTGCTTCCTCCTCCTCCTCCTGTGTGGTGCCCCCCTCAGCCTCCATTCCTCTGTCCTTGTTGGCTCCTGGTCCGCCTCCTCCTTCCTCCTCCTCCTCTTCTTCCTCTTCCTCCACCGACCCCCTGCCCCCCAGCTCTCCTGCCTGTGTGTCCAGTCTTCTCAGTCTCAAGCCCATCCCACTTCTGGCCCTCCATGTTGTCAGCGGGCCCACCAACCCCGCCGCCCCCGAGCCCAAAATCGCCCCCGAGCTGAGCTCCAAGTCCAAACGGCGAAGGCTGTCCCCTTACTAATGTGTCCGCACTGACTTGTTGTCTGCACCTGCTTTGCCACGCGTACTAAACACACACACACATGAGCGGCCATGTTTACTCCGCTATTGCCTGTCAAGTGTCATGTATGATGATGATGATTATTATTCTATCAATATTTTGAATGACGTTGCATGATCTCCAGTCTTTTCCCTCTTTGTGCATAAGCCCTGCTCAGGTAGCACATCTATCTCTCAGATGTCATGCTGGTTCTTATGATTATGTTTAGCCGTCGCCATGGCAACAGTGCTTTTCTTCTTGTGCACAATGCGAGTGACGTGTGCTCAGGTATTCCCGGCAGTAAAGCGTCGACTTCTAGCCACTTTCTAGGTATCATTCGCTTCCTCGCCGGAGCCGGGTCTTTCTGCTGACTTTCTCTGTAAATGTTTCCAAGGTAAAGCCGTTACTGTCAGCCATAAACATCTTTTTTTTTTTTTACCCCCATCAATCTCAATCCAGCCACTCGGAGGAGAGAAAAAGCATTGTTTTATTGTTCAACAGTAACTTTTCTAGCAGTCGTGTGTAATTGATGTAGTCTGGCACTCTCCCATTGACAAGTGGACCACTTTGTAGCAACGTGTAAACTCCGTGAAATCCCAACCAAACATGGTGGACATGCTTTGCAGGGAATGGAAAAGTGCTATGTTTATTTGTCATTTCAAAGCAGGCTCGTACTGTTATGTAGTCTTCATTCGGGTTTTCTAGTGTTCCTCTGTCCCCCACTTCGGGCCATGTCCATACATACATACATACATACATACATACATACATACATACATACATGGCATCACAATGTCAGCCTTCGTGGCTGTTTCAGGATTCTGACCCTCCTTTTTTTAATATATATTTTAAAAAATTATCCTTATCAAAAATAGTTTTTCCCCAAATTTTTATATTGATTTTTTTCCTTCAAATCTAAAGACATAAAATTTGAAAAAATATGTATATTCACATAATTCCCCCCACTTTTCATCTCAACTTCTTTATTGTTGTAAAATGCTAAATTGTTTTCGTTTTTTTCCCAGGAAAAAAAATGCAGACACCCCCCAAGATTTTTTTTTTTAAATCTATTGTTTTTAGATGTAGTTATGCTTGTAAAATTGCCACTTTTCTCTTTAGAAATGTAACAAATCCTTTCCTTTTAGTTTATTTATTTGTTGCTGAAATTGTCTTTTTTTATAAAGTATACAACATTTCTCTTAAAACGCCCAAACCTTTATCTTCTTGAAATAGTTTTGAGTGTAGTAAAAGATAAAAGTTAAAAAAAAAAAAGTGTGGACTTTGGCCTTGAGATGAAGTTAAAAGTTTGCACTGTCATTAGTCATCTTGGCCACTAGGCGGCACAAATGTGCCACTCATCCAGTTGATGTTGACGCTGGAAAACCATGCACAAATGAGCTAAAGAGTATTTTGGAACAGGTTTAGGTAGAAAGATGTGATAAACATTGACGTGTACTGATGTCGTGTGCATGGCTCATACTCTTTCCCAACTTTGTGTGTGTGTGTGTGTTTCTCTTTGTGCGTGTGTGTGTGTGTTCATGTTCTCCCGCTTTTTGGACTTCTTTGCTCCAGGCTTTCCTCGGAGGCCACCGGACTGGCAAGCAACTGATGAGTGAGACACTGCGTCTGCACTAAAGCTCACTTTGGTGTCACAAAAGCCAAACCACAATGCAGCCATTCAACCTTTCAAAAAAAAGAAAAGAAGAAACAAAAAACACCCCCCCACCCCCCTTCAGTCATACTGTATATCATCACAGCACCATTACTACACATCATCACACATTCCACCCATTTATTTATTTTCTTTTAGTGACAAGCAACAACCCCCTAAAAGTAGGATTTTAATCCCCCCCTCCCTCCTTTTTTCCACCCTATATATGGGGGGTTTTAATCATTTGTTTTCTGGCTTCCGTGTTGATGTCACAGCAAAAGAGAGAGGAGAGTTTAGGTGGAAAGTAGATTTAGTTTGGCTTTTCTCCACATAAATAAAATATCCATATAACATGAGTACCGTAGTCACGCGTTTTATTCCGTCTTTATACCACCCCCCTCCTCTCCCCCTACTTAAAAAAAACACATCATTTGATTTTGTCCAATTTTCTCACACACAATCACAATCACTCACACTCACCGAAGAAGGCATGTGGTGTTTATTTGTCATTCATTCCTGTCGTCCTCTCCTCTCTGTTTGGGATCATATGTTGATATTCTCGCTCTGGGGGATGGGAGTTTTTTTGGGAGGGGGGGGAGCAGAGGGTTCTCCTCGCTTTTTTGTAAAAACTGATATATACTTACAAAAAAAATTTGTTTTAAATGGAAGAAGTATTTTTTTTAACTACCAAAGGAGGCGGCGGCGGCGGTGGGGGGGAGGGAGGGAGAGTGATGGCAGACAATAAAATGTGGGAAGGCTTAAAAAAGAAATAAATTGAGGCGACAAAGAACAGGTTGTCAGCTTGTTTCCTGCTCTTTGATTTGCTCAAGTCTGATGAGGATTTTTTTTTATTATTATTATTTGCAGGAAAGAAAACATTTGTGCACGTTCTGTTCGTTTCAGACTGTAGATCTGGGTGCCACAAAATTGTTAAAAAATAAAATAAAGATGTGAAATGCTCTAAACACACACATGGTCTCTGTCTGTTACCTTTTCCTAATATTATGTTACTCAAAGGAGCCATTTTAGCAACAATACAACCATTTAATGTTAACTTCTGACTATCAATAATGACATGAAAATATACATTTTGGAACTATTTTTTTGTACACAAATTACAAAATTATAGATTTGTTTGGTAATTTTTTGTAATTACACAAAACAATGAAATATTTTTCCAAAAAAGATTTTCTCTTAAAACAACTTTTACTAATGATTTATTTCTTCTCAAATATCAAGCATAGTTTTCTCAAAGCAGCTTTTTTTGTGTAATATATTTTTTTAACTCTTCAAAATATGAATTCTCTCCAAGCGATTTTTTTAATGAAATGTTAAAATATACAAAACTTATTTTTTTCATATGCTCAAATGTTTTTTGTTTTTTTAAAGTACATTCAATGTGATGTTTTTCCAGGAGCAAATTATGTCACGAATGTATCTTTTTGTATTAAAAAAAAAATCAAAAATCTGTATAAACTAAAAAATACTCTCTCAAACGTGACTTTTTTTTAGTCTTTTTTTGATTGAAGTGTCAATTTTTTTTTTTTAAGTACATCAATGTTTTTTTTTTCAGGAGCAAATTATATGACAAAGGTATCTTGTATTTAAAAAAAAAAGGAATCAAAAATCTGTATGAACTCAAAAATACTATCCCTCTCAAACGTGACTTTTTGGCCTTTTTTTTGATTGAACTGTAATTGTCCACCTTCCCCACTAGGTGGGGCAAGCACACTTTATTCTCAAATGAAAACCTGACAAACTGCAGGCCTCGGTAGTACAACGTTGTTTAAAAATGCTCTACACACATTGCTCCTGCTTGGGATGTTTGGAATAAACAGCATCTATTTAGATGGTTATTAAATATATTTATTGTTAGGCAGTTTAAAAAAGCCTTCAGTTGCACAGTTATGTCACCAGGGGGCAGTAGCTTTGCTGTTTGGCAACATTTTCCTCCCTTGGAGCTGTCAAACGTGGTTCAAGTGAAATGAAAAGCATGTATAAACATTGAAATAAAACATAGTAGAGAAAGCAAGGTGTCATTTCTAGCTTAGTCCATAGGACCCAAACCCTGAAGTGGTGATATTTCTGCAGTTAGGGACAGTCTCATCTGTAATAATCACACTTTTTTATTCACCTTAAAGTCTAAAAGGGAGCATGTAGGAGAATATGGACGTCCCTCCACAGCACCTTCACAGCAGTGTGCTTGTAAAATGAAATAATATCAATAAAGCTTCATCTTATTTGATAATTAAATCTTATTTGGCCAAATGCAGAAAATTGAATTATTTTTAAAAAGCACAATTTTGATCAGAAAACCCTTAATAAAAATATAGAACTTCAAATAAATAGTATGTATTAAATAATGCATAATAAACATAAATCCAAATGTCATTTTATGAGCAATTGTGAAAAGTGAGTAAACTGAATAAAATTGTGCTTTTCTTAGAGTTATGCAAGTGAGTGAGCATCGTGACGGCATGGATCAAATCTGCCATCATTATCGTGTTAACTGTCCCTCAGTGGGTTGCGACTCAACCATAAAATATCCAATAGCATATACAGTATTTCTACAAGCATGCTCTTTCATAAATAAAAAAACAAGACTTATATACACCAGCTTGCTTATGAAAAACATTTCATTTCAATGCGAGGCTGCAAACAGTGACAGGACACAAACGGACATATTGCTTCTTGTTTGTTTCACGTAGCTCCCTCCCATCCTTCCTCCCTTCCTCCTTTCCTCTATACCAATACATTCATCTCGCAATAAATAATAAAAAAAACACATAAAAAGCTTCATGTAGAAACGTCAGCACCTTGAAATGATACAATCTCACGCCAAAACATCGACAATGTAAACATTCTTTGCTGCAACACAATAAATAAGTGCATCTTGTTTTCACAGGCTATGACACTAAAATCAATCTTCCATCATAACAATAAAAAAAAAAAAGCCCTGATTGGATCTCAGAATGATCACATGACACAGTTACAAAATGACACACACACACATACATATCGAGGAAGGAAACCTGATGAGTTGTTCTGTCCGCTCACAAAGATTGTTCACTTCGTCTGTACACGAGGCATTCACTGACCTCGTCCACTTTTCAGTGCATGTTTGTTTTCACCAGTTTGTTGATGTCTGGCTGGGCTCCGCGATGCCCGAGTGGTCTAACTCGGCGCTGTCGCAGTCTGAGTCGTCGTATAAAGCCTAAAAACAAAAATAATCGAACTATCATTAACCGCTATCATTTAAAGACACACTGAACATGTGTTTATATGATATTATACTGTATGTACAGTATTTATGATTTAGCATTCAGGAAGCAGTTGAGCAACCCTGACCTTTGACCCCTCCTAGTCTTATGTTGATCATTCATTCATTATTTACCACTTTACCGCATTATTTATCGCGGAGGGTGCTGGAGCCTATCCCAGCCGTCTTCAGGCAAGAGGCGGGGTACACCCTGGACTGGTCACCAGCCAATCACAGGGCACATATAGACAAACAACCATTCACACTCACATTCATACCTATGGACAATTTGGAGTCGCTAATTAACCTAGCATGTTTTTGGAATGTGGGAGGAAACCCACGTATGCACGGGGAGAACATACAAACTCCACACAGTGATGGTTGAGGGTGGAAATGAACCCTGGTCTCCTAGCTGTGAGGTCTGCTAACCACTCAACCACCATGCAGACTGAATATCATTATATTCATTCATTTTCTACCGCTTATCCTCACGAGGGTTGCTGGAGCCTATCCCAGCTGTCTTCAGGCGAGAGGTGGGGTACACCCTGGACTGGTGGCCAGCCAATCACAGGGCACATATAGACAAACAACCATTCACACTCACATTCATACCTATGGACAATTTGGAGTCGCCAATTAACCTAGCATGTTTTTGGAATGTGGGAGGAAACCGGAGTACCAGGAGAAAACCCACGCATGCACGGGGAGAACATGCAAACTCCACACAGAGATGGTTGAGGGTGGAATTGAACCCTGGTCTCCTAGCTGTGAGGACCGCCGTGTGGCCTTGTGTTGATCAATGGTTGTAAAATCAATTGTGTGAAGTGTGAGGACGCTTGCTAGGAAATGAATGGGCACCAGGAACACGAACCCACCCACCCGTCTGACCTTTGACCTCTCACAAACATCTTCTGTCAGACATCAAATCAATCCAAAATCTCGTGTGGAAGTGGTACGTTTTTGTCTTCTTATTTGCTTACTCTATTTGAACCCTTTTCTTAAGTTTAGAGCATGGAGTAGAGTATAAGAGGGTACTAGTACTAGTACTAGTAGTAGTATTTGTGCCGTGGTGATAGTAAAAATGAGCCTACCTCGTAGTTGAGCTCATGCCCGGCCAGTTGGGTCTTGACGTGGCGGATGGCAGCTTCCTTTTCAGACAAACCGTCCGAGGCCAGCTGGGTCGGGTCGGATGGGTCGGCAGGAATCTCGGAGCCCTGGGAGAGCAGGTCGTCGCTCTTGTCGTCCAGGCGCTCATCGGTGTTGGTGCTGACCACGTCGGGCGTGCCGCTGTGCGAATGGTCGGTGGTGTTTCCCTCCTCGCCATCCGACACGGACAGGTTCTCCGAGCTGAACGTGGACAGCGACTGGCATTTGCTCATGCTCACGGGCCTCCTTAAGAACGACACAGCACTCCTGTCATATACCGTAGACCTGGGGTCTCAAACACGCGGCCCGCGGGCCAAATGTGGCCCGTAGGACACTAGTTTGAGGCCCCCGCCTTGATATGAAAGTTTAATGTTAGTGCGGCCCGCGCAAGTCTGATATGGATGCTGTATGGTATCATGTACCCAGAAAAAATTATTACGTTTGATTAATGTTCATGTTAAAGGTTAAATAACTGTTAATAGTTATCCTCCCTATCCGTGTGGAAGTGGTAAGTTTTTGGCTATTTAAGTTTAAAGGAAATAACTTGAAGGCTACCGTTTAGGTCGCTAGCTCTCTAGTTTGCGAGTTAGCATGTGTCTCAAGACCCTGCAGTTGCGCAATATGTTGTAAATAAAAAAAGTATAAATGTGACTATAGTCGTGTTTTGTCATGTCTACAGGGCTCTAATAATGCTTTGTTCATTTTAATCTGAAAAAAATCATTTGTCTACCCACCAACTATATGTGGTTTCTTAAGTTTTTATTATTTGCTGTTTTATTATTATTATTATATTTATTTATTACTGAATGATTTTCTTTATTCTTTATTTGTTTATTTATTTTTCATCTTATTTTGTGTAGAAAAATAAAAATTAAGATATTTGAGAACAGTGGAATGTTTTATCAGAGCTTTTATTGTAGAAAATCAGAACCAAAGCAAAGTTTTTTTAATTTTTTTGTTTTTAATAAATGCAGTTTTTTTTGGAAAACCTGATGCGGCCCAGTCTCAGTGGCCCCCAAGTAAATTGATTTCGAGACCCCTACCGTAGACCGTCCGTCACTAGCGTCTTTAGCATGAAGGAACTTAAGGTACTATCTTTATTTTTTTCCGCCATCTTTGTCGTCTGCAGAGTTAGCTAGCTGACTAATTGATTAAGGAAGGGAAGTTTTGCAGCATTGAACACTCACCATCTTCTGGGCAGCTCCACTTCACTGTCCACCTCCCCCTCCTCTTCCTCTGACGACACTCCACGTCTCTGAGGGGGGCGGGACATCAGTATAAAAACAGCCAATTGAAGGAACTTCCTGGGAATCTGTCCAGGGTCGGTCTTACCTGGCTGCGAGTGACCGCCGCCCTGTACAGCAGTGCCGAAGGCGTGAGGCGCTGACTCCTAGGCGAACGTGTAATCACCATCCCCTCCTCCTTCTCCTCGCCATCCTGAGGAACACGAGGGCTTCCCACCGTCACTGAGGCCCTCCCCGCGGCCGCGCCCCTTCCGCACGGAGAGTCGGGGCTGCTGGAGAACGGGATTGAGGCGGCATCTTCGCTGGGCGTGTCGCTGCGCGGAGGAGTTTCCGCCAATTCGTCCGTCCCCACGCTCACATCCGGTCCCGCCTTCAGCACAGCGGTCCCCGTGTCTTCTTCCAAGCCGGCTGAGGCGCTCTGACTGCCCGCTCGGTCCAGGCCGGGCCTCATCTGCCCCTTCCTCCTGCCCTCGGCTTCCAATGTGGTGGTAATGAGATCAGGGCTTGAGGAGGACATCTTCTTGAGCAGCAGGTCATGCTGCAGGCCCCTGAGGGCGGCACTGGGGTCGAGGCGCTGCTTGCTGCTGGGGACAGACGAGGTGGCGCTGATCATGGCCAAAGAAGAAGAGAGGGTGGCTTTCAGCTGAGCCAGGTCACCGCTGCTGCCTTTGCCCGCTTTCCTGTAGCGAGGTTTCCCTCGGCGGGAGCGGCCGGGGGACGTGGAGCCCTTGGTGGGTATCGTGACCTGGGTCATGGAGGAGTCCAGTTTGGGGAGAATGACCTCTGACTTCAGCAAGTCCGGCCTGGAGAGGAGAAGGGACACACTTCAGACAAACAGAAAAATATACAAACTTTTTCAGTGCTTTGGTTCCGATTTTCTACAATAAAAGCTCTGATAAAACATTCCACTGTTCTCAAATATCTTAATTTTTATTTTTCTGCACAAAATAAGATGAAAAATAAATAAACAAATCAAGAATAAAGAAAATCAATCAATCAGTAATAAATAAATATAATAATAATAATAAAACAGCAAATAATAAAAACTTAAGAAACCACATATAGTTGGTGGGTAGACAAATTATTTTTTTCAGATTAAAATGAACAAAGCATTATTAGAGCCCTGTAGACATGACAAAACACGACTATAGTCACATTTATACTTTTTTTATTTACAACATATTGCGCAACTGCAGGGTCTTGAGACACATGCTAACTCGCAAACTAGAGAGCTAGCGACCTAAACGGTAGCCTCCAAGGTATTTCCTTTAAACTTAAATAGCCAAAAACTTACCACTTCCACACGGATAGGGAGGATAACTATTAACAGTTATTTAACCTTTAACATGAACATGAATCAAACGTAATAATTTTTTCTGGGTACATGATACCATACAGCATCCATATCAACGTTAAACTTTCATATCAAGGCGGGGGCCTCAAACTAGTGTCCTGTGGGCCACATTTGGCCCACGGGCCGCGTGTTTGAGACCCCTGACTTAGAGCAAAACCCGACTTACATAACATTGTCGACTCACCTCTTGCTGTGTGATGGCAACTTCTGAGGCACGTTGCGTTTCTTCATGAGTTTCTCCATGGAGTTGGAGGAGGCTGATTGTCTGGAGCTGTGGTGCTTGAAGCAGCCTGGGTACTTCTTGTCCAGCGACTGTTCTCTCCTGATGTTAAACACATTCACTTGATACCATGTAGAAGAAACATTGTTCCAAAATAAGTGTTCTTTACTTGATGTCGTTAGTCAACAAAAGGTTCCCTACTTGAGCAGCTCCTTCTCCTTGATTTCCAGCTGCAGCATGATAGCGTTGAGCTCCATGTAGAGATTGTTAGCTCTCTCCAACTTCCTTTCGTAGTGCTCCCGGATGTCCAGGGCATGTCTGGGCGGAGAGGAAACACAATCATTTTCCCTTCAGGGGTCGCCACAGCAAATGAATCTCCTCCATCCAACCCTGTCTTCTCTCACACCAACTACCCTCATGTCCTCCTTCACTACATCCATAAACCTCCTCTTTGGTCTTCCTCTACGCCTCCTACCTGGCAGCATCCTTCTACCAATATATTCACTATCTCTCCTCTGGACATGTCCCAACCATCTCAGTCTGGCCTCTCTGACTTTATCTCCAAGCCCTCTAACATGTAATGTCCCTCTGATGTACTCCTTCCTGATCCTATCCATCCTGGTCACTCCCAATGAGAACCTCAGCACCCTCATCTCTGCTACCTCCAGTTCTGGTTCCTGTCTTTTCCTCAGTGGCACTGTCTCGAGACCAATCGATATGGCTGGTCTAACCACAGGCCTGATACTAGACCTTAGACTATATACTGTACATACACTCCTTTACTGGGATTACTGAATTACGTAAGAATAAACACCACACTATATTTATTACTGTGGTTGCAGTTTATTATTATAGCACTTACTTGATTGTAAATGTTGAGCCAAAATTGAAGGAGAAAGTCCAAATTAAGATAGCAGGAGGGTTTGGGTGGGAGGGTGAGTAGCTGTGGGGCGTTTTATGGCCATACCAGTTACTCACAGTCCTACTGCACAAGACCCTGATTAATTAAAATTCCCCTTTTCTTTTATGGATAAGATGAGCATTAAAACCTGATCTTTTCCAGAGACTATTTATGACGTCTTGTGGTTGTATCGATGCCTTTAGTGACACGGGACTCTAACCTCAGTTCCTCCCTGCGTCGTTTGATGAGCTCCTCATCCAGTCTATGAAGACACGTGCCCTCGGACTTGATCTTCTCAAAGTGGTGCCTGACCTCGTCCCTCCACTCCGCCTAAAAGCAAAACATTAAAACATCGCAATGAGAGTAGATCCAAAGTACTGAGGTCACAAAGACCCTTCTTGTTATTCTTGTAACCATAAATAACAATGGACTGTTAATACAAATGTAATAACACTGTAATAACACTGCAGTTTCCAGAAAGATTAGGAATCCTCTACATCACAGAGCAAAAGCCATTTAGGCGATTAATGCTGATCGATACTCAGGGACCAGAGGTGAACAGGAGCTGACATGCCATGAACATGCATAAATACAGATACATTTGTGCAGAGTGTTGCATCTGATACCAGTCAAAGCAAGGCGGTCACAGAGATGTGTGTGTGTGTGTGTGTTTCTTTCTGTGCATGAGTGATGCTCTTCTTATTAAGCTAATGGACTCTATGTGCACTCTTCAATATGGCCAGGCCCCTTCTTGTGCGCTCTCTGCTCCACACCATTAAAGAAATCAATACACTCCAGCAGTGGCAAATACTTCTTCCCTGCGTCACGACAAAAATCCATTATGGGGCAAAGAGAGGAGAGAAACTGGGGAGGACTGAAAGGTGGGTGGGAGGTACAGGGAGAAATAAAGGATAATGGAAGGAGAGTTGTGGAGGTTTTGCAGCATGACCTTTAAAAGGAAGGAAGAAGTATTGCATGCTTATTTGAAATAGTTTTCCCTTGGACTGCATCCCTCGACACACACACACACACACACACACACTCCTCCGCCTCCTGCTTGCCACCAGACTTGAAATGACAAGAGGTTGGCCAGGAATCAGCAATTTTCAACGTGGCAAACACAAACACAAAGAAACAGCATGAACAACAACAGCAGCAGTGCGTTATGGCTGAAAAGGAAGCTCATCATTAGCGGGCTCCCAGGAGACCCTGGGTGTGGGGGTGGGGTGGGGGGGGTTCTTATGTGAAGCTGCAGCAGACTGGAAACAAATGTCACGCCTTTGATAGAAAATGATGAACACTTCTCGTGGATGAACATTTGTCAGCCCAAAAAAAGTCACTTTTAATTCATTATTGTGCTTCTGTGTTAAAAGGGATGCACAGTAATTAGTATAAGACATATTTTGGGGGAGTTACGTGTGCATGGATGTCGCTTTTTGACTTTTTCGTGCAAAAAAAATCACTCTATATCACTCTGTATCACTCTATAAGACAAAAAGGAGAATGAGCGTCATTTGCAGCAAAGTGGACTCTGTGGACTATAATACTGGTAAGCTAATCTTAGCATGTGTGTATTTGATTCATATTTATATCTTCATGTGTTATAATGTGTCAACAAATCTGCTCGACCAATCAGCAACCAGCAGTACTTTAGCAGAGCCTTGATGAAATACGGTAATAACCCTAATGACTACAGTCGTCCCTCATTTATCGCGGTTAATTGGTTCCAGACCCAACCACGATATGTGAATTCCCTTGAAGTAGGATTCTTTATTTATTAATGGAATATTTTCATAGTTAGAGCATATAGAAAACCTGTTTTAAAGCATTATTAGACCCTCTAGACATGAAATAACACCCCTATAGTCACTGTCACAAGTGTAAAATATATCTGAACCTTTTGGAATTTCTCACATTTCTACATAAAATCACCATCAAATGTGATCTGATCTTTGTCAAAATTACACAGATGAAAAAACAGTGTCTGCTTTAACTAAAACCACCCAAACATTTATAGGGTTTCACCTAGTTGCTGACACCTAGTGGCCAGCGTAGTAGAGTACTACTGCAATGGCGCAGTAAACATTGACACAGGAGCTGCTGTCAGCCACAACGCAAGCCAGTCGCTGGCAATCTCCACACTGCTAACCATGCTAACACTCAACAACTCTACAGTAGCTAGCCGACATCGTACTTGTTACGTATTTAAGTAACTTTCTACAAAATTCTAGCAGCAAAAACATTACAAATATATTTGTATTACCTGACAATTTAAATATTTATAGCAAGAAAATATATACCTGCGACTGGAAGTATGTTTCTTGCGGGGTGGACAAGATGTCTGCTGAAGCAATGTCCAGATGCAGGAGAATCTGTCTAAAGGAAGGTCTGTTTCTTGGCTTGCAGTTCCTGTTTAGGGACAGAACATTTACTTTGCTTCTTCTTCTTCTCTTCTTTGACATGATCTAAAAAAGCATGTATCATATGGGCGCCTTCTCACCAGGATTGCCTCAAGAGCAGTTTGAAGCTATCAGGACAGCTGTCAGGGACGGGCAGCTGCAGGCTGTTGTTGCCCACTCCCCAGATGATAGCCGAGGAGTCCACGTCTTTGTAGGGCACCTCTCCTGTCAGCATTTCCCACAGCACAACACCAAAAGACCTGCACACACACAAAATGCTATTTATTTCCACAAAAAAGCTGTGCAGAGGCCAGATGAAAGGCGGCATTACCTAAATGTCACACTTTATAGAAAATGCATACTGACTTCCTGTCGCTGTTGGACTTAAATGGACACTTTAAAACCTACTTTCTTCTGTTTGTCTAACGAATGAGGAAATATAAAATGCCAAAAAGTCACTGAGCCCCAGGGAAGGTTAGGAATCTAAGGGGAGCCTGCTGTTGGCGTCTCATTGGGTTGCAACGTGTCAAGGTTTCCAAAAGCATCACTTGCTCGGTTGTGGCACCCAGGTGGTGTGTTTATATCGGTACCCTGTTAGAGCCTGCCCTTGTAGCAGGGCCAAGATTGGTCTACTAGCTGTTAAATGAGTCTTAAGTCAATTTAACATTAAAAGTAGTAAGTAGTTAAAAACAATTGGAACGCCCGCATTGGAGAGAACGCTTGGCCCCCCAGCCAAGGTCCAAAATACCCATCCAGAACTGAGTGGAAAGTCTTTACGTCCATAAAATAACCCCAGCCTCATACATCATACAGGATTTGCTGACAGTACACGAGCTAGTGGTATGGAGGATCATGTCAGTATCCTCTTGAGTGGACCAGCCAGGCCCACGCCTGTCAAGTCTCTCGTTTTCCCAGGGAAACTACCGTATTTTGTCCTTATTTCCTTGTGTCTGGTGGAAAGACTGAAATTTCCTGAAAAATTCAGCAACATTCCCCATAATATAAAATAAAAATCAGGATGTGTTGTTAGCATTAGCATCGGTGCTTATGTTGTGTGCAGTGCTAATTTTGCTGCACATTAAAACAATCATATGGACAATCACGTCTATATGATCAATGTTTATTCCAAGCTGTGTGGCTTGGAGACCTGGGTTCAATTCCACCCTCGGCCATCTCTGTGTTGAATTTGCATGTTCTCTTCGTGCATGCGTGGGTTTTCTCCGGGGACTCTGGTTTCCTCCAAAAACATGCTAGGTTAATTGGCTAACTCCAAATTGTCCATAGGTATGAATGTGAGTGTGAATGGTTGTTTGTCTATATGTGCCCTGTGATTGGCTGGCAACCAGTCCAGGGTGTACCCCGCCTCTAGCCCGAAGTCAGCTGGGATAGGCTCCAGCATGCCTGCAACCCACGTGAGGATAAGCGGTAGAAAATGAATGAATAAATAAATGTTTATTCGAGACGAGTTTTGCTCTTTCTGCTTCACAGTTGTCTGTTAGCAACAAAAGCAACAAATGTTTACCATTGTTATAGTTGCATTCACCATAAATTCAGTGTGCTTTATACCTGTAACATTAAAAAACAAACTGTTCCTTTGTGCTACTTAAATTTCTACTGATTATTCATGAGATGTTGCAGCCTTTACACTAATGTGCATTTGGCTTTTTTTTGCACACTGCTGTATTTATTTGTTAGTGTAAACCAGTGCTTCTGAAATAGTAGAGCGTACCCTACTATTTGGGGGGCATGGTGAGCTGTCAGGGGGGCCATGAGAGGCAAGGGGGACATTCAGTAGTGACTTCATCCATGCTTGAACGATGCGGAATGATGCAGATGCCAGCGACTTATACAGTAGTGTGTATAGTTTGTACAGACCCACTAGTGTAAGCTAACTCTTTCAGGTGAAAAATTTGTCACAGCATGCAGCCCTACTGGTTTCCATAATTTACACCACATGGTGGCAATGTTATTAAACACACATTTTGAGGACTGACTGTAAATTTTTAACTACATTGGTTGAAAAACATGGCCACCAACAAGAAAAACCCACACTGGTGGGACCTAACAAGTAACTGACCATTTGTCTAATGATGATCAAACTGGGAGGATATCTGGATTACATACACACTAGTGCGTCTTCCAAACATTTTGCCACAAGCTATTAGGGGCGCCACAAATGTCATGTGAAAGAAATAGGCAATTACAATGCATATCAAGTGATTTACATCCATTAAGGTCCAAGTATATGGTATGCAAAGGTGATGTGCTCTCCTTCTGCATGGAAGAAGCTTTTTTAATCCTATTTTCACCTCTCTGCTAATGCACTGCTGGCCGGGGGCCAAAGCAGCCGCAGGATTGGAAGGTTATTCCAGCCTCTCCTGAGCACTGCAGCATCTGGCAAATCAATTATTAAATTAGCCAGCGTTCCTTTTTACGATGCGAGCAAGAGTGATGGAGGGATGCAGGGATGTGAAGAGGGAGGGCGAGAGGGTTTAACACACAGGGCACCCCATCACATGAGGCTGGGAGCCTATAGAATTTCTTGTAATGAGATCTTGTCATAGATTTTCTTGAAATAAGATCCCTGCACTCTGTACTGTAGTAGGCTCCAACCAATACTATTGCATGTTGAGTCACTGACATCTGAGATGGATCAGGTACGTAAACGGTTACCTACCAAATATCCACCTTCTCTGAGACGGGCTCATTCCGTATGACCTCAGGCGCCATCCAGGCCACCGTACCGGCAAAGGACATCTTGGTGCTTTTGTCGCTCAATTCCTTGGACGTGCCGAAATCTGAGATCTTCACCGCATCATCGTAGGTGATAAGAATACTAAAAGAAAGCAGCATGTTTGTTAGGTTGGTCTAGAGTTGGCTCGGTGATATCACAAGCCAGTCGCTCACTTTGGTGATTTAAGGTCTCGGTGGATGATTTTGTGGAGGTGAAGGTAATTCATCCCGCCAGCGACGCCCATGGCCCAGTCCATAAGGAGCGACGGGGTGATCTTCCTGCCCGCTCTCAGTACCTCGTAGAGCTGGCCCTGGGCACAGTACTCCATGATGATGCAGTAGCATGGAGCCTGGGTGCAGATACCTCTGTGGAAAGCAAGGTTCAACAGTTAATGCACTCTTTTTTCTTTGTTGTGATGTAACTGTTTACTTTGTTGAATAGAATAAGACCACAAATAATTGAGACACATATAAAAATGTGTGTTTTGACTCTTTAACTCAAACCTACATCATGTGATCAATTCAAACTACTCACTTACTCACCCACAGTACAACCAAAAAAATAACACGACAAATACCATGTGCGACACGAAACATAACATCACACGAAGGGTATTGATTTCACTAATATAGTACATGCAAAACAAAACTGTTTATACTATTTAATAACCCACAAGGCATGCTGGGGAACTTCCTGCTGGGCAAGTGTGTGTGTGTGGGCTTATGAGTTATACATGTAGTATGAAATTGTATTTGATTTGCATTCATATGAGTGTGCGATCATCTATTCCGACACTTATTTCTATTTTATATTTACTTATTTTGAGGGAGGCATTTGGATGGACAAACTCCTGCTGCATATTAAAAAAAACCCCTCAAGCAAGTTGACGTCTGTCTTTGACAACTTCCTGTGAAACTAGTGAAAGAAGGGTACCAATAAGCAATGTAATTATGGAGCACAAAATGGCAGTTTTTCCACAAATAAAGAAATGATTTGATAAAAAATATGTGACTATCTACTGTATATTTGCAACCCGCCTATTGCACACTGCCTGCACCCGAACAGAGGACCTTCGGAATGGGAGCCAAGAGCGCTGACCATTGGGCCAAGAGCCCGGACTGTCAACCCAGTGTTCAGCGCAGCTCTTAAGGCCGAGGTGAGGTTTTAAGGTGAAGAAGAAAAAATCCAAACACATTCATATTATATTAATATGTATTTTTCTATTTATTAATCCCCATTGGAAATGTGCAACAGGGAATATTTTCAAGTGCAATTGGTTGACTTTTGCACTTACTTGAAGGTGATGATGTTGGGGTGTTTGAGCTTGCGAAGGTGCTTGATGTCTGTCTCTTTTATGTTTCGCACTTTCTTCACGGCCACTTCCTGTCCGTGCAATTTGCCCAGAAAGACGGCGCCCTGGGCCCCGCTGCCGACCCACTGCAGGTCCGATATCTCCTCGAAAGGGACTTCCCATGCTTCTGAAAACAGGACGAATCAAATTCAATGTCACTTCAAGTCTTAAATACATTACTTGATCATTAAGTTTGCATAAGAAAAGCACACAGCTCTGAACAGTAACATTAGCACACTAGTGCTAACACAACAAGGAGAGGTGTCCTGGCTGGTCCATTAATATAGACTGCTAACGTAGGTGATCTGGGGAGGGGGGGGGGGGTTATGGCGATTATCACAAGCAAGAGGACTACCAATGAATCCAACATAATTGAGGAAAGGGATGACTACTATTTTACCAATGGCCTGTTATTTAATGCACTGATATCTACATATATAGCAGCAATCTGGATGTTGCTTCAGTCACCAAATGCTCACTACGCCACTACACTGGAAGCTAAATAGCTAGCCAATGAGAGCTGTGGTTGCTAACTCTATGATACTCTCACAAGTCACAACCTTCAGCCTTAATCTCATAATACAACACACGGCACTACAAAGCTAAATTCCAATTGGACATATTTGAAGGTATTTCTAAAAAGTATGGCTGCAACAATTGATTATTTTCTCAACTGATTAATCTGAAGCTTGTGGCTTCGATTAATTGAGTAATCGGTTCAACCCTTGAACAGAGGTGGCCCAGGGCTCCATTCACAGCCCACAGCTGTTTTTTAATTGGCCCTTGGCACATTCTAAAAATACAACTAAACAAGAAAAGTGAAAAGTGGAAAAAAGAGCCATATATGTACAAGAATAAAGATGTGATCGTAAGAGAGTAAAGTTGTATAAAGTAGAACAATTAAAGGGAAAAAAGTCTTCATCTGAGAAAATCAACTCAATAGAGAAGAAAGTTGCAATTTTTTTGGAAAATTAAGGTTAGCTAAAAGATTTAATGTTACGTCATAAGTATCATGAGAACAAAATGCACAAGGTGGCAGTTGCAATATTTGTAAACATAAAGGAAAAAACAGCAAGAAGTGTAATGTAAGAAGAAAACATTCATTGTCATTTGTTGTTGAGCCTGCAAACACATAATTGAAGGTATCTTGTATCCTTCAACCTCACACTAAACTCATGTTCCAAGTGAGTGCTGTGGCGCTCTTAATCTCCTGTGTGTAATTCTCCATCAGCCTCCCAAATCCTGCTTAGTACCTTTGTGGGGCTGGCGTGAAACAAGGGTGCAACACCGGGATGTGGGGGAGTGGATGATAAGATTTGAGAGGCTAATGTAGATCTATAAAGGGGCAGCGAGAGGATCCCCTGAAGGGGTTGGCCAAAGACAGGCTGTTAATGTGGAGGAGGAAAATATCAAGTACAGCAGGCCAGCAACATTCAGACCCATTTGTCATATTAATAGGAATGGTATGAATGATTAATGCTTTCCATGGCTAATAAGCCCGTCACTGTTTTTGTGATAGATCTCCACTGGTCTGCTTTGTTTGGTAAATGGAAAATTTTTTTTTGAGTGAATAAAAGACCTTCCATTCGCTCAAGACTGGTCTTTGTCGCACTGTATCCACTCTACCAACCCGCCTCCCATTTTGTTGTTGTTTGGGATGCAGATCCAGGAATCATAATCCCCATCCCCACTACATTTTCCTTCATTTTTCAGGGAATGAAAGACAGTATTTAAGTGGAAGAGGGTTATTTGATTAATCGATGCATTGATGCTTGACAATTTGGTTGATTGTGTGGAACTGATTGTTGATTAATCGTGCCTTGAAACAATTGAGGCGATCAGAAGAGGCACTCGGGAAAAATAACATGATGTCAGCTAATACAATACAACGCTGGCACGGAAACAGGAGTTCAGCAATGAGAGTGATTCTTTCATCTCACTAAGGCAGGGGTGTCAAACTCAATCACACCAAAACTCAAAGCCTACTTTAGGTTGTGGGCCAAACTGGATACTACCCCACTAACACTTGTATATTTCTATATATTGAAAGTACTAAAAACCTTCTCGTCCTTTTAACCAACATAACTGGAGTGTCTTTGGCCAGTGCACGGACAGAGATGCTGGTTTGAAGTTGCCAACATGAAAGGACATGCCCCAATAAATCCAGGCTGAAAAAATAGTAGTCACTTTAGTCAGATTTGGAGAAAATAACTTTGAGCATTGACAACTAGATGAGTTTGAATCTCCATATGAGCATCTCTGTGTGGAGTTTGCATGTTCTCTCCAAGCGTGTGTAGGTTTTCTCCGGGTACTCCGGTTTCCTCCCACATTGCAAAAAACATGCTAGGTTAATTGGTGACTCCAAATTGTCCATAGGTATGAAATTGAGTGCGAATGGTTGTTTGTCTATATGTGCCCTGTGATTGGCTGGTGACCAGTCCAGGGTTGCAGCAAAATAATGTGTTTATTTTGTTGCACTGTAATGTAATTATTTTAAAATTATTTTCTGCATGTAAAACTATAATTAAAGGGAACCTATTATGCTCATTTTTTGTGGACTCCTATAAAGCAGCTGCACACAATAACCCGCACAGAAAACTGTCTAGATCTTCCAGAATCTGCACCTATTCCAGCTGTATTTCCTTGGATTTGTGCTTCCCGCCAAAACAGTCTGTTTTAATTTGTTCCACCCGAGGCCCGCCTCCGGACACACTGCTGTGATTGGTCAGACGCCCAAAATGCTTCCTAACTATTAACAAAACCCACTTTCTAGTATAGTGGGTATAGGAGTTGATAATAAATGAGAGCTAATTGGAGAAATAATTGAAAAGTGTTTCAGAGCAACTGGCAGCTCATGATCTACTGGCTGGAGACCGCTGGTCACGCCTGTACTCCCTGGTCGCTTGGGGAAGGGTGGGGGAAGCAGAGATTTTTGGGGCAGAGAGCATATCTGGCTTACGAAGCCTGCTCCTCTGTGACATCACAAAGGAACAGTTTTACCACGCCCTCTGAAACTCAGCGTTCAGACGCATCCCAAACTTCTTACAGGGCTCATTATCTGAAACTTTGGCATGGTTTAACAGGAGAATAAAACATTCTAACTACATTTATAAGTCAAAAGAGTGGAAAAAGAATAATAGGTCCCCTTTGATATTTTTGAGTGTCTGGAAAGGATTACAAATTTGCTTTGATTAGAGTCCGTTTTGGATTAATAACGTTAACCAAGGCCAGAAATGTATTTATAAATTATTACCAACTAACCAGCAAGCAGCTAAATATGTGGGGTCACAAATTCTGAAATGTGCGGAGACATTCACACACACATATATTTATTGAAGACCATTATGGGGAACAATTTTGTCTACATTTTGGACAGCGGCAATATGGGAAATGGGAACCAAGTGGGAATTTTTTTTTTTTTTTATATTTCACAGGAAATCAAGATAATAAAGTCAAATGACCATCCCCATAGTGCTGATCCAAATGAGGATAGTTTGACCTTGTCGAATTGTCATTTTTGTTTGTGAGGCCATGAGGTGCAGATGCATCAGCCGTGATAACAGCTCCGTATAACAAGGAGCAGAAAGACAATGAAGGAGGAACAGGAGGGGGTGGTGGTGGTGAAAATCAAATATAAAAAGGAGTCGTAAAATATCAGGCCACCATAAAGACAAGGGCAGATATAAATCTGCCACCAGCATGAGTGAGTGATGTTGTCACGTTGTGTTTATTCCTCTTCCAGTTTGCTGTCCTCTGCCACTTTATTGGCTTGGTTATTAAACGTTTCTATTTGTGGCGTGTGCGTGCGAGCGCATGCATGCACGTGTGTCAGGTTAATAGAGATGAGAAGCAGAGAGGGTCAGAGCGTGGCCATGCATTATGCATGAGGCAGCTTTGGCAAGAGGAGTCCCACGGGAGCTCTGTGCTATTGTAGTGGCTGCAGACATAAACAACACAGCGTCAGAGGGGGGCCGGCTTCATTAGAGGGCTGCAGTGGGAAGGAGAGAGGGATGGAGGGATGGAGGGAGGTGGGGCGGGTGGCAAGCAGGCGGACACATGGGCTGGGGGGTGGTAACTATCAGGGGGAAAATAAGCCCTTTGCAGCTTTGATAGAGCTTCCCTTGTCTGACCGGGTCTAATTCACCTCAAGGAAAAGTGTTTGTTTACAGCATGGCCTTTG
This sequence comes from Doryrhamphus excisus, assembly GCF_037039965.1. Classification (NCBI taxonomy): domain Eukaryota; kingdom Metazoa; phylum Chordata; class Actinopteri; order Syngnathiformes; family Syngnathidae; genus Doryrhamphus; species Doryrhamphus excisus. The sequence goes on from NC_136374.1 coordinate 8,806,020, forward strand.
TAGAAGTCACTCCACTACCTACTGTTTAATGAAATTCAACTGGGGGGTATTATCATTTCATTAGCTGAATTAACTCTTAAGACATCCTGGGAACAATTTGTGCCATTCAGTTATTTATTGTCAAGCCTGTATTGAACGAAAAAAGGCACATTTTACAAGAAAATATTTATTTTTAGGACATTTGTTCCTTAAATTAGCCTAAAATGGCAATGCTACACAATCTTAAAAGGCAATACTCAATATTTAAATATCAATTTGGACTACTGGTTTTCGGATTATTTTGTATTTGTACACCAGACGGTACAGCCTTTTCCCATTCAAAGCATGCAGCAAAATTTCACAACCTTCTGCAAAGGTGCCTTGCTTGTGTGTGTCTTTATGGATATTTGGAATAGTGTATATGTAAAAAATAATCTGTGAATTTATATAAACACACAACCCTTTACAGGGTTTATGAATCTTTCAGGCAGAATTTGTTTGAAAGGTGGAAAAAAAATACAAACAGATTACATTTTTGCAGATACTTGGTGGTGTGATGGTACGTGCTTCTGGCGACCACAGACAGGGAAAAGCCGAAAGTGAAAAAATATATATGTATTGCATATAGTGTATGCATTCATTGACCCATCTCTGGGTCTAATAATCATAATTATAATTATAATATAAATATTTTTAATATTATTATATTATATTATTTTTTTATATTATATAAACATGATTAATATATATATTTTAAATACTGGAGGTAGAGTTCTGTACACGTACTGGCCTTTAAAATCATGCAAAATACAAAAACTACAATTATTAACTCATATGTGTATTTTTAAAGCAGTAGAGTAGTTCATACACCTGTTTTTTTTAGGCTTATATTTTTTGGCTCAAATGTGTGAGTGAATTTTCAGGACCTTTAAAGGTGGCTTATATTTGAAGTAGATCATATTATGCTGGATGGGAAGCAAGACACAAGGTAGTAAACGTACCGTCCAAGTCATGCTTGTGTTCCGTGGAGTACGCCTTCCCGATCATAGTCCAGACAGGTCGCAGACAGCCAAACAAGCCCTCCAGAAAGCCTCCTCCCCCTCCAGTAGACTGGCACTGCAGTCTGGCGTTGTCCGCATCGCTCCGGACCGCGTTGCCAGCGTCCGTCCCCGTCCCCTCTCCCTCTGTCCTTGTGGGACTGCCGTCATGGTCGTGGAGCTTGAGGACACTGTTGGCAAAGTGCTCCTGTTGTTCTTCGCCTGTCGGCTGGTTATGCCCCGGCGTCTGCCCGTCCCCTCCTCTTCCTCCACCACTGCCACCGCCTGGCTCCACTGTGCCCCCCGTGTCTATGGAGAGGACGTTACGAAGAACGCACTGGGTTGGCGTCAGGTCCATTTCAGGGGTACAAGGTGTTTCGGCATCGAGCCGGCGGAAGGACGGGGGGTCAGAGAGGGGGGTGTTGAAGCCAGAGAGAGATGGGGAAGGGGCACGTGGTTCGTGAACGAGGGCCATGAGGGACTCGGACGAAGAGGCAGCCTTGATGAAAGAGACGGATGAGGGGGATGTGTTAGAAATATATTCAAGGTCAAATAGTTGTCAACAATGGATGTAGTTCCATTAGAGGTCACATTTGTAGCCATGTTTCTTTTTGATATTACATTTATATATAATATTTTATCTTGGTATTGTATTTCTATTATAGACATAGTACATCTTATTTATGTACTGTACATTATACATTGTACTTATTTATACCAACCATCTCTTTACCAGTGTATGTATGTACAACTCAACATTACTGTATATCACTGGTGTCAAACTCAAGGCCCGGGGGCCTGATTGGGAAAGCTACATGGTTTCATGTGACCTGTCAAAGCCTGGAAATAAAAAAGACACTTTACTGATAAACAATCTTGTCAATTTTACAAGGGAATTTACGCTGCAAATTGTGAACTCACTATGTTACAGATAGAAGGTCTAAGCTTTTGTGTTGTCAAACCCCATTTAAAAGCTTTTAAATGTTTTTTCTATGAAAATAGGCCCCTGTAGAAAACACACCTCATTCACTACAAGTTGGTAAGAAATACATGGTAATACAGGTAATATGTACAGCATACATACATACTATATACCACTGTTGCTTCACTGACAATGTTTTTTTTTTATCAAGCTCTGAGATTTCGCACTTTTGGCCATTCTTGAACACACCATTCAATGCGACTCTGATTCCATCTGTTCATCATCTTCTATTATAATTCATTAGTGTAAGTAGCTATACATTTTACAAGTTATACTAAGAAGTGTGTGAGGCATATTTGAAGAGAACTGAATGTAATCTAATAATTCAAGCAGTTAGTTGTATTGCAAATGTTGATCTGAAATCAAGGAGTACGGTGCCAAAAATAGACCTTTTTATGGGTACATAAATTAGTCGCGTTTTTTGCCGTTTCCGTGTGATCCCGGACCACAAGGAAAAATAGGGAACGACCGTATTTAGAACCATGCTTGGAACCATGACTTTTGTCAGTAAATATAAGTATATATACAGTATAATAATCAAATGTGTGATTGTATCACAAGTGTGACTCCCCTGCTAATACATCCTAAACAATTGCATTATTTCCAAAAGATCTATAAATAATGCAGAACAGCAGTGCCCACTCAATACGTGACCTATTAACATCCAACAACTCATTGTAAAGGTAGAAGTATTGACACAGCACATTAGTATATGGTGTTGGAGTGTATTAGTATACAGCATATACTGTTGTATAACCATACCTATGACTCATACTGTCGGTACACAGTACTGGTGATTGGCATTTAAGTCTAACAGAAGATACCCAGTAAACCATATAAGGAGGACTGTTGATCATATATGTATGTGCATCTCACATCCGATGCTGTTGCCATGGCATCCAAGTGTCTACATCTATACATCAATCTTGCACACACATTTTGCACTGGCACACACACATAAATCATAACAAATGATCCACCATTTTCTTTCAAGCCACCATATAGGAGAGACACATCTGGTAGCACAGATACTTCACAGTGCTTGCTTAATGGCTCTTGCAGTTTTATTGCAGCAGGGGGTCCTCCATATATATATGTGCGTGTGCGTGTGTGTGTGTGTGTGTGTGTGAGCATAACTGACAGCTGTACCTACACCCAAACACACCATTGCTGCGTCTGTTAGTCTAATAGTAATAGTGTTGGATGGTATATGCTAACACTATACGTAGGGCCGCCCTCTTCTTGACAAGAAAATAAGAATGTCTCCTACCTCAGTGTTGAGAGTCCATCACTGGAGAGCCAAATAGTCTTTTGGTTGCCAAATAATAGTAGTAAAATTGTTGGGAAAATAGTGCTTATGTCGTGGTTGTCAAAATCATGCTAGTTTCATCATCCTCTCCAGCATTCGACAAGCCGCCGTGACGTCTCTCCCAAAAACTCCTCAGTTTTATTCCGGTTAAAACTTGGTTCTTGAAAAATGCTCGCTTCCTACGCCTCCTTTTCCATTCTCCATCCTCTGAGGAGGCTCCGCGCTCACACTCGGGATTATATACGGCGACACAGATAGTAAGTAAACAGCACCGAGGAGAGTGCAGGAGGAGAAGTCCGGAGGCGGAGCCAGTGGATGCTGACGTCCAATCAGAGGAGAGCTGGCTCGTGACGTTTGCATGGAGAGCAGGTACCGCTTGATGCGAGCGTGAGGCTACTCTTAGGCAAGGAGGGGGTCAGCTGGTATGTGAGGTGATCAAGATGATGTCATCCACAAAGCGTGCAGCATTTGACTGGACAGGGCCGTTAAATCCTTTTCAAGCCCTATTAACGCCCACTGGATGGACTTTAATTGCTGCATAATCCTCTGCCACATGAAGGAAGGATGTTTTATATTATTACCAGTTCCTTTTGACCCATTTTATTCAGACAAGAGCAGCACAATGTCTGGTACAATCTAATGAGATCCGAGCACTTTTAGGGACACACTGAACACTGACAACTACTTTGGCAACAGATAGAAGCTGAAATCTGATTGGATGAAGAAACATACACTAGTGGATGCAGAAAACTAATACAAATACTAGAACTAAAGTTGTACTTAAACTATAAAAGTACTTTAGATAGTGTTTTGACAAGGACCGCTATTACAGCCCTTTCAAAACTCCAACAAGGATCATGATAACATTTAATACAGTATTTTGGTCCTTTTAAGCATTACCAGAACTTCCTTCCTGTGTGCATAGAAACGAACACCTACACCTAGCGTTAACTTTTCCAAACTAGAAAAACACAGCAGCAGTAGCAGCAGCTTCAATATGTAGCCTTACTTTTTGGTCTGAAGCACTGATGTGCTAGTCGCTAGCCGGCTGGTAGCTAGCCGTTATGGGGTGGCACGGTCAATATGGCAGTGATGTAGTTCGATAGGTGCAATAATGTTGATAATAAGAACAATGTCGCTGTTACTTGGTTAATATGCATATGTCACATTCTATGTAAATGTAGCGTTGTTGACACTTTTTGGACTCTCTGGACTCTTGCTAACCTGACAACCAGGCTAATGGCTACATTAGTGGTGAGTACCTATACATTTTATACGTTCAGTGTGTTTAGTAAATGTGTGATGCATATACCCGGAGAAAACACACGCATGCATGGGGAGAACATGCAAACTCCACACAGAGATGCCAGAGGGTGGGATTGAACCCTGGTCTCCTAGCTGTGAGGTCTGCACACTAACCACTCGACCGCCGTGCCGCCCCATATAATATTCATTCATTAAATTCATTTTCTACCGCTTATCCTCACAAGGGTCGCGGGGGTGCTGGAGCCTATCCCAGCTGTTTTCGGGCGAGAGGCGGGGTACACCATGGACTGGTCGCCAGCCAATCACAGGGCATATATAGACAAACAACCATTCACACTCACATTCATACCTATGGACAATTTGGAGTCGCCAATTAACCTAGCATGTTTTTGGAATGTGGGAGGAAACTGGAGTCCCCGGAGAAAACATACAAACTCCACACAGAGATGGCCGAGGGTGGTATTGAACTCGGGTCTCCTTGCTGTGAGGTCTGCGCGCTAACCACTCGACCGCCGTGCAGCCCCCATTTTAATATATCTAACATATAATAAACAAAAAAAGTCATAGATTTTCTGCTTCCATGAAAACCAGATGAGCGCTCTCATCCCAGTCCAAGACCAAGAAGGTCAACTTCCAAAACACGGAGCTCCCACATTAGTGTCAGGGAATCCCGCCAAGTGAACGGCTGCCAGTTTAAAGAGATCACGGAATCACTGTAAACAACAAAGACTTTTCCAAGAATCATGTGATCTTGGCCGACACGGAGAAGGGTGGTGTTTGTGTAGCAACTGGGATCATGCTCTGTGTATTTGAGCGTCTGGGCTGTGCTTTAACTGCGAGGTTGCTTGTTAGTGACATGACCCTTTTTTCGCTCCTAAATCCAAATCTAAGCCCTGATCTCCCAGATTATGCAGGGTTTAAACCCCAACGATGACCTCATCGTGCTGCTCGGAGTGTGGGGGGGTGGGACGGGGGGACCCTAACTAGAGCGGGCACACACACACAAAGCATGAGAAAACATGCTCTTTCATTTTTGCATAGCAAATTAATTTTATCAATAAAATATCATGGTGTGGCTTGCTTTGGAAAATGCCAGTTAATCATTTGTTATACTGAATAGTAATAATGAGTAATAAGTCAACTTTATATATAGTAATATATATACGTAGTTTCTCTATTAGGAGTATAAATCAGTGTCATCAACAATACAAGCAATACAATAATGCTCTAATATACAGTAATGTATTACCCTATGCCATGTATACTGTACATGCATAACATGCATAGTCGGCATACTGGACTATGCTGTGCTAAACTATAGGCTAGTGAGATATGATAAAGTACTAAATATTTGAATTAAAATTTTCAAATTAAAATAAATGTACTAAGTAGTGTGATGCTATGACATACTATACACAGTACTATACTTATATGCACTCATCCATCATTTTATGCCGCTTATCCTCATTAGGGTTACAGGCCTATAAAGATATACTGTACATATATAGAAATACATGCTTATACTATACTATGCCATACTCAAAGTTGTACAGTGTACATGAACTATTTAGATCACTCCATGTCCAAATGAACCGAGAGTCTTGGTTTTGCATACATTTTAATAATCTTATCTTAGATCCATTGAATATTTTAACATCCCTCACCAAAAAACACAGTTTAAACTGCCGTTTGTTTTAAAACCACATAAAACAGAAGTAGTAGCACAGAAGGAAAAGTAGTGAGTGTAATTATTCTTCACTATCTCTTCAGTGTTGTATCCTAAGGCAATCCAAATGGTGCTGCACACTCGTATTGTGTTATTTTTCCAAACTTTCCTCATGATTTATTTATTGTTGCTTGGAAATTCGGGATGGTCCCTCATCAGGCGAGGCCTCACTGGATTAGTGAAATTGTTACTGCTGCCTTTGTGCATGGAGACTCCACGAGGAGCAAACGTTGCTCATCACATAAAAAGCTGCCCTACTTTACAACAGCTTTTTCATTCATTTATTTATTAATAGACATACCATTAGCTACACCTGCACAAATCTGCCTTGACAGATAATAAATGCTGAGTTCTGACACTGTTGGAGACGTATTAAATTATATACTTATTACTCATTATTGTGGTTACGGTCTGTATGGAGAGCCATAAAGGAAGCATCATGACACTATAAGCAAGTCTGCTGCAACCCCCTAAGTGTCATACTGCATTGTTTGGCAGTGTGCCTAACATTGTAGGAGAAAATTAACATAAGCCTGCAGTGAACGTGTGCAAACGTCTATATGCAGGACTGCCAACTGTACATGCCAATACAGTTGCTTGTTGGAGGTCTGGTGCCAAACATGCGCAGATCTCTCCAGTCAGTTATAAAGGGGAAGGGTTAGAGGTCCAGGGTGTTGAGTAGAATAGGGGGAGGAGGACTCATTGTGGAAGCTATTTATAGATCCTCACCGAGGGCCCTTGTGTGTTAGTGATTGTCACTCGCTGCTCAATAGATGAACAATCATCAAATCTCACTCAGCGCAGGAACACCAGTAAAAACCAGTTAGCACTCTCCTTCGTTGTCATATTGACTGGGGAGGGGGGAAAAAAGAGCAAAACTTGTCAATACCGTAGAAAGCAAGCTTGGATATACTTTAGTGTCAGTGTACAGCTCGTATGGCAACATAAATTTACAATCCATTGGGGTGTTTACGAGATGAGACGATACATTGGATTGGGTCTACGAGAAAGAGAGACATTATTTTAAAGAAAATTGTAATGAAAAAATATTACATTTAAATGAGTCACAAAACGTTTATAATCTGTATAATCTGCATAGCCATATTATAGTCATTTATATCCCTGTATATATCCTCACTGTATTATAGTCACAGCCTGTTATAGTTTGTACATGGATCTGTCCATTTACAGCTCTATTCTATTTCTACATTTACTTCCTACTAAGGTACTTATAAAATTGCACTTCTGGTTGGATACTAACTGCATTTTGTTGCCCTGTACCAGTGACATGAGCAATAACAATAAAGTTGAATCTAATCTAATCTAAAAACTGGTCGCACGGTGGTCAAGTGGTTAACACGCAGGCATCATAGCTAAGAGACCCGACTTCGATTCCACCCTCGGGTATGTCTGTGTGGAGTTTGCATGTTCTCCCCGTGCATGTGCGGACAAATTGTCCAAAGGTATGAATGTGAGTGTGAATGGTTGTTTGTCTATATGTGCCCTGTGATTGGCTGGTGACCAGTCCAGGGTGTACCCTGCCTCTTGCCCGAAGACAGCTGGGATAGGCTCCAGCACCCCCGTGACCCCCGTGACCCCCGTGAGGATAAACGGTAGAAAATGAATGAATGTAAGTATTGATGTCAGAGGAAGCAGAGCATAGGCCAGTATTGTCATCAATCAGTTAATCAAAAGTTTCATCCACATTGTCTACTGCCAGATTCATTACCAGTGGCGCCATCCTATATCCTGTATGGTTTGGTGTGAAGCGGATAAAGGGTTGATGGGAGGGGGGTGTGGTTCCCCATTTAAACAAGATGATCTCACCTCCTGTCTGAAACACAGGAAGAGTTTTCATTCATGAATCTGATGCGCTCATACTGGGGACACGTGTACAGGCAAGATGTCTCCCAACAGGAAGTCAAGGATACAGCAGAGCCAATAAAGCAGGTGAGATCACTGCCGGACTCTAAGGTTCCCTTCAATGAGTGTGATGCTTTTCTTTATATTCCACCTTGGCCCACAGTGCACTGCAACACACACTATAACTAATATGAAATCAATCGTGTGTTAAGTATCAATCTTAATTTGTATGACTAACAACTGCACAATAAAACTAAAATAAAGTAAAAGTACTCACCTTTTGACAGACACATAATGGAGAGGGAACAGGATAGGGAACGATACTGTCATCTATTTGTGTCTTATATATTTGTGTCCATTCATTTGGATCCATGATTGATGGTTTGATATTTCATTTTGAACTCTTATATAAGTACTATAATAAAATGTTAACACTGTAATAAAACAAAATAAGAAGATGCCTGAAAGTTAAAATAATTTGTGTGTGTGTCATGTTGAGTAACCTTGTTAACAGTCATATAACTATAAAAAGATGTTAAGGGGTGTACAATAAAACTACTATAAAGTAAAATTACTATGGGCTTGACATTAATAACACAAACATTTAAAAAGTTGAATTCATTTAAATGTTTAATCGATGTTAAGTAACACTCTTAACTGTCATATAACTAAAACTTAAATAAAGTAAATCTACTCTGCACTTTGAAGAAGCCTGAAATGAATACATACTTTAAAAAAAAGTTAAGATCTCAACATTGCATATAAATAATATAGATTACTATGTAATAAAACTAACATTAAGCAAAATTACTCTGCACTTTGAGATCCCTGAAATTAATACTCTAAAAAGTAAAATTTGTGTAATTTGTGTATTTAATATGTAAGTAACATATTCCTTTCTGTCAGACACATGAATTGAGTAATTAACCACTGTATTATAAAAGTACCGTAAAGTAAATTAAACCACAAAGTGAAACTACTGTGCACTTTGAATACAACTGAAGTTATTTAAAAAAAATGAAAAAGTCAATTTACTTAATGTGCCTTCAATCCATGTTAAGTACTAAAAAGTAGTCAAATAAATATAATGAGTGAACACTGTAAAATAAAACTACCATAAAGTAAAACTATTGTGTACTGTGAAGACACCTGAAATTAAGTAGAACAAGTTTAAAAGTTTAATTAGTAACTACGCAGTTTGCCGGGGCCAACACGGGCAATATATTTGTCTGGATTCGCATGATTTCCTATGGGAAAGATTGTCTTGGTTTTTATATGTTTCAGTTTTTACTGACCTTTTGGAACCAATGAATAACAAAAACCAAGGTACCACTGTGTAAGAACACATCTACCATAAAACTTCTCTGCATTTTGAAGAGGCCTAAGATTAATAAAAAGTATGCTCATGAAAGTGTACACAAAAGTTAATCACTGTATCATAAAACTAAATAAAAGTAAAATGCAGTAAAATTACTCATAGAAGACTGATAATGAAGAGTGAACGAGACAGTGTTTTCAGAGTGATTCTACAGACACTGTTCCATAGTTATCAGTACACTCGCACAAGGAAAAGTGAAACAAATTTAGTTGAAATATTCTAGATTGGAGCACTTTTGTAGGTTCCACTGCATCTTCCATATCGCCACATTCCTCACACCGCCCACACACGGCAATCTCAAGCGCAATGAGTCATTCCGGGGTGTTTCAAAATATGCTAATGCAACATTTAGATCAAATGCAGCTTTGAACTGTCGGGGGAGATTAGAGATGCGCCCGGTTTTCCTTTGAAACCTCCAAGAGGCGAGGATGAAGCCAACAGCGTGGAGAGGGTTAATCAATGCGGTGGGGAGGGGGTGGAGAAGCCTTCCTGAAAGTCACATGATCTGTGCCGGGAACCAGCATAGAAGAGAGGGGAGAGGGATGGAGAAGGGGGAGGGGGGAGGAGTTTGGGAGCATGTTGCCGTAGAAACAGAATCCTCAGTCGACCGGTGTGAAGTCAGAGAGGCGCAATATGAGGTGGCGACTGCAGTAGAGATGCTGCCGGTGCTGGGAGGTGGGTGGATGGTGGCGGGGTAAGGCGGGGCGGGGGTGTGACTCACAGTGGAGGACACAGTCTGAATCCTAATGGACACCCATCCTTGAAAACGAAGCTTCTTTCCAATCCACGATGGCTCAGCAAAACCTTACATATCATAAATACATCTTATCGATGCCATTAGTGGACATTGTGCTGATGCCTTGAAAATGCTCACACAGGCACTAGTAATTGGCAAGAGTATAATTGCACAGCCCGCCTATTGCAATTAAAGCAATAATATGCGTAAGGCAAGGTTAGAATTTGATTAACTACACTTCCTCAAATACCCTGGAGTGTAGCGGCTCACCAGCTGTGACGGTGGAAGGTCTCCTAATTATGCGAACCACTGTTATTATTATTATTATTATTATGCTCTTGTTTAGATGGTCTTTGATTTAAGCTAAAACAGAGCTCAACATAAAGACATAAGAAAATATACTGTGAAATACCAGCCACATGTTTTCTCATTTTGCTCATAGTCTTCTACACCCGTTTGTTAAATTCTTAATATTTCTGCCTGTTTTCAATCTTGTGGCCATTAATTATTCATACTATATGTTATTATATAAACTGGCATCTATTGTGTATCCTTGAAACATTACTGTATTGTTTATTTCTGATTTTTTCTCATAAATGTATCACTTTGTTCTTGAAATCTCAGATTATTTTAATACTCTGTCGAAACAGACATTGCCTGTCCCCCCTTTTCGGCTATGAAAGGCCTTTGGCCTTGAGCATGTGGAGGGGGCAGGGTAAGGAAGACGGAAGTGAGTGAATAGGGCTAGCCATGCTAATCGGTTTGTGCTCAGCTGCTCTGTTTTGCTGCCATGTTATAAATACAAGCTTGCCTGAAGCAAGAAGAAAATGTCCTTCCTTCCTGAAGCGCTATAGTCTGCTCTATTTTTCCTCTGACAGGTATGCCACAATGACATGTAATATTACAACTTTTTTCTTTTTTTTACATTTACAATGTGGCCAGATTATTGTGGCCCTAATACTCTGTCATATACCAATTTACTGCGATAAACAAGGGACTTCTTTAAACTCTTGAAAAAATTCAATTTGGGCCCAATTAGCCATTTATCTTCTCTGGTGTCATGTGACTCATGAGTGCAGGGAGGTTTCAGATTGTCAAAAAAATGCAAAGGTGAAACTAACTACTACAAGGTGACTGCAGATTCCATCTGTTCATAGATCATCTTTCATTATCACACACTACTGGTGAGTACCTATACATTCTATAGGCTACCTTAACTGTATTTAATAAGTGCCTTAGGCATACTGAAGAGAGAAAGGGGGAGTGAGGAGCTGAATCTAGTCTAATATTGATCACTTTTAGAACATTGAAGTCAAGCTAGCAGGAGGCTTTGGAGGGGGTGGGGCGAGCCCTGTGTCAAAAATGCACATTTGTATGGGAATGTCAATTATTTCACCATTCCCTGGTGGCCCATAGGTAGATTGATGGATAGATAGATTTTAGGACTTTAATTAATACTATATTTATTGCTGTGAGCGGGGACTGTGCACCCACTCTTCCTTTTATGGCAAGCAGATATGGGCTCATTTCCTGTCATCGCTGCGTGTAAAACTGGAAGTGGGGAGAAAAAAAAATCCGTGTGTGACGTTTTCTCGGTTACCACCCACAACTGCATTTCAGGGTTTGGGGTTGAGGAGGGAGGGAGGGAGGAAAAAGGACCAATAGGGAGCTCGCAGCCTTACTGACTGAAGAACATAGCATGAGGTGGCCTGATGAGCATCATTTCGTTTATTTGGGTTTGTCTTTGACAGTGAGTCATCTGAGCATTGGAAACAGAAACAGCAATGAATCCCCTGGAGTGAAACTGTTTTTCATCTGTTTTGATCTGTAAATGTCACGCCCCCATAGTGAGCCATCAACCCAGTTTGCCCTTAATAAACAGTCACGCAAAGTAAAGATGTAATTATCCTTTAAAGCGGTGGCATTGTCCCCCACACCCCCCAAATTTGTATTCTGAGTGGCTAATCACACAAAGTTATGTTAATGAGCCACTTGACTGCATTAGCTACATGAAGGGTCACTAATTCAGCTGTAGAGGATAAAAGACAAGCTGTCATTTACGACAAGCACATTTACAACATGAGGGTAAAACAACAGCGTGGCAGACATTTTGTTTTGTTTTGTTCAAGCCAAAAGCGATTAGCCAACATAATCCCATAAAGAATGGAGGGTTGCTAATAAGGAGAGTATACAGTGTGCTGTCCATGGTGCTGATTCAAGACTTGGAACCCTGCTGGCAAGTGGTGCTGATTAACACTTTTTAGTGCACTGAAATTTACTTGAAAATACTTTAATAATTAAAAGGTTAATAGAATAAAATTTGTGTAAGACCTCGCAATTTTTATTTATTTTTTAAAATATACCATTATGCAGTTGTGTGGAAAAAGTGTCTGCCCCATTCCTGGTTTCTTATTTTGTTGCATGTTTTACACACTTAAAGCAGACCTATTATATTTTTTTCCACTTTTCTGACGTATATATGTATTGTATTCTCGTTTCAGATAATGGGGTTTGCACATTTGGAAGTGAGCCCTAAAAGAAGTTTGGGATGGCTCAAAACACTCAGTTTGAAAAGGCGTGGTAAAACCTTATATACCTAGACTTCCTTATATGATTCATAGTTAGGAAGCCCTTTAGGCATGTGACCCACATCAGCAGGCCATGGATGGAATAAATTAAAACACACAGTTTTGGCAGAAAACATAAATCAAAGGAAATACAGATGGAATAGGTGTAGATTCTGGAAGAACTAGAAGGCTTTCTGTGCTGGTTATTGTGTGTATAGGATACCATATAGGAGACCACAACTCAATACAAAGGCTCGGAAAATGAGCACAATAGGTCCCCTTTAAATGTTCATCACACTGATTCAGATCAATGACAACAAAACTGAAGGAAAAATGCAGTTTTTAAATGAAGGTTTTTATGATTAAGGGGAGAAAAAAAGATCAAAATATTCATGGCTGTGCCCCCCCTTCTTGCCCCCCTTGTTAGAACATAACTTAAGTGAGATTAATGGAGATCTGTCTGTCTGGATAAGGTTTAAAAATATTATATTATATATAATATTTTAACTAACAATAAAATTTTTTGTGATGATACCAGTATAATAAATTCTTTCATTTATATATATATATGTATAAATAATAATAATAATAAACAATAATAATAATGTGAATAAGAATTCTACAATAATTCTGTAGAATTATTATTTATACATATATATATAAATATAATTCTACACCGCATAACGACAATGTGAAAATATATATATATAATAATAATAGTATATATATAGTATAATATAATATAATAATATATATTTATTATATATATAATATAATATATATAATAATATATATACCCAAAAATTTTATATATAATATAACTGTATATAATTATATATATATAATTGTATATATTATATATATGTGTATAAGTATGTATATAAGTATGTGTGTGTATTTCTGAGGTCAAACTCAGTGCCGTAATACTGTACTGTATAGTATGTAGCAAGGAGCTACATAACAGGAACTCAGTCGACCATCTGCCACCATCTGCCAGTTGCAGGCGGTATTGTAGTACTGCATTGGTTCAATGCAAAGGGTGGGCGATACTGCATGCAAATGCAGATACAGGGCCAGTATTACTAATACATGTATTACTAATAAATTAACTTCAATTTTCAATTTTTGAACATCATTGAATGATTTTCGAAAGGTGTCTTTTTATTTAACATTAATATTTATTTTATGTAACGTCGTTTATCCTTGCAGGACATTAAATTAAATCTGTTTCCGCGGGCCGACAATACGGACGTACCATATCCGGTCCCACCGTTAAATGCATCCCGTTCTGCTTGCCGCATGATTCAATTCCTACTTGAATGAGGAGTCTGTGCTTATTCGCAGCCACTTTAAGCCGAACAAAATATTTTGTCAAACCAAAGTACAACCATACTTGTGTAGTTACATTGCTTAAACCGCAGTCCAACTACAGTTGTCAGCGTGTAGTATTTCACCTGGACGCCACACGTAGGCAACGACACATGTCAAGTGAAGCCAAGAGGCTGTGCACCGAAGAGAGAATGGCCAACAAGAAGATCGGAACCCACAATGGAACCTTTCACTGCGACGAGGTTCTGGCATGCTTCTTTCTCCGTCAGTTACCCGAATACAAGGTGGGTAGAACTTAATTGTACTTGTTGTATTAATTTGTTATTTTATAGGCTTAAGTGAGTTTATTATCATGGATCACTTAATGTGTTGATATACATGATCATGAGATATACATATGGATGAGTTAAGATTACACACTTCACTCCATGGTGTGTTTTAATATATAGTCAGCCACTGGAGGGCGCTCTTATAAAGACATTGCTAAACAATGCCCGCCCGTTGTTAAAAACTACAATATGAACAGTAATTCTCCTTCAAAGCTCACTCAAATTAAAAATAGTGCCACCTGCGTTTAAAATGCTGCATGACAAACCCAACTTTTTTCTGCTGTGCTATCATAATTAACCTCTTAATATCAAATGAGACAAGTTAATTGTTTATATTCAACACAAACCCTAATTAATAGTGTTCAATAACCACACTGAAAAGCACACTTACTATATTGTTGTGTCAGTGGAGTTGCTGCTGGAATACCCAGCATGCCTTGTGGGCACGGTTTCTCGCTAGTGCTTAGGAGTTGGTACCCACATAGAATGGTAGTTCATTACTGTAGTGTGTTAATTACCTGTTAGGCCATGAGTAAGACTGGTGTTCTACTTTAAAGTGCTCATGGCACAAAAAAACAAATGCGAGCTGATAAATAAATCAAAATTAGCATTAAGAACTTCTGTGTCGGTCCACATTTAATTGTGGTGGCCTGCTATAAATAAATACATGTATGGGAAATACTGAGTTGTGGTATTTGACACTGTCAGAGAGTGGATAATATGCTTATTATGCAATTAGTACCTGTCACTTCCCTTTAATGTAAAATAAACATCAGCTACACTCACTCTGAGAAAATGTACTGAATGAAACTGACATTTGCAGCACCTTAAATGTTACCCTTGCTTGGGAATGAGATCCAGGACCATTGCTATATCACAAATTCAATCTATATAATCCTAATAAAGCTCAGTTTTGATTGACACAGTCAGACAGAGACCAATATGGATATTATGCTAGTTCTGTGTTGTTAAATGAATATTTCTTTCATAGTGTCAATCGCCATTGAGCATTATTATCTTTGTAAGGGCTCAATTTTTGATAGTTTGTTCATTAGCTTCTGCAAGCATGCCTAATGAAGTGTCCAGTGAGCATACAAGGTTACCGAATGATTGATTTGGCTTGTTAAAGGTCAAACTTTGCCTCCTTTGGGTCCAATTAGACCTCCACATTCAACAGTGAAGGGATTTCATTTCATATCAGTTACCTCTCGTACTGAGAAAGTTTCAGGAATCCAAAAAATGACATTTGAATCAATTAGATGTGATTGTGTTCCTCTTGACCGCCCTTTGCATGATTGTTGCACTTTCCCTTTCATTCCTTGAACAGGGTGCAGAGATTGTACGGACCAGGGACCCCACGCTGCTGGCCGACTGTGACATAGTTGTAGATGTGGGAGGAGAGTTTGACCCGAAAAGGCATCGCTATGATCATCATCAGAGGTATGATGCAGTAATGTAAGACTCGCTGCAGGGTGACAGTGCAGCTGTGGTTCCAGATCATTAGTCCGGTGGGAGAAGCTCTGTCAGAGAACTTCATGTACAATTTCTAAATGTTTATGATTCCAAGATTTGGGATTTTGATGTGCGAGCTGACAAAGTAGAAGATGGTGTTCAAATGAGGCCTGTTGATCCAGGCTGTACAGCCTTGATTGGTGACAGTGCCAAAGAGAAGCGAGAGCTTGAAAACCCTCTTACGTCGTTAAAGTCTCCTGTTTGGGAACACTTGGCATTCCTGGGTTTAATATCAATATACAACACATATCCCCATTTTTTTTCCACAAAGTGAGTTTAGACAAGTCAAAGCCAAATGTGCGTGCAAAGTTGTACTAAAGAATATCATAGAAAAATAGCTGCTGAAGTAAATTAAATTTCATGCTGCACTCATGGTAGCCTCTACAGCCGGCTTAGCGCTGTTAGCGCTTCCCTCATGTTCCCCATGACAAAAGACGGTAAACACGGTTGAGTCTGTCTTTAATACAGCAACCTTTTTTGCTGTTCACTCCCACTGTGCAGCCTCTCCTCCTCCGTATCTCCACAAGGATCTCAGCATAGCAAAGGTGTGCTCAAAGCTAATGGCTGCTCCCGAGTGTAAACTATGGAGCAGGCGGCAAGCTACACACGTAACGAGATCGACATCCATAGCGGCACACTTGCTTAAGGGGTCTGGAAACATGAGACCTCTGCATCAAATTCAGTCTATATCGATATGAACAATATGCCTGTCTTTGATATTCTGCTTAGAAGAAATATTGATATTTTTAAAAATATCGATACATCGCCCATCCATAAAACAGACAAATGGAAAAGACAAAATCAGTGTGTCGCCATTGTTTAGTAGAGCCAGGGAACAAAGCTGCAACTTCTGACTAGTAATGTTACACTTCTTCCAATAACACTGTTGATTTAATCATTTCACTTTCTTAAAAAGAAATGTTGTGAGCTGTTAGAAATGCCTTTTTGGAAGGAATTTTATTTGTTAAATACAGTCCTTCATGTTTTACAGTCCATTTCCTGGCTTCGTTTTATCACGGTTTTTCAATATATATTAATCATCATCACTGTTTTGTGGTTACTACAGTCTATTAGTGAAAAAGAAAAGCATACAAATGTTACAAATGAAACATTTTCAAACAAAAATGGGTACATAATCTAAAACACAAACATTCAGAAAACACATTGAAAGACATTTTAATATGTAGTATTCAAGATCGGTCACAAAGGGGTATTATGGGGTATTACTTCATGTCATGCGTGCTCTGATAATGATAAAAACCATAATAACAAGGTCTTTTCTATGCTTTAACTACGATGTTCCATTTCTAAATAAGGAATCCTACTTGGTAGAAATTCAATTATCACGGTCAGGTCTGTAACCACTTAACTGGGATAAATGAGGAGTTACTATATGCGCTTTCTATGTTTAATTAAAAAATAATAATAAATTCAGCTTTTTACATACAAGTTGGGCAGTTTTTTTGCATTGTTTTCCCTAACTTCACCAAAAATGAATCTAGCTGTCACCTCAAAACCGAGGTATGTTTTGAGCTGTCATTATGGGTACGGTTACACCCATACACATTATAACACTGATTTTTCCTTTTTAAGGTGCATGAACCTAATTTCCGTCAGTGGTGTGTCATTAATGTGAAATGCTTCTCCATGACTCCCACAGTTCCTTAATTGCAGTCTGAAACAGAGGCTGTATTTTTGCTATAATTTTCCCGGCAGCATGATAGCGTTCACTCGCCTTAGTCATCAGGCTGTCACACGTGAGCGGTCAGCCTGGCATGCTGATAATAATTAGCCATCGATTTTCTTTTTCTTCCACTCTCACCAAGCATATGATAAAGACATACTGGGTCCCTTTTCCTGGCAGGTGGCTCGTGATAATTAGTACTCTTCTATTGATCGTCTGCCCCGCTGTGTGTTCACGAGGCACACAGGCTGCCACGACACCGCCAGGAACCACATGAGGATGTGGGTGTCGCTCACGTTTGCACCGATGGAGGAGCATGATGGTTGTGAAGGGTCTAAGTGAACAGTGTTAGTGAAGTTCTTACCGGAGAGATTCAGTAACAGTATAGATGATGGAGATGACGGTTAAGATAATAACTCATGGAAATGTAAACACAATCCATTCTCTGACCCTGCAATCTGTGTCCCCTAATCCACAAAATTGTACCCGACAGAAAAAAAAAAGATGTCATATAATTAGTGTGATGACTTCTCATCAGTTACATATAACTGTCACATTTTCTGAAATATACAGTATCGGTTGAAAAACTCCAAAATAGTCCGACCCGTGGCCCACTTGCTCATAAATGTGAATGCTTTATACAGTTTGGTAATATCACATTTTCAAAAACATTTCTAAAATCAATAGAAATACCCCCAAATAATTCACCAAGTCAAACCTGTTGCACGCTCATTCCAATAAAGATGTTGTACAATTTATGCAAATTGACGGTATTTACATAAGGTGTTTTCTAAAAGCAAAAAAAAAAAATTCAGAAAATCAAAACCGACATTTGTCATAATTAATGCAATCCTCCCCAAGTACGTATGGTAAACTTCACATTCCAAAATAATCCACACATGTCATATAATTACCTGTTACATATGATAAACATCACATATTTTAAAAGCAACGGTAGGAAGATTCCAAAAGCATCCATAAAATCAAAATCTATAGCGCGCTTACTCAAATGAGGATGTGTCATATAATTAATGCAGTTGCTCCTCAACAGTTAAATATGACAAATGTCACATTTTGTAAAAGTAGTTGGTAGAAATATTCCACAGTAATACACAAAATTAAGCATACAGCTCACTCACTCTAGGTGTCAATAATTAGATTGTAAAGATTACAAAATAAGCCACTAAATGAAAACCCACAGCTTGTTCAGTTAAAGATGCCTCATAAAATGAATGTGGTCGCCAGTATCTTCAACGATGGGAAAGGGCACCATTCAGCACCATCATTTCCATTAATTAAAGGGGACCTATTATGCTTTTTCCACTTTTCTGACCTATAAATGTAGTTAGAATGTTGTATTCTTGTGTTAAACCATGCCAAAGTTTCAGATAATGAGGTTTGCGCATTTGGAAGTGAGCCCTGAAAGAAGTTTGGGATGGCTCAAAACGCTTGGTTTCAGAGGGTGCTGCAAAACTGTTCATTTGTGATGTCACAGATGAGCGGGCTTCATTATGGGCGTGGCTGTAAGCCAGGTACACACTCTGCCCTCCCTGAAGCTCTGCTTTTGTGTTTACATTGCTAGCAATAGCCCGTAAAATATGTTTCTTTGTTTGTAAGGGAAAGACGCATTTGTTTACAATTCCTGAAGCTAAAATGCTGAAAGTGCTTACCATTGATGGACGTCTTGAAGTAACCTCTTTTTTTGAAAAACATCGGACTTTCCAGTCTCTACTTCCGTATCGGGTTTGTGTGCCAACACGTGTCTGTATGTTAAAAATATAAATTGCTGTTTATTATAAACTTCTATCAACTCCTATAAAGTTGGGTTCGCGGCTAACTGAAGTCTTATAAACACTCGGGAGTGTGACCTTGAGTGTGAGTGGGCGTGCCTGACGGCGGGCCGTGGGTGGAATAAATTAAAACAGACCGTTTTCACAGGAAGCACGGAAATCCAAAGAAATACAGCTGGAATAGGTACAGATTCTGTAATATCTAGAAAGCTTTCTGTACTGGTTATCTTGTGTCGCTGCACTATAGGAGTCCCCAACTCAATACAAAGAGCTGAAAAAAAGGTCCTCTTTAACTTACAGATTGCTTTAGCCCTTGGGTTGTCTCTGTTTGCGGTTTTCAAACTTTGTGACAATAGGAACAAGCCCTGGGCATCGTGGCATGCTGGCATTTCAGGTGGTTGGTAAGGTTTGAAGCATTGAAGCTCTATGTGTTTTTCCATCTTTGTGGAATGTTTGCATAACATTTGGCTAAATGTCGTCCTCTGAAACAGTCAGAAGTCCCATATGATTGATGCCATGCCATTTGCTATGTTTTCAAATTCATCGGTATGATGTCGTAATTCCTCATATCGGCACAGTAAATATTGTGTACTCCTGCTGAAAGGAATAAATAAATGTTGCAATAATAATTCTGACCTGCATTGTATGGGTTTTTATGTGTCTAATAAACAAAAGGTGAAGAATACAAAAGTTTAGATGCGCATTTTCTTCCTTTAATGTTTGGTTAAAGCCCAGATTATACCACTCTGTGGGTTCCAAAGTTGTACAGTGTCCCCTAGATACAACAAAGTCCAAATTCACCCCCGTTTCAATAAGAAAATACAAAGACAACCCTGCTTATGTCACAATGAAGACTAAATTCACTAAATATATTATTCCCTGAATGTAAGAGGAAATGAGACTCCAGATCCCGTCAGTCCTTATTGGCCTTTTTTTTCTGCTGCATCTTCTCATATTCTTCACTTTTCAGTTCAATTTTCCTATCACTTGTTAATGAGCACTGAGATGCCCAGCTTGGCCAATTAGGCCCCTCTTAATGGCCCTGATTACCCCCTGCCTCCCTCACATGTCACTCATTCATTTGCCAGCCTCTTATCTGCTGTGTTGCAGCGCACGCCTTCCAATTAAGCCTGAATTAAATGACCAGCAGTGGCTCCATGCCACTGAAGCCCAACCCCCCATCTGTGCACGTGGCCCTGACAGTGGCGTTATATTTTTCTGTATACGCACACTCGCAAACATGCCACAACCTGCTCTCTGTCCATTGCTACTCGATACAAACTGGCAGTGAAGCTTAATGGGCTATTTATGGGCCTCAGGAGTTATTGCTATTGACAACCTATACGCAACCAGTAATCAGGATTTAGAACCAGGGTTGGACATTTTAATTGGATTTGATAATAAGCAAGCATATTGATGAAATTGATTTGGCGTTGGGTTACTTTCATGTACATACGCAAACAATGTAACCACTTGAAGCTGTATTATTAAATATTTTCAGGTATTTATTGTGCCTTAACTTGTTTGACATTACATTTTAATACACAGGCTATGTATCTCTAACCTCTTCACATTAAGGCTATTTTAAAAACATAAACAGGTAGCATGTTGTAAGTCTCCTATTGATCGCCCGTCCCAGATAAATAACTGCTATGGCGAGGACGACTGTAATCACTGTAAAGGTGTAAAGGTATGCCACGATCATGGCTCTGTTAATTTTTGGTACAGGACGGGACAAAATGCAAAACATAAAACTGCTTAACTTTTGATTACACTGCTTTTTCCCTTTTTTTGTTTTTGTTCTTCTTTTTACAGCAGTAATGGACATGCAGTATAAACTGCTTATTCAAAACATAGGACAAGTGTTATATAAGAGGAAGGTAAGGTTTTGCGTTGTCAGATTGGTCACTGAAAGAGAAGTGGGCAGTATATTGGTCGGTAAAGACTATTCATCAAAGTTGAAAGAAAAATAGTGATAAATAATAGTAGTCATGCAATTGTATTGGAGAGAGGGTGTGTGTGTGTATACTTGTATTTTTATAATTAAAAAACTGTAAAAGAAAATGGGGAGAATAAAAAATAAAATTGACAAAATGGCAGTTTTAATGATTTCATTAAAAATTAGGGCTGGGAATCTCAGAGTACCTCACGATACCATTCACAATGCACTGCTCAAAATAACTAACTAAATAAATAATATATTCATATGTCTGTACGGCAATAGGGTGAAACAAAAACAAAAAGTGCAACATAATTGTAAAGAGGATTTTAGTAATAGAAGTACAAAAATAACTAAAATTAAAATAAATATTTAGTGTAGTATAGTAGTAGTGACGTAGTCCCCGGACTGGTTGACGACAATGTTGACAATCTCTTGATTGAACAACATAGCATTTAGCATTTGAATAGAAAAATCAACATTTCTCTTACTAGGCACAGTTTTCTCCTCATATGGCCACAACTGAGGTGGCTTTGCATGTTTGTCACTTCTTACATTAGCCCGTAACCAGTGACAGCCATAAAAGCCAAAGTGAGTCCACACCTTTGATCTCATTACTCTGGCGCATCCGTTTAACTTTTTTCTTCAGTGACTTCCGCCCAAGCATTTTCACGCATATAAATGACTAAATGAACTAAAATACCAATATAAGGTATACAAAAGTCGCATTCAGTGATGATAATGACATTCTGCACTGTCATGTTCTGCGAGACACACAAGCACCAGATTGAAGACCTGATTGTTGACAAAGACTGCCATAAGGCATTGGCGATGGCCGAGCAGAGATCCACACGGACACCATTTTGTGTTTTGCTAGGAGATATTTTTGGAGTTTCTCACATTTTTTTAAATCAAAATGTTACCACTTTCAACTTTCTTCGGCTCCATTGTTTATCCTGCATCCGTGATCAAGATGGAAGGCAGGGACCTGTGGTATGACTGTGTTAGCCAGCAAACACATAGTCAACTGGTGATGATGACGTTATAGATGGGTGATGGAGCTGGGAGGCAGTGGCTTCCGGTTATGATGTCCAGTTCAGATAATCATAACAGTTTTGTTTTCTAATAAATATATCTTACAAACACAGCTGGACTCACACTGTGTATGCTAACCAGGAAACATATGCCAACCAAGACACAATTTTGCCATTTTTTACTTAAACCGAAAATGTTCCACTGTACTTTGTATGTTAAATGAAAGAGTTTCACATTCAAAACAGTAAAGTTCCAGCATTAACACACACATTACTAATGCTATCTTTGCGTTGAGAATGTTAAATTAATCATTAATTTATCATGAGGCAGCCACATAAGACACTTTGTTTGAACTTGTTTGAAACGACAAACTTCAAACTGCATACAAGTCTTTGAATGGTTTAAATGAGTCAAGTAAAAAAAAAAAAAATCAATAATATTTGCCATGATTTTGAATTGTGTCCTCAAGTTTGTTTCTATTTTTTTCCGCTTTTGGTGCAGGATGAAAGGAAAGGCACCCGCTTTCAAATCCAAAGTAAATAAATCATGACATCACTTTCCCATTTGTGGAAAAAAGCAAAAAGCCCGTCATCAGTCAGTCAAAGCATTAGAAGCCTTTCTGAAAGTCCTACAGTAAATTGGCCTGGGGTTTTCCTTTGGATATAGCATGATGGAATGGGATACAGTATGTCAGTACATTTAACTTTGTTGTTGTTAATTTTGTATATATGTTTTTGAATTGGGTATGTTATATTTGCATTGTAAGTCGAAGTTTTGAAAACACAGATTTTTACAGTAAAAAATCAAATGTTCAGTGATTTTAGGCCCAATATGCATTACATAGTAAAAGAAGGAAACCGACCAAGGCAAGAAAGGTTTTTAAAGGTGACCTATAAGGGTTAGCAAATACACTAACGGAAGAAGTCAACCCTAATGAACAGCAGTGTGTTTGTCTGGACCTGAAATTAGTCAGAAAACTGCTAAATTAACAAAAGCCCCTGTCAGGTAATGTGACAGAACACGCGGCGAAGTCTGCCGATGAATGGCGCATCACAGACAATATATAAGCTGCATTGTGACCTTTTATATAAAATAATGGTGTCTTTGAAAGTCCCTGACTCACAGTACATTTGTTATCTGTCTTGTCTTCCCTCTTAAACTTCAGGACTTTTGCAGAGACCTTCCACAGCCTGTGTCCAGACAAGCCGTGGGTCACCAAGCTCAGCTCGGCCGGCCTGGTTTATCTCCACTTTGGCCGTCAGCTGCTGGCCCAGCTGACGCAGCTGAAGGAGGACGATAAGCAGTTGGAGGTCCTCTATGACAAAGTGAGAGCGGCATGACCACATTTGGCACTATACCTGCAAATTAGCTTGCACTGTGTACTAAAACAACTCTTATTTTCCATTCCACATGGAGCACGGAATAAAACACATGTCCACTGTGTTCATATAAATAAAAATGGATGCACCAATCGTAATAGTAATGTCGTAATGCTGTAATTATAGCTAAGGTGTTTATTCACTCAAACCACTAAGAGGACATCAACAACTTACATATAATGATTTAGAGCACTTAGTGGAAGGAAAACTCAACAAGCATATTGCGCGTGTACAAATGTACACATTAATAGTACTGAAAATGCAATTTGACTCTTGAATACGCTTGCATGCTCTCCGTTTTGTTGCATTGTCCTGGTTTCAGTTTGATTCTGTACAGTAAAGAAAATGAATAGATATCATTATTATTCTAGTATTTCAAATCTGGGGAATGCAAAAAAAAAAAAAGGGTCCTGATGGAAAATAATTGCGAAGCACTGAGTTAACCTAACATGCATGTTTTTGGAATGTGGGAGGAAACCGGAGTACCCGGAGAAAACCCACGCACACACGGGGAGAACATGCAAACTACACACAGAGATGCCCGAGTGGAGATTCTCTACCCGATCGATCTCCTGAATGTGTGGCCAACATGCTGACCGCTCTTCCACTGTGCACCCACCCGATGCCTATAAGGAGTTCAATTGAATAGAGGCATTAAATAGAGCGTTTACTGTATGTTGGACTGTGGTTGTAGTTTGCAGTACTTAAGAGCTGCCCACCATGTCACTGAGATGGTTTTCTTTTTACTTGTCTACACCTAATTAGGTCTTAGAAACACTTTCTTCATAATGCAGTACAACCACAATATGAAAAACATATTGTCAGTTTACAACAAAAAGCAAACGCTCACAGTATGCAGAAAACGCAGACCCTTTTTAAAATGTTCTTTCCACCTTCATCAGACAGTTGGCGGCGCAGAACGAGCAGAAATTGGAGCCTAATCAGTAATGTGACAATTCCACAGCTTCCAACTGAGGGCACCACAGTTCTAGTCAGTGGGTTTTGGACACCGGGGGCCTGCCAGCATGAGGCCCAAGCGTACTCTTTGCCAAATCTTATTGTCGGCCTAAATATATTCACTGTTAAGTTACGTCATCTCCAGTCTGTTTAACGCCTCAAACACCTCAATTATTTGTTGACATTTCATGTGTTCTTCCCATGCTCGTCTGGAATCTCACACTTCTCACACTTTCACTTTTACCTCATTGTAAAATGTCAACTGTTGGTGACTGACCTTGAATGCAAACATTGTATTACTTTGTACATCCATTACTGCACTGCTCTCCTATTGCTTCCAGTCTAACCTTTTGCAGTTAACTGTGAAATAGCAGCAGTCCTCTCTGGTTTAACGAGCTTACCGTGTACTTAGGCCTTTGGTAACTACCAATACATTTGGACCTAATGGCTTTCAAGCGCAGTCTTAATTCCAACGTCCCTCCCTGCTTCCCCGGCTTGAAAAGGAAGACAACGTGCATTAACATAAAACTGCAGATTTTCCACATCATTACAGATTCATTAAGTAAGCACCCCCTCTCTCATTTTTTTCCCTCAAAGCTCTACGAGAACTTCGTGGAGGAGGTGGATGCCATTGACAACGGCATTTCACAGTGTGACGGCGAGGCACGATACGCCATCTCCACCACGCTGAGCGCACGTGTCGGCTACCTGAATCCACGCTGGAACAGCAAGAGTCAGGACACTGAGGTATGTACGTATGTGCTTTGTAGTGTAAATCACTCCATCTTGTGACAGAAAAACCATATAAGCTCAACAGAACAGACAGGAAGTCAGAACCTCAAGCTCAGCAAAAGCTATAAAATCACTCCATTGAAGTGCCATTATTCTAACGACAATGGATGTCAAGTGCCACAAAATTGGATTGGGTTTCTGCCACAAAATTGGATTGGGTTTCTGCCCTAATTTTCAGGACACATGCTCCTGAAAAATCAAATTACATTTTGAATTGTAAGCATTATCATACATGTCAACAAGTCAGTCGGCTCAGAGTGCATCTAAACCAAGTGTGAGGCACAGCAACTTGACAAAAGTAAAGAAACGCATCCTTTCCCAACCTGCTAAGCAAACATTCATTCATTCATTTTCTACCGCTTTTTCTTCACGAGGGTCGCGGTGGTTGCTGGAGCCTATCACAGCTGTCTTTGGGCGAGAGGCGGGGTACACCCTGGACTGGTCGCCAGCCAATCGCAGGGCACATATAGACAAACAACCATTCACACTCACATTCATACCTATGGACAATATGGTGTCGCCAATTAACCTAGCATGTTTTTGGAATGTGGGAGGAAACCGGAGTAACCGCATGCACGGGGAGAACATGCAACTCCACACAGAGATGGTCGAGGGTGGCATTGAACCCTGGTCTCCTAGCTGTAAGGTCTATGCGCTAACCACTCGACCGCCGTGCCGCTAAGCAAACATTGAAGGCAAATTCTAAAAAGTGTTTTCTCCAGGAGTAAAGCATGCCCCAATCATATTACTGTATATTCTGTGAGAGTGGCGTCACTATGTCACACTTATAACAAACATAAATAAATAAAAATGTGATTTTCCTGTTGGATGTTTTTGGTACCACTGAATGAATATTGGTGATACAACGAGGAAAATTGTGATGATAACCATGTCACAAGGGAGGGACCTTATTGTGACATACGTGATGGTCTGGCTGTAGTTGTTCCGGGTGTCTAATTACCGTAATTTATCAGAAAATACGGTATAAGCTGCTACTTTTTATGAATACTTTGAATCCTGCAGCTTACACTGCGGTGCTGCTAATTTATGGTTATGTTGTAATCTTGTGACAGCTCCTTTACCTCAGAACTACAACAAATTGTTTAAATACTGTGCCGCTCTCATTGAGGAGACGATTGCTTGCTCTTTGTCAGGAAGGAGCCAATTACGAACTACAAGTCAACTCACCCATTGGAAATCGCAGGACGTCATACTCTCAATATAACAGTCTGACAGTTGATGGCTTTGTCTAGAACTTATCAGAAAAGAGGCAAAAATGTCAATCACTGTTGTCCAAAGTCAAAGCTAATGTGTTTGAATATCTTGTTTTGCCTCGAACAAATAGATAATAAGTCTGCTTTCATACATATCCATATCCACATTTGAGAGGCTAAATTCAGAGGACCATATTTTCTGGACTATAAGTCGCTCTGGAGTATAAGTTGCACAAGGCAAAAAATGCATAACTAGGTAGAAAAAACATACATAAGTCGCACTGGAGTATAAGTCGCATTTTTTATTTGACAAACTATTGGCCAAAACAGACATTACGTCCTCTTGGAAGGCAAGTTTTATCAATAAAAGAATAGAGAACAGGCTGAATAGGGGTAAGATATGCTAACACAATGGTTATTCAACTACACGGAAAATAAACATGAACAGAAAAGGTGTCCAGTGTTAATGTAACATAAACAGTTTTTTCATGTATAAGTCGCTCTGGAGTATAAGTCGCAGGAACAGCCAACCTATGAAAAAAAGTGTGACTTATAGCCGGGAAAATACAGCAATATTTTTAACAAAAAAAAAAGATGAATTGAAAATCCAAGTAGTTGTTGAGTATTAGGATAATTGATTACACAGCTCTAAACATTTATTTAGTGAGTCTGGAAATTTAGAAATGTCAAATCTGTAGCAACCCTGGTTGAACATCGTCAATGTTTGTGTTGTGCATTCACACAGGATTTATTTATTTTTAACCCCACAGAGCGACTGGGACCCAGATAGTTTGACTTTCCGCTTCCTCATTAGCGTAGTCAGGGAATGCCAGCAGGGTAATGGCACATGTTATTGCACGGACTCTCACGAGATACCCACAGCTCTACCTGCGCGTGTATGTCGGCTGTGTCAGCTGATATTTTTCCATTGTTTGGCCCCTCTCTCGGCGGACCTGTGTGGCCTACTTATTTTGTGCCTTTTCAGTTCACACAGTTCTAATTGTAGCAATGGCAATTTCCTCCAATAGCCTGCAGCTTATGCAGCGATGGAGAGATCATACAGGACTTCATTGAAATATTACCTGGCAAAAACATCCTCAACAGAATAGAAACTGTTTGTGACAATAATGGATTCTCATTTCCTCCATTCATTCTTTTTAAAGCTCAGGATCATCACAGTTCCCTGCAGTGCAAACCTGTTGTGGGAATTGCACACGTTCAAGTGCATTATATGTTAGTTTCTCACCAGAGCATGAAATGGAGCATGTTCATGGTGCCAGACTTGTTTTCAATCTAAATACTGTATACACTTGCACATTTGCCATATCTGAAAAGGAGTAGGAAGAAGCCGATATTATTTAATCAGAATTCTACTGATTTAGTAGTAACTAAAATAGTTGGTTCTTTTTCTGTGTTTACCAGAGAAACTGTCCACACTTAGTCATGCTTTTGCAATCAAACAGAAGAAGAAACATGTGATTTTTTTCATTGCATTAACTTTATGTGTTCACTCTATATGTCACCAGGAGGGTTTCAAAAAGGCTATGGCAATGGTTGGGGAAGAGTTTCTGGACCGTTTGGATTTCTACAAGTCCTCATGGTTGCCAGCACGCCAGGTTGTGGAAGATGCCGTCAACCAGCGACACAAGGTTCACAATCAATATTCATCTAATATAACATGACACAAACATTTTAAAGGAAGCTCTACATTACATTACCCTGCACACTGCATGGCTGAGATCGAATGGAAAAAAAAAACAATTCTACTCTCATTCTGTGTGGAAGTGGTATGTTTTTGTCTTCTTTGTTATTCTTTCCCACTCCATTTGAACCCCTTTCTTAAGGAGTCTTGAATAAGTAAATTGGAGGGGCTAACTAATTGGCTTGTTATGCTGGGGGTAGCTGTCTGTTATGTCCCTGCAGTGACCCCATAGCTTGCAAAATGTGATGTAAACAAAGAATAATAGCAGTGTAAAAGTGACTGAGCCGGCTAGCGACTAGCTTCACCACACATTCGCTCGCAGCTTCTCGTTCACAATGCCCCCGGCCACTATCAAAAGGACACTGCTGCTGTGTTTTTGTTTTTGAGTTTAGAAAAGTTAACGCGAGGTGTAGCATTTGTTTCTATGCTGATATTTGAAACCAAAGCGCCCATGAGGGAAGTATTGGCAATGCTTAAAATGACCAAAGAAGGGCAAAATATCACATGTTATCATCGATATGCATGATACTACATGGATATAAAAGGTTTTGGCGGTGTTTGTAGGTGGACTATGTGTGTCCCATTACGCACGTTAATGAAATGCCTAATTTTATCTGTTTTTATATCTTTAGAAGGCACAGAAATGAAAGACATGCGTTCATGTCTCACATAAAGATTGTGAATGATGGGCAATGATAGAAAACATAAAAGTAAATACATCTAGTCACCAGAGATGTCAATTTCCCTTCAGGTAATTTTCCCCCCAACTTTTTTTTAAATAATAATAAAAAAAATATGTAGACGTTCACAAGGTTTCTTTTTAGTAAGGTGCAACAATGCAGGCAAGAGCAACAGTAATAGTTTGAAGGATGTGAATTATTTCAGTATTTTTAGGGAATTTAAGTTACTTGTTTGGATGAAGTGCAGCATTAATTCTTTCTTAGGAAGTGACATAATTCCCCCCTCCCCCTCTCATATTTCCAGGTAGATCCCAGTGGGCAGGTGCTGCTATTCTCCCAGGGAGGGTGTCCCTGGAAGGAGCATCTTTTCACCCTGGAAAAGGAGCTCCAAGTAGAGACACCAATCAAGTTTGTGCTTTACCCCGACCAGAACGGACAATGGAGGGTCCAGTGTGTCCCGGCGGGCCTCAACACCTTCCAGAACAGGTAATAACACGCAACAGCAGCGAGTGGATTTGTTAACAATAGCCACGTATACATGGGCTCAAATGTTCCAATTGCATTCGGTTTATTTGCTCACACAGAAAGGATTTAACCTTTGTATACACCTCATTCCGAAACAAAAGTGCCATTCCAAATTAACATATAATCGGATTGACAGGGGTGGAATATTCCTTTCCCCAATCCGATTGAGGTATCATGTACCCACTCTAGCGGAAAGTTGTCAGGGTGCGTTCTTCTTTGTCGTGTTTTTCTTCTTCTGTTGTTTATTGGAGGTTGGCAAGTAGCTTTTGTGTGCATTACCGCCATCTGTGGAACAGAATCTAAACCCTTCTATATTTTATTTACAAGTCCAGTTTTACTTTAAAAAGAAAATATATATCTATGTATATAAAACGTGTCCGAGTTTATTTATAAAATATTAGCAATATTGAATTTTATCTTTTCCTGTTTCCTGTTCTTTCAGCACATGCTCAGATATGACGTAACACACAGCTTGAGACGTTCTTCAGTTTTAAAAATGGAGGCGAGCACTGGACTGCTGCGAAAAGTTTGTTTTTGATCCAAACTAAATTTCAAGATTGGACGAACGAAAAACTCGCTATATGGAGTTATTCCAACAAGTGAAAGAAAAATTCGGGGAAATCGATATCACGTGATGTTGATGTTTACGCTTTACTGCGCATGCCCCATTGACTATTCTGTTTAATTATCGCGTCTCATGTAGACAAGAGATTGGAATATTTCTTTCCATGCAGGACTCGACAATAACAAAGTTAAAACAAAATTCGGGCAATTAAATCCAATGAGTGATATTCCCGTCGGGTAAGTGCACTTTGGCATGCCATACTGCCAAGAGTTTTTTTAAAAGCGGTTATTGTTGGGTGTTGGTAAAACACGGACTGCGTAATTCCGGTGGTAATTTGCAAACCAATCCTTGCAAATCTTGAAATGAACCAATCAGAATCGTTTATTTAGACCACGGTCCGTAGTCCACAGTCCGTGTTTTACCGACACCCGTTCTTGTTCGCAATCAACCAATCAGCGATGGTTTGACTACGAAAACATCTATCTTCTTGCCAACATTGTCTAATTCTTCAACAACTTCTGAAGGAAAACACCAAAAAGTGATGAACCAGTGCCTCCTAAACACGTATTTTATTAGCGGCAGCAAATCAAATGATGGCACAGGTGAGTGAATCACATTGCTGTGACAATTTTAAAATCAATCATTTATTATTTAATAAGCACAATGTTTATTCAATCATGAATGTATTTTTATTTATCAAGGCAAAGTACCTAGAAGTCTCTTGACAATCCAGATTTCCATGCAACGTCATGATCTATGTAGGAAACCAACCACAAGAAATGATAATCATTTAATCTTTATTTGAGATCCCACAAAAATTAGATGATATCATTATGGCAGTCTTTTCATTTTACATGGGGCAAGTTCGGGCAAGTAGTTCTCACCTTAAGGATTCCCCATGGGCAAGTCATTTTTGTTTTTAATGTAGAGCCTTGCCATGTATAACATTGTTTTCGGAAAAGTCATTCGGAAAGAGGAAAAACTCCTCATATAAACGTGGCTAATGTCTGCATGGCGAGGTTCTATCTACACTGGAGCTCCTTCCACAGCACAAATTATGCATGCGGAGCCCAATTGGATACACAGTGACAGCCTGCACAGTCTCCCACATGTGTTGAGTTGACTCACTGCTTGCTGGAGCGTTTGACAACAACTCATGGAAGTACAGAAATTCTTGCTCGTAGAATGAACAGGATCCTTTAGCGCAAACCGAGATCATTGGTCTGTAGAGAGACAAAAGGATGTAAACACATCTCAACAGAACCACCTGAGCCCTGACATCCTGTTTACTTTCCTTTTATTTCTGGGAAAACACCACGTGTCCACTTGCCTACTGGACAGATGCTTTCATTTGCCGCCAATTATTCACAGGAACTCGGCTCCTTTTGTGAAGGTGGATTTTAATGAATCCGAGATCCAGAGGTGTAATCTCGGCAGCATCGCCCTCTATTGAACAAGTCACTTTAATTAGAACGTCACCACGGGCGACCCACAACCACCCAGGGGAATGCTATGCTTTGGAACAAGGTCAAACCAAATTTACATAACTCTATCTGCAAAATGCTGCTCTGTTAAGTTTTAAATTGAGCGCATTCAAAATAAATGTGATTTTTCTTCATGTTCTGCGAAGCTTGAAAGTTCGAAAAGGTAAAACAAACATTTATTAACATGGCAATCTTCTAGACCAGATGTGTCCATTGTGTCACCTTGGGGCCACAGCTTGTTTTTTTAAAACACTTTATACGGAAAAAGAAAAACAGTCAAATGGTCTTAATCCCGCCGAAATGGGACACACAACTCCAAATAGCCAACTGTGTTTTCAGTCTTACCATGGGGGGGGCACTTTATGATATACGTACATGGTACACATACATGATAAACACACTCCTGATCAAAATTTTAAGACTAGTTGAAAAATTGCAAAATTTACATTTTGCACTCTTAATGAGGTTCTACATTAGAGCTTCAAAATACAAAAAGAAGAAATGGCAGTGAGACCAAATTGAATATTTTGAATAAGCAAATTATTGTAAACGAGCATTAAAGTGAAATGAACTGTTCATCGACAGAATAAAAAATGCGGATTCGGTGTCAAAAAACCAAGCATTCCTGAGATTGGACGCAGAAACATCTTAAAAGATCCTGAGGGTTGTAGAACAAAAAAAAAGTCAAGTAGACTAAAAAAAAATCTCACGGTCCTCAGCCGGAAGAACCTTTTTACTGTCCGTCAAATCATGGGACGATCCTTTGCCCAAATGAAGGTTCTTACTCATGCCGAGTGCAGTCCAATAACCATCAGACGGCATCTGCGATAGAAAGCTTTTAAGAAGTCTACAACGGCCTCGTATCCTTCAACACCACAAAATTACCCGTTTGGAAATTGCACAGGCGCACCAAACATGGGACATGGACCGGTCGAAGAAAGTTTTATTTTCTGATGAGAAAAAATGTAACCATGGCTTCTACCGTTACTGGCTTGACAAGGATTTCCCATCTGAAATGGCACTTCGGAGAAAGTGTATCATGATGTTGCGTGCTTTTTTTTCTTCAATGGAACAATAGAGCGTCGGAGTTGTGCAGGGGCCTCAAACAGCAGTTGGTTATGTGGAGATGGTGCAGGGCGCATCCCTCATGACTGAAGGCCCTTGTCTGTGTGGTAACGACTTGTCTTTTTCAAGAGGACAATGCTGCAATTCACAATGGCCGCTTGATAAAGGATTCACACTACCTAGTTTGGACCTCTGCTTCCACTGTGAATGTTTAACCTTTCGTGACAGCTATTTAATTAGAGTAGGCCATCACAATAATCACATATGAGGTCACAATAATTAATAAAACGATGAATCCAATGATAAATAAAAGCAAAGTTGATCATTTTACCGGTCTCGGTAAATTTCCATGTGCTTGCGTGTTTCCGTCTTTACCACACATGCTGGATGGCAACAGGGTTCACGCTATATCTGCCTGGGCACGTTGGTTCTATATTGGAGTGAAGGAAGAGTGTGAACCCTCCTCTCAGATCATTTAGCCTCTTTGTCCCAGTAGATGGAGGCGGGGCTGCTAGTAAGTTGATACAGAGGTCAGAGGTCATATATGAATGAAGGCACAAAAGTGATGGTTTCTAAGCCACCTCGTACTTCGGTACGGGACAAAAAATGTAAAAATGAAAACAACCTTAAACCATATTAGGAAAGCAGGAAGTGAACAAATGTAACAGTTACTGATTGTAAAAGTACCAGATGGAGGAGTAGGATTTAATAAGCTTAGCTTCTTCCTACTCCTTTTGGACATGTGGAACTGTGAACTGATTATGGGATGCACTCAATTGTAATCTGATGCATGTTCAAATGAAATAAAACCATACCCATTACCAAATACCACAGCCCTAGTGTGGGAATCCATCCATCCATTTTCTGTGTCCTGATTGACAGTGAGCCAATCAATCTCCTTCCTTTCCTGTTGTGGTCAATGGTCGCTAGCAAACTAGCTAACCACCAATAAGCAATAAAAGGAAGAAGTGGAAGTTAACCGACTTTAGGGCCCCATTAACCATTTTAACATGGATACAAAAACGATAAAGCCAAAGAGCGCCAGGATGCGGCACAGTCAGTGGGGTGAAATTTCTTGTGTCCAACCTAGTTGGTTGCTCATTAAAATTCAAAATAAATTAGAACTTTGAGAGTGTCTAAACAACAGAGAAATGTGAGAAAATATTGATGCTTGTGTCTGAAAGTGTATGGTGCAGACGTTTCTGCCATTTACAGTTACAAGTAACATGTAACTGTAAAAAATTTAAGTTGGTTACTTTGCAGATTTCAACCTTTGTCCCGTGGTAAACGAGGGAACACTGCGTATACAAAACAGCGAAAATACTCAATGGTCATTATTATCCATTCATCCATTTGGACTTGATACTCCATTTTATTTATTGTATTAATTGTTGTGTGGGTGTGTGTGTTTTACAGAGTCCATTTTTTTATTCTTTTTGGTTGTGATTGTGGTTTTGATTGAAGTGCACATTTAAATGAATGATGCCCTAGAAAATACTCCTCATCCTCTAATCTTTCTGCTTAATGGCGACGATGCAGGGAGCCAGAGCTATTGTGTGAATGTGTCAGGTGATTAACACCTATCATGTCTGGCTCCAGTCAGCCCTAGAGGGGAAATGTTTACCCGGTGAGCCCTTCCACAAAGCTGCTCTATTAACGTCATCATTGGCCCCACCGGGGGCTCCGAAATTGTTGACTTGCCACCCCAAATCCCTGCATGCCGCATGCTTTGTAAAAGCTTGTGTTTTCTGTTTGAGGTGTATTTTGTTTTGTTATTCATCGAACTGCTTGTCTGTTTCTCACCTGTCGTTGCTATGCTGAAAACCTTTCTACTGTTTGATATTGATCCCAGCTTCAACAAATGAAACTGTACCATTGAATGGACACGCGTTGGCACATGTTTACTTCAACATAAGTGCTTGTCAGATGGGTACAAACAGTGGAACAACCTGAAAGCCGACTGTCTTCCTTGTTTTGTTTTTTTTTTCTCGCTGGCCTCAGTGTCACTTTGTAAAAATGGTTGCAACAGCCTTTGTCTTCAGCAGTTCTCTGGAGACGACCTGAAAGCAGGTGGCAGGGTTGATTTGTGTTTTCCAAAGGTGAGGCAATGATTGGCTGAATGAATGGTATTGTAAGGATCAGCAGTTACTCTGCAAACAAATGCCTATAGGTCCTTAGAGAACACACCATATACAAACAATTAATTAGTTGAGATGTAATGTTAACGCCATGGATCTGTTCAGTTTAGTGGTATAATAATGGAGCAAAAAAAACAACAGTTTAAATTATTTTTTTAAAGGAAACTCTGCAAACTTCAAGGTAATTCCCACAATTCTAAAAAAAAATAGAAACAAAATGCTAATATTGAAAAAGAAATCTGAATTAATATATACAGTAGTTGTTTGTAACGGGTGTGCAAATTGTGACCCTGGGCACACATGTGGCCCACCGTTTGTACTTCATTGGCCTGCGGCAGCTTAAAATAAATGTGACCAATTTTTATTTAATTAAAATAAAATATACCAAAAAAGTAGGGATGAGCCAGTTATAAACAAGTATTTGTTACGGATAATGCATTGCCGGATATTAATATGAAACGAGTACATTTTTCATTATCTGTATTCGTGTTTAAAGAAAATGCTCTTTATGTATTCACTTTTCACGCTCTGTAATGGGCCAGTCACACACAACGACCACCTCTCCTTAGACTGTGGCAGCCGCAGAGGTGCTCAGCAGTCCCTCGTACGTGGTGCAAGTAGGAAGTTGAAAACGGCTCGACGATTGTCACAATTCCTCCATTTTATTAGGTTTTCTTCAGCTCGCCACTAGTTTGGTTTGCAGCTAAAGTTACTCGGTGCAGCACTGTGCAGACACTCAACTACTAAATTGGAGCAGCATGACCCCTTTTTTCCTTGAAATGTGTTTTTGTCTTATTCCATGAAGTCATCATACAATATAATAATTAATAATTTTCAGTTGGCAGTACATTGCAAGTACATTGTATATTGCAAAACCTGTCACAGAAAATCTGTCACAGTGACGTGACATACAACATTGAAATAAAATAGCAGATTTGTAGCATAGCTGGTGCATATGTTTGATTTCTGGATCGATGTGGCTGTTTTGTTGTAAGTAGTGTAAATGCTGCAGTACATGAAATTGTCATCTGAAATGTGGAGTTTTACTGCATGTACTAACAATTTCTTTTAAGGTACTTTGGCTCGGCTGATCCATAGTACTGAAAGCAGAGAATACAGTTGAAATACTGCAGTCTGTTTACGAGTAGTTTTATCTTTTTTTTTTTGTGACATTTTCACATTCTTTCCCTGCTTACTCACAAAAAAGGATTTTGAAGCGATGCCGTCTGAACTCAACTCCATGAGGACAATCTCGGACTCTTAACTATTTAGCTTGTTAACTTTTCTACCATCATTGCCATTTAATGGTAGTAATTTAAGAGAGAAGGAGAGTTGAACTAATGTGTTGCAACACTTATTTTTGGAGAAGAAATGGGAGGAGAAGTATACAAACAGGGAATAATGTTCTACAAGCCGACCAATCACAACCTTTACGGTCCACTTAGTGTTTCTAAATAATAAAACATAAGTAGGTGCATTTATAATAGTCATTGCATCCAGCTCAGAGACAAATTACAGCTCAGGTAGCCCTAATTAGTCACAAGCAGTGCCACGTAAGACCAGCTCAATAGCAATGAAGAGCGGCATTGGAACAGTCGAAACAAAACGTCATTAACACACAAACGATGCCTCTTTCTAAATACTGAAAGGTAGACAATGCACTACAAGCAGATTTTCAGAAACATTTGTGCTGAGAGCACAAAATAGAACATTGGGTTTTCTACAACATTGGTAATGTGGTCATTAGACGTTTTTTGCGGGACCACCAGTGTTTAAAAAAAAAAAACTCAGGTAGACCTACTGAATATGGTGGGAAATGGCTATTAGCAACCTCTCTCCCTGTATGCACACTCTATTATGCTACACAGACAACTGCTTTTGTTCCATTATTTACACATAATAAACACAGTTAGGACACTGATAAATTGTTACATACTGCTTGCTCTTCTGACTCTTCGACACAACCAAGTAACGTTGGAAAGGCGTCGGGCTTCAGCGAGTTTGTCGGCTAGTCCAGCTGCATAGTGACCCATGTTCACAAAACAGTCCTGTGTGAAATGCTGCCAACAGATTATCTATCTAGCTAAATCTATTTTTTTTGCTGATAGGAAATCCAGAACGGCAACCACCTGTTTTCCTCGTTAGGAATTGTAAAAAAAATTTAGCTTTCCCTTACACCCGACCAAATACTCCCTGGGAGACATTGCTAACACTGTAAACAGAGAAGCAGAGCTTGGGGATGGGCAAGGCCTACAGTGCACGCCCATATAAGGAAGCCTGGCGATCTGTGACATCACAAACTGCCAGTGTTAGAACACCCTCTGAAACCGAGCGTTCAGAGCCATCCCACACTTCTTTTAGGGCTGACTTCCAAATGCACAAACCACATCAACGTTGGCATCGGTTAACGCGAGAATACAACATTGAGGGTACATTTATAGGTCAGAAAAGTGGAAAAAGCACAATAGGTCCCCTTTAGAAAATTAATACAGTGATCCCCCCCCACTGTCCATGCTCCTTGTGTCTGATGATGATGCATTTATGGGTGCGAAACGAACACAACAAATGCAATCCAATGTTCCACTATGTTAACACAAATTGTCAGTATTTGATACTTTCCACCATTTGTGATGCACCATGTTTCTATATTGACAACAAGGTATCGCAGCATTATTTGTTAATTGGTAGTAGTAAAATCCATTATGGTTCCATTGTCACGACAACAAATGAATATACTGTTACTGTTAGCTTTAGATCAATCAAATTCCACGTTGTTGACACAAACTATTTATCATATGTGCTAATGCATGGATTTAAGCATGCATATGCTTATTTAAGTGATTGAATGCGTGTATCTCAATGCAGTGTGCCATTGAAAAGAAAAGTGACATGCGAATCAGTCTAGTGCACCTCTGCGCTCACTCATCACACTGTTTTGTCACAACACTTATTCATTCCCCACAACAATAAAACATCTTTCTCATATACATACGACGTGTTCAGCAGTTACAAGTGTTTATTCAATTAAATTCCAGCTTACTGTCAGCCACGCTCAATCTTATCTCCCGCACTCCTCGCCCCAAGCTCAAGTCATGCAGCATGCAATGACTTTTTTTTTGTTGTTATTATGGCTGTGACCTCTATTTTCTACAAACACATCACCTCCCCAATACACAACCCGCCCATTTCTGTGCAGCAGTGTATAATTTAATTAAAATCTGTCACATGCTATAAAGAATTTCCTGTATTTGTGTTGTCCCATGAACAAACACTTTTGAATTCTATTATCAAATGTTAATTGCATTGATTTCCTTCCCCTGCGGCCCTTTTTGGAAGTGTGCTCGCCCCCAATGTTTAAGTAAAGAGACTGACAAGTTGGGTTGTTCAATGGTTGCTTATGCCTCTTTTGCACTGCACGGTACCTGCTTGGGTTGACACGACTATTGTTGTTGATGCATTATTATTGTTGTTGATGATATTTTTATTTTTGATACCAGTAACTTCTTGCTTCTCAAGACAGATACTGTTAACTGTTGATAACTTCTAGCTATTTAAAAAAATTGATTTAATTAGTTTAAAGTAGTAGTTTGTGTACACTAAGGTACTAGGGACAGTAGCATATATCACAATATTTTGGGGATTATCACGATATGAAATTGGAATTCAGCAGAGTCTTCTATAAGAAGCTAGAAACCTTAAGCCATATCATGAAATACATTTGTCTCAAATTGTCAAGCAAACAAACTAACTTTAAGCTAACTTTTCCAATGGGATGTCAGCCTCTGCACACATTGTCACTAAATCTTTAACAAACTGTAATCCCTGTGCTTGTGATTAAGGAAGATTTAATTCCAACAGCATATGTAATATATATATATATATATATTTTTACGATGCTCTTGATTTGTTTACGCAGACATGGGGTAAATGGCAGATTTTTGTGGACAATGTATATTTACGGCTAAGATGAGCTACATTCAAAATTAATGTGCTTCTCGTATTTTTTCACTTGTCCGGCGCGCAGTCATCAACTCAGCTTGCTTATATGTTTATCATTTATACCAGTACAGGTCATTTTCTTATCATGGGAAGAATCTATACTGGTATATAAAATATATCGCCCAA
Organism: Doryrhamphus excisus; assembly: GCF_037039965.1. Taxonomy (NCBI): domain Eukaryota; kingdom Metazoa; phylum Chordata; class Actinopteri; order Syngnathiformes; family Syngnathidae; genus Doryrhamphus; species Doryrhamphus excisus. The sequence goes on from NC_136374.1 coordinate 8,845,107, forward strand.
CGCTTGTGTACAGCTGGAAGAAAGAAGGGCTGAAACAAAGATTTGACAAACTATCTGTAGATTTGGCCTTACCAAATATCCTATATTATTACAGTGCCTGACAAAAGGTGTTACTTGTTACTACCAAGCTGTAGGATAAAGAAATAATAACTTCACATTTAGTTGCTGAAATTGCTTATGTGAAAGGCAAAAAACTCTGGATTATAGTCATTATAGCAAAGTCTTGTATCATTCTTTGAGTTTTATCATTTAATTAGGACAGAAAGGTCAGATTGTGCTTGAACAAAAGTCTCGTCACAGCCAGGTACTTCGTTGTTTTTGTAGCATGTTTGTGTTTTTTTTTTGTGCCGGACATTATTTTGGTATGTGACAAGACTTTTGTCCAAACACAATCTGACCTTTCTTTTTTTGTCCCAATTAAATGATAAAACTCAATGAATCATACTTTATTTTGCTATAGCGCAATTGTTTCCATGATGAAACCACAGATTTCTTTAGTCCTCACATCTCTGGCAAAATTTAGCAATTTTGAAACTCTTTGGCAATACAAACAAGCCCTGGGCGTCGTGGCGATGCCTCCGTTTCCGGTGGCTGATAAGGTTTGATGTGTTGAAGCTCAATGTTTTTTTTTTTCTCATTGCAGAGCATTTAGCAAAATAGTTTCCGCTTAAACAGTGGTGTCCAAACTATGGCCTGCGGGCCACATGCGGTCCACTATACATATTTAACAAACCTGTATCAAAGTCTAAAAGTATAATTGACTGTAGCCAGTGCACAACCGTTTTGTACGTCTTAGTTTAGACACTAAGTGGTGTCCAGAGTACGGATCCAGCCTTAAGCATTGTTACATCGTTAGCCTGAGCAAAGAGGCCTGGCTTGGAACTAGCCAGTTAATGCTGTGCGCCATAGGTTGCATTTACAATGCAAGTCAAGTCCAATTTTTTGCCTCAAATCTGACCTTATTATCATATTTTTTCCAGTCAGTGTGAGCAGTGTACAATTCCGGCTTTTCAAACAGGACCCATCTCTTGTTCACATGTAGATACACCATGCAGTGGACTAGCGTCCTTTTTTGCCCCAATGATTGCCCCTATGCCAATAGGCGTATGACAAAATATCAATCTAACTCATTAACTTTGTACTCATATGTACAAAGCGGGTAGAGCTGAAGGTCCTGTGCAGTCAAAAAGCAGCAATAATTAATCATAGGTGGCACATAGGCGACATAAAGAGCCATTTAAACTTGTGCATACTGAGGAGTTAATCTTGTAAGGTGTAATGTTGTGTCCCGTGAGTGTATACTTTCTCCAAGTGGTACACACTTTAGTAGTGTAGCTGTTAAGATTCTCCTTCTTGCATATTACATTTCCTGCAGCTCCTCTTCCTGTTAGCCCTTAACCTCATCACTGATGATTAATTTGCCATGGAAAGTAGTTTTGTCAGTCAGGGACTCTTGGAGCAATTTCCTAGTATGTCCTCTCTTGGATGGCAAATGCTAGTATTCGGGGACCATAATCATGGTTCAGTAAATACCTCGGTTTTGGGATCATGGTGGGATTCACGTTGGGTACAATAAGGTAGTAAAATCAAAATTCCCATTTGATTTTTTAATGAATTGAAGTTATTTATTACCTGAAGTGCAGCTCATCACTTGTCTTTGTGCATTTACGTATTTCACCGAGAAGGTCAAGTGTTCCCAAACAGGACAAAAGATTGACTACTGGTTGCACCCCTGGCTAGCATTAATACAAGATAAAATTGTGAACGCATCCAACTCTCCTCCTTGTTACTAATCCAGTGGCAGTAATGGGGGGGCAAAGGGGCGGATGATCTGACCATGACTCTTAGTTCTTTTTCCACCTCCATTCACCCTCCCCCGAAAGATTCGCTCCCCCATCGTTCCTCGCCATCTCAGTCCATGTGCAATATTTCTGTCGTTGCCCTGTAAACAGCCTCCTTCTGTCACCTTTTTCATGGCCAAGCTTGCCTGTTTTGCCATGAATCCTCCTCCCCAACCCCCCCCCATCACCCGTCTCCCTATCTGGCCACCTCACCTTTCGCACGTAACCTCATCTCTTTCCTCACATTTTTTTTTTCCACTCTGCTGCAGAATCTCATCAGGCGGCGGTGCCTATTCAACTCCAAAGACAGGCGTATGATTAAGGCGGTAAAGCTGTTCAAAAGCTTTAATTGAATGCAAACACGGGACGGTTGGTGTGGTATTCCAGTGAGAACAGAACAAAAGAATAATGTCTTGGATATATATATACTACATACTGTATATACTGTACATACGAACAAACATTTGTTGTGTCTGGGCATCTCTGAGCGTCCCAAAAGGCAGTTGCCAACTCTGCAAAAGGGGCGTTATTAGCACCTGTGTCCCTGTCACTGCACCTGGGAGGAAGGGAGGTCTATTTTTATCAGCATCACATTGCAAGTAAGAATGTGAGTGAGGAAGGATGGAAGCCGCCCCACCTTCTTGGTGATGCATTACATGGAATAGGTGTGCATCCTGGCAGATATATGAGCTGAAGAAGGAAAAAAATAGACCTCTCCTCCTGGAACCCGACCTACATCTTGGATTTGTACTCTATAGTTTAGGTCTCTGTGCGGCACATCTACTTTGCTAATTGTGGAGTGTATATTTAGAGCGGTCATCAGGAGAATCGGAGCTTATGACCTGTCATAACATTCCCTCCCACTCATTCCCTCATTACCAACCCTGTTGACCTTTTCCATGCAGCCTGACTTACAGCCATAGAATGGAGCTATCGACCACTTGATTCATTTAACAGGGATTAGGGCAGTGCTTTACCTTCCTCCCCAGGCTGCTTTTATGAGAATGAGCTTGTATTGACATGAAATGATAGCAGGGGCTGCAACGTGTCGGTGGGACTAGTTAACGTATTTTCTCATCCAGTTTAATAATGATTTGGAACTGGCCGCAACACTACGTACACCTGCAATATCGAAACAAGATGACCAAAAGGTCTTTACTGAAGATAACTTTTCACCCTGGCTGCACGGTGTGAAGTGGTTAGCGCACAGACCTTACAGCTAGGAAACCAGGGTTCAATTCCACCCTCGGCCATCTCTTGTGTGGAGTTTGCATGTTCTCCCCGTGCATGCGTGGGTTTTCTTCGGGTACTCCGGTTTCCTCCCACATTCCAAAAACATGCTAGGTTAATTGGTGACTCCAAATTGTATGAATGAATGAATGAAGCTGGCAGCTAGGATGAAATGGTAGCTAGGAGACCTGTGTTCGATTCCCCCTTCGGCCATCTCTGTGTGGAGTTTGCATGTTCTCCCCGTGCATGCGTGGGTTTTCTTCGGGTACTCCGGTTTCCTCCCACATTCCAAAAACATGCTAGGTTAATTGGCGACTCCAAATTGTATGAATGAATGAATGAAGCTGGCAGCTAGGATGAAATGGTAGCTAGGAGACCTGTGTTCGATTCCCCCCTCGGCCATCTCTGTGTGGAGTTTGCATGTTCTCCCCGTGCATGCGTGGGTTTTTTCCAGGTACTCCGGTTTCCTCCCACATTCCAAAAACATGCTAGGTTAATTGCCGACTCTAAATTGTCCATAGGTATGAATGTGAGTGTGAATGGTTGTTTGTCTATATGTGCCCTGCGATTGGCTGGCGACCAGTCCAGGGTGTACCCCGCCTCTCGCCCAAAGACAGCTCGTGAGGATAAGCGGTAGAAAATAAATGAACTTTTCACCCTGAGGGGTTTTTATTACGGATGCTCACTGTTGGCTTTCTTATCGATATATTGAGATTGTCCAGCACATCAATACCAATACCGATGTAAGCAGCACATCTTTGCAATCTTGTATAATGAATGAACACATTATGCTTCTTTTACTGTGCAAAATAAGACAAATACTGCAATTTGCAATGTAACTCATACAAAAAGTGCCAATTATTATTTTCATGAAGCTCTGGACTCATACAATCAGTGGAATTCAGCATGAACGCAGCATGAAGGAAAGCCCTCACGTAACCAATGCTTTCATTTCATTTTCAATTTCATATTCACAATCCAAAGGACAAACGTCATTACTTCTTCATAATTGTGGTCCGTAAATACAATACTCTAACCAGAACTAGTTAAGAGTTCATGTGTGTTTGCCTCAAGATTGCGACGGAAGAATAGTGTGTGCCTCCTGCTCAGCCACACCGACTTGAATAACATTGCTTATTAACTTTTTGCACTGCATTACGTCTCTGAAGCGGAAGTGCGCCAAAGAAAAGGAAAGTCATCACGATGTAAGTGAAAATGAACATAAAGGATCTTTATGACTAAAGATGTTTTATGCTAGAGGGGTCATGGTTTCTGTGTGCTGTTACAAGGAGATATTGGTAAGAAGGTCAAAATACCTGCAAGACAACCAATGGGGTAGTTTTATTTTGTGTATTTTATCTATTTATTACAGTAATTTGTTTGTCCTTTATGTGTTCTGTGTACAGACTTCTGAGTTCATTTGGGTTTAGGTTCTGACTTAAAGTCGACTTTCTGTCTGGGAACAGAACTGCTAACCCGAGGACCACCTGTATTTGTACTTTTCATCAATCGTCTGTGATTTGTTTCAAGAAAATCGGAGCATGAGGTTGGCTTGACATATTTAATTTTGAAGTCGTTTTATGCAGAGAGCTACAGTGAAGAAAATAAGTATTTGAACACCCTGCTATTTTGCTATTTCTCCCACTTAGAAATCATGGAGGGGTCTGAAATTTTCATCGTAGGTGCATGTCCACTGTGAGAGAGATAAACTAAAAAGAAAAATCCAGAAATCACAATGCATGATTTTTTAACAATTTATTTGTGTGATACAGCTGCTAATAAGTATTTGAACACCTGAGAAAATGAATGTTAATATTTGGTACAGTAGCCTTTGTTTGCTATTACAGAGGTCAAACGTTTCCTGTAGTTTTTCACCAGGTTTGCACACACTGCAGGAGGGATCTTGGCCCACTCCTCCACACAGATCTTCTCTAGATCAGTCAGGTTTCTGGGCTGTCGCTGAGAAACACGGAGTTTGAGCTCCCTCCAAAGATTTTCGATTGGGTTCAGGTCTGGAGACTGGCTGGGCCATGCTAGAACCTTGATATGCTTCTTACGGAGCCACTCCTTGGTTTTCCTGGCTGTGTGCTTCGGGTCGTTGTCGTGTTGGAAGACCCAGCCACGACCCATCTTCAATGCTCTGACAGAGGGAAGGAGGTTGTTCCCCAAAATCTCACAATACACGGCCCCAGTCATCCTCTCTTTAATGCAGTGCACTCGTCCTGTCCCATGTGCAGAAAAACACCCCCAAAGCATGATGCTACCACCCCCATGCTTCACAGTAGGGATGGTGTTCTTCGGATTGTACTCTTCATTCTTCTTCCTCCAAACACGCTTATTGGAATTATGACCAAAAAGTTCTATTTTGGTCTCATCTGACCATAAAACTTTCTCCCATGACTCCTCTGTATCATCCAAATGGTCATATGCAAACTTAAGACGGGCCTTGACATGTGCTGGTTTAAGCAGGGGAACCTTTCGTGCCATGCATGATTTCACATCATGACGTCTTAGTGTATTACCTACAGTAACCTTGGAAACGGTGGTCCCAGCTCTTTTCAGGTCATTGACCAAGTCCTGTCGTGTAGTTCTGGGCTGATTCCTCACCTTTCTTAGAATCATTGAGACCCCACGAGGTGATATCTTGCATGGGGCTCCACTCCGATTGAGATTGACCGTCATGTTTAGCTTCTTCCATTTTCTAATGATAGCTCCAACAGTGGACCTTTTTTCACCAAGCTGCTTGGTAATTGCTCCGTAGCCCTTTCCAGCCTTGTGGAGGTGTACAATTTTGTCTCTGGTGTCTTTGGACAGCTCTTTGGTCTTCGCCATGTTACAAGTTAAAGTCTTACTGATTGTATGGGGTGGACAGGTGTCTTTATGCAGCTAACGACCTCAAACAGGTGCATCTGATTCAGGATGATACATGGAGTGCAGGTGGACTTCTAATGGGCAGACTAACAGGTCTTTCAGGGTCAGAATTCTAGATGATACACAGGTGTTCAAATACTTATTTGCAGCTGTATCACACAAATAAATTGTTAAAAAATCATGCATTGTGATTTCTGGATTTTTCTTTTTAGTTTATCTCTCTCACAGTGGACATGCACCTACGATGAAAATTTCAGACCCCTCCATGATTTCTAAGTGGGAGAAATAGCAAAATAGCAGGGTGTTCAAATACTTATTTTCTTCACTGTATATCAGAATAAAAAAAAATGGCGGTAGAGTAGGCACATAGAAAGCAACGTTGGAAGACAATTTAGATAAATGACCCTTCACAATGAGAAGGAGAAACGTGTAGGTGTAGACTACATTTTTATGAATTTTTCTTCCTGCGTGCGCTCCCTTCAGAGACACGTCGTGTCGGTAAGGTCAACCCTCCCCGAGCACAATCTTCCCCCTGATTGACGGCAGACTTTGGTGGCCTCATGCGACTGCGCCGGTCTGTGATTTTCCACATTACCGGAGGAGAAGAATAAAGCTGATTGCTTCTGTTGACGTATTTGCGGCAGCTGATTGAGGCCATGTGATGTTTACCGCAGATCAGGGCGACATGAAGACATGCAGACGCAACACTTTTTGTACATGGCGGGGTGTGTCAACAGGAGGTGAATAGCTCACCCCATGCGGTGTGCATCTGTATGCAAACTCATCCGCCTCGTCTTCCCGTGCCAGGTTGTCCCTGCTAGAGGAGTGGCGCGGCATCCGCGACCTGGACCTGTCGACGCTTAGCGGCATCGAGGGCTGCATCTTCGTCCATGCTGCAGGTTTCATTGGTGGGAACGCGACGCAGGAAGGAGCTTTGGAGATGGCCCGGAGGACGCTGCAGGCTGCTGGACGGTCACCTGCCAACGGTGACTGTTGACAAATCAGGAAGGTCCTTTTGTTCAGTCCTAAAAAAAATATGGAAAATTCCTCCATGCTGGAAATCGAAGCAAAAGTAAATATCATATAGAGTCAAAAGTGCTGATTTTTTTCACACTGAGCTATATGACTTAAAATAACTTCATCTACTTTAGATTTCCATATTTTGTAGTGTGTAAATTAGGTACACTTCTGTAGTCCAAAACAAGACTTGGTTAAAATTTTACCTTTGCAAAGATAGTACGAAAATTACTAAATGATAATAATGCAGATAGATGTGTTTCTAATATCTTGTTTGTTTTTTTTTTTTACTTAGAGCCAAAATATTAGAAAGTCATCAATATGTGATGAAGTAAAGTTAAAATGACAGCCATGTTAATAAAGCCGGAATAACACTCAAACAGTTATAATTTTAATCAACACAATCGTATACTCTTTCCCACATATTCCTGTAGGAATACATAAACACAAAATCTTGGGGCTCATTTGCAAGAAAAATAAGGATATTGTACACCTCTCAATATGACCATTTTTCTTTTTCAATTGCATAATTACATTTTATTATACGTATATATTATCATATTATTATATATATTATATATTATTATAATACATTCATTCATTCATTTTCTACCGCTTTTTCTTCACGAGGGTCACGGGGGTGCTGGAGCCTATCCCAGGCGTCTTCGGGCGAGAGGCGGGGTACACCCTGGACTGGTCGCCAGCCAATGACAGGGCACATATAGACAAACAACCATTCACACTCTCATTCATACCTATGGACAATTTGGAGTCAACAAATTATTATATATATTATATATAATGTATATATTATTATATAATATGTATTATTGATTATATATCTGTTATTATTTGCAAAGAAAATTATGGTAGGGAAAACCCACAAAAATTAATATTTTTTTGCACCAATATGACTTGATTACTACTAACGCTGAAGCATTTTTCTTGTCATTTGCATAATAGAATTTTAGTAAGATTGATGCATTATTTGCAAGAAAATTACGAATAAAAACTCAACAAAAAAATCTTTGATCCCTGTCTTCATCTGTTCTCATCATGTGACATTTTATAAAATAAATGGACTCTTTACACACGTCATGTGTTTTTTTGCAATGAGTTATATTTGCTTCCTAAAACAGTGTAACAATGTAAGCACCCTAGCAGAGGTAAATGGACGTTATTATCTTTGTAAAGGCAGACTTTGTATTTACATCTCATCCTTTTTCCAGGTGAGTGGTCAGTCTGTTTTGGCAATCATTTACAATAAAACACACTTGTCATTACAGTTTGGTCCGTGCTTTTTTTTTTTAAGGTTTGGCAGCAAAGCACCCCCCCCCCCCCCCTTCCACCCCCCTCAAAAAAGTCAGCCCATTTCAAGCTTTTAAGCCGTCAGCCAAGGTACTCCCTCAAAGCCTGAGAATAAACCAGCACAGAGGGGTTGGCTCTTTTCATTTCTGGCACGCTTGCATTAAGCAGCATACTACAAAGAGACGCAAGGGCTATTTTCTGCCAGGCAGCCATCAAAGCGCCTAACTCGGCCCTGATTAATTCAGGGAAATTACATTTACAAAGCCCACAAAGAAGGTGCCTCCTTATGGCGGTCCATGTTCTGGTGACGAGCAGTCCAATGAGCTGGACTGTCAATTTCCTTTTGGTAAAATTGGATAAGGGGAAGGACTCTTGATTTTTTATTTTTTTGTTCCTACCTCATAACCCTACCAGTTCCTCCCATCTTATTGCATTTGCTCCCACGGAAAGTCATGCATTTAGCATTACTTTCATTGTCGTTCACTGGTGCAGACTGATGATTTTTTCAGCCTTTTTGAATTCTTGATCTTGTCACTTTTGTGCTCACACTAGCAATGAATGACGACAAATGAATGCAGCAATGTCTCGTACGATAGTGTCAATACTCGGCCGCATTGTGCTAGACCTGAGCTGAGGTCTCGATAAGATCCACACACAACGTTGCATTCAGTGGTTTGTATTCTAATTGCCATTATGTTTGAGTGAATGGATGTGTAGTAACTGACCTCTTCTGGAGCGCAAAGATATTCACGTTCTCTTGTTTAATAAAAAGGGATTTTATTATATAGAAAGGGCCAATGTGTACTGAAACGCTTGTGGCTGTCTCCATTCTATAACATTTCTTTAATTTTGTATTGTCGTTCAGCGGGAGCACACGATTTAGACACACGTTCTTTCCAGTGTGACATTGACATACGGTGAGACTTCTTTTTTTATGTTGTTAGCGTCATTCATTTTTTCCCGAAAGTCAGACTCTAACTGAAACGGATGCTAACCGAGAAAATAATATAAATCCAATTAATCAGTTCCAGAAAGCCATAAACGCTAACTCTAAACATGTTTTATAATTTTACCGCTTTTTCCTCACGAGGGTCACGGGCGTGCTGGAGCCTATCCCAGCTGTCTTGGGGCGAAAGGCAGGTTACACCCTGGACTGGTGGCCAGCCAATCACAGGGCACATATAGGACAAATAGGACAAACAACCATTCACACTCACATTCATACCTATGGACAATTTGGAGTCGCCAATTAACCTAGCATGTTTTTGGAATGTGGGAGGAAACCGGAGTAGTAGCTATAATATAATATAATATTATGCTATAATATGCTATAATTATAAGTAGCTATTATAGTCGCAATACTCTAAAAGTTGGAAGAACCGTGCACATTGCAGATGAATAACATGTTTGAGGTTAGTTGCAGATAGCAACATTTTGATAATGTTCTGGCAAAACAAGTTTAGTGGCTTTGTTTGGGTTGAAATAAGCTATGAAAATAAATGAGTAGCTCTCGGCCATTTTCATTTTGGAAAAGTAGCTTTCAGAGGAAAAAAAAACAAAAAAGGTTGGAGAACCCTGAACTAGAAAATAACCTGCCAACACACAAACAAGATTACAATATATATAGTGTGCTTTTGCTGTTTGACTCACAATAGGATATCATAACGGAATGCAGTAATGGAATATTCTGCCCCAAAGGATTTAAAAAAAAATGTATTATCTCTGTGTGTTATGATTCAAATGTGTTATCATGTTGACTCACCATGAATGCTGTAATAGCTGGGGAACTTTTTTACCTAATCGAGGGGTACTCAGCTGGTCTCGTCCTGAGGTCTACATTTTGCCATGGTCATTAAGTGATGACCCACTTGGTAGAATAACCTTCAAAACACATGCATTGCATCATTTTAAACAAAAATATCCTCAATTACATCTTCTAAATGTATTAATGCCTATATATAAATGAGTATTTGTATATACAGTATCAAGAAAAAAAATCTGTAATATTTTAAAAATATTTAAAAATAAACATAATAGACCGCAGTGTATCAACCAATTAAATATTTTAATGTAATTTTTCACTGCCATGCACTTTGGGGTCCCGACCCAGCAGTTGAGTAATAATTGGACATGATTCATTTATGCTAATTTCTGGAAATGTGGAAACAGCCAGAAGCCAATCAGACGGTGAACTATGGAATCGCTACTGTGATTTTAATATGGAAGTTTGCACTTTAAACCTTGCAATCCAACCTACCTTGGTGTTCCCAGTGTCTCTGACAGCGTTTAACACTTGGGTTGTAGTAATTCTACATTTCTTCCACTTGTTAGATTTATCAGATCAAAACAAGTAGATCAATTAATCACCATTACCATTAGTCAACATTAATAATGGCAGCACCATGTCTTCCCTGCAGAATGGTGGCCACAACAGGTGGTTCTCCTGATGTCCAGTGTGCGTCATGACGACATAACGTGGCGGCCATACCACCGCTTTGTAACACACGTCATACATAGAGGAGACTTGTGTTGCCAATTTACCAACATTTTACAGCGCATGAAGAGGTAGATAAAGCCAACCTCTTGGATTACTTCAAATGCAGCTACTGCCATCTTTTAGAGTTAAAAACTTGCATCAGAGCTTGTGGTTTTTTTGGCACTGCACGAAGTAGCGAACGCACCCGGAAACTTCTTTCTCTTTGGGCTTTTCCCTTCAGGGGTCGCCACAGCAACCAACACTGTCGTCTACATCTGTCTCTCTCACACCAACTACCCTCATGTCCTCCTTCACTACATCCATAAACCTCCTCTTTGGTCTTCCTCTACGCCTCCTACCTGGCAGCATCCTTCTACCAATATATTCACTATCTCTCCTCTGGACATGTCCCAACCATCTCAGTCTGGCCTCTCTGACTTTATCTCCAAGGCCTCTAACATGTAATGTCCCTCTCATGTACTCCTTCCTGATCCTATCCATCCTGGTCACTCCCAATGAGAACCTCAGCATTCTCATCTCTGCTACCTCCAGTTCCGCTTCCTGTCTTTTTCCTCAGTGGTACTGTCTCTAGACCAAACAACATGGCTGGTATATAGGAGACTTGCTATAGTTCATTAAAAAGCTGTGTTACACCCGCAAATGTAATAACTGCCCAAAAAGGTAATAAACCCCAAACGTAATACAAATCTGCAGCTTTGAATGTAATAATCCCGCAAATGTAATAAATTTCCGACAAAATAAAATTTGCCTACTGCAAACGTAATACTGAATTTCCTGCAAATGTAACATGAGACAATATTCTTTGTGGTTTGTTATTTCTTCTTTTAATGAGGGAGAAGGTGTAGATGTCATTTTGAGGATTTTAACAAGATAATTCTCTTTTTTTGTGGGAAATTTATTACATTTGTGGGATTGTTACATTCAAAGCTGCAGTTATTACGTTTACGGGTGTAACAAACCTGTATTGCTTTTATGGTCCTTAATACCATAAAGGTGTTAATTAGAGCATTTCCTATATGTTGTGTTCTTCATTCATTCATTCATTCATTTTCTACCGCTTTTCCTCACAAGGGTCGCGGGGGTGCTGGAGCCTATCCCAGCTGTCTTCCGGCAAGAGGCGGGGTACACCCTGGACTGATCGCCAGCCAATCACAGGGCACATACAGTAAAGTCTCGTTATATCGATATCGGTTATAACGAATTACTGCTTATTACGATATTATTTTCATTTCCCGGCAAATTTCTTGTCTTTTATGATATAATTAGTTCCGTTAGTACGATACCCGGTTATTATGATAATCCGGTTACTACAATGCCCTTTTCATCTCCTGCCAGCCAATTTGGTCTGCTTATATCGATACAAAAGCAGCTTAAATCAATCTTTGCTTAAGGATTTCAATACCAAAATAGAACACGGCGAACGGCTGCTTCCACCGATTCCCGCACTTCCTGGTTCACAGGTCATGCTCAACCCGCCCCACATAGCAGGCCAAACACATGCCTGCAACAGAAGAACCAACTGACATAGCATACACACCTATTCCAACGAAGACACAAGCGTACAAATACATGTATTTAATTGTGTTGTATTCAGATATCTTTTTATCGCTTGCAATAATCACTGATTTTCATATGTACATGCTGGCGTTCGTGGTTTCTCTCGTGTGTATAGATTCTATACACACGAGAGAAACCACGAACGCAGCCGTCCGAGTGCATTATTGCCCACTTTTAATGCAGTTCGGCGCAGGATCGGATATATCGACAGTCCGGTTATATCGATATTTTTTCCGACTCCCGACAATATCGATATAACGAGACTTTACTGTATAGACAAACAACCATTATATTTTCTGTTGTTTGTATTCCATCTACTGATGTACAGATTGCACATGTTTTTGTCGTGTGCATTTGTACCCAACACTAAAGGTTCCACTGTGCTACGTAGAGGCTGAGTGGAGCACCTGCCCCCATCCTGACCTGTTTTTAGTGGATTGAATCCTGTGAGAACGGCAGGCGGCTGACAAGGAACGCTCCGCTGCTTTTCCTTTATGACTCCTCAGCACTCTATCAGGCTCACTCACGTCCACACTGCAGGGTGTGTGTGTTCTTTTGTAAATGTCCTCCTTCTTCTTCTTCTTCTTCAGTCCTCACAATCACATCCTTGCTTGTTGCTGATGGATCTTTTTTTTTTTTTTCTGCTATCAGCCAATGTTTGCAGCTTAGCTTCATTCCGCTTTGTGTTTTGCTGAAATAGATAATGCCCTCACTTGGCGGAGTCCACTTAGTCAAGGCCATCCCCAAACAGATGCTCGACTCTTGTTATTGCTGCATATCATATGTGCTTCTTTGACTTCTCTTCGTTCTTGAAAAAAAAAAAGGTACAGCTCGTCCCTATGCAGCTGTGTGTGTCCTCTGTCAGAGGAGGAGATAAAAAAATAAAAATAAATGCAAAAAGTCGCTGAAAAATAAGTGAGAAACATTTCTCTTGCAGCATTTTAGATCACATTTGTCAGGCCTGGAAATGTCAGTTTTGACTAAGTTGATGGGTGAAGGGCATGCTGCATGGGGAAGGAGAGGAGGAAGCCATGAACACCCTGAGGGCCTTTTGGCAGATTGACACTTTTTTTTTTGCTTACTTACTTGCAAAAAAAAAAAAAGAGAGCAGCAGGACTCTCTCTGCAAGAATATAAATTTTTTCATTATGTAGGCAATTGTTATAGAGATTTACGACTTTGGTTTAGATATGTAATCCATCAGCTTTAAAAGTACAGCTCTCATATTTTAGTATGCATTTTATTATAGCTTCTTAAGAAGCAATACTACAGAAATTGATATACTTTAGAGACATGTACAGCTACATATATACGGACTGCTGCTGAAAAAAAGAAAAAAAAGAGTCAAGACAAAATAGAGTGGTTAGCATGTTAAGCATACAGTCAGGAGATCAGGGGTTTGAATCCCTGTTTGGGACTCTTTGTATGCAGTTAGCATGTTCTCCCCGTGCATGCGTGGGTTTTCTCCGGGTACTCCGGTTTCCTTCCACATTCCAAAAACAGGAATGAGGATACGTGGTAGAAAAGTGGTAGAAAATGACTGAATGAATGAATGAATGAAGCTGGTAGCTAAGATGAAATGGTAGCTAGGAGATCTGTGTTCGATTCCCCCCTCGGCCATCTCTGTGTGGAGTTTGCATGTTCTCCCCGTGCATGCGTGGGTTTTCTCCGGGTACTCCGGTTTCCTCCCACATTCCAAAAACATGCTAGGTTAATTGGTGACTCCAAATTGTCCATAGGTATGAATGTGAGTGTGAATGGTTGTTTGTCTATATGTGCCTTGCCATTGGAAGATGCCAGATGGAAAAAATTGCGTTGCATTTTTTTTAAAAATAATCTATTGGTTTATTCATGACATGGCATTACAAGACGTTACTCCTTATCTGGACATCCTTCCATCCTTCCTCTCGGCAGACCTCAAGCTTATGTAAAGGGTGTATTTCACGCTCAAGCAATTTAGCGCAACATGTTATGAAACAACAGCTGTTAAACATCCTCAGGTTAAGTTAAATTTGTATTCAAAGCAGTTGGAGTCAGGGGGCACTAAACCCCCAAAATAATCAAAACATTATTTCTTTTTATCGCTGTGTAAGACTATAAAGTAGTTCATTGGTACAGTTCAACTTGAATCAAATTTATGAATTGAATTCATGAGGGTCACGATGCATGTATGGTAACATTTAAAGAGTGAACATACTGACACAAGGAGAAAAGGTCAGACTAAGACTATCCATCCATCCATTTTCTATACTGTTTATCCTGATGAGGGTCGCGAGGGTGCTGGAACTTATCCCAGCTGTCTCCGAGCAAGAGGCGGGGTACACCTTGGACTGGTCTCCAGCCAATCACAGGGCACATATAGACAGACAACCATTCACACTCACATTCATACCTATGGACAATTTGGAGTCACCAATTAACCTAGCATGTTTTTGGAATGTGGGAGGAAACCGGAGTACCCGGAGAAAACCCACGCATGCACGGGGAGAACATGCAAACTCCACACAGAGATGGCCGAGGGGGGAATCGAACACAGGTCTCCTAGCTACCATACATTCATTCATTCATTTTCTATTGCATATCCTCACGAGGGTCTCTTGCGTGCTGGAGCTTATCCCAGCTGTCTTCAGGCGAGAGGCGGGGTACACCCTGGACTGGTGGCCAGCCAATCACAGGGCACATATAGACAAACAACCATTCACACTCACATTCATACCTATGGACAATTTGGTGTCACCAATTAACTATGCATATTTAAAGTGTAAATCGCAATATAGCTGAATTATACATGAAATATGTTATATTAATATATGCGACCTGTCCAGGGTGTGCCTTATCTTACCCCACAATCCAAGTGAGGCTAAGCAGTACTGAAAGTGGATGAATGAATATTAATGTATAATTAATATGTATATATTTATTATTATTCCCCATTAGCCAGGAAACGGTTGGTTTTTTTTTTAATAATTTCAATTTTGTTGGGGGTCTCTTGGGGGGTCAACTCTCTAGTTGAATAATCCAGCTCTTGTTTTGGATCTTATCATAATGTATCAACATTGATAAGGTTACTGCTAGTCACTTCATTTTTTTTTGTATTTGATTTTACTATAGAATGTGATGTACCTAATATTGTGACCACTAAATCACATATAAGCTCATCTCCCCACCCCTTTTTCACAATTCTTGATGCTTTTTTTTTTTTTTTTTTTGCACCCGTGCCATTTCATATTATCCCCCACCCCAGCTTCCCGTCCTTTTCAAATGTTCATGCCCCCTTCACATCTTCTCAGTGGAGAGATCTTGTAGATGACATCAATGAGAAATAGGAAAGGAGTAGAACTAGGAGGTCACGTGTAGGTAAACAAGGGTGAGGACAAGTAAAATGCACCTTGGTGGGGAGGGAGTGTGTCAGGGAGTGTGTGAGGGAGTGTGTGAGGGAGTGTGTGAGAGAGAGCGAGTGTGTGTGTGTGAGAGAGAAAGCCACGCCCACTCCTCTTTATTCTAAGCCCTCTTTCTCTCTCCTCCAGTCATTGATGAAGCCTCCAGCTGACACACAGCAGAGCAGAAGAAGAAAACACTAATAAAATGTTTGTATGTACGCGACAGAAAGATGACAGATAATCAGCCTTTGGGAAGAAGGTGCTGAAAAGCCGCAACAGGATTTGAACATCTATTACTTGAGAGCAGCCATTCACATGTAAGTAGTTTTTTCCTTTTCTAAGGAAAAGTGGATTCCTGCATTTTTAAACCTTAAAATATTATGATTTAAAAAATACAGCTACAAAAAAATGAGCTACAATGTTCTTGTCATTCGCCTTTTACCTTCAACTGTTTGTGTGTAGATTTGAACCTCTGTAGGAAGTGACTATGTTACAGTTATTAATACAGGTACTTTGTTAATCAGGTAGAAACGTTGTAAATCTACACGACAAATCATATTTGTGCCATTTTTTAAATGTTATTTATATTTCTAATTATGTGTATTTATCTATTATTCATGAATTATTCTTTATTATTTTATTTTAGTTATTTTTAAAATTATTTTTTATTATTTAAATTTATGTAGATATTTCTACATTTTTATTTATGTATACATATATTGGTTTTGACTATTTCAATTTCTTATTCCTGTAATATTTTATGTATTTTGTATATTTTTTTTATTATTTCTATGTAATTAATGTACTATGTATGTACTTTTATTTTATTTATTTACTTTTTTAGAACTTGTTTATATATTTATATGTTCAACAATTCCCCCCCCCCCTTTTCTTTCACTGCTGGATAAGCCAGGGGTATGCAAAATGTGGCCCCGGGAACCATTTGAGGCCATTTTTTATTGAGCAAGGGCATATACTACAGCGGAAATTCAACACTGTCCAAATCAGAAACTTGGACAGAAAACATAGAAATGACCCAAATACCTGTAAAATGCCATCTGCAGACCAAAATGGGAGCCCACATACAGTATGAGTACAGTACAGCATCAGCTCTTTGGTGGTGTTGGTGCATCCTATCATGATTTCCTGTCAGTCACTGGTGGCAGCTATTTGTAACTCTCCTGCTGAGGGTCCCGACCTCCTAAAATATGTAAATTTTTGCTTGCATGATTGGGAAGTTTTTCAAGTATGTAAAAGCCCTCAAAAAGATAATTTGTCTACCAGAAAATGAGGGAGAAGGAGCTCCACTCATTTATTCAGCAACAGTTAAATAGAGTGATAACTAATGCTGTGTCATTACCAGAAGTTACTCCTTATCTGGACATCTGTGGGAGTGGGACTCTTGGCAGACCCTGAGCTTATGTAGCGGGTGGACTTCACACTTATGGAATTCAAAATTGTTTGAATTCAAAAAATGTTAAGGTGTCCCTAAACCCCCAAAACAAACAAATATGTTCAACAATACTATAAATTCCTGACTTTAAGGGGTCCCTAAACCCCCAAAACAAACAAATATAATCAACAATACTATAAATTCCCCACTTTAAGGGGTCCCTAAACCCCCAAAACAAACAAATATGTTCAACAATACAATAAATTCCCCACTTTAAGGGGTCCCTGACCCCCAAAACAAACAAATATATTCAACAATACTATAAATTCCCCACTTTAAGGGGTCCCTAAACCCCCAAAACAAACAAATATGTTCAACAATCTATACATTCCCCACTTTAAAGGGTCCCTAAACCCCCAAAACAAACAAATATATTCAACAATACTATAAATTCCCTACTTTAAGGGGTCCCTAAACCCCCAAAACAAACAAATATGTTCAACAATACTATAAATTCCCCACTTTAAGGGGTCCCTAAACCCCCAAAATAAACCAATGTATTCAACAATACTATAAATTCCCCACTTTAAGGGGTCCCTAAACCCCCAAAACAAACAAATATGTTCAACAATACTATAAATTCCCCACTTTAAGGGGTCCCTAAACCCCCAAAACAAACCAATGTATTCAACAATACTATAAATTCCCCACTTTAAGGGGTCCCTAAACCCCCAAAACAAACAAATATGTTCAACAATACTATAAATTCTCCACTTTAAGGGGTCCCTAAACCCCCAAAACAAACAAATATATTCAACAATACTATATAAAGTACACAATATTGATGACATTAGTTACAATTCAAATTTATTTTGTTTATTGACTTGAGTTCATAAATGGACTTATGGGAATTATGATGCATGCATGGTAACATTTAAAGTACCAGTAAGAAAGGGTAGGACTAAATAAGCTCTACATCAGCATGTGATGTAACCTTGTTAATCACATCCAAAACAAATGAACCCACGCCTATAATACCAGTAGGAAGCATACAAGGTGTAAATGGGAATAATAGTTCTCCAATTTTTTTCTGTCTGCTTTTGCATGGTCATGCAGCAATAACTATCCGTGTTGCTGTTGGAGTGTATTTTATGTATAGAAACAAAAAAGCACCTCATTAATAAAGCTGTGGAAAACACACACAAAGAGCACCATCTCATATAATAAATATCGAGCTGACATCATTTTTTTGGCCCCACATACTGCGGATCAAAAGTCTCGCAGGCAGACAGGTGAAGTAATGGGGCTCTAAAATAGATTTGCACACGTATAATCTCGGCTCTCCGGCCACAGCCTGCTCAGTTTAATGAGATCCAAGTTGCAAAGACGGTGTCTCTGTTGTCTGTTTGAATGATAAAAATGGACAACACCTCATGGCGTCATAGCAACACTCATATCATCCAAATATGCCACCTCGGGGTCCTGCCTTGCATATATAATATCATAATTTTACTTAGTTCTTATACACAATATTAGCCACAGTTATCTCATAATAAATTATTATGATATAAAATCTCATTTTGAACTTTTGCCAAAGTGCAAAAGGGAGGATCCTCGGAGCCGCCCACTGCTGGCCTATTTCTCCCTGCTTTGTCTTTTATTGACGCTACGAGACGCGAGCTGGATTGATGTTCTCAGCGTTAATAACGTGCGGTGGGCCTTACTTACACATCGATCCCTCCCCCTTTTCGTCACTTACAATGCATGCATAACACACACACACACACGCACAGCCATGAAATATGATGGAGCCAGGGGCTTATACGGCATCATGGGAAGATAAATAGATGGGTAACTGAGACGTATTGATGAGGGTCAGACTATACTGTACGTATGGTATGGATGGTCATGTCTCATCATTTTAATGCAGAAATCTGCTGTTTACACATCAGGAAGTCACTCTAGACCACAGAAATTGTTTTATTTTTTTGATTGAACAGGTAAATAAATAACTCATTAATTGTGTGGATTAATGTACTTGATATACTTTGTAATGGTAATGGTTTTATTTCATTTGAACATACATCACATTACAATTGAATGCATCCCATAATCAGTTCACAGTTCCACATGTCCAAAAGGAGTAGGAAGAAGCAAAGCTTATTAAATTCTACCCCTCCATCTGGTACTTTTATAACCAGTAACTGTTACATTTGTTCACTTCCTGCTTTCCAAATATATTTTACGTTTTTTTTTTTTTCATTTTATTTTTGTCATGTACGAGGTGATATGACCATCCAATGACATAATGGGTACCATAGTAAGTGTCAATATAGTGATATGTATAGCACATCATGACTGGTTCAAGACTCTTCATCCTTGTATTTAGCAAACATCAACTGCTTGTATTGTTTCTTGAATTGGCTCATCGTTGTGCATTGTTTGAGGGTCTTACTCAATCCATTCCATAGTTTGATTCCACATACTGAAATGCTATGGCTTTTTAACGTAGTCCTAGCATATAAGTGTTTCAAATGTAGTTCTTCCCTGAGATCATATTTCTCCTCTCTTGTAGAGAAGTATTGGATGACATTTTTAGGTAATTGGTTATTTTTAGCCTTATGCATTATTTTAGCTGTTTGAAGATGAACTATATCAGTTTAAAGTTTAAGTATTTGTGATTTTAGAAATAAGGAGTTAGTATGTTCTCTGTAGGCGGCATTATGAATTATCCTTACTGACCTTTTTTGCAGTACATTTAGCGAGTGAAGATTACTTTTATAGCTATTAACCCATATTTCCACACAATAAGTAAGATATGGTAGAACCAGAGAGCAATAAAGAGTGTGGAGTGATTTCTGATTGAGAAAAAAATTTGCTTTGTTTAATATTGAAATATTTCTGGCGACCTTATGTTGTATATTTTGTAATATGAGGTTTCCAGCTCATATTTTCATCTATTGTGATCCCCAGAAATGTATTTTCTTTCACCCTTTCAATGTCTACACCGTGTATTTGTATTTGCTGGTACGTGTCCTTTCTGCTGCTACCAAATAGCATGATTTTATTTTTATTTAGGTTCAAGGATAATCTATTATCATCAAATCATCATTTTAGTGTGACCATTTCTTCTCTGACCTTTCTAATGATTTCATGAGAGAAAGTTCCTTGTTGAGTCACATGACTAACTGAAAGGTTTTCCTGCCTCTGTCAGATTCTGCTGGTGACATCATCATGTTGTGCGTCGGGGGGCTATGGTGAGGCCATGTACTCGGGCCCGTGTGAGGACAGATGGACCAGCATCACCACGAGAAGACGATCTAAAGGTGGCGCTCTTCTGCCATGGCTATGCATCCTGTTGTTTTCCACGTCTCTGTGGGGCCAAGCGTCCCCCCAGTGTCCAGCCAGCTGCCACTGTGCCTGGGACACGTCCACTGTGCTCTGCTCCGACGCCGGCCTGCAGGAGATCCCTCAGGGGATCCCGCCGGACACCGTCTCCCTCCACTTGGAGCGCAACAACATCCGCAGCATTCCCGAGAGTGCCTTCAGCGAGCTGGTCCACCTGCGGGACCTCTACTTGTCCCACAACCACATTGACACGCTGTCCTCTGGCGCCCTGCGGCACTTGGGGCCGGAGCTCCGCCTCCTCGACCTGTCGCATAACCAGCTGAGACAAGCCAGCAGGGATGAGTTCGGGTCAACGCAAGCAAAGACCCGCCTCTATCACAACCCTTGGCACTGCGACTGCACCCTGCAGGAACTCATGGAGACGCTCAACTTGGAACCCGAGACGGTCAATGGCATCGTGTGCGAGAGTTCCGTTCGGGGGCTCGGCGAGTCCAGTAGGTGGGAAGAGCTGGGGGGGCTCGGAGAACACGCCGGACAGCCTCTCGTCAGGCTGTTGGACTCTGGGGTGAATTTCTGCAGCCTGCATAGGAAAACCACCGACGTGGCCATGCTGGTCACCATGTTTGTGTGGTTCTTCATGGTGATTGTGTATGTGGTCTACTACGTCAGGCAGAACCAGGCCGAGGCCCGCAGGCATTTGGAGTACCTGAAGAGCCTACCCAGCCCGCGCAAGACCCCCACGGAGACAGACACCCTCAGCACTGGTTTCTGAACCCCTGGTGTCCAATATCCAGAGATATGAAACTGGTGCTCACCCACTGGTGCTCCTCCACTGGAAAGCAGAAGCAGAAGACAACCAAATAGGAACTGTAGCCCTCTTGAAGCTCTCCTTATAGGACTCCTTGATCACGTGACTCTTGAGAAAGGAGGTTGGTCATCATGTCCACAGAAGTTCAGTTGGTTTATGTGATCAAGACAAGGATATTTGTACACAGATCATCTTTTTATATTTATTCACTGAGCATGTGAATTATGTATTTTATTTCAATGTTTATTTTACCAATGAGCATATGAGTTTAAACAAGGTTTTTTATGTTTTATATTTATTATTTTGTATTTGCGTTGATTTTACAGGTTTAATTTAGAAAATACTTGAACAAGTGATTTTTAAAAATTATTTCTGCTTTTATATTTGTATTAGTTTTTATTATTTGTTTATCTTTTAATTGACTGATATACTGATATTTAATCAAATGTTTTTGTTTTAATTCTATTTTAATGATTTAATTTCCGAATTGTTATTATCACTCTTTTTAATTATTACTATGTTTTATTGATTGAACAAGAAATGTATTGTTTTAGTAAAATGTTTAATTTAGTGACTAAGCAAGTGTTTTTTTAAATTATAATTTTACCGGTAATTTAAAAAAATATTTGCATTTTTATTGTTTAAAAAGAAATTTATTGATTAACATTTTAATTAATTTAGCTTTTATAATGTTTAATTTACTGACTGAGCAAGTGTTTTTTTTAATTATAATTTTACCGGTAATTTTAAAAATTATTTGCATTTTTATTGTTTAAAAAAAATTATTGATTAACATTTTAATTAATTTAGCTTTTATATTTTTATATGGATGTTTTCATTTTACTCATATTATTTTATTTATTTACCGAATTAATATTATTTCTTTCTTTTTCATTATTTTTGTATTTCATTTAATTGTTACTGTTACTGATTATTATGATATTTAATATATGTATTTCATTTTTTATATTTAATTTATTTTGTTTGTATTTATTGTGCTTTTCTACTTTGTTTTTTATTCAGCTTTATTTTGTTTTTATCTCACTGTAAAGCTCTTTGAGTCTCATGAAAAGCACTATACAAATAAAATGTACTATTATCATTATTATTAATATTATTTTTATTAAGTTACGGCAATTTGCAATGTAGCAATTGAGCAGTCTTATCAGAACAAGAAAGCTTCTGTCGGCGGGTGGACAGTCATGACATCCAGCCAGTCCCCTTTTTTCCGTTTTTCTTAAGTGCCTGTCTTTTTTTCCAAACAGTTTCTATCAACAGTCTTCAAGATGGTTTTGTAAAACAATCAGGCTTTCTCATATTTGATTTTTTAATGGATTTCACGCTGATGTGAAAAAAAACAAGCAGTTGTGATTACAAAAAGATGTTTTTTTAAATATGAAATCTGTGATGTAATAAAAGCATGAAACCATGACAGATGAAATGGTTTTAGCATCATAGTTTCATCGTAGCAATCATTCTCAGGCTTCAATGTGAGGTTCAAAACCTTTTCAAAGTGTTATCGTTAAATCTCATTTCTTCATGTTCTCTTCTTGTTTTGTGTGTCAAGTTCAACTGTGGGGTGTTTTCTTTTATGTCTACTGGTTTTTTCCCCCCCCAGTAATCAGATGTCCATGTAGTATGTAAAGTGTCTTCTGTGCTGTCCTGTCATGTCTTCCAGCGGGGACGAGGACATGCTGATAGTTAGACAAATGTGGCCCGCGTTTTTTGGTCTTTGTGTGTGTTTTAATGTTGTTCTTTTTTTACCGCTGGTCTATGGAATAAAAGCTGGAAGTTATTGTCATGTGACCTTCATAATAAACATGAGTGTAGGCAATCCGGTGTTGGTGTCAACTTTAAACCTCAATGTTTTTAAGTGGGCGATTTTGGATGGGGGGGCGGGGGTCAAATTGCTCGTTGAGAAGAGCAATTTGAATTTGTTGTCATGTCGAACGATAACAAAAACAGTAGAGTAAAGTAGATCCAATCAAAATGGTGCAACCCACTAGTAGAGAACCACTGTAGACAATAGACAATGACGTTTTTTTTTTTTGGGGCAAATATATGAAATTATTTTTCTTACATCAATCAAAATATAATTTTCCATTATTTACATCTGTATTCAACTATCTGATCACAAGCCCAAAAGGAGTAGGCTGAAGCAAAAGCTTATAAATGCCTACCCCTTTTTGCAAGATATAATCATGTTCATGCCACAGTCTTGTTTTCCCCTGTTATTATTATCATTATAATATTATTATTGTTATTATCATTTTTGTTATAATCTTTATCATTATTACCATTATTATTGTTATTATTATCACCATTATTATAATCATCACTAATATTACCATTTTCATCATTATAGTTGTAACAATTTTTGGATTAAAAAAAAATTAATTTTACAGACTTCATTGCTTATTGTAGAGTGCAGTATCATTCCATCTGTTGTTTTCTGAAATCCGCAGTATTTATGCTTTTATTGTCAATTTATTAGCCCACTTTTTCCCCCCTAAGTGTAACATTTACATATGATTTTCTGGATTGCATGTGTCTAATCTTGTGCATTAAAAAACAAGAACTTGAGACTGTTTCTGAACCAACTCAAACATCAGTTTCTTCTTTGTTAAGCCCTACCTTGAAGTTTTTAGATGTGCTTTTAGTTTGTGTGTGTCTGGTCTTGTGCATTAAAAAAACAAGAACTTTCGACTGTGTCTCAACTTGAATTAAGTGAGGAATTTACAGTAAACCTTCATTTATCGCAGTTAATTACTTCCAGACCTGACTGTGATAAGTGAATTTCCTCAGATTAATTTATAAATTGAATATTTTTGTGGTATAGAAAATCTGTTTACAACCTTCTATATGCGTTTTTTATATTATTAGAGCCCTCTAGACATGAAATAACACCCCTATAGGAACATTTACATTCTTATTTCCCAATATAGTAGACACGACAAGAGAAAATAAGCCATTTAAGGCTTATATAAATGCTTGTGTATGTTGTTGTAAATGTGTTCCGGTTCCAGGGCATCTGAGTGAGATGTTGTAGACAGGAAGTGACATATGTTTAGAGTTGAGTTTTAGCTTGGTGTGGGTTACGGCTTCCATTAATTCTTATTAAGGCTGATTATGTCTGTTGTGGGATCATTCAGACCTGCAATAAAGTTTGGTGCTTGTGTGTCTCCCCCAACATTACATTACTGACACCTAGTGAGCAGTGTAGAATGCTACATATCATCACAATGTCTTTGAATGCTTCTTCTGAATGTCTTAAATTTGTATTTAATTCCATGTAGCCATTTTTATGCTTGAAAATGTTTAATTTTGGCAAGTACAAACAATTGCACGTTTTGACTAATAAAAGGTCGCATTCAACCACAAAACAGCATAATTTGAGTGATATTAGAATCGCAAAGTGGCTAGGGATAAGTCCATTGACGATCATCATCATCATCATCATCTTAGACATGAATCTGGAACATTAAAGACGCGATCAGTGATTCCAAAGCGGAAGAAAAAAGAAACATAGAAATGCTGGTGACTTTTATTACGTGTACTTCTACTGTACAGGAACATGTACTACTTCACTTACATACAAAATACAACGTCAGCCTGTTCGCTTGGTTTTGTCTTTTATTTTTTCCAATTTACACTTAATTAAAACGTAACAAAAGAACAAGACATGATCATAATATTCATATAATAACGCTATTATCAATAATAACACTATTATTCATCATCATAAAAATATACACAACCTCACGCACGCACGTGAGCCCTCTGTTGGGGGGTGTGGGGGGGTCATTGTATTGTATTAGTTTAAAAAGACTGAAGGGGGGGGTGTAAACAAAGATTTATTGGTCTTATTTTAGTGTGCGCTGTGAGGTAGCTTTAAAAAATAAAAATAACCTTCTGGATTGGGCCATTTCTTTGTTGACGTACAGTAGGGGGGGGGGTGGCTAAGACACAGAAGGTTAGCACCTGGTCATCAAAAAACCAAAACCTTGCTAATATTTGTAGCACCATTGTTATCAGTAACGCAGGAACGTCAAGCTGGTGGGTTGCAAAGAGTGGTGAAGCAGGCATAAGAGGAGGAAGACGAGGTGATTTTTTGTTTTCCAACATGTGTAAGTTGGCTTTTTATTGACAGCCCAACCTAAACAATAAATAAATAAACATGCATGAAGCTTGCTCTCGCTCGTCTTGCCTGCTTTCTACTTCATGCCGGGAATGAAAGGTGAGATGGCGGTGCCGTTCAGTGCAGATATCCTACTGAGTTCACTTGGGAAGAACGGGAACGGGGGGGGGGGGAAGAAAGCACTTTTTATTGAGAAAATAAGTCCTGTTTTAATAATAATAATAATTATTTTAAAAAAGTGTCTTGATTTGTCTCCTCGTTCATGTGAAGCCTCTTTTAATTTGATTTGTCGTCTTCTACAAGAAGCAGACGGCGCCCACTTCCACTCCGAACTCCTGGTCGGCTCCTCCGATGTCCATGGGAGCGATGTCCACGATGGGCAAACGGGAGGTCTTCTGCGATCGGTACTCAAGCACCGTCTTGCCCCATTTGCCCGTGTGTTTCTGTGTAGGCAAACAACACCAATTCAATTCCATTCTCATACATTTGGGATTTTTTTGATGAATTATCTTACAGTGCAGCCGTCCTCCATCACGCTGTACGTAAAGCGGCTGTTGCCCTCGGCCCGGATCTCTACATCATTGGAGCCCTGAAGAAGCACGGCCTTCTTCAGGTTGCCCGCGGCGGCGTCCATGTAGGCCACGCTGTTCTTACAGTGGTAGGTCAGGTTCTGGGAGGCCTCGGTGGACAGCAGTCTCAGGAAGGTCATCTGGATGGCGGCCGTGTTGGGCGCCAGGTTGTCATCGCCGTAGCTGAACTGTAAAAAGGAGGAGGTAGGCCTGAGTTATGTGTGTAAGGATATATTGTTATTCAATAGGGGAGTGGAGACTGTAAAGTACAAGCCTCAAAGATCCTCTATATGACAGGAGTGTTCTATTGTTTTCAAGGACAACAACTGCATCAGTCTATTATTTTCTCCTTTAAAAAAAATGGCAGAGCAGCGGCACGGTGGTCGAGTGGTTAGCGCGCAGACCTCACAGCTTGGAAACCACGATTCAATCCCACCCTCGACCATCTCTGTGTGGAGTTTGCATGTTCTCCCCGTGCATGCGTGGGTTTTCTCCGGGTACTCCGGTTTCCTCCCACAATCCAAAAACATGCTAGGTTAATTAGCGACTCCAAATTGTCCATAGGTATGAATGTGAGTGTGAATGGTTGTTTGTCTATATGTGCCCTGTGATTGGCTGGAGACCAGTCCAGGGTGTAAAACAATAATGTTTTGATTGTTTTGGGGGTTTAGTGCCCCCTGAATACAAATTTAATTTAACTGGGATAGGCTCCAGCACCCCCCTGTGACCCTTGTGAGGAAAAGCGGTAGAAAATGAATGAATGAAAACAATTTCAGAATAGCTCTGCTGTTTTTATAACGACTAAAGATCAAAGATCCTCTATATGACAGGAATGCTCTGCTATTTTTAAGAACATGCTGCAAAATAAAAATGCTAGTCAAAGATCTTCCAGTCAATACAACAAAAGTGTGTTACTGTTTTTAGGAATCTACAGCAAAGTGTTTGTCAAAGATCCTCTATACATATGAAGGTACCACTCTGCTGTTTTTAAGGAACTGAAAATGTGGTCTTACGTGGAATCCTCCGTTCATGGTCTCTCCGAACCAAACGTGTTTGCGATCCTTGCTCTTGCTGGACCACCAGTTCTTGCGAGGGATGCTGGCAGGTTTGGGATGGACACAGGACTCGCCTGTCTCCATGTTGCAGAAGACCTTGATGGCGTCCACGGTGCAGCCCTGGTTAGGGTCTATCCAGTACTCTCCTGAAGAAGAACATGGTTTAGCCAAGTGGAACAGCGAGTTGCTACATGTTAGCGGCCGCCACCCACCGCTCTTCCAGTCGGGATGGCAGAGCTTGAGGTCCCTGCAGGTGCGAGCGGGGTTCTTCTTGGATCCCTCTGGGCTGCGGATGTTCTCGATCTGGTTGTTGAGGGACTTGAGCGTGGCATCCACTTCGGCGTCGTGCTGCCGCAGGTTTCCAGAAGCCTGGTCAGCTCTCATGTACCTGAGAGGATCCGGGGACTTCTCTGTCTGGCCCAAGCCGGCGAAGGCAGACATGTCGATGCCAGGGCCAGGGGGTCCGGGAGGACCTGGGGGTCCAGGGTTTCCAGGAGGACCCTGATGGTGGAAAGAGGGTATTCACCTCCTCACCCATGTTCATACTTACTGTCTTTCATGTTCTTTGTCATCCTACTCACAGAGGGACCGGTCTCTCCGCTGCGACCACGTGGTCCAGGGGGTCCGATGGGTCCGGGAAGACCATTTGAACCGTCCTTTCCAGCAGGTCCAATAGGTCCAGGTGGTCCCTGTGATCACAAATTGAGACTTGTTTAACTACAATGTTTTAATAGAATCCCAAGTACTATGAGGGTGTGTCCTCACTCTTTGTCCAGAAGGTCCAGAAGGTCCAGTAGCACCCTGGTCTCCAGATTGACCCTACAACGCAACAAAGTACCTTTTTACCCACAACTCCAATTTGCAGTAGATGAAAATCTAGATAGAGAATGGGTCCTTACTGGAGGTCCGGGCAGACCCTGCAGACCAGTGAAGCCCCTGTGTCCCTTCTGTCCTCTCTCGCCAGACTCTCCACCCTCACCCTTATCACCACGAGGTCCTTGGGGTCCCTGGGATCATCAATAAATCAGACATTTCATTTTATACTTCATTTTTCAAATCATATAAAGTAAAAAAATAAATATACAAATGAAAAAATACAGTCATCAATACAGCCATTAATAAAATAAACCACAAACAGTAACAAAATAGACTCAAAAGTAAAATAATAAATAAAATAAATAATAATAAAGTAAAAATAAACTGAAATAAAAAAATTAGGTGGTCTTTCATAAATAGTAAACATAAAAAATTAAATACTACAGAATGAAAAAAAATAATAAAAAAAGGAAAAGGTAAAAATAAATATACTATTGCAGTAATTAATAACATAAAATACGATTACTGCAGTGAAACATACAACTATTTCTTAAAATACAAATAATGAAAAATAAAATATAAGGTAAAAATAAAATAATCATTAACTCATTCGCTCCCAAAGACGGCTTTGTTTTTATCAATACAGCCATTAATAAAATAAACCACAAACAGTAACAAAATAGACTTAAAAGTAAAATAATAAATAAAATAAATAATAATAAATAAAGTAAAATAAAATACAAATAAAGTAAAAATAAACTGAAATAAAAAAATGATGTGGTCTTTCATAAACAGTAAATATAAAAATTAAATACTACAGAATGAAAATTTTAAAAATAATAAAAAAATGAAAAGGGAAAAGTAAATATACTATTGCAGTAATTAATGATATAAAATACAATTACTGCAGTGAAACATAAAACTATTTATTAAAATACAAATAATGAAAAATTAAATATAAGGTAAAAACAAAATAGGCATTAACAAAAAGGTGATGGTACAATTCCACAGTAGAAGAGAGCACAAACACTTACGTGTTTACGTGAAGAAGGTGATGCATTCAAGGGGAATTTGTTCAGTTGTAAAAATTGTAAATAGTTCATGGAGTTATATTTATTAATCAATGATTTACATGTAAAACAACCATTATATTGTTTATGTTGATGTTTAGACATTTTGGCTAAATATATATGGCTAGATTTTTGTCAAAGTGAAAGTTATGCTTGAAATATATCTTTTCAAAATACTTTTTTCCTCCCTTTTTCTTTGTTGAGAACTGGTCTTTTGCTGAAACTTACCTATGTTCTACTGCTGATGACTAAAGAACGGAAAAAGAGTCAAATCTTTCTTTTGGTCAGTTTCTTTGTCATTTTTGTTTGCCTGTAAGGTTATCAGTGGTCAAAAATAACAATAAATAAACAACATCATGAAAATGACCAAACAAATACATACAGGCATTCCTCTGGCTCCAGCAGGTCCAGGAGATCCAGCGGGTCCTTGTGCACCCTGAGAAGGAAAGATACAACATGAGTTGAGTTGATTGTTAATGTAGAATTAATGTTCTTTATCATTATGTTGGACTTACAGCCTCTCCTCTGTCTCCTTGTTTGCCAGTGGGACCAACTGGGCCGACGGCACCAGGAGCACCTGGAGCACCAGGAGCACCAGCGGGACCGGTGTTACCACGGTCACCCTGAGGATACACACAAGAGTGCAGAAAAGTTCTAACAAGGTCCCTAATAAACCCGATTTTGAATAAAAGTAGCATTTGGATGATGTTATACATCTCTAGAAGTCTCACCTTGATTCCAGGAGAACCATCTCTACCAGGAGGTCCATCAGACCCAGGGTTGCCCTGCAATGACACAACATTGAGTCATTTACACAACAAACCACATGATGTACAGTACATGGGATAAAAATAAAGCCAAGCATTTTGATGGCCGTTGCCTGCTGTGTCCTGCCCTTTCACTGACCTCTCTGCCCGGCTCTCCCGCAGGTCCGGTGAGTCCAGGTGGTCCGACCGGTCCAGGTGGTCCGCGGTCTCCGCCCCCACCAGGAGCTCCTTGCTTTCCAGGCTCACCCTGTGAAGAGGAGGAGGAGGAGTAGGAGAAGGAGGTGACTCATCTGGAGTAACTCTTCTGCCAAGATGACTTTTAGAGTTCTCTCCAGTTCCAGCTAACATTTGTAGTCGTGACTGATTGTAGAAACACGTGATGAAGGTCTATAAATAGCATCATGGCCTGTAGAAGCAAATGAGCTGATGCTATTTTAATAAGGTTCAACATGCAATTTTTAGAATCAATTACAAATGGTTTAAATACAGACTATGAAGACACTTCATAATGGTCAATATACTGTATTCAAAGTTGAGTTTTTTTATAGAATGATAACTGACGGAAATCGAGTGCACAAGCATATTTTAGTGACAATAATAATGAAAAAAATTAAGGTCAAATTGGAATAATTCTGGGACAATAAGTTATTATAGAATTACAATGACAAATAATAATAATGCTAACAATTATTATTATTAATAATAATAAACTGTATAATAATGACAATTATTATATTAATTACTATAATTAATATATATATAATTATACAAATTAATATGAATTAATAATTAATATTACTTACAATTAATGAATTACTAATGACTAATTAATGTAATACTAATTAATAAAAAACATTATAATTATATAAAAATCAATAAAAATACTAATTAATGAAGCTATATTTCTATATATTTTGAAAAATAAATTCACACTGTTGTTAAATTATGAGTCCACAAGCATAGTTCATTATATTCATAATTATTTTATGCCCTGCAATTGGCTGGTGACCTGTCCAGGGTGTACCCTGCCTCTCACCCGAATTCAGCTGGGATAGACTCCAGCACCCCCCACGACCCTCAAGAGGAAAAAGCGGTAGAAAATGAATGAATAAACAATTATTATTATTATTAATAATATAATATATATATAGATATATAATTATGGTTATTATTGTTATATTAATTACTATAACTATTACAATAATAAATATTTATATATTATTATTATTAAGTAATAATTAATGTAATACTAATTAATAAAAATTTATAATTATAAAAAATTATAAAAATACTAATTAATGAATCTATATTTATATATATTTTGCAAAAATAAATTCACACTGTTGTTAAATTATGGCTTCACAAGCATAGTTCATTATATTCATAATTATTTTATGTCCTGCAATTGGCTGGTGACCTGTCCAGGGTGTACCCTGCCTCTCACCTGAATTCAGCTGGGATAGGCTCCAGCATACCCCTAATATACCCTAATGAGAATAAGCGGTATAGAAAATGAATGGATAATAATATAAATATACACATTTTCCTATAGAAATGTATATTTGTACATGAAAACCATTCATGATTCATAAAATAATGATAATGTATATATTTCATTTTTATTACTATAAGATCAGATGTAAAATGCCATGCCCAATGTATGACATACGACACAGTTGCCTGCTGATCACCATGGCAACCTAATAATATGCAACCAGAGGAATCTGATATTGACATATATGTTATGGAAATATACTATTAATAGGTACATTGAAGCATAAGAAGCTTAGCAGTGGAGGAAATACTACATGAGGTGCATGAAGATGCTCCAAGATGTCACAACCACCACATGTCGTCATTGGATGCCTTCAGACAAATGTATCAATAGACAGTAGCTATTACTCTTGATAAGATCAGTGATTATACCATAAATTGTACGTTAAAGGAAGTGCACTCACAGAAGGTCCAGGCAGGCCCGGGAAGCCTCTTTCACCACGCTGTCCGGGAAGACCCACAATACCACGCTGGCCAGCCAAACCCTGAGGACCAGAAGGACCAAGAGCACCCTGGGAAGACACACAAAGAGTAAGAAATTGACATTGAATAGGATTCGGACATCCTGCTATCCAGTTTTAGTGGTGTTGCCCACCACATCCAACCCATTGGCAATATTCTGTTTTATCTCTAACTATTTTGTTCAACAAGCTTTTGGTTTCATGGTGCCACCACAGGTTGGACCAACAGGGTACTAGTGTTGGCAGAGAGGAATAGTGGGATCATTGTAA
The DNA here is from genome assembly GCF_037039965.1 of Doryrhamphus excisus. Taxonomy (NCBI): domain Eukaryota; kingdom Metazoa; phylum Chordata; class Actinopteri; order Syngnathiformes; family Syngnathidae; genus Doryrhamphus; species Doryrhamphus excisus. Next base: position 8,877,056 of record NC_136374.1, read on the forward strand.
CTAGGGATGTTCAAGATTGACTTTTTGCCGATATTGTCCATCTCAAATTTCCATTTCCAACATCAACCGATCCAGATACCAATAAATATACAATACCGATAAATAACAATACACTTCAATGAGCACAGTTGCTTTGTTGGTTACTCTACACATCTCCAAGTAGATAATTCAAATATTTTACATAAGAATACATTTGTGGTTTTTTTGCCTTTGGAAAGATTTCATCTATTTTTACTACTACTTTGTTCTCTATGGCTGGGAATTATTACGACTGTGTGGGATCAATACAGTTTTTATCTTTGATAGATAGATAGATAGACTCCCTTTATTGTCATTGCACAAAACCACAGTAGTGAAATTGCCAACGAAATGTCGTTGCCTGGCTCCCATATAATAACAGACACAAAAGATAAGTAATAATAAATAATAATAATAATAATAATAATGTGGAGAATAAATAGAATAGACACCAAATATGAACAACATAATGTAAAGTGCAGCGTGAACAGTAAATTGCCCAAATAATTTAAACTTTCATTAGGCGCCTTTCTTCAAATAATTTAAGTCAATGCCTCTTGATTATACATTCACACACGCACTAACATACTTAGGAAAATGTTAGGCACCAAAAATAATGTATTTCAGTTGTTGAACTGTACAGTTACACTGTACAATATGTAGTCACATAGTTGTTATTCTGCATTATTCATAGGTAGTGTCTTGTCTGTTATCTACATATTATGTTGCTGTGTGATGTTTTTACACTTTCTTTAAGACACTGTGTGTGACAATGGTATGCGGAGTATTAACCTCCACACAATTTCAATGGAGCAGTTAAGTTCATTGTGAGCTCTGTCATTACTGTATTTAACAGGGACCTATTATGCTTTTTACACTTTTCTGACCTATAAATGTAGTTAGAATGTTGTATTGTCATGTTAAACGATACCAACGTTTCAGATAATGAGGTTTGCGCATTTGGAAGTGAGCCCTGAAAGAAGTTTGGGATGGCTGAAAAAGCTCAGTTTCAGAAGGCGTGGTAAAACTTCCCCTTTGTGATGTCACAGAGGGGCGGACTTCCTTATATGGGCGTGAAACAAGCAAAACAAGCGCAGGCAGAAGTTATTGTATTTCTTGGCAAGAGAAAAATATTTTCAGCATAATAAATAATAATAAAAAAATGAGCATAACAGGTCCCCTTTAAGTTAAGTAAAGAGTCATATTTTTGTCAAAGAGCAAAATTGCAATTTTGTGACTTTAATGACACTTGTGGTTCATGCTTTACATCAGCTTTCATTAAAAAGAAGATCCATACGAAGAAGACATCATACGTAATTATGGGGCATCCTTAATAATAACCATAAAACAAGACGAAAAATGTGTATAATTCGACACTTCCTGTTTAGTTTATAAGGACCTTGTTTGACACTTTGACACTGGAGTGTTATGTCATATGTTATTTTTCCACTCTTATTATTATTTTTCATTTTTTGTATTTTAATTGATTTATTAAGTCATCTTTTTAAATGTTTATTTCTATCTTTTAATATTATTTTTTACTTTTTATTCTTCATTATTATTTCATTCATTCATTTTCTACCGCTTTTTCCTCACGAGGGTCTCGGGCGTGCTGGAGCCTATCCCAGCAGTCTTCGGGCGAGAGGCGGGGTACACCCTGGACTGGTGGCCAGCCAATCACAGGGCACACATAGACAAACAACCATTCACACTCACATTCATACCTATGGACAATTTGGAGTCGCCAATTAACCTAGCATGTTTTTGGAATGTGGGAGGAAACCGGAGTACCCGGAGAAAACCCATGCATGCACGGGGAGAACATGCAAAATCCACACAGAGATGGCCGAGGGTGGGAATTGAACCCTGGTCTCCTAGCTGTGAAGTCTGCGTGCTAACCACGAGACCGTCGTGCCGCCCTTTCATTATTATTTATATTTCTGTATTTTATTCTATTAATGAAATCATCTTTTCAGTTTTTTTGATGTCCATGATGTTCCTGTCTGTTGACTTCATCATCTGCTGTCATTTGTTCCACCTGCTAGCTTACAACTACAGCCTCATCCATCAAAATGGATTTGTCCATCATCTCTGCTCCACTTTCTGCACAGCACCTCGGTCCACTTTATGAGGCCAGAGCGAGTCCTCCCGTGAGACACACACACACACACAGAGCTGACTGTGAGAGAGTTGGCTCTGATGATGGCGATTACACGCATGTAATAGATGTGTTCAATCATTATCTTGATGGAACTTGTCAACTGTTGGTGATCACTGTGTGTGTGTGTGTGTGTGTGTAGAGGACAAGGGGTCTTGGTCTGAGTCGGTCAGTGTGTTATCTTCCTCTGTTATTACACTCAATGACAGCTGAGGAAAGAGAAAGCGTCTATTCCTGATGGAATTGCCGACTTGAAGAGAAAGAAAAATGTTCACCAAATAGCCTCCCATGTTTAAGAGTACTGTTTCAATCACCGCCAGGTTTGGGAAGATGATAATAATAATCATAACGATGACACACTCACAGGTGGACCATCCTCTCCAGCATCTCCCTTCTCTCCGGGGGCTCCAGCGGGACCACGAAGCCCAGCGTCACCCTGTCTGCCAGGGGGGCCGCCGTCTCCTCTTACACCTTTGGGTCCGTCTTTACCAGAGGGTCCGGCAGGACCAGCGGGTCCAGGGTTACCCTACGAACCATCAAATTCAATTTGTGCAAGCAACAGGAACGGTAAAAACAAATGTTCTTGTAATGTAAAAACTCAAATTGGGTTAATTTACCTAAACATTAGCATTAACTCATTATATAAACATCTTTAATTATGATTTGGAGTGCATGAGAAAGCCATAGTCGGTGGGGCTGTCCTATCTAGTCCGTCAAACTAAAGCTTACATTAGGGCCGGGGGGTCCGACACGGCCAGCAGCTCCAGGGAAGCCGGTGGCGCCCTGAAAGAGAACGATATGATGAAGTCAGACATGACAGGTCAAATCTATCTCAAGATAAAATCAATAAAATTGATGTCTTAGGGTCTAGTGATGATGTCACTTACAGGAGGTCCTTGAGCACCACGTGCACCTTTAGGTCCAGAAACGCCAGTGGGACCCTGACAGAGAATTATACAGTTAGGGCTCTGCAGGTTTCTTGTTTATATTTTATAGTATGGTAGAAAAAAATGTATAGCATCACTTTTACATCAAGTAAAAGTACTGCTTAAAAAATGTGGTAATTGGTAATAATTACAATAATCCCTCAATATTTCAAGGCACTCACAGCAGGTCCAGGAGCGCCAGACGGTCCTTGAGGTCCAGGGGCGCCGGCGTCACCCTTCTGCCCAGATTCTCCTTGGTCTCCCTTAAGTCCAGGTTGGCCATCAGCACCCTGGTGCAGAGACAGAGCACGAGTTTGTGGTAGCTACTGTTAGCCTGTGTTAGTATTTAGCACAAACATTAACCTAAACTGTATTTGTGGCAGGCCGCCTCCAATAAATTAATTCATAAGAAATACTGCTGTATGTTATAATCGATGATGATAACTCCTCTAAAATAAAGCAAAAATAGTAATATGTCATATATTTTTTAGTAGCTTCAGGAAATCTGACATTTGTTGTCATGTGGAGCAAATGACTGACGGAATTTAAATAACTTTTTAAGGTGTTTATTCTCAAAGACTAGATAGGACAGCTGCCCATAGATGAGAGCTGTCCCATCATCATGAAGTAAAACTAACCTCATGACAGTCTCATGACAGTCTAATCCCAGTTAGATAAGACCGCTGCCAATAGACGAGACCTGTCCTATCTAGTCTTTGAGCATGAACTGTTCAGGTTGTTTTAGAAGACGTTTTGCCTCTCACCAGAGCAGGCGTAATCAGTTCATGCACAAAGACTGTACAGCACAGCTGCCCATAGACTAGAGCTGTACTAGATAAGACAGCTGCCCATAGACTAGAGCTGTTTTATCTAGTCCTTGAGCATAAACTGTTTAGGTCATCTTAGAAAATGTTTCACCTCTCACTCGAGCAGGATTCATCACGTCATGCTCAAAGACTAGATAGGAAAGCTGCCCATAGACTACAGCTGTACTAGATAGGACAGCTGCCCATAGACTAGAGCTGTTTTATTTCGTCTTTGAGCATAAACTGTTTAAGTTATCTTAGAAAACGTTTCGCCACTCACTCGAGCAGGATTCATCAGTTCATGCTCCAAGACTAGATAGGACAGCCGCCCATCGCCTACAGCTGCCCTATCAAGTCTATCTCTGGTGGTACAAATGTATTAATGGAGGGCCACCAAAAATAAAACAAGTGAATAAAGACTAGATAAGACAGCTGCCCATAGACTACAGCTGTACTAGATAGGACAGCCGCCCATAGCCTAGAGCTGCTCTATCAAGTCTATCTCTGGTGGTACAAATGTATTAATGGAGGGCCACCAAAAATAAAACAAGTGAATAAAGACTAGATAAGACAGCTGCCCATAGACTACAGCTGTACTAGATAGGACAGCCGCCCATAGACTAGAGCTGTTTTATTTCGTCTTTGAGCATAAACTGTTTAAGTTATCTTAGAAAACGTTTCGCCACTCACTCGAGCAGGATTCATCAGTTCATGCTCCAAGACTAGATAGGACCGCCGCCCATCGCCTACAGCTGCCCTATCAAGTCTATCTCTGGTGGTACAAATGTATTAATGGAGGGCCACCAAAAATAAAACAAGTGAATAAAGACTAGATAAGACAGCTGCCCATAGACTACAGCTGTACTAGATAGGACAGCCGCCCATAGCCTAGAGCTGCTCTATCAAGTCTATCTCTGGTGGTACAAATGTATTAATGGAGGGCCACCACAAATAAAACAAGTGAATAAAGACTAAATAGGACAGCTGCCCTTAGACTAGAGCTGTACTAGATAGGAAAGCTGCCCAGAAACAAGAACTGTTTTATCTAGTCCTTGAGCAAAAACTGTTTAGGTTGTCTTAGAAAACATTTCACCTCTCACTCAAGAAGGATTCATCAGTTCATGCTCAAAGACTAGATAGGACAGCTGCCCATAGACTACAGCTGTACTAGATAGGACAGCTGCCCATAGACTAGAGCTGTTTTATTTCGTCTTTGAGCATAAACTGTTTAAGTTATCTTAGAAAACGTTTCGCCACTCACTCGAGCAGGATTCATCAGTTCATGCTCCAAGACTAGATAGGACAGCCGCCCATCGCCTACAGCTGCCCTATCAAGTCTATCTGTGGTGGTACAAATGTATTAATGGAGGGCCACCAAAAATAAAACAAGTGAATAAAGACTAGATAAGACAGCTGCCCATAGACTACAGCTGTACTAGATAGGACAGCCACCCATAGCCTAGAGCTGCTCTATCAAGTCTATCTCTGGTGGTACAAATGTATTAATGGAGGGCCACCAAAAATAAAACAAGTGAATAAAGACTAGATAAGACAGCTGCCCATAGACTACAGCTGTACTAGATAGGACAGCCGCCCATAGCCTAGAGCTGCTCTATCAAGTATATCTCTGGTGGTACAAATGTATTAATGGAGGGCCACCACAAATAAAACAAGTGAATAAAGACTAGATAAGACAGCTGCCCATAGACTACAGCTGTACTAGATAGGACAGCCGCCCATAGCCTAGAGCTGCTCTATCAAGTCTATCTCTGGTGGTACAAATGTATTAATGGAGGGCCACCACAAATAAAACAAGTGAATAAAGACTAAATAGGACAGCTGCCCTTAGACTAGAGCTGTACTAGATAGGACAGCTGCCCAGAAACAAGAGCTGTTTTATCTAGTCCTTGAGCAAAAACTGTTTAGGTTGTCTTAGAAAACATTTCACCTCTCACTCGAGAAGGATTCATCAGTTCATGCTCAAAGACTAGATAGGACAGCCGCCCATCGCCTAGAGCTGCCCTATCAAGTCTATCTCTGGTGGTCCTTGAGCAAAAACTGTTTAGGTTGTCTTAGAAAACGTTTCACCTCTCACTCGAGAAGGATTCATCAGTTCATCCTCAAGGACTAGATAGGACAGCTGCGATATCTGGTCCTTGAACATGAACCGATGAAGCCTTCAAGGATGAGATAAGAGCATCAGAGAGCTGTTAAAAAATGTGTTTTTCTAGCATCCCTATCTATTTTGAGGATGTGTGGTGATAACTGAGAAGGGAACTCATGGCAACGCAGTGCAGCGTTTGTCACCCTGACATATATTCAATAATATGAACGCCATATACTGTACAAGGGGAAAAAGTGTTTATTAAAAACATTTATATGATGTTTGGCTGGCAGAGTAATGACTTCCTTGTCTCCTCAGGATAATCACATTAAAATGTCAACATAAAGCATTGCGCAACAGAGACAAATAAGAGTGTTGGAGGTAATTGCCTATCTCAGTGAATCTTTGTGTTATAGGAAAATGTAATTTCATGTTGATTTAGTGTCGTCTAGGCGTGGCTTTAATGATGATTGTGTTACTCACAGGGGGTCCAGCAAAGCCAGCAGGCCCAGGAGGTCCGGTCTCACCACGGTCCCCCTATAAAAGAGGGCACAAAGGTAAATCAATGGTGCATTTACATCATAACTTTTGTCTGGCATCAACTTACAGGAGCGCCACGGGTACCAGGAGCTCCAGAAGGACCAGCAGGACCAGATTCACCCTTGAACCAAAAAACAACGATAGCATCAGCAACACACATAGTTTTAGTTATCAAAACAAAGCAAACTGACAAATCCACTTTACCTTCTCGCCATTGGGACCACCAGGACCAGGAGGACCAATGGGACCAGTAAGACCCTGTATTAGCACACCAGTTTTGTTTAGATATTTTGACCAAAATTATGGAGTAATGACTACAGTGTAAGTTGTGCTTGTTAATCTCACCCTGCCACCATCTTTTCCAGGAGCACCTTCAGGTCCTTTCTCTCCAAGGTCACCCTAGTCACCATTTTACAGGTAATGTCAACAATCAGGTGTATTAAAGGTGGGAAAATCCTGGTAATCCTTGAGTGACTTACTCTGTCTCCTTTAGGTCCAGGAATACCAGAGGCTCCTCTCTCTCCAGGCATACCCTGCAGGCCAGGGGGTCCCTGAGCTCCAGCACCACCAGCGGGTCCAATGGCTCCCTACATGGTGATACATTGTGATTTATGGTATTAATAATAATAATAATAATAATAATAATAATAATAATAATAATAATAATAATAATAATAATAATAATAATAATAATAATAATAATAATAATAATAATAATAATAATAAAATAAACATAATAATAATAATTATTATTGTTAATAATAATAATAATAATATAATATAATATTATAATATTATTATCATTATCATTATTAATAATAATAATAATAATAATAATAATAATAATAATAATAATAATAATAATAATAATAATAATAATAATAAAGAAAATTTTGCTGTGTTTTGTTTACTTTCTGGTGTCTGACAAATGATGATAAGAAAAATATGCTCTCCCTGGTGGCTGAGTGAAAACACGCTTTGGATTGCAGCTGTGCAAAGTAGATGTGTAATGAAATAATCACATTTAATGGGCTTGGTGGTGGGCAAGTGTTGTGAATTCTTACTATAGTCTAACAGAGGAGGGGGCTCAAAAAGCACAATCATCTCAAACACCAGACAGCTATTGATTCCGGGTTTAATACCGTGAATTCTGGTGTGTACACTGCACCCACTAAATTTAGAGGAAAAAAAACATACATATGTACATGTATAAGCTGTCAGAAGAAGCCAGAGGAGCCGATGCCCATGGGGAGGCTAACGTCATTGCAGCGCCCCAATTTGCTCAGATGCAATGCCTTGTGAGAAAACTTTAAAAGAGTTGTTGTTTTTAAATGAAAACTATTAGTACATGTTTGTATATTTCTCAGATGCACTTCTGGAGTGTTGAATTGCTGTGTGATGAGTTTAGTGTTATTTTTAAAATGACACCGTGAGTTATATTGTTATACTGTAATGCATTGATAGCTTGTGATTGGCTCCTGCCTCACTGACTGAAGGGCAGCACAGTATTTAAACAATTGGTCGTGGTTTTGAAGTAAAGTAGGTGTCACAAAATTAGAATTTAGCAACAAATTAGCTGTACCATATAAGCCACAGGGTGCAAAGAAAAAAATAGTAGTTTATTCACCTGAATTTACAATAAATCAAGTACTGTATGTGCCTCTCATCAATGATATGCTACTCACCTTGGGTCCATCAGTTCCAGGAGTTCCGGGCAAACCTCTGGGTCCCTGCAGACCCTGAGGACCTGCAGCTCCTCTCTCTCCGGGGAAACCTCGCTCTCCCTGCACGTCAACAGTCAGTCAACACATCATCAATAACTTGAGACATGATTAAACACTGGACAAGATTAGCATACCCTGGGTCCAGTGGCACCGGCAGCTCCACCCTCTCCAGGAACACCCTGAGGAGGAACAACAGGAAGTATTGCATTACAGTCACATGGACTGTAAGAATGGAGGCAAATGCTGCCAACACTTCATCAGAACATACTCCTATTTTAATGAAGCAGCGTCATCAAGAAATATGATTGAAAAGAAGTCAAACTACGTGAGCAGGAAGGTCACGAGCGGCAAACTCATCACACTGAGTTCTCCTAAAACGCTTTGCGGTCTAAATATATTGTACTCAAGCCTACAAGAGCCTCTTGTTTGACCTGATTGACTGCTGCAAGAGTACGTACCTGATCTCCAGGCTTGCCTCCCTCACCCGGGGGACCAGGGGGGCCGGGCAGACCCTGTATAAAGACATGACAAAATGATCACAGGTTTGTCTATATCGTCTATATATTGTCAACATATTGTCAATTATGGGAAGAGGAGAAATGTGTATTATTATTATTATTATTTATTCATAAAAGCAGTATTCAAGTTTATTTTTAGAAACGCCAATACAGATGTGCTACTTACCTGGAATCCAGAAGGACCAGGCTGACCTTGCTCTCCTCTCTCACCAGCAGGACCCTAAAGACAAAAGTCCACCATAAAATAAATAAATTAATGAACTTCATTCAAGACTTTGGATGCTGATGATTAAAGGGGTTTCAAGCCCCTGTTTGTGTAAAGTGTGTTAATGATACATACAGCAGGTCCGGGGGGTCCAGCAGCACCAGTTTCTCCATCTTTGCCAGGTAGGCCCTAAGGAAAAGAGGCCAAAGGTGTTATCAGCCTACCTGGTATAGCTTCAAATTCCATCTATGCCAATAGATAAAAGGTATTGAAAAGTAGTCAATGGTAGTTTGTACGTACTCTCAGACCAGGAGCTCCAGCCAATCCCTTCTCCCCAGACTTGCCAGGCTCACCCTAAAATACAATAAAGACCAGCAGTCAATTGACAGGCAGCAGCAGTGAGGGACAAATATGGCTGTGCCCCCACCAGATCCAATAGATGGTACTTAAAGCATTATTCATTTAAATCAATCGCAAAACTAATGTGTGGAAATAAACTCATCTTCTTTAGTAGGTGTCATTTCCTTACTTCCTTAATTGCCATGTAAACATGATGTGCGAAACGATACTGAAATGTCGATACTTCCGATATCAGCCCTTCATGCTCTAAAATCGATTATCAAATGAAAATATTGATACTTTTGATACTTCAGTCATTTGAGGAACTGTTTATCTGAAAGGTTTGTATTTTGAAATGATGACCGATCATGTGGATTGTGAATAAAGTTTTCATTCTTATAGTAGTTATTAATAATGGCTTTATTTAATTTATTTTTTTATTGTCAAAGATACCATTTTACATGTTTTATATGATTTTGTCCTCTTCTTTTCCGTAACTTGGCTGTATTGCAAATAAACATACTTCAGAGTTAAAAATAAATAAAAAACCTGAAGTTAAATGAATTATTAAAATATGAATGTATTTAAAATCGGAATTAATTTTGCAATTTAGTTATTTAAATTAATAATTATTATAATTCATTTAAGTATTTTAGCAATTTATCTTTTGAAGTGTTTAAATGAAAAATTACTATAATTGATTTAAATATTTAAATATAATATTAAAAATAAAAATATTATAATTTATTCAAATATTTTCGCATTCATCTTTATCAATTTAATTTGGTGTTTAAATAAATAATTGTTATAATTATTTAAATATTTGAGTTATTTATCTTTAGCAATTTAATTAGGTTTTAATATTAATAATAGGTACTTAAATTAATAATAATTATAATTTACTTAAATAACCTCTCACATTTACCAAACACTTTAGGTGAACTTCACCTTGGTATCGTGAAATTCAGGCTGGTATCGACGATACCGATACGAGACCGGCCTGAAAACATGTTAAACTTGTTAAAATTAAATTGAATTTCAGTTGTGTCATAATAAATCACATAGACTGAAAAAAAGCATTAAATTAAAAACCGTAAGCTAGAGTGGCTTAGGGCTAGAGGGCACAAATGATGATGACCCGTAACCTTCAACCTTAGCAACATGCAAAAATGTGAAAAAAACGTGTTCAACGATGTTTTTTATGGAAACTGTATCCATGTTTCGCTTAGCTTAGCTTACAGTTGCTCCTTTGGGTCCTGGGAATCCCATAACGCCAGGCTGTCCACGGGCACCCTGAGGGCCGGGGGGTCCTGGGCGGCCGTCCTCACCAGGCGCTCCCTACACGGTAAGAACAATGTAGTGTTAGCTGTGAAACTAAGTGGGCTAATCCAGAAAGTGAAGAGCTGAATACAAAAATGTACATGCTAAGAACTGAGGTGGTGTTGAGGTGCCACATTGAATGAAGCTGATTAAAGGTAATGCCTAGATTCATTCAATTTGATGAAGCACATAGAAGTCATTAAGTGCTGTTAGCACAATTACTAAAAGCCACTCAGCGGCTGTGATGAAGTGAAATAAATGCCCCGAAGCGTACAAGGGGGCGTTGTCGTCTTTTGATTGACAGCGGCCATATTAGAGCAATGCAACTGGATTTCATGCACTCACAGAAGGTCCCACTTTGCCTTGGGGACCAGCATCACCAGGACGTCCAGTAAGGCCCTGTCAGAGCACATAAGCACACAATCAACAAAACAGCTTATTTGCATACAGATGAGATAAACAAAGGTGCAAGGCATTGTGGGAATGGACTCTTATAGAAGGAGTTTCGACCAGAACAAAAAATGTACCACCATCCACTTTTTGATTACAACCGGTAATATCAATGATATTTCATTGATATCAATCAATGATAATCTCAATCTATTTTTATAGCAGTTTTGACAAACTGTAAAAACTATATTTAAAAGTATAACTATATTTGGCAAATATGTAAGGCCCTCTTAATGGTTTAAAAATAATCATGATGTTTCCAGAGCTATGTGGAAGTGTGTGCAAATTTGAAATATAATGATCTCACTATATTGTAGCATTGAGGGGAGTTGCTACTAGAGTACCCAGCATGCCTTGTGGGTACAGCTAAGAGTTAAAGTAAAGTGTTTGTTGTTTATTTTTTGCTTACTACCACAAGTAAGACTGCCGGTGTGTTCAATGACTATCTGCCAGTTTGCATTGTATTGACAAGCTAGTTGTTGCTAAACGCTCAACTAATCATCTGGACAGGTATGATCTGATCTGTCCCTGCAACTTACCCGAGCACCCGGGAGACCAGATTCTCCAGGACGGCCTGGGTCGCCGTTAGCACCTTTGGATCCACTGGCGCCAGAGGGTCCGCGCTCACCGGGGGCGCCCTGCATTTGGAGAAAGCAGAATAAAAAAAGGCTCTGGGAAGAAGACATCCTCAAAAATGGCCTCTTCTATTGATGGTGTTAAGCAGCAGGTTGAGGCATTGACCCGCTGTGAGATGAGCAGATTAAATTCTGGCAGATTCGTTTTGGGATAAATGGGTTTGTGTGCAAGAAGATAACGTTAAATGGGATTTTGGTGCTGATGTATGAGGGGGCAATCATTTGTGTGGCAATGGTGTCATAGCTATGCTGCCATCTAGTGGCCAAGACAGGAAATTACATGAATATTTGGCTGTATGGACCTGAGTATTATAAGGCTGAATTCACACTAGGTTAAAAAAAATACAAAAATTATAAGATACTTGGAGTGCAGAACATGTAAACAAAGTAAAGACTTGATTGGACAGATTTTGTGACATACTATATTACATAACATACAATGTACCCAAACAAAAATCTCTTATTATAGTTATTTTTATACTATATTATATTTAGATTCCATGAAAACCTTGTAAGATATACTTTTAAAGAGAAGAGAGATGATTTTTGCTGTCATTTTAAAACCGTGTCACTTGTTTCCATGTATACGTGTTTCATATGATCGCCATTAAACATGACAAGTGTGAATGCAACCTTCGCAAAGATATGAACACATTTTTCCATGCACCACTGAACACATCATTAGCATGCCCTATTGTACAATTTGACCAAAATGCTATTAGGAGTTAATGATGTGTAAAATATTCTCCCAGTGTGCTTTGTGTAAAGTCACAGAAGCAATACCGAGGACTATTATTAAGTGTTTTGGAAGAAAAGACATAGAATCACACCACTATGGGTTTGAATCCAGACGGGACTCGAATCCTGCACACTCAAACATCATTTGTCATGGTTTATATACATCACTGTCGTGTCCTTTACGCTCGCTTCCTCTTTTTTCTTGAGGGAAAAATTCTCTTCCTTTTTCTACAGACTCACCTTGGGTCCAGCCAGACCATCTTGACCTGGGAAACCACGGTTACCGGGAGCTCCCTGAAGAGAAACCACCAAACCACGGTCACCATTATGACGAAAATATTCATCATTCAGTCATTCATTCCTTTTCTGTACCACTTGTTGTTTGAATGAGTTCACGACAGGCACAGTGATTCATAAGATGTACTACTGTACTACTGTACCACTGTACTACTGTACCACTGTACTACTGTACTACTATCAGGATTTGATGACTGTATACATAATATTATGTGGCTTTTATAACAATATTCAGTGAATTCTGAATGGTCTCACCCTCTCGCCAGGGGGTCCAAGTGGTCCAGCAGCACCAGGCTCACCTCTAGGTCCCCTCTTACCCTCTTCTCCCTGGGGGCCGAGTGCACCTTGAAGACCTACTGGCCCCTGCACAGAACATCCATTAGAGATTGTGTCAGAACAGTAATATATATACAGTACTGTATGTTGCATATGCTCAAATGCTATTATTTGGTTTGCACTGTTTTTAGCTATTTGTTTACTTTTTACTTCTTTCTTCTAACAGACAAGGTAATGATTGTTATTGGCTATCCAAGTTCCTATTTGGTCAATATTATTTGTATGAATATTTAGCAAACAGCACATCAATAATGATTTCAACTGCAAATCATTTTATTTGATAGCATGCAATTACATTTTTTTATCAATAAAATCATGATATTTCTATAATTTAAGAATATGAATATGAATATTTAGCAAACAGCACATCAATAATGATTTCAACTGCAAATCATTTTATTTGATAGCATGCAATTACATTTTTTTATCAATAAAATCATGATATTTCTATAATTTAAGAATATCCTTGTAAAGATTGTGTCATGAATATTTGTATTATTATTATATTATACAATAATATAATATAATATTATTATTTATATGATATTATAATATAATATATATAATAGTATATATTATATATAATATATAATATAATATTACAATATATTATATTATATTATATTATATTATATTATATTATATTATATTATATTATATTATATTATATTATATTATATTATATTATATTATATTATATTATATTATATTATATTATATTATATTATATTATATTATATTATTATTGTATTTCTTTTTTTTAACTCAGTCATAGTAATCTGCCAGTGGCACAAATATTTTTTAGGTGGTACTTGGTGTAGTTTGACTACCAGTTGATAGTACAGTCGCCCCCTACTGGTTTTCCGATAGAATACAGGTTTAGGATACCAAAGAAAGGTTTCCCAGCCCTTTTCAGTTGCCACAACATGCACATATAGATATATATTTTAGCTTTAGAACATAAAATGCATGAATTTATCATAATATACATGACAAATTTCAATCATTGATCTATGAAATACTCATTCAGGACCTGCTTGGGTCAAGACTTGAGGATTCAGGTCTAGGTTTTGAGAAAAAGAATGAAAACGCACTTACAATCTCTCCTTTGGGACCGGCCTCTCCCTTAAATCCTGCGATACCCGGGTCTCCCTGAAGGAGTAAACACAAAAAACAGACATCATCATTGTGTCATCTTCAAGTACGAAAGTGGAAACTATTTGTTTCCCTAGCAGCTCTCTATATCGACCGTGTGGAATCATTTCTGTGATCACATACAGATGTTCCTTTTGGCCCGAGGGGTCCCGTCGCTCCCTGAGGACCTGGAGGCCCACGAGGTCCTGGGAAACCGGGAGCACCGGCGATACCGGGAGCGCCCTACAAAAGCAAAACACTCATGCTCAGTACTTTCCATTGAACGGTCGTGGAGTAGAAAACACTGAGGAGTACTCACAGCGGATCCTTTAGCTCCAGGGATGCCATCAGTACCCGGGTTTCCCTTTGAAGAACAACACAGAACTTAGTCGTTGCAGCACCTTGCTTATAACCACTTTGTTATATTAATACTCATCACTTACAGAAGCACCTGAAGGTCCAGATGAACCGGGAGTACCAGACTCTCCACGGGGTCCCTGAGCACCCTCTGGTCCACGAGCACCAGTAGGACCAGCTTCTCCCTTTCAGAAGACAAGATTTTTTCATGATACAAACAGTCACTGTCAATCAGAATAGTGCTAGAAATAAATGTCTTCAATCTCTGTGACCATATAAGGACATCCTGTGCTGATTCCAGTCGGTATAAAAGCCTTAATTTGGAGTTTGACCAATTTGGTTTGACTTTGCTAGTGGGTAATGTTTTTTCTTTGGCTTTTTTGTCATGCTACCGTATTCAATGTTGAGCAAAAGTGTGACGACAACCATAGAACCATAACTGGAACACACAAACGCGAATACAATGAATCAGTCATATGAATATAAAACACCACTACATGGCAGTATTGGTTGGAGAACATCTTCCTATTGCCTTTACAGTAGGTTAACTTACTCTTACTCCAGTTAACAAAGGTTACATGATGGCAACAATCTGGTCCTGCAAAAGCCAAATTCCTTTTGTATTATTTCCTATGGGGAAAACTTCATGAACAACTTGGGAGTCAACCATCATCTCAGAATTGTGTTCCACTTTATTGTCTAAAGGCAAACACGCACATGGCATGATGTAGGGAGGTTATAGGACAACCTTGGCACTTTCTAAACTTGAGGCTGTCTTGCTAGGTGCTAGCATGATGACTGTTAGCATGTTAGCATTTTAGCTAATTTACTCATGTCTAAAGGCAAATGCACACATGGCATGATGTAGGGAGGTTATAGGACAACCTTGGCACTTTCTAAACTTGAGGCTGTCTTGCTAGGTGCTAGCATGATGACTGTTAGCATGTTAGCATTTTAGCTAATTTACTCATGTCTAAAGGCAAATGCACACATGGCATGATGTAGGGAAGTTATGGGACAACCTTGGCAATTTGTAAACTTAAGGCCCTCTTGCTAGGTGCTAGCATGGTATCCATTAGCATGTTAGCATTTAAGCTAATTTACTCATGTCCAATGGCAAATACACACATGGCATGATGCAGGGAGGTTTTAGGACAACCTTGGCAGTTTCTAAACTTGAGGCCCTATTGCTAGGTGCTAGCATGGTAGCCGTTAGCATGTTAGCATTTAAGCTAATTTACTCATGTGTAAAGGCAAATACACACATGGCATGATGCAGGGAGGTTTTAGGACAACCTTGGCAGTTTCTAAACTTGAGGCCCTCTTGCTAGGGGCTAGCATGTTAGCCGTTAGCATGTTAGCATTTAAGCTAATCTACTCATGTCTAAAGGCAAATACACACATGGCATGATGTAGGGAGGTTACAGGACAACCTGGCACTTTCTAAACTTGAGGCTGTCTTGCTAGATGCTAGCATGGTAGCCGTTAGCATGTTAGAATTTAACTAATTTACTCATGTCTAAAGGCAACAACACACATGGCATGATGTGGGGACACTGAGGGACTGCCTCAAGCTTTTCGGTACTTGAGGCTGTCTTGCTAGGTGCTAGCATGGTAGCCGTTAGCATGTTAGCATTTAAGCTAATTTACTCATGTCTAAAGGCAAACAGACACATGGCGTGATGGTGGGACACTAACGGACTGCCTTGACACTTTTGTGACTTGAGGCTTTCTTGCTAGGTGCTAGTATGGTAGCCATTAGCACACCAGGCCCGAGGTTCACAGCACAGGTGGCAAGCCCATCAAAATTTCTGCGGGAATTTTGTAGTTATTTATTATCCTGGCTTGAATGTATTGAAAAACTAAAAGGAGAAGGATCACTTTAACCAGATGTGTCCAAACGTTTTTTTTATCATTAAAGATGATAAAAAATGCAGTGGATCCCAGCAGATTTGAGCAGATTTAGTCAAAACAGTTATTATTTTATTTTTCTATACAATATATTCTGCAAAAATAGGCTGTTTTTTCACACACATATTTAATGAATATTGGGCCGAGACAAATGAGCTATGAGCCTAAAAAGGCCCCAGGGCTGCAACCTTGGACACCCTTGACCTAACTCTGCATGTCCGCACATGGCCCATAACCATCACATGTGGACAGAGGGCCCATCTTACTGAAATATGAACATAATTCCATATTTCCACTTTAGCCTGCCATTCAAAGCCAAATATGTGATGCTTTCCAGAGGAACCAAAATAACATTTCTACGGGAAGGAGGGTCAATTCTCCTCACCCTCTTCCTAATTGGACACTTGCCAGATATTTTTCCACGCTTCCTGTTATTGCAGCATGGCAGTGAATGGAATTCCTCTGCTACTGCGGCAGCATTATGGGATATCCCAGCCCGCATAGTACGCTTTTATTCTTCATGGCTCTCAATCAAGGGAGAATATTTGACAAGAATGGAAGTTGAAGCAGAAATCCTTTCTGAGTTGCATTATTGGAGTCTAGTCTTGGTTTAAATCAGCTAATCCTCCACAGAAGCACACGGCACACATATCAAACTGCATCTAGAGTCCACTTTCCATTTGTAAATCCCTAAAGAGTAAAAGGAGTAGACAGCAAAGCATCAATGCTGAGAGCGTCTGCACATGTCCTATGAATAAATCAAAGCCAGGCAGGTTCGACGAAGACCCTGTGTCCAAGTTTCCACGCTGATGGATGTTTTAAAGTGCTTTTCAGTGCAGTGCAGCTTTCCCTCATTTCACCAGAGCTTGGCCGCTTGGCCCACTAATACTCTCCCTCTTCTACTAAGAACAGTTTAGAAAGGATAAAGTGGCTACATACTCGGTCTAAAGCCTCATTTGAACCCACAATGGAACCCTCATCACTCTGATGTCAGCCTGCTCATTGTAGATAGGCGTTCTAGGGATGGCTGTTTCATCTCCACAGGACCCAAAGTGGCAATAAACAGCAAGCAGAGGAGTTAACTACAGTGACTCACCTTTGCACCAGGAGAACCAGGGAAGCCTGGAGCGCCAGAAGGACCGACGGGACCCTATAAAGAAAAAAGTCAACAACTTTAGAGACCCTCATATGGTGGTTATAGAACACATAGGAAAATCTATAACTATAAAAAATTATTCATCTTTATGTATTTAGTTTTATTTCACGATTTATGTTTTATACGACCCTCATGAGGAAAAATCGGGAGAAAATGAATGAATGAATGAATACATTTCAATAACAATAAATTAAATATGACATGGCTCGAGTAATAATTCCAGTAATACTTCAAAACCGCCACTAGGTGACAGTAATGCTCTGTTCTCGCTCTACCCTATCAAAGGAGGAACATTCATTCATTCATTCATTTTCTACCGCTTATCCTCACGAGGGTCACGGGGGGTGCCGGAGCCTATCCCAGCTGCCCTCGGGCGAGAGGTGGGGTACACCCTGGACTGGTCGCCAGCCAATCACAGGGCACATATAGACAAACAACCATTCACACTCACATTCATACCTATGGACAATTTGGAGTCACCAATTAACCTAGCATGTTTTTGGAATGTGGGAGGAAACCGGAGTACCCGGAGAAAACCCACACATGCACGGGGAGAACATGCAAACTCCACACCCACAACTCCAAGGGTGGGATCCATCCAACATTTTCACGGGCATGGAGCCTATTCCAGCTATCTTGGGGTGAGAGGCAGGGTACACCTTGGATTGGTCGCCAGCCAATCACAGGGCACATATAGACAAACAACCTTTCACACTCACATTCACATTAAGTTATTTTTACATCTGTATAACAGTTAAGGATATTAAAAAGTTCATAAAAGTCGAAAAAATGAATGGACTTGACATGATTTCCTATGGGAAACATTGTTGAGTCGAATTCTAGACATTTTCTACAGGAAGTTTAGCTGGGGAATTTTGGAATATTATTATGTATTATAAGCAGACATACAGTTTTTTTCCAATATTTCTGCAACAATTCAAAGACTGAAAGAACATCTTTAAGTAAGAAACTTACCGGGGGACCAGCAGGGCCGGGCAAACCATCATTACCACGGGCACCCTGGAATACAGTCATGGAACGTTAGCGGATGTGAAAAGTACAGCAAAGACTGAGAACTTAGACACGACACAATGGGACACTCACAGCAACTCCGCTGGGTCCAGGACGACCTCTCTCACCGGGCAAACCACGCGGTCCCTATGTGGACACCAGGAAGATGGAACTGATATATCCATTGTTGGCTTGTTGTCCACACACATACTACATACCATTGGTCCAGGAGCTCCATTCTCTCCTGGAGCACCAGCTTCTCCCTACACACAGGAAGTACTGTATGTTAGCATCCGTAGTAGCATCTGCACCATCCATAAAGACACAGAGTCGCTAATACCTTAGATCCAAGAGCTCCAGTCTCTCCCTTAGCACCATCAAGACCTGGGTATCCCTGCATAAAAGAAGACATCATACACATAATTAATAAATAATAACAAATAATACTGATTGGTGTAAACCGAGACTCACTCGGTGTCCCTTGATGCCAGGCAGGCCAGGGGTTCCTGGGAATCCGCGAGCTCCCTAAATGGCAAGAAGACATGATGATAGTGGACCAAGGTGGTCAGGGTCACTTAGGGGACTGGTGGAATCAGGACTTACCTGAGGTCCAGTAGGTCCACGTTCACCAGATTTTCCAGGTTTGCCAGCCTCACCCTAAACAGACACAATGTTAGAAAATGACATACATTTTTCAGTCTTTTAATATTTAATACAATTTATCATTAATCTTAAATATTTTATATTACTTAAGATAAAATTCATATTAATGTGTAAATATTTTAATTATTTCATATTGAAGATTATTGAATGAATGTTTTTTTTTGCAATATCGTATAATTTATATACTGCATTTGATCATATCTAAGATTATACTTAATATAGTGCCCCTAGTGGAGGTACAATGATATTGAACGTCTGCTGCCACCCAGTGGCCACAAGCGGAAATTACATCTTGACATCAAATGCTTTCAAGAAAAAGGGGGTCCAATTTGATGATACAGGAATATAAGAATTGGAAAACATATAATTTCTACTTTACAGATAGTTAAGAAAAAAAGGTAATAATAAAAAGAAGGACAAGTTAATACATTAAATGCTATTGCTACATTTCAAATATAAAATAATATAATAAAACATTTTACACTCACATCATCTCCAGGTTTTCCAGAAGGTCCTGGGGGTCCACGGGGTCCCATGGGGCCCTATAAGTGACGACAAAGCAAGCCCGGTTAAGACATGTACGTAGACCAAAGTGACATAATGTATGTAATCAAAGCCTTGTGGCTCCACAGTGTATGCATTAAGAGTCAAGACTCTGTGAAAGGGTCAAATTTTCCCTTTTACTTGGTAAGGCCACGTGGTTCACACGAGACTGCCGCCACACCTGTCAAGTTGCTTCCTGGTTGGGAAGCAGTGATTTTAATCACACTTAATGATGCAGCCTTTTATGGGGGAAACGCCACGGGGGCAGATTAGCACAGTGGCGTGGAAGGAAGCCCTGCGGCACGTCCACATGCTGAGGGATTGTGAAAGATCGGAGAGGGTCATGTGATTTCTGGAAGCTTCATCAGCAGAAATGAGGCAGGATACGGCAAAACAGAACATGGATCGTCTTGTTACTAAATGAAATATCAATAAATGTGCACCATTATAGTTCATATATAAATAATAAATGGGTAGCGTATAGCCATAGTCAGCCTCCACATGAAAGAGATGAGAATGAATAGGATGGTGCATGGAACCTCTTTTAAGTGCAAATGGCTGAAGAACAAGGGTAGTCAAGATGAGAGACACCTGCAAGAGTTTAAAAATATATACAGAAAAATATATACAGTATATGCACTATATAGATAGAGGGGGAGTTGTTTGTTATAATAAACACTGGAAATGTTTAACACTTACAGACTGTCCAGGCTCCCCAGCTTCTCCTGGGTTGCCTTGGAAACCTTGAGGGCCCTAGAGGAGAAAAAAGAAGTGCATAAACAACCAGCTACAAATGGTCTATCATGGTCATAATAAATAATAAAAAAATACAACATTTAAAAAAAGCTAAAATCTAAAGCGCTATTTGCAAAAATTGCAAGTAAAGGCAGAACTACAAACGATTGTTGTGCTTTGTAAACTAAACTAAACTAAACTAAACTAAACTAAACTAAACTAAACTAAACTAAACTAAACTAAACTAAACTAAACTAAACTAAACTAAACTAAACTAAACTAAAATAAACTAAAATAAAATAAAATAAAATAAAATAAAATAAAATAAAATAAAATAAAATAAAATAAAATAAAATAAAATAAAATAAAATAAAATAAAATAAAATAAAATAAAATGCAGAAACTAAAAGCTAAAAACAAATTATACTTTGTTCAATAAAATCTAGTTAAATGAAAAAAGTTGACTAAAATATGGGGACTAAAATAATGAATGAATGAATTCACTAAAATAAAATTAAAATAATAAACTGTGCCTACTTCACATCTCTTTCTGCTGTATGAAATAAAAAATAATTAAAATCAAATAGAAGTATGGTGAATTCTACCGTGTAATATAGTAAAAGGCTGAAATAAGAAGCTAAAAATTATACATAAAATAATAAAAATATATAATTCTTCTTCTCAAAATACAAATCATAAATACTAGAATAGAACAAAATAATGAAACATTTTATTTTCAAATTTAAAAGAATTATGCAAAAACTACTAGTTTAAGCTTCATAAAACTTTGTTGAAATATTGTTAATATAGAATATTTGGACAACACTTTGCTTTGTTGTTCCGTGACAACAATATTTAGTCAAATGCATGAGATAGCCTTGACGGAGGCTACCGAGTCATTGAAGTGTAAGCAATGGAACCACAGGAGGCTTCCCAACATAAAACATCCTTATGTTCTCGAGCACACAGGGACTACGTCAAGTTGAGACCCGTCAGTGTGGGCATGGCCTGCCTAATAACTTGGGGAAAAGCTCCCAGGGGGCCTACAGGTAAAGCGGGCAGGAGGCTAAGATGAGGGTGGAGCGTGCTAAGATACAAATAAGACATAAATTATCAGGTGTTCCATGAGAGGGGAGGGGGGCGGGGACACCCTGGAGCCTTCACCTGGAAAAGTATTCCACAGCCATCTCTATCAAGCATGTAAACATCTCGTTGGTATCATCCTACACATACATTCATGGACTTTAGCAGAGTGGAAAACACAGGAAGTGTGATTTAGAGCTTATTAAGAGTGAAAAGTGAGTACTTACAGGGGATCCACTGGGGCCAGGTGGTCCTCTGGGACCCATTGGGCCCTGAGTTTCAGATGGGGAAGAGAGACAATCAGGAAACTTGACACGTAACAGTCACAAAAAAACATTCATATTGTTGAAGCACACAGTTGGCCATGACATTAGGTACACCACCACTAGATGGAGCCTGCGTACCACCAGTACTACTTGAACCACAGTTTGAGAATCATTGGTAAACGCATCACAATATTTCGTATGTCCCTTTCCTGGAGCAAAACATCAACACTGCAAAGTCCAACTACTATCTACTGTGCACGTGTACCACTATCTACTGCGGATGTGTACCACTACCTACTGTGCATGTGTACCACTACCTACTGTGCATGTGTACCACTACCTACTGTGCATGTACCACTGCCTACTGTGCAAGTGTACCACTACCTACTGTGCATGTACCACTGCCTACTGTGCACGTGTACCAGTACCTACTGTGCATGTACCACTACCTACTGTGCATGTACCACTATCTACTGTGCATGTACCACTATCTACTGTGCATGTACCACTATTTAGTTTGCATGTGTACCACTACCTACTGTGCATGTGTACCACTACCTACTGTGTATGTGTACCACTACCTACTGTGCATGTGTACCACTACCTACTGTGTATGTGTACCACTACCTACTGTGTACATGTACCACTACCTACTGTGCATGTACCACTGCCTACTGTGCACGTGTACCAGTACCTACTGTGCATGTACCACTACCTACTGTGCATGTACCACTACCTACTGTGCATGTACCACTACCTACTGTGCATGTACCACTATGTACTGTGCATGTACCACTATTTAGTGTGCATGTGTACCACTACCTAGTGTGCATGTGTACCACTACCTACTGTGTATGTGTACCACTACCTACTGTGTACATGTACCACTACCTACTGTGCATGTACCACTGCCTACTGTGTACGTGTACCACTACCTACGGTGCATGTGTACCACTATCTACTGTGCATGTGTACCACTACCTTTGTGCATGTACCACTATCTACTGTGCATGTGTACCATCACCCACTGTTCACGTGTACCACTACCTACTGTGCATGTACCACTACCTACTGTGCATGTACCACTACCTACTGTGCATGTACCACTATCTACTGTGCATGTACCACTATCTACTGTGCATGTGTACCACTACCTACTGTGCATGTGTACCACTACCTACTGTGCATGTGTACCTACTTCATCGCCTGCATGGTAAAAATGATCAATTCCCAAGTATCATGCATATTTCTACTCTTGCTCCACAGTTCCAAGGTCACTGACTGGTGTGAGGTTAAGTGAACTCTCCATGACTCTTTTTGGGGAAGAACGAAAAAAAAATCAAATGAAGGAAACTGCAGCAGCAGGTGAGATTCCTGCGACTCATTTCTCCTCCACTCAGCTTCAGTGTGCTTTCTGGCTGGAATCACACGCCACAAGTCCTAACCTCACCCCCCCACCCCAAGAATCACATTCTGTCAAGCTGATGATCCAAGCACACGCCACTGTGGAATTAAGCATTAACAAGTTCCTCAAATGTTTTCACTGACGAGTGACAGCTATTCCCTTTCAGTCCGGATAGAAACGCTCCTTTCAGCTTCTTTGGTGCTGTATTTGAAAAATACAAATAAAAACACAAACTGCAGCCAAATAAAATGCACCACAGTGCTTCCTCACATGGAGTGAACGTCACCTTTGAGTGGGGGTGGGGAAGCCTTGGCCATAGTGGCTGTAGACCTATCAATGGAGCCCTGTATCTTCTGCATGTACTGTATGTGTGTCTTTCAGAGGGTCTCAGTAGAAACCTTGTTCCACAGTCTGCTATGTAGGATTTGGGGTCTTGATCACCTGCTGGTCCCATCCTGGGTCCATGAGGGGGGGCGGAGTTAATGTTCAAACATGAAAATTGGCTCAAACAGGAGGATGAAAATTCCTTATTCCATACTGGGTTCTCCAAAACTTCCCAGTATGGAATTAAGTTATGATTTGAATCCTTCTTTCTTGATTAAAACATGGAAAAAGATGATGTATCCATCTTGGAACGACCATGATCAGCATCCTTGGTCACAGTGTACAAAAACGAGCATCCACATAAATTCCTCTTGTGGAATAACAGCTAATAAAGTTTTGTTGTTTTTATAAATAACATTACAAGTAAGCCAAGGAGATAAAAGGAAACGCCATCAAACGCTCACCATGGGTCCTTGCATCACGCCCATTTGAGCACCGCCAGCTTTCTCGTCGAAACCACCCGCCATCTGAGCAGCAAAGTTCTAAAAAAGAAATTAGAACGTAATTAGATTCAATTACTTACAGTAGGTTTGCAATTTCCCCATCAAATGTTTTATTTGCATTGCACACTTAATAAAAGGTGTCTCACAGGACACAAGAAAGTTCACAAAATGAGGTCATACATGAGATTGGGTCTACGATAACAAGACGAGATAAGAAAACCAATTACTGACACCAATTAACAGAGTGGACCCTCTTCCTGCCTGTCTGTAAAAACACACAACAACTACCTGGGGAGGGACACTTACTCCGCCAAGGCCAGGGGGTCCGTTAGGCCCTGGAGGTCCAGGGGGACCGGGGTTTCCGGGGGTGCCAGGCTCGCCATCTCTGCCACGGGGACCGGGGGTTCCCTAATAAAAATGACAAAGCAAATGTTAGTTTTCATATACATTATGTCCACTTTGAGACTGTAACAAGTTAATGTTTAATGCATAATTACAGTACATTTAGTGGCTTATTTTCCTTTATTGGTCATTTGATCCATATTTTTAGTGGCTTCACTTTTGTTAATTGTTGTTTTTGACAACTTGATTCACAAAAGTGCAAAAAAAAATGTCTGTTTTCTACACTGTTATAAAATTATTTCATGATGAGAAAATGTGCCCATTGCTTTTAAATAGGTTGCCTTGACTTCATCTGCATTGTGTAACTGGACATAATACACAAACTGTACTAATACAAGAATGCCTATACAGCTATTTTGACATACATATTAACAGTACTCATGTTATGTACACAACTATTGAGGAACTAGTACAGTGTTCCCTCATTTATTGCGGGAATAGGTTCCCAAAATAGCCTGCAATACGTGAAATCCACAAAGCAGCCAACTTTATTATGATATATGTTTTAGGGCTGTAAAACCCCCTCACCATACACTTTATACAATAACATTGCCTGCTTGTCAATCATATTTATGGCTATTTATTTACCTCCAGTTCCGACACAGGAAGTAAAGTGACTTATACATATTTTTCACTCCTGTGATCTCGCCTTTTGGTCCGGCTGTTTCAATGTTTGTGGAATGCTTTGTTTAAAGCCATATCAATTAAAAGTATTCCAAACGTGCTTATTATTGTGAGCATCATTGGATAACGTATGCTGTTACCAAAAAACAGGTTCCACTGTCTGTGCAAATTAATTCATTAATTAATTAATTATCTACCGCTAATCCTCAAGAGTGTCACAGGCGTGCTGGAGCCTATCCCAGTTGTCTTTGGGCGAGAAGCAGGGCCCACACTGGACTGGTGGCCAGCCAATCACAGGGCACATATAGACAAACAACCATTCACACTCACATTCATACCTAAGGACAATTTGGAGTCGCTAATTAACCTAGCATGTTTTTTTGGAATGTGGGAGTACCCGGAGAAAACCTACGCATGCACGGGGAGAACATGCAAACTCCACACAGAGATGCCAACAGGGTGGAATCGAACCCGTGTCTCCTAACCTAACCACTTGTCCACCGTGCAGCCTATGTGCAAATTATAAAGTGAAAATGTAGAATTTTCCACTCGTACTTATTTGATAATACAGTGGATCTTGGG
The DNA here is from genome assembly GCF_037039965.1 of Doryrhamphus excisus. NCBI lineage: Eukaryota > Metazoa > Chordata > Actinopteri > Syngnathiformes > Syngnathidae > Doryrhamphus > Doryrhamphus excisus. The sequence goes on from NC_136374.1 coordinate 8,902,869, forward strand.
AAATATTCACAATTTTTTTAAATCTTTTTTTTATTTACAAAAAATTCTGCCCTTTTGAGCTTTTAATCCCCATAACTATGACAACTCATCAAATTTACCCAGCATGTTTTGTGGGTTATGCATGCTAGTTGTGTTCTGCATGTTTATTACTGCGTGTGTTCCACATGTGCTACTTTTCACTGTAAGTGAGGAAGGTGTTTTGGGTTGATGACCGTAACCCAAGCAGGAAGTGGAGATCTATTGAATACTATAAAGACGGTGGATCGTAACTTCTGGTGTTCTCAAGTCTAACTTTCCAGCTGCATGAGTGACAGGAAATGTTTAAATATTATACTTGAGGTGATAATTGACGGTTTCAGATGATGATGATTCATGAGGTCAGACTCGTCTAACGCATGTGGTGACATATCTCAAGAATGCGCTGAGAGGATCCTTCACCTTTGTAACAAAGCCATTGTGTTTTGTCCACATTGCCACAAACATGCGGCATTGATGCTGTGATCAAATTCCCACTATGAGGTTTACATTAACCGGACCGCATCTTGTTAAACAAGCCTGGCAGACCACACATGGCCGCTCAGATGAAAGCTGCCATTCTGCAACCCTCACCCATACCACTTTAACGCCAATCAATGGCATGCACTGTAGATATTTATTTTCCAATATTTATTTAAGTCAAGAGTGGAGCAAACTGACCCTCTCTCCCTTTTCTCCTCTTGGTCCTCGGGGTCCCTGCTCTCCTGGTGGGCCCTGAGTGAGCAAGCCAAAGAGGAGTTAGTTAGATGAAGAAATATACTCTCACATCTTTGAATGGAAAGGTATGAATGGAGGTACCATTGGGCCAGATGGTCCTCTTGGTCCTACAACCTGCAGGACAAAAACATCAATTAGCATATATGATGTTTCTTATACAGACACAAACTGTACGTCATTCTTTCCAGATGCATTTGCGCAGGACTCTTTCATCAGAGCGTTAATTGCTACCCTCTTCAAAAGGGAACGCATTTAAAGAGAGATAGGATAAACAATCCCTGGTTTATTTGCAGCTGCAAACATGCAAGCACTCAGAGGGGCAAAGCATTTCCAGACGGCTTCTGTAGGTTCTTAAGTAGCAGCTAGCAACCTATGGAGGCTGACACAGTTTATAGTATTTCATATTATGGTATGAGTATAAAGAATGAATGTTTACTTACATCAGTAATATCTCCGGGTTCGCCTTTTTGGCCCTGCGAGGGAAAGCAAAGCAATAACCATCAATAACAAGATAATCCATGTCATTCCTGCACATACATTATATGTACTTTTTGTGTATTTCCTTTAAAAAAGTGTCCTCTGCTCTAATAAATGCCATGCCTCCAGTAATAGGCGGTGCATTGTCTCTGCACCTTAAATAAACCGTAAGGCTGTGATTCCACTATACTTCGTCTTTACCACGAAAACGAAAAGTGATGTAGCTCAACCCTTAACTCATTCAATACCAAAGACAAAGTTATCCCAATAAGTTGTTCACACAATTTTTATCTTTTTTGTGTGTGCAAAAGACAAAATGATGCAACTCTCCACTAATGGATTTCACTTCAGAGCAATTTTAAGCAATGGAAACGGCCACAAGGTGGGAGAAGTGCATTGGACAAAAGCTCGGCAGGAATCGTGTGAACAGAATGACAGGAAGGAGGAAGTGAGCTAGCATGGTTCATGGTATGTTCATGGTCTTATATTTGTGAATAAATTAATCATTATTTTGATGTACAGCAACCATATTTGGGTTGTTTATGTTGGTATAGTTGCTTAGATATTGTTGTCATAACACTAAAAATATTTGTGTCAAAGACAAAATTATGCTTGAAATATATCTGTTCCTGAAACTTACCTATATTCTACTGCTGAGTACTACAAAATGGAAAAAGGTAGAAAGACGAGAGTCTAATCTTTCTTTTGGTATATTCCATATTTATATAAGCATAGACCGCAATATTCTGTATGCCTTGAAAGATCAGTCAGAATAATCTCAAATTACTGAAGGTGTTTTCTTTTGAAAAAATGACTGGGATTGAATGAGTTAAGTGACTGAAAAAGGCTGTAAAAAATCAATCATATAAAAATATTTATTACAATACCTATTATGCTGTTTTATTATTGCTGTATGCTGTATTATGCACAGTACATATAATATATATAATTCAGTAGCATTATTTAGTACTCTCGGTACTAGCAGTAATGTAGTATTACTTGTCAACATGTCAAGACAATTGATGACATTTTCACATGAAATTCATAAAAAAAACGTAAATACAGTTCTTGTATCTTGTATAACATTATATGTAGTTATTATCCCATTTGCATCCTGAGGGAAACATGCATAAATAAAATAATTTTAAAAAGCCTTTTTAATAATTTAATAATTTTAATAATTTAATAATTTAAATTTAATAAAATTTTATAATTTTTATTTTTTTTCATATTTCTTTTAATATATTTCTATTAAGTTTATTTACAATGTAGTTAAAATTCACATTTACTGTACGTCTTGTCCATGGGTTTTTGCAGTCCTGTTACTTGTTACACATTCGACTCTTGGTGAAATATTTGGTATATCTTCCAAGTTACATGGTCTACAGTAATGCGCTTAGTGTCAACATGCTATTAGCATAAAAGCCACATGGTTATATTTAATGTATTTGATTTAATGTATTTGTTAATTATCTGCTAAAAACTCCTGTTGCTTTCAGCCCTGTTATTTAAATGAGTCATCTCAGCTTCGGAAAGTCGTACAAAAATAAAATAAAGTTGCCTGAGAGAAGCTTGTATAATTAATAATACATTTTAAGGAGTGTATTGTCAGATTCTGAGTTGATACAAGTTTATTTTGAGAGTTGGCACCGTTTCAGTGGAAAGGTCCTAGTACTTTATCCTGTATTGATTGCCTTGTAGTGGGGCCATTCATCGTGCATATGTACTACAGAATTATGAACTACATAAAGATGCCATGTGGAAAATAACGAGTGACAACTAGAAGACTAAATCCGTGAAGAATGACATATGAGTTTGGCAAACGCGGCTTGAGTTACAGGTGTTCAAGGTCCTTCATGGTCCTTCACACATAACTCACCTTAGCTCCAGGTGTTCCTGTGACGTGGCCCAGCAGCGGAGATAAGACACAGAGTTAGAAAACAAGATAACACAATAAATACAGTAACACAAGACATACTAATATTATAAATACAATATTATAAACCTGTATTTTAAATCACGCTACTTTCAAGACGTAATGGCCCATGAGGATGTTGCTGACTCCATCTTTATTGTTGGGGCTTTAAAGCAGAAGCAAAGCAGCTACTTAGCAGCAGGTGGTTAGCAAAACTACATTTTACAAATGATATCTACTGTATATATCAATAACTTGTTAATGTTAAGATAGAACTTCTACAGTATGTCTCTTGCAGCGCTGATACATAATAACTCTAATATCGGCACTGTCCAATGAAAAGCATGTACTGTACAAGTGTGCACATTGCATATACAGTCAGTCAAAAGTTTATATGCCTATGCTTTTGAGTGCAAAAGTGTCTCCAAACTTTTGCATCACTGCAAAAGCATGCATGGAGTATCACAAGATTAATATATGACAAGATTTCTCTTGGTCACTAAATAAATAAATAATTAATAATCATACTATAAATTCAAAAAAATCAACTTGATAATTTTACCGCCCTCATTAGAGTATATTTCCTTTTTTCTTTAGCCTCCACACAGGGAGTAGAAAAGTTCACTCTGTGCATTGGTTTCAGCTTCTTGATGTGTTTGTTCCAGAGAAAAATACAATTCTTTGTCTCAGTGGGTGGAGGCGGGGGCCGGTACAATACACACAGAGTGTAATTAGTAGAAAATAAATTAGCAGATTACAATATATTTGAGTTTTTCTTTAAAATCTTGTCTCATTCTTATTGATTCAAATCTTGTGTATCGTCTTGTGAGCTCCCTACTAATTTATATTTTATAACAATGTTAGGCAAATAACATGTGAATATCCTAATTTTGTTATGTAAATATTTGTATCCAAATCTCAACAAGAAATATACATTTGCAGTACAAAACAGCACCAATCAAAAGTTTCCCTGTGCTTCACCCCAATGCATATTATTTAAAAAAGTTTGGCATATAACATATTTTTGGAGATGATAATGTTTTTATTTCAAAATATATATTTTTTACAATATATACACAGAGACAAACAGTACCATGCAGTAATTATCATAGGTTTAGACCAGGGGTCAGCAACCTGCGGCTCCAGAGCCGCATGTGGCTCTTCAGCCTCTTTATTGTGGCTCCCTTTGCGATGCTTGAATATTTTTAACACCCGAGTGGGGAAAATGCACGTCTTTTGTAATGAGTTTTAAAAAATCCAACTTTGTCTGAGACCATGAATGCATCCTGAGTGAGTTCTGACTGCTATCCAGTTCAGTACATGAAGAAAAACAAGTAATACTTACCTACAAATCTAAAAAATAAATTCGAGATAATTTAAAAACAGCGGCATGGGAACTTGTTTTTACGTTTACAGTAGTTTACACATACATTTATGTAAGTTTATCTCCAAAACTAGCAAGAGTACTCCAACTCGTCTTTTCTTATCTGAACTACTTTGATACCCCCAAATTCCCTCCAATGTTGTTTTAAACATACTATATGTTTTGCGGCTCCAGGCTATTTTTCTTCAGTGGGCATTGGGTAAAATGGCTCTTTTCATAGTAAAGGTTGCCGACCCCTGGTTTAGACAGACTTTCCTATGGAATTGAATGAGAAAGTGTCTCCAAATTTGTGTAACAATGATGTGTATTATATAATAAAATTAAGAAAGCATATTTCTGTTCATTTTGTTACTTAAAAATCTACTTTTCCAAATCCCAAACATATAAATGACATAAATTGCAGATTCAGGAGCAGTGAAGAGTCAAATGTTATTGAACAAGAAGCTATCTCTAAACTTTTAACTGGTACTGTAACTAGAATAACATGCTTTTCATTGGACGGAGTTCTGAAATATTCAATTCTAGTCAATGAAAAAGGCAAACTACTGCACTTTAGAAGTCAAATAACATGGAAAGATCACGTTCAATGACTTCTAATCAGTTCCCAGCAGTATTTAACCATGGCTGCACCTGAGCCTACTTTCTAAATACAATGCATAACAAAGCGTTAATAGGCATATTGATGAAAAATATAAAAGCAATCACTGAAACAGGCATGCACTGCAGAAAGTGACACTCTAGATTTCACTCATGCCACCCCAATTATTTGACTTTTTTCTTCCAACAGCAGCTTTTGAAAAAATATTTATATATAAAAGGTCATTGATTGAGTCTATCACAATTATGGCCGCCACATCACATGTGCATAACTGCACAAGATAGATTATGGAGTAGAAATGTGAAGCCGTGTCTCCTTGACTTAAGTATTTCCTTAATGACTCCCACATGCTTTCACCGGGCTCAGACTACAGGAAAGACTATTTCAAGCAAGGTGGGGCCAAGGTGAGCCTACTGCTGTGGAAAAACTAAAAGAAAAAAAAATGTAGGGAAGCATTGCAGTGGAATCTGCTGAACTGTGTCACTGTTGCTTGATTGGATCATGTGTTTGTTTTGGGGCAGAAACAAAGAACGATACAGGTGGTCCTCGTGTTACGACGTTCCGTGGTTAAGACGCACTCCCAAAGACAAAAACAACCAAAATATGTAGGTGGGAAACCCAGATTTTATTACTTTTTAGTTAATTTTTGCCTCTTTTTAATGTCTGTGCATAAAGAAAATTGAAAGTGAAGTGAAATTAAGCATGGTTAAATGTTCATAAAGTGGATAAACGCATATATATATGTTATTCTTGAACTTGTGAAAGGATCTTCTTCTATAAAATGGACAGTGATAACTAAAGCTGTCTCTCATTGTGTCTTTTTTCTTGTATTTCATTAATTCATCATTTAGTTACAACGGGCGGCACAGTGGTCTAGTGGTTTCGCGCGCAGACCTCACAGCAAGGAGACCAGGGTTCAATTCCACCCTCGGCCATCTCTGTGTGGAGTTTGCATGTTCTCCCCGTGCATGCATGTGTTTTTTTCCGGGTACTCCGGTTTCCTCCCACATTCCAAAAACATGCTAGGTTAATTGGTGACTCCAAATTGTCCGTAGGTATGAATGTGAGTGTGAATGGTTGTTTGTCTATATGTGCCCTGTGATTGGCTGGCGACCAGTCCAGGGTGTACCCCGCCTCTCGCCGGAAGACAGCTGGGATAGGCTCCAGCAACCCCCGCGACCATCGTGAGGAAAAAGCGGTAGAAAATGAATGAATGAATGAAGTTAGTTACGACTTCGTACGGAACTCGTACGTAGACAAGAGGACCTCCTGTCGTGTTGTATTCCCACCACCAAAACAAACAACATGCAGGGTAATTTATTTATATAAGTGTGAGATAAATAAATTACAACCAATGGGTGGAGCCGGGTCAGCGGCGCAGATGGGGCAACACTCTCCGAATGGGATTTCAGGTTTGGGGCAGTCTCTGAGCTCCTCGCAGACAATGTCGTCACATAGAACGGTCCCGGTGTCGCACACGCAGATGCGACACGGCTCGGGCTTCCACACGTCCTTGTCGCTATAGCGCTCGCCATCTTGTGTACAGCTAAATGCATCCTCCTCTGTGCCATGCAGAGGGGAAGGGAAACGAGGTTAGCATAATATCATGTATAATATTTTCATGTGGACACAACCTATTTTAGAAATAACAATAAATATTAGAAAAGTAACCAAAAACCATACTCAGAAAAATGATAAATTTCACAAAAATGTGAAAACTCATTCAACCTATATAATAATTTGGAGTGCATGAGAAAGTGGAAATTGAAATATAAACCTTTTAAACCGGGTACAACCTTAGAAATATTTTGCTACCTCCGCTTATCATCACATAGTTCATGGGTGTCCAAACTTTTTCCCACTACAGGCCGTATTCTGAAATATGAAAGGACGCGGTGGCCATTTTGATATATTTAGTTCCCTAAACAGGCTCTTGTAAATATGACTTACTAAAATAGTTGTGTCTTCTGCAGAAAGCACCCCCCCCCACCCCCCCGGGGGAGCTGGGAACTGGGGGATCGTGAGAGGCTGCCTACCAACATGTACAAATTTATAGTACTCAAGAGTTCAGTCTGTACAGTCAAATGAATAAATATTATTAGTTACTGTAGTATTTCAAATGGAGAGGGGGGGGGTCTCTTTTATTTTCTTTAATTTCTGAGGCTCCAGTAAGAGTGAGAATAATAGTATGGATAAGCGACATGGAAAATGGATGGCTGGATTTACCTTAAGTCAGTCATAATTTATAAATATGTGATAATACAGGTGAAATGCACCGCATACATGTACCACAATTCTTATATGTTCACGTCTTTATGCTTTCCTGATAATATTGTTTCATCAAGCATTGACATTTCACACTTTACTGTATTCTGTGGTCTTTGAACGCACCATAATTGAGTTGAACTTATACTGTTTTACCTGGCCACTTTCTGCTTTAAATGCCATGCCTTCACTCAAAAATATGACGATTTTCAATCATAAACATGTCTAAATGAACACAAATACAAACATAAGGCAAGGCATTCATGCACATTCAAAGATGACATGTAGTACTACACTGGCCACTAGATGTCAGTCATGTTACTTTAATGTTTGATGAGACACACGAGCACCGGACTTGATTGGCGGAACAACAGGCTTTTATTGCAGGTTTGAATGACCTCACAATTATCCCTAATAAAAGATGGTTTACTGTTGCGGCTGTTACCCATGTAAAGTTGAAACCCCCAATGTCATTTCCTGTCTGCCCCTCACTCAGCTCCCCTTGGGAACACATGTACAGTAACACACAGGAGCACAAGTTTCATTTATGTCTTATGTCTCTTATTTTCTCTTATTATGCCTACTATGTTGGGTAATAAGAGTGTAAAGGTGACTATAGGGGTGCTAGAGGGTGTCTAGAGAACTCTAATAAGTTACAAACTGTGTTTAGAAGGTTGTAAACACATTTTCTAATCTATAACTATGGAAGTAATCCATTTATAAATATGGTAGGGTCTTGAACCTGCCATAAATGAGGGATTCGTCAATGACTCCGATTCCATGTGTTCATGTATCATTATCATTCATCAGCGGTGAGTAGCTAGACATCTTGTACTTTAAATGTTTTTAATAAGTGTATGAGGCATGTTTATGACTTAAACCTGGCTTTTGTCACATGAATGTGGAGGGGATTCTGAAGCTGAATCTATACTAATAATTACAAAAATCACAAAATCAGACCAGAACGTTAACAACATTACCATTTGTGAGAATAAAAATAAAAAAATAAAATCATAATTACAAGAGGAAAATCTACACAAACTAAGTGGAAATAGTTTGATAAAAAAACAACAAAATAAAAGAAAAAATAGCTGTAATTATAAAGTCAAAATATGAAGTAAAAAAATCGTAAAAGTTGCAATTTTATCAGAATCAACTCATCATATTAGAAGAAAAAATAATGCCATTTTAGAGAAACAAACTAAACAAAATCATATAATTTCTGGAATATTAGGTTGGGGAGAAATTACAATATTATAAGAATGAATTTTTAATGTTGTGGGAATGAAGTCATAATATTACAAAAAGCAAATTTACCAAGATCATTTATAAAAAAAGTTGAAATATTTTGAAAATGTAAAAATCAACTGCAAATATGGGAAGAAGGGAGCAAAGACCAAAGTTCATATTAATATTTTTTTACCTATATCACAAACCTGAGATTAAAGTTTTCTTGAAATATATTCTTGAACTGTATAATATAATTATTTTTTAATATGTGGTCCTCAGTGGAAAAAGTTTGGACACCCCTGTTCCAACACAATCCAAAAATATAATTGAAAAACATTCATAAAAATACCACTGTAATATAATAAATTAAATTTGAAAAAAATATATGAAATTACCCAATATTTTATATTAATTTTCACGTTTTTTATATTATGGCAGTTTTTCAAATGATGATCTATAGGATCTTAGAACATTCTAACTTAATCCAGAGCATTCTAATCCACTGTACATTTGCTAGAATAAATATAATATAAAAAGGGTTCATGGTTATTACATTATGGCAGTGACTCCTATAGCGTTGTAAACCATTTTACAGAACCTGAAGTTTCTAAACCTTCCAGAGCATTCTAATGTATTCTACAGTTTCTTAGGAGCTTCTAGCAAAATCCAAAGCATTTTAATGTACTATCAATTAGATATAATAAATATAACATTTACAAGAAAATGACAATACTGATTATGTTTACATTAATTTGTCTTTTCATTGTTTTTTTTCAGCTTTATGACATTGTATTTTGAACCAGGCTACATGATCCTAGAAGGTCCTGACATAATCCAGAGCATTCTAATCTACTATAAATTTGATATAATAAATACATAAATATTAATAATACTGAATATTTTTATGCCATATGTCATAAGACAACTTCCTAGCATCTTAACACACACATTCAACACACAGAGTCAACATTTGTCCAGAATATGACTCATTTTGTGCTCCACCAAACCAGGATGCTCCACAGCCATTCACACTACATATTTAACAGAATGCAACTTCTACAGTAACCACAAGGTGGCAGTGTAACATTACACCATTAAACCTAACAGGAAACAACTGCTAGAGACCCAAAATATCGGGCTGGTGTACATTTATTGAAGAGACAGCCTTGGCATTCAGAGCACCACTCCGGAGGGGGGGGGGGGGGGGGGCGTTGCTTCATTCAATGCAGCTACTGTACATTCAACAATCAGCTTGCTGGAGTTGATTTTTTCCAGACATGCTGACAAGAGATGCTGTCATGGGATGTGGAACTGATGGCAGGGAAAGAGGGGGAGAGGAGAGGGAGGGCATGGGGTTGATGGGAAGGGGAGGGGGGCACTTTTCAGGTACAGTAGCCATGTTTATCTCTTGGAACGCCGCTCAGGTGAAGGTGACCTGAAGGCCTCCTGGGAGTCATGAATGAGGGCCTTTCTGGAGGCGCACAGAGCCGGCAATTCACTAACTTTTGTCCAAACACAAGGTGCATTTTGGGAGCCCACCTGGGTGCTGCCAGAGATGGAAAAGTGGTCACCTGACTATGAAATCTGACTGTACTAATAAGACTCGTCTCTCACATGTTGGCAGCTTTTGCTCAGTAGACGAGTATTAAAAAAAAAAAAAATGAAAGCCATAAAGTGTTCCCAGGTGCATCTTGAGAACGGGACTGTTTTCCATCTGTCTGCTTAGAATTCAGCATTCAGGGACTTTTGCGAAGGGTCTCAAAGGGTCTTAAGTGAGCAGTAGACAACTTTCATACCACTCTGTCTGGCCTTAGTTAGCACCGAGGAAAGAAGGGGGTGCATTGTACTCCTTTTGGAGAGGGTAACCTGAGACTCGCAAAGGCTTTTGTGGCTTTTATTATGCTGAGAATATCCTCCCTATTGATGCACCTTTAATTGGTCTAATCTTATATACAGTATACATGCATATAGCATATTAACAGTATGCACTGGTTACAAAGGCTGGCTGTCACAGCTTAATCATTTAAGCAGATGGAAAACTTAAGGAAGGTAATTTCTGGAACTCAAATTTCCAATGGATGCTAAATAGAAATAAGCTATATAAGAATAAATTTACAAAATATTGCAATTTCCCATGCAAATATTACATATTAATGCACTTTCCCACAACGGAGACAAGCTAGGATTCGCCTGGATGCCCTCTGACAGCAAAGGAATGTGAACACTTTTCACCAAAAGCCCCTTGAGCCTGACCACCTTCACTGTTTTTTTTTTTTTGCCCACTACCACCCCCACTTCACTCTCAGTCTATATGAAGTGAATGTGCAGTTAAAAGGAGCGCCTGTCAGTGCTCATAAAGCACCCACAGGTGTTCATCTTCTGACAGGAGGGAGGGGGGAAGCACCCATGGGTGGGGGAGTTCAAGTCCAACTTAGAAAAACTTCAAGGTGAATTACCTGAATGCACCATCACTTTTTACGCACACGCATACGTGCATCCAAGTTTAATACCACAAAATAAATAGTGGTCAAATCAGTAATATTCATTTTATTCATGGTAGCTTCCAAAAAAGCTACGCACACCTGTGTTTTATTCCGCAAACGGTTGCCAATCAGTGCGTAAAAGCGCAGTTCCATGCGCAAAAAGCATACAATTTGACTGAATAAGAAGTGAAGTACTCACGGTTGTCGTCCTCCTGACATCTGACAACGGCTAATAGGCACGCTTGGGTGGCTGCTAGTAGCAGTAGGGTCCTTGAATCCAGGTAGCTGAACATGTCTAAATATTAGACATGCAGTGGCCCTGGAGGGAAGAAAGAAGGGCTGCGCAGGGAGCTCAGCTCAGTGTTTAGTGTGTGTCCCTGTGTGTGTCCCCCAAATAATATCAATCAAAGCCGGACCATTAGACAGTTTGAACCCTTTCCCAAGCTGTGACGAGGAGGGGAAATCCGACAAGGCGGCAGGACTCGGACCTGCGACACAGAACTCAGCACCAGCCGCTTTGAGGCCAGAAGCGGTAGTTTTATGTTGCCTTCAATGATTCTTCGTATATTCCCCAAATATTGGGCCGGCCCATTACCCCCAGTGAGGTTGAAACCTGAGCCCATTTTCCCTCCCATGTGTCTGCCAGGTCCCCCCCTCTTTAGTCCTAGACCACTCCTTTCCCCACGTGCTGCCACTGATCCCCCCCCCCCCCCGCCCCTTACTTCTCACCTCCCCCTTTATTTCCTGCAGGGAGCATAGAAAGCTCTTCATTTGGGCTCACTCTGATGTTTTGTTGTTGAACTGCGTCACCTCAGTGAGCTCCAACAGGTGTCATAGGTTTGGGAACACGTTCTCATTCGATATGATTATTCATAAAGTGTCTTCCAATACTTTTGCCTACTATCAATATTTACTTCGTAATAGGAACAGTATAGAGTGTATATCATGTTTTCATATCCATTATAATACTACTTTTGTGTCACTTTTAGCTTCTTCTTTTCTTTAGCACCTCTCTAAATATCCTAAAAGAGGGATGTCCAAAGTGTGGTCCGGGGGCCATTTGCAGCCCGCGGCAGCAAGAACACTAACAACAATAAGAAAAAAAAACTTTACTTTTATGAGAATAAAGTAGCAGTATTACTAAAAAGTCATATTACTAATATAAAAATGTTTAATATTACAACCACATTTATAAGAGTAATTGTTTTAGAGCAATAATTTTGGCAATATCAGTAGCAAAACCAAGAATATAAGGTGCAAAGATGGAAAGAGTTATGATGTTCATTCATTCATTTTCTACTGCTTATCCTCACGAGGCTTGCAGAGGGTGCTGGAGCCTATCCCAGCTGTCTTCGGGCGAGAGGCTGGTTAAACCCTGGACTGGTCACCAGCCAATCACAGGGCACATATAGACAAACAACCATTCACACTCACATTCATACCTATGGACAATTTGGAGTCGCCAATTAACCTAGCAAAAAGTCACATCATTATGAAAAAATGACAAGAAAATCAACAGCAAAACTGCAAAGCAAATTTAACAATACATAAAATATATATTATGCACAGTATTTTAATTTTACCCCATGTGGCCGTCACTATGAGAAGTTTGGAAACCATTTTTCCCCCGTTTTCATTCATTCATTCATTTTCTACCGCTTTTCCCCACGATGGTTGCGGGGGGTGCTGGAGCCTATCCCAGCTGTCTTAGGGCGAGAGGCGGGGTACACCCTGGACTGGTTGCCAGCCAATCACAGGGCACATATAGACAAACAACCATTCACACTCACATGCCCCCCGGTTTGTATAAATCAATTTTAGCATATTATCACATGAATGCAAATGCATGCATCAATAAGAAGCTACAGCATCTGAGCAGCCATTTTTAATTACAGTACATCTTCTCAAGGGACAATACCAGAACATTTTTTAAGTGTAGTCAGTGTACAGCTTTTATAGTGGTATAGATGAATAGAATGCGTCCATTCTTGTATTAAGTATAGCTGGATGATAATTGTGTCTTCCCTACGGTTAAGCATGGTGGTGCTAGGGTCATGATCTGGGGGTCCATGAGTGCTGCCAGCAGTAGGGAACATGAATGTACAGTATGTGGCATTGTGAAGCAGACATGATATGGACCCCAGGCACACCTCCAAGATGACAAGCGTCTCTGAAGGTGTCGAATATCCACCTGCTCCACCAGTGATGTCATCATGGTGGCGTGAGTGTTAGAGTATTACAGTCACAACCTACACATCACTGGCCCATGGGGATTAAGGTAATGCTAGATAATAATAGTGCTCAAATATACATATTAAAAACCCAATTTGGATACAATGTGTATACATGCCATGTTATCTGGGTTCCTTTTTAATTTAGCAAGCATCAGGCATAACTTAAACGTGAACTCAATAAGCATCTTTTCTATACGTGTGCTGTGTTCATCTGGGTTTTTAAAAGAAGAAATCAGGGCCAGTAAAACCGATGGTGTTTGCCTCGACAGGTTTGCTCTAAAGCACAAATATTTTGGGTGGCTGAGCGAAACCACAACATTGCACTGGCGGTGTTTCTATTATTTAGCTTCGCTTGTGTAGCTAAATAACTCTTAACTCTTCTTAAGTAACTCTTTGATTTGAATTATGCTCTCAAATAAGAATTAAATATGAACCTGATACTTAATTTACAGTCAATAAATTGATGTACACTTTCAGACAACAGGACCAAAAAGTTAAAGGCTAAATTTAAAACAAGAGAGGTTGGAGGTGGATAGTTTTGGATGCATCATTTCTGCAAGGTCTTCTCACCCCTCGGCAGGTTGTGACCTGTGGGCTTTGAACTTTGACACCCTGGACCGCTTTATTGGACGCAGGAGCAGCTGGTGCAGCGCTGATTCTATTCCCTGCCACTCGGCCCGTCCAAGGAGCGGTGTGCTTGTTTAAGAATTACACAGCAGTTTGTTGGTGAGGGGCATTAATGGAGCTCATACTTGAGTGTGGCGCATAAACAATTATGGCAATATCCTGCTATAAACACCTGCAAGTACCTGGTCTCCATACTTCTTGGACAGTAGGGCACCAGGAGACTTCTCAATGCCAAAAACTATTTGATTGAATGACTTAATCTTAGTTGGTCGTTTACACTTGATTTCCTATTTACATGTCTGACTGTGTCAGTTGAAAATTATAATGCTTTCCTTTTTGCAAGCACATGGTGGTCCTGTAAACCTTGCAGCTTTAGGATCAAAGTGTCAGGATGGCTGACTAGCAATTATGCATCCATAGACTAGAGACCTAATATCAGTTTTTAGTGTCTGGAGGCAGTCTGCTCTACAATCTGCTATAGGTTATGTCTACGCTTCTATAAGCACGCTAAGCTCACTGGTGTTTTTATATGGTGGACTACACACCAGGTAAACAGTATGATGCACCACCATAGCTGATGTGCCTCTCGTCCTGCGAAAACAACAAAAACCCACATAAACTTCACAAACAGCACTTAAGAGCATCACACTGTTTTCACAGGATCCAATTTAAAAGTACATTTAAAAACAATCCTCATACACCAGTTATTCTTATATGTTTTTTTTTTATCTATTTTTATGTTATCCAGGTTTTGTCTCATTGATGTCAAAGAACTTTTTTGCAAAGGTATTCTAATTTTATTTTTTGTATTTTTGATTTTTTTTTTTTTACATTTTTTTAATTTAATTACCAAATTACTATTACAAAGGAAAGACTGTTATTGTATTTATTACCTACTACTGGAAATTTAATTACAATTTAATTACATTAATTATATTAAAATTTATTTAAATAAAACATGGCAAGTTTCCAGATACAGGTAATTAATTGCTATTTCATTTAATTTGTACTTTGTATATATCTCCAGTATTTATAATGAATGTTTTTTATTTATAGGGGACCTATTATGCAAATTTTTGGCTCTTTGTATTGGGTTGTGGACTCCTATAGAGCAGCTCCACACAATAACTGGCACAAAATCTTCCAGAATCCGCACATATTCCAGCTCTATTTTCTTGGATTTCCATAAAAGTCTTAATAATAAGCCTGTATATAAAACGACAAAATGCTATTGGACAGTTTTCAAGAGGGCTTTATAGTAGGTGAAATAGGTGAACCCCATTACATTGCATTATTAGCTGAGTCGTGCTAGCAGTTTTTCCCAATATGTAGAATTCACATAAAAAAGAAAGACATGTACTCAAGTCTCACTTAAGGATTTTGGACGCTGGGAAAGATTTCTGTTAAGTAGCTGTCATACAAGTGTAAAAAGTAACCAAAAGTTAACCAAATAAAGTCAGAACAAAGTACCACTTTTATCTTCACATTAAACAGAAGAGTGTTAAATAAGACCACAAGATGAGACCTTCCAAATATATCCTTGATTCTTAAGATTGGATCACATTGGATCACATCATCACACCCATCTGTTACCTCGCAGTGATGTCATAGCTTGTGTTATTCCACTGCCGATGTGTCACATGGTCTCGGCTATAGCGTTAACCCTGCTGTGTCGCGCTCCGTTAGCCACACATCTCCTCACTTTCAGCTCCCCTTCCTCCCTCGCTTGCATTCCATCCTTCCCACCCACCGTACCTCTCTTTTTCCCCTCCGTCTGCCCCCTCCTATCCTTTCTCTCATCGTAGCCCGCCCCCCTTCTTTACTCTCTTGATTTTCTTTCCAGACTTCATTCCTAAACAGCTTCAGACATCATTTGAGCTTCCTTAGGTCCTCCACGGAAACGACAAGAAGCTGTGTGACCGTGTTATTGCATCAATTAAGAGTGGAGAGGCACACATTTCATATCCAGAGTGCCAGTGTTTATTTTCTCATTGGAAACTGTCACCTTTGACCCCAAGTCTCTGTCAGAGGGACACAAGTGTCACTGCAGCACTAAACAAAAGTCTGAAAGTTTCATTGAAAACAAGATTCTTGATGTGAGTTTTCCCAAAGACAAGATGCAGCAACGAGACAGAATAAAGACACCATTTTCCAGTTAATTCAATAGTGTTTTTTCACCTTCTTTATAAAAATGCTGGCACTTTAAACTTACTGTGGCTCCAGTTTGGGTTACTGAGTGAGAAAAAATAACTCATGGCAAAACAGGAAGGTGGTGTCTCGCTGCCACATTGCATCTTTGGCAACAGTCACATTAAGACACACGTCTTCATTGAATGCAAAAGTAATCTCAAATGTTCATTTATCCCTTTCATTTATTATAAATATGTATTTATATGCATTTGCAATTATTTAGTCGAAGTACAGTGATTGCAAAACTATAAAAACATGTTTTTGTGTTTCTGGAACAAATTAATTGGACTCATAATATTTCAAATGGGAACAGTTACTGAGCATGTAAAAAAAGCCCAAAGTCCTGATGCTTCATTGATGATGTTTTTTTGTCAAGCGTTGGGATTTCACACTTAGTTCAGTGGTCTTTGAACACACCGTAGTTTTAATAATAGCCTCTCTTCAATTAGCGCCTGCTTCCAATTAACCCTTTAGGTAAATAAGCATCCCCAGCTGTAATTACAGCCTCCATGTTGAAATAATGGCCGCATGGTGTTTGAGTGGTTAGCGTGTAGGCCACACAGTCAGGAGATTTGGGTTTGATTTTCTGCTTGGAGTGCGTGGAGTGGGTTTTCTCCGGGTATTCCGTTTTCCTCCCACTTACCAAAAAACATGCACGTTAGGTTAATTTGTGACTCAAAATTTAGAGCGTGTATAGTTGTTTGTCTATATGAGCACTTCAGGGTGTACCCCGCCTCTCGCCCAAAGACAGCATACCCCCGTGTCCCAGGTGTGGATAAGCAGCATCAAAAATGTATGAATGAATTAAAATAATGATGTTCAAGTTAGTTAACATTGGTTTCGTATGTTAAGTCACACATCAATGATAGTATTTATGAAAACTACATGATATACTTAATAATTACACCACAAGTATCCCTAAACGGTGAAAACAGAAAGGTTTACTGATGGATCAGGAAGAAAAAGGTCTGGGAACTCACAGTCTGACTAAATAAAAACCTACAAATCACCCAAACAAAAGAGGGTTCATTGATGTTAGAGACTTCCATGGGAGTATTCATAAGTTAATTATATTTGTAAGCAGTGGTGATCCTGTTGCTTGCTGCTGCTGCATGTGTTATTCCCATTTTTATTCCGGATATGAAGACCCAGCCCCTGCTTTGATATGAATAGCATGCATTACTGTCTGAGTGCAGTATGATGTGTTACGCAGATGGAAATGCTTAGCCTTGTTCCTGTCATCCTTCTCATCCTAGTCCTAGTGATGCATGGTGTATTTGTTTTTAGCCCGCATGTAGACACGTGTAGGTGTCTTTGGGAGAGGCCATCTCTGTGTACCTGCTCGAGACGGAAGACACACGCCTGTCTGGCTTGCAAGCACATCGAGTCAACAAGACAGCCTGCATCATGTTTGCGTAAGTCAGTGCCCGTCTCGTACAAAGCTCTCACTATGCGAATGAGCAGAAACTGACGCCACATTTTCAGTCCCACGTCAAGAAAATCATCTTTCATGGGGAACATTTGATGGAATTAGTGCCATTTGTTAACATCAGGCGAGTAAGGGTACTCCACAATGATTACGAAACTTGCTTTTAAGGTCACAGTTTGGTTCATTTTAGGTACAGTAAGGAAAAAAAACATAAAACTGCTTAGCTATTGTGTTAATAACAGCTTAAATGATTTTTAAGCTGAGTCAGGGAAACTCGAGTCTTTGTAGAGTACCCGTGAGTCAGTTCAACTTAACTCTATCAACAACCCGATTACCCTTTTGTCCGACATTTTTATCCTGTAACCTACTGACCCCGTCCACTTGTACGTGTGGGACACTCCATTTTGGGAGAGTAATAGAAAAGAGCAGAAGAGTGACAATGATGAGGTCCCATGTCAAAAAATGATTATTATTTTTTTTGGTGTCCCGTCCAGCCATTGGGGCAGATAGTATTATTGATCTAAATGTTATGCAAATTTGGAGCGGCCGGACAGAAGCAAGAAGAAACACAGACAAGAAGAAGAAAATCATCTTTCATAAAGAACATTTGATGGAATGTCATTTAGTGCCATTAGTTACCATCAGGGGTGTAAGGGTACACCACAATGAGTACGAAACTTGCTTTTAAGGTCACAGTTTGGTTCATTTTAGGTACAGCAAGGAAAAAAAAAACACAAAACTGCTTAGCTATTGTGTTAATAACAGCTTAAATGATTTTTAATGAACAACAATGCAATAAACAAATCAGGCCTTCAATTCACTCATTAACACAGAAAGCATGTACAAAAACTACACATGCGAGTACAGCAGCTGAGCCTAATTGACCCTATCGACAACCCGACTACCCTTTTGTCCGACATTTTTATCCTGTATCCAACTGACCCCATCCACTTGTACGTGTGGGACACTCCATTTTGGGAGAGTAAAAGAAAAGAGGAGAAGAGTGACAATGATGAGGTGCTGGAAATGTCATGAGCGCCTACGAACACTGACACATAATTCAACTACGTCACATATTGAGTCGTCACGCTCAAATATTGTCTTACTGTTGGTTAATGCTGTCATGATGGGTGTGAATGGGAGAATAATTCCACGCAGGATTCAATCAGTTCAATAACAGCCCGAGTAGAAAGACGCTCGAAGCTTTGAAAGAAGTTTTGAATTTTTGTATTTCTGGCTAAGGCAGTTTTCATTTCTCCTTGGTTCAGCTGCTGTGTGAACGCGTCTGCTTTGTCTATCAGCGTGATGAGCCGTCCCACCTCTCCAAGCAGGTCCAGCTCTTGGACTTTGCAAAGGTATTTGACTTTCAGTAAGGCTGCCTGGTTTCCTGTTTTCAATACTTTTCATCACCATTCCGCTATGTTTGCTGCCTTTTTCTCATACATGAGTGGATATGAAAAATGATGATTCACTTAATCACTTAATAAGTGAAGGGAAAAGTGTGTGTTATCACTGAACTTCCTGTCTGCAGTCCCAATCAAATAAAAAAACAAAAAAGTAGCAAAAATATGAACAAATAGAAAAAGTTATAGTATATAACCAAATAGAGGAACACCTCATTTAGCACGGTTAATTGGTTCCAGACCAGATTGTGATAACTGAATTTCCTCCAAGTATAATAATTCCTTATTTATAAATGGAACATTTCCATAGTTAGAAAATAGAAAGCCGGTTTACAACCTTTTAAATATGGTATTAAAGCCCTCAAGACATGGAATAACAACACTGTAGTCCACTCCCTTTACCTAATATAGTAGACATAACAGGAGAAATAAGACTCATACTCATGTGTGTTGCTTTAAATGTGCTACATTGTTGGAGGAGCTGAGTGGGTTGGATACAGGAAGTGATGTTATTCACAGTTGAGTATCATTTTCCAATTGGTTACGGCAGGAACAGTGGCCTGTTTTTTTATTAGTGGTTATTGTGCCTTTTGTTATTGTTTTTAAATTAGGTTTTGCGGCTCCAGTCTATTTTCCTTTAGTGAGTATGGTAAAATTGCTCTTTTTATAGTAAAGGTTGCCGATCCCTGAAGTATAGCAACATAAATACAACAAAAAGGGGTTGATTTACATGAAAATATCAATTTATTTACAAATACAGCATATACATGTTATATGTATGTATGTAATATACACCTTTATACATGTAAATATGAGTAAATATGGGCTTAGCGATAGCGATAGAGTGGTTAGCGCGCAGACCTCGCAGCTAGGAGACCCGGGTTCAATCCCACCCTCGGCCATCTCTGTGTGGAGTTTGCATGTTCTCCCCGTGCATGCGTGGGTTTTCTCCGGGTACTCCGGTTTCCTCCCACATTCCAAAAACATGCTAGGTTAATTGGCGACTCCAAATTGTCCATAGGTATGAATGTGAGTGTGAATGGTTGTTTGTCTATATGTGCCCTGTGCAAGCATCAATCCTGGGATGTACCATACATCCACGAAGAAAAAGGAAGGGAAATGTGTCTTCTTTGGTAGGCCATTGTGAAAAAAAATCCATCACAGTTTTCTATCAGACATGAAGTTCCTTTAGTGTTGACGGAAGGGACTTTAAGAGTGTCGCATATGTTCTGACTGTACTGACACTTTTTACACTTATCCAATATAGCGTCATTGGGCTCCATTGTGAGCTCTCATGGTCATCTGAAGTGAAAGATTTCTTCACCTCAGCTGTCCTCCACTTCCATCTGGAACCATTCTCTTCAAGCACACAGCAGCTCCAGAAAAGAAAGTGATGAAAACAATATGGATGTCCCAATCAGTCACAGATACTGCATTACACTTCAGATCACGTATTTTGAATGGCTTATATTCGTATTTACTTATTTAGTATTTTGTTTTTTAAAAAATAATAGAGCATATTGAACCACAAAACAATGTATTAATATTTTTTTAAACGTGATAAAGTGAGGCCGTGATGCTGGAATGAGGGACGACTGTACTGACTTTCTGGATGCAATGTGAAGTAAGCGGACCCACATTTGAAGCACTTACATTGGGAATTGTTTACATATTGCTGATGCCAAATTGGTGCTTAAACGGTGCCCGGACCGGCACGGAAAAAAATAATTTTGTCCAAAAACAATGCTTTTTAAATTTGTATTTATCACATGCAAGTGGAAGAGAAGGTCAATTTTAATACTTTAATACTACGTACAATAAAATAAAAAAAATGCAATAAAATCAGCAAAATCAGTTTATCCGACATTATTGCGCTTACTACTATTTTTATTTTACTGATTACCATATATGATTATTATTTATGATGGTTGTGGAAAAACCTTGGTAATTATATTACCACATGGCATTACATTGCATAGTGGGTGATAAATACTGGCATAGATACTGGGATTTGCCACTTATAGTCCAGTGCAATTAGGATGTGTTTTATGACTGATGCGACTTATACCCCGGAGCGACTCATAGTACGAAAAAAACGGTACTTACTATTTCAGTCCAGTTATTACCGTTTAATGACTGGGTTTGGTAAATCTTCTGGTGCCCTGAGAAGCATGAATGCTCCTGTCGCAGCTGAGTCAACACAATCCTGCACTGTCACCACTATTGTCCACTGCTCTTTCTTTCTCTCTCTCTCTCTCTCTCTCACACACACACACACACACACGCACACAAGGCCAACATGTGCTTAGTCATGCACACACTCACTCACACATACAAGACACCAGACTTTCCCCAAATAGAGCATTCCTCACACCCAAATGAGATTCTTGGCTTTTTCCTCGGCTTCGTGCCCTTTTTGGACAAGCAAACTATCTGTGTCGACACAAGAGTGATGACATCACCGCGTGATGGATGTTCGGTCCTAGAAAGCGAAAAACCTCATTTGAAATCTGTTTTTGTTACAGTCAGTCTTGTCTTGTTGTCTTGTCTTGTTTTAGTCTTATTGGATATTTTCTGTAATGGCTGTTTGTCAATATCTGCCCTGCGATTGGCTGGCGACCAGTCTAGGGTGTACCCCGCCATATTCCAGCATACCCCCAGCGAGCCTAGTGAGGTCAAATGGCATACATGAAAACAAAAGGAGACGAACGCCAACGTGTCAGAGCGGGTGGGGTGGTATGGCCACAAGAGGGCGGTACTGGAGTTATAATGTATATAATGTAAGGCTTTATATTCATTATGTGTAAAAGGGTAGCTACATCCCAACGTACGTGCTCCTGCATGCTGGCTATGTGCAAAACTGTGAAAAATCGAAAAAATCGAGACACGCACAGATTTTCAAACCCACAGAAAGCACGCAAAACCTGTAGGATGTTCGATCCTATAGCTTGATGTGAAGGAAAAGTGACTACCAACAACACACTTCACAATAAAAGCACTGGACTTTACACACAAAATCAATACACACTCACCATTGGTACGAGGATGGAGTTTGTTTTTCCAGAGATCAGATGATCACATGATTGGTTGATGGGGTGGAATTCACACACAACATCAGCATTTGGAAACAGCAATGAATGAGAATATAAAAATCCGTATTTGGCAGCATCGAGTTATACGTAATTGTTCATGGTACATTCAATGACTACCGCTTTTCCTCACAAGGGTCGCGGGGGTGCTGGAGCCTATCCCAGCTGTCTTTGGGCGAGAGGCGGGGTACACCCTGGACTGGTGGCCAGCCAATCACAGGGCACATATAGACAAACAACCATTCACACTCACATTCATACCTATGGACAATTTGGAGTCACCAATTAACCTAGCATGTTTTTGGAATGTGGGAGGAAACCGGAGTACCCGGAGAAAACCCACGCATGCACAGTGCAGGGAAACATAATGAAACAAAATAACATACATAGCCAAAACTGTCTATTTTCCAATAAAATATCAGCTCTTATTTTCAAATGTATATGCATTTATATATTATTCATTGTCGTTATTTACAAAAATTTCTTTTTTATCATTGCTGATGAAAGTTCTCCATAGACTGGTACCATCCAGCGGTACCAGGTCCCCAACCCAGGGTCTCCAACCAGCGGGGGACCCTGTTTTCAACATATGATGATAATGATAACTAAGCTGAAGTTGTGATGACATGCCAATCAACTGCTGTACTACTGTAATAAATAATGGTGATGATGTCATCATTTTAGGTTGTATATGACGCCACCAATGAGGCCCTCTAGAAGTATGGGTTGGAAAACATTTAATTTCCAAGATGCCATATTAAGCCAACCAATAAAGTGGAATGTGTCTGCTACAGCTAGTTCCTCCAGGGAGACAATAACTATAACTACAACAATAACTAGAACTACCATAACTACATTTTTAAATTACTTCGCCCAGAATTGGTTATTACCCTCCAATCGCAGAGGTTCCAGCGAATGGCCCAGTCGCCATAATGGGGCTGAATGCTGTCCACATGGCCCTTTATCTGGTGAGGAGATCCCTCTGTGCTGCTGTTCATTCTTTTCAGGCCGCAATCTAAGCCTCTAAGGAATGCTGGACTCGTAGACTATGAGCATGCAAAGTCAGGCGTTGCGTTTAAGCTTGTAGGTGAAAACGCATGTACGTGTGTCATTTTTTTTCCGTGATGTCCATCTCAGTTCTCACATAGAAATACAAATCTCGTTAAATAGGCTCTCCGCAGTCAACACCGAACACAGCAGCAAGAGGTATCAAACCTCCTCTCAGCTGGAAAACAACATTGTGGAATCTCAGACTTATGTTTCTGAGTCACAAGTGGTAATCTCTCAAACGGTTCCAATTGAACTCATTAACCTGGAGCTTGATAAAATGGGTCAACGGCCCTTGCAACGTGATTCATAAGCATCATAATATGCTTGAACAGGAGTATTTTCCTGTGACTTAAGCATCATTGCATAATAACACAACTTAAAAAACACAAGTCCTGTCACTCACAAAATGGCTGACATGGTTAAAAAAAATACAAATTTGGCTTGGAACATCATATTTTCCATTCATTTTTAAGATTATAATAATTACAGTTGTATCATTTTAAAAAAGTAAGTATAGTTGCATAAAATTCTACAAAATGTTCTTGGCATAATGGGGTTTCATAGATCCAGGGGTGCAGCCAGAGACGAGGGCCTTCAGTCGTGACGGATGCCCCCTGCAACATCTCCCCATAGCCAGCTACTGTTTGACACCCCTGCACAACCTGAAGCTCCATTGTTGCATTAAAGGAAAAAGAACTCCAGAACCGCAGAAAACATCTCAGGTGGGATCTCCTTGTCATGTTAGCAACATTGAAAGCTAACAGGACCATCAGGGTTAAAAAACCTTATTTGATGCCGATGTTTTTCAATTTTGAAGCAACATTTGCAATAAAAGAGATATATCTATATTTCTGGGCAAAAAAAGTATTATACATATATGTATACAGTTGTCCCTTGCTACTTCGAACTTTGCTCCCATCGCAGCTAAAAAAAAAAAAAAGAAATGGTTGACTATGAGTTATTATTAGTAAAAAATATTGAAAGACAAGTCATACATATGCAGTATTCTGGTCAGTAAGCATCAGTAATGATACAGTGATGACATATTACATTACATTACCGTCACGCCGCATGGGGTCAGTGATGGCATGTGCAACATGATAGAGTGAAAAAAAAGTTCTCCCATTCCGTGTGGAAGTGGTACTTTTTTTGGCTTATTACTTTGTCCTTCTTCCCCACTCCATTTCAAACACTTTCTTAAGTGTGGAACAAATACATTGAAGGCCAACTAGTTAGCTCGGTACTATATGCTACGAGTGTTTGCTACGTCTCTTATTTCCCTGTAGTGATCCTGTAACCTGTTATGTAGACGATAGAATGTCCCTGATGGAGATAAATAGGAAATGCATTTAAAAACTCCAAATGTTGTCAACCTCAAAAAGTTCATAACTTTATTTTACACTCAGCTCAGATAGCAAGTGAATACACTGAATATGATTGTGCGCCTAGCCCCGCCCACCTCTCTTGCTCACCATCATGCCAGACTTTCTGATCCATGGCATACTAAACTGTTACATTAATTTGCAGCGGCGTTCACAGACCTTTTCATTTAGCGTCCTCGCTCATGACAACTCCCCATGCTGCTTGATGAGCCGCAAGAGCGCTCGCAGCAGGGTGGAGCTGCTCTCTCTGGCATCTCAGGTATTTTATAGAGGAGAAGGTGGCCCCTCAAATTATCCTCCATAGCCCGTCTTTCCTTCCTTCCTTCCTTCCTTCCTGCCTGCCATCCATCCACCCTCCCAACTCCTTTTTGCAAGTCTCATCAATGGCCTTTTTGAGCAGCAATGTTTGGTCATTAAAAAAAACGATGTTTAATAAGAGAGGAAAAAAAAAGAGAGGAGGATTCTTGGTGGTGGCTGGCTTTCAAAAGCAGTGGACATGAGAGCGGAAGAAAAAAAGGAAAGAAGAGGGACAGGGGTTGATGGAGTGACACAAAAGTGTAAAATGCTTAATATTTGCGGACACTCAGACATTGTGTTCCAAGCAGTGAGGGTAGAGCACAGTGAAGTTTGGTTCAAGCTGGTTTTCCAGGAAATCGGTGTAAGTTGATCTAGCATGTGTGTATGTGTGTGAGTGGTGTCCTAAGGTGGGACTGTGTACTCCCTCCCTCACCAGGCGACACAATGAAGCTCTGTGTGGTGAACCTGAGGAATGCTGAGCAATGTCAAGGCAGGAGGAGATGGCAAGCGGGATGGAGGAGGGGGTACAATTAAGAAGATGATATGATGAGATTATTTTAGCGGTGGTATGAGGAGTGTAGGGGTGGTACGGCGGGCGAGTGGTTAGCGCACAGACCTCACAGCTAGGAGACCAGGGTTCGATTCCACCCTCGGCCATCTCTGTGTGGAGTTTGCATGTTCTCCCCGTGCATGCGTGGGTTTTCCCCGGGTACTCCGGTTTCCTCCCACATTCCAAAAACATGCTAGGTTAATTGGTGACTCCAAATTGTCCATAGGTATGAATGTGAGTGTGAATGGTTGTTTGTCTATATGTGCCCTGTGATTGGCTGGCGACCAGCCTCTTGCTTGAATACAGCTGGGATAGGCTCCAGCATGCCCGCGACCCTCGTGAAGATAAGCGGTATAGAAAATGTATGGGTGGATAAATCAAATAGAGCACAGAAAACGTGTTCAAGACCTTCTAAGTACAATTTTTAACATTATTAGAGCCCTCTAGCCATAAATTAACACCCCTATATTCAGCTTTATACTCGGTGTTAAAACCTCACACATTATGGGATTCCCTTGCAATATTAGACATGATTAACTCAATGATTATACTTGTACAGTTGACACACATTTTATGAAGCTAACAGTTTTACCCTGGAACAGGGTCTCGCCCGAAGACAGCTGGGATAGGCTCCAGCACCCCCTCGTGAGGAAAAAAGCGGTAGAAAATGAATGAATGAATGAATGAATGAATGAGGAGCGTAGGTCCTTCAACACTAACCAGGTCACTCCACAAATAAACACTAGATTCAGTAATAGTAATATTCACAATACAAGCGTATTCACAGATTTTTTTAACCTGCCTTCTTGTGCTTATAATCACCATAATCAGGCAGTTTATTGGCAACAGGAAGTTACCCTGCATGCCTTGTGGAATACAAATTAGTATCAAATCGAATTTGCATGTACAGTATATTAGTGTGCGTGTTTGTGATGAGTCCGCGTGGTGTCATTTTCGACAAACAGCAGAGCGGGGTGGGGGGCAAACCTAGCCCTTGTATCTAGGAACCCCATATAAGGAAGTCCAGCTCACTGTGACTCTCTGATTTTTTTTAATTATTGGGACAATACAATGCATAAAATACAATACATTGCAAAAACATGGAATGGGATAAGGAATTTGGGGTAGGTATGGAAAAAGTAGTTGTTTTATGAAATGCAGGCAGTAGACATTAAAGGGTGGATAAGAGAGAAAAAGGGCAAGACCCTAAATTCACTTATTATAAAGGCAGGAAGGAGGAAGGCGAGGTGGTGACAGATTTGTTTACCGACTGCCCCACACTGAGCAGGCTCCAGGGGTCTTAAAGGAGAGTGCAACTGACCTGCGTTGGGGGCTTTCAAGGTGTCTGTGGATGGCTTGGAAACACATCTTAAGTGAATGTAGTACGTTCATTTAGGTTTTAATATCATCTGGGTCTGAGTGTACTGGATGCAGGATCTGGGGGGCTTTTTCCTTAAATGGAACAATGGAGTTTCAGGTTGTGCAGGGGCTTTTGAAGCTCTACTTGGAACCTCTTGAAGATAACAACAGTGTGAAATGTAAATTCTTGCAATTCTGGAGTGTGTATTGCAGGGGTCTCAAACACGCGGCCCGTGGGCCAAATGTGGCCCTCAGGACAGTAAGTTTGAGGCCCCCGCCTTGATATGAAAGTTTAATGTTAGTGCGGCCCGCGCAAGTTTGATATGGATGCTGTATGGTATCATGTACCCAGAAAAAATTATTACGTTTGATTAATGTTCATGTTAAAGGTTAAATAACTGTTAATAGTTATCCTCCCTATCCGTGTGGAAGTGGTAAGTTTTTGGCTATTTAAGTTTAAAGGAAATAACTTGAAGGCTACCGTTTAGGTCGCTAGCTCTCTAGTTTGCGAGTTAGCATGTGTCTCAAGACCCTGCAGTTGCGCAATATGTTGTAAATAAAAAAAGTATAAATGTGACTATAGTCGTGTTTTGTCATGTCTACAGGGCTCTAATAATGCTTTGTTCATTTTAATCTGAAAAAAATAATTTGTCTACCCACCAACTATGTGGTTTCTTAAGTTTTTATTATTTGCCGTTTTATTATTATTATTATATTTATTTATTACTGATTGATTGATTTTCTTGATTTGTTTATTTATTTTTCATCTTATTTTGTGCAGAAAAATAAAAATTAAGATGAACAGTGGAATGTTTTATCAGAGCTTTTCTTGTAGAAAATCAGAACCAAAGCACTGAAAAAGTTTGTATATTTTTTTGTTTTTAATAAATGCGTTTTTTTTTTTTTTTTGGAAAACCTGATGCGGCCCAGCCTTGCCCAGACCCTAGCTCCAGTGGCCCCCAGGTAAATTGAGTTTGAGACCCCTGGTGCGTTATATACCAGAAAACTTCAATCTTATGAGGCAGATCATTAATCCAGTCCAGCTGTGGTAAGAACCAGTAGTGAAGACAATTAGGAGGTTTCACAAAAACAGAAAGCGGGTCAGTGGGCCAATTGACAAAATTGACTGTGACAAAAGAGCAGTGTGCAGGTTGAGTTTATACACTGCACATATAGCGCTTAAATTATTACAAAGTCAAGCAAACACATCCTGGTGTACTATTTATCTAGCGGTAAGAGTTATTCATATGTGTCCATGAATATGAATCTTTGACATAGAGTTTTATGTATGTGTGAGATGGAAATAGTGGAAATGATATTTTGGTATCCACTGCAGGGAATGGCTTACCTGCATGAGAGCTCAATTCATACAAGCGAGACTATGTGTGCTGGTGGTGTCGGTGAATGATGCTTGGGAAGGTACATGTGTAAACAAGAGCAGCTATTCACTTACAGTACAGCAAAATGCCCCCTTGTGGTAGAAATGTATACCAGCTTGGTCAGCAAAAGAGCAACAATCCTCTCTAAGCTGATTATGGTGCACCATTAAACAAAATGAATCAGGAATGAAACAATCTTGCCAACCAACTCCGAGAGAGTGTAGAACAGCGGTACTGGCATTATCTTCTCTTTATAATGGGCTCATTGTGGAATAATGAACTCAAACAAATCCTTTTCCAAGTGTCCTAGAAGGCAAAGCAGCAGGGTGATTGGTGAATACTAATTTGAGCACAGCAGGAAATGCAGCACTTTTGCCTTATAATTAGGACAATGTTCCTTTTTAGACTGTTGTCTTTTGCAAACATTTGTGCCAACTTGTTTAGGGGTAATTTTTTTTCCACGTACAAATGAAGTAGCGGATGGTGTTTATATATTGGATTCTCGCACATCCAGCATTCACAGCTACAATAGGCAAGCAGTGTGGATTATCTAGACATGGCTTGGACAAACTTCTTCTTGAGCTAGTTAGCCCCGAGCGCGATCTCAAAGCTACTACGTGATTTCCATTCCATTTGTTCATATATCATCTTACATCATCATTCTTTAGTAGGTGTGTCATAAGATTAAAATCTGACAGAATTTCATGTTTGTAAAAATACTATTTTGCAATAATAAATACAGAAATTAATCCCTTTGGTTCATCACCTAAATGCTTCACAATGGCATTCCGTATACGATTGCATGAACAAAGTGAGCGCTTTTGTCAGTCATACAGTTGCTTTTCCTCTGTAGGGGAAGGCGGGGCCGCTAGGATACACACAGCAAAAGAGTGTAGCGGCAATGCAAGGTAGCGTAGTAGAAATTAGGAGGGCAAAAGATGATTGCAAAGCCAACTAACATAAGATGTGTCAAAAATAGACATTTTTATTGGACTTTCGCCATTCACTGACAGGCTAGGAACAGAACTTTCGCAAAAAGGGGTATCTACTTTTCATTTGAATGAAATAATAGATTACAATTGAGTGCATCCCATAATCAGTTCACAGTTCCACATGTCCAAAAGGAGTAGGAAGAAGCAAAGCTTATTAAATCCTACCCCTCCATCTGGTACTTTTACAATCAGTAACTGTTACATTTGTTCACTTCCTGCTTTCCAAATTATTCATTCATTCATTCATTTTGCGGGGGTGCTGGAGCCTATCCCAGCTGTCTTCGGGCGAGAGGCGGGGTACACCCTGGACTGGTCGCCAGCCAATCACAGAGCACATATAGACAAACAACCATTCACACTCACATTCATACCTATGGACAATTTGGAGTGGCCAATTAACCTAGCATGTTTTTGGAATGTGGGAGGAAACCGGAGTACCCGGAGAAAACCCACGCATGCACGGGGAGAACATGCAAACTCCACACAGAGATGGCCGAGGCTGGAATTGAACCCTGGTCTCCTAGCTGTGAGGTCTGCGTGCTAACCACTCGTCCACCGTACAGCCACTTTCCTAATTAGGTTTTTTTAATTTTATTTTTTTGTTTGTTTTTTGTTTTTTTTTTATTTTATTTTTGTCACGTACCGAAGTACGAGGTGATATGACCATCCAATGACATAATGGGTACCATAGTAACTGTCAATATAGTGATATGTAGAGCACATCATGACTGGTTCAAGACTTAGGATTTGAACTCACATCCTGCTTTCATGACTATCAGGGATGACTGCTGGGAATCTTTAAGGTGTCATTCACCTTTAGAATGGCACTGTCAGTTGAAATAATTCCACTGTCTAAAAGTCCGAACTATTCTGTTTCATTCAAGACATATTCTTATTGCGACATCAGACAAGCATTTTTCCCCCATTTATGTTGAAGACATTTTCAAATGAAAAGGTGAAACGTATTTCATGTACGTTGCTCCTTATGAAAAAGACTTTATGTGCAATTCCTGCGGCTAAATTCCCACAGAGATCCCTCTATGTCCAACTTGAGGAATCCTTGCTCGTCTAGGTGGAATGACGCCGTGTGCCCAGGAAGCAAAAGGTGTGGATTGTGACTACAAACAGGGAGAGCTTTTTAAAGCAGCGGAGAACAGGCCTGTGTCAACACTGCGGCTAGCTGGCTAGGACAAGGCCCTGATTTATTTGTCGGACAGAATTAGCTGTATTAGCGGCCTTCAAAGCTGGATGAAATTCCTACATTTCCTCCACTGAATTACAGTGCAGTGCTGCGTTAAAATGTCGTAGAGCAGTGGTACCCGACTCCTGCACACTTAAAATACATAAACCTTAATTCCCATTACTTGGAATATTGAACATGATTCATTGATTAATTAATTTGATAGTAAGTAGAGTCAGGAGATCGGGAAGACCTGGTTTGATATTTGATCATGAGTTTACATATTCTCCCTGTGTGTGTGTGGGGGGGGGGTTCCTATGGGTACAACAATTGGCGAATGTGCCCTGCGATTGGCTGGTGACCAGTCCATGGTGTACCCCGCCTCTCGCCCAAAGTCAGCTGGGATAGGCTCCATGAAGAACTTCATGCACTGTCTTCTCTGGGATGTGAGGCATTCAGGAACATTGGTAATTGTGAATGTTAGGCGCTAATTGTGTATAATTTGTATTCACATACCCCCTACGGACAATTGTTGGGGGTACGCGTACCCTACTTTGGGAACCTAGGTAGTAGAGGAATGCCAATGAGGGGGCATTCCACCTTGGAGCTCATGTTTAACCCCCCCCCCCAATCGATGTTTTTGTATTTTAGTAGTACCTTGTTGCTGTAATAATAATAATAATACATTTTATTTGTATAGCGCTTTTCAAAATACTCAAAGACACTTTCCAGAAAATGGAGTTGAATTAAAACAAGTAAACAGAGTTAAATATACGTTAAAATACAACATTCATTAGTTTATTTATTATTATTAGTTTATTATTAGTTTAGGGTTATAATAGGGGCTACAGCCTAGCCCAGCTATACATTGTATTTGGGATGCCTTCTATGTGCATACATGTAATACAGATATCATCAAAGTTTTATAAAATTTGCATAATCATTCATGAAGATTGGGCTGAACACTTTAAATGTGGTCAGGAAAATGATACCACAGGCAACACTGACAAATTATCATCCTTTTTTGAGCACGATTACAAACATTAACGTTCACAAACAAATACTAGTACATACAATCATGTGGAAAAATGCTAATACTGTTCAAATCAAATAGTCACAAATCTTATATAGTACAATATTTCAGGCTATATTTCCTGACAGCTCATATTCATCTGAAGACACTTCCAGCATGTGTCAGACCCAACGTTTAGCCTACTGGACCATTCCCAACTGTTAATCAAGCGTCTTCTGAGAGGAATGCCGGCATCCTCTACCAAAGCATGATAGAAGCACAGACAAAACAAAAAACTCTTAGCTTGAAAGAGGAAACAAATTCCCCTGGATCTGCCAAGTCTTACTCGAAACTTAGCTGATTGTTGACTTTGGACGAGCAGCAGAAGAGTCGTTGGACACCAGACATATCCGATAATTCAGACAGATGGGTTTGTTTACATTTGTATCATTGTGTATTGTTATTATTATGACATTATATTATGTCTCATTTCTTGCATAGGTCAGAATATTATCAGAATATAAGCCAGTCCACAAAAGTACCTTGTACTCAGGCTTACATACATTACATTTAAACCTGTTTGTGTTTGCTCTTCCATTAGAAGACAGCCTGGTCATGAGGATTTCCCTTTATGGCATATCAGCAAATATCACACTCTTGAGAAAACTCAAGCCAGTATACATTTCCCTTGCTTTCTTTTGAGGAGGAGAATAAAGCACAATAAACAGAAGCCACCCCCCCTACCTCGAAAAGTCCACAACAAAAGCAAATAGCCCCAGCCTGGCTGTAGCTTTATTAGCGGTCAGCTGGTTCCCATTAGAACAGCTTTGTGAATCGCTATCACCTCTCAAGAATCCCAAACAAAGTGACCCTGGGATCTGTTTGCATGCTTCTAACCTCTCACCGAATCGGTCGTGCTGCCCTAAGAAATACCCTTGGATACGACAGACTTCTCACAAACCCGGGGTGACCTTTCCGACCATTAATGTCCATTGATTGATTTGTTTGACATTGTTTGGACGTTTTAGAGCGGCAATCCAGTCAGTCTTGTTGCTAATTGCATCTCACTTTACAATAAGGTACACAAAAATACCGTTGTTACTGGGGAACTAATGAAGAACTAATGAAGAACTAATGAAGAACTAATGAAGAACTAATGAAGAACTATTCATTCATTCATTTTCTACCGCTTTTTCCTCACAAGGGTCGCGGGGGTGCTGGAGCCTGTCCCAGCTGTCTTGGGGCGAGAGGCGGGGTACACCCCGCACTGGTCGCCAGCCAATCACAGGGCACATATAGACAAACAACCATTCACACTCACATTCATACCTATGGACAATTTGGAGTGGCCAATTAACCTAGCATGTTTTTGGAATGTGGGAGGAAACCGGAGTACCCGGAGAAAACCCACACATGCATGGGGAGAACATGCAAACTCCACACAGAGATGGCCAAGGGTGGAATTGAACCCTGGTCTCCTTAATGAAGAACTAATGAAGAACTAATGAAGAACTAATGAGTCGTGGTTACGGTTATGTAAGTTTATTCTTCATTAACTACTGTAATTTTGTGTACCTTTTAATGTGTTTCTGCTAATTGTTGTTGCTAATTGTTTTGAACAGTGATTCCAGCAGGTGAGACCTGGGTTCGATTCCCCGCTCGGACATCTCTGTGTGGAGTTTGCATGTTCTCCCCATGTTGGGGTTTTCTCTGGGTGTTCCGGGTGCCTATGCCAGGTGACTTAGAGTGAGAGGCGGGGTACACCACTGGACTGGTCGCCAGCCAATCACAGGGCACATATAGACAAACAACCATTCACACTCACATTCATACCTATGGACAATTTGGAGTCGCCAATTAACCTAGCATGTTTTTGGAATGTGGGAGGAAACCGGAGTACCCGGAGAAAACCCACGCATGCACGGGGAGAACATGCAAACTCCACATCGAGATGGCCGAGGGTGGAATTGAACTCGGGTCTCCTGGCTGTGATGCCTGCGCGCTAACCACTCATCCGCCCTGCAGCCTTCTATTTTGCATCATTTTTTCTGTTAACATATTTCTCACCTTTTCTAGAATCAGATTCCTGTACTGTATATGATCGGCAAGCAGGTTATTGATTGTTTAATTTCTCTCAAATTTCAATATAGGGTTTTTTGTGTTCTTAGTGTATTACGCCTTGATTGTTTAAATTATTTAAATATGGAAAAATAAAAATTGCACAGTGAACTGCGGTCCAAAATATACGCAATAGAACGGTGTTTATCCTCATCATCAATGGTTTCAAGTAATTCAAAGTGAGTAAAGAATGTGCTGAAACGGACAAATGATAACACGTTCCTCCTTCCCCTCATCAAATAAGCTTTGGAGGACTGAGGAACTTTTGTTGAGCTGGTCCCTTGGGTTCTATTTTTGTTCTAGATGGTCCCATTTGGATCAAAGCTGGGCTGGTTCCGACAGTCCTGAGTAAAGGGATTGGGTGTATAGTGTGATGGTGGTCCTGGGGGACCTGGCAAAAACCAACACAGAGGCTCATCAACAAAGCTACCATTCATATTCCTTCGCCCGGTAATGGAAAACGTTTCCCCTCGGCGTTGAAAACAGAGCGAGGGGCAAATGTGCAAAGACAACACACAGGGAGAGGTTTCCTTGCCTGTGGATTAGGATCTGCTTGCTGTGAGCCACATTTAGATCCGCAAAGACGTGAAAGGAACCAAACATCTGCACTACTGTGGACTGCAGAGAAGGTTCCTGCACAGGAGGGAGGGATCGTATGGCCTTGGAGGCCTTGGGGACCAGTTTTGGATCCTGTGCGTTCCCAGACTCCCTTTTATGATGCCACATGGGCAGCTCATTTGCTGAAAGTTTAGGTCCATTCATGTGATTTTCTCTGTCATCATAACAGAAGTGCAAGATTCAGGCTAATAATGGAATCTGATAAGCACTGATTGCAGTTCTGTTTAGTGTCTGCATGCATTTCATCAAACGTCTTTATTCTTCCGACAAATTGTGTTTAACTTGGAATCAAGTCATCAGGATGTTACGGGAATTAAAATGGGTAAACTATTTTGGGTGGCCACTGAGTTGCCTCACACTGTGATTTCAAAATGCTTTATTTTGTTTGAGGGTCCCAGTCATTTCGGGGGGGGGGACCAGTCAGAGTCAGGACATCCTGTTCTGGCAAAGCGGAGGATATTTAGTTCTCTGTCTGGCCTGGACTGCTACCGACAATGCTGGAAGAACTTAAAGGTCTTTAGTGTTGATATTTTTATCGCGCAGTTGTGATTGGACATGAGATTAAAGTGGAAGGAGGAAGTAATTATGTCCGTATATAAACTCACCGGCCGCAGTCTCAGGCAAATCAAGTCACCTTTTAATGAGTTCCAATACAGATAATTACTTATGTGGTAGTACATTGTTTCTGTATGCCAAACACGGAACACATTAAGTGAGGCACAGTGACATTAGTGGTTGGAGAAAATCAACGGTATTGTATTGGATGATTTAAAAAATGCATATTTTGAATGGAGTTATCTAGATAGCACACAGCAAGACAGTAGACACCATAAAGGGGATGTGATCCCTTAAATTAATTATACACCATACACAAGATTGGCCGCATGTTAATATACTAAATGTTATAATAAAGCCTATAATAATAAATGTCTACCATGTTTATTTTACTGCGAGTTATACTGAAACCTGAGTTTTACAGAAAATACTAAGCCGACATGGTGAATACAGATGCCTGTCTAATGTGCTTCATTTAGCAATGAGGCTTTCAAAGACCGATGAGAGGATCTGTCGGTTTGACAGACACGATTATCTCGTCGGTCGTCACCTTCCTTCCTAGCCGGCCTCATCAAATGTTCACCTTGGGTGATGACAGCCTAATACACACCTGTACCTGTTCGCAGGGGTGTCTGCTGTGGGTGAGTTGCCATAGAAACACACAGATTGGTACAGTCGACTGTACGTTTGACGTCATTTTACAGTACAGGAGACCTTTTTGTGAGTAGTTTTGTATAATGAGTGCAGAAACGGTGCACATAAGGGGTAATGCAGTAGACCTTGAAGAGAGGGTCTTGTTAGGGCAAGGGGGGGGGGTGAAGCAGCTGTAACACTGGGTGCTCTGTAGCTGCTGAGGTGATGCTATCTTTACCTCTTTACTGATACAATGGTCTCATAGACAGCTGATATTGGGCCAGTGAGCCCCGGCTGGGGCTAATTCCAGGAAGAGTGCGCCACCCACAGGCAGGAATGATAGGGAGCCTCAGGAAGATGGATGTCGTAAACAGTGTCTTGTCGCTGTTGCTTGTAACTGATGGGAGAATATAGACAATTGTGAGAATTGTTAGAAAGTGCTTCTTCAATATGTTAGCAACATCCATAGAGTGAGCCACACTGGAATATGAGTAAAAAAACTCATTAAACTTAAGACTTAAGGTCTAATTTTGTAGATCAGGTGCAGGCATGGCGCACCTGCCTTGCGCAAAGAGGGAGGAGAGAAGATGTGAGAGGGTTTCATTCATTCATTCATTTTCTACTGCTTATCCTCACAAGGGTCGCACCATTCACACTCACATTCATACCTATAGACAATTTGGAGTCGCCAAAAAAAAGCATAATTGCAATTTTTAATACTGCATGTTCAGAGAAACAACAATTTAGTCAAACTGGTCAAATTAAGACAGATATTGTTTTTAAATTATGTTTTGCGGCTCCAGTCTAGGGAGTATGGGGGTAAAATTGCTTTTTTTATAGTAAAGGTTGTCGATCCCTGAATTATAGCAACATAAATACAACAAAAAGGGGTTGATTTACATGAAAATATCAATTTATTTACAAATACAGCATATACATGTTATATGTATGTATGTATGTAATATACACCTTTATATATATAAATATGTGTAAATATGCAGAATAATAATTATATATATTATATAATTATAATAATATAATTATATTATATATTAATAATAATAGTACTAATAATATATTATTATAATATACATATATATAATATATTATATTATATCTATATGTATAATATAATGTCAGTATATGAAAGTATGCACTGTTTAAATAATAATAAAAGTGCCTCTTTTGTTGTATAATTGACCCTACAATTTGTTGTATAATAAAATCTCACTGTTGCAGCTCCTGGATGTTTGCCTGCAAGTAGCGCTTTTACCCCATGGCATCCCATAATGCTCCTCTTGTGAAGAGATGCTCTGGCAAGCGGGAGGCAAGACTACGCAAGGACTCGGTGGAACGTTTTGCTATTTTTTTGTCCTGTCTTCTAAATGCGATGTAAACATAGTGTATATTGCCAATGCATTGTAAGCCAAGTGTTGTGTCAGTCACATGCTACATTCCAAAAGCCGAGACAGAAACCTCACGTCAGTGAAAGAATGCTTTTCCCACTCCCCTCACCTAGTTTCCTTTTCCCACCGTCCTTCTAAACCTTCTTTCCTGCCCGCTCCTCCCACTTCCACCTCCGCCAGATGTCAGCTGATTCTGTCTTTGATTGACTGAAAATGCATTTTCTTGCAGAAGGGAAGATAAATAAAAGGGTTGATGATGAATGCTGATAGCAAGACTGTCATCTACTTTAGTGTCTTTTGATGGGTTCCGCTCCATTCCAAATTGAAATTGGATATGAAGTTTGTGGTATACCAGCTGAGCTGCGCTGCTGACCTGTTTATTATTCTGGGCTTCAGCGTCTGTGAGCAATTTGCATTCTTTTCAAGTCAAACTATGATGGTTGTTATGTAATAAAAAAAATGACCAGGGGCTTTAAATGGCTACTTTCTAGTGTCTGAGAAAAAGCAGAAATGTTGTAGTGGCACAGCCCATCCAAATGAGCAAAAGTGAGTCCACCCACTTTCAGCAACTATTTAATGTCTACAAGTGAGCAGCATGGTCTGGGGATGCACAAGTGCTGCCGGGAGCTGCGGTTCTTTATGGGGAAACACGAATTCCAACATGAACTGTGACATTGTGAAGCAGAGCGTGATCCTTTCCCTTGCGAAACTGGACTACAGGACCACAAACGCACCTCGAAGATGACAAATGTCTTGCTGAAGAAGCTGAACGTGATGGTCTTTCAACATGAACCCAATTGAGCACCTGTGGGGCATCCCAGGGAGTAGAGCATCCACCAGTGATGCCATCATGGAGGACTGGAAGAGGGTTCCTGTAACAACTTGTGCAGCTCCAGTCCCAAGAGGATTACGGCAGGGCTGCATAACATTGGTGTTCACAAAAAAACACTGTGTTCACTCGTGTTGCCATATTTAGAAGATACTCTAACGCAGGGGTCACCCATGCTGTGCCCGCAGGCGCCCATGCGCCCACGTGCACCACTTAAGGCGCCCGCGAGGCATCTTCTAAAAATAGCACTGGTCACAAATTATCATTGTTATTTTGTGCTTTAAATTTTGAATCAGAATTGCTTACATTAATGTATTTTTGGGGCGGCACGGCGGTCTAGTGGTTAGAGTGCAGACCTCACAGCTAGGAGACCAGGGTTCAATTCCACCCTCTGTGTGGAGTTTGCATGTTCTCCCCGTGCATGCGTGGGTTTTCTCCGGGTACTCCGGTTTCCTCCCACATGCTAGGTTAATTGGTGACTCCAAATTGTGAGTGAATTATGAATGTGAGTGTGAATGGTTGTTTGACTATATGTGCCCTGTGATTGGCTGGTGACCAGTCCAGGGTGTACCCCGCCTCTCACCCAAAGACAGCTGGGATAGGCGACCCGCGACCCTCGTGAGGAAAATGAATGAATAATGTATTTTTTTAATCGTCTTATAACATCAAAAATTAAAAAAAATATATTTTATAACGAACTCTTACCTCAAGTCAAAGTTCATGTGTGCGCACCGTCCGCTCACCGCTTTTCCGATATAGTGCAGCGATGATGAGGTTAGCTTACTCGTGCAGAAACATGGCAGAAAAGCGACTTTTTTCACTAGGCAGGTGGAAAAAAAATCACAGAAAGCTGTTCCCTCTGACTTTCAAATATGTGAGCACATAAATAAATGTTTCTTGTTAAAAAATATGTTTTTGTTACCATTATTGTGGAAAATAATTAACATTGATATGTGAGCAGTCGCTTCACATAGTATTACTACTACTATTCCTTTTGTTCTGATTACTAAAAAGTGATCCGTGCAGTTTTGTTGCATTTTGGAAGTTTACCGCAAACAGGTCATGTAGCCCTTCAAACTATCCGTGCTCACAAAGTAGCCCTCGGCCTCAAAAAGGTTGGTGACCCCTGCTCTAATGTATATTATGGTTTCATTTCTAGAGTATAGTCCATCAGGAAGATATGATAAAAGTGTTTCTGAAATGTGAGTGTACACAGTTTTGTGAGGTACTGTGTTTTCCTTAGCGTAGACTTTTCCTATTGATTTCCTGTAGATAAGACAGAAGAAGCTTTTTCTTGATCCCCCCCCCCTTTTCATACTGAAAGTCCACGTGATTGTCAAAAGTAGCTATCAGATGACAGGTTTTGCATTTGGAAAACCTGAGCGAGTTGATGACCTAGCCATCTGCAAGTGCAGCAAACCTGCACATTTCACACAGCTTATTTCATCAATATGTTCCAGCCATCAGTTTCATTTGACACCCTCTGTTATTTTTGCTGCATGCACCTCCTCTGTTGACCAGACTTTACAGGTCACTTTCCCCCCAGACAGAGTGTGTAACACGCAGTCGGTAGGCTGAAGTCACCGCCAGGTTAGAGGATTACTGTCTTGACTGGATCCTTCAAAAAAAAAAAAAAAAAGCAAAAGAAAGCTCTTCACCTCTTTTCACCTTTGGAGATCTTTTTCGCGTGCTGCCTTGCGAGGTAATGGGATTTACAAGACTGTGAATGCCACATGGGTGTGATTTGTACTGCTGCATGAACTCAGAAAAGGGAATAAGAGTCCATGAATCCATTGATGATTAATGGCTGATTAATAGTGCCTTCAAGCAATATGAGCAGCATTACAACACCGGCATAGAAAGTGGAGTTCAGAACATTTAGATTCTTAAATCACATTAAAAGTAATCTTTGCATATGAGACTGTATTTTATGCCTAGAACATTAAACACGTAAAAATACAGGTCGTCTTCTATTTGAAGTTTATACATTTATTTATGTAAATCAACAGGTGGTGCAAAAAAACTATATAGCAGCAAAGACAATTAATCAATTAATTGACTTTTAATATTTTTCCCCATTCACTGTACATGGAATGATATGTAGATGAAGGAGGACATGAGGGTAGTTGGTGTGAGAGAGACACTTGCAGAAGATACATTTTCCTGTAAGAAGTGGATGCTGTAGGAGAGAGAAATAACATTGTGGGAGACAAAAAGTGAGTAAAAAATATGAAATGTAAATATGTGTTTACAACTACAAATTAAATTGATTCATTTGTCTTTTTTAAGGAGTGGCCCACTGCTAATTGTTAAAAGGATGGATGTCAGACTTGCTGTTAGAGAACTGACAACATTTCCAAGTTTATGTTTTTGTTTCATTGATGTTCTTCATCAAGAATTAAGATTTCGAACTTTGTGTAGCCTTGAACGCACCACAGTCATGTGGTATGTGGTATGATACATAACGTTTGCTAACGCTGCCACAGTTTAATAAATCCACCAAATAGTTGTCGCTAGTATCTTGAGGGGTCTGATTGCTCGCTAAATATGATGATGAAATGCAGCGTTACACAGACAGTCCCATTATAATGTGTTTATGTGCGAGAGCTAACATGTACCGCCAAATTTATTTGTGTCAGTCCATCCAATGCTGCCAGTTTAATAAATCCACCAAATAGTTGTCGCTAGCATCTTGAGAGGTCTGATTGCTTGCTAAATATGATGATGAAATGCAGCATTACACACACAGACAGTCCCATTATCATGTGTTTATGTGCAAGAGCTAACATGTACCGCCAAATTTATTTGTGGCAGTCCAACTTATTGTGGAAGAAATGTATGGGAAACACTGAAAGTGAAATTTTGGTTTGAAACAAGTACAATAAATGCTTGCAAAAAAAAAAGATATGCAGATAATTGATGTACATGGCATATGAAGTGTGTGTTCTTGTGATATGATAAGCATCTGTCATGTAAATATGTGATTAAGTATGTTTCCTCATACATCAAATACATTCCACTAAGTAGTAAAAGTGTCATTTAATGTCTGAGTTGTTGCTGCCTGTCAAAGGACTCTTCTTCTTTGCGAATTATTTTCTTTGTCTGTCTTCTTTCGCTTGACCGTGTCTGGACTTGTCATGGAAGAATGCCATCTCTTTCAACCACCACTATTACTTAACCATTTCAATTTCATAATTGCATAGTCTTACTGTGCAGAATGTCATTGCCGAGGGACATAATTTTGTAAATACTGGAAAAACAAAAAACACACGCCCACACTGGTTCCTTCAACAATTCTAAATAAGAGCAAGTAATATAATATGTCTTCTTTTCGTCTGTGGCATGTGGTGGTCTGGGGATAGCGCTGTGGGTACTGTTGCCAGTGGAGTACTGGGGGGACTGTTTCTGGGGTTTCTTTGGGTGGGCCGGACTAGGTGAGTGCAGCCTGGGGGGTGACTTGCAGCTTGTGGTTTGCCCAGTTCTGGGCTGTGGTGGGCAGCCTGTTGGTCGTGTGTCCTCAGCCCCTTCAGGCTTGGTCCGGGTGGAGTTGGGGGGACAGGCATGTGGGGTTCTGATCTTTCCTGCTTGGCAGAACCAGCACATATCTATATGTGGGGCGGTCCAAAGTGGGGAATGATGGGGGCCAGAGACTGCTTTACGGTGGCTCCTCTGCCCCTGGCGTCCCTCGAACTCGGTTGTCCACCGAGGGGCCCACCACACCTCCACTGTCCCCCAATTTTAATTATAAATAACATAATTCCTGCAAGAGCCGGTTGGTTCCAGGATTTGCAGTGCAGCTCTTTGACTGTCTTGGGCGGTGGGTCCCCCTGTGCGCTTCAGGTTGGCTCTGGTGGTGGCGGGGGTTTGGTTGTGGGTGAATGGGATCGCCATGTTGTTGTGTGCCAAAAAGCCCTTGGCCTGGGGATGTTGCGTCACAGATGGTGGGCTGGGTTGTACTGTGGAGTGGGGTGTGGTCTTCTATGAGGGGGTTGTGGGCCTGGGTGATTGGCGTCTTGAGGTGGGGTGCATCTAGGTTGCGGTGCGTGTGTGCTTATAATTAATTAATTAACATACTTTTTTATTTTTTTTACTGGGGGTTGTAAAACTCGAGCCACGTTTCTGACTGGGGTTAACGCTCTATGGCTCGTTACTGGTCTTCCCGGTAGGGGGTGCTCTATGGGCCGGGTCTTAGGGGGCCTGTCCCTGGTTTTGCCCGCTCCCGCAGGGCCAGTGGCTCTCTGGGGATGGAGTCTGTCTGTGTTGGGCGGGCCTTGCTGAGCAGTGGGAGGCGGTCCCTCACCTTTCATACAGTACATTCACTTTGACAAACACCATTATACACACATGTGCGCACATGTACTGTATGCATGTCTATATACATGTATGTATATCTCTCTTTGCTGTCACACACTCTTGACTCCCCCCTAACCCTCAAAATAGCTGTCTTTAGCTATGCCTGCCAGACAGTAGCAGCTCATAACCTGAATTTTAGCTCACAGCCGAGAGATGGCTTGTATCTAAAAAGCACAAAGGTACTACAGTATCACTGTATAAATGGCAATGAAAAATACATCACTGATGGTGGAAACTTCACACTAGACTTCAAGCAACGTGGATCCTGTGCCTCTCCTCTCTTCCTCCAGACTCTGGGACCTCGTCAGTGATGGTTTGGGGTGCCATGTCATCTGCTGGTGTCGGTCCACTCTGTTTCCTGAGATCCAAGGTCAACGCAGCCGTCTACCAGCAAGTTTTAGAGCACTTCATGCTTCCTGCTGCTGACCTGCTTTATGGAGATGGGGATTTTACGTTCCAACAGGACTTGGCGCCTGCACACAGCGCCAAATCTACCAGTGCCTGGTTTAAGGACCATGATATTTCTGTTCTCAATTGGCCAGCCAACTCGCCTGACCTTAGCCCCATCGAAAATCTGTGGGGTATTGTTAAGAGGA
The DNA here is from genome assembly GCF_037039965.1 of Doryrhamphus excisus. NCBI lineage: Eukaryota > Metazoa > Chordata > Actinopteri > Syngnathiformes > Syngnathidae > Doryrhamphus > Doryrhamphus excisus. Next base: position 8,945,255 of record NC_136374.1, read on the forward strand.
AGATGCAGAATGCCAGACCCAAAAATGCAGAAGAGCTGAAGGCCACTATCAAAGCAACCTGGGCTCTCATAACACCTGAGCAGTGCCAGAAACTGATCGACTCCATGCCACGCCGCATTAATGCAGTCATTGAGGCAAAAGGAGCTCCAACCAAGTATTGAGTACTGTACATTCTCATATTTTTCACGTTCATACTTTTCAGTTGGCCAACATTTCTAAAAATCCTTTTTTTGTATTGGCCTTAGGTAATATTCTAATTTTCTGACCCACGGAATTTCAGATTTTCATTTGTTGCCACCTATAATCATCAAAATTAAAGAAATAAACATTTGAAATGCATCAGTCTGTGTGCAATGATTAAATATAATGTAAAAGTTATACCTGTTGAACACAATGACTGAAATAAATCAAGTTTATGAAAATATTCTAATTTTCTGGCCCTTACCTGTACAGTGTGGGCTGAGATTCAAAAAAGCCGTGCACAAAAAAAAATAATGGTTAAAATTCGTAATTATCATGATAACTTTGACAGCCCTATATAGTACAATATTTATGTTAGTTTAACTTATGTACGGTGGTATATATGACAAATAATAACTTCAATAAGTCATAAAAAGAGTAACAAACCTAATCGTTTTACAATGAAAGGTGTCTAATATGTAAAACAGGTCTGGTTATGTAGCATTATTTCGACTTCCCCGTGTGCTATTTTGCCAGCACTCTTCTGACATCTGGACTCCAGGCAGGGTTGGAAGCATTTCCCAAACCCTTCCTCTGTCATTAGCATTTGGCTGCAACGTCAGGAAAACCTTGACTACTTTATACTAGAAATATAGTGAAATAAGTGACACCATCCCTCACAACAGTGGTCCAACTAATCATATTCATATGCAACACTTTATAGCACATTTCCACAGTCAGCTTGAAACAAAAAAAAAAAACACAAGAGGAGTTTAGGGGAAAAAACAGAAAGTGACACTTGGCTGTTGAATTAGCTTTGGACTTTTCTTGTTTACGTGATGAAGACAGAAGTCGCAATAACTAAGCCAATGTGTTAAATATAGACCAGGAACTACAGGTTTCTTTAGATCAATCTTTCCCAAATTTTATTATCACATTTAAAAATTTGTTGTGGCACACCACCAAATAAAAACGTAATAAAAAGTATGTGTACCAAAATAACAATTAGGTGAATGATGTACCTTCTTCTAATGGAAGAGCATTTAATTGCCTGTATCAAATGTATAATGTGTGCCCAGCAGACAATTTTAGGATGCATTTTTCAATGAAATTAACTGCTGGTCTAATTACGACCACCGGATGGCGCTGTAGTAATTGTGTTAAGCAAGCAAACGGTTTATACCAGCACAGAGCAAGTAAAGTACACCCAGCCGCTTGTGTTTTACCCACGTAAACGTCATCGACTATGGCCGAGTGGTTTGCACAGCTAGGAGACCTGAGTTCAATTCCACCCTCGGCCATCTCTATGTGGAGTTTGCATGTTCTCCCCGTGAATGCGTGGGTTTTCTCCGGGTACTCCGGTTTCCTCCCACATTCCAAAAACATGCTAGGTTAATTGGTGACTCCAAATTGTCCATAGGTATGAATGTGAGTGTGAATGGTTGTTTGTCTATATGTGTCCTGTGATTGGCTGGCAACCATTCCAGGGTGTATCCTGCCTCTCGCCCAAAGACAGCTGGGATAGGCTCCAGAATACCCGCGACCCTTGTGAGGATAAGCGGTGTAGAAAATGGATGGATGGTCACATTTGTTGGTCTTTACCTGTTGGTAGGGCTGATTCTTCTCCGTAGCTTCCACAAACAGTGACTCACTGACACAGACTGGAAGGGAAAAAAAAGAAAAAATGTGACGACATTTAAATGAAGAACTACAGATTTGTTCATTCCAAATAATTGTCACTGTCTATTGTACTTTTGTCACATCATAATTGAGCCCTCAGACGTCGGTGCTGCAACTTAAGTTGATAAATTCTGCCATCTTGTGGTCAAAAGAGAAAAAATGTTCAAAAAGTTTAAAATGTGGTAGCTTCTCTAAGAAATGCAGTGTAACTATCATACACATCAATTCTTCTATTCATGTCTTCTTGTTGACATGTGGATCATTACAACAACCCCCCCCCCCCCCCACACACACACATACACAGTAACTCCAAACTCCACCTACCACAACCACAAGCGCCCCATGTGACCCATCAGCGGCAGGGGTGAGGCCTCGGGTGCACTTGTTTTCAAAGGTTGAGTTTCCTCAGTACCAGGAGGACAAGGCTTTCACGGAGAAACAGGTGAAGCGTGGCGTTGACAACATGGACTACCATCAGAAACTGGCGGAAAAACTCACCATCTTAAATGAGAGAGGCAACGGGGTGCGGATACGCATGAACTACATTAAGAAGGTGAGGGATAAGAAATAAGGAACTTAGCTATGACTTATGTCACATGCTGTTCAGTGGTGATCATCTCAGAGATACATACACACAATAAATAAGTTCCACTGTATTATCTTAAATTACATGATAATACATAATGCAGAAAGATAGTGTTTAATGTACAAAATAAACATATTGTCTGTGTAACACTTCAATTGTGCACCTAAAATATGTATATCAGTTATTGAGGTTCACCTAATGAAACCCAATCACAATGTTTCATGAAGCATTTCAAGTCAATATAAATACAAATATTACGAGTGACCGTGCTTGTCGTGTAATACACTTCCTGTCTTAAACTTGTACTCAAACTAAGAGGAAGTGCCACCAGGAAGTCGGTCTCTGCTGTCAGTCAACACAAGTTTCAGTACTCTGAAACAGTCACAAATGCCAAAAAAAAAAAACTAAATAAAAAAAGTCCAACTTTTTGTTGTGAGCAGCACTGCACTCTTGGGCCTGACACGCCACATTATGCATTTCTGGCTGAGACTGTCAGGAAGTGACACAAAGTGCAAATGATGTTGGAGAATTTTCCTATTTTTAGACATAATTAACCTTCACCAGGGAGTGTGCAAACTTTATTTTCAGCCTGAATTCATTTCATTTGGGAGCCAGTCATTTCACACAGTGACTGTGTAGCCATGCAGAAGGACACTCACTATCCAGCTCAAGGTCCCCTTCATGGTTGTTTACTAAAAAAAGAAAAGGTTATGTTCAATATGGTAGAGCCATGATTCTCAGGCTTTTCACTCCAAGTACCGCAAATTGACAGATTTTTGGTCATTTAAAATGATCAGAAAACACATCTCATTCACCCAAAGTCAGTAATCATTTATAATACAAGAAAAATGTACAGCATACATGTACTACTGTTTTAAAAAAAAGCCCACATTTTTACATGTTTATGTCTTCATGCTTTGCTGGTTGAGGCAGGGGGATTGAGCTCTTTGTCAGAAATTGACATTTTTATGGGCTTTTTACTCGCATTAATATGTCAGGAAAAGAAAATGTATTGTAAATCGAATTCAATTTCAGGAACTGAAATCAATAGTGTGTTTCTACAGTTATTTTGCAATGTGGTACCAAGGGATTTAAGACCACCGCTACTATGCCACAATTATTGCAAACCATCCATAATATAAAAAAAAGGCAAATGCACAAACAATGGCATTACAGAATTGGGGAAAAATACAATTATTACTAAAGCAACAAATTTAACTGGCTCTTTAATCTTCAAATACAAACTTAAAAATCGAGACCTATACACTACAACATCATCTGAAGCAGTTCAGAGTCAATATTTATCAAATAACATGACAGAAACACCCATCCATTCATTTTTTTATACCGCTTATCCTCACGAGGGTCGCAAATATGATGGAACCTATAGCACATATAGGCAAATAGTCATTCAAATCCACGCACGTACAGGGAGAACACGCTAACTCCACACAGAGATGTCCAAGCGGAGATTCAAACCCAGATCTTCCCGTTTGGCCTACATGCTAACCACTCGTCCAATCACAAAAACATTTTAAAAAAATTAATAAAATACATGACACTCACTGGGAAGTGGAGAACAAATCCTTTCCCAGGGTGACAAATATAAAATATATACATAAACTAATTTACCTGTATTGTAATGTAATGATGAACAACCCAGTTTCTGCCTCCTCTCTTCATGTTAGAACAAGATCATTTAAGTGCTGCACTGTTCATGTGAAGAGGCGTTCAAGCGCACTGCGTAACCATGATTTTTAGATGGGGGAATGTTGATGTTACTGTAAGTGTTCTTACAACCCCATTGCGAATCATTTAAGTGATGTGGGCCGGTACTCCTGATTCTGAGGGTCCTGGGCAGATTACATTGACATGGCAAATTAAATCTGATTGGTCAAGAAAATCTAGTATACACATAAAAATACTCAAAAGTGACACCTACCAAATGAAGATAATAGACTGTTTGGAATAAATATGAATAATATGATTGTGTAAATGTAGATTGGTGCTTCTGCTATTGTTTAGGCCAGCAGAGAAGGCCTAGACCCCCTTGTAAAATAAATTTGTCTACTATATGGAACTGACATTCGAATTGAGGACAAAAAAATGGATGTACGTTTGTGGATGTGTAGCTCATATTGCTAGCTATGGTTAGCATCACAGTCATCCTGAAAATGGCAAATTTTGCTTTGCAGTTGTGTGCAGATGTCAAGATGCGGCCAGCCATCCTTACGGATAAATCAATGGAATCTGCCATCAAATATATCAACAAAAAGTTCCCAAACATTGATTTCAGAGGAAACATAGTAAGTATTCCACTGTTGCTATGATGGGATGTTATTTGGGAACCTTGTCCAAATATCCAACGACAACAGCAAGATTAGAAATCCCACATTTAAAAAATTGTTGTTCTTCATTGTAGCAAAACCTGACTGCCATCCAGCGGCAAAAGTCTGACGTGATGGAAGCCACAACAAGCTACTACGACTCTTTTCTGGATGTCATAGAGTTCAGGGTAATTGGTGGTTTTCTTCATGGTCATGGTTCATGCATAACAAGTTACATTAATGAACATCACATATTTACACTTGCATAATTCAACATGTCCGCAAAGGAGTAGGAATAAACAGAGCTTTATTTATCCTACCCCTTCTCCATGCCTCAGCAGTTACTGATAATATAGTTTGTTCAAATGTTTGCATTTTCGAGATATTTTATTCAGAGGTGAAAGAAAAGGAAAATCAAATACGTTAAATTGTCATGATGAGATGCAGAGAGGCAATGTCCGTGTACCAAAATCTATTACAAGAGTATCCAACAAAAGGTACAGTATAAAATTCGAAACACAAAAAGTACAGCAAAAACTAGCTATGAGAAAAGCAGCACAAAAATGCAAGTACAAATTAAAGACACTGATGAGAACTAAGCAGGATACAAAAAGGAAAAGTACAAACCAAGCAGGGAAACTTGAGATACAGTTAATGTAGACCAGAAAACTAAGAAACAATGTGAAACACGCGAGGCAGGGAAGAGCAGAAAGTAGGCGTGGCTCAGGAAACAATCTGGCAACAGGAAGGTGACTATGAGTAGTCAGCAGTCAGCAGTGTGCGACAAGAAATGACAAACATGGCGCAGCAAAGCAGCTCCACAGCTCATAACATAAATAAAACAAAATAAAGTAATTAAAATTTATTTTAAGTAAACAAGAAATTAAAAAGATTAAAATAAATATATAAATAATAAATTTAGGAGTAAATTAACGAACCGTCAGGGACTCTCAAGTGGTGGGTTGGAGACCAAAAACGGGTAGCGGGTATAAATAAATACAGGATATAGTAATAAGTTATTAAAATGTGATAAACAAGTAAAATCAGGATAAATTATAGGACAAATGATATCAGACATTATGGTTAACAGCATTTGTCTTCGTCCATATTTATGTGAACCCACATGTTTGTACTTTTTCTTCAATTGGCTCATATCATTGCTAGCTCAATCTATTCCACAATTTAACTCCAAAAACTGATATAATTACTTATTGTTAGTTTGCATAGAGGTGTTTTAATTGTTGTTGTTTTCCTCTGCTATGTCTACTTATATTATGCTACTTTTTTTGTTTCATATCCACCAAATTATATACTTTATAATGAAACAATTATTTGGTGCAAAGTGTTATTATTAAGAATGGAAACAAAAATTGAATGATTGTCACCTTCCTGTCTACCATCTAATCATTATCCAGTATCACATTTGCATATAGATTGGATTATTATTCTGACATAGAAAACAGTTGATTTTCCTCCAATCTGCTCGCTGGGGTTTGGTCCACTTTGTTATACTTCCATAGACATTTGCATGATGGAGGTTGCGTCCAGGTGGATGCATCATCTGTATTTATGAGCTGATGTCCATTACTCAATCACAATGATGAATTTAAGCAGTCTTCTTTTTGGGATGAAATAATATGCCGCTGACAACTGATGCCCATGTTATCATTGTGTTTTTTTAATTAAATTCCAATCTACTTCAGGACCATGTCTATGAGTTGCTGAACACCATAGATGCCTGCCAGTGCTTCTTTGATATTGTAAGTTCTTCTTATTGTGCTGGATGGGCCTTTTAGTTATAAGAATGACTGAGTGTTGTAATTGTGAATTTTAGGCGGTAAACTTTGACTTTACTAAGAGCTACTTGGACCTGATCATCACTTATGCCTCAGTTATCATCACCCTCGCTCGCATCGATGACAAAAAGGCTCTGGTGGGCATGTTCAACTGTGCTCATGAGATGACGAAGGGCAATAGGTGAGTCTGACTTACAGAGTTGCTTCTTCTTCTTGTGACTAATGATTTACATTCTTTACTTTGTCCTGAAGTGACCCTTCCTACCCACGTCTCAGCCAAATGTTTGTGGAATACGAGCATCCCTGGAAAAAGCTCACTGAGGAGTTTGGACCTCACACCAGGGTGAGGACGGTTTGGAAGAGACTAACGTTCATGGTCTTGCACGGTGAATGTTAACCTCCGTGGGTGTGTGCTCCTCCACAGTCAGTGACGGCAGCACTGTTGTCTCTGAGAGTGATCTACCCACGGAGGAACCTACCAGCCGAACAGTGGCGGAGTGCCCAGCTCCTCAGTCTGCTCAGTGCTCCGGCCACAATGTTGGATCCGGCCTGCTGTGACACTGTGAGTCTGGTACCTACTGTATAGACTATACTCTTGAGTAAAACCTGTTGTATGTGCCCAAATGGTTACTTTCATATAAAGTGGATGAGCAGATGTAGGTAGGCAGATGGGTGAGTGGTGGGTGGTTGGGTGGATGGATTGAGGGATGGAGGGATTGGCAGGAAAGCAGATACTTAGGTAGACCAGTCGATGGATGGATAGAGGTATGCGAATGGGGTTGGTAGAAGGTAGTTGGGTGGATGATGGATGGATGGAGGGATTGGCAGGAATGCAGATATGTACATTAGGTGGGTAGATTGGTCACTGGATGAATCGGTGGATGGATAGAGGGATGTTAGAAAGGCGGTTGGGGTCGGTATGTAGTTAGGTGGATGATGAATGGATGGATGGATGGATGCAGGGATTGGCAGGAAAGTGAGAAGCTCTCACAAGAAAAAACCTCGGTGACCCCTACTATAGCCAGTCGTCCATTTAACTGTATGCCTGTGATCAGTATCGGTATCGGGCGATTTGACTCATGAATTATCTGTATTGGCAGCATAAAACCCTGATTGGAACAGTCCTAGGTACTTTTCCTAGGACAGACCGATGGTAGAATAGGTCGGTAGGTAGGTGAATGGTTGATGTAAATGTAGATGTAAATGATCATGGACATTTGACTTGTGTTACTAATTCTCCATCTTCACCATGATTCACCTCTGCCTTCTCTAAGTTGTGTTCCTATCACTGCAACCCTCTTCCATCCATGACTGTGGGCATCTGTTGAACTTTTTACGCCTCTTCAAATACTGCTTTCTATTACCACTATTTTTATTTCTGCTTCTATTTTATGTGATGTTCTGCGTCCCTGCAGCCTTTCTCTTATAAGAAGCACTGTTTGTTTGTCAATGGGCACCCCCAGGCACACTGTTTATACAGTATTTGCTATAAAATACAATACATTAGAAGACCCCACGACACGCTCCTTGGGCTCCTTCAAATCTAATGATTTGAATGTGACAGTGGAGTCGATGAAAATATGGATTTGCAGGCTATAAACAACACAATTCAATTGTTCAAAAGTGTCTTTGTTTTGTATGCATGGGAGTCTGTCATAATCCATCATGGTTGACAGTTAATAAGCCTGATGATGCCCCAACCCACACCCCCCTTGTCTCCCCACAGATGGCATGCGAATATCTGCCTTTGGAGGTAATGGAGCGCTGGATCATCAGTAAGTAACAAATTTCATTAGTGTCATTCTTTGGAGGTGTGACGGTCTGGTACCATTTGTCTAAATATCATCCAGTGCTGAATCCAGAGCCACTCTCTTGTCCCTGCAGTCGGCTTCCTCTTGTGCCACAGCAGCCTGAATAGCAACCAAGCTTCCCAGGAGCTGTGGAAAATGGCTCTGCGGAGCGGCCTGTACATCACCCTCACCAGAGATGAGCTGCTCAGCATACACAAAGTCTCTGAAGACCTCTTTGACAGCATCAAAGGGTATGGAAGCTTGCCTGCAGTAATACAGTACACACTACTGCTATGCTCTCCCTTTATACTCTCCTCCATAAGAAAATGTATTTTTACGTCTTCGTCTTCTTGTTTTAGTGTTTTCAGTTGTAAAGCAAAAGACCAAAATGGATTTGAGCAAAATGCAGCGCTGATCAAACAGTGGGTGGACAGAGCGGGGGTTCAGGGGGACCATGGGAGGCAGCAGAACTTGCAGTACTCGGTTTTGTCCACAGTAACACAGATATTTTCAAAAACGTCCACCCCGGTTCACAAAAAAACATCCACCCCGCCTGTCATGCATCAATCAGAAGCCTGAAAAATCAGCTCCAGCTGTCTAGTCTACCATTATACCATCTCTGTTCATCAATAGAGTGTGATAATAGATGCACAAAGACGTGTACATTATCATGTTTACACAGAGCCCAGGAAACCACAGCAAGTCATCCACAGCAATAAATTAAACCAACACCCGTAAGTCAATATGCATAGTCTGTTTTGCACATTCTTAGGACAGAAACAAAAAAGCTCAGTTTTATCTGTCATACAGTACATATACGTACATGCTGAAGCCGAAGTTTTTAAAAATCCCCTCCCTGGCCGAAGTTTTCCAAAAGCTCAGTTTTTAAGCACAAAACTTGTGTGTGGGCGAACGGCCAAAAGGCATATGACGAACAGCCTCTCGCCCAAAGTCAGCTGGGATAGGCTCCAGTGAGGATAAGCCGCTTATAATCTCGATGGATGGGTGGATCTGTGTGAACTGGTGGGAAACAGTATTTCGCCACAATATCACTATTTTTATCCAAAGTACTGCATTCACTACCACAAGCAATGTTTTCCAACTGACTTTATATCACCAGCCAAAACAGAAAGTACCGGCAGTGACTAATTGACAAGCCTGGTACAATTGTCTATGTTACGAAACAAGTTTAAGATTGCAACGTATTGAGAGGGCTGCTGTGCAGGTGTACCTAATGTTGTGGCCAGTTACTGTCTGTGTGCTGCCAACTGAAAATTATGCAGGTAGCAGGCATGTTGACTTCATGGAATAATACAAAAGTACATTTCAAGGAAAAAAGGGGTCATGTTGCATAAGTGACTGGCACAACACAAGCCTGCTGCACGGCGCTGTCTTGCAAATGCACCGTGTATGTGTACAAATTTACCAAGTAACTTTAGATACAAACAAAAATAGAGGCAAGCTGAGGAAAACCTAATAAAACCGAAGCAGTGGGCAAGGCCACAGAAGCCGTCTTCAACTTGCCAATTGCACCGTGTATCTGAATGAGGCACACCTCAGCTCCATTGTGGCTGCAGCCTGCAGAGTCGGTCTCGGGCAGGGGTCGCCAACCCAAAATATTGAAAGAGCCATATTGGACCAAAAAAACAAAAAACAAATATGTCTGGAGCCGCAAAAAATTAAAAGCCTTATATAAGCCTTCTCATGAAGACAACACATGCTGTATGTATCTATATTAGCCTACTATCAAAATGAGTAGAGTAAATATTAAATGTCAATGTCAAGTTGGCTACAAATACATAATGAGCCTTCATGATTACATGTTTATTTTCCCTGCAGCTATCCTGTAGGAAATGACGCATCATGTGACTACTCTGTTGTACGATGCCGCCTTAAGTTTAACTTGATTACAATATTAATAAATTATGTTTCATTGCTTTAATGAAATTAAAGAAATGCAATCAAGAAATCCGATTTTTGTTGGTTTTTTTCATTTTTATTTTGAGGATTCGAAAAAAATTACAGCAAAATGGAACGTGCATAACGTGCCCCTCTGGGCGACAGAGTGTAATAAAACGCAGCCTGCATTTATAGCAATAAAACAGCAGTCTTTTGAAAAGTATATAAAATGAAATTAATACAGTTTAAGTTTCTGTGCAAATGCCAAGCAAGTCGGTGCAAGGGTAAAACGCAGCATGTCCTCTTCTCTTTTGGCACGCACCCGACGTAGCTATCCTCGTGTTAACTTGTTCGGTAGGTGGATAGATTAATCTATTTATGAAGTATCTACTTAACCAACGTAACTATCCTTGCGTTAACTTGTCAGTGTTATTCAGCTCCGAACCGTAGTAAGGGCGAGCTGACTTCAACAGAGAAGGAAAATGTTACTTGTTTCTTCCAACCAACTTTATTTTAACATTCCAGCCCCAAGGCATTTCACACCGGACGAACTTCCTGGTTCAAAGGTCATGCAACTTCACCCTACATAGCTGTCCTAGGCAAATGCCTGTAACACTCGGACCCGAGCAACAAAACAAAATAATATTCATTCCAAGTGTCATTCCAAATATATACTGACGAAAATCAGAAATTACTTTATAAAAACAGCCACTTTCTTACTAAATATGTGTCTATGACAGGATTGTGGTCTTACCATTTAATGTGACGTCTGTGTTCGGACATGACTGGTCAGCTTCCCCACATCTGGCATGTAAGATGAATGCAAATGATTCGGTCCAAGAAACGTTTAATCCTCTGTTCACCTCAGTTATTTTTCTCTTTTTCCCTTTGGGATCCATGGCCCATCGCACAGCCGGTTTGTTTACAACGGCCACCTGCCTGGCATCCCGCCATACTGATGGAAACGTGTGTCGCAGGCTATGACGAAAATCTTCGTTGACAGAAATGTTGACATTTAATATTTACTCTACTCATTTTTACAGTATTGGAAAATGTTAAGAATGTTTGTGTCATGGTTGTCCTCCTACAGAAACCATATGAAAACAAGAAAAAAATTCCCTCCCCCTTTTTATATTGTCAAATATTTTTCTAAAAGCCCCAGGGAGCCACTAGGGCGGCGCTAAAGAGCCGAATGCGACTCTCAAGCCACGGGTTGCCGACCCCCGGTCTAGGGAGTAGTGGTCGCTGTGTGTGACTGGCTAGACATTCCCTTGCTGTCATTAATTTCAAAATAACATATTTTTCAGATACGGCAAGCGTATTGCAGACATCAAGGAGTGCCGTGATCACGTCTTAGCTAACAGGTAGAACGCTACATTTTTTGGCACACAAATTAAAATATATAAAGTATAACTTTACCTTAATGCTATAATATTGCCAGTGGGGTACTACACCGAGAGAGGAGACACTTCCTTAGAGGAGCCATGAAGGAATTAGTGATGGTCCTGGAAGATGAACCAGGGCTGCTGGGGCCAAAGGTAAAATATATAGATTATACATTGTATAAAAATGTGATTTAGACTGTGTAGTGGACAAAAGTATTGGTACGCCTGCCCATCACACATAGATGTATTATGCAGACATACATTGTCCCAATACTTTTATAAATTGTGCCCCAGATTCACACAATATAACATTTTACTCACCTTCACTTTTTAAGGCTCTCTTTGTCTTCATGGCCCTAACCTTCTCCCGTGACGAAGTCTTGTGGCTGGTACGACACTCTGAGAACATGCCTAAAATAAAAACACCCGAGGACTACGTTGACAAGTACATAATATTGCACAATCAAAACAAATGGTAACACCTTTGTGTTGAAAAATCTATCTGGCTGATTTTTCAAGTCAGATGGCGGAGTTGCTCTTCCACATGGAGAGACTGAGAGGACTCATGAGAAAATACAACAACGTCGTCCAACGTTACCACATCCAGTACCTGGCTCAGTTTGATGCCCTGGTTCTCAATGACACCATACAGGTATACACTGGATCAATGTATATCATAGAACAACATGATTACTCTTTAGAGGTAAACAATTCTTCCCTCCTCACAGAACATGCACGTGTGTCCAGAGGAGGAATCAGTTCTGCTGAGTTCATTTGTTTCAACCCTTTCTGTGCTCTCAGTGAAACAAGGTAATGGCAGCATTGACCTAAATATAAGATGACCCCGCTTTTTAAGACATAATGTTTTGGTTTTTTTTTCATAATGTTGTCTGTATGACTGAAATAACAAAAGCCCTTAGAAATGTCTATTTTTGAAATGCTGCTCCAATATAAAATGTGTAGGTACTCACCTGTAAGGAATGATAATATAAGATGACTGATAACTGAACAGTACAGTAACATGAGTCTACATAATCCACATTCCTTGTCAGTAACAATTTACCATAATGTAGTATTAACTTGTGTGCACCTTGAGCAAGTTTTCACACTGGATTGACTGTCAAAGCCAGTGCCTCCTATATCGGAGTGGGGGCACCATAGTACTGTATACTATGGTGCGTTCGAGGACTACCGAACAAAGTGCAAAATTTCAACACTTATCACAACGACAATGTTTGCTAGCAAGGAGGAGGAGTGATGTCAGTAAAAACATGCTGCAGCTGAGTACAACATATGTCAAGTTTACTGTGGTGGCACAGAACCGGGGCAGTTTAATACAACAAACCTTATTGTGCATAAGAAGCGGCATCGCATGGGAAGCTCACCAGTGAGTGGCCGAGCTGCCACTACATTATGGATAAAAAAAGTTGCAGACTATTGCTCTCTGTTTGAGTAATATCACTTGATTAGGCCTTTTCTAACTAAATAATAAAAGTATGTGTGATTGGTGTTGATATCGGATCAAACTCGGTCGGCCGATCAGAAATGAAAAAGAGGCACCTCTAATTGTGGTACATGTATGCTCAACTGCAGTAGCCGAGCGGTTAGCATGTTGGCCACACATCGTGAAGGGTTCAACCTGGGTTCAATTCTCCGCTTTATTTTCTCCGGTTTCCTCCCACATTCCAAAAACATGCTAAGTTAATTGGTGACTCCAAATTGTCCATAGGTATGAATGTGAGTGTGAATGGTTGTTTGTCTATATGTGCCCTGTGATTGGCCGGTAATTGACGGTGTGAACATGACATCAGCAAAGAATGTAGAGTTTCTGATTGACCGTTATCTTCCACGATACAATATACATTTAATTTACTGTTATAATTGGGAGGTTTGTTCAATGACATTCAAATTGTTCTTTGAAGGTTAATTACTTGAAAATTAAGATGAACGTAAAAATATCATTTGCATAATAATTTGGAACACAGTGTATGTACCCTGCGATTGACTCCATGCCCAGTCCAGGGTGTACTCCTTATCTCACCCAAATCAACTGGGATATCATTTATTATATTTATGCCTTATTTGGCAAAATATTTAAGCATGACATAAAATACAATAAGGTGGATTCTCGTCCATTAAGTATTGAACATTCATGATCATGCAAATTAGCTGATTTTTGGGAGAAAAATAGAACCTTTTTACCCATGGGAAACACATCTCATTCACCTTAAGTCTGTAATAATGCATAAATATGGGCTAATACAGATAAAATGTGCAATATACATGTACAAATATACATGTAGCACTATTAAAAATACAATTCTTAAATGATTACGGCTTTTTGCTTCACGGTAACGAAAGCAAGCTGTGTGTCAAAAATAAACACACAAGGGTTCTATTGTGAACCAAGACTTGCAAATGTGTAGTTCATGAATAATGCTAATGATGGTTTTCAATTGAATTTACAGTGGAGAACAAAGAGGAGTTTGATTTCAGGGCTGTGAGATTGGACTGGCTGAGGCTGCAGGTACAGTATGAGTGAAGTGCCACGTGAGGAATCTGTGTGAGTTTGTTAATTGTGTCTTCATGTTGTGTCTTATAGGCCTACACAAGTGTGAACAAGGCCCCATTGTTTATAAAGGACTACCCAGACTTAGCAAAAGTCATGAACATGATCCAGTTTCACACCAAGATGATGGACGGAATTGAAGAACTCCTGCAGGAGACGTCAGATGTGTCTGTTCTCTGGCAAGTTCACTCTTTACTAATTCACTTTTGGCTCTTCTGCTTTACTGACAGTTTGCATTTGGGCTAATTAGTTTCTTCCCACGAGTATTTGAGAGGATGTTTCACCAGAGCAGCGAGGAAATGACTATGAAGAGGTACCTGATGGCCTTCCCTTCTGTTTGCTCCCACTTCAATCAGTGTGGACACCCTCTCTGTCCTGAAGAGGTCAGTGTTCACTCAACCAGTAAAATGTCATCCTCTTTGGATCATTGACACGTCTGTTCACGTAGAAATTATATAATGTTTGTGATTTTGGCAATCAAACAAGATTATTTAAAGTGATCATCATCTCCTGCTGTAGTTTACGACAGAACATCACCCAAAATGAGAACACAAAGAGTTCCACAAGGCTTTCTACTTTGACCTTTTTGATTTCTTTTTGATTTAAGTGAAACCAATGGGAATAGACTTGTACCAGGGATCACTAACTGGTGTCCAGTCCAGACACCGTCCAATACAGACTCATTCATTCATTTTCTATCGCTTATCCTCACGAGGGTTGCCAGCTGTCTTCGGGCGAGAGGCGTGGTACACCCTGGACTGGTCGCCAGCCAATCACAGGGCACATATAGACAAACAACCATTCACACTTACATTCATACCTATGGAGTCGCCAATTAACTAATTTTTGGGAATGTGGGAGGAAACCGGAGTACCCGGAGAAAACCCACGAATGCACGGGGAGAACATGCAAACTCCACACAGAGATGGCCAAGGGTGGGATTGAACCCCGGTCTCCTAGCTGTGAGGTCTGCGCACTAACCACACGACCACCGTGCAGCCCCAATACGGACTAGTAGTCAATAAATTATCTTTTTTTTTGCTTTGATGGAGCTCTTTTACTTTGAATGGCACATCTTCTTGTTGATAACCACCATTGCAGTACAGTTTACATTTTGTTTATGCTACGTTCACACCGACGCCGAATCGATGGCGAATTAAATCGGCGAGCAAAGCGGCGACAAAGCATAACAAAGCTTATGAAAGCGTAAAGACCGTAATACAACGTAAGAAAGGTGAGTTTTATGTTTGCCTTAGCTGTACCTTCTAACCACCTTAGTTAATTTGGAATGTGGACCTTTTGATCCATGGCCCATCTTTTCTTAATTAATTTATTTTAACTTGATCAAACCAACCCGCCTCCATGTCCTTGCATCTTGAGGTAAACCAAATACACAAATACAAAATTGTGTAAAATGTGTGTTTCTTCACTTCATTCTGAATGTATTCAAAGACACATTCAGCACTTGTTTGTGTGTCCAGGAGGAGGCGATAGAGAAGAGGAGTCTGCGCCTTTGTGTGACCTTCCTGGAGCACATAGCCAAGCAGACCAGTACTGTTATGTTGGAGATATGTGCTGAGCAGTGCAAACTCAATGAGCAGGTTTGGGCCAATACACAAAGCAATACACCTATTGGATACAATAAATACTACTGTCTTATTAAAACCATGGACATAATGTTCTGTAGTTGCAGCCCAAACACTGTGCAGAAACCATCAGTGCAGCTCGCCACAGAAAGCAAAAGAAAGCCGTGCCAAAGAAAGGAGAAGTCCACAAAGAAAAACCAGGAGCTGAAAGCCTGAGGAAAGACCGCACCATCACCACCAAGTCAGATTTATTCTTAATTACTTTTGTGATGCACTTTGAATTATGTCGGGTTAATTCTGGAGACATATTTAATCCCTGTTGGACTTCAAAAGGGGGGCTGTAATTAACAAGCAGAACTGTAGAATTAATTTCTTTCTAGAATGGTGTTTCATTTATTACATTAGAGTTACATGAATAATAAACTACTGTTTCATCTTCTCTAAAAACAGTATTTACAAACAGTAGTTATAAAACTTATGTAGGTTTTGTGTTTGTGTTACATAGTTACATAGTTAATAAAGTAGTTGAGTCGACTGCATAGTTGATTTTTAATGAATACTTAGCTCTATATTGATATTGTATTGACATCATTCTTGTAAAGCCATAAACCACTTCCACATCATCCCCATATTAGTCCTAAACTCTTGCATCCTGTCTTTGTGTGGGTTCCAGTGTGGACAAGATGCACCTGATGCTGACTGAGATTTGCTCCTCCTACAGCCTGTGTAGTGACATCATGGTGTACAACCACATCGTCCTTCCCACAGAGTTCCTGCTGTCTTATCTGGAGATACGTCTGTCTGAGTATGCTGAGTGCATGGAAAAGGAAAGGGACATTGAATGTGGTCTCTGTAATGAGCCCCTAAAGGTTTACTTGAAGAGTCCCTGGGTTGACTTTGATTATTAAACACTGGAATTGTGTAAATAGTTTTTACGGGAGTTTAAGATTTTTTCAAATAAAATAAAAACAGTATAAATTAATGAATAGTATTGTAGGAGTGGGCTGCATCGTGGTTGAGTTGTTAGCATGCAGGCCTCACAGCTAGGAGACCCAAGTTCAATTCCACCCTCAGCCAGGTATGAATGTGAGTGTGAATGGTTGTTTGTCTATATGTGCCCTGTGATTGGCTGGCCACCAGTCCAGGGTGTACCCCGCCTCTCGCCTGTAGAAAGCTGGGATAGGCTCCAGCACCCCCGCAACCGTCGTGAGGAAAAGCGGTAGAAAATGAATGAATGAATGAATTGTAGGCTGCACAGTGGACGAGTGGTTTGCACGCGGGCCTCACAGCTAGGAGACCCGAGTTCAATTCCACCTTCGGCCATCTCTGTGTGGAGTTCTCCCCGTGCATGCGTGGGTTTTCTCCAGGTACTCCAGTTTCCTTCCACATTCCAAAAACATGCTAGGTTAATTGGTGACTCCAAATTGTCCATAGGTATGAATGTGAGTGTGAATGGTTGTTTGTCTATATGTGCCCTGTGATTGGCTGGCGACCAGTCCAGGGTGTACCCTACCTCTCGTCCAAAGACAGCTGGGATAGACTCCAGCATCCCCATGACCTTCGTGAGGAAAAGCGGTAGAAAATGAATGAATGAAAATAAAATCCAGTATAAATTAATGAATATTATTGAAGAAGTGGGCATAGAAAATGAATGAATGAATAATGAAGGAGTGTCTCAGGTGAGTTTTTACATAACTTCAAGTTTATTTTTGATGCGTTTACAAATCACACTTTAGATATTGACAGTAAGTTAATTGAGTGTCAAAAAGCAAAAGAGTTAAAATGATGTGATAAATGGTGTAAAAGGGAAAGCTGCAGCATCCGTGCACACCAATTGGCAGCTCATTTGGATCAATTGTCCCTCATAAACTGCCTCCTTCCTCACCATCCTCTTTAACTACCATCCTTTCCATCTACCTCCATCACCGTCCTCTTTAACTAGCATCCTCTTCAACTACCTCCACTGTCAGGCCGAGCTGCACCCACTTAGAAAGCAGGGAGGTGATCATTCATGTCGCTCCTTTACTCTGCGTCATTTCAACTGTTATTTAGATTAGTGCTTGGCACCGGGGCAACCTGATGTTTCTGTGTACGTGTTCTGCTTCATCTCCTCTCCTTTTAGCCGATGATTATCTCCCTCTTCCCCGTCACCCTAAAATTAGCAGCCTTGAGTAACACTTTGTAGTGATTTGCACCTCGATCTAGGTCAAAGTGTTGCAATGCCACAGTGGTTCATTTGATGCATACAGTATTCTGCTACCATCTGTTTGATGCTAAGTGACTTTGGGTGAAACATGTCTCAACAGGATCATCGTGAGAATGGCCAATTACAACCAGACCACCATGGAGATCGCTCGGCCTGTAGACCTCCTGGCAGGAATAAAGTCTTACACCGCCAGCCTGCACAGCCTACCTAACTACGTCAACGTGGATGTCGCCCGGCTGGTGAGGAGCGTCCTGATGCAGCAAATGCAGCCACTGGACTCCAGAGGGGCGCAGACGCTGACAAACATTTACACAAGCTGGTATGGCTGCTTTGTTTCATTGACTGCAGGATCAGCACATACCAGTACCCTAAGGCTGCATTCACACTTAATTGAAGGATTTGGTGCGGTTCATGCTGGTATTATTAATTTGATATTGTATCATGGTTTGTTTATGGTTACTATCGTTTAGAATTTTTATAAATGTTATACTATTTATGTATTTATTTTTAAAAAATGGGCTTTTTTTTCAGAAAGCACATCTCATTCACCTTTAGCCAGTAGCCATTTAAAATATGTGATACAATACATAGCAAACATGCATGTTTATTCCTCAAGCCTTGAGATTTCACACATTATTTGGCGGTCCTTGAACGTATCATAGTTGCCGTGAGACTGAAAAGGCAAGCTTACGTATAACTTTTCTGATTCTATCTGTTCATGGATCATCTTACATTATTTTTCTAGTGGTACGTACCTATACATGTTATACTTTAAATATGTTTAATATTGTGACTGGTATAGGCTCCAGCATACACCTAAGACCCTAATGAGGATAAATTAATGAATGTGCTTCATTCTTTGTGAGACATATTTAGGGCTAAAACCTGGATTGTGTTGCTAGTGAACAGTTCATAGGTAATTTTTATATTCTTCTATATAATATACATATAATATACATTTATAGAAGATGTTCTTCTTCTTTTAAAGAGACAGTACTTCCCACATATTCTGTCTTCCATCTTTTTAATTTTTGCATGATTTCTGCTGTGTCATTGTGACACTGGCCCATGTCTTTAGTCCATGTAGCGTTCACACAGTTCATACCTGCTTATGGTTTTTTATGCATTACAGGTACCTGGAGAGTCTCTTACGTCTGGCCAGCAACTCCCTTATCGTACACTCTCCCGCCATGCAGTGCTTTGTCAATCAAACGTGCGACAACGAACCCACTTTCAGAGCGGAGGAGTTCTCAGATGTGTCAGGTTAGCGGCAGAATTTCATCAAAACATTTACACTTCAGCAAGTGTAACATGTGTTTGACACCTACAACTGACTACCAACTTTTTAAAGCACATGCAGAGGTACATAAATAAAGTGGATGCTGACCACTTATGGCATTTCAAATGTAGCTACTGCCATTTTCTCAAGTTAAATAAATGAATGAAACTACATCACAGCTGCAGTTGTTCATGCCAAAGTTATTTGCCTGGGTACTAATAGACGCCTTAGCGGTTATTTACTTTTGTAGACCATGTAGCTGGCAACTAGAGACTCTGCATTTAACTGAATAGATGCCTTAATTGAAGCCTTTACATTATATGCCAATTTAAGGCAATGGACAGGAAAAGGCTTGTCCATAAAGGAAACCGCTACTACAAACTTTACTACTACCACCATATGTTGTGATGCCGGGATATCATCATCATAACACATAAATTATATTAATGTCAAGAGTTTGTCGATATCAAGTTAAACAATAATGTAATGAAATATATCATAAAAATGCATTTACACCCTTTCAAAAGCAATATACTTCATATGTTTTAACCGCTCTGTTTTGAATATCAAGATGTATATTAAATGAGACTATTGTTATCCTACATAATAGTGCACAGTCCAAATCAGTTTGCAAATTATCATTGGCCATCTGTGTGTTTATCCATGGTTCCGATGTGGGCTTATTTCTGTAGGGTGGGTTGGTCAGAATACCAGCCCTGGTCTGACGCCAGTTCTAACTAAAATAGCTGGTTTCCTGTGGGTTTTTAGAACACCGGCTATGCTGACTTTTTTGTTCATCCTGTCACGACAGATATATATTCTACACCAGATTTGAAGTCTCTCCATCAAACTAGTAGCAAGTCACAAGGGCAAATGTAGCAAATGTTAATAAAAATAAAAATGAACACTGCAATTACAATAGGACCTTTGCACAACCGAGTGTTTAGGCCCTAATAAACACAGCCAGTACAACAAGATTTTGCACAAGCTGGTTCTCTGTGCTTGCGCCCCAGTAACAACATGATTCATACAGTACCTTTCAGATAAAAAAATACATTTAAAATACTCAGGTTTTAAAACTACTAAGAATAATAATGATTAAAATAATATATATGATTTCTATAGACATTTTGTTATATTTAGAGGTGAATATCTAGATATAAAATATCTATTCTAAAAATTTGAGTCAGTAATAAAGAATATTGTTTGGGCATTGTATCATTTAATTTTTAATTATTGAATTAATTAATATTATTTTGGTGGAAATTTGGAGCAGTGCACATTGCAACAGTTTCTGGTTGTAAAACATATACAGTAAATGATACAGCTTTATATATGCGTGTACATGATACATTAAGTACCTTTCCAAACTTGGTCACATTGTGACAATGTGGCTTTGTTGTCATGGCCACAAAAATGACAGGAAGTGAAAATGAAGATTGGTTTTGACGTAGCAAGAAACACAACATTGATCCGTCATGATATCTATACAGGAATGCAAAGAAATGTATTTTACAATGTTCATGTAACCACAAGCTCTCACCACTCAAATAGTGCAGCATCTCTCCACTTACTTATTAGCCCACAAACCAACACACACACACACCTACTGTCCTGAGATTCTTTCATAACACACACACTCACTGTACCTTGGAGACCTCCCTCGCTATGTGCTTGTGTAAATTTAGGTGCAGGAGAGGTACAGTATGTGCCTACCTCCAGTGACTCATTCTCTAGTCCATTAAACACACAAGTGTATATTGATAGAGATGAGCTGCACCGTTTTGCCCATCATTCAAAGTTTGTAACGTTACAATTGATAACAATACCTTTGACCTCTGTGTTTGGCCAAATCCAGTGCTCCGCTGCTCCCATCATGTCCCCATGTCAATCGACGACTAATAATAAAAGATAATGTCATTTTTTTGGACAGACTTGCAAGCTCTGGCTGAGTTACTTGGTCCCTACGGACTCAAGTTCCTGAGCGAGAACCTGATGTGGCACGTCACCTCTCAAGTCAGCGAGCTGAAGGTATGGTACTATGCTTGTAAGAGTCGTCATGCTGTTAATTGGGTGTCATTGTACACACGAGCGACAACATTAGGAACACCTGGATTGCAATAAATAAATACACATATGTACAGTATAAATATATGTACTGTATAATAATATCAAGGATTTTCCTATAAACATTTACATATATAGAATTTTTCAGGTATAAAACAGTAAAAAATATCTATTTAATAAAAACAATTAATTGCACAAAAAAATTCTATTAAAAAACATTGTAAAAATAAAAAGGAAAAGGATGTACAAGTTAAAAAAACAGAAATGCTGTGGACAAATGAGATTTATATACCACTTTTGACATATAAAAATATATATAACCACAATAATATAACAAAATTCTACTCAATAACAAATAATAATAATTTAACTTAACATTAGCAAAAGTTTATATCTGTAATCCATCATACTGAGAGCCATTTTTAATATGGCGGTTACTGGGATGAAACAATATTGTAAAAAAAACATCTCAGAAGGATGTATTTCAAACTACCATTTCAATCATAAAGTACAAATATATCGTGCATGATTTTAATTTTCTTCCAATAGTGTTAAAAGGATTGCTAGACAGTGTTAATTAAAACGTAAAATAAAAAGGCAGAACTGTTCTTGTGTACTTCATAGTGAGTGATTTAAAATTGAGGGAAATCAGCTGTATCTCTTATATAAGGTATAGCACCTATAATTGAAGTCAGTAATAGGTTCTACATCACCTGTCACAGCTATGACCTCTGTGTCCATCATCGTAGTGTTGAAGTTGCTTCTATCACCTGATCTCCTCCTGCCAGAAACTGGTCATGGAGAATATGGATGTCCTGGTGCAGATGAGAAACAACTATGATAAGGTGGAGGAAATGTCCAATCTGAGGAGGAGGCTGACAGGTGAGGGCAGGAAGATAAGGAATGTGAAAGGGAGAAGGTTTGTATTGAAACGCCTTCACACACCTCGCTATGGCACCTTAATGTAAGTGAAAATGGGAGAAAAGATGGAGTTGCTCACCTTCTTTGCAGCTATATCTTCTGGGGAGACTTATAGAATATGTGGTTAGAATACCAAAATAACTGCAATGCACTGCATTTATTCTGGCCATATTCTGTATGCCCTCTGCAAACTGTTCCAGGAGTGTCCAAAATATTCTGCTAAAATGAAGAATCATGCGCTTAACCGTGAACAAACTGTGGGTGAAACATATTCAATGTGCACCTCTAGGAGGAGAGAACCTGCTGAAGAGGATGACTATCATTGGAGTCATCTTGTCCTTCAGATCGATGACGCAGGACTCCCTAAGAGAGGTCCTGTATATCCAGCCACTCTTTCTAACTACCCATGTGTCCTTGGACATGCGAAATGTATATTAACATTGTTCTTAGTGCAATCATAGCCGGATTAAAGGCATTAAATATATTTTTTAAGCTAAATTGCAACAGCTTCATTAATAATCGAGGCTTTGTTTATTTGTTTTATAATACCATACACACACTTAAAGGGGACCTACTTTGTATTGAGTTTTGGACTCCTAAAGAGCAGCTACACACGATAATCAGCAGAGAAGGCTTTCTAGATCTTCCAGAATCGGCATCTATTCCAGCTGTATTTCATTCATTCAATCATTTTCTACCGCTTTTTCCTCACGAGGGTCGCGGGGGTGCTGGAGCATATCCCAGCTGTCTTCGGGCGAGAGGCGGGGTACACCCTGGACTGGTGGCCAGCCAATCACAGGGCACATATAGACAAACAACCATTCACACTCACATTCATACCTATGGACAATTTGGAGTCACCAATTAACCTAGCATGTTTTTGGAATGTGGGAGGAAACCGGAGTACCCGGAGAAAACCCACGCATGCATGGGGAGAACACGCAAACTCCACACAGAGATGGCCGAGGGTGGAATCGAACACGGGCCTCTGGGTTGTGTGGCCTGCATACTAACCACTCGGTCGTCGTGCAGCCCCCAGCTGTATTTCCTTGGATTTAAATGGGACCTATCTTTGTATTGAGTTGTGGATTTCTAAAGAGCACCTATACACGATAACCAGCACAGAAAGCTTTCTAGATTTTCCAGAATCAGCACCTATTCCAGCTGGATTTCCAAAATAGTCTGGTTTAATTTATTCCACTCATGGGCCGCCTCATTTTAAGCATTACCTGAACTTCCTTTCTGGGCGCTATGGAGACATATTTAATGCCAGTAGGATTTTACATCGTAACATAGCAATGAACGCAACACCTAGCATTAACTTTTTCAAACTCAAAAACACACAGCTTTAGTGGCAGTACTTTCAGTATGTAGCATTAGCTTGAGGCGTGTGGTCAAGCAACTTGCTAGCTAGCTAGTAGCTAGCCAGCGTAGTGTAGCGAGGTGTCACATGCCATAAAGTAGTTCATCAGTGTGACAATGTTAATAACAATAACAATGTTGCTGTAGCTTGTTACAGTATTCATGTCACATTATGGGAATGCAGCGTTGTTGGAGATTTTTTTCAGAAGGCTTTATAGGCAGAATAGTGGCAGAAATGTGGATTTTTAGCTGCCTCTCTTTAGCACTTTTTATATTTTTAGAAGCACAGAAAAGAGAAAGACACTGCCTCTATAGTATGAATCCCCATTTACTTTACATTTGCTAACTTTGGATGTGTAACTGTGTTCAACAGGTGCTCCAAAAGCATTGCCCATACCTGATGGGACCCATTGAATGCCTGAAGGACTGTGTCTCTGCTGACACAGATATCAAGGTAGGAAACAGCAGCTACCTCATGGAAACAACAATCACACCCATCAGTCTGCATGAACTGTCGTTTATTTATGTATGAGAAGCGGCTTTACCGAAGTATATTTACTCCGGGAAATAAGTACAGCCTGCAAAAGGTTAAGAAAGTAGGCAAAAGAACAACATTTGTTTAAATAACAGCACAATGTAGAAGGAAACAACAAACGGGTGCCCGCTACTCCCAACCAAACAAAATTCCTTATCTCCCTGTGGAGCGCTCTTATGTGAACACGGCACATGAATCCCCCCCCTCCTTTACTTGCTTGCTTTGCTTACGTCTGCTTTCTGAGTGAGGCATGACAGCCATGCCACAGCCCAAGCCAGGATAACCCCAAAGACGTCAGCAACTCCCCCCACCCCAACACCCCCTGCCTCCGTGTGATAGACCACATCAGTGGAAGCAAGTAGGGCAACATCAGCAACACAACAAAACACAACCTTTACAATACTTTAACATGACAGCAAAACCTCTAAAATCAAAGGCAGTTTTCAAACCACAATATCATATTATCTTTGCCGTTTGTCAAAAAAACAGTCAGAAAACCTTCATTAACTGAACAAATGAACCGCTAATGTAATGTGGAAACAAATGGAACCCAAATACGCAAAATCAATCACCAAATCAAAGTTCTTTGTTCACAAAATGATGCCACAGGCAATACAAAATGCACCAAAAACAAAACAACAGCACCTGTGACACACACATGACAGTTAACACAACAATTTACATCTTTAGTTAGTGTTCCATCTTGTCAATCACAAACAGGTAAGACGCAAACATACACAACCAAAAGTGCATTATGCACAAAAAGCTACTCCATATAGGCTGCAAATCCTATAAAGCACATGGTATAACATACTCATTCATTCATTTTCTACCGCTTATCCTCACGAGGGTTGCAGGGGGTGCTGGAGCCTATCCCAGCTGTCTTCGGGCGAGAGGCGGGGTACACCCTGGACTGGTCGCCAGCCAATCACAGGGCACATATAGAGAAACAACCATTCACACTCACATTCATACCTATGGACAATTTGGAGTCGCCAATTAACCTAGCATGTTTTTGGAATGTGGGAGGAAACCGGAGTACCCGGAGTAAACACAGGGAGAACATGCAAACTCCACACAGAGATGGTCGAGGGTGGAATTGAACCCTGGTCCCCTAGCTGTGAGGTCTGCGCGCTAACCACTCGACCGGTATAACAAACTGTTACATTAAATTCAAATAAGCTATTCTTCTTCCTACTCCATGCAAAACTGTGACTTGTACTAAGTGATGTATTCTAATGTAAATTGTGTGCATGTTCAAATAGAATTAAACTATCCATTACTAAAACTCTTTATAACTCTTTTTAAAATGTTTGGCAGCTTAAAGCAAATAACGGTGTGTGTCGTTGAAATTATTTGGTCCACTTGTGTTGCACCTTGGTTAGAGTCATTAGTTTGTTCCAGGAAATATGACTCAAATCGAAACAGACGCTGGTTGCCTTTGCTGGGATTACGCTTGAGCCTCTCCAAGCTGACTACAGGCCACACTCACATTCATACCTATGGACAATTTGTAGTCACCAATTAACCTAACATGCATGTTTTTGGAATGTGGGAGGAAACCGACATACCCAGTGAAACCCCACGCAGGAACGGGGAGAACATGCAAACTCCACACAGAAATGATTAGCGAAGATTCGACCCAGATCTCCCAAATTTCCTTACTGTGTGGCCAAAATGCTAACCACAAGCCCACCGTGCAGCCCATTAATTCGTTCCAGACCGCTAAAAATGTTAACAGAAAACATGTTTTTAATAGTTGTATAATTATAGTTTGACATGCAGAAAACATTTCTAAATGCACATCCGGTATAAATAATGAATGAAAGGGATAAATGAACATTTAAGGTTTAACAGCTCAATAGAATCAACATGGTTCTTGTGTTTCCAGGTGACTCTGAGCGTATTTGAGCTCGCCACTGCAGCAGGTATGACTTGTGACATTGAGCCGGCCCTGGTCTCCGCCATCAGCAGCATGAAGACAGGTGAACAGAAAAAAAAAACAACTTTTAGCCACGCTTCTTTACACTGTGTACTCTACTGGAGTCTATGCTTTAAATCTATAGATAACACTTCCATAGACGAGGAGTACAAGCTGTCGTGTTTGCTCCTCGTCTACATCGCAGTGTCTCTGCCGACTTTGGCCCTGGACTCTAACTCTTCCTACAGCCGCGAGCATGGAGGTAATCTTATCTTCAGTGGCTACAGGAAATGTATTTGTGACAGTCTGTATTTGTCCGTGGTTGGCGTCTAACATAAATTAATAAATGGGAAACATTGCTCATTAATATGAGGACATCTGATGATCACATAAGCCTAATTTTAACAAACAAACTGAAATTTAAATGTTGCTTCTTGTAATATAACAGTTGTTTTTTTCTAAAAATCCACCATAAATATCATCACTTTGAGACATTTTTCTTATAATTTAATGACTTTATTTGCGTAGAAATCTAACTTTAATGTTAATCTTTATCTTAATGCTAACACATTATTCAAAATAAAATACAAGTTGAATTTCGTAATGACTACAAGTAATACGGACAATTTTATTAGCATAATCATAATCCTGTATTGTAACCTTAATTGTGGTAAAAATACAAGATTGATAATATTGACTATATGCCTTTATTATTGTAATATTACGATTTTAGTCTTGTAAAAATCCAAGGTTAATCCTATAACAACAACAGTATGACTAAAAATTGTATTTGCTTATAAATACAAATACAACAGCTTGTCACATTTTTGTTCTTGTATTACTTCATCGCAGTAAAAATGTATACATTTAATCTAGTAATATTATTAGTATATTTATGTATAAAAAATCAATTATCATTAATGCTAATAATAATAATAATTGTGTAACATTATATTTCTGTCACATTAGCACTTTATTTTTTTTTAAATACACCTTTATTGTTACAACATTCCAAGCTCCTTATTATAAAGCAACATTGATCTTGTCACACAATAACTTTCATTCTCCAAACTTGACAACAGTTTTTGTTGTAAACCCACACCAAGTTATTACAATTTGAAAAAATTTGAATTGAATGAAAATGCCTTTATTCTGCTAAAAATACAACTTTTTTCTTCTAAAAGTCATATCTTTGTGACTTTCTACCTCTTAATATTGTTTTTCTAAAAAATATATAACTTGAAATATGCTAATATTAATATATATATATTTTTTTAAAGCATAGCAACTTTGTCTTCTTGTTCTTGCTTAAATAGGACTTTTATCTTGTAACAGTACTTTTTTATATTCTCCTAAAAATCTTTGAAATTTGTATATAGCAGGGGTCAGCAACCGATGGCCCCTGGGTGACCCTACCAGGGACATACGTACATATATACATAAAGCCCCGGACAACATAGCCTCTAGGATCACTCAAACCCCTCCACCATGATAAAATGGCGAGTATATAATGTGTATATATATAATTTTCATATTTAATCTCTATTCTGGTATATTTTTCATATTTATTGTGGCCCTAATATTCCATCATGGAGGTCTGTGGTCTAATAGGTGCTTGATTGCACAGGTGTACCTAATCATATGTCCAGTAAGTATGTGAAAAGCTATCCCACCCTGAGAACTGGGTTGGTTTAACATCCGTGCGTTTGATACTTTTCAGCCTGAAGCGTGTTGCCTAATGAGAACCACGTTGTGTGCAGAGAGCTGTTTGTTTACAGACAACATAGCCTGACGTGCATCAACACGGCGACTGTTGGCATGTGCTGACCCCAACTATTTGACTCCAAGTCTCCACGGCAACATTAACAGCGGCAAATTGTTTTATCAAAGCGGCAAACAGTGTTATTTACTCTCTATTTTCCATTGGCATGCTCTAAACAAGGAAATCAGCCCAGCATGCTTCCTCTTATGTGTTACAGATCATTAACAAAGTATTTAAATAAAAAAAAACATCCTCTCTGTGCTTAAAGTTACAGTATTCACTTTTTTACTCACTGTTGTCATGTTTTCTTGTATGTTTTTTTCTGTCAGGCCACAACAACAACATCCACTGTTTAGCGTTGGCCATCAACCAGCTTGCGGCGGCTATGTTCACGGTACAGAACAAGAACATCCAGCAGCATCTCAAAGAGTTTCTCCTAGTGAGTACACCACCAACATTGACTGTGCTAAATATTTGAACGGATCACAAATTAGCAGTGTGGAAATAAATAAAACACAGACTAAATGGTACACTGATACCACCTTTGACCCATGCAATTACAGAGAAACTGGCATTCAATGGTCAGATGAGATTAGAAATACGGGACTTTAAACTGGTGATGTACCAATTTAACTTCCATTGGAATTCTGTGCAGAGCATTATTAAAAAAAAAAAGTCAACGGGTTCTTACTTTGATGAGATTACCACTAATCCTTGATACTCTGAAGATGATTTCAAATTGTGACAGGGATTAACGTCATAAGGAACATCCCTCCATTTGATCTTAAGCCTAAAATACCTCAGCCATCTTGGGCTTCATCACTCAAAATCAATAAGAATCTTACCTTGGCATTTTTGCCTATGGTACAGTGGTACCTGCTTATATCGACAAAGTTTCAGATAATAAGGTTTCCCCATTTGGAAGTGAGCCCTGAAACGCTCGATTTCAGACAGTTTTTTCTTACATCCCAAATAAGGAAACCTGGCTAACTGTGACGTTACAGTTGGTTTCCTTATATGGGCGTGCCCAGGTAAAAGCAGTTGGCTGGATATGGGCGAAGCTAGACTGTTGCCGAAGTCTGATGGGTTTCCAACGTAACTTGGTCATATTGAAGAGTTAGAAGCGCAAGCTGTAAGTAACAATTTATCGATGTCCTGACTGTGTTTGTTTTGTGTAAGTAAGGGGCTGTCTGTGCAGCATTATAGAGTGTGCATACAGAGAGCAGGGTGCAAATTACAAACTCACAGATGTCTGGAGTTGCTAATAGCCTTTTTCCACCACAGTCAGTGGTCTACCCGAGTTTTTTAAACATGGGTAGTTAATGAAATTAAAGCTGAGGGCTGAGCTTGTGTCGCAAAACTCAAGGGGGCTATGTTTCCGGCAATCTTGTTGACTAGCTGTTTTGCTCGCTGTGTAGTAGTAGTAGTGAACAATGGTGACTGATTCACTGTCTCCAGTGACAGTCAGTGCATAATAACGCCTTGACATTCATGGATGACAGCTTTTGTTGACATAAAATGTGAGACCCACATGGGCCATTGCTATGAAAAATGGATGGAGCAGTCTAGTTACATGCCAATTTTTTGTTTTTTTTTGCCACTGGAAGAAAGATTTGCATGTAGTAAAGCTTTATGCCATGGTGGTCAAGACAACAAATTACTGAAGCAGCTCTGTTAGATACATCCATCTATGTTCTTTGGATTATCTGGGTCTGAGTCACGGGTGCAGCAGTCTAAGTAAGGAAATCCAGACTTCCTGGTCTCCAGTTCCACCAGGGGGAAATTGAGGCCTTCCCAGGCCAGCTGTGAGACGTAATCCCTCCAGTGTGTCCTAGCACTGCCCTGGGGTATGCCAGGAGCACCTCACCAGGGAGGCGTCCAGGAAGCATCCGGACAAAATGGCTGCGTCACTTCAACTGGCTACTCTCCATGTTCAGGAGCAGCAGTTCTACTCTGAGCTCTTCCTTGATGACTGATCCTTACCCTATCTTTTAGCGTGAGTCCAGCCACCCTACGGAGGAAGCTCATTTCGGCCATTTGTATCCACTATCTTGCTCTTTTGCACGATACAACCCAGAGATCATAACCATAGGTGAGGGTGGGGACATAAATTAACCAGTAAAGGAGCTTTTCCTTTGAGTCAGCTCTCTCTTGAAAAATGACGGTCCAGTACAGTAATCGAGAACACGACTCTGAGGTACTCAAACCTAAGGCAAGAAAAAGAAATGATTGACTCTTACAATCAATTTGTGCACCTCACAGAAAGTATAATACACTTTCCAGGAAGTTCTTCCAGTAGTTTAGTTAACCCAAGTCTGACTATCTTGCACACAGCTGGCATCATCCTCTCTGCTTCAAATGGGACAAAACGTGGAGAAACCCGACAGCAAAAATAGGGAGTCCATCTACCTGCTTCTACACAAGGTAGACCAAACATGAAATTATATTGAAATATTGTACATGAAACACTAACCCCCGATTCTACTGATAAATTCAGCAAACATGAACAATGGGACATTAAAGTAAACAAAGGAAAAACAATACATTCACCAATTAAGAACGCCATAACTTGCCATTTGTTTAGATTGTGGAGGAGTCTCCGTTCTTGAGCCAAGATATGCTGGAGAGCTGCTTTCCGTACGTCCTGCTCCGAAATGCCTACAGAGAAGTGTACCAGTCCAGCATGGTCTCACTTGGGTGAAGACGTTCTTTGTTGTCTTTAACGTTGATTTACCATAATACTTGTTTAAATGTGCATTAAGTTTACAATGATGATATCGAGTACTTTTTCCACCAACGTTTTTATGATCACTATGCTTTACTAAGTGTGTAACAGTATGCTATAATCACGGTTCAGTACATACGTATACCTCAACTCCCACCAGTCAAAGGCTACATTGTACTGTATTTGTTTACAGAGTAGATGTATCTCTATCACTACTCTATCACAAGGCAGTTCCATTTCCTGTCCCGCACCTAATGTGTACTGTGTGGGAACGCTTCAGTTCCGTTCCAAATAGTCTGTACGAAAAAATCAGATTACAAAGCCATGCATGTACCCTTACCCCCGGTTCTTGAACATTTTGTTGTGGTGCTTTTCTGCCAGCTTAACAGATTAGTTTCAAGTCACTTCTCATGAGTTTTTCATTATCTTGACAGATTCTAGCGTGCGTCGGGTCAATTCTGTAATAATCCTTTTCCCCATCAAAAAACCTGCTTGTTTTCTAAGCATTTTCAGACTGGAAAGTCATTGATGCTGGTGCGTATTATTTTTTCCATGAATAAAGATCATAATTATATTTAGTTTGTTTTCCTTTTGGTCCCAATTCAACATGTGTTCCTCATCTACTTACAGGCATCCTCTCCTCTCTCTTCCCTCCAAATCTACCCTCCCTCCTAGAGCGTTTAACCATTTCAGTCATTATTTCTTGGCTTCACTTCAAGTTTTCATTTAATCCTCAAAAAGGAAAATAAAAAAAGAATTACTTTTTTAAATTTAATATGTATACATTTTGGTTAACTTGTCTATTTATTTGGTTAAGTGGAGACTTTTAATTGTCCATAGGTATGAATGTGAGTGTGAATGGTTGTTTGTCTATATGTGCCCTGTGATTGGCGACCAGTCCAGGGTGTACCCTGCCTCTCCCCAAAGTTAGCTGGGATAGGCTTCAGACTATAGGCTTCAGTTCATAATTTTATTATGAACAAAAACTAAAAATATCAAAAGGAACATAATTTCATAATTTTTTAAAAATATTTTCTTAAATAAATTTAACTTAATAGGCATTTGGTTTGTTTAATTAATTCAATATTTTTTTATTTTTGTGTAAATAATTATATTTGTTTGCTTTTGTTTAAATAAATTATTTAAAATAATCATTAATGCCAGAAACAACCATGTTTTACCTTTACTTTGTATATTTTTGTTATCATGTAAAGTAAATCGGCATCCATTGTTGTCATCCTGTCTCTTGCCTTTTCTTTGCCACATTTCTCCTCTTCCTCGCTTCCACTGCTCATTTTTGAGTCACATTCCCGCAATTGACTGCGGGTTTCACTTGACGTCACATCCAGTTATTGTCAGTCCTGCCTCAAAACGATGGGGGGCAAATAAACATATTCCTATCTCGAAGTCATGTAAAATCAGAGTAAAAACAGGCACCATTCTTGTGTGTGAAAATTGTTTACATATGTACAGAAAACTATAATTCATCTAAATGTTCCAACTGTAGTGCCCAATTACACCAGAAATATACCACCAATATTTCAAAGAGTGCTCTGTTACAGGAAAACACAATGCTAATGTAAAAGACGGGAACATCTGCAATACTTACTGGAATTAAACCCATCCTGTTTTTGACATATGCCTGTTTTATGTTATCATTATTAGTTTTTTCCATCATGACTGGTGAGGCTGTGCCTCACAGGCATACCCTTACTGCACATCACTGTTACATCACTGTTGTATTATGAAAGAGTTTTTGCACATCTTATACAAAAGAAACCATGATACCTTTATTATAAACAATATATATATATATATATATATATATATATATATGACATGACAAGCTACGAAACAAATTGTGGGCATTTTTCAACTCCTTCTTAAATATCTTAGATTTAAAGAGACTGTTTTCAAAGGCTTTATGATTAAAAACAATTAATTAAAATGCTTTTATTATATTTCCTTTTATGTTGTATTTTTTATTGTATTGTAAAAAAAAATTATGTTAAAGGAACGTCATCAAAATACTTGGATTTTTTGTTGTTATTTTTTTTGTTTTATTATTTGAGACTGCAGAACTTTTGTTTAGCCTATTTTTCATTTCTCAGTCTTCCATACCAACAGTAAAATTCAGTAATGTAGTAAAATTCTATCAAAAGTTATTTGTATTTATTTTGATAATTAAATGAAATATTTTTTACAGTAATTTTTATGACAGAAATGCACAATAAGTAGGTAAAGAATAGATTTTGGGGATAATAAAATCACTATACTTTTAAAAAAATTAATTTAGTAAATTAAAACCATACTATTTTTAGTGTGTCATCTTCAATTTAGAATTTTGATTTTGATAAATATACAGTAGTACATTTGAAACCTACCAAATTTGATACCGTGCATATCCATGACCTTTCAAATATATTTACCTAACATATAAAAATGTTATTAATGCTTACAATACAATTGAAGGAGTAGCCTGGTGGGGTTATAATTGCATCTTGCATGCAAGCGGACTATTATTGCATCTCCTTTGTGGTTCCTGTCCCAAGACACTCTGCCCATGTAATGGTGGAAACTCTGGTCCCGATATAAAGACTCTCTGCTGATTGTGTTGGTGACGCCGAGCCTCTCCTGCTGACTAGTTGTGGACCTTTGAGGAGTACATACACACGCATGCACACACCAACACACACACACTGCATGCATACACAGAGGAAAAGGCACAGACTATGTTTTAGAGTAAACACAAAGCAACAGTACAGGCTAACAAAGCAGGTCAACGCACCTATACCACATCCTGGATTTATAGTAACGCTATAAGGCTTGTGTTTATTTGCTTTCTAACACACACATGCGTGCATTGAGGGACAGAGGTCATGACACACGCTGACAAGCTTCACAGGGAACCGCTGGATAGACACTTGATTGTTGCGACGTGGAGGAGCACACCACACCGGTAACGTAGAAAACCAACTACATCATTTTTGTAACGCAGCCAGTTGATCAGTGCTGAGTGACATGACCTAGTTCCTGTAGTGCTACATAGAAGCTGCATTGTTTATTGCATTAATGATGTCTATCCACTCTATTTCTATAATACTGGTAACACTGTTCATTTGTAGTAAACTTATGCTAACTAAGGTAATAGCTTTCTCATATGAGCTAAAGGCTATATGGTCAAGCTAAGGTGCTAACTATATAACCCAATTACAATAAACTCCTGATCAAAATTTTAAGAAAATTTCCACTGAGTAGTGGTATCCAGTGCGCAGACCACACAGCCAGGGGACCCAGGTTCGATTCCCCCCTCTCTGTGTGGAGTTTGCATGTTCTCCCCGTGCAAGCGTGGGTTTTCTCCGGGTACTCCGGTTTCCTCCCACATTCCAAAAACATGCTAGGTTAATTGGTGACTCCAAATTGTCCATAGGTATGAATGTGAGTGTGAATGGTTGTTTGTCTATATGTGCCCTGTGATTGGCTGGCCACCAGTCCAGGGTGTACCCCACCTCTCGCCCGAAGACAGCTGGGATAGGCTCTTGTTAGGATATGGTAATGGTTTTATTTCATTTGAACATGCATCAGATTACAATTGAATGCATCACATAATCAGTTCACAGTTCCACATGTCCAAAAGGAGTAGGAAGAAGCAAAGCTTATTAAATCCTACCCCTCCATCTGGTACTTCAGTAACTGTTACATTTATTCACTTCCTGCTTTCCAAATTTTACTTTACTTTACTTTACTTTACTTTACTTTACTTTACTTTACTTTACTTTACTTTACTTTACTTTACTTTACTTTACTTTACTTTACTTTACTTTACTTTACTTTACTTTACTTTACTTTACTTTACTTTACTTTACTTTACTTTACTTTACTTTACTTTACTTTACTTTACTTTACTTTGTGGTAAAAAATGGATGAATGAATGAATGTTACAAGGACTTTGCCAGACAAAACAAAGTGGGAAAAAGTGGTAATATTACAGAACTAAGTGAATCAAGAATAAAGTCGTAATGGAAATAGTAGTAATATTACCAGATTAAAGTCATATTACACTACAAAAAAATCATAATCGTCGAGGGGAAAAAAGTAGTGATATTACTGGAAATAGTAATAATATTACTACAATAAAGATGTTGTAGTTTTACCAGGTAAAAACTCACATTATCCTAGCATAAACCTGTACAAGGAATAAAAATGGTAATGTTACCATATTTTTTTGCCTTTTTGTTCCCTTACAGTCCTGAAAATGAACCAAACCGTGACCTTAAAACTGAGGTATGTGCCAAAGTGTGATTACGACGTACTGCGACATCCATAACTATGACCATTTTTTCTTCTCCAGACCCGTGAAGCTCCCTATGGGTTTGGCGTTTTATCAATTGATATTTTCTGTACACGAACCAGACACTTTGAGCATTGCTAAAAACCACTGGGTGAAAGCTATTTTGGATTCCAGAATTGTAAAAACAAAAAAGACCACCCTTCATGCCCCCTCAGCACCCTCGGCCTCTTGGAAGTTCAGTTCCCATGTGGAGGCTTGTAACATTTCGAAGAGATTTATGGCGCTGCAGAATCAAATTTCTCCCTCTGAGATTAGAGGGTGAGCATCCATCATCCTCATCATCCTCACGGGGGAGACTAAAAGATAAGTAGTATGACAAGTAAACTAAGAGATAAAACAAAAAACGATCTAAAAAGGAGCAACCTTCTGTGGCATTTTAAGAATTAACCCGCTGTCAGAAAGGTTTGTTTGTCCAGCCATCTCTAAACAGGACTACACAAAAACCAGACAGTTCTTAAATCCAAACTTGGTTCAGGGTTGAAATATTGGACCAAGTAGCAAGCCAATAAAGACTGAAGCTAATTTATTTACGATCTGTAACATAAGAGCATTTTTAGGGGGATTAGGACGGTACCCTGATGGCCAGATGGCTTGTTTCAAACACTGGTTTGTTTGACGACTCCATCAGGGAGAGGGCCAACAGCAGCTGTATGGAAAAGGGCAGGTAATCTTCAGAAAGGACTTGGGGTGGGGGGGTGGACAAACACACGTCACATCCATTAGGGACCAATAAGACTTGACAAGAAGCCAGTGTCTCTTGTTGGAGTCAGTCGGGAGAAGAGTCATAAAATCTTATGCAGTTGTTAGGGTTGGGTTAGGGTTAATGTTAGAGTATTAAAGTTTGGGGTTAAGGTTTGGTCAGGGTCTAGGGTTAGGATTGGGGGTTAAATTTAGTGTGGGGTGGTTCGGGAAATGGTAAAGTTAGAGTTTGTGTCAAAGGTTAAGGTTACAATAAAGTTAGAATAACGTTTAAACTAGGGCTAAGGAAATTTGGATTAGAGGGTCACAGGTTTAGGATTAAATGCTAAAGTATTAAAGTTGTGCTTACAGATTTGGGGTTAAGGTTTGGTCAGGGTCTAAGGTTAGGATTGGGGGTTAAATTTAGTGTGGGGTTGTTCGGGAAATGGTAGTTAGAGTTTGTGTCAAAAGTTAAGGTTACAAAAAAGTTAGAATAACGTTTCTACTAGGTCTAAGGAAATTTGGATTAGAGGGTCAAAGGTTTAGGATTAAATGGCTAAAGTATTAAAGTTGTGCTTACAGATTTGGGGTTAAGGTTTGGTCAGTGTCTAGGGTTAGGATTGGGGGTTAAATTTAGTGTGGGGTGGTTCGGGAAATGGTAAAGTTAGAGTTTGTGTCAAAGGTTAAGGTTACAATAAAGTTAGAATAACGTTTAAACTAGGGCTAAGGAAATTTGGATTAGAGGGTCACAGGTTTAGGATTAAATGCTAAAGTATTAAAGTTGTGCTTACAGATTTAGGGTTAAGGTTTGGTCAGGGTCTAGGGTTAGGATTGGGGGTTAAATTTAGTGTGGGGTGGTTCGGGAAATGGTAGAGTTAGAGTTTGTGTCAAAGGTTAAGGTTACAATAAAGTTAGAATAACGTTTAAACTAGGGCTAAGGAAATTTGGATTAGAGGGTCACAGGTTTAGGATTAAATGCTAAAGTATTAAAGTTGTGCTTACAGATTTGGGGTTAAGGTTTGGTCAGGGTCTAGGGTTAGGATTGGGGGTTAAATTTAGTGTAGGGTTGTTCGGGAAATGGTAGTTAGAGTTTGTGTCAAAAGTTAAGGTTACAAAAAAGTTAGAATAACGTTTCTACTAGGTCTAAGGAAATTTGGATTAGAGGGTCAAAGGTTTAGGATTAAATGGCTAAAGTATTAAAGTTGTGCTTACAGATTTGGGGTTAAGGTTTGGTCAGTGTCTAGGGTTAGGATTGGGGGTTAAATTTAGTGTGGGGGTGGTTCGAGAAATGGTAAGGTTTGTGTCAAAAGTTAAGGTTACAATAAAGGTAAAATAGCGTTTCTACTAGGTCTAAGGAAATTTGGATTTGAGGGTCAAAGGTTTTGGTTAATTGGCTAAGGTTAGTGATTGGGTTTAGGATTACAGATTCAGATTAGATTTAGGGTTAGGACTATGGTAAGGTGAAGGTATGGCATGGTTTGGGAGAATGTTTAGGTTAGAGTTAGAGGTTATTGTCAATTTAGGTGGATCGGGTGATTAGGGTTACGGTAAACTTAGTGTATGGTTTGGGTTTAGGATTATGGCAAGTTTAGGGTATGATATGGTTAGGGTGAATGTTTAGGTTAGAGTATAGGTTAGGTAAAAAGGGATTGCAGTAAAGTTAGAGTAAAATATGGTTAGTGTTGTTGAATGTTTAGGTTAGTGTAGTTAGTTATGTGTTACGGTCAAAGGGGACCCTTTATGCTCATTTTTCAGTTCTGCGTATTGAGTTGTGGACTCCTATAGAGCAGCTACATACAATAACCCGCTCAGACAAATGTATAGATCTTCCAAAATTGGCACCTATTCCAGCGGTATTTCCTTGGATTTTCAAAATGAATTTCAAATTTCAAAAGCCAACATTTATACCACCCACGGCGCGACTCTGCTGTGATTGGTCACACTCCCAAGTACTTCCCAACTACTGCCAAACTCCACTTTGTAATTTTGTGGGTATAGGAGTTGATAATAAATGAATAAAGCCTTTGCTAGCTACTTGACAAGTTATCTACTCTTCGCTCATGAGCTACTAGTTGGAGACCCCTAATTTACCGTGTATGAACTCAAAGAGTGGTCACGTAGTTTACTGACTGCAGGCATAGTGTGCCCGACATTAATGCCCCTTT
This sequence comes from Doryrhamphus excisus, assembly GCF_037039965.1. Taxonomy (NCBI): domain Eukaryota; kingdom Metazoa; phylum Chordata; class Actinopteri; order Syngnathiformes; family Syngnathidae; genus Doryrhamphus; species Doryrhamphus excisus. The sequence goes on from NC_136374.1 coordinate 8,983,025, forward strand.
GGCTTTTGCAACAGTTTGGCAGATATTTCTCATTCCACAAAAACAGTCCCATGTGAAATATTTTTCCCTTTCTGGGAATCACCAACTTCAACCACTTCTGCCTGAGCTTGCCTGGTAGAAAGATTTCCTGAAAGAGCAGTCCTCAAGCGTATCTTGTCTAGAGCACATGCCCATATAAGGAAGCTCGAGTCACTGTGATGTCACAAACAGCCAGTTTTATAAAAAACTCTCTGAAACCGAGGATTCAGAGTCATCCCAAACTTCTTTCAAAACCTAATTTTCTGAAACTCTGGCATTGTTTAACACAAGAATACAACATTCTAACAATGTATAGGTCAGAAAAGTGAAACATGCATAATATGTCTCCTTTAAATGAGATGGATTCGATGGACAGGGTTTCAGGTAATGGTCCGCTTTGGGTAAGGGAGTTAGAGGTTGAGATTTAGGGGTTAGGGTTAAAATTTGGTTGATTTGGTGATTACTAAGAGTATGGTTCAGTTTAAGGATTATGATTACAGTTAGGGGTTAAATTTATTTAAATGTATGCTCCTGATCACTGGATTAAGATTACATTTTATAAATCACAGATAGGAATTTGGCAGAATTGCATGAAAGATGCAGTTCAGATAAGGCTGCTCCTACGGCAATACACACTCATACTTCTTGGAGTTTGCCATCTAGTTTGAACTCCTGGATTAGTTTTAACTTGACCAAGATGCCCTTGTGAGATGACAAACCAAGGAGGGAAATAAATATGCAAAGTAGAACATCAAAAGTGGGTAGCCTGAATAAGAATGTTCTCAGATGACTCCATTATAGTTTCATCTTTACTTTGACAAAACCTATCAGAGGACATCTCTTGTAAAACCCAACGTACAGTAGAATTCTTCTGAGTGTCTTTATTCTTCCTTCTTGGACATCACCGGTTGCTTTTTGAGAAAACAAAACCAGCCTTGATGTGACTTCTGTTCATTTTAGCGATATATTGTAGAATGTCAAAGAGCATGGGAGCATGAGAGTCAGACTGACCCAGTGAGCCAAAGTGGTACCAGCACAGAGGGGGAGGTGATGGACTTAAGCAAGGGGGCTTTCCCCTGGTCACATTGCACTTCAGCACTCCACTAACTCCTTAAAAGACGAGACATGGATAGAAAATATAGAACTGTAAAAAAAAAAAAAAAAAAAACAAGAGACAGAAAGGGAGGACTTTAACAACCTTAGCTGATCTTATCGATTTGCTGAAATGAAACACTTTCTTTCCTCATCGTCTAAAAATGGCTGTCTGCTCTTGACTGAACTTGAATTACTCACTTAGAAATGAATGTCTGCCAGTCATTTGGCAATGTCGCACCTTTATACAAATGTTTCACTTATAAATGATGAAGGATTTCATGACCTCACCACTCTGCGATGACGTGTGTTTCTCTTTAAGTTCCACCTTCCTACCTTTTCTTACTGAAAGTAATTGTTTGTCTTTTCAGCCACATGTCTTTATGGTTAGACATTACAGTAGATGCTATTTATGCTATTAATATTCAAATAATATATTAAAATATATTAATATAATTATAACAAATATATTAAAATTCAGTGGAGTTTGCCTTCTTCCTGTTGTTTTTGTTTTTTTGCATATTTGTCACACCACGAGTTCAATCCCACCCTCGGCCATCTCTGTGTGGAGTTTGCATGTTCTCCCTATGCATGCGTGGGTTTTCTCCGGGTACTCCGGTTTCCTCCCACATTCCAAAAACATGCTAGGTTAATTGGCCACTCCAAATTGTCCATAGGTATGAATGTGAGTGTGAATGGTTGTTTGTCTATATGTGCCCTGTGATTGGCTGGCGACCAGTCCAGGGTGTACCTTCGCCTCTCGCCCGAAGACAGCTGGGGTAGGCTCCAGCACCACCTGCGACCCTCATGAGGATAAGCGGTAGAATATTAAAGAATGAGTTACGACTATAACAAGTTATTTTTAACAGGACTATAAAATACCCATATACATATGCATATATATATACCCATATACATATGCATATATATATATATATATATATATATATATATATATATATATATATACGTATATATATATGTCCTCTTCATGATGCATTTTTTGATTGATGTGACTGCCAGAGTGACCTATAGTCCGCAGCTATGGTGCATTCAAGGACTGCTGATCAAAGTGTGAAATCTCTGACTAAAGCATATTAACGTTGTAGCATAAAGACATAATTTTGGGCTTTTTAACAGTGGTACATGCATGCTGTACATTTTACCTGTATAATCACATATTTATAAATTGTTACCAATTTATGTTCATTTAGTTGTGTTTTCTGTGGGGGGGAAAACTGATTTTTAAAAACTATTCTTTTGACTAAAAATGCCAAGTTTGCGATTTTGTGACATTTTTTTTAGTCCAGATGTAATATAATGAGAATTATATATATATATATATATATATATATATATATATATATATATATATATATATATATATATATATATATATATATACACACACACACACCTATTTTAGCTCATTTCAGCTACAGTGGACTTTTATTTGATGAATGAGTATCTAGCTGGAAAGGTGATATTACATTTCAATAATAATAAAAATCTAGAGCAGCCATTTGTTTCAATTATGAGACAAAAGGACTTCATGGGAGTTTGCAGCAGCTTGAGAAAAATAAAGAAAAAAATACTTTTAAATCAACTTTATTTGAGCTGGTGTTAAAAAAGGATTACATAACCCCTCCCCAATGACCCCACCCTCTTAAGATTCTGCCTCTATGGCGCTGTTGTGGGTGCCGTTGGAGGACAAGCTTTGTTTACGAGTGGGGGTGACTCTGGTGGGTTTCAGTGAAAGGCTGTCTCTGTGGCCCTGATTTGTGGCTGCGCTGGAAAAATTCTCATTTGGGATTTAAGTACACACTGCTTGAAAGGCTCGCAGTCAACACTTCATCAGTGAGGTCAACTCACTCACACTTGTGCACACACACACACACTGACAAAGATGCTCAAAGCACATACATTTACACACACACACATGCACGCACACAGTGTGACACGATCCAGGCCAATCAGAATGAAGTAGAGTAGGTCCCCCCAAAAGTGGGTGGGATGAGTTGAAACACAAGTTCTCTCTCAGGACACACACGTTTGCCTCAGTGCTTTTTTTGTGCTCTAGAATATTCCTTGTTTTTTAGTACAGTTTTTGCCTTTTGGGGGGAAATTCTGGGGTCCATCAGGGCACAGCTTGAATGCGGGATGGCTGAACTGCTGCGAATCCGTAAAAAACGTCTCCAAATGCCCATCAACAGGTAAGAGCTTTGGTGCTGTGCATCTGGAGGACAACAGCGTGTAGACATCACACCAGGACTTTGTCATGAATCTCTCCTGAATTTAGGAGAACTTGTGGTTTGGATTCTACTGAACACACTTTGAGCAAACCTGCAAACCTCAAGCAGGGTTTGATGGCATGTCATGTGTTGACCACTCTGCCTATACTTAGCAGCAACACTTGCCGGTCCAAGTTCTTACAGGAACACTTGACTGGCTTACTCGTGCTTCTTCTGGTGGGAAGGAAATAGACTCTGCTTTTGGTTTGCTGTGTTTGCATCAGCTGGTCAAAGTCCAAACTTTGATCGTGGTGTACGTGGCCTTACTTTTGCTGTGGCAGACCCAAACAAATAAACACACAGAAGACAAAAGCTGACCACTTTTTGGGTTAAATATGAATATGAATTTGTTGAATGGGTACAGCTTGAAGTCATTCAAGAAAGTCACAAAAGGCTGGAATAAACTTTGTTAAGCGATGTTACTTTTGATAAAGACTGGGGCCAAAAATAAAAATGATTTCATTATTTTTTTAGATAGATATTTCATCGAAATTACTTTTTTTAGCCACCTTTACAAACAGTGCAGCACAAAAAAATATGATATTGTTATATTAATAATTAAATAAAATATTGATATAATAATAATAATAACAATAATAATAACAATAATAACAACAATAATAATAGCAACAATAATAATAAATAAAATGATGAGTAGTCATATAAGCAAATAATATTTTTTTTAAAAAATGGCTGTATCATGGATCTGTACATTCACCCTCATTCTCCCTAGGTCTGTAACAATTACGTATTTATACAAATATATTATATATTTATATAAATTATATAATACAAATAAAATGTACAGCATATATGTACCAATGTTAAAATAAAGACCAAGATTTTTCGTCTTTATCCTTTACTGATAAATATTTTTCATCACTAAGTCTTCACATTGACACAAAAACTGTATGACTTATCAATAATATACTATACTATACAATACTACTACTAATACTACTACTAATAATTACTAAGGTAAGAAATATTAATACAATATCTGGAGTTAAAATAGATTTTTATTTGATGTCAAGTATTAGCTAGAAATAACAAAATAATCCTTCTAGAACATTAGCATGTGTTAAAGTACACAATGTCAAAAAACACTTTGATAAATATATTTTAATATTTTATATAAAAGATTAATTCAACAAGAAAAAGAAATCCTGATGACATCAAATTTCACCTTAATTTGAGTGAAAATGTGCTTATCAGTTTTTAATTATTGCGTCTATATTTAAAAAAATGCTCGGCCTCTGCTGAAATCATTTGACACTTTGTCACATTGACACTGAATTACAACAATTCTGCAAAGATGAGTTGGCAAAAATTCCTCCACATCGCTGTAAGAAACTCATTGCAAGTTATCACAAATGCTTGATTGCGGTTGTTGCTGCTGAGGGCAGCCCCGCCAGTTATTGGGTTTAGTGGACAATCAATTTTTCCACATGGGGCCATGTAGGTTTAGACTTGTTTTCTTCCTTAATAATAAGTAATAATAAGTTTAATAACAATTAGTTTAATTTAAAAAAAAATGCATTTTTTGTTGAGTTGTGCAATGATCTGATTTAAGTGTGGGAAAGAAAGGGGGGCTGAAACATTTTCACACCACTTATGTTCTCAATTTTGTGCTACAGTATTTATGTTTTTCATGATTATCTGGACTGGACCGACTGAAATCATGTTTTACATGACCAAATATAGTTCCTGGCCTCTTAAATGTTTTGCAAAAGTACAGGAAATAGGTCACATGCTAAGACTTGTATGCATGTAGTAAGACATAGCGACACTCCATTGTGTACTTACAACAGCGTCTTTGCCAGAAGGAAGATTCGTCATTGACGTCTATAAACAAAAGTCCACAAGTGCTCTTGACGAGTCATTTCCTGGAAAAGCGCTGTCAGAAGTCTCTCCTGCTGCCAAAAGAAGAGTTATCTGCACAGTCAAAGTGAGTGGTGACATTCAGACGCTTGCTATTTTTATGGCTTGACAGCTTTCTAAAAGGCAGCAGCAACCGTGATAAACGCTAAAGAAAAAAAAAAAAGCTGCAAGCGATGGACCGCATCCCTGGCAATGGCACGGCTTGGCAACACTTCAACGCCAGTATCGCAACTGGCAAGTCAACTGCTTTACAAATGGAATGAGAGGATAAATCCACTTTATGTAAACAGAGGATGAGGTTTCTCATGGAGAATCCAACAACCTGCTGAAGCTTTTTGGAGATGTATATCCATGAGATGAATGTTCCTTATGTGGCGTGTGCTTGCAATTAGTTGTGATTGATGATGCCCTTATTTGGGCAGTCCGAGCAGCAACATCAATTCTCAGATCAGGAGAGAAGGAGGTCGACTTTGAAAATTCACAGCAAGTGTGCCTTACATAAGAGCCAAACCATGGGAAGTTGTGCTGTCATGGAAAGATTGGCAGCCATGATGCCCCTTTTGCCGCAGGCATTTTTTTTTAGGATGAAAATATCTTCCAAATCAACATCGGCGACGACCTCATTTGCCCTAGAAATCAATTTGCTCACAAGTGATTTCACTTTGCACATTTTTTCCTTTCCGTGTTTTCCTTGCTATTGTCTGACCAGGTACCATTAAGGCTGGATTTACTCTACATCAGGGGTCTCAAACTCAATTTACTTGGGGGACACTGGAGCTAGGGTCTGGGTGAGACTGGGCCGCATCAGGTTTTCCAAAAAAAAATGCTTTTATTAAAAACAGAAAAATGAATAAACTTTGCTTTGGTTCCGATTTTCTACAATAAAAGCTCTGATAAAACATTCCACTGTTCTCAAATATCTTAATTTTTATTTTTCTGCACAAAATAACATGAAAAATAAATAAACAAATCAAGAATAAAGAAAATCAATCAATCAGTAATACATAAATATAATAATAATAATAAAATGGCAAATAATAAAAACTTAAGAAACCACATATAGTTGGTGGGTAGACAAATTATTTTTTCAGATTAAAATGAACAAAGCATTATTAGAGCCCTGTAGACATGACAAAACACGACTATAGTCACATTTCTACTTTTTTTATTTACAACATATTGCGCAACTGCAGGGTCTTGAGACACATGCTAACTCGCAAACTAGAGAGCTAGCGACCTAAACGGTAGCCTTCAAGTTATTTCCTTTAAACTTAAATAGCCAAAAACGTACCACTTCCACACAGATAGGGAGGATAACTATTAACAGTTATTTAACCTTTAACATGAACATTAGTCAAACATAATAATTTTTTCTGGGTACATGATACCATACAGCATCCATATCAAACTTGCGCCGGCCGCACTAACATTAAACTTTCATATCAAGGCGGGGGCCTCAAACTAGTGTCTTGCAGGCCACATTTGGCCCACGGGCCACGTGTTTGAGACCCCTGCTCTACATGGTTTAAGTGACACAATGACACATTGTTTGGCCTCCATGTGGCCCGATTCAGATCTGAATAGGATATCTGCCATGACTTCAGTGTCAACCGGCAAATCAATGACATATAAAGTACACACACTTGTAGTCAATCAACATCCCCACAGTAAATCATATCCCATACAGCATCATTACATAGGATCTCAATGTGCTGCATTAGATGTGCACAGACCATTAAATAAGGACAATTTTTCAACCCATTTTGTTTGTGTTTGATCACAAATGAATCATTTTCAATGTTTTTCAGGCTGAGGAACATCTTGAAGCAGCTGGAAGAGAAAGACGTCGACTTTGAGGAAATCAGAAGGAATCTGGATGTTACAGCGTCGTTACTGGAGGCTGTTTATCTCGACGGAACAAGGTAGGATGGCATAACTATTATTTATTGGAAGTATTCCTATTGTTTTCATTAACATCTATATTGACATTATTGTTATTATTGGCATTATTATTCTGTTTTGTATTATTCCCCGCCTCTCCGCCCATGACAGCTGGGATAGGCTCCAGTATATCTGTGACCCTAGTGAGGATAAGCGTAATAGAAAATGGTTAAATGTATATATATATTTATATATATATATATATATATATATTATAATTATATTAATTAGAATTAACAATATGTAACAGAAATACATAATACATATTGTATATCATATTAACTATCTGTATCCGTAACTGTACTTGGAGTGGGCAGTGCATGAACCGGAAGCGTGTGTATTTGAACCGGCAACGGCCATCAGTACACACCCACGACGCTAGTTTGGATAAGTGGCATAGAAAATGGATGGATGGGATGGATAATATATATTTGTTTTCAGAGTTTATGAATATTGATATCAATGTATTATTATTCATTTAATTGATGGGCACCTATTATGCTCATTTTTCGGCCCTTTGTATTGAGTTGTGGACTCCTATAGAGCAGCTACACACAATAACCAGCATACAACACTTTCTAGTTCTTCCAGAATCTGCACCTATTCAGCTGTATTTCCTTGGATTTCATGCTTCCCGCAAAAAACAGTCTGTTTTAATTTATTCCCACTCCCATGTGCTGAAAAGGATTTCTGGTTTGTGCTGCTATCTGCGAGCCCAACTTTACAGGAGTTGATAAATGGTGTAGGAGTTGATAGTAAATGTAAATTTATCTAAAATGTCCGCATTCAAGATATTGCCTCATGTGTTGGAACCCGAATGCGATCCGGTAGTAGAGACTGGACAGTCCGAAGTTTCTTTTTGTATTTTATATTGGTGTTTTTTTATCTTCTGCACAGCGACCTTGGGTGTCCTGAAAGGCGCTTTGAAATAAAATGTATTATTATTATTATTATTATTAAAAATCTTTTGTATGTGTGTGTCTGTGTGCTAGGCAGTGCTTAGAGTCTGAAGACGACCTCCAGCAGCTTCAGTCGGACGGTGTGCCTGCAGAGGTCACCGATTGGCTTGCATCGACGTTTACTCAGAGGGTACGACGTCCCGGACGGCGTACGGATGAGAAGCCCAAGTTCCGCAGCATTGTGCACGCTGTGCAGGCTGGGATATTTGTGGAGAGGTATGACACAATTTCTTTCGTTCGTCTTTCTTTATCAAGTCGTGATTTATTATTTTTATTCCAGCTAATCACGGCGTCGGTGTACGGTTGTAAAACAGAATAGACTAAGCAGTAGTTAGCAATGCTATGAAGATTGTAAATGTGTAGCATTCCACGTTGAGATGAGACACAACCGCAGAGGACATAGTCAGCAGCAGTGGACAGTTAAACATCGGCCCCCTTTTCTCATGAAAACATCCTTCCCAATGTGTATGGGGACTTCGAGGATTTATATAAACACCTCCTGAGATGAGCACGCTGCACAGTCTCAGCATGTGAACTGTAGGTGAACTTAACATAAACACTACATTACATTATCCAGAATGTTCAAGAGGGCCTACACGGCCGCAATGCCCAACCAACCTGCAGCCGTCGTAAACTGTCTGAGGGTAAGCCAACAATGAATCTCACTTTGTGTTTGAGCAAGAATTGTGCATAATGACGTCGTCTTTACTTCTCCATCTCCAAAGGATGTTGACCGATGGAGTTTTGATGTGTTTGCCCTGAATGCAGCCAGCTCTGATCATGCCCTGCAAACGCTCTTCTTTGAGCTCATCACCAGATATGAGCTCAACAGCCGCTTCAAGGTCTGACACCTTCACGACATGCAATCCTTCGGAAGAGTCTTTGGAACTTTGTCTAGGTCAAGACTGTGAGGATTTGGGTCAAGAACAAATTAAAACTAAGAATTTGAAGCAGTCCAGACCAAGTTAAAACAATGACTTTGAGGCGTTTGAGACCAAGTTAAGACCACAACTTTCACCCTGGAATTTGTGAAGTTCAAACTACAATTTGAAGGCGTGAGGAGACATTAGCCATGTATACATGGACCCAAATATTCCAATTGCATTCGGGTTTTTTGCTCAAACGGAAAGAATCTAACCTTTGTATACACCTCATTCCGAAAGAAAAGTGCCAATCCAAATTAATATATAATCAGATATCCTTATATCGAATATTCCTTTCCCGAATCCGATTGAGGTATCTTGTACCCGCTAAAACGGAAAGTTGTCAGACTGCGTTCTTCTTTGTCATGTTTTTCTTCTTCTGCTGTTTATTGGCGGTTGGCAAGCAGCTTTCGTGTGCATTAGCGCCATCTGTGGAACAGAATCTAAACCCTTCTATACGCCATTCACAAGTCCAGTTTTATTAAAAAAGAAAATACATATCTATATAAAACATGTGCCAAGCTTAATTATAAAATATTAGCAAGATTGAACTTTATCTTTTCCTGTTCCCAGGTGCGTTCTTTCAGCGAATGCTGAGATATGACGTAACACGCAGCTCCAGATGTTCTTTGATTTAAAAAAATGGAGGCGAGCAATCGGCACTGTACTGCTGTAGAAAGTTCGTTTTTGATTCAAACTAAATTTCAAGACTGAACGAACGAATAACTGTCAATACGGAGTTATTCCAACAAGTGAAAGATAAACTTGAGGAAGTCGGTATCACGTGATGTTGGTGTTTACGTTTTACTGCGCATGCCCCATTGACTATTCTGGTTGATTATAGCGGCGCATGTAGACAAGAGATTGGAATATTCCTTTCCATGTATACCATGTTTTCGGTCATAAAGGTCATTTGGAAAGATTCTATTCGGAATGAGAAAAACTCCTCATGTAAACGTGGCTAATGAGAAGTTGAATAGCAAGATTTGATGAAATGCGTTTTTTCACTTTAAAGACTTCAGGCAAAGTCAACTTTAAAACTTGTATTGGAGGAAAAAATGTGAGTAGTTTAGACTAAGACTTAGAGACGTAGAGACCAAGTCAAGCCCAAGACTTTGAAGGAGTTGAGTGCAGTTTAAGATACAAATATTTGACAGACTTTAGACTTTGATGAACGAAGAACAAGACTTTGACACTAAGTTAAGACTTGAGATTTGATGTAGTCCACAAAGGGCTGACATGATTGATTTGGTATAGATCCCCATCTCCAGTCTGACACAGTTCCTGTCGGCGGTGGAGAGAGGATACTGCAAACACAACAACCCTTACCACAACCACGTACACGCCGCCGATGTCACCCAGACGCTGCACTGCCTACTGCTGCGCTCTGGACTTGTGGTACAGTAGACCCAATCGTGACAATTTCATGGTTAATGATCCAAAATAATCCTAGACTGATGTGTGTTGTGTTTGCTGTGTCTACCAAGCATTGGCTGACAGAGTTGGAGGTCATGGCTGCACTTTTTGCTGCAACGATCCACGACTACGAGCACACAGGGACCACAAACAACTTTCACATCCACACAAAGTAAGATGCTTTTTTCCGCTCAATGAAGCAGCTGTATATACATAATGTACATAAATAGGTCCTTTAGTGCTGTAACTGTAGTTTTTAGATGCCATTAATCCATCCACACACTGTAGGAGTCTCTTGGCTCACAGTAGCATTGTGTGCTTTACTTTGGAACACAGTACAAGGATCACTGTCCAAAATGAAAACACCGTGTTTGTCTACCTTGACTGCATTTGACTTGAAGTTGACATCAAGCCAAGACCGAGACATTTAGTCGTTAGGGAGTCAGAACAAGGTCAAGACCAGGTGAAGACTAAGACTTTGAAGGACTTTAAATAAATAAATAAATAAATAAAGCAATGTAGTGTTTTTCTCGTCATGCAAACTGTATAATCCTCACAACAGGCTTGCTACACCTCAACCTGGTGTGTGTGTGTGCACCACGGTGGAAGCCTACCTTGGCTTATAGCGGGAACACAGCATGGACATACTAATTTGTTAACACGCCTCCTTGTGAAATTTGTCAACCAGGGATGTCCACAGTGTGACCCGTGGACCCATTTTTATGGGTCTGTGAACGGCACATTCAAGAAACAAAAATAAAACAAAGTTGTAGAAGAGTTGATACTAAAAACTAAGAAGTTTTAGAGATCACACACATACACAGTACACATATAGATGAATAATAAACAATAACTATAGCAATTTCTCATTAATCCATGTTAATTTCATATCATATAACAATTTTAAGCAACAGCCATTTGTGGTTAAACCACACCCACTTACGGGTTATGTCCGACAATTTCCTGGCAAACCATGCCCACTTCCGTTTTATACCCCGCCCATTCTAAAAAATTCATTCATTTTCTACCACTTTTCCTCACGAGGGACGCGGGGGTGCTGGAGCCTATCCCAACTGTCTTCGGGCAAAAGGCGGGGTACACCCTGGACTGGTGGCCAGCCAATCACAGGGCACATATAGACAAACAACCATTCACACTCACATTCATACCTATGGACAATTTGGAGTCACCAATTAACCTAGCATGTTTTTGGAATGTGGGAGGAAACCGGAGTACCCGGAGAAAACCCACGCATGCACGGGGAGAACATGCAAACTCCACACAGAGATGGCCGAGGGTGGAATTGAACCCTGGTCTCCTAGCTGTGAGGTCTGCACGCTAACCCATTCTGAAACAGATAGAGATAATTTAGATGCGTGATACACATACACATACAGATTATTGGTGTACTCATTCATCCCGAGGTGAGACCAATCAAAAGTGAAGGAGTTGAGAACAATTGAAGACTTTGAAGAAATTGAGACCAACTCAAGACTGACAATTTGGGAAATTGAGACCAGGTTAAGCCCAAGACTATAACAAGCTGAGATTACATTTAGACCAGGGGTAGGCAACCTTTACTATCAAAAGAGCCATTTTACCCCCTCCCTCACTAAAGAAAAATAGACTGGAGCCGCAAAACATAATTTAAAAACATCTTATAAATCTATCTCAATAAAAATATCTTATAAAATTAGAAAGTTTTAATCTTTTTTTAACAAGTTTTAACAGCAGAATACAATAAATAGAAGTGCAGTGTGCATGTGTGATGGATGCCAACTCATAGGGTAATGATAGTATCATCTTGGTTAAATCTCAATACCCGACGCCTGAACTAATGTGCAGCGAATTGCGAGTCTCCAAAGATTTTGACTGACTGCCAGATTTGGAGGGAATTTTGGGGTATCAAAGTAGTTCAGAGGAAAAAAAGCCGAGTTGATCAAGTATAGGGCCTCACAGAAAGTCAGAATTTTTTCAAAACTCACTACAAAGATACGTATTTTCCAGATTCGGGTGTTAAATACTTAATACTTGAGCATTGCATTGCGAAGGGAGCCACAACAAAGAGGCTGAAGAGCCACATGCGGCTCTGGAGCCGTGGGTTGCTGACCCCTGGTTTAGACCAATATTTGGATTACACACATTTGGAATATCTATAGCCTATTGTGTTACAGATATTATGCCTTGTTTGTCTACAATGCTTGGTAAATATTCCACCAGTTTAGAGTCCGACTTGTCCTTCTACCTGCAACTTTCATCTTCTTCTTCACTCCGTCAGGTCCGAGTTTGCTCTGATTTACAATGACAGGGCGGTCCAGGAAAGTCATCACCTGAGCGCAGCGTTCCGACTCCTGCAGGATGAGCAAATGAACATCTTCATTCATTTGACTCGAGAGGAATGGATGTAAGATGTTACATTTTAACATACACACTGTAGGAGACAGGTTTTTTGTTGCACGGGTGTTTTAAAAATAAAATAAAATAAAATAAAATAAAATAAAATAAAATAAAATAAAATAAAATAAAATAAAATAAAATAAAATAAAATAAAATAAAATAAAATAAAATCACAAGGATCACACACGCTGTAAAAAAGTTGCATAATAAACAATACACATAGCGACTTCTGATCAATCCATGTCAATTTCAGACTTACAACAATGTACTGCTTTAAGCCCCGCCCATTTCCAGGTAAACCACACCCACCTCTGGTTTGTACCCTGCCCACTCCAAATACGGATACAGGTACAGATAATTTAGATGGTTGAACAGATACAGATATAGATAACGGTATACTCGCTCATCCCTAGTTTATATTTCTTTTGAGTATGTATGATGTTTTTCTTCAAAACAATATGCTTTTATTCTTGTAATAGTACGGATTATTTCCCAATATAGAACACAAATATAACTTTTTTCTTGTATTATATTATTGTGACATAATATGTAGTATGATAAAATATAACTTTATTCTTGTTTTGTTTGTTTCTTTTGGCTTTTTCCCGATTACGGAGTCGCCAGAGCGGATCTTTTCAATCCGCATACTCATTTTTGATTTTTTTTCCGGATGTAATATTACATTATTAGAATATGATCATACTACAATTAAAGTTATATATTACTATGTTACTATAATATCATACAACAACAATAAAGTTCTATTTTTTAAGAAATAAATTGTAATATTATGACAATAAAAGTATGTTCTTTAAAAAAAGGTCATTTACAGTGGTGTGAAATATGTAATTGTCCCCCCGATAAAACATAACTGTGGTGTATCACACCTGAGTTCAAGCAGAAAAGGTTATAAAGCAATTTATAAAGCTTTGGGACTCCAGCAATCCACAGTGAGAGCTATTATCCACAAATGGCAAACACATGGAACAGTGGTGAACCTTCCCAGAAACCAAAATTTACCCCAAGAATACAGCGGCGACTCATCCAGGAGGCCACAAAAGACCCCACAACAACATCAAAGAACTGCAGGCCTCACTTGCCTCAATTAAGGCCAGTGTTCATGACTCCACCATAGGAAAGACACTGGGCAAGAACGGCCAGCTTGGCAGAGTTCCAGAACGAAAACCACTGCTGAACAAAAATAACAATAATGCTGCAATTTGCCAGAAATTAATGCTGCATTTCAGAAAAAGAACATAATAACCCAACCAGTTGTTAGGTTTAGAGGGCTTTTTCACACATGGGCATGTCGGTCATTTTCTTGATGAAATTAAAGTACATTTCATGAATGTGACTTTTTAAATGCCCTTTAATGCAATCAAATAGCAAAATCTACTTAAAAAGGATAGTGATGCATGATATAATAAATTGAATGAATACCATTCTGATAATGTCAATCAAAACTCAGCATTAGCTTTATAAAGTTCATTTGTTTTGCTCTACTTTGTTACTATAAATAGTAATCAGTGTGCATGTGTGATTGTGTATAGGGAGTTACGCTCACTCGTCATCGAGATGGTGTTGTCCACAGACATGTCATCTCACCTCCTCCAAGTCAAAGCGATGAAATCCTGCCTACAACAACAGGAACGGTAATTCATCTTCAAGCTTCTACTTCTCTATTTCATACGCATAAAATGTTTTGATTTTGATTTTATTCCAACAGAATTGAGAAGTCCAAAGCACTGTCTCTGTTACTTCACACAGCTGACATCAGCCATCCATCTAAACCTTGGACGCTGCACTCCCGATGGACCAAAGCCCTGATGGAGGAGTTTTTTAGACAGGTAGGAACCAGGAGCCAGAAAGCTTCAAGTGCTTTGTGAATGGGTCACATCCATCAAAAGGGAAGCTGTCCAGATGGATAGAGCGTATCAAACACACCCCAAAGTCTGATGTTCCATTTATCATTTACACTGCAAGCTCTCTTGAGTAGAGGAAGAATTGGAGAGGCGACAGCCAGTCACAGTTGTCACTGTGCAGGAGGGGGGGTGCAGGTCACAGGGGGGCAACATTAAACTGTTAGTTTGAGGCCTCCGGAGTGAGATGTCTTTTCTTTAAAAATCTCTTTTTAATTTTTGTACTATTATTATTATTAGGTATTTTTTTTGATAAAATACAAAAAAGGGCTGCACGGTGGTCGAGTGGTTAGCGCACAGGCCTCACAGCTAGGAGACCAGGGTCCAATTCCACCCTCGGCCATCTCTGTGTGGAGTTTGCATGTTCTCCCTGTGCATTCTCCGGGTACTCCGGTTTCCTCCCACATTCCAAAAACATGCTAGGTTAATTGGCGACTCCAAATTGTCCATAGGTATGAATGTGAGTGTGAATGGTTGTTTGTCTATATGTGCCCTGTGATTGGCTGGCGACCAATCCAGGGTGTACCCCGCTTCTCGCCCGAAGACAGCTGGGATAGGCTCCAGCATCCCCGCGACCCTCATGAGAAAAAAGCGGTAGAAAATGAATGAATTAATGAATTAATGAATGAAAATACAAAAAAGGGCTGCACGGTGGTCGAGTGGTTAGCGCGCAGACCTCACAGCTCTGAGACCAGGGATCAATTCCACCCTCGGCCATCTCTGTGTGGAGTTTGCATGTTCTCCCTGTGCATGCGTGGGTTTTCTCCGGGTACTCCGGTTTCCTCCCACATTCCAAAAACATGCTAGGTTAATTGGCGACTCCAAATTGTCCATAGGTATGAATGTGAGTGTGAATGGTTGTTTGTCTATATGTGCCCTGTGATTGGCTGGCGACCAGTCCAGGGCCTCTCGCCCGAAGACAGCTGGGATAGGCTCCAGCAGCTCCTGCGACCCTCGTGAGGAAAAAGCGCTAGAAAATGAATGAATGAATGAAAATACAAGAAAAAATATTCTTGGAATATTTCAACTTTTTTCAAATAATATTGTAACTATTGGAATAGTTATTAATAATTCCTCTATTCCTCTTAAAATGCCATTCTTTTCCTGTGAGTGAGTACTTTAAGTAGGAGGTCTTGTGTTCTTTGGCAGCTTGGCTTTTTGTCTTCACAAACAAAACAAGCCTCTTAGGAGTTTTTATGTTCCAGTTAAAACCCACTTATTCCTTTCTACCTGTGAGGTAATTACTTTGAAGCACCCTGAATGGGATGGCTTTTAAGATATCTCTTCTTTCTCCCACGGGGAGGGTGATAGAGAGGCGGAACTGGGCCTACCCTTCTCTCCTCTGTGTGATCGAAAAAGCACCCTGGTGGCCGAATCTCAGATCGGTACGTTGTACAATATATATATTTTTTAATTCAACGCATTTGTTGCACATTAAGATCAGTTTTCTTCCTGCAGGTTTCATAGACTTCATCGTATACCCGACCTTCTCTTTATTGACCGACATGGCTGAGAAGATAGTGGTTCCTTTGGTGGAGGAGAACCCTGGTCCACTGGACCCCTGTAATAGACACAGGTCGAACACACACACACACACACACACAAAACTGATAGCAGATAATTCTCCAATAATTTATTAGTTCCTAAATAAACAATGAAATAAAAAATTGTGAAATGATAATAATAACAATATCGTGCATCCGGGAAGTACTCTTGACTTTTCCTACTTTTCCTGCCTTATTCCAAGATGCAATACATTTCCATTGTTCCCTCAAAAAAATTAATTTTCATGCAAAACCCCATCATGACAACATGAAAGTTAATTTTTCTTTATGTTTTGGAATGTATTTTAAAGTATATTTGAATAAGGGAATATAATGGAAATAGTTCATATAGTTTATATAAATTATATTTTTTAGTAAAGTTTGAATTATTATTTTATTTTTTTTAAGTGTCTTAATATTTTGACGGTATTCTTGTAAATTACAGCTGTTTTTTCCATTTTTGCTGTTTTTTAAAAATTTTCCAACTTATTATTGTAAAGCTTAGTGTAATATTGTAATTTTATTCCCATAATATTTAGACTTTATTCCCATACATTTTTTCTTCAATGGAATTTTCCCAAACTTTGGTCTGTGGTTTCTGTTTTGTTATTTACTCCTTTTGCAACATTAGCTCACTTGAATTGTTGTTACATTTTTTTGGACGGGAGTCATCAAGGGTCGTTTGGCCTCTTGATTCCAGATGTTTTACATGTGCCTTACTGGCTGCCATAGTAACGTGTTAACTAAGTATTGCGAGATGTCATCTAGCCGCATGATCCAAGATGACAGTATATGGTTCCAACAGATGAGGAGTCAGAAGCTGTCTACATTAGCATGAATTCAGATGAAAAATATCCACCTTCCGAGAACTCATCATCTTCATATTGAACCACTCATATCTCTTTTATTTGAAACAATGAAGAGACTGAGATGTTAAGTCACACTTTGCCATATTGAAGTTGACGAGAAAGACTTTCTCTGATGGTTGCCTGGTTACAACGTCCAGAAATAACATGGTGATATGCTGTACTACGTGTGCCCATAGTAATCTGTGGAAGGAGAGCTCCAGGGGGCTGCAGTGGAGTCTGGCCCACATCACAGCCGAGCTGGTCAGCTTCCGTTCCACGTGGACGCGACACACCGATGACAACAAGCTCAAATGGAAAGACAGCGGGTCTAACGGTCAGTCCCATTTTATTGTTTGTTATTTCTATGACCTTTACAAAGGCTGTCACCGAACCGAAATGCAAAACAGAAAAATGCAGCAAAGCCACCAAAGTTCCCTTCTCAAATAATGAGCTAATTACTTTATTCCACCATACAACCTGTTTTAGGTCCTGTTTTAAGTCACAAGTTTATTTCTTTATTCTTGTATTACCACAACTTTACAAGAATAGCATAGCATAGCATAGCATAGCATAGCATAGCATAGCATAGCATAGCATAGCATAGCATAGCATAGCATAGCATAGCATAGCATAGCATAGCATAGCCTGTTTTAGGTCCTCTTTTAAGTCACAAGTTTACTTGTCACAAGTTTACTTGATTCTTGTATTACCACAACTTTACAAGAATAGCATAGCATAGCATAGCATAACATAGCATAGCATAGCATAGCCTGTTTAGGTCCTGTTTTAAGTCACAAGTTTACTTGTTACAAGTTTACTTGATTCTTGTATTACCACAACTTTACAAAACGGCAGAAAAGTAACTTTACTCCTGTAACATTATAGCATAGCATAGCATAGCATAGCATAGCATAGCATAGCATAGTCTAACCTAGCCTAGCATAACATCCCCAAACCCGCTCCAAAAATACTTTATTCTTATAATTTGCCAAATGTTTGCTTTTTAATATTAAAACGTATTTCTCCCGAAAATTTGACTATATTCTCATAACACAATTTACTATTGTTGTTTTTTTCTTGTAATATTAAAATAATTAAGATAATTAAGACTTTTGGTTTGTCAAAACAATGACTTATATTGTGAATTTTGTCCTAAAAAAACACATTAGTGTAATATAAATATAACTATTCTTGTAAATATAACTATTACTCATTATTATTACTATAAATAATATTAAAAATATCTTTTGTACTATGGATTTTTTATTTTTGCAACCAATATTTGTTATCCCCAAGAAATACTAAATTGTTGGGTTGCCACTTTTTAATATATTTCTTGTATCATGCCTGGCTTTACACTCAACACACCTCACTAACACACTAAACTCGCTTGGCAGTATACCCCCAAGCTTGGTTTGAAGGCTGGAGGAGGGATGCAGAACCCTTACAAAACTTTATTTGATCAACATCAATTGTCCACTTGGCACATGAAAGTCAAAAGGCGAGAGGTACCAAAAATAACTAAAGCTGCTACACCTGGACTGAGCGAAGCCACAAGACCAAAAAGGGGAGCCAAAAGGAGAGTAATGGTGTCATATACAAGCCAAACATTCTGGATGACAAGAGAGGACAGAACCCTGCTGAGGGACAGGAACACAACCTTCAGGTCTGGTGACGCAGACCTGCAGAGTCCTGCCGGGGCAAACCTGACAGGTTAATCCATAACCACAGTCCTTCAGTCCTTCACCTTCACATCCCCCTGACCCACCTTGAACGTAGGTACAGGTACTATGCCAGGCTTCTGTTCATTGCATCCCGAACAGGCTGGTAACAAAACTTAACAACCTCTCACTGCCATATTTAGCCTGCCTTTGGAATGAGGTCTTCTTCAGTCATTGCACACAGAGAGTGAAAGTGGGGCCACACCTCTTTTCAGCACTCGGCCACAAACCGTCTCCCCTCAGGGAGGTGTGCTAAGTCCTTTGCTGTTCAAGAATGCAGATGATACAGCAGTGGTTGATCTCATCATATTATCACATACTACAGTATTAATTGGTCCTGTACCCTAGAAAGCGCCCATGAATGATACAGGAAAAGGCCGAAATGATACTGTGTCAAAGCCCAGGGCAGTGATACTGATAAAATATAGAGTTTAACCATGTCCAGTATCAGCCCCCGTAGCTGTCCACTCTGGTATCGTGCCCGTGAAACAACCAATCAGAGAACAGCACACGAGCGTGAACACACAGCGTTTGTTTTGCTGCCGTCTGTGCTCTGTCAACATGTCAGCGGTTGACACTCCCGGCGAAAGACAAATAGGGAAAACAGCAAACAGAATATTAGAAATGGAACGTTTTATCACCATTAATGAGGAGGACACTCTTGAAATGATCGAAAAAACTAAAAATGCAAATACAAGTCGTAAAACCAAGGGCGACTGCAACTGCAAGAACAAACAAAGACTGGTAGAAAGTATTCCCCCACCTGAGTTAGACAAATACGTGTCTATGTTTATTTTATCAATCAGAAAAGAAAATCCCTAAAAGTGTAATTATCCAGTGAATGAGCAGTGAAAATGATATTTTTTCAATATTTTTTTAATATCCTGCAGGATTCTCTGAAGTGACAAAAGAGCAAAGAAAGGTGCAAGAGGAGCCCATGATCAAATCCAAGCAGGACACCAGGAAAGACACCCAACACTAGAGAGCACTTCTTTTTCTAATGTTCTTAATGACGTATCTATTAAATATAAGAGTCACTGTCTGTAACAAAGTCACATTGCTGTTATACTGTCCTTATGTCTCATTTTAGTGTCGTAGGATAAACTAATTACAATGTGTACATGCTGGCCATGTTATGCAGACTAGACCGTGTTATTAAATTAATTTACCAGACAAACTCTTGTGAGAAGTTCATTTTGTGGTTGAAAAACATATCATATGCCCCTCGGGAAAAGTTTTCCAAGAGATAGGATCAACACTGTCCCAGATGGTCTTGAGCATGCTTCATGCCCAGGCTTCTGTCACGTCTTGGCATAGCGGCGTTGAGATGCGACCCCAGGATACGCGAGATGAGACCCGATGTGTAGCAACAAGAAACCAGCAATTGAGCAAACAAATGACAATGCTCCAACATAGTAGGATGCCACAAGCTGAACTCAATAATCAACACAAAATCAGGAAAAAAAAAATGCATTGTGGGGAGTTGAGTGTCTAGTCTGAGTCCTGATTGTTTGTTTGCAAGTTTTTCACATACAAAACAAAAAGTTGGACTTCTGGACTGTAGAAGTTAAGTGGCTAAACAATGGAATATTGTATATTAATCTTCAGTTTGAAAGAGGAAGACTGCAACGGAACAACTGCAGCAATATAGGTTTTAACAAGGATACAAAAGCACTACAAAAACAGCTCCAATACGAAAAGGCACAGTTACAGGATTGAAATACATGACTAATAATTTATTTTCTCCAACCTGTAAGTTGATCAGTAAAATTCAAAGGAAGATTAAAACATTTTTGATAGTGATTAAACAAGAAATGTGAGAAAATGTTATTTTCCGTCTGAGAAAAGTGTATGGTGAGTGGTTATACAGCCTTAAAACATATATGATAATTGTTTAAAAATAAAGTTGGTGGATTTCACAAAAATAAATAAATAAAAATAAATAAATTAATAAATATAAATATAAATATAAATATAAATATAAATATAAATATAAATATAAATATAAATATAAATATAAATATAAATATAAATATAAATATAAATATGGCAAATTCTGATTAATCTATGTCACTTTCAGACTTAAAATAATGTACCAATTTAAGCCCACCCAATTCTGGTTAAACCCTACCCACTTTTGGTTTATGCCCCGCCCATTTTGAACTGAACTGAGGCAAGTGAGGCCTGCACTTCTTTCGATGTTGGTGTGGGGTCTTTTGTGACTTCTTGGATGAGTCGTCGCTGTGCTCTTGGGGTAATTTTTTTGTTTGGCGAGCCACTCCTGTGAAGGTTCACCACTGTTCCATGTTTTAGCCATTTGTGGATAATTGCCCTCACTGTGGTTTGCTAGAGTCCCAAAGCTTTAGAAACCAGTCTTTTCCAAACTGATAGATCTCAAATAAGTTATATTTTAACAGCGGCGGCAATCATTTTTTCCACACAGGGCCATGTAGATTATATTTAGATTATATATAGATTTTATATATTTTGTTGCTGTATAGATTATAGCAAAATAGTGTGAAAAAGCCCTAAAAGTTAACCGGAAGTATTCACATAACATACTTAACACTTGCTGCAGTGCTGCCAAACATAAATGCCCGTTTATATGAAAAATGAATGCCTTCCGTGCTTCCGGCTCATAGTCGATTGAATTATTTATACAGAGTAGTTATTTTTAGGGGGAGTCGCCTTCGGTGAACCAAGTGACTGCTGGTGTAAAACTCTGCATTGTACACAAGAAAAAAAAAAAACACAGCTAATGACCAATTTAAACATTTTATTGTATCAAACACATTTTGGAGTCATCAATTCAAGTAAACTTTGAACTACTATCCCCTGGATTTAGTTAAAACTATTACTATTTTTATTATTTAAACAGAACAAACAATACAGAATCCATAAATACAGAGCAGGAAAAACAGCAAATGGCAGACATTTGTTTGACTGTATTTCATTATCATTGTCTGGTGTGGTTTGTTTTTGTTTGAATAAATTAGTATTTTTTGGCATCTGTGAAATACATTTCACTCCTGAAACTCCAACGTGTAGAATATACAGTGTAAAGGAGTTATGGAAGGATTGTCACATCACTACATAATAATGCCACTTTAAGAGTTTATAATGTTGTGACTACAGTACAGTAGATCCTCGCTTTTTACACGGGACCACCACCAAATGGAAAAAAAAATGAAAATTGTCAAGTTGTCAAGAAACAGGCCTCCAGAAGTCTCCCTTTCCCAACACTTAATAAATGCATTTAAAGTATAAAATATAATGGATGTAAGATAATCCATAAACAGATGAAAACAGAGTCACGGTGTATAGCCAGTCACAACACACAAGTATGGTGTGTTCAATGACCGTTGAACAAAGTATGAAATCGCAACACTTGAGGAAAAAACAATCTGGAATTGGGTTTAATAACGGCATAGCTTATCAATGAAGCATTAAAAAATGTTAAAACGTTTTTGACAGTGGTACATGTACTATGTTGTACGTTAATCGCATTTATAAATGATTACCAATTTGGGGTGAACAAGATGTGTTTTCTGTGGAAAAAAACAATCTATGTTCGGAAGAAATGTTTAATCCACAAATTTGCGGGTCTGTGAATGCTGAATACTCACAAAGTATGAGCTTTGATAGCATTGAAAATGTGTTAGTGGCTGTACTATTTTAAAAAGTTGAATATTACCATGCAAGAAGGGTTTTTTTTAATATGACCTGTGAAGATTTTTGGAAGAAAGCACTCATACCTGAATTAAGGTTGCACATGTAGCATAAACATATCCATCAAGTAAGGACTTGACTTCCATGGCCTACTCAATAATCTGCTATATTTACCATCTTAAATTTCACAAAAAGAATCTCAAATATTCTTTCAAAAAGTGCCATCATCACACACAGACGAGATCAGAGCAAAGAGACATCACTTCCAGCTAATTTTCTGTTCCATATTTATCATATCCGTATGATTTTTGCTGACCACGTTAACCAAACAACCAGTACTAGCAAAGCAAATGAACCGGAGTTTCTTTTAAATTATATTTTTCCACTTTTCTGACTTATTAATGTAGTTAGAATGTTGTATTCTCGTGTTAAACGATGCCCAAGTTTCAGATAATGAGATTTATACATTTGGAAGTGAGCCCTGAAAAAAGTTTGGGATGGCTCAGAACACTCGGTTTCAAAAGGCGTGGTAAAACTGACTTTTTGTGATGTCACAGAGGGGTGGACTTCCTTATATGGTTCAGGAAGCCCTTTGGGCATGTGACCAATCACTACAGGGAGCAAAATCTAAAGCGTTTTCTGTGCGGGTTATTGTGTGTAGCTGCTCTATAGGAGCCCACAACTCAATACAAAGGGTCGAACAATGAACCAAAGTGTGACTCTTAAAAAGTATAGTTTGCAAAATTTAAGCTGGTAAAACCTGCTAAATATTAAACTAAAATACATATTCAATGAGTTATGTCATGTGATATGTCACAAAAACTGCCCAATGCAAAGCATCTTTTTAACGTTTGATCCAGATTCCCAAACATGAAGTGTGAATGCATCTAATATTTTTGATTGATGGGGATTCAAATGGGAGTTTTTTGGTAATTTACGGGGTACACAAACAATGTTATTGCTTTGATGGAACGCCATGGCACATGGGATGACAATGTATGATTAAATACACGAGATAAAACCAATGTTGACATTGTGGTAAAAGATGGTTGTGTGAGTTTTACCTTGTTGACTTGCTAGCACGCCAGCTAGCTCACCACCAGTTTTTCAGCAGAGTTTTCTGTATAATATAAAATAAACTCAACAATGATGCTAAATGTTTTAAAAGCACAAAAAAGGGGTATAAATGTGTAAATTTTGTGGCTGGTAACTAAAGCCCTAAGGACTGTCCTGATGTGGCTAAGAAGTGAATCTGCACACACAATCCTCTGTCATTGTGTCGCGCTGGCTGAGTCGAAGGAGCAGCATTGTGATGCAAAAAAAAAAAAAAAAAATGAACTTTCCGTTCATTTTTCTGTCTCCGGGTTGAGTTTCTTTGTCTTCTCGTCGGCGGGCTGACTGGCGGTGCTTGTCGCTGCTTTTGTGTCTGCAAAATACACAATACAATCCTCTTTTAATTCAAATAGGACTGCCAGGCACAATTAGCCAATGTGTGCTACAATTTATGATCAAATTTGTGTTGCCATGTAAAGAGAAACAACTTAAAAATGCATGAAAATACATATTTTAAGTTGTTCAAAGCACGGCAGAGTGGTTATTCCCATTCACCATGAGTGTGGCGCCACAGTGAATTTTAATGAACTTTCCATTGGCGTTGTTGCCATGGTGCTGCTTTTAACTTTGTCCAACTATCTATGGCGGTCTTTAGAATTACGTAATGGTAACAGCCTTTACATACAGTACATTACACGTAATAATTATTGCAATTTGTTGTAGATTTTACTTAATATTGGTAAATGTATTGCTTACTTATTTTATGTATATTCATGAAGTATGGAAATTTCTCTTCTGTTCTGTTTCATTTACTTTCATTCTACACTATTTTTCATTTATTTATTCCTCTACTTCTTACTCTGACTTATTTTTACTCCGTTAAAGACTCCCACGTTTTTTAACTCATCCATACTAAATCAATGTTAAAATGTTCAGCTTATTCAGGAGGTTTTTTTTTTTTACATTTACTGTAATTTCATGTTTTCTGCCATGATTGTCATTGAAAATGAATGGGCAATTTATTTGGTGCCCCCTACTGGTGAGACATCATATCATCAAACTGAACACTATTCTACTCTTCTGCATGGAGTCATGGCTCAAGTGGTCATGTGATCATCCACTCTTATTGAATTTCAACACATTTAAAATTTGGGTAAATGAGGGATTTCACACAGCACATTCCATTTTGGAGTAATTTTGGAAAACAAGGTAAATACGGCCCAATTTCTTAACCTTGACAACTTTTGCATGATAAATGTCCCTTACAATTCAGAGTTGCATTAAATACACCTTGCACATCCTTGCCTCTTATTTACCTGCTTGTGCGTTGCTTAGCTGCACTGAAGGATCCGATGGAACGACCCTAGAGCAATTCTCATCCTCCTTGGAAAGAGGGAGTTCTAATCCGCCGCCGGCCGCCTCTGTGTGACTGTCCCTTGAGAACTCTGAGCAGAAGACAAAATAATGCAAGTGAAGCTATTGAGCGGTGGAACAGCACTCATCAGATGCACATTAGCGAGTACAATCAATGGCGCCTGACATTTATAGTTCCATGTTTTTTTACTCATGCTGAGTCTTCCAGTGGAGGTTGCATCGTGGAGATACTGCAGTATTGCAGAGAAATAACCCCTGTGATGCATGAAGCCGGCGCTATTACTGCTACGCGTGCAGCCTCTATGACCATCAAGTGACCTGCTATTAAAGTGAATTACTTGGCCTGAGATGGAGCTTTTTCGTCTGCTCTTTGACTCTGCATTATGTGGCACAGCAAGGACACAGTAGCTCTAAAGATGCTAGTAGATATGGGTACACAAATCAAAAGTCAAAAGTGCTTATTTTTAAGTCTCTAGTAATACAAAAAAAGGTCTTTTTATAGGAGGCGGGGCCTGGATTGCACCATATCAGAGAAAAGGTGTGTTAGAAATGCATATTTCATGGTCATTGATTCTACAGTCAAAATCATGCAACCATTTTTAGCTATTCGTTTTTATGCTATCAGCATACTCGCTCCAAACGTACCTTCCATTTGGCAACGCAGCTTCTCAAAGGCCTCGGCTGTGGCCTCGTCATCGCAAGGGAGGTCCTCCCCGACGGGGATGGAATCTGGGCTGGGCCGATCCGACAGACAACTCTCAGAGGAGCACTCATCCCCTCCTCCATGCTGCTGCCTGTACAGGTGATGTTCTACCAGGAACTGCAGCTCTGGGACCGTGGTGGTAAACAGAAGAAGATGGATCGAAAGGGAAAACACGGTGAGAGAATATTTGAGAGGATGAACGTTTGCTGGGGAGAAATATTCTGGTATGTTTGTAGGATATAAAAAGATTTTTGAAATATTCTGGATTGAAACTGTTCACACTGTATTGAATGAATATACAGTAAGACCACAAATGGCGGTCTCTACTGAACAATGGCGACACACTGCTTTCACATTATACACTACAGTGTTTCCCTCCTTCCTGATTTCAATTTTTGTCAAAGTTTGTCACACTTCAGATCATCAAACACATTGAATTAGTCAATGACAATACAACTAAAACATTATTAAATGTAACTTTTTCTCATTAACGAAGAAAAAAATCAAAACCTACATAGCCCTGTGTGAAAACAAGATTGCCCCTGCTGTTAAAACATTTAATCGATCTCACTTTAAAATGTTCTAAAGCCATTTCTAAAGCTTTGGGACACCAGCAAACCACGGTGAGAGTCATTATTCACAAATAATGAAAGCATGGAACAGTGGTGAACCTTTCAGGAGTATTGCCTGCCAAGCAAAATAGATACATCAAAAGAGTAGCAACAACTCATCCAAGAGGTCACAAAAGACCCCACAACAACACCCAAAGAACTGTAAGCCTCAGTGAACATCAGTGTTCATGACTTCACCATAAGAAAGACACTGGACACTGACACTGAAAATTCATCTGGAATAGGTGCAGATTCTGGAAGATCTAGAAAGCTTTACAATGTGCAGGCTATCATGTGTAGCTACTCTGTAGGAGTGCAATACAAGCTGAGTGAGACCAATCACAGCGGAGTAGGCGTGTCCAGAGGTCGGCCATGGGCGGAATAAATTAAAGCTGACCATTTTGGAAAGCCAAGATAATTTATCTGGAATAGGTACAGATTCTGGAAGATCTAGAAAGCTTTACAATGTGCAGGCTATCATGTGTAGCTACTCTGTAGGAGTGCAATACAAGCTGAGTGAGACCAATCACAGCGGAGTAGGCGTGTCCAGAGGTCGGCCATGGGCGGAATAAATTAAAGCTGACCATTTTGGAAAGCCAAGATAATTTATCTGGAATAGGTACAGATTCTGGAAGATCTAGAAAGCTTTCTGTGCTGGTTATCATGTGTAGCTACTCTGTAAGAGTGCAATACAAGCTGAGTGAGACCAATCACAGCGGAGTAGCCGTGCCCAGAGATCGGCCGTGGGTGGAATAAATTAAAACTGACTGAAAATTCAGTTAGATTAGGTGCAGATTCTGGAAGATCTAGAAAGCTTTTTGTTCAGGCTATCATGTGTAGCTGCTCTATAGGAGTCCACAACTCAATACAAAGGGTTGAAAATGAGGATAATGGGTGATAATCTAAATTTTTTTTCCAGAAAACATGCTAAGGACAAGAGCAGGCTGCAGCGTGTCATTCGGACTGCAGAGAAGATGATTGGCTGCAATCTCCGTCTCTCCAGGATCTGTACGCCTCCAGGACCCTGAGGCGTGCAGAAAAGATTGTGACCGATTCCTTTCACCCCAGACACAGACTCCTTGTGATGCTCCCCTCTGGCAGGAGGCTGCGGTCCATCAGGACCAAAACCTCACGTTTTTTTCCGTCTGCTGTCAGCCTTATCAACAAGGTCCGGAACCCCCCCTGACACTCCCCACACCCCACCCATCCTGCCACTTTGACATACACTCTTTACGTTACATTAACGCTCAGTTTGGACTCTTTTGGATTAATAATTAGACTGTGCTTCTGGTATAACAAACAAAAAACAGACTGACTATATATTTATACTGTATATTTTGTTTTTCATTTTTAATAGATGTGTCTGCACATTCTTCACCAAAACAAATTCCTAGTATGTGTTTGATCATACCTGGCAATAAACAATTTCTGATTCTGAGGGCGGTGCAGAAAGATACTTTTAATACAAAGGTGGCGGTGACAGAAGGTCACCGGGAAAGTAAGAAAAACAAAGACAAAGTATTAAACCAAGAAAAATGACCAAAATGTTCAACAACTTACACGGAATAAGTTGGCAACAAAGAAAAAAAAATACAACTGAGAATAGCTTAGGCAAAAAGTGTCAGGAGTTGCATGACACTGGTGAGGTGAGGCAAGAATCTGGCAACATGTAAGACTTCCAGCCAAGCTTAAGAAGGCCTAATTAATGATTAGCTGCAGGGGTGCGGATCAGGCGAGCAGATGGGAGGACTTCTCTGCAGGACTGCAGAGGGCAGCAGACCACAGGCCGCCTCCATCCCTCCCATTAGCGCAAGGGGCAAAGATGGAGGAGAGAAGGCGTGAGAGGGTTTAACACACCTGAGTGTAATCTTAACCAATCAAATGAACGCTTCTCATTGCCTTTAAATGCATAGGGCCAACTGGACTGCGCATCAGAGGCCACAATGCACGTCACCATGTAGAACACCTCTGTTCCTGACAGTCACATTAAACACAGCAGCAGGCTAATCTAGGCATTGTCAGGCATGGTATATTCACAAAATTAGAGCCCTAAGTGTTCTCAAACATGAGGCTTTAACACCGGAAAAGCACAATTTCTACCCATGACTCTACCTCGCCATAGACTGGGCTGCACCGTATTTGCTACTATTTTGTGAGAAAGTTAACTTTTTGTCCCTCACTCAATGTGTTCCACGTGGGAACTCGGTACACCTCTGCATCTTACCAAAAAAATCTGATTACAATGACATGTACCATTATACACCTAATAGATACACCTACAATCTAATAGGATTCAATGCAAGAACTCTATTAAGTATGTTGTGTAATAAGTAGGATTTACATCCAAACATTGTGATGTAGGTGATGAAGGCAACCAATGAGAACGAAGAGACAGAAACTTGGAGGTGGAAAGAAGATTTCCCGCTTTTCAAAAAACAATACTATAAGCCTTAAAATAAATGATAACAATTAAGTAACTAACACTATTAACCCCCCAGCACTGATTAGACAAGTGTGAAGGCTGAAACTGTCTTATTAGTCTTTAAAGCAGGCTGATTATCGCCTTCTTTTTCTGCGAGGCCGCTAATCTTCTGTCTTTTTTTTTTTTTAATCCAATTATCAGTCATGGTAATGTTCATGGTTTTATTAGTTTGAGACATGTTTAAGTAATATTCAGGAACATCACATTAGTACACGTGCTTGTACATAAACGTACATATATGTTTGAAAAGGAATAAGAAGAAGCAAAGTGTATTTATACTATTATTATTGAATCTATGTAACGTGTTCCTTCACTTGCTTCTTATGGATGTTGTTTCTTACTGATTGTTTAAGCCAGTTGCCATTGGGTAAGCCATTTCTACTGTTTATTATTTATTATATAATTCGTATTTTTATTTATAACATTTTTTGCAATGTTTGTTTTTGTTTTTTATAATCCCGCATTGCATTCACTTGTTGTTCTTGGACATTATTTACATTAATTATGTGATTTAGTCAAAGTTTTTACACCAGTATTTATGTATTTACTCTCATTGTCTTTACTTAACTCAATTTATTTACTGTGTATTATTAGCAAATTATTCCTATTTTACTACTCTGATCAAATTTGAGTTTGTTATCCTGATTTACTGGGCAGTTATTTATATTTTGGTGGGGTCCATTCAGTGTGCTCGCACATAATGCACACGGCAGAAACTGCCACTTCTCGTATTAGCTACCAAGTAATCCTAGCTTATTTGATGGTATCAATTCCTATTTTTATTTTGGTGGGGCCCCTTCAGTGTGCTCGAACACGGCAGAAACTGCCACTTCTCGTATTAGCTACCAAGTAATCCTAGCTTATTTGATGGTATCAATTCCTATTTTTATTTTGGTGGGGCCCCTTCAGTGTGCTCGAACACGGCAGAAACTGCCACTTCTCGTATTAGCTACCAAGTAATCCTAGCTTATTTGATGGTATCAATTCCTATTTTTATTTTGGTGGGGTCTCTTCAATGTGTTCACACATAATGCACACGGCAGAAACTGCCACTTCTCGTATTAGCTACCAAGTAACTCTAGCTTATGTGATGGTATCAATTCCTATAAACATTTAACATATAAAGTTGTCACCCACTCTGAAGGTTGCTGGTTCGATCCTTTGTCCTCCCGACACCATGTCGGAGCATCATTGGGCATGTTACTGAACTTCCAGTTGCTCTTGATGCCGTGTCATCAGAAGGTAAAAGTGGCAACAGTACCATAACGACAAACGAGTGAAACATTGTTTCTATAAAATGATGACATAATGCTGCATAGCTTTTTCTTTGACCCGTTTCTCTTCTTTGCTATTTTTTCAAAATTGTGCTTCAGTCTTTTTTCCGTGATGCTTTGTTGTAATGAAAGAATGAATAATGATGAATGAATTCAACAGTGGACACTAAACAATCAAAAATATGGAAAAAATCCAATTACATTCATCTGTAAAGGTTAAAGTGCATTTTAGGATAATGCTGAAATTGAAAATTGAGTTTGAATCTCCACCAGTAAGCATCATTGGTATTCGTCAGGAAGGACATCCGCAATATAAAGTGCTCAAGCCAAAATCAGTATGCAGATCAAGAGATCCGCTGTGGCGACTCCGTAATCAGGGGAAAAAAAAGCTGAAACAAACAAACAAAAGCTGAAATTTCACACGAAGGACAAACATCCCTAAAGTTTTTACTCAACTAAAACCATCAAACTTAAGCTTAATCACATATCGTGCTTGCCCTAATTGTACCATTCTCTCTCAGATACATCATAGGTTCATGATTCATGTTAGTAATAACAACATGGAGATGAAGAAGCACTGTGAAGTAGCAAGTGATACAGCATTGTCATGGTTACCATTTGGAGTGATTCAACACTCACTCATACGAACAAACGTCACAGTCTTTTGCCGATGTCACTAACCTTTCATTGTGGGTGTTCCCTTTTGTCCTTTCCGCCGCTGACGAGGAGAGTTCAACAAAGCTGCCTGCCATAAATCAACAAATAAACAAGTTCATTAAAGACATATAATATGTATTAAAGGCATAACACATATGCCGTAAAGGATCGAACTAAATGAATTAGAGTACCTTGTACAACTGGTTAGGCAGACGATCTTCATCGATTTCTGTGAAAGGGTAACATGATCAATTAATGATACAAATCAGTTCATGATACAAATCTAACAGATAAAAATATCATAACTAGTACAATGGCTTCGTTTATAAGAAGAATGAGGGAGGCAGACTGGAATTCACCAAAAAGTACAGAGATGAGCTTTAGACTTGGAGGTGCTGATTCTCATCCCATTCTCATCCCATTGAACCCAATGTAACCAGCAGGACATCATCTGCAATAAGCAGAAACTGGTCGCCAGCCAATCACAGGGCACATATAGACAAACAACCATTCACACTCACATTCATACCTATGGATAATTGGGAGTCGCTAATTAACCTAGCATGTTTTTGGAATGTGGGAGGAAACTGGAGTACCCGGAGAAAACCTATGCATGAACGGGGAGAACATGCAAACTCCACACAGAGATGGCCAAGGGTGGGATTCGACTCTGGTCTCCTCACTGTGAGGTCTGCGCGCTAACCACTTGAACACCGTGCAGCCCAAATCAGAGGATTTTTTTTCTTGGGTCTTCCCCAAGGCCTCCTATCGGTTGGAATGCTCTGAACACCTCGCCGGGGAGGATGACTAGCTTTGTATACAGGAAGTCGTATTTGCCTGCACAGTGTCGTAGATTTCTGCGACATACAAAATGCTGTGGTGTTCGACTTCCAAGATCGCCATCCCGTCGTCCATTGTTGAATATGCAATGTGATGGACTGTCCTGACCCCACTCTACCAGTAATAATGTTATGTTTACCTTATTTCATCTTATCCTTTCAGTTACTACCCAAAGCTCATGAGCATAATTTGAATGCAGGAACATAGATGGACTGCTTTACCATAATGGACCGATGCAGAGTCTGATCCATGCTCCTCTCACTCATGAACAAGACCTCAAGGTACTTAAACTCCTCCACTTCTCCGCAGGATCCCATCCCGACCCGAAGATGGCACTCCACTAAATTCCTGTAAAGAACCATGGACTCGAGCTTGGATTTTCATCCCAACTGCTTCATACTCGGTTGCAAACCAATCCAGCAAATATCACAGCCCGATAAAGCCAGCAGAACCACATCAGCTTCAAAAAAACATAGATCCAGTCCTGCAGCCACCTGGTTGAGTTACTACCAGTAATGTGGACTAAGGTCTATCACCAAACCGGCCCAATCAGGTTGCTTTGCATTTCTTTGAATTTGGTTTTGGGTCATTTTGTGTTGGGATGTTGGCGCCAACACCCTAGGGCGGTATAGTTGACCTACTTGAGTATGCGCTAATATGTTATGTGTCATTTTAGAATTTAAGAATTTGTGAAGGATGAATTATTGGATCTCGTTGGACTGGCTCGATGTACTGAAAAAATATCTTTTTATGTGACTCAATCACTGTTTTTACAACGGCCTGCATGTGCGATTAAAAGCATAACAGGCTTCCCTAAGTGTGTAACATTGATCGTAGAGGCAAGCAGCACATGTCAGATCATATGACCACCAGAAGACAAAGACCAGCTTGATGATGTGCAGTCCATTGGGACCACATGACTAACTCAGGGATGGGAGGCACAAATAGGAAACAACATATCTGTTGACTTGGGCTCACTGAAACTGTAAACTCAGGTCAATATGAGTTAAACGTACATGCACCACGGAACTTTTTCTAGGACACCACGCCGTTGCTCGGCAACCTATACATCCCCCGGGCACCGTGACAGCGAGCGTGCACCAGGGCGCATATATTATTCCAACTTAAAAGACGTGTGCCTTGCATGCTGAGATGTGTGTTTCTTAATTCATCGCTCTTTTTAAGCAGCGACTGGGTTTGAAATGTCCTACAAAAACACTTATGTTATGTTTGAAGGATTTAGTATCCATATTAAACCCTATTTTTAGCACATTAACTTTGGCAAGGATTAGAGACTAATTATGGTTACAAACCAATGTAAGTACATGGAACTCGCCCTCATTCGAGTCACAAAGTAAAGATTTGTATTCAGAGAGGCCTCTGGTTCTTATCAGGCTCATCTTAATGGCTTCTTTGCAGCCGTCAAGGCTACACTAAAGTAAAAACACTGTATGCTAACATGTCAAGAAATTACAACTAAACCCAAAAAATAATACATGCTGTAAAGTAATGTTTTTATTTAATTTGAACATGCATCAGATTACAATTGAATGCATCCCATAATCAGTTCACAGTTCCACATGTCCAAAAGGAGTAGGAAGAAGCAAAGCTTATTAAATCCTACCCCTCCATTTGGTACTTTTACAATCAGTAACTGTTACATTTGTTCACTTCCTGCTTTCCATAATACAGTTTAAGTTTTTTTTTTTGTTTTTTTTTTGTCATGTACCAAAGTACGAGTTGATATGAGCATACAATGACATAATGGGTACCATAGTAAGTGTCAATATAGTGATATGTATAGCACATCATGACTGGTTCAAGACTCTTCATCCTTGTATTTAGCAAACATCAACTGCTTGTATTGTTTCTTAAAGTAAATGTTGTGATTCATGCATACTAATAAATCAGCGCATTTGTTTTTTTTTATTGTTGTCGCAATTTAAAAAATAACAGGTATGCAGGTATGTATGTTTTTTTCATTCATTTTCTATACCGCTTGTCCTCACTAGGGTCGCGGGTATATGTTTTTTTTATTTTTACTTTATTATATTTTTTCTTTAATGATAAAATATGTCCAAATTTTAAGGGCAAAATTTTTGTTAAGGTGTGTAACATACTGTATCTATGAAAAAAAAATACTGTACAACTTTTAGAATTTCTTTTACACGCATTGGTCAAACTAAAATAATGCATGGATAACAATGACAACTGCCTATAAATCTATGAAACAAAATCAAATTAACTGTAAATGAAAAAAAAAACATAATAGGAAATGTGATCCTAAAAAGCACCATGTGTCCTCCTGTGACATCTACAGGGAGAGGGATCAGCTGTAGCAGTAACAAGAGAAGACGCTCATTAATATTTGGGCTAAGAAACATTAAATATGGCTTCTGCATTGATTTCTAGTCTAATTGCTTTCCTCTCTCTCTCTGAGCCCATCTGTGCTCCCAGAATTGGCTATAAAGCCAATAAAAGTCTTTGTAGTTGGCGGGAGCCTCCCAGCTGACTGAGTCTGGAGGACACAAAGCCAGATGAGAACATAGACTAGTTAGTATCTCCTCTTCAATGTTCTACTTAGCAGTCTAGTGGTGCTACAGCTTCAGTTGCTTTAGAGCGTCTCTACTGAAGTTGGAGGAACAAAAATAGGCAAAGCAAATCATAAGGGAGGAGAACTCTTATTCATGTGTTGCTATGGTAGATAGCAGCTCGCTTCTTCCAAAATATGATTTATTGGCCAATACTTCTGCATTCACAAATGTGGTTCTTTTTAATATTTTTTATATTTTTATATTTATTTATATATTTTTTTTACTTTTTATATATATTTTTAAGATATTTAGTGTGCACTTTAATGTGGTTCTACATATGTATAGGGTCAAGAAAAATGATCTGACACATTTGTAGGTTAAATAAAAGGCAAATAAAGTAAAGAAACAAAAAAGTGTTTATCTTTTCGAAAAGTACATATAATGCCATTTTGCTTTGTTTCTTTATAATGCCATCGTTTTTCGTTTATTTTTCAGTTGCTGCCATGAATTGGACTGGTGAGCATTGCGGTTTCATTGTGGAAACGTTTATCAAAACAAACGAATCCGTAACTGCAACACAACGAGCGTTCCGTTTACATTTAAATCTTGGTAGACATGATCCCGTACCAGCTCGAAACACGATCTTGTATGGGTTTTTATGATTTTAAAACATAATGAAACAGAATGGCATTATCTGTACTTTTAAAACAAAAGTAAAACACTTTTTTGTTTCTTTACTTTATTTGCCTTTTATTTAACCTACAAATGTGTCAGATCATTTTGCCTGACCCTGTAGAATCATGGAATAGTTGTTTTTGGTGGTGTTTTTGTTTGTTTGTGCTTAAAATAAATTCTACAATTCTGAATGAATTTGGATGAAATTTTCATGAAATGTCGGAAATGAAATATGGAAGAACTGATTTTATTTTTGGGGTGATCCGGATCACTTTCTGGATCCAAGAACTGTTTTTATTATTTTTTAACATTGCGAGTGAGGACCATTTTCGGCATTTGTATATAACTCCACAATGGTCTGAAAACTCCAACAGGCTCTACAAAACATCAGACACTCATCCAGATAATGGAATAACTCCAGATACTATGATCCAGAATATGAAAAAATAGGGAACTTTTTTGAATTTTTTTAGCATGTTTTTCAGTGAACTTAACCCAAATTTTCCCTCTTTTTGCATACATGTTTTGGTTAGCATACAATATGGGGCACATCATGTCATGTAATTGATACACAAAATATATATATCACAAAATGTCCTTCTTAGAATGCTAATAGCTTGCCACTATGTGAAAAAAAAACGGACGTCAGTTCTATCGGCATTTATGATTTTAATGAAGGTGACTCTACCCGGGGGTGCAAAGTTTTACAATTATAGTTTGAAATGTATAAAATAATTGTAAATGCAAATAAATGAGAAATGAATGGGATAATGATAATGATTGGGACATGATTGTTGACAAAGACACAATCTAGCAGTGAGATCAATACAGACACCGCCTTTGTGTTTTGCCATGAGTTATTTCTTGAATTCAGTTGTACTTCTCACTTTCTTTAGCACTTCCAAATCTCCTTGGCTCTATTTTGGTTTATTTTGCAGCCGTGACTAAAAGAAAAACAGAAATTTGAGCTGAGTGACCACTGCTGAACAAAAAAACATTAAGGCTTGTCTCATATTTGCCAGAAAACATCTTGATGATCCCCAACACCTTTGGGAATATACTCTGTGGTCTAATGAGACAAAGGAAAAATGCAGTGGCTGTGCATTTGATTTTGAGCCACAAGAA
This sequence comes from Doryrhamphus excisus, assembly GCF_037039965.1. Lineage (NCBI taxonomy): Eukaryota > Metazoa > Chordata > Actinopteri > Syngnathiformes > Syngnathidae > Doryrhamphus > Doryrhamphus excisus. The sequence goes on from NC_136374.1 coordinate 9,018,972, forward strand.
TGAACAAATATTGAGCAGAAATAGACAAAAAACGAGTTCAGAGCAGATGGTTGATGCGACCAAAGTCATTTGTATCTACTGCCATTTGCTGGACTCGACGGAAGAAACTGCTGGATTACTGCAGGTATTTTTAATTGTCATTTATACAGTGGTAATTTTGCATATGAGTATCCCGATTAACTGTTTTTTTATTTTTTATTTTTAGCTATGAGCCATCTTTAGGCTGATTTTTTGCATGCAATTGCAAGCCAAGGATTACGTTACAAGTTGCAATTTAAAGGCTACTTGTTTTACATTGAGTTTGTTTAATACTTTTTTTTATAAAAACCCAGAATGTTTAATAAAAAATTTGCATTCAGCAAACAAATTCAGTTTGCATATTAGCATATTATGCACCAAAGTGCTCATCATACGTTTGTGTTTATGGGATATAACATAGAGTGCCCTCTTGACACACGTCCTGCTTTAAATGTCACTTGTCTATACATACATCTGCAGCCTCTGGTGGGTGGTTTGCATTTGTTTGTGTGTGTGTGTGTGTGGGGCGGTGGGTGGGGGTTGGGTGTTAAGCCTATTAAATAATAATAATGTAGGACTCACACCAGAGCTTTTCTCTCTCCCTCATCATGGTATCAGTTCCTCCTCCATCCCCCCCGCTAGCATCATTCCTTCTTTGTGTGTCTGTGTGTTATGTGACGCCTCTCTGAGTCAGGATCAATGCATTTGTTCCGGCCTGTGACGACTTTGTGTTCCGTGTCTTCTGTCAATCTGAAACATTTCAAACATTGGCACCACTGGCTCTTGTCATGTTTTAATGTTTTATTTTGAAATCATGATAATAAAAAAAAAGAAACAAGGATTTCCTTTTTGTTTTTGTGATGGAGGTCAATTTCAGCACTTCTGAGATATAAGTCATATGGTGGTGCTGTTATTCAACACCATCATTCGGACTGACTTGAAATTTCTCACACAGCTCAATATGCTGTACATAACAACTCATTGTAACTTCAGGATGTTTCGCCAATGGTACATGCTTAGGAGACTGACAAGCTTATGTATGTAAAATTGGAGCAAAATTGGTTGAAAATCACAGTCGGCACACAGCAAAACATGAATTGGCTCTGTAAGGCATAGGGGCACTTCTAGTGGAATGTCAAATGAAGGCTGCATAGCAATAGCTATATTACGTAATCCAAGAACATATACTGTATAACTCTGACACATAATTGTCTGATTTTCTTATTCATGTGCCTTTTCCAATTATATTCCTCAAATGAAAACCACTGATCTGCTCTCCTTATACCAGCGGTTCTCAATTATTTTCTTTCATGCCCCCCCCCAGGAACAGAAATGCTTTCACACCCCGCCCAGTTTGAAATACGAGAGAAACTGAGAATATCTATTCATTTATCTGTACTGTACAGACTGAACTTGAAACTAAAACCAGAAAAATGCACCAAAATACAAAGCATACAAAGTGTATTCAAGTCAAATTACATGTTGAGTACTACAAATTCACTACGACCCCCCAGGAGGCCCCACCCCACTATTTGAGAAGTACTGCCTAATACCAAGATTTAGGAGAATTACAGTGGATCCTAGTATATTTGCAATTCAGCATTTGTGATATAAACCGGTAGATTTTTATTAAAACTTTCCATAATTGGTCCATTTATTGGTAGAGAATCCATCACATTCAACTTACGTTGGTAAACCTTCACTTGCACGTACGTACATTGGTCAAAGGAAAAAAAATACACACAATGTCACAGTACCCCACAGACTATGGGATATAGATATAGATACATGCAAAACATACTATTTTAGACTGATTACTAATCTGCAAAGGATGCTGGGAAGTCCACAAGCACACGACCCCAAAAGGAAGTTCCTCGCCATACGTTACGTATGTTTTGTACAACCGTTTTTTATTTTGGTACTTATTTATGAACCACAAGGCATGCTGGGCAACTTCCTGTTAAGGAAGTGTTTTGCATGTATGTGTGTGTGGTTCATTTCTATATGCCCACAGCTCATTTGGTACAGTTACATTGTGTTCCACTTGTGTAATTTACTTGTTTTATTTTTGGTGGCCTCCTGTTGGTTTGTGTTGAGTGACTAAGGGTATAAATGTCAAGCTACTTCACCGCAAATAGACAACAACTGTTATAAACACACCGCTTTTGTTTTTGAATGACTCCCTCATCCTTACCGTAAGCATCCTCACACTAAAAAGAGATCACGGCGTATGTTTTTATAGAAAAAAAACAAAACTCCCCCGCTTCAATCTCCAGGTGGTCTTTACTCTGTAGGGGGACCATATTGCATGCACACAACCTTGTACAGCAGCATCAGCAGGTCACGGATGACTCATACAACAAGAGAATTCTCCAGAGGAAAGCTGTGGTGTGTTTGATCGTGGAAATCCCGGGAGAGGATGTCTCAGGATGGTTTTGTTGCTGCGATGCAGCGAAAATAAAATGGATGCATGTGAAATAGAGAAAATAGTTGTTGAAATCTTTGGCAGTGTGTGCGTGCGTGATGCTGAGCATAATTTATTGGGTGTGTGTGATGCTGCAAACCAGGCTGCCTTTCTTACTGTGAAGCTTACGATGCTTCTGAGCTCATACTGTATCTAATATGTCTACCAATGGATAAATGCAGTGGTTATGCAGTTGCCATACATGTATTTCCTAATGCTATGGCAAGAAATAAGGTTCTCAAACCGGATCATTTCCAACATTTAGAAACGACATAAAAATGTAACCAGACTTAACTAAGACACACCAACGTCATAATGTGGCACTTTCCCATTATTCATTCATTCATTTTCTACCGCTTTTCCTCACGAGGGTCACGGGGTGCTGGAGCCTATCCCAGCTGTCTTCGGGCAAGAGGCGGGGTACACCCTGGACTGGTCGCCGGCCAATCACAGGGTACATATAGACAAACAACCATTCACACTCACATTCATACCTATGGACAATTTGGAGTCACCAATTAACCTAGCATGTTTTTGGAATGTGGGAGGAAACCGGAGTACCCGGAGAAAACCCACGCATGCACGGGGAGAACATGCAAACTCCACACAGAGATGTGCCGAGGGTGGAATTGAACCCTGGTCTCCTAGCTGTGAGACCACTCGACCACCGTGCCGCCCCACATTATGTCATAAATTAAAAGTAGTCATGTCACAAAGAAAATTTGGCCAAAAACAATAACAAAATGTAAGTACTCATCGATACATAGATAAACAATTATGAAATAGGAGTGAAATGAAAGTGGTGACCAGATTCAAACACTTGACCTCCCAGTCCAAGCAAAGAAAGTGACATATTGGCTACAATAACAACATTTACTGGTAATGTGTTGTGATACGGCCATTGTAGTTCTTTGCTAACTAAGACAGTCACGCCACAATCGACTATTCTTATTGATCACAAAAGTGCCAGCATTTTGATAAAGAAGTTGAGAAACGCTATTGAATTCAAGAAAAAACTTGTAATAAAGTCATGAAGGTCATCTCTCTTGTCCTCCTCACTCACTGTATAAGCATTAGAAATTGTTTTCTGCATGTACAGCTATAATTGTACATTTATTTGAAAATGTGTCCTGATATTTTTGTTTTATTATGTCTTATGGGAAAAATTGATTTGGTTTGAGTCGGATCTTCTGGATCGGATTACAGTAATCCCTCACCATTTTGTACTCAATTTCTTGGCTCCACTATATACACTGTTGACAATGTTTCAGTCATAAAAATTCGCTATGAGGTGTCCTAGATGTTTTGTTTGTTTCTTTCGGCTTTTTCACTAGTTCAAATCATCAGCTAATTTGCATATGCTTTGCATGTGATTTTACAGAGGCTTGAGTGGAATGAGTTGTAAAAGTAACAGAAACTGCACAATAATAAATGCTTTCACTTTTAAGCCCCAAAAATACCAGAAAACACCACACCAACGGCAGAAAAAGGAACTAGATGTATTACACTGTATTATACTAGTCGTGTTTGAGAAAATATGTCACCAAGTTGGTAACATTGATTATATGACTTTTTTCCAAAATATATACATTAGTAAATCATGCTGTTTTGTTATTGGATTCAGCCTATTATTAGTAAAAATCTACATATATTTATATAAACATATATGCATAATTAAGCGTATTTAGGTATTTTCTTGCCTAAATATAAGGCAATGATGAGTAGTATTCTCTCCTGGTCATGAGGTGTCACCAATGTTACTGTACTGTTTGGGGAGACACACAAGCACCAGGCTCGATCGCCAGAACAACAAGCATTAGTGCGGGTGTAAATGATCTCATTGAACAGACACAATATCCTTAACACTACTACTACTGTTGCGGCCGTAACCCAAGCCAAGCTAAAACGTAACTGAACCCCCTGTCACTTCCTGTCTAATCCCCACTCAGTTTACCTTAGCACCGGAACACATTTACAGCAACACACACAAGCATGGGTATTTTTTTATACCTTAAATGGCTCATTAACTTGCATTATGTTTAAAGTATTCTATAATATGTGTGTGAATGTGACGGCATGGGGACATCATGACTCAGGTGGTAGAGTGGTTGTCTCCCAAAAGGTTGTGGGTTCAATCCTCCATACTCCCATGTCAAAGATACTGCTCCTGATGCTCACCAGTAGGTAAATGTGCTCAGAGTGTCAAAGCGCTTTGAGTGTCTTTAAGTTGGAAAAGTGCTATCCAAGAGAAAGACCATTTATTGTACCATATAGGGGTGTTATTTCATGTAAAGGGCTCTAATAATGTTAGTAGTCGGGTAGCCAAAATCCAGTCTTACAGAAGTAATTCAAGAGGAATGGTAACACTGCCTTCATTGCTATTGTGGGAAGTTCTGGATAGTTTAAGATATTCAAAATGCCCCCCCCCCCCCCCCCCCCCGCCCCCACCACACAAAAGATTTGACACATTAAGATGCATGGGAATAAATAAATAATAATAATAACAATGTGGAGAATAAATAGATGAAATATGAACAACAATGTACAGCGTAAACAGTTATTTGTACAAATAATTTAAATAATTACATTTATTCTAAATTATTTAAATTTTTAAATAATTGCATTTATTAAAAATATTTTATTTATTTAATTTAAATTATTAATACAATTATTTTAATTATTTAATTTAAATAATTAATAAAACTATTTTGATTATTTAATTTAAATAATTAACAAAATTATTTTAATCATTTAATTTAAATAATTAAAATTATTAATTAATTATTTAATTTAAATAATTAAAATAATTTTAGTCATTTATTTAGTCATTTATTTAGTCATAATAGTGTGATTAGACTCACCTGGCGATGACTGATCACTGGATGCCACAAGAGTTGCAGGTGTTGGTCGACGCCTTCTAATCTAAAAGAGAAAAACAGTTTCACTTTGCTGTGTTTACTGAAGTAGTCAGGCTGGAACAAAATGGTGCTGAAAGTGACGAATATGTCTCACGAAGATGACTAATTCAGAATAATTCACGTCTACATTTTTGCCTGTGATCCATTAAGAGCTGTCTTAAAATTATTTGTGGTCTTGATATCAGGTTGTGGATTTCCCTTTGGACCAGAGAGCCACCGTGGACCGTGTGACCCACATTCGCCAGTAGTCCCCTTTTTACTTTGAAGATGTACTATTAGCATGACATCAGCGCTGGCTGCTAATGAGCCGTGACATTAGCCGGGCTGCTTACCGCCGCCATCGTGCTTCTTGACAACGTGACTTGACTTGACTCCTGGTAGCTACCATATGTAGACAGTCATTATGTAACCCCGCAGGGTCTGTCAATGTTACGGTTGTTCAAGAATGTGAGAAAATGAGCGACAAAGCAATACAGCCATATGATTTTATAGGTTATTTTAAAAGTTATCATTAAATATAATGAGACATAAGTATTCTATACTGATGTATGGCTATTATAATTACTGTGATTCCCGGACTATATAGCGCACTGCTACATAAGTCGTATACACCAAATTTAAAGACAAAAAAAAGATTTGTAGGCTGCACCTGTTACTTTGTAACATGGGATATTTAGTCCACAGAAAGATGTTACACTGACATTTTTTAAAAACTTTTGATTAAATACAGTGCAGACCTGAGTTCAATTCCACCCTCGGCCATCTCTGTTCTCCCTGTGCATGCATGGGTTTTCTCCGGGTACTCCGGTTTCCTCCCACATTCCAAAAACATGCTAGGTTAATTGGTGACTCCAAATTGTCCATAGGTATGAATGTGAGTGTGAATGGTTGTTTGTCTATATGTGCCCTGTGATTGGCTGGCCACCAGTCCAGGGTGTACACCAGGGGCAGCGTATGGGGAAAAGTTTGAACAATTCCAAGATGGCCCCCAAAATAGCCAAATATTAAGAAATAAAAAAGGGGACCAAACATGATTCCTGTGGTACCCCTTCTATTGGCTATACTGTACGATCTGGGAAAAAAAGGAACCATAGAATTAATTTACACAAAAAAAACTCCATAGGTATGAATGAGTGTGAATGGTTGTTTGTCTATATGTGCGGTTTGCAGCTGGGATAGACTCCAGCATACCCTCGACCCTAGTGAGGATAAGCGGTAGAAAATGGACGGCTGGATGGATTCGCTCCAGAACACTTCAGTTAGGAAGCCAATAAGCTAAATATAAAGACGCACAATCCAGATTTAAGCCTCACACACTTATCAAATGCATTTATTGATATAATTTGCATAGGTTCTCACCACAAATACGTGATAACGTAAGACGATACATGAACATATGGAATGAATTGGCTTAATGTAACTGAAACCTAATTGATTTGACCTAGGTGAATGAGACGTGCTCACTGCAGAAAAAAACATCGTATTTTCGAGAAAAAATAAAAAATTGTCTTTTACCTCAATCCACTCTCATTTTTTTGTACAGCTTGACACAGCAATGGAAAATACTTAATACTTAATTCAAAGTTGTTTGTCAGGCTCACATGATGCATTTGCATACAGCCGCTCCGTACTCCCCGAAAAGCCCCGATAGTAAATTTACATGCTTCATATGGAATTGACAGTAATAGTAATAGGTAGACTACAGTAAGTGCAAAATTAATGTGCATAAATGAGCAATGTTGAGTAGATAGTAAGAGAAGCACCCTGCAAATGGGAGTTGAAGAGGCTTCATTAGGATTCAAGCTGTATGCGTGGCGTACAGGAAGGATACGTGTGTGTGTGTGTGTGTGCTGTGTGCGCCTCTCTGTTCGTCTTCTGTGACAAGCACTCACCACCACAGAGATGTGCTGCTGCTGCTGCCAAGCTTACATCCTGATTGCATATTGACCTTTTCAGGACTTTGCCCTTCGCATGCTGTTTTCGTCCATCCTCTATTTTGTGAATAAGATCTTACAATTTCTATTCTAATTTTGACACACAAAAACACAGTCAATGCAAAAAGAAACAATAAAAGAAGAACCTACATGAAGCAACATCAGCAGAAATTGCATGTGAATTATGAAATATCCTAGAAATTTTAGATATCAATTCAACAACTAAGGATTGAACCAGCAACCACCAGTTTAAAAGACTTAAAACCACTTTTTTAATCCCTTGTTACCCAGGGTTTGCAAGACCCTTACTCCCTCGTGTAAGAAGCAGAAACACCTCCCCGCCTGACTACTCCGTCTAAAGGATTACGGTCTCTCCAGGAAAGGGAAGGGAGATCTCTAAGTCAGGGGCGAGAGGAACTCACCCAGGTTTTAACAGCCATGATGGTGCTGTAACCACTGGTTGGTCGTCTGCTGTTTCACATAGTTGCACTTGGTAAGGACTTAGGGTTCTTTAATTATCTGTTAGCAACCAGAAGGACCTGTCCTGTTTTAAAAGGGATACCAAAAAAACTTCAAAGGAATTTGTCCGTAACACACTCTACGACTTTCACTTTCAATGTAAAAAATGTCATAGAAATGTTGACTTGTGGAAAATGTCAGATATGTCATGAATGAGCTGACTAAAAACGGCGGAATTCGAAATTCTGGAATGTAAAAATTCAAATAAGTAAGTTCAATGATTACAGTGGTGTTAAGGATCAAACCAGCAACCATCAGTTTAGAAAATCACCACTGTACAGTTGGAGCCATTTCCATTTCCACAGTAATAGAAAAAGTAAAATGAATCCCAATATAGAGGGGGCGTCAAATAAATTGCCCATTCATTCCCAATGGGGAAATTGACAGCAACATTTTAACTGGATTCAAATAAAAACACCCAAATATGTTTTTTTGGACATTGGTTCAAGTGGTTAGCGCGCAGACCTCACAGCTAGGAGACCTGAGTTCAATCCCACCCTCGGCCATCTCTGTGTGGAGTTTGCATGTTCTCCCCGTGCATGCTTGGGTTTTCTCCGGGTACTCCGGTTTCCTCCCACATTCCAAAAACATGCTAGGTTAATTGGCGACTCCAAATTGTCCATAGGTATGAATGTGAGTGTGAATGGTTGTTTGTCTATATGTGCCCTGTGATTGGCTGGTGACCAGTCCAGGGTGTACCAGGGTGTAAGCAGTAGAAAATGAATGAATATTTGAACAACAATTGTGTGTTTAAAAAGCCAAATAGCAGTAGCCAATGAAAACCGAGGTCATGTACAGTAGAGGGCATCTATACATCACCACTGGTGAATGGTGAAAAGTCATGAGTAATAGAAACACTCATAAAAATCATATTTATGACACTCTCTACCGCCCTAGTGCTTCTGCATTCAAACAAATTTTTGATATGGTGCATTCAAGGAACTGAATAACAAAGTGCAAAATCCCAGCATAGTCAGTGAAGCTTAAAGCCTACTGCGAAGTACATTAATTAGCACGTAAATGTAGATTTGGAGTCTGTTTTTACATCTTTGCGTGGTGTGTTTTGTTGCCAAAATGAAGCTCTCTACTGCGAGAAGCGGATTACAAAGCCAGCATTGGCTTCACAGTGGTGGGTGGCGAGAATCAACTAGCTGTTCATGTTGGACAATATGAGATTAATGGTGCAAGCCGAGGAATGATTACATTGGCTGCTGCAATTTATTGTTGAAGAGGCGATGCCATTGGCTGATGATGTGATGATGTGAAAGGTTTAGCACGTTTCATATCTGAAAGGTCGTTGAGTGACCCTGACTTTCAGAGTAACATATGATTGCACATCTTGCGTGAGTTCAATTTCACTGCTTGACTACTTCAACTCAACGGTGCCTGCATTGTTTGACAGAGTTGGGCAGTGATTCTTCTTATAGTAGCTATTTATTGTATGATAAGGTTTAATAACCTGTCACATTAATATATACTAGAAAACTGACAGCTATTCTTGTTTAAATGGAAAAACGTCAATAGTAAACTTCCAACTTCACTTCACAACGCCCCGATATTGCCGAACGATATCCTTGTAACAGCACACCGAATCCATGACCCCTTTAGTATTCATTAGCATTCAACCATCTTAATCCTTAATGATGGTCACAACAGTCAAACAGTTTGGCCAAGATTTGTAGGTGTGTCTTATATGACATTCATTTTCACTTCCATGGTGATGGCTTTCCTTTTTTTTTAGCACACTGCAACTAGTCGTCGCGCGACCTCAGCATTTAACACCACACTATAGTCAAAAGCTCTTCTATTTATTCATAGATTCACAATAGCAGCCACATTCGGGATATAAGCTTCCTAAGGGAATACATCTGCATTATTTGATCCTGCCCAAGGGCAAAGATGATCTGACATGTCAGACAATGTGCAGGAGGGCACTCTCTCTCTCAGCTGTGAATGTGGAATTGTGGATTGATTTATGTGATGGATTCCATTCTAAACTGATGCATGTTCAAATTAAATTACCATTACCAACTGACTGAGTGGAAAGGAAGGGTCTTTGACTGGCATTTTTTGCTGTAGATCCACAAAAACAGCATCTCACTCATGTTACATAGAGGATCTTTCATTAACATTTTTGCTGTAGGGCCTTAAAAATGGTAACGCAAGCCTGTCACATATCAGATCTTGGAATAGCCTTTTTATATTAGGTCATTGAAAACAGCAACAAGGGCCTTTGATTGGTTCTTAATGTAGGGCATGGCTTTCCATTATGCTGTCAATTTTGGAAATATAGGCCATTTTTTATTCCAAATAATAATCAAAAGTTTGGACACACCACATTTTCTTTATTTTCATGATTATTTAAATTGTAGATTCTCAATGAAACATTGGTGTTCTCTCAGTGACCTTCATGAGGTCGTCTCCTGAAATGGTTTTCACCTCACAGGTGTGCCCTGTCAGGGTTACTGAGTGGAGTTTTTTGCCTTATTAATGAGGTTCGGACCATCAGTTGTGTTGTGTGTGTCCAAACGTTTGACCTGTACTGTACAGTGAGACATCCCACCCTTTCATTGTTTTGTTTCAATGCATTGCAACCTGTTTATTTTCCACCATAGTTGTGAGTTTTGTGGGAACACTAGCCGGTCCATGGGTTCAAAAAGGTTATACAGGGTCTTTAACCAGCTTTTTTTGTATTTCCTTAAAAACATTGGACTACTTCTCTTGTATAGAGGATCTTTGACTGGATTTTTGATGTATTTCCTTAAAAACATTGGACTACTTCTCTTGTATAGAGGATCTTTGACTGGATTTTTGCTGTATTTCCTTAAAAACATTGGACTAATTCTCTTGTATAGAGGATCTTTGACTGGATTTTTGCTGTATTTCCTTAAAAACATTGGACTAATTCTCTTGTATAGAGGATCTTTGACTGGATTTTTGCTGTAGATCCTTAAAACATTGGACTACTTCTCCTGTATAGAGGATCTTTGACTGGATTTTTGCTGTAGGTCCTTAAAAACATTGGACTACTTCTCTTGTATAGAGGATCTTCGACTGGATTTTTGCTGTAGGTCCTTAAAAACATTGGACTACTTCTCTTGTAGAAAGGATCTTTGACTGGATTTTTGATGTATTTCCTTAAAAACATTGGACTACTTCTCTTGTATAGAGGATCTTTGACTGGATTTTTGCTGTATTTCCTTAAAAACATTGGACTAATTCTTTTGTATAGAGGATCTTTGACTGGATTTTTGCTGTAGATCCTTAAAACATTGGACTACTTCTCCTGTATAGAGGATCTTTGACTGGATTTTTGCTGTAGGTCCTTAAAAACATTGGATTACTGCTCTTGTATAGAGGATCTTTGACTGGATTTTTGCTGTAGGTCCTTAAAAACATTGGACTACTTCTCTTGTATAGAGGATCTTCGACTGGATTTTTGCTGTAGGTCCTTAAAAACATTGGACTACTTCTCTTGTATAGAGGATCTTTGACTGGATTTTTGCTGTATTTCCTTGAAAACATTGGACTGCTTCTCTTGTATAGAGGATCTTTGACTGGATTTTTGCTGTAGGTCCTTAAAAACGGCAGCCTGTCATGAAAGCACTCATTGGTTTTAAAAACAGAAGCATTTTCCCGTCATTTATAGAGGATCTTTGAATAGTAATTTTGCAATAGATCTTTCAAAACAACAGAACAATGTGTGTTTGTTTGAAAATGTACTGTATGACTATGACTTCAGGGACTATATTATGACTATATTAGCCACTTGGTGATTCAAAGTAAAATAAGTGAAGGGAGAAGTCCACATGGGAGGAGGGGTTTACTTCTGAAATATGAAACTCAAGGTGAAAAAGGCACAGCAAGATTATAGTACAAACGTAACAAGTCCTTTTCTTTTCAAGTTCCCATCATGTGCTGGCCTCTATCAGCAAGTACGCTCAGTCTGTGCCCAGTCATTGACAGATGCAATACGTGCAGAACAGTGTGTGTGTGTGTGTGTGTGTGTGTGTGTGTGTGTGTGTGTGTGTGCACACAGTGTGCGGATAAGAGCATGTGTTGTTGCCGTGAGGGTCACACCTCAGGGAGGTTGCTTTGACTGACAAGCACTACTCCATGGAGGCTGATTTTTCACGCTGAGAGAGGTGCCAGCTTGCAGGGACTACTCAACCATGGCAGAGAGTCCGCTGGCATGGCGGACACACACACCCACACACATACACTATTTCTGCTTGTGTAGGTGGGTTTTCCCTCCTTGTCTTGTGTGTGTTTTAACTGTCTATCTGACGATGCAAGCTCAGCGGCAACTCGCATACAGTAAACTGTGCACCTTATAGTAAATAAGAAGAGGATAGTAAATGCTAAAGTCAGCATTAAGCAGCCTTATCTTCTTCTGCATGCTCTTCAAAGTATTGCTTGTGCTACACAATATATACAATTATAGTCCACCACAAATTGTGTGCCTGAAACTGCAATTTAATTTAATTCATCTCAAACCGATTTTGACATACTAATGGCTGAATTATTGTAAAGTATAGATAAGTACATATCTGCACCATCTAACAATATTCCTCTCTGAGTCATCCCGGAGCAAGAAATAAAACAGAGTGGTCAGACGTCAGAGACATGGACTCATAAATCTTTGCTATTTATACTCGAGCTTCATCCAATATGAATGGTCTGTCTTGTTCATGTTATATTTATAAAATGAGAAAATGGGACATATCTTTGCACTATATATACTTTATGTCCAACTATAGTAGCATTCGGTAACTTTTGGATGGATGCTGAGGAAGCAAAGTGTATCTTTTTGTGTGTGAGTGGAAGTGAAGGACACTTTTACACTTGTTATGTTTAGTTCTGTTAAAATGAACTCTGGTGCGTTTGCTCTGCTTGTATGGTTGGTTTGGTCAAATGTCAACGCGATCATCCGAACAAGCGGACTGAACCCCTTGAGCGATGGGTCTCTGTCTGCTTGCAAGTGAACTCTTATGGATCAGTAGACATCTGTGAGTCGTTTTCTATTTTTTACTGACTCGTGACTTACAGGTACTCCTTACAGGCTCACTCACCTCTGGTATCGCTTGCTAAAATGAAGAATGAAACCAGGTAACATGTTGTTAATTGTGCAACTACAGTCCTCTTCCTACCTCAGCTGCATCATGGGTACTTCAAAAAAACACACGCATTACTGACTCACTTGTCTCGATGAAGACTCGAGTTTCACTGACTCACAAGTACTCAATGAAAAGACAAGACAGACACACGGGTCCTCGACAAAGGGTTTCACTTGAGTTTCACTGAGTCACAGCTGCTTTGACCAAGGCTTGTGTTTTAATGATTCACAAGTACTCAACAATGACTCGAGTTACACAGCCTCACAGGTGCTTGTCAAGTATCTACTTATCTACTTATTAAATGTGTGATGTTCAAAGGCCCATGGGTGTTCAATAAAGACCAGACTTCCACTAACACATGAGTGCTCGACTAACACCCAAGTAACTCTGACTCACGGGTAAAAGACTCAAATTTTTACTGACTTGACAGAACCTCAAGTTTTACTGACTCACTTCTCGACAAAGACTCGAGTTTCACTGACTCACAGGTACTCAAGAAAAACGTAACCTTCAAATGTGTGAGTTTCACAGACCCATGGGTATTCAATAAAGACCCGAGTTTCACTAACACATGGATGCTCGACTAAGACCAAGTTACTCTGACTCACGGGTACTTGCCAAAAACTCAAGTTTCACAGACTTATGGGTGCTCAACAAAGACTTTTCACTGAGAGATGAGTACCTGACAAATGCTTGAGTTTTACTGATTCACAGGTACTTGACAGAACCTCAAGTTTTACTGACTCACTTCTCGACAAAGACTCGAGTTTCACTGACTCACAGGTACTTGACAGAACCTCAAGTTTTACTGACTCACTTTTCAACGAAGACTCGAGTTTCACTGACTCACAGGTACTTGACAGAACCTCAAGTTTTACTGACTTACTTCTCGACAAAAACTTAAGTTTCACAGAATCACGTGTGCTCGACTAAGACCTGAATTCCTCTGACTTACAGGTGGTTGACTTTCACTGTCTCACAGGTGCTCAACAAAGACTCGGTTTTACTGACACACAAGTACTCACTCAAGTTTCACTGACTCACAGGTACTAAACAAAAACCTCAGCTTCACTGATTCAGTTGTACTAAACAAAGACTCGAGTTTCACTGACTCACACATACTCAATTTTCTGTTCAATTTTATTTATATGGGCGACGGATGCAAGGAGGAACGCTCTGTGGGTTGTTCGTCTGTCAGGTAGAACAGCAAAAAAATAAAATAGAGGGATACATTGAGTGGGAAAAGTGAGAAAACAGCAAAGCCTTTATCTTAGTCTGATAACTAAAAGCTCTACTAGTCTGTGCAGCACTTTGGAAACTCTGTTTATAAAATGTGCTATATAAATAAAGAGGATTGGATTGGATATAAGAATCCTTTTTACTGTAAGATGGTAAATATAGCAGGATATAAAGATAACCGATGCATATGAAATGGCAGATTTAGATAAGTTAATATGAATTTCATGTCTCCACAATGTTCCTTACTAGCCTATCCTTTCGTCTCATTGCAAAAATACCAGTGTGAACGCAAAGCACACCAAAGTGAACATGAAGCATTCTTTTCTAAATAGTGTTTGGTGAACCGTGAATCCACCCATCCATTCATTATGCTCACACTGCTGGAAGCCATGAGGATGTGCTGGAGTTGTAAAGTGGGGGTACAGTACAAAGGCTGCAGTCCATCATTTTAACACAACTGAAGCTGCTGGAGTAGATACTAATGATACGGTATGTGTCACTTTTTGGACCGGTAAAGCTTTCTTATTTTAAAAAAAAAAAAAAAAAAGTCTCCCACAGGTTACCTGTTCAGCTGCTTCAGGGTCCAAGTGGGTGTCCAGAAGGGGGACGGTGAACTGTATCTTCCTGGGGCTCCCAGTTTCCATGGTGGCAGTGTATGTGTATGACAGCAGTCCAAGAAGAGGAATGACAGGAAGATCTGAGGAAGAGGACCCCAGAGGAAGAGAAGGCTGGGAAAGAAAGTGAGTCCTCAGAAAAAAAAAAGAGCTGAAAGAAATATTTCAAAAACTTATCGTCTGTCTTCTTGATTTATATGCAAACAGACTTTTTTTCCTCCTTCGCTGCTTTTTGGCCGTCCCAGTATGACCTATTTCCAAGCACCTGCTAGTTCCTATATGCTGCCTTCCTTCCCTCTCCTGCCTCCTCTCTGCCTCGCAATGCTAAGACAAGGACATTCACAATCTCTCCTTTGCTCTCATTGGTTGAGCTGACAAGAAGCACCGCCCCCTTTAAACACCTCCTTCTGTGCGTATTGGTGCTGGATGCTCTGCGGCAGAGAGAGTATCATGATACTCTCTTCCTCTGTCTCCCTCTAATGTGTATTATCCTTAACGCTGCATTCACACTTGGGGTTTGGACCTCTGGTCCCGGACCAAAAATGTAAAAAAAAAAAAAAGATATTTGGTGCACTTTAGTGAGGTTTGTCGCAGGACTGACCAAAGACTGACCAATACTTTGGTTTCTTATAATCCAAATCTAATGTGATTTTTTTTGTCAGATTTAAACACAATCTGGACCAACCTAGACCAATTCTAGTTGGTAGGCTGTTGCTAAGTCCCGACATTTTTGCTTGACGTTGGCTATGTTACTCAAACAATATTGCTCAGATTTGGCTTGTGAGACACCAAAAAGTGACTAACAAATTTTATGGTGATTTTGGTTGTTTTGAGAGTTTATTTCCCCAAGTTCAAGTCAATCTGAATTTATCATTCACAATCTTTATGTGAAACATGAACACATAGTCACTTTCACTTTTCTGTGCATTAAAGCAAGAGAAAACAAGTTAATATGAGCTAGCTAACAATGCACATCATTGGGACAATGTTTTACACATGTAACTGATGTGTTAATTTATTTGTACATTTATTTGTAATGACAATAAAGGCCATTCCATTAATTTAATTTCACCAATAATTGCTTTCATGTATGTATTTGTCGCTATATGCATCTTTTTTATATATTCAGTTATTTTATTGGGACTTCTTTTTGTTGCGTTAATTTTAATTTGTCACTTCCTGCCTTTTTGGCGCGCTCCTCTTCAGTCGCCTTTTGGACTGCTGAGTATGAGGAGACGTGTGCATGAGAGTGTTGACTTCTTTATGAGGGCACATTGATATGCATATTTATGCCATTTTCGTAAACAACACCAGCATAGATACAGCGACAAAACTTATGATGTCCGCTCTCATTGGGATGGCTGTGTCTTCCAGCACATGATGTGTGCTCTAGTCCTCAGGTAAAAAATGCAAATGAGCATCTCGTATGAGCTAGATATCCACTTTTCCGCGAATCAACCGGTAGCCATTTTTTTTCAACCAATCTTGCTCAAAATGTACACACTTGTCAATGTTTTGTGCACTTTGTGTTTCAGAAGATTGTTTTTTTTTCCAAATAGGACTTCCGTCCATCCATTTTCTGTGCTGGAGCCTATCCCAGCTGTCTTTGGGTGAGAGGCGGGGTACACCCTGGTGTGGTCGCCAGCCAATCACAGGGCACATATAGACAAACAACCATTCACACTCACATTCATACCTATGGACAATTTGGAGTCAAAAATAATTGTGTCCTTTTTTACAATGAACTGTCCACTTGACTCCCCTGTATTAAGTCTGTACATTAGTGAAACAACAAAAGCAATTTGAAAGCTCTTTTATTAGTAGTTTATTTGACTGGAAAAAAAAAATCTGCTTTCAGGACAATGTAACATTTTTAAAAAGAGCAGAAGCCTCCATATAGTCTGCTGATGTGGTCGTTTCGGGGTTTATATACGCTATTTCTTGCCAAACCTCTGGGGCACCGCCATACTCCAGATCTGGCCAGGAGCCGCTTCCCAGTCGGGGGAATTCATCTGATCCTCCAAAAAGAGCGGCCCTCTGGAGGAGAGACCAAACCTGGCGGGGGGAGGAGACACACAAGCAGTACAGCAGGGGGAAGCTGATGATAAGCATGAAGTGAAAAGCTGCTTTCAAATCTCTTTATGCATGAAAAATGTAATTGATGAGGGTAAACAAACATATTGGCTGCAGGCTGAAAATGAAACATACTAGAGAGTCCTGAAGATTAGTATGCGTGTTAGTTTACAGGAATCACATGAAACCTTGACTATAGGAGGCACATATTGTATAGCATGGCATAGCAAGAACACATTATATTTTGGTGTTTTTTTTCCCACAAGAATCACCTTTTTCATTAAGAGCAAGTGGAAGCACCTGTGGTGTCCACGCCCAGCTGAAGGTCTGCGTCATCAGCATGGCTGGGCGGGTATATAAGGGTCATTTGCTGCTCAGTTCTTTTTTTATTTTTTATTTTTTATTTTTTATTTTTTATTTTTTATTTTTTATTTTTTATTTTTTATTTTTTATTTTTTATTTTTTATTTTTTATTTTTTATTTTTTATTTTTTATTTTTTATTTTTTATTTTTTTGTGTGAGAGTCAACACCCGCAGTTGACTCCCTTGGTATTTAGTGAGAATAAATTGTGCTGTGTGGGATTTTGTGTTTTAGCCTTCCCCTGGTCCACTGATTTCCACTCTTTTTCTTTAACTGGGTTTTTTTGTTCTATCATTTTGATAGCCTTAGTGGATGGCAGGAAGTATTAATATTCTCCTGTCACCTTTTAGAACCCAAGACCCGGTTTTGATTTGGTTCCCACTTAACAACCTTTATTTCACCAGTTTGTGTTCAACTTGGGAGGGGAAACATAACAGGAAGTGATCACAACTATTTTCTATGTGTTTGTATCATTGTTCTTGTATCATCTTTGATGTGCAGCAGTCTAAAAGTGACATTAGCTTAAGATGGAGTCAAAATTGGGGCCTTATAATTATGCAAAAGTTAACATGAAATATTTAATTTTCTTGCCTTGTTTTTAGTAAGATTTATTTCATGGTGTTTTCACCATTCATACCATATTAAACCACCATTTTACTTATTTATTTATGGCTTTATTAGAGTTGGTTTTATGCTTATCACAATTTGGTGCAAAACTGTATAGAAGTGAGGATAATTTACAATTAAGTCAAAGTTGATGATTGATAATGATTGATGATGATTGTTATTGAATGTTTTTATTTTATAGTTTTATTTCATTTGAACATGCATCAGATTACAATTGAATGCATCCCATAATCAGTTCACAGTTCCACATGTCCAAAAGGAGTAGGAAGAAGCAAAGCTTATTAAATCCTACCCCTCCATCTGGTACTTTTACAATCAGTAACTGTTACATTTGTTCACTTCCTGCTTTCCTAATATAGTTTTTTTTTGTTTGTTTGTTTTTTGTCACGTACCGAAGTACGAGGTGATATGACCATATTTTATTCTTTATTTTATGCCTATTAAAATTTGTCTTGAAGCTATTTTTAATTATTTAAAAATTAAAATATACATATAACTAATATATTGAAATTAATTAAATGTATTGAGAAATCAAATGATTATTAGAAATATAGATCACAATCATATTGTGTCCTTATTTCATATCCCCCCAATATCCTTGTATGTACAGACAGATATTCAGCCCTTGAATGATTCGCTGATTGGACATTCTGTTGATGTCATGTAATCACATGATGAATCATCATGAATCAATGATCAGTTCCGGTTGTTTTTGATTGTACTGACCTCTGGGGCTGATGGAGGACAGAGTTCCTGGTTTGTCTCTGAGACCCCAGCAGCAGAGCTTTGAGCAGCGCCGTCAGCAGACGATCGTTCATACTGTTGTCTGCTTTGATGCGCTCCTGGACAAAAACACAACAAATGATCATCATCATATTGGAAAAACTTGGTTGTGTACAATACATAATATACAGTATTTACACTATATACTGCTTATTATTATATTATATTATTATTATTATTAAAATATTGTATTTTAATTTGAATTAAAACTACCAGAGAAGTATGTATTCCTCTCTAATAATTAAATAAATATACATTTAAACATGAGTAAGCATTTTCCATAGTTTTTGTTTTAATACAATGAATATTTTATTTAAATTAGGCATACAGTTGATTCCTAGGACCTCCAACAAATGTTGATATTCCGAACCCTATAATATGCTCACACTGCAATGTAAAACATATTCAGTTCAGTCTACATACAGTATACAAAATGTGTTGTTACACATCACATCTTGTCAAAGCATCTTCCTGCTGGAAACTATTGAGTGAATGAACCTGTGTGACAGCACCCTCTGCTGGATTCATAGCTACTGCATGCTTTTTTTCCCTCCATCCAACCACTTTTTATTTAAGTTACTATTTTAAAAATGGATTATTTACAACTTAAAACACAAAAAGGAATCAACTTTGAATTTTTCAGGAAAATTATGACTTTTTTAGAAGCATAACAGTGAAAAATGTAAAGAAAAATAAGTTATTTTCTGCAGTCATACAATTATGAGAGGAAAAACCAAAAAAATTTGAAAAAATTAGGGTGGAAGGTAAAGTAAGGTAAGGGTTTGTAAGCAAGCGCCCAAGAACGAATGTCTTTGAATGCCTCACCAGCTCCGGCAGTTGGTTGTCCATGCTTTCCTCTGAGCTGCTTGGCGCCTCCTCGTTGTGGTCCAGACCATCTTGGATGTGGAGACCGTGGCTGACGCCACCCGCTAGCACCATGGACACCACCAAAAGGGTCACCACTGCTGCTGTGTCCATGTCTCTCAAGGACAACAAGTTCTGAGGGACCGACTTGTGTTGTGCAAGAGGTTGCCAACTTGAATGGAAGCAGCAAACCGGAGGCGTCTTATATACGCTGTTTGTAAAACCTCAGGAGATCTGCAGAAAGATGCTTGAGAGGGGACGGGGGACAGGATGGAGGTAGAAGCAGGGCCATTTAGGGCGAGGTTGAGGGTATTAGTGAGGACGCAGCGTCATTATGAGGCCCAGTGGGCTGAACACAACATAACAGTCCCACTTATTGAACAGATAAATCCCCACAAATGGATCGTGAGCCACGAGCCCCTGATGATGTCCGAGAGCAGACATGCTCAGAAACATTCATCAGATACTTAATCAGCCGTGATAAACAAGGATATTATATCACGATCTTCAACTAGAGAGTCTCAAATATTAAACGTCACTATAGGAAGCTTTTTCTTCAGATGTGTGGTCAAGTTTTTCTAGTACCAGAACATTAAGTTCAGTGGCCACTTCTGTCTGAGAACAGGTACTGTTGGAATTGGTGATCAGTTCTTAGCTGTTTTCTTCATCTCCTGATGTGAAAATATATGTTTTGTAGACTGGGATAGGCTCCAGCAAAGAGCCTTTTCGAAGTCATGCCACAGTATCTCAATAGCATTCAGGTCAGAACTTTGACTAGGCCACTCCATAGTCTTCATTTAGTTTTTCTTCAGCCATTCAGAGGTGGACTTACTGGTGTGTTTTGGATCATTGTCCTGTTGCAGAACCCAAGTTGGTTTCATCTTGAGGTCACAATAAAATCACACTACCACCACCATATTTTACTGTTCTTATGATTTCTTATGATTTCTGAGGTCACAAACAGATGGCCGGGCATTCTCCTTCAGGATTTTTTTTGCTAGACAGCAGAATTCATGGTTCCATTTATCACAGCAAGTCTTCCAAGTCAGCAAAACATTCTCAGACCATCACACTACCACCACCATATTTTACTATTCTTATGATGTTCTTTTTCTGAGGTCACAAACAGATGGCCGGACATTCTCCTTCAGGATTTTTTTGGTACACAACAGAATTCATGGTTCCATTTATCACAGCAAGTCTTCCAAGTCCTGAAGCAGCAAAACATTCTCAGACCATCACACTACCACCACCATATTTTACTGTTCTTATGATGTTCTTTTTCTGAGGTCACAAACAGATGGCCGGACATTCTCCTTCAGGATTTTTTTGCTAGACAGCAGAATTCATGGTTCCATTTATCACAGCAAGTCTTCCAAGTCCTGAAACAGCAAAACATTCTCAGACCATCACACTACCACCACCATATTTTACTGTTCTTATGATGTTCTTTTTCTGAAATGCAACATCACTTTCTTGCCAGATGTAATGGGACACATACTTCCAAAAAGTTTATATTTGATTTTTATTCATTTATTATTTTTTTAATACCCCCCTAAATCTGAGTTTTTTTTAATTTTATCTTGTTTGCATTATTTACTATATATTAGAGTTGATATTTAAAATGATATATCTGTATATTTTTTTCTTTATGTTTGTGTTATTTGATAATTTAAATATTTCATATCTTATGTATTTACAAAATGTATGATATGATATTTAATAACTAGCATGGGATTGTGTTTCAGTGTGCTAATAATTCCCTACAGTGTACACGTGTGACGTCAACATATGGCCCTCGTCAATCGGCTTAAAAAGAACACACTACATTGTGTTTAATTGCCATGGCAACCAGTGTGTCATCTGAGCCATTATGAGGTGGGGAAAAAAACTTAATGACTTTATTGAGATGATAAAACCTTTGGAGGATATAGTAGGAGTCTAATTTCCCCATGCATGACATGATATCAAACAGTAGGATTAATTTGGATTTTAATGAAAGTACAAACACTTCCAGTCATGACCAAGATGGACAGTGCTGAATCAGTAGCAGTTCCCTGAGATCTGCATATTCTATGTTATTTGTATGTATGTACGTATGTATTTAACAGTGTAAGAGAAGTCCACAAAATGCCCCGTTATAGTCATTATTTATGAGTTAGGACTTCCGCTAGTGGTGAAGGAGAGAACTGTAGGTTGTACAATATGCAGACACTTTGTTAAAGTCTTAGTTTGTTTACTTTAATTTGTATTTACAATGTTACAACAATGCAAACACACGCAAAAATAAATAAATTGCTAACTCGCGACAGTGGAACAAGGAGGGCATTAGTGGGGGAGATGGGCGGGGGTGGAGGGGGTCATCATGCAGCTAACAGGGATTGAAGAAGATTGTCCAGCAATGCCTAAAAACATAAGCGGGGGACTCGTCATGCTTTTTGCCGCCATGTCATCCATCCATCCAACACGTGATGTCACAACCTCACAGCATGTGTGCTTGGATGCTTAAGGCACTTTGCATGCAATTCAATGTCTGTTGAACAAACACAATTAGTGACAAGCAGGTTGATACCATCACTCACAAAAGTTTCTTTTTTGGCTGTACAACTCTGTTAAAAACATCCAATCCTCATATATACTCGTATATGCACTGAGCAAGTCATGACGGCCCTAAACCTCTCAATCGGCGGACTAAATATTGATGAACACTTGAAAGTTACATTCATAAAAAATGAAAATGTGCCTCTTTTCAAAGGCAGTATTGTCTTGGATTGAAAGTAAAAACAAAATATCTCACATTCATACATTTGAATCACTATGTGTGAGATAAATAACCCCAAAGTTGCAAAATTACTTGTTGAAAAGTGTCGAAAAGGGGCCCAAACAAACATGCACTTATTTGACAGCTGTCACTCAACATTAGAGATGTAGTTTGTTTTTTTTTTGCTTTGATGTTGCATAATAATCCCTGAACGTTAAAAGGATTTCCTTATGAATCAAGGACTTTATCTTAGCCCCTTTCACACCAGACACTTGACTTGACTGACTGAAAAGCAATAGCTCCCTTTCACACAGTATGTAATAGCAGGCATTTTTCCTGCTTTTTTTCTGTGTCCTTGTTCTACATGAACAGCACTGACATGCAAGTCAACCTGGCAATTTTACACCTTTTTGAGATCGTATCAGAGCCATAAAAGAAGTGGGACAACATACGTATGTGTGTAAGGGAGTTCAATAATGCCGGGACAGCAGTGTGATGTTTAGCACCTATAAATGACTTTAGTCCCTTTCACACAGTCTGTAAAAGCTGGCAACCACAAACTTGAATCTTCCAGCCTGTTGTGTTGAAAGCAGCTTTGCTGTTCATAGGAATAGCACCTTTCACACAGCCTGTAAAAGCAGGCATTTCATGACTTTCTTTTGTGTCACTGTTAAACAGCACTGACGAAACGGGGTGCAGGTCAACCTGGCAACACTTTTTTGAGTTAATATCATAAAAGAAGTGTGACAACACCTGTGTGTAAGGGAATTCCACAATGCCGGGACAGTGGTGTGAGGTTTAGCGGCCTTAGATGACTTTGCCAATTTCACACAGCATGCAAAAGCTGGCATTTTCATCTTTATTCTATGTTGTCATTTTGTATAAACGGCACCAAACATCCAAGTCAACCTGGTCATTTTCCACCAAGCCTATCTGTGTGAAAGCATATGTCAGTTTAACATCCAACACTTTATTGTCCCATCCTGTTGATCTGTAAGCAATTGGTTGACTTAAGTCACACCAAACACTGATTACCTGAATGCAGGACAGCTGTGTGAAAGCGCACCCAGCTTCGCTAGGTTCTGTGTACAAGTATGCGGGTGTATCTCTGTGTGAAAGCAACTCTTGTTGTCGTTCCGTTGATACAATCAATATGTTTTTATAGTGGTTCATATAGCTGGCGTAGGATGAACCCCCACTGTTCCGGCTTCCTGAATGGAATAAGCCATGTAGAAAATGGACGGGAAGCTTCTAAATCACAGGAAACTGTGGCTATTGTCAATTTTGAACGACA
Source organism: Doryrhamphus excisus (assembly GCF_037039965.1). NCBI lineage: Eukaryota > Metazoa > Chordata > Actinopteri > Syngnathiformes > Syngnathidae > Doryrhamphus > Doryrhamphus excisus. Next base: position 9,042,558 of record NC_136374.1, read on the forward strand.
TTTCCCATAAGTTTCAAACAAGTTTGGTTGGCAAATAAAATCTTGACGCCACATATTCCCATGACTAAGCTAAGCGGCGTCAGTCGTATAAAAAAAATAGCCCGTACGGGTAGTCAGTCCTACAGCAATTGAGGCAAAAAAAACATAGTCCTTGCCACAGGAAGCGGCCTCTTCACCATCGTCACTATTGATTCTTCTAGTACTTGTCCGTGTGTCCATACACACTGATGGCACGCTGTGACATCCTCTTTGTCACTAGGGGGTGCCAATCTGCACATTTATTTTAGTCCATTAGTTGCAATCAAAATGACACATTTAGTAAAGGTGGTGAGCGGGGCTTATGAGGTCCCGTCGCTCCAGTGTGTGGCCCATTCCTTTTTTGTATGAAGGCCAGACTTCTCCGTCTGGAACTGGGGGCGGTCCTGGCGGGGGATCTTCACGGCGTGGTACTGAGGCAGCTTGTCTTTGAGGTGGGCCCGCTGGAAGAAACCACACTGGAAAAGACAAGAGTAAAAATGTAAATTAGTTGAAATTCAGCCACAAAAACATGTAACAGCGCACAGAATCCATGACCCCTCTATCATTCAATCATTCATTAATATAGAACAATCTTTATCTTCATGGCCGTGACATTCGAGCTGCCAAGCTTTTTATGATGTTCTTTTCCACTTCCATGGTGATGGTGTTCCTTTTCTTTGCCACACTGCTGTTTGGGAGACAGTATGAAGGGCAAAAGTTAACATCTTAGGGTTTGTGTATGTTTCTTTGGCCTTTCTGCAGCACAAAAAGAACCAATAGAGGATGAGAATGCAAATTAATTGCTATTACTCTGGGTTAATTCAGCCTAAAAGATTTTTTTAACAATCAATCATGGTTATAATTTCTTTTTATGTTTAACACTGGCCCATCAACATCATGTCAAACATCAGTGGGCTCCTGTGCAACAATTATGGCACACAAAAGGAACCAAAAAACAGGAAGAATTTGAGAACATACCCCCCTATTGATTGTAGTTAACTTCTTTTTACACTTGTGCTATTTCACTTACCACAAGCTAGTGTGCTGGTAAATACATTAATTCATTCATTTTCTACCGCTTATCCTCATGAGGGTCGCGAGGGTGCTGGAGCCTATCCCAGCTGTCTTTGGGCGAGAGGCGGGGTACACCCTGGACTGGTCGCCAGCCAATCACAGGGCACATATAGACAAACAACCATTCACACTCACATTCATACCTATGGACAATTTGGAGTCGCCAATTGACCTAGCATGTTTTTGGAATGTGGGAGGAAACCGGAGTACCCGGAGAAAACCCACGCATGCAAACCACACAGAGATGGCCGAGGGTGGGATTGAACCCTGGCCTCCTAGCTGTGAGGTCTGTGTGCTAACCACTCGACCACCGTGCAGCCATTAAATGTATTGTTTATGCTATTTTAAGTGTTGTTATTCCACACGGTGGCTTTAAAAACACACAACTTAACACCAAAGCACCTCAAGCTTGTGACACCCAAACAAACAAAGTAAAGCAGTTAGTTTTGAAGCGTGAAAAGCCAAGCAAGAACAAATACAGACGGTCCACATCAACACAGCACGGTCGGCACTGCATTGCAAAGCCTGCAGCTGAAGGCGTCTACGTGGTGTTCACCAGATCAAATAAACCCATTAGAGCCTCCTTCCATATTCAGTGTGAACACCAGGCAGCCAGTAACCAACCAAACAGCAAACCTACGTGCCGGCCATCTTTACCGCTTGGAGGGAAGAGGAGGAGGGGGAGAGCGGGCCCAACTGAAATAACGTCATTACAGTTCCGAGGCCTGCTTCTCCACCTCCGAGGGCTGGACCCCCAAATGGGCGCGATAGTACTCTGTGTCATAGTGTTGGCGCCTCTCACTGCGCTTGAAGAAGCCACACTGGGCGGAGCACACCAGGAGGTGAGAGATGGTATGAGATGAAAGAATGGAAGGATAAGATAAATGTATGTTATGAATAAAAATAGATCAAGACGGGAACCATGATGATGGTAGGAAATAATGGATATATAATAATGGAGATACATTCATAGTTTTTAGATAGTACTGGAAGTATCTGCTCTTACCTTCCACAATATGCAGACCAGCAGGGTCAGGAGAAGGATGCCTGCTAGGACGGCGATGAGGATGATCCACCAGGGGATGGAGTACTGGTCCACTAGACCAGGTTCTGGATAGATCATCACTGGAACCTGCACAACATATTGTTTTTATTCCATACTGCTTACACTATATATATACTATATACTATATATATACTATATATAGTATATTTTACTGGCTCTCCTTTTGGTGGTGCCAACCTCTATCTATAGCAGCTCAAACTCATCACCCACCGCACAATCACCATGGAAACACAAAAATAACAGCACAGCATGTACCACGCATGTAAACACACATAAAGTACCTTCTACTACTAATACAGGGAATTATAAACAACAACTATGTAATGATGTAACTTTAGCAACAGTTTACAAAGGCATGCTGGGAAGCCGGAAGCACTCCCAGCGACTTGGGGGCACTAAATACATTTTTTTGATAGTACTTCTGCACTAATATGCATCTCGGCAACTGTAAAACTACTGTAAATACTGTAAAAGATACACCTACACATGCTTATAGTGTGAATACTTTGAATAAAATACATACATTCAGTATAAGAGCTGTATGAATTTGTCCTACAAGAGAGGAGAAATATGATCTCAGGGATCAAACTACATTTGAAACACTTATATGTTAGGACTACGTTAAAAAGCCATAGCATTTCAGTATGTGGAATCAAACTATGGAATGGATTGAGTAAGGACCTCAAACAATGCACAACGATGAGCCAATTCAAGAAACAATACAAGCAGTTGATGTTTGCTAAATACAAGGATGAAGAGTCTTGAACCAGTCATGATGTGCTATATATATCACTATATTGACACTTACTATGGTACCCATTATGTCATTGGATGCTCATATCACCTCGTACTTTGGTACGAGGTACATTATTAAAAAAAAAAAACTTCAACTGTATTATGGAAAGCAGGAAGTGAACAAATGTAACAGTTACTGATTGTAAAAGTACCAGATGGAGGGGTAGGATTTAATAAGCTTTGCTTCTTCCTACTCCTTTTGGACATGTGGAACTGTGAACTGATTATGTGATGCATTCAATTGTAATCTGATGCATGTTCAAATGAAATAAAAACATTACCATTAACATTACCAACTTTGTCCATGCAGTATATATAATATACGTATTTATCTGTAGTAGCTGATATAAAAAATCCTGCCAACTTCCTCAATTAGCTGTCTTTCTCCAAAAGTGTCTGTTACCTGAGCAGCAGCATCCTTGAGGACCAAATGTTTGATGGTGGACTTCACGGTGATTTCTGCGCTGACCAGTAGCTCCAGAGCACTGACTGTTGGGAACTCCTAAGATATGAAAACATACATGTTCTTTGGACTGTTGCAAATTACATTAAGAGTTCAATAATGCCCGACCTCGATGAAGGTGCTGTTCCACAGCCTGCCGTGGATGCTGAGCACCGCCTGACCGGAGAAGCTGTGGAGGGGACACTGGAAGAGAACGCAGCGTGCCGACCCCAGGTGACAATCCTGCGAGAAGAAAGGAGTACTCAGCAAAGCAAGGGACGATATTGGAATATACTCCCTCCTTACCAGTTTAAGTGACTTGCGCCTCTCTGAAGCGGCCACAGCAGGAGAGGTGCGCCTCACGTTGCCTTTAGTCATCTCTTCACCTTCGTGGTCCGGGTGGGAGCGGCGTGCTCGTCCAGTCTGGTAAGGACACCGAAACCACCATGAGTGGTTATTGTTTATAATCATGGTACATTGAGAAGCTGTCACTCTCACCGTGTGATTGACAGCCTGCAGAGGTTCCACGGGCGAGGGTTCGTGCAGACCCAGCGGGTTGACGGCGCCCGCGGGAGTACAATGAGAAGCCGGATGACCCTCGAAGTTCAAGGTGGCCGGGTACAGCAGCCACTTCCCGTTGGCCAACTCATGAGGCCACAGGATGTTGAGGAAGGCGGAGCCTAGTGTTTGCAAAGCTTGCCCTTGATTGGCCACCTGGGAGGAAGAAGACAGCAGTGAATTGTTTGAATATTAAGAACACTTCCTTTCTTGGTATGTCTCTCACCACAAATTCAAAGTCAACAGGGCTGCCCACGTCCTCCAGGCTGCTCATGGCGCTCTCGCCCTTAACGGTCCCGCTGAAGAACAGCTGGTGAGGACGTGCCAGCCTGCAAGAAAACACAATCACATCAGTGGCTATGACAGCTGCATATACACACAAACATACACAAACACGTTATACAAAGGGTGTTACTCACCCACTGACAGACAGGGGGAGCTCTATCACTACTTTCGCCATTGCAGTGATTGGCACCAAGCCAGGCTGCTCACTGATTCTGTGGAGCAAACACAGGAAGGACAAACAATATAAATAAGTAATATACGTCCATACAATCGATACATATATGAATTTGATGACAGCTAAGAGTAACTCACGTCGTCAGCTGCAGATCGGCAGTCAACTCGGTGGTTTCAATAGTGATGTTGGCCGTGCTCAGGTTGATGGAGAATTTTAACTGAAATGAAATACATTATCGAAAAGAAAAATAGTCAAAAAAATGTATACATACCATATAAAAACAACTTTTAATGTTTGTGGCAAAGCAAAACATGTTATATCTATGCTTATTGTTATTGTTCATTCATTCATTAATTTTCTACCACTTATCCTCATTAGGGTCGCGGGCATTCTGGAGTACACCCTGCACTGGTCGCCAGCCAATCACAGGGCACATATAGACAAACAACCATTCACACTCACATTCATACCTATGGACAATTTGGAGTCACCAATTAACCTAGCATGTTTTTGGAATGTGGGAGGAAACCGGAGTACCCGGAGAAAACCCACGCATGCACGAGGAGAACATGCAAACTCCACACAGAGATGGCCGAAGGTGGAATTGACCCTGGTTTCCTAGCTGTGAGGTCTGCACGCTAACCACTCGCCCACCATGCAGCCGCTATTACTACCATTGTTACTAAATTATATGTATATGTCTACATTGAAATAATATTTGTATATATTTAATTACAACTTTACAGTTAACAGGAAAATAATACTGTCACCAAAGCTATCATGTAAATATTTAAAAGCATTTGACTCTGCAAAAGCATATATGATTTTTATGCATTTCCCATAATTTCCAGCACAGTGTAAGAGCCCGCCAACAATAAAAATGATATTAAAAAGTGTCATTGTAGCAGGTTTTGAGTGAGCTCACCTTCGTGTTTCGTTTGACGGGGTTCCCCAGGTCGCATTCAACTTCAGAGCCATTCTGGTTGGCTTGACACCTCATCTAGAAGTGAATCAGATAATCAGTAGAACCTTCAAAACATCAACATCAGGTATCATCGTCTTACCTGTGAGGGCACCCTGGAGCCGGAGTAGGACAGAGTTTTTGGAAGTGAGATGAGCAGCTGCGCGGCATGGGCGTCGTCGCCGTCCTCCTCGGGGTTAAGAGGGTCAGAGGGCATGTTGGTGACGGTGATCTCCAGCACCACAAGACGTTGGTCGGACAAGGAGAACACCTGGATGTCATCCTCGTCCCTATGATGAGAAGCAAAGAGCGGTTATTTTGAGCTTTGTTGTTCTCGTTGGCCACGCTTGACCTCACACCAACATGGCTACCTGTTGCTAGGTAACAGTTAACATCATCCAAACTCTGTATACACACTCACTTTGGCAGGGGGGTGAAAACGTCAGAGGTCAGGGGTCGTGTTCCAAAGCGGTAGCTCAGCTTTAGGTTGCTCTGGCAGATTTTGTCAGCGCCGCATCCTTCACGTAGGAAGTTCACCTTCAAGGGGGAATTTTTTTTTTTTTATTTTCAAATGATGGTCAGATATTATCTTATTGCACACCTCCGAGTGCAGCGTGTTGGAGGGGGACACATTGAGCACAGGAGGAAGTCTTTCCAGCCTCTTGGATGCAGAGTGCCTGCGAGGAGGTACGGCTTTGATGGTGTGGGTTATGGCCAAGGAGATGGGGCGGAGCTTGTCTCGGATGTTCTCCTACAGTGGAAAGAGCAAAGGTAAAATAGAGTTATATAACATCCATCCATTTTCTATACTGCTTATACTCAAGAGGGTCGCGGGTGTGCTGGAGTCTATCCCAGCTGTCTTTGGGCAAGAGGCGGGGGACACTCTGGTGGCCAGCCAATCACAGGGCACATATAGACAAACAACCATTCACACTCACATTCATACCTATGGACAATTTGGAGTCGCCAATTAACCTAGCATGTTTTTGGAATGTGGGAGGAAACCGGAGTACCCGGAGAAAACCCACGCATGCACGGGGAGAACATGCAAACTCCACACAGAGATGGCCGAGGGTGGAATTGAACTCGGGCCTCCTAGCTGTGAAGTCTGCGCTCTAACCACTCGATCGCCGTGCAGCCCGTTATACAACATATTAAAGTTATATATTAAATAGTAAAGATACATTTATTTATATATATTATTTATTTTAATTTCATTGCAAGCAGATCCAAAATGAAATATGTAAAATATTTAATTATGTTTTATTTAAAGATATTTAATCAAGAAGAAAATTATTACATTTTAAATTGGATTTTTTAAATTTAATATATATGTAAATATTTATATATCAGCACCATTAATTTTATTTCATTTTATTTTACTACATGTCATTAGATTTTTGTTTATTAATTTATGTAAATATAAAAAAATAATATTTTTTATTTTAGGTAATTTAACTTACTTAAATTTAATTTCATTCGTTTTTAGACACAGTGAAGTCCCCAAAAGATACGGTGGATAAATATAGTATCTTGTAAAAAAAATGCATAAAAAAAATGACTCAACGCAGAAATGCACTTTATAACAGCCAACGAAAAGAGTTTGTGTTCCTAAAATTTTTCCTATTACCATCTTATGTTTTCTTATGTGACTTTATTTGCTAATTTTCTTTATTTTGTTCTGTGTAGATTGTTATTGGTTTGTCATGAATAGAAAAGTACTGATGTCATGGCATTACAAATGTGCCAGGACAAAATCATTTCTTATACTACTGACGGACACTGGTGGCTTATTGCTAAAGTATCAGGGGATTGTTGTAATATCTTAACCAGACAGCAACATCATTTCTTAGCATTGCATCTAAGGGCACATTCCTACCTGCCCCAAATCTGTAGAAACCTCCTTATGCCATTAAATGATCAATTCTGTCCAAACCGTTGATTGGCTACTATACACGTATTACTGTGGAGAAGTGTAGATGTTACTGACATGGAGCTGGAAAACAGCAGTAGTACACGCCGGGTGCTTCTGGCGATGCAACTCCACTTCCTCAGTCTGAGTGTACTCGGGTTCCAGGGAACTGCGACCCAGGAAGTTGACACGGTGCGGCAGGCCCAACTTCCTGCGCTCGGTGTCGGCTTCGAAGCGCACCACCAGGGCTTGGGGGTGGATTATAATATAAAGAAATGTTACTTATTATTGTTATTTATACATATTGATATATGGTGAGACTCACTTATGTGAGGTGAGTAGTGGACTGGGTGGGCAGTGAAGATGAAGCAGGCCTTCACTTCGATGCTACAAGAAACAAAACGGATGAGAAACACATGAGGTTTTAACGTTACAGTGTTATTTAGAAGATTCCTTACCAGACTCCATCCCTGCCCTTGCAATTGTACTGGGCCAGATCAATGTACTGCGGGTCAATAGATATCTCCCGGATCACGTGAATGACTGGACGAGACCTTTTAGGGACACCATGGAATGTTCAGTGTGGTTCAGGTGTAATAAAAGATCAGGAAAGTATTTTTCCTACCTGAAGAGCACCACTGAATTATTGAGGGAGCCCACCGCGATGTCTGGATAGTGGTTCTCATCAATGTCCAGACCACCTGAGATAGAGTAGCCAAATCGCCTCACATCAAAGTCTCGGCCATCCAGGACCTGATGGTGGAAAGAACCTTTATCACTCTTTCTTTTATTTTTTTTGTTCTTTCGCCGGACTGCCTACCTGAGCAGGTTTTGTTTCAATCCCCGCATCTGAACCCCTGTAGATGAAAACCTTGCCATCTCCATCAAATGGCGCTCCAACGGCGATATCTAGATACAAGCGGAAACAAATTATTCCGGAGTACAACTCTACTTCTGGAAGACCACAGTTGAGTCCTGCACTCGAGACGAGACTCTCACCTCCGTATCCATCCTGGTCCAGATCTCCTATGTTGCTAACCGTCATGCCGAACATGGAATCATACGTCCCATTGAGACGGATGGGCCGAGCTTGATCGTCCCAGTGACCGAAGGGGTTGAGGTACACGTAGACGGCGCCGCCGATCTCTGCTTTGCGGTCGAAGAAATTGGGAGCACCCACAATCAGGTCTGTCCAGCTAAGGACACCAAAGAGATGCCAGAATTAAATACTCTTTCAAGATAATGTGGATTAGGATAGCACAGTTTCCACCAAGCAGCACTAGTACATACAAGACATACCACTGTCTGCTGATTGGTCAATGGAGACCTGTTCAGTTTCTATCATCTTATATTAGCCTCTTTCACAGAGTTCAGAATTGTACCAGAAGATCTGGAAATATGTCACCTTTGTGTTTTACTGGATATTGCAGCGATTGATTCACACAGAACCTAGTGGACCTCAGTTTGTAAGATGCACCACCATTGGTTGTGGCACATGAAATCCTACAAATAATAAGGTGTTGCAGAATACGCTTCCAGGTGCCTTCCCACCTCTGTTATGCCTTTGAATGTGGAAAATTTTCAGTAGCAGTGTGGGCAGTGTGAAAGAGGCTTCTTATAGGAAGGCAGAAGATTGACGGAGCTAGTTGCCCCCCCCCCCTCCTTTGTTGTCGTCTTGATGAAAAACTATTTACGTATGCAATTTATTTATTGGGCCCGCGACCCTCATGAGGATAAGCGCGGTGTAGGGTTTTTTCTGTGGGTTTTTGGTTGGTTGACCACTCCAACATCACACTACCACCACCATATTTTACTGAGGCGTACCAAGTTCCCACAAGGAACACATTAAGTGAGGGACAGAAATTGTAACTGCCTTGCGATAGTCGGTGAAAAGTGTGATGAAAATGAGTGTGAATGGTTGCTTGTCTATATGTGCCATGTGATTGGCTGGCGACCAGTCCAGGGTGTACCCCGCCTCTCGCCCAAAGTCAGCTGGGATAGGCTCCAGCATAGCCTTGTGCCTCTAGTGAAGATATGTAAGTGTCATAGAAAATGGATGACTGTGTATATTTGTGAATATGATATAAAATGGTACCTGTTTGCCAGTTTGCATGTTCTCCCTGTGCATGCGTGGGTTTTCACCGGTTTCCTCCCACATTCCAAAAACATGCTAGGTTAATTGGCGACTCCAAATTGTCCATAGGTATGAATGTGAGTGTGAATGGTTGTTTGTCTATATGTGCCCTGTGATTGGCTGGAGACCAGTCCAGAGTGTACACCGCCTCTCGCCCAAAGACAGCTGGGATAGGCTCCAGCACCCCCGCAACCCTTGTGAGGATAAGTGGTAGAAAATGAATGAATGAATTTACTTATTGCAAACCTCTGATGTAAACCCAAGCCTGATGAGGGCTTACCTGTGGCAAACTGACTTGTGCAACTTAATGGAAAAATAATAAAAAATGCAAGAGAAACCTCTTTTTTTACCCATCATTGTTGAGATCGGTGGTCGCTACTGAGTATCCGAAGGAAGAAGCCAGCTCCTCCCCCCAGAAAATGTGCTCCGGCACCAAGCGGTAGACATTGTCTTTACGTAGCAGCACCACCGCTCCTGTATGATTGGCCCGGGGTGCGCCAGCCACAAAGGTCAGCTCCCCCAGGTTCATTATTCCCGCGGCCGAGTCCACAGAGAAGCCTGGTGGAGCACGGAGGGATGCAAGCGGGCAGTTAGGGTCTGGATCTATGCACATCTTCTTCCTAATGAAATGTGTGCTTTAAGTGCCTATTGATTTTATGTCCAGCTCATGATGGCTTATGTGCTTGCTGTGTGTCTGCTGCTAGCATCTACTGAGTTTCATCTAATGTCTCAGGAGATCTACATTTTGGTTGAGGCATGTAAACATAGCAACTGGACGTTAATAAGATTTATAGCCTCGAGCTAGCATCTCCTCTTTTGTCTGCTATGTGTGTGTGCACAGGAATGTGCTTACATATAAATCAGAATGAATTGCTGTGTGACAAAAACAAAAAAACAACACATTATATGCAACAATCTGGTCCAAACAGAAGCAAGCGCATGCATTTGCTTGTCTAAAACATGCTCAGGGTGTGACAAAGGGTTTGTTAGTACACATTCAACTTGGAGACGAGGTCGAGACAACAGCTTCAGGGTGGCGGGTGTGGAATGCAGCGCATCTACCGTAAATACCCCCCTCCAAAAAAAACGAGCGGAAGCGAGGTGCTACTTTTGCCACACATGGCATCTTTTAACGTGTACGTCATCGCAGTAAACATAAAGAGGGGAATCCACTCTTTTCACTGTGGTAGGTCTTACGCTACATTTTCAATGGAGTTGTGGTCATACTTTTATATACACAAAGATTTGGAGTAACAAAAACAATTAAATATTCACTTTCTATATTTTTATATAATATCCTTTAATGTTCCTGTCATCCATTTATATTTATTTGTCATCTTTTACTTGATATTTATAGTATATACTAGAATAAAAAATACAAGAAATTAATAAATATATATTATTTTAAATCAATCATTTATTTAGTTTCTATTCCTAATATAATTTTACATCATTTTGTATAGTGATTTGGTTTTTTTAGTTTTTCTAGTATTCTATACATGAATTTATTACATTGTATTGGTGTATTTTATAAGGTGTATTTTATTTTATTATATTTTATTATATTATCTTATAATATATTTTTATTATGTTATTATTATAATTACCCAAAATATTTAGTTAATAATAGTTTTTAATTTACTTCATTTTATATTTGATTTCATATGAATAGCATCAAAATAACAATAAATAAGATGTGATTTTTTTTTAAAAACTAAATTTTTTTTTTTGCTCAGTTGTTTTTATGACCAGTTCAATATCTATAAAATCTAACAGTTATGTGTTTCTTTTATCCAAGCAAATGGACTGAAACATTTGTTTTTTAAGACTGTCATATGTAGATTTTTCTGCCTTCTATTGTTTAATTTGAAGAACATAAATGGTCAAAATAACACTTTAAATAGCCAAAACGTTGTGCTGCATGATTTCTTTTCTATACTGTATGTCATATGTGATTCAATTATTGGTTAGGAAACAATAGTCATAATAAACTACAGCTGCGTCTGTTGTATTTAGTAGTCTCACAAGAATTTAGGAGGAAATTGCACGATGGAATCCTTAATGATGTATAAAATGCATTTTGCTCTGATTTAAAAACGGTCATACTATCATAATATAGTAAACAAAAACATTTTCTTATAATTTCACAACTTTCTGGTCAAAATCCTAATAAATTCCTGTGAGAGAAAGCTCTTTTAGTAAACATGCAGGTGCGTCATAACATTTCGCCAGGATCAATGAGAGCATGTGTGCTAATGAAGGCTAAAATGTCACATGGGAATTAGTGTTGTCAAGGAGACGAGCCAGCGGGTGAAGCAGGCCTGGAGGTATGTGAACTAGGAGATTTACGGGATAGATCCACACAGTCAGTGAGACGTAATGGAACCGCAATCCAACGTTAAAACCATGAAAAGGTCCTGTTAAGTCGACGATGGGTCATTAAGCTTGAAGACAAATACCTGCAGATTAATGACACTCAAGAAGAGAAGTCCTGATCTACAAATTCAACCACCAACCGTTGTTAGTGAACACGTTCAAAAAGCGAGGCTAACAAGAAAACCACAACCAGGAAACCCTGCAAAAACTTTTCTTTTGGGACACTACATGCAGACTTTAGAGGGCAAATAGACACAACAAACAAACTCACTGTTGCGACAAGAGACAACCAGCCATCAAAACATGACATCAAGAGAAATAAAATGTGCTTAAATTAATTTAAATAAAATGTGCTTCAAATAAAATGTGCTTCAAATAAAATGTGCTTCAAATAAAATGTGCTTCAAATAAAATGTGCTTCAAATAAAATGTGCTTCAAATAAAATGTGCTAAATTAAATTAAATTAAATTAAATTAAATTAAATTAAATTAAATTAAATTAAATTAAATTAAATTAAATTAAATTAAATTAAATATTGTCAATATTGTCAATATTGTCAATATTGTCAATATTGTCAATATTGTCAATATTGTCAATATTGTCAATATTGTCAATATTGTCAATATTGTCAATATTCAATTCAATTCAATTCAATATTGTCAGTATTGTCAATATTCAATTCAATTCAATTCAATTCAATTCAATTCAATTCAATTCAATTCAATTCAATTCAATATTGTTAGTATTGTCAATATTAAATTAAATTAAATTAAATTAAATTAAATTAAATTAAATTAAATTAAATTAAATTAAATTAAATTAAATTAAATTAAATTAAATTAAATTAAATTAAATTAAATTAAATTAAATTAAATTAAATTAAATTAAATTAAATTAAATTAAATTAAATTAAATTAAATTAAATTGTCATGTTTTTAGTTGGTTGTTTCTTAACAGTAATTGTCCAACAGGTGCAATTTAGACATGACAGAGAAGGGAGTTCAGGCTAATTCTAAGTTAAAAAAAAAAAAAAATGAAGGCCAGTAGGCTCCAAAGAACAACACATCACGCCTTACAAACCTAAGTAGCTATTATGGGCTACATCCTCAAAGGCTGTAGGCTTCCTGGAGGGCTCCATAGTTTTGTACAGCAGAGCATCTTCAACGGGGCTAGCCATGAACAAGAGCCCTATGGCCCGAGACAGGAAAAGACGGCAGGACACCGGGGCGGAGTGCAGGTGGCGTGACAGGGTGGTGAAATGTGAAGTAGGTAAGGGGTAAGGTAGGGTTGGTGGGGTGAGAGTGACAACAGAGCAGAAAAAAGGGGGGGAGAGGAGGTTGCAGGTGAGACAAGCTGTGATTGATTGGTGCTTTGTTTCGTTGGGGGGGGGGGTGCAGCAGTTTGCAAAGACTGCAAACACCGCAGACCCTTTGGTGGGCTCAGAATGTACCTCACAATGTAACTGCCATCCACACTTAAGATACATGTGTTTCCATGACAACCAAACATGATTTGCAAGTCTTGGCATTGTGGGGGCCATAATGCACTGGGGTACAGTCTGAGTCCCGGCCCTGGCTTCCTCTCCTGAGCACCAGGGAGGGCAACTCCTACCCAGATAACTGTGGTAGGGCACAGGGATGAGCTGGGCATTTAGCTGTTTCTGATCTGCCACCTCGTAGGGTCCGTCGTCATAGAAACCGAGGTCGAGCAGAGTCTGGTTTAGCAGCTGCACGCGCATTTCTCCTGGAATGGAAATATTTGAGGCAAAGACACACATTTGTGCAATCCCATAACACACTGGTGGATGTCACCGTAGTCACAGAGAATGACTACTGGTATCGATGGTAGACTGATCTGCAACCACACACAATATTGATCATGCATGCTTTATTGAATTAAATCAGTCCAATTAGGACCTGGTCTCATAAATCAATTTTTTTTTTTTATGAATGGATTGCTTTTTCATTCTAGCTCATGTTAGCTTGAGCGTATTTCATTTGAAAAGGTACAAAAAGAGTGAGTTTGATTGATTGAAAGTAATGTTTTTATAATAATAAAACTGTAACAACACTGATTTTACATGTGAATTTTACTGTTCACATTTTGGCATCTGGGTTGTATCAAAGATACCTGGTCCAGTTTAGAGTTCACGCAAACTTCCTTTAAAAAAAAAATAGTTCTGACATTAATATGTGTCCCTACAGCATGTTTATGAGATTCAAATATGAAAAAAATCTATCATTGCCTTATGTGGTTGCTCCACTTTTGTCAGAAGAGGTTCTCAAACCGACTTTTCATAACATCATAAAGAAAAAACCTCCTTCCTGTGGAAAAAGACTTCACTACGCATCCTAAAGAGTACCTATTATGCTCATTTATTGTCCTTTTGCATCGAGTTGTGGACTGCTATAATTAATAATTATTATTCATTCATTCATTCATTTTCTACCGCTTTTCCTCACGAGGGTCGCGGGGGTTGCTGGAGCCTATCCCAGCTGTCTTCGGGCGAGAGGCGGAGTACACCCTGGACTGGTGGCCAGCCAATCACAGGGCACATATAGACAAACAACCATTCACACTCACATTCATACCTATGGACAATTTGGAGTCGCCAATTAACCTAGCATGTTTTTGGAATGTGGGAGGAAACCGGAGTACCCGGAGAAAACCCACGCATGCACGGGGAGAACATGCAAACTCCACACAGAGATGGCCGAGGGTGGAATTGAACCCTGGTCTCCTAGCTGTGAGGTCTGCGCGCTAACCAATAGACCGCCGTGCCGATAATTATTATTATTATAATAATTATGTATAAAATATAATATAATAATAACAATAATAATAACAATTATTATTATTGCTGTATTATTGTATTATTATGATTAATAATTGTTATTATTATAGTTATTATTATTATTATTATTATTAGATTAAACTCCCTGAACCTAATGCTAAATATTACATGCACTATCCAGGTTTAAAGTGTAAATATGTCTCACATACCTACTAAACGCATTTATAAATCAGGTATAAACATGAATTAACCGGTCACAGCACATAGCTATGGTGCGTTCGAGGACCAATGAACAGCGTGCAAAATCTCTATACTTGACCAAAAACATTATTGGTTGAAGCATAAAGACAAAAAATGTAAAAATGATGGGCTTTTTAACAGTGGTACTTGAATGCTGTATATTTGACCTGTATTATCATATATTTATGCATTACTTCTGATTTATGGTGGACTCTACTTTGGTTACTACTCCTAGTTCCAATCTTTAATTGGTCCAAATCCTTTACAGGCCCCCCTACCTTTCCAGTTGTAGGTCCCGGGTGCCCCAAACAGAATGAAGTTGTTGTCTGGGGTAAAACTGACGGCAAGACCCTGCTGACAGAATCCAAACTGCTCGTGACCCTGCGGCCGACCCTCACAGAATTTCCACTCCCCTCCGTCCAGGTCATCTCGCTCTGTCAGGTCTTCGCTCAGGACATAGCAGCGTCCAATGGGGTCACGTGTCTCCGAGGGCTGGTGCACACGTTGCCTGAGCTCGTAGAGGTGAGCGCAAGTCTGGTAAATGACATTTGGGAGTCATCTTTTAAGCAAATTCCTTTTCATGCAGGAGATACTGAAGCAGTGGTGACTTACCACAACCTTGCCTCCAATGCCCTGACTCTTGACGGTGACTCCCAGCCATTGGTTGTCTTTGCTCTCTCTGCTTAGACTCACTGGAGGATGAAACAACTTCATGAAACAAAGTTGCTTCAATTGACTCTGATTAAGATTTCAACTGACCTTCACCATCAATGTCCACCCTCTCACAATCATACTCCTCTGGTGTGATTGGACATTTGAACAGGGCTCCCGGTCGACTTCCCCTCAAGGGACCCTGACCTGCTGCCTGCGGCGCCCCCACCAGGATCCTGCAGTAACACACATTTTAAGGTTTCAAAGAAGAACATACTTGTCATCCACATCCACAATTTGGCATTTATTTTTCGACAACACTTTAGTTTGGGTTTCTATTTAAGGCTCAGCTTCAGGCAAGCCTTTTATTGGGCGTCTATGCAGTCATGGCTTGGACCACTTGACAGCAGTCATTTCACTTTTCAAGTCTTCAGGTAAACATTGGTTTACATTGGTAACCTACCTGTCAGTCATTATGACAGCACAACTGATTGGTTATTGTGATTTTACCCCATTCTCATTAGTGCCTAGTCCAGCTAAACCCACGTTTGATTAAAATTAACGATTAAAATTCAAGAGAATTGACCAGGGTTCAATTCCACCCTCTGTGTGGAGTTTGTATGTTCTCCCCGTGCATGCGTGGGTTTTCTCCGGGTACTCCGGTTTCCTCCCACATTCCAAAAACATGCTAGGTTAATTGGCGACTCTAAATTGTCCATAGGTATGAATGTGAGTGTGAATGGTTGTTTGTCTATACTATGTGCTCTGTGATTGGCTGGCGACCAGTCCAGGGTGTACCCCGACTGCTGGGATAGGCTCCAGCCCCCCACCCCCGCGACCCTCGTGATGAAAAGCGGTAGAAAATGAATGAATGAATGAATTCAAGAGAGTTATAAGTCAAAATCCTAGAGCTACCAACCTGACGTCCACTCTTAGGGCGTCAGGAAGAGCGGTTTACCAATGTACTCCAGCACAGCCACATGGCATCCATTGCACTCATCCAAATATTGGTCAGTCTACCAAGTATGTTACAGTGATGATTAAACCCAGTCTTTATGATTGCATTGATCAGCTGTTACGGATAACACCACTGATCATGTCATATGTATAGTCTTCATGATAGCATTGGGATGTCTACCACTGCTTAGTCCATTATTACACACATTAGAAAGAATTACCCTCAGAATAAGTGAGTATTTTTATTATTTCAGTTTCTACAAAATGTAAATAATTTGTATTATTTGTATATCACACGCTTTGGTTTTTAAATCACATCTTTGTATAGCAAGATGATTATTTCTGAGCACTGTAGTGGGAAGACCCAAATAAGGGTCTTGTAATGGAGATTCATAACATAAGCTACTACATGATCCCCACCCTGTCTGCTTGGATATGTTGGTGCACTTTCTACATGCACATAAACAGGACTTGTTGCCAGTCTTCATAGACAGAAACACAACATGACATCACATCATCCGACCTCTGCGTCTGTTGCATTTTATTTGCCGGAATACTCCATGGCTCTCAACACTTTCGCTATATCAAGACAAGTGGAGAAAAAAAGGAGCTTTTATTCTCAGTGAGGTGGTACGCTGATATTTCGGGGCGCCAGAAGTAGTCACTGCCCTCTGCCTTATTAGGAGTGGCGGATTCTTAGGCCAGGAGGCTATTTTAAAAACTGAATGTTGAGCCGCATTCCACCTAATGCCGTCAGCCATGGCTGATGCACAGAAGCGAGACATGAGGACACACAGGAGGAGGAGAAATAGGAAGTGGGGGAAAGTAACTTGGGGAAGGTAAAAGAGGAATGGTAAAAATAGATAACTCTTACTCTTCTACTGCACGACTGAATACAAAAGGCGGAATAAAATCCAAGCCTCCATGGCCCTGTGTGAAACAGTGATTGCCCCCTAAACTTAATAACTGGTTAGACCACTAGGACCATCGGTCAGGACTTTGACTAGACTCCTCCAAAGTCTTAATTTGGAGGAGTCAAAATTTAAAAATAAAAAAAAATTAAAAAATTTAAAAAAAAAAAACTTAAACTGTATTATGGAAAGCAGGAAGTGAACAAATGTAACAGTTACTGATTGCAAAAGTACCAGATGGAGGGGCAGGATTTAATAATAATATATAATAATAAGCTTTGCTTCTTCCTACTCCTTTTGGACATGTGGAACTGTGAACTGATTATGGGATGCATTCAATTGTAATCTGATGCATTACCATTGATTTGTTTTTTCATCAGTCATTCAGAGGTGGACTTACTGCTGTGTTTTGGATCATTGTTCTGCTGCAGAACCCAAGTTGGTTTCAGTTTGAGGTCACAAATAGATGGCCAGACATTCTTCTTCAGGATTTCACGGTGTACAACAGAATTTATGGTTCCATTTATGACAGCAAGTCTTCCATATCCTGAAGTAGTACAAGATCCCCAGACCATCACACTACCACCACCATATTTTGTGTTGGTAGGATGTTCTTTTTTCATTACTTTTACACCAGTATGGGACAGACACCTTCCAAATAGTTAAACTTTTGTCTCATCAGACAAAATATGAATATTTTCCCAAAAGTCTTCAAGATGTTTTCTGGCAAACGTATTGAAGTGGAGTGGTTTTTGTCTTGGAACTCATTTGTTTTTTTTCCTAGTTCCTTTCTTATGGTGGAATCATGAACACTGACCTTAAAGGCAACCTTGTGTGCACTTCAGCGACATGCAAAAAATAAGAATTCAAAAAGGGGGCAAACACCTCTCTATTTCCCACCTTGCACACCTCTCACGCTTCATTGTTCAGCGCTGAGTCAGAATGCCTTGTTGTCGTTTCCATCTGCCGGCTCATCTTTCAGTGAACCCACATGACATGTACTAAAAGCTGTGTGGGCTTTGTTGGGGTGGTTTAAGGGGTGTAACATGAATAGAATCTCACACACACACACACAGTTATACTGTACGACACCCTGATACAGGAGCAGATTATATGAGATTGTTGAGTGCGAGAATGTGCTTTGTTTGGAAAAAAAAAAACACATTAGATTAGATATCACACCTGCAGTAACTACCCCATCTAACTTATTATATGTGTTGGATACAATACTTACTATCATTGTCTGCTCAGTTGTTGACCAACCAGCTAGATTGCAGTCATTGTTAAGTCCTTAGTAGTCTGGCAGACCTTGTATTTACATACTACGCATACTACTGTAGTTTCTTTTATTTTCTGTTTAAAATTTCCATTTCTCTTTTTTAATAGCGAAAGATACAAAGGTCGACATGATTCATTCTCACACCACAGTGTGGAAATTAAATTCAGTGGAAACTTGGTATCTGCTCCAGTTAGTGTGTTGTTCTATTAACTTTGAAAAATTAATGCCACAGTTTGCTGAGGTTTGTGTACATTCATGCTATTAACATGTTGTCATGTTATTAATACACAGCGTGAGTCCAACTGTGATATTAAGGATTTTTATTACAAATTTACTTGTTAGCATAGCTTGCTAACAAAATGGCAACCAGAACCTGAAGTCAGCTAAAGCACTCATTTATGATGTCATCAGCGGTTGACTCTCAAAAGTTTACCAATTTTACCCAACTAGACTAGACAATGCACGCAACTGGGTCCAGGGTGCAACCAGGCCAGTGAAAAACATTTCATTTTGGAAATAGCTCTGTATTCAATACAAAGTACAAGAAAAACCATTTGGTGAGGCATTGTAGAATATTGATGAAGTGGATTAGTAGTAGCAGATTTTATGTTTCTGAGATTTTCTTGACTGCTTTCAAGAAAATGAAGATAAATGCTTTTGTAACAATATTTTTGGGGGGTACCTTTGTCGGAAATTTGTTTCTGACCTGAGAATCTGCATGAGGAAAAACTCCAAACATCATTTCTACTTCAGTAAATACTTCTAGCGTAGTAGTAGCCTGTGTACAAGTGACCTGCCACCCAAAATTATTCATTCATTCATTCTACCGATTATCCTCACAAGGGTCGTGGGGCGTGCTGGAGCCTATCCCAGCTGTCTTCGGCTGAGAGGCAGGGTACACCCTGGACTGGTCGCCAGCCAATCACAGGGCACATATAGACAAACAACCATTCACACTCACATTCATACCTATGGACAATTTGGAGTGGCCAATTAACCTAGCATGTTTTTGGAATGTGGGAGGGAACCGGAGTACCCGGTGAAAACCCACGCATGCACAGGGAGAACACAGAGATGGCAGAGGGTGGAATTGAACCCTGGTCTCCTAGCTGTGAGGTCTGTGCGCTAACCACTTGATCACCGTGCAGCTCCCCACCCAAAATGAGTTCATGTTAAACCCATAAAGACTAACCAGCCAATCACTGGTCCCTGACAAACTGTCAATGGCTTATCAATAATGTAACTTGCACCAATAGGCTGGCTGAGATGACCAATATGAAGGCTGAGAGAAATCTTATTCTGGTAATATCATTCCTTAATGGAATATGTGTTTGATGGGCAACTGTAAATCATTCTCGTTAAATTGTGGTTAAACACAGCAAAGACAGCATCGCCCTTCTCTTGTTCTGCAGTTCAGTGACCCCAACCCTAGTCACCCCCCCCACCCGCTCTCCCATGTGATCCAGTCTGCCCCTCCCCCATCCATTCACACAGTCCCATCCTCCTTGAGTCCTCCCCCAAGCCTGTCCAGAGGTCACATCCTCTTGTACAACACCCACACAATGAGTTCAAGAAATGCATCATCCTTGATACTGATCTTTCTCTTAACGGACGCAAATTTCACTAAACCGGTCACACGTCTACCTTAGTAGCTTATTATAGTGCTGTGGTTTTGTTTGATAGCATGCTTTTTGTCCTACATCCATTGTAATGTACATCTAGACACACAGGCATCAGGACACCAAGGCTGAATATGAATACCTTTGCCCCCACCCCTTGCACCTTTGCCCCCAAAGTCTGACCATACTCTATTACCATGGCTATAAAGCTCTTAATGCTACGGAAGGACAGAGCTTTATTATATATATCAGTGGTTCTGATGGATGGATGGGCTACTACCTAAAAACCATACCTCTGCCATACTGTGGCTGTTTTTCCTCAGTGTATTTCTTATGGTGGACTCATGAACTCTGACCTTAACAGAGGCAAGTGAGGCCTGTGTTTCTTTGGATGTTGTTGTGGGGTACTTTGTGACATCTTGGGGTCATTTTGATTGGCCAGCCACTCCAGGGAAGTTTCACCACTGTTTCATGTTTTTGTCTTTTGTGGTTAATGGCTCTCACTGTGGTTTGCCTGAGTCCCAAAGCTTTTGAAATGGCTTCCTATTCCTATTTTTATAATAAAAGGTTTAATTTAAAAAAATGCATTTTGTGTTCAGTTGTGTTGTCATTATTTTGTGATTTTTTTTCATTATTGTGATTATTTATTATTTAAATTTTTTGCTGATCTGAAACAGGGAGTGGGCAAACACTTCTTCACACCACCGCATACAAGTTCCTTTTAACAATGGACAGAGGGACATCCAATTACAGCATATACCTTGTGAGTTACTTCCGACAGACGGATAAATGGACAGACTTCCTGTTACATATGAGTGGCTTTTGGTGATTGGACAAACGGACAACTAGTTATCTATAGAAGGCAGTTGCTATGGACGGATGGACATTTGTGTAAACCAGTGGGTGGCATCTGAAGAATGGGCAGACAAACGTCTAATGCTTCTTATAGACAGATGAAGACAGCAATATATTTCTGGGACATCTTTTATAGTTGCTTAAGGACAGACGGGTACTATGTCTTGTCAACTGGGTGACACTTTACTTTTACTTTTTGAGAACATAAATGGCTTCGGAAATGATCCAGACAGTCCACTAATGAGGCCTATGGGGGGCATTAGTCAAAGACCGGCACCTCAAAAAAAAACATTTTTAAGCCTAACCCTTTCTTGGAATGTTCCAGGAG
This sequence comes from Doryrhamphus excisus, assembly GCF_037039965.1. Lineage (NCBI taxonomy): Eukaryota > Metazoa > Chordata > Actinopteri > Syngnathiformes > Syngnathidae > Doryrhamphus > Doryrhamphus excisus. The sequence continues at coordinate 9,063,989 of NC_136374.1, forward strand.
TGGACTATTCAAGTTTATCAACCATTTCCACTCATGAACTGCCATGTGTTGATGTATTTTCACACACCATTGAAACATGTGTTGCAGCATTGGGGGTCTACCATTGTTGTTGTGAGACAAGACTGTGTCCTGACCTTGACACAGAAAACATGTACAGACATGCAGACGTTCAGCATGAGTTTTAAAATACACCTGAATATTTATCCACGGACAGTACTACTACGACTACTACGACTACTGTGCAAGCTGTCTGTCTTTAAAAGTGACTTACAGAAAACTGGGAAATCCACTGTGCTGATGAGAAGACGACAGCTGAGAAGTGCTGTGAATCATTATGTGTGCCACCAAAGACCCAAGGCTTGGCTAATGCACTATAAAGCGCTAAAAGAGAGAGACAGAAGCAGCTGGCACACCAAGGAAAAACCCTTTTGGGACACAGGGGTTCAATGCCTGGTGATTCAACATGATGATTTGTTCTCGGACGTGCTTAAAAAGACATTTCACAAACTGCTTTTAATGATCCATTGCGGACTGTAATGCTGACTAATAATTCATAACACACCATAACACCACTATGCAATATAGGGGGCACTGCAAGGATTTGGGGGGAAAAAATCCCCCAAAACTGCTCACAGGAAGTTGATATAACCAAACTGCATCTCAAACACTGTGGCAAGCTTGAGTTTAAGGGGAAGTGGTCAGAGGCTCAATTTGTTTTACAGAATTGAGTTTTTATTTGCTAGCAGCTTAGAAAATATCCACACAGCACAAAATAACAGGGGGTCATCAACTCTAATCACTAGCACACAAATTGTTGCATTGTTATCATTGCTGAATCTTAACTCAGGCATTCAATTACCTACGACCACAAGTTGCTTATTCGAAGCGGATGTAGTCAAAATGATAGTTCTTGGAAAGCAAAATGTTTTTAAAGGGGACCTATTATGCTAATTTTCCATTGTGGACTCCTATAGAGCAGCTACACACAATAACCAGAACACAAAGCTTCATAGTTCTTCCAGAATCTGCACCTATTCAGCTGTATTTCTTTGTATTTTGTGGTTACCACAAAAATGGTTGGTTTTAATTTATTCCCACTTCGCCATGGTTGGTCACACTCACCGCTAGCTGCAAACGGTATAGGAGTTGATAATAAACGGAGCAGTATCTTTTTAAAATGTTGGCCTTTAACATACAATCATATGTGTTGGATTCCGAATCTATACTTGCTTATCCCTACAAGTAACCCTATCCTCTGGTCATGTGTATCTTTTACAACCTCTCACCTCACCAGCTGGTCCTCATATTGATCAACCTGTGAACCAGCATTTCCAGGGGCATCAATGGAGTAATGATTGGCTGACATCTGTTCTTTTTGACCACCTTGTAACCAGTCTTCTACCGATTGGGAGTCAGGTCATGGATATCATATGATGATAAAATGTTAGCTATTTTAGAGAGTGATCACACGTTTAGGATCATTATGTTAGGTGATCGCATGTTTATGTTTTATGTTAAAGCTCAGATCTTATAATGTAAATAATACCAAAAATGATGATAGCTACATAATAAATGTGGTCATATTGTACCAGACACCTTGAAACCATGTATTTTTTTCCATTACATGTATATGGAACAAGCTAAAATGTTACTTGGTCTTTACCTACTTACACATTGCAGAACTAGACCATTCTATGTTAAACTATTCTCTGTGTGTATGCTAGCAGCCCCGCCTCCACCCACCAAGACAAAGACTGTATGACTGACAAAAAGGCTCGCTCACTTCTTGCAATTGTTCTATTGACTATGCCAGGGTGCTAAAACCAATGCACAGAGTGATCTCCATTCATGCTTGTCCATTGGCCTGGCATTGTTTGGTGTGACCTGTGTTAAGCTGCCAAACTGAAGCCATTGACGCAAAATGTGCACCCCTTCTTGGTGCTGGCAACCGTACATGACCCAGCACAATGTAGGGGTTGCCACCGCATGCCAAAAGCAGAAATCGGCAACTACCAATTGGTGACCAATCAATCAGAACATCCCTAAAAAAAGACAAATACATGATTATCATTACCATAATGAAACTAGATAATGTAAAAATTAATTTATATGTGATATTATATTAACATTTACTTCTTCTTCTTCCTCCTCTTTGGGCTTTTCCCTTCAGGGGTCCCCACACAATTCAATCGCTTCCATCCAACCCTGTCTTCTGCATCAACTACCCTCATGTCCTCCTTCACTACATCCATAAACCTCCTCTTTGGTCTTCCTCTACGCCTCCTACCTGGCAGCATCCTTCTACCAATATATTCACTATCTCTCCTCTGGACATGTCCCAACCATCTCAGTCTGGCCTCTCTGACTTTATCTCCAAGGCCTCTAACATGTAATGTCCCTCTGATGTACTCCTTCCTGATCCTATCCATCCTGGTCACTCCCAATGACAACCTCAGCATCCTCATCTATGCTACCTTCAGTTCTGCTTCCTGTCTTTTCCTGTCATTTTAGCTGAAACTCTTCTATCACACATCAAGACACTTTTCTCCACCCGTTCCATCCTGCCTGCACACGCTTCTTCACTTCATTGCTCTGGACTGTTGACCCCATCTACATGATGTATCTTGCAATGAAAAACACAAAAAGCTTCAGTATTAATATTGGTTTGATTGCATGCCATTGTTACCATGTACTACAAAAAAGCAGTATCTGCTTTAATTTCCTGTTTGACACGACAGCATTATCATATAGAGATACTATTATCTGATTGAACACACACACTGGTGCACCTATCACACAGGGCTGCCATGATTTATTCATTCCCACATAAGACCCCTCACCCATATTTTCTGTCAACCATCCGTCAATAATGAACACTAAAAATAAAAAAGCCATGCGGACGATAATGCCTGCTTCTCCATGCCCTAAAAGGAGGGAAAGAATACCATGTTTTTCCTGCTCTCAGTCTGATTGAAGTTTGTGTTCCTGACAGTGCAGATTGTCCTGCTCTCACAGGGTAATATTCCTGAAAGCCTTGGACCGGCCTGCCTGGCACCAACGCTTCCCGCCGAGCTTTTGTGCGGGTCAACACGGGCCAGAGGAGGAATGGCGGAGTGTTAAATGGACAGCCAGTAAAGTGGGAGGGAGGAAGGAGTATTTATCCTGGAAAGTGTGTGTGTGTGTGTGTGTGTGTAAATCCCTTTATTATATCCACTTTATTATAACTATAAGGCTCTCACATGAGTGGTTTCACGACAACAGCTACTGCAGGACCCACTGAAAAGGGGGAGAATGAGCATGAATTGAAGAAAAAGGGGAGAGAAAAAAGGGGGAGGCTGTTCTTGGACCAACGAGAGGGATGGAGGGATGGTCTTTTATTCCGCTTTTGTCATGCAAATCACTCTCTGGGATTATTTCGGTCCACTTTCTGTGTGAAGGAATTGTACAAATGGGACATATTTATATGACTCAGTAAAAAGTGTCCACCAAAACTCATTTGAACCACTTTTAAGAATGTAAATAAGTCATTAAAGATGACAGTTTTATTGTTTTAAGTGTTAGAATGTCAAATAAAAGTGTTAAAATATGACTTAAAAGTACTGGCTTGACTGTCTATTACTCAAAAAATGCTAAATAGCTAGCGTCCCAAAGTATAAAGGTAGAGCTGTAGTACAAATAGAGGTTGTCCTTTTTTCCAATATGGCGGCGATTTATAAGCGTGCTATAACTGTCACGGTGCAACAATACACGCTCTAAGCAAGATGTTGGGAGGCTTAAATGACTTCCTTGCATACAAGAGCTGACCTCATCGGGTCAGACAATGAAGATAAAGCATAAAAGACGTCTTTCAAAGATCCCAAAAACACAACACAGATGATTTGCGCCCTCACACCCCCACATCATGCACCCCCATCATAACACACGCTGATGCAGTGCAGCACACCAAATGATTTGTGGTGCAAAGATGCTGTCATGACTTGCAACTGCAATGACAAAATGTTACATTTTGAATCAACCCAGGACTTTTTTGCATCACATTACTAAAACAACAGAGTGCTCATGTCATATAATGTGATCTTTGATTAGTTTCTACAGTATGTACCTAAAAACAGCAGCTCTCTCTTGTCATGGAAAGGATTTTGACAAGCATTTTTGACAAAGCACTCCCGTCATATTAAAGGTTTTTGACTAGTCCTTAAAAACAACAGTGTGATCCTGTCATATAGAGGATCTTTGACTTGTGTATTTGTAGTAGGTCCACAAAAACAAAGAAATCCTGTCATAAAGAAGATCTTTGGCTACTCCTTAAAACACAGCAGCATGATCCAATTCATTCATTCATTTATTTTCTTTTGCTTATCCTCAGCCTATCCCAGCATCTTCGGGTGAGAGGCGGGGTACACCCTGGAATGGTCGCCAGCCAATCACAGGGCACATATAGACAAACAACCATTCACACTCACATTCATACCTATGGACAATTTGGAGTCGCCAATTAACCTAGCATGTTTTTGGAATGTGGGAGGAAACTGGAGTACCCGGAGAAAACCCACGCATGCACGAGGAGAACATACAAACTCCACACTGAGATGGCCGAGGGTGGAATTGAACCCCGAGACACATGCTCCTAGCTATGAGGTCTGTGCGCTAACCACTCGTCCGTCCATGTAGATGATCTTTGACAATTTGGCATTTTTGTACTAGGTCCCTGAAAACAGAGCTGGATATAGAGGACAGTAGGTCCTTAAAGACAGCAGAGCATCCGATCGTATAAAAGATCTTTGACTTGTCTTTAAAAACAACAGTGTGAACCTGTTTTATAGAGGATCTTTGATTTTTTTTACAGTTAGTCCTTAAAAACAGCAGAGTGCTCCTGCCATATAAAAGATCTTCGACAAATCTTTAAAACCAACAAAGTGCTCCGGTCATATTGAAGATATTTCAATAGTCCTGAAAAACAGCAGTGTGATCCTCAGATATAGGATCTTTGACTTGTGTATTTGCAGTAGGTCCACAAAAACAGCAAAGAATTCCTGCCATATGGAAGATCTTTGGCTCGTCCTTAAAAACAGAAGCGTGCTCCTGCCATAAAGAATATCTTTGACAAGTCATTAAAAACAACACAGTGCTTAAAAACAGCAGTGTGATCCTATCAAATATAGGATCTTTGGCCTGTGTTTTGGCAGTAGGTCCATAAAAACAGCATATAGAAGATCTTTGACTAGTCCTTAAAAAGTGATCCCATATTACAGGATCTTTGACTTGTGTTTTTCCAGTAGGTGTTCCTGTCATATAGATGATCTTGGACGCGCTGACTAGATGCCCCACGATTACTTTTGGTGCATAATATGAGCAAAATATTTATTTTAATTTATGTTACTTTTGTGGTGGACCCTTGATGATCTAGTGCTGATTTTGTCAGTGAGATTATGATAATAAAAATGATACAAGTATTTGCTGCTGTCAGGCCTGCGGGGGCTTGAACAAGGGGAGTTTCCTGTCTTCGCCATGTGCCCAAGTATTAGTGGAAGCTCTTGTCATGGCAGTATAAATAGCGTATTGACACATAACTCAGACTCAAACGCCCAGTCCTCTGTCAGTGGCTTTTTTGGAGCTCGGACCTCCATCACGGCCAAACAATAACACCAAACAGATCTCATGTCAACGCAGTTCCACTCCAGACCTGAAGGTGGCAGTGATGCACATTACAAAGAGTGCTAACCCAATGATGAAAAAACACATAAGCCTTGTTTAATGTGTTCACTGTTTCGACCCTTACCCTGATGTCATGATGCTAGCTGGTTACATGTTAGCCTTGCTGACGCTACCGTATTTAAACAATATTAAATGTGACAGGTGAACATCAATACAAAAGTCGAGTCAAGTCGAGTCGAGTAGACTTCCATGTTGTTCTAATTTCATATCAGGGTGAAACGGTCGTATCATAAAAATATCAAAAAAGTGCACAGGCAATATAGAGTCATGAACCACTGCAATCAGATTCCTTGAAATAAGTTAATGAATACCATTGCTTTTCTATGGTTATTATCATACTTCCTGTGCCATCCATGGTACCCTTTTGTTGTGCCTTCACAAAAAGCACAACAAAAAACAAGGAAAATTTGACTTTTAAGACATATTTTAAATATTAACTCTACTTGGAATATTGCTTCTTATGGTGCGTTTCTGTGCTTATGACTGAGCAGTGGCACGCAAAGAATGTCGAGAAGACATCAGCTGTCACACAGATTGACTTTTGTCTCTTTGGGTTTTTGGCTGAGAAATAAAGGAAGGCAGTCACATTGAGGAGATTGTCTCTGACTTCACACAAAGACGCACAAGAACGTCAGTGTGGGCTTCAAGACGCCTTCTATTGATGGCTTCTCTGATGTGGGATTGTTCCTCCAGGAAATGAAGAAAGTCATCCACTCACAGTAAAAAGACTTTTCATTAGGTACACCTGCATGACAATCAAGTGCAATCCAATATAAACATCTGACACATTACCAAAGATAGAAATGCTCACTTTTTTATTTTTTTTATTCACCTATCCATTATAGTAGTAGTTGTGGTAGTATTGTTATTATTTTAGCTTGGTAAAATATTCAATAAGGTATTATAAAAAAATAGTAATAATAATTATTAGTATTATTAGTATTAACATTTAAAAAATGTTGTATATTTAGCTGAAAAAAATCAAATTTCACTAATACAATTGATAAATTCTACCTCCTAGTAATTAAAAAAAAATTCATGAATGAATACAAGTTGCAAAAGTTTACAAACCATTGTAATACGTCCACTAATACTAATAGTAATATTAACATTATTACGTATAACCGTCTATCTAAAAATATTTCATATTCTTCACATGATTGATGAATTATATAGGAAATATTTATATGGAATCATTAAGTATAAGTAATACAATAAGTGACATGAAATACTAAATAATAAATAATAAATAATAAATAATAAATAATAAATAATAAATAATAAATAATAAATAATAAATAATAAATAATAAATAATAAATAATAAATAATAAATAATAAATAATAAATAATAAATAATAAATAATAAATAATAAATATAAAAATATAATATAATATGAAAACATTTATATAATATAATAATTTTGCTAAAAGTGACACAAACAATATACTGTGTAGTACAGTAGCAGTTATATACTGATCACATGACTGCCACCTACAGGACTGGAGGATAGGAAGTCGCATGGACGAGTATTCAGATGTACGTATTTCACTGTGTACCTAATGAAGTGTCTAGTGGCAGAGCGACCAGAGATCATGTTCAAAGTAGTAATATGATGATAAGAACATCACCATCATCATCATCACGTTGAGTCACAGCGAGATGACCCGAGGCTGGAGTCCCAACACAAAGCTGCCTCACATTGAAAGCGGCAGTGAGTCACTGGCATCTAATTACAACACTTTCGGGTAAATTGTCTCATGTCTGTGCCAGATTATGACGACCACATTCGCTTTTGTAAATGTGATCCACAATCATGCAGCTTAATGGAAATGTATTATTCATACAGAGACACTTTCACTGTTTGCATTCGGAATAATAAATTAGTCTGCTGTCATGATCGAGCTATTTTCTGTATGTTTACTTTGAAAGACGCTTCATTAGGTACACCTGCAGCAAGAGAAATTCATTGAAAGGTCTGCTAAGATGCAAAACGTCACAGCAGGGGTCTGAAACAAGCGGCCCGCAGGCCAAATGTGGCACGCAGGACACTAGTTTGAGGCCCCCGCCTTGATATGAAAGTTTAATGTTGATATGGATGCTGTATGGTATCATGTACCCAGAAAAAATTATTACGTTTGATTAATGTTCATGTTAAAGGTTAAATAACTGTTAATAGTTATCCTCCCTATCCGTGTGGAAGTGGTAAGTTTTTGGCTATTTAAGTTTAATGGAAATTACTTAAAGGCTACCGTTTAGGTCGCTAGCTCTCTAGTTTGCGAGTTAGCATGTGTCTCAAGACCGTGCAGTTGCGCAATATGTTGTAAATAAAAAGAGTATAAATGTGACTATAGTCGTGTTTTGTCATGTCTACAGGGCTCTAATAATGCTTTGTTCATTTTAATCTGAAAAAAATCATTTGTCTACCCACCAACTATATGTGGTTTCTTAAGTTTTTATTATTTGCCGTTTTATTATTATTATTATTATATTTATTTATTATTGATTGATTGATTTTCTTTATTCTTGATTTGTTTATTTATTTTTCATCTTATTTTGTGTAGAAAAATAAAAAGTAAGATATTTGAGAACAGTGGAATGTTTTATCAGAGCTTTTCTTGTAGAAAATTGGAAGTAATTTTTAATTTTTTTGTTTTTAATAAATGCGTTTTTTTTTTGTTTTTTTTTTTAGAAAACCTGATGCGGCCCATTCTCACCCAGACCCTAGCTCCAGTGGCCCCCAAGTAAATTGAATTTGAGACCTGCTCCACAGTAATGTGTCCCTAGACCGTACTTATGAGCACAAAACATCCATCATCACTTTGCCACACTCACTAATAACTACTACTAAATATGAAAGTGTTTGCCATATTTAAGTTTAGCCATGCTGTCGCCTGCCCAAACCAGTGCTGTGACATCAGCTTTCACAGTCCTTCCTTTTAGTAGTTTCTAAAAACAACTTAGTTTGAAAACTCTAAAGTGTCGTATTGCAGCACAGTGGGAGGCCACGAGGAGAGTCAATAAATAAATACATAGCATGTAACATCACTCCATTGCTGGTATGGATGACTCACTGCTATTTTTATAAAATACGGGAAGACAGCTTACTCTCACAGGACACAACATTAGGTACACCTGAACAATGGCCCATTAAGGTTTAGTGTTGCATGTGCCGGAGATGTCATATTGAGGATCTTTGACTTGGTGGTCGGTCCTTAAAAATGGCAACCTGTCATACGGAGGATCTTTCACTCGTGATTTTTCAAGTAAATCATTAAAAGATGGATTTTTAGGCGGTTCTAAAAACAGCAACTTGATTGGAAGTTCTCTGATCCGTGTTTTTGTAGGAAATTATAAAAAATTGGCATCCAGTCATGAGGTTCTTTGACCAATATTTTTCTAGTACATCCTTAAAAACAGCAATCCATCATATAGACCATCTTTGATTAATTTTTTTTTGCAGCAACAGATTCCTAAAAATAGCAAGTGACTTTGTCATATAGAGGATCTTGGACTTGTGTTTTTAGGTTCTTAGAAATATCTACCTGTTTTAGAGGATTTTTGACTTGCATTTTTGGAGTAGACATACTCAAAAACAGCAGATCACTCTTGTCATATCTTTCACTAGTGTTTTTGCTGTAGGTAAACACAGCATCTTGCATAGAGGATCTTTAACCAGCAGTCAAAACTTAAAATAATAATCTGTTGTACAAAGGATCTTTGACTTATGTGTTGTTGTTTTTTTTTTTGTTTTTTGAGGCACATTCCTAAAAAGAGCCAGCAACTTTGTAATAAAGAGGATCTTGGACATCGTCAAAACTCATTTCATATCGAGAATCTTGGACTTGTCTTTTCTGTAGTAGGTCCTCAAAAATAGCAGAGAACAACACACTCTTCCATGACTTAGCAACAAACATTATCATGAAACATCTGCTGAGTCAGCACATATGCTCCCATCCACACTTCAGTGTATTGGCTGAGAGCAGGTTGAGCGCATTAAGATGCTCAAGTTCCTGCAGCCACTTGACTTCCGAGTGTCCTGACAGTGATTTAGCACAACCATGCAGCACACACACACACACACACACACACACATCTCAGTGATTCAACAAGGATGGAGACAAGTGGAAAACTAACTCCAACTCACCAGCTTTGAGGTTCTGGTGTAAGCTGCTGATGAAGTGCAAGAGAGAATCCAAAAAAGGTCCCACGGTCGCCCAGTTTGTGCAAGGTGTGAGTAGTATCCAAGTTGAAAGTCCACACGTGGGTCAGCAGAGTCCACAGCAGCCAGAGGACGCTGGTCTTTGGAGCCTTAAGAGGACATCCAGAGGGGGAGAGGGAGTTCCAACCAGCATGTCCCAATCCTAGTACGGCTTCCATGGCCTAAGAGATGAAGATCTTCCAGTGAGGCCAAAAGAAGAGGAAATCCTGCTCCTCCTGTGGCGGGAAATCCTCTTTTTGTTGCTGTTTTTTTGGGAGGTGCAGTCCAGTGTGAGGACGCAGCAGCAGGCTGGGAAAATGTGCTCCCGGTGGATAGTAGTGCAAGTGTGCAAGCAATAGGCGCCTCCCCCCCCTTCTCCATGGAGGACAAGTGCCTTGAATAGACCGCTCACTCCTCCCCCCTCTCCATCCTCACACACACACACACACACACACACACCCTGGCTCTCAGCTGACAGCAACACTCAAGAGACCGCTGCCAAAATACCAGGCAAGGTTGTCAAGGTACTTGGAGGCCATTGGATAATGGATATACTGAGTGGGTGGAAAAAGATACAAATATAAATAAAAATAAAAATACACCGCACAGTTTGACCTGATAGGTTCACACGGTCTAAGACAAGGTTAAACTCATTCAGTGGTACTTTTTCATATACTTACAAATGAACAAACTGGGACAATTATTAGTCTTACTGGATATTGTTGCTTTTTTCCCCCATTTTTATAGCTTCCATACTTTTGTTATTATCTAGGCTTTCAAAATAATTATTAATTATTTACTAATTTGATGTAGGTTTCAAATTTTTTTTTACCCAGTTTCATTTATTTTAGTAATGTTTTAGTTTGTTTAGTTAGTTAGTTTGTTTGTAAGTTATTTATTTACTCTTTTGCAATTCATGTATTTATTTATTATTGTCATTTATTGTTTGTTTTTATTTTTAATTTGAGTTACATGTTTGTATTTATTTGAATAATTAATTGAATGTAATAATTTACAATGTATTAATTTATGATTGTTGTACTGATTGATTGCATTTTTTTTGTTCATTTTTGTATTTTTTGTATTATTGTTATTTATTTAATTTAATCCATTCTTGTAATTTTCTCATGGTTGCTTTAGTCCTTTTTTGTATGTTTTGTTCATTTTAATTAATTAATTATATTTCTGTATTTCTTACATAATTTATGTCATTTAAGTATTTGCTATTTTATTTATTTGTAATAGTTTTATAAATTTTGTTTTATTTGAATTCCTTTCAGTTAAATGTTAGTACTTTCTCTACATTATTTCTTACCTTTTAATGAATTAATCATTACATTTTTTTCATTTTTATTTCATTCAGTCCAATTTAGATATGTACTCAATGAAAAACATACTGGTGAGCCATACTTATTTTGTAATTATTCTTTTTTTATTATAATTTAATTATTATTATTTTTAATTTGTGTTTTTTTAATAATAATTATCATTGTATTTTAAGTGGGTTTTTTGTTCATTTAATTACAAATGTAATTCATGTTCCTAAAAATGTCCATCATATGAAAATGTCAAATTTTGAGGGGGAAAAAGGTAATTATCACTGGAGGAAAAATCTTAATCATAATGAGTTAATGTCCAAAATTGCACATGAATAGTGTCAGACCAGCCACTCGTAATTACGAGGACCCATAATATCACATATTTCTGGGAAAAGGTCCCTCAAAATTTTGTACTATTTTTTATGTATTCCCGCGGATACAGCGTACATCATATCTAATATCTAATATGTAAAATGCTGCATTATAATACAGTATACATTATCATGACTGTGAAGTAAATGTATGATACATGAGAGCATTTAATGGGCCTCATAAGAATGGACTGCGTGGGAAGTCCCAAATGGACCAAGATGTTTAAAAGAAAAACTTTCCCACACAAACTTAGTTACAATGTCATTTTCACAGAGACTTCATATCATCAGAGTACACTATCGTTTATACTATCGTTTATACTATCGTTTATACTATCGTTTATACTACAGATCCTGCAAGAAGCAAACTGGTGTCCAAATGTTGCACATGATGCTTTATAGCATGCAACAGTTGAAGGTGACAGCTGCCCCATAACAAGTCATCAGGTGGCGCAAACCCAGCAGCTGCAGCTCGGAAGCCCTTGGAAAAGTCAACATTCCCTCCTCTCGCGGGAACTCTAAAAGTCACATTTTTCTGTGCACTTTTTGGCCTCTCGGGACTATCTAATCCAGTCCAGATTATCTCCCTAGAGGTTACGTCTTCATCTGTCATGTGGAAAATTTACTTACATTATTATGCAATAGGGTGAAAATTTGCCAAAAATGTGCACCCCTAAAACCTGTGCTGTTGTTTTTTCTAACAAATACAGGGTGGCGCTGTTTTCAATTTGATAAATCAGATTGACTTGATATTTCTCACACAGCTCAATAACCAACTGTAACTTCATGGTTTTCAGGTAAATCACCACTAAATTTGGTACAAACCTGTAGGGGACACAAACATGTGTGTGGAAAGTTTCTGCTAAATTGGTTGAAAAAACGGGCTGTACGTTGGTCCAGTGATTAACACCCAGGCCTCACAGCTAGAAGACCCAAGTTCGATTCCCACTACTGCTTATCGTCACAAGGGTGGCGAGGGATGCTGGAGCCTATGCCAGCTGACTTCGGGCGAGAGGCGGGGTACACCCTGGACTTGTCGCCAGCCAATCACAGGGCACATATAGACAAAGGCGACCTATTATGCTCATTTTTCACCCCTTTGTATTTAGTTGTGGACTCCTATAGAGGAGCTACAAACAATAACCAGCACAGAAAGCTTTCTACTTTTTTCCAGAATCTTCACCTGTATTTCTTTGGATTTCATACTTCACATGAAAACAACCATCCATCCATTTTCTATGCCGCTTATCCTCATGAGGGTTGCAGCATGCTGGAGCCTATCCCAGCTGTCTTCAGGCGACAGGTACACCCTGGACTGGTGGCCAGCCAATCACAGGGCACATATAGACAAACAACCATTCACACTCACATTTTGGAAAATTTGGAGTCGCCAATTAACCTAGCATGTTTTTGGAATGTGGGAGGAAACCGGAGTACCCGGAGAAAACCCACGCATGCACGGGGAGAACATGCAAACTCCACACAGATATGCCCGAGGGTGGAATTGAACTCTGGTCTGTGCGCGAACCACTCGGTCACCGTGCAGCCTGTAAAAATGATCCTATATATTAACTAATTAAATGGGATCTGATCCAGATTGTGCATTTACCCGCAAATTTCCATATTTCATTTTGAACACAATGCTACATCACATTTGAATTTTGTCCAATTCAACATGTAAATGCATCATAGCTGCAGCATCACGGTGGAAGCGACGTGAGGAAGTCATTAGCAGTCAGAGCATCACCTCAAGGAGAGATCTTATTTTAGACGTGAGGCAGCACATACGGCCAGGGTCATTTTTCCTGTTTTAGCCCCGTGTACCTTCTTCCACAGTCAGCACTATTACTGTATTGATTCATGGACACTAAAAGACGAGTGGGAGGAGGGCGGGGTGGGGGGGGGGTGCTGTAAAAGGGAGTGGTGCTGCTTATTATGGGATTAAATCCAAGCACGTCCGTGGTGGCTATTTTACTACACTGGTTGCCTCAATACAGTGCAGCTGTTTTCTCACGCGTTTTGGGACATTGAAGGGAAAATAAAGAGTTATGAGCTAAGTGTTGTACAAGCCGGATATGGAGTGCTGCAATGCAACACTGCAGATATTCTCAGGGCATTGCATCAATCTTCACTGGACTGTTCGGGTTGTCGTAGAACACATGCGAGCGTCTCATGTGAGCAGGCTTCATCAGTACATCAGACAACTTGAACAGTCCATGACTTTGCAGGGTTACTCGAACAATATGACTTTTTTCACTCACCTTTTGCCAAATTGTTGCACTGTCCACCAACCTTGTATCTTTCTTATTTTTTGTGTGGCTATGGTTTATACACGTCTTTGTTGTCTTTTTGTGTGTGTTTTGTGTGACGGCATTGTACAAGAAATGCACGTAACGTAAAGTTCCAAGTTTTTTCTCATAACTTTACAACCTTATTCTCGAAATCTCAGATTATTTTAATACATTTTTGTAACAGGGGGCGGCACGGCGGTCTAGTGGTTAGCGCGCAGACCTCACAGCTAGGGAACCAGGGTTCAATTCCACCCTTGGCTATCTCTGTTTGGAGCTTGCATGTTCTCCCCGTGCATGCGTGGGTTTTCTCCGGGTACTCCGGTTTCCTCCCACATTCCAAAAACATGCTAGGTTAATTGGTGACTCCAAATTGTCTATAGGTATGAATGTGAGTGTGAATGGTTGTTTGTCTATATGTGTCCTGTGATTGGCTGGCGACCAGTCCAGGGTGGACCCCGCCTCTCGCCCGAAGACAGCTAGGATATGCTCCAGCACCCCCGCCACCCTTGTGAGGAATGAATGAATGTTGTAACAGGCATTTACTATGAAAAAGGGGGGTACTGTCGTGAAAATTACTGATGTAATTTGTTTGTGCTCAGCTGCTCTGTTTTGACGCCACATACTAAATAAATGCTTGGCTGAAGCAAAAGGAAAGTTTGGTTCCTTCCTAAGGAGCTATGCTCTACTTTACCCCGGACACGTGTGACACGTAATGTTGCGACATTAAAGTTACATAAATAAAGCTGTTTTAAACAGGACGTTTTTTTTTTTTACTTTTTTTTTCTCCAAAAATTCCTCGCCTTTCTGATTTTCTACATACCTTTTTTTAATAGGATTACTCATTAATTCATTTTCTACCACTTATCCTTATGAGGGTCGCGGGGGTACTGGAGCCTATCCCAGCCGCCTTCAGGCGAGAATTTTCACCTGTATTTCTTTGTATTTCATGCTTCACATGAAAACAACCATCCATCCATTTTCTATGCCGCTTATCCTCACGAGGGTGACGGCATGCTGGAGCCTATCCCAGCTGTCTTCAGGCGAGAGGCGGGGTACACCCTGAACTGGTGGCCAGCCAATCACAGGGCACATATAGACAAACAACCATTCACACTCACATTCATACCTATGGACAATTTGGAGTCGCCAATTAACCTAGCATGTTTTTGGAATGTGGGAGGAAACCGGAGTACCCGGAGAGAACCCACGCATGCACGGGGAGAACATGCAAACTCCACACAGAGATGACCGAAGGTGGGATTGAACTCCGGTCTTCTAGCTGTGAAGTCTGCATGCTAACCACTCGACCCCCATGCAGCCTTAATAGGATTACTTTTGTTTAAATATATTGAATTTTCTTTGCAGGATTACTAGTATATTCTCAAATATTATGCCATTTTTGTGAATATTACAACCTTCTTAAAAAACAGTTTTTGCATAAGATGAGAACTTTAGTGGCAACTCTTTCCATATAATGTTGGTTGAATTAAGAATTGGGCATCTTTAAGTTCAATACAATGTAATGGTATTTAGATGGATGGATGGATGCAAGAAAAGAAACATGTGCCTCAGCATCACAGTTATGTTTTCAGTGCTGTGAGGTAAAGACAAATTTACAAACACAAGAAAATCTGAGTAAATGATAAGTGTAATGTTTTGAGAAAAAAAGACAGCAGATAAGTCACTTGATGCCATAACTAACTGAAACGTCTTGAACAGTGTTGAAGCTGTATTGTTAGCAAAGTGGCAGCAGTGACCTCTAGTGATGGTTTCTATGAATCGCAGGAGACGATTGAGCACATAACTTCAGCTGTTTTTTTTTTAATATATATATAAAAAGCCTTAAATAAATGCATTACTAAGGGAATAAAGTCAAAGTTAAGTGGTATTTTTTTAAATACAAATTCAAATTTTGCAAGGAGGGGAAATATCAAAATAATAAAAGTTGCAGTATCACAAGAACATTTCAAATTCGTGAGACAAAAGTCATAATATAATGAGGAAAAATGTCCATCCATCCATTTTCTACCGCTTATCCTCACAAGGGTCATGAGCGTGCTGGAGCCTATCCCAGCTGTCTTCGGGCGAGTAGCAGGGTACACCCTGGACAGGTCACCAGCCAATCACAGGGCACATATAGACAAACAACCATTCACACTCACATTCATACCTATGGACAATTTGGAGTCGCCAATTAACCTAGCATGCATGTTTTGTACCCGGAGAAAACCCACGCATGCACGGGGAGAACATGCAAACTCCACACTCTTGAGTGGGGAATCGAACCTGGGTTTTCTAGCTGTGTGGCCTGCGTGCTGACCCACATGGTTTAGCTGGGTCTTGAGTTCTGTCCGTACCTCCAGAAGAATTGCATGGACTCTGCCATTAATCCATTTCATTCGATGCCCGTCGACCCTCCCTTCACCCACCCGTTAGACCAGGGGTGGGCAAACTACGGCCCGGGGGCCACATCCGGCCCGCCAAGTGTTTGAATACGGCCCGCCCAATCTTTCCAAAGTATTTCATTTAAACTCAACATACAAGCTGGCATCATGGCCTGAGCCAACCTTTTGATGGTTTTATCAATTTTGTTTTTTGACATGGTGACATTTTGACAATTATTATTATTATTATTATTATTAGATTATTATAATTATTATTAGAGCTATTATGATTATTATAATATTATATTAATGCTAATTATTATATTAATTATATATAATATTATTGTTATATTTGCATATTTTACATAATAATAATATAATAATTATTATTTTAATTTTAATGTAATTATTATAATATTTTATTATTTTTAACATATTTTAATATAAATATAAAATAATAAATAATAAATAATAGCAGATTGCATGACAATTTTACAGATACAATAATACCAGGTGGACTGTTACGTGTAAAATATATAGTCTGCCCCCCCCCCCCCCGTAAATTTTGTCATATCAATGCGGCCCGCGAGTCAAAAAGTTTGCCCACCCCTGCGTTAGACTTTGGACTTGAACGTTTGGATTCTGTTTCTTGATTGGTTCTCATCTTCATGTTTTATACCCTTATTTTCTTACACTTCCTGTTTTGTTTCACAGTTCTCAGTTGCCTTCATTTCGACGTATACATGCACCTGGCGCTAATTTGAGTTTCCCTTATTGAGTTCAGCTGGTAGCTTCTTTGTTTGCTGGTTCATTGTGAATGTTTTGGCTGTTTTGGATGCATGTCTCCTCAGAGGTTTGATGCTGCACGCTACATTATCTATTTTTGACTTTTACCACATTGGAATGAAGCTCCTGCTATTGTGAGTACCTGCAACTTCTTGTGGCTAAATTAAAGACTGTCTTTGCATTCTGGGTTCACAACCATACGCAGCTCTGATAATTAAGATTTGAACAGATTTTTGTTTTTTACTTTGACAATAGTTTAGGGTGCATGAGAAAGAAAAGCAAATGGTCATTTATTAACACGTATATTCCCACAACACAACAGCAACAGAACCAAAGTTGTCATAGCGGTAAGGAGCAAACTGCTCATCCAGCATTTATACCGTTGATGAGTTCATTGTAAACAAGTGTACCACACCAAGAGCATTTAGGGAATACGTCATACATGAGTTCAAGCATCAATGTAAGAACATACATGAGGGATTAAGATCAGCTCATATATTGTGTATGTTTCCAAAATGACATTTCAAATGCCTCCACATTCAAAATGTGATAAATGCAGGTAATCCAACTCATGTGTGCATGAACCCATAAGACGGGTTATAAGGAGGCTGCGGATGCTGACCAGGATGAGGAGGCACAGCAGGCTGTGGATATGCTGGAGGAGCTGAAAAAAAATCAGTTTCTATAAATGGTGTCAGAAAATATGTAAGGGCCATTCCACCGAATAGGTAACATTTGAAATAAAATGCTGCTAAAAATAAAATAAAATAAAATAAATAATGAAAAAAATAAAACTGCTCAGGTTGTCACAAAATCTCAAGAGATGATTTTTTTTCAGAAAAAAATGTCCCTGGGACAATAATACATTAATTACACCATAAATGACAATGAATTTGATAAGTTCTCAAAATATTGCCATCTGCTTCCAAACAAGCAGTAGGAGGATTCACATTGGTACACTGAGGAAAAGACAGGAAGCAGAACTGGAGGTAGCAGAGATGAGGATGCTGAGGTTCTCATTGGGAGTGACCAGGATGGATAGGATCAGGAACGAGTACATGAGAGGGACATTACATGTTAGAGGCCTTGGAGATAAAGTCAGAGAGCCCAGGAAGACCAAAGAGGAGGTTTATGGATGTAGTGAAGGAGGACATGAGGGTAGTTGGTGTGAGAGAAAACAGGGTTGGATGGAGGACATTGATTTGCTGTGGTGACCCCTGAAGGGAAAAAAAAGCCCACTAAGAAGAAGACATTGGTGTCAACATGTTTATTCTATAGAACAATAGCATGAACGGAGTGAACTTTTTTTAAGTCATTGGCTTTTTTTCAGCCAAGAATCCAACATTGGACATCCCTATTATTCTTTTACATGACGTTACACTAGGCTAGGAGAACATTGCAGGGACGTAGCGGCTAACAAGTATAGGAAGCTAATTAGTTAGATGCTCCAATTTACTTACTTACTTTTACTTTTAAACAAAGGGGAGAAGAACAAAAGTCCAAATACTTACAACTTCCATACAGTAATAATTCCATAATGTATTTTTTTCATAACATAATCTGATGCCAAGTGACCATCATACTACATACAGTATAACTTCTCTTTTAATATTTTTTTTAATACTAGGCCATGGTAAAGCACACAAAACTACAATCATAAATTAATAATTTTTTGAAAAACGGCCAAATAGTGATGTAGCAATATTGGAACCGTGATATAGCGAGTGATGAGTCTATTTACTAATTCAATGCTAAAAACTCACTTGTTTTATTTTGAAAATTACAACATGCAAATTGGGGCGGCACGGCGGTCGAGTGGTTAGCGCGCAGACCAGGTAGTAGACCAGGGTTCAATTCCACCCTCGGCCATCTCTGTGTGGAGTTTGCATGTTCTCCCCGTGCATGCGTGGGTTTTCTCCGGGTACTCCGGTTTCCTCCCACATTCCAAAAACATGCTAAGTTAATTGGCGACTCCAAATTGTCCATAGGTATGAATGTGAGTGTGAATGGTTGTTTGTCTATATGTGCCCTGTGATTGGCTGGCCACCAGTCCAGGGTGTACCCCGCCTCTTGCCCGAAGACAGCTGGGATAGGCTCCAGCACCCCCCGCGACCCTCGTGAGGAAAAAGCGGTAGAAAATGAATGAATAATCTGATGCCAAGTGACCAGAATACTACATACAGTATATAACTTGTCTTTTAATATTTTTTTAATACTAGGCCATGGTAAAGCACACGAAACTACAATCATTAATTAATAATTTTTTGAAAAACGGCCAAATAGTGATGTAGCAATATTGGAACCGTGTTATAGCGAGAGATGAATCTATTTACTAATTCAATGCTAAAAACTCACTTGTTTTATTTTGAAAATTACAACATTTTGCACAAATTCAGTGGAATGGCCCGTAAGAGTGGCAAAAACAACTGACCAGCTTCCATGTATGCAGGAGGAGGTGGTGCTGTGGGCATGGTGGGGCCTCCGTAGCCGGGCTGCACAGGCACAGGCTGGTAGCTGGGATGGGATTGTGGGTGCTGAGCCGGACGGGGAGGCTGCTGGGGTACAGCGATAAAGGTGGATGTTGGCACATCTAGAAGATAAATGTGAGATTCCAAGTGAACGACCAACAATATTTTGTAGAAAGGTGAAATAGTGTAAGGTAAAAGGCGGTGTCTCACTTTGACGTCGCGTGTTTTGCCTTTTCCGGCACTTTTTGTACAGAAAGCAGCATGGAGCCAGGAAGCAGACGCATAAACCCACACAGAAGATGAAAGGAATAACCGAGCCAAGGATACTGCCCACAATTATAGCAGTTTTGCTGTGTTTCTTAAAGCTGGACCTGCCAGGATACACAGACCACATGTAGATGCTGAAGTTACATTCTGTATGTTTCAAGAAATAAAATGTATTTATTCTCATAAAATTGGTCTTGATAGTCTTTTATAAGTGACCTGATATGAAAGGCGACCTATTATATAATTGTGGACTCCTATAGAGGAGCTACACACAATAACCAGCACAGAAAGCTTTCTCTTTTTTTCCTGTATTTCTTTGGATTTCATGCTTCCCATGAAAATCACGAGGATCACGGCATGCTGGAGCCTATCCCAGCTGTCTTCAGGCGAGAGGCGGGGTACACCCTGAACTGGTCGCAAGCCAATCACAGGGCACATATAGACAAACAACCATTCACACTCACATTCATACCTATGGACAATTTGGAGTCACCAATTAACCTAGCATGTTTTTGGAATGTGGGAGGAAACCGGAGTACCTGGAGAAAACCCACGCATGCACGGGGAGAACATGCAAACTCCACACAGAGATGGCCGAGGGTGGAATTGAACCCTGGTCTTCTAGCTGTGAGGTCTGCGTGCTAACCACTCGACCGACGTGCAGCCCAGTCTGATCTGTATTCATTGTAAATATTCCACAGGGTGACGCCATATCATGCTGCCTTGACAGTGATATGGTGTACAGTGTGTGAACTGTGAACCATGAATCGAACATATAAACATTAAAAAACATTGTTAAATAACATTGTTAAATAATACAGAACATTTAAGCCTTACAGTCTTCCACGAGAGAAAAGTGCATCCAAATGCTTTCGCTATTGTGGTTGTTTTGGGTTTCACACAATGTGACGTGATTGTATTTGCATATCTAATAATGAAAAAAACAGCTGTTCATGTTAATGAACCGTTCAAAAGAACCGATTCGTTTGTGAACGTCACTACAATAACATGCAATATAGCCACGGAGATAGGAGATGAGTGGAGCTGTCTTGTGCTATTTCTAGAGGAGTTTTCACTTGTTTTTATTTGGGGGAGCAAGCCATTTAATAGGGGGGCGTTGCCCACCCTTGCCCCAGTTGGGGAGCTGGCCCCGTATTCTAGTAAAATTACAACTTTATTATGACTTTATTTTTGTAAAATCTGTCCTGATTTGTCACACTTTTTATGTTGTTGTTTTATTTTTAGATTTGATGGCCCTGAAGCTACACTTTGGTCTCACGATATCCAGCCGGAACTTCTCCACCTAGCCCCGCCAGCTCAGGCTCCAAAGGTAACATCCCACGTACCAAGAGCTGACTGGGACCCTGTTTTCTGCTACCACATGACCCCCTTTTGGCCCCTTCCATGAGTGGTGAGCAGATGGGAGAGGGGACATCTTACCTCATCTGATTGAGTGCCATAGATACACCTCGAGCTCCCCATCGCGTCGTACCTTTGAGCCTGGTTGCAGAGGGGGGCCCCAGTGGCCCGTGTCTGTGTGAGGGGAAAAGTAAGTCCATTTATTTAGGTAATGGTAATGGTTTTATTTCATTTGAACATGCATCAGATTAAAATTGAATGTATCACATAATCAGTTCACAGTTCCACATGTCCAAAAGGAGTAGGAAGAAGCAAAGCTTATTAAATCCTACCCCTCCATCTGGTACTTTTACAATCAGTAACTGTTACATTTGTTCACTTCCTGCTTTCCTAATATAATTTTTTTTTTAATTTTTAATTTTATATTTTTTGTGATATGACCATACAATGACATAATGGGTACCATAGTAAGTGTCAATATAGTATACATATATATAGCATATGATGACTGGTTTTCATCCTTTTATTATCTTGCTTATCATTGGAGTCTATTTGGGTAACACTTGATCTGGTCCCTAACCTGGGAGCTGCTCTCTTTAACGCAGTCAATAGTCAACAAAAAACATCAAACTATGCCAAGCAAAGATCAAGACGGTATACTAAACTAATCTTAAAGAGAGGTTAACATGTAAAAACAATTTAAAAAAGAAGTTGTAGTCATGTGATGGCCATATTCTTAAGTGTAAAAAAAAATGTTAAGCACTGGAAAAAGTAAAAATAAAACAATCTAGGTTAAGTATGACAGTAACATGAGTGGGTACATGTGCTACCTGTCGTCACAACCCTCCTGCTGCTCTCTAGTTAGCTGCCGTGTGTCGTCATTGCAGCAGTATTTAGTGTGACAACTTCCGCAGCAGTGCATGCTGTCACATGCAACGCCATCGCGATGGACGCCGCTGTCATCCCAGTAGCTTGTACAGTCCTCAGCTGGAAGACAAGTCAAGACATGACCAAGAACACCAAAGACGTCGCTGGACGAAAAGCCAACTCACCCCATGTAGTTGGGATCAGGGCCACACAAGATACAAGTAGTACAATGGACAAGACGACTGACACCATCACTGTGAAAACACACTAATACTGACTCTACTGTTGCCGTGTGTGTGTGTGTGTGTGTGTCCCACCCATTAGGCAAGTCACCAAACAACATTCCTGACTTCATTGGGAGAAAAGGTTGGGTGTAATTAACGATACTTAAGCAGCTCAGTCATACTACATTTTGACATACAGTACTTAGTTTTCTGTGTTTATACTATAGTGTTTACACTACAATACATAACTCACACTTATTTTTCACTTTTCCTCAGTACCGAAAAAGTTCCATTTCTATGATTGTGATGTCAGTCGAGTCGCACGGTACCTAAATGATACTTATTATTACATTACAACATAAACTTACTTTCAAAATAAGATAAAAAAAGATTAAACACAACATAAATAAGGGAACAATATGTTTTTATCAAGGCACAAATCCTTCTAGTACAACACATCCCAGGCCCCACTTCCCACCACCTCAACATAATTCAACCTTTTACAGCTACTGAAATTAAAGCTGTCATTTAAGAAAGAAAGGAACAGGAGTTAGTTTATAGCCATGTTTATCTTATTTGATCATATACATTCCATTCTCTACAGAGAACATACTAAATCCTTATTTCTAAAATCACAAATACTTAAACTTGCAGATATAGTTGATCTTCAAACAGCTAAAATAATGCACAAGGCTAAAAATAACCAGTTGTTTGCTAAATACAAGGATGAAGAGTCTTGAGCCAGTCATGATGTGCTATATATTTCACTATATTGACACTTACTATGGTACACATTATGTCATTGTATGGTCATATCACCTTGTACTTCAGTACGAAGTACATTATTAAAAAAAAAACTTTAAACTATCATGGAAAGCAGGAAGTGAACAAATGTAACAGTTACTGATTGTAAAAGTACCAGATAGAGGGGTAGGATTTAATAAGCTTTGCTTCTTCCTACTCCTTTTGGACATGTGGAACTGTGAACTGATTATGGGATGCATTCAATTGTAATCTGATGCATGTTCAAATGAAATAAAACCATTACCATTACCATAATGTGGTGTACTTTTTTCTAAATGGTGCACCTGATGGCTTTAACTTTGTCTTTTCCATGTTTTGTTGACACAAAGTGACTGCACTATTATTATCATTTCCTAAAAAAATTCAATTAAAAGTGTTTTACTTTTTTTTTTTACTTTATGATTAACCTGAAGGCTGAGCAGGCACACAGTGCATTCTTGTGCTGCATGTAGTGTGTATTCTGTCCACTATGGGAACATGACAGAAAATAATTGAGAATCACTGAGTGACAGTAATAGACCCAAATTTTAAATGACTCTTCATAACTCAGATAACATAAATGTGAAAAGCAGAAGACACATGAATACATATGAGATGGTTTTGTAATTTATTGAACTGACTTGTGGTCACATTTGACAGGAAGTAACTCTGCAATCTGTATGCATGACACACAAATCACACTATGATGCAACTGGAATGACAAAATCTGTAACAAAAACAACCAGGAAGTTGCACCAATTCTACTTAAAAGGCTCTTGCTGGGTAGGCTTTAAAAAAAAAAAAAAAAAAAAGGTCACTTGAGCGAAACCTATTTTCAAGTAATTGCGCTCGACAGAGCACATGCGCACGCAGAGAGAGAGAGGCAGAGAGAGAAAGAGGCATATTCTGTGCACAGCGGAGGAAAGATGCACTTCCTGACTGGTAGAATATATGGCTTGTTAAAAAGAAGTCAAACATAACCAAATAATCACCACCTGCTTAACAATGTCAGTTATAAACGCCGATACACTTTCCAAATTGTTGAAACCTTTGCGGCTAAGAAGGCACAGCAGTTGCGAGTATGAGGAAGTAAAACAAACCAAAAAAAACAAACGCCACCTTTGGTTATTCTTGCTGAGAGCTACCAATGAAATTCAGGTTAATTTGCATCCAGTTGGAACAATTCAAACATGATAAACACAAAAACTAAAGCAGGACCAAAGTGAGGAGTTGGCCAGCTCAAACAACACAATCAACATCCCTTTTTTTTTTTTTTTTTTAAACCATCCTGCGAGGTTTTCACGATGTTACATAAAACTATAAATATCTCCCACCAACACTTTTAGCCTTTACCTGTGGGGGTGCCGCAGGACTTCACTTAGGTGCAGCAGCTTGAGAAAAACGAAGAAATACTGCATTATTTTTTATGCCAACTTCAGCTATGTGTTCTTTGTTTAAAAAAAAAAAAAAAAAAATAACATAACCTACAGAAATTAGTTTGGCCTTAAAAGTTTTTACGCTTTTCCAAATGTTGATTTTAGTAGTTATGTTTGTGTTGCAGTGTTATATAAAGAGTCAATTAACGTTTTACATTTATTTTTTCCACTGCCCCAAGCTTTGAAGGCCTTATGAAGACAATGTCAAAAGCAAATGTATGCTAATAATAAAATAAATGCAAAACAATCATTTTACATTCTGCCAGAATGGATATTAAATAGTACTGCCAGACGCTTACCAATGCCACAGACAAACAAGCCATAACAGAAGGCCTGGTGATACATACTACAGCAGCGGCATTGTAAATACACATACATTACACAGCCATCGTCCTGCCTTTGACAGCTAAAAAATGAGCTATTGTTATGTATTTGACCACTGGGGTTGGTGGAAGAAACTGAAAAATGCAACTGGGATTTGCTGTAGAGTTGCCAGTGTACTTCCTGAGAACTCTGAGAGCAAGCGCACAACTCTCACTCCGACATCTGCGCTCAAGGCATGCAAAGGATGATGCATGATCCTGTTGCGCGTGCATGTGTGTTTGTATGTAGCATGGTAAAATCTAAAAGTGTAACATAATTTCCCCCGTAGGGATGAAGTTCATTGCAGCACTACCAATGCAGGCGCAGCCGTGATGAGAAAGGCCGTTATCCAGTCTTGGGTGGCGGTGAGACAAAATCGGGGTTGTACGCGGGCTGAGCCAGGTAGTCCGTCTGGGCAGGTGGAGCGTTGGATTGCAGCTGCACGGGAGGCGGCTGCAGCGGGTAGGAGGGTTGGCCAGGGGTGAATGCGGCTTGGCTGTAAGGCATTGGGTTGGGGGGGTACACGGGACCCGCTGGACACGGCAAGGAGACAAGAAAAGAAAACACATTAGAATTGAGTGACGATAATGTCAGCCACGTTGTGACATGAGCCACAATTACACAAGTACTGATTATGCTTTGTATATTGTAGCATGGATAAAGCTACAGACTTAGGCACTAAATGTTGCTATTATATTTATAGTGAGGAATAATCTTATTTTTGTGTTATCATTTAGAGGCCTGCATTGTTTTTAAAACCACACAGACAAAACTTTTTAATGCTCTTGTGGGAAAACACTTTCTGTTTACATGTGCCCTTCTAAATAGTGGCGGTAGTTGTAAGTAATAAGTATATTGTTGCCACCATAACTTAGTGTTTATTGTGCACGTGAATCACTATGTAGGCGAGTACATCCCCTCACATTTTAGCATTATAGCTTCTAAAGGGACCATTTACTATACACAGAAAGTGAAAATACACAGCCATTATTGTCTGAACAGCTTCAGCTAAAATGAATGCCTTGTCATTATAACTGACTTTCCAAAGTTCTGGTCAGTGTTTGGTGTTGAAGAAAGTAGTTATGGTACTAGTTTCTGGGGGCACAAAAATATGCGTTCAAAAGAGTAATACACAATCACAAGAAAAGTGGTTGGACATCGAGCATCGACCGGTTCTGACATTCCGATTCCGGTGCCTATATTTGGTGAATTGGCCAGCAGCATAAAGCCAAACAAGAACACATGTCAGGAAAGCAGCCAACAAATGATGATGATTCAAATATCCAGCTAACAAAGTAATGTGTACTTTGGTTGAGTGATATTGCATAATAATAATCTTTCCAAAAACACAGCACTTTCTCAACAACATCATCCTTGCTCATCCACATTGTTTATAAGCAAAATACTGTTATGAATCACAAGCTGACTAATTCACCAACCAGTCCGGACATGTGGACACAATCGAAGCTTTAAAATAAAGTCCACTCACTGGCTTCCTGATATGTTGGCGGTGGTCCCGGTGTGAAAGGCTGTGGTCCCGGGTGTGGCATTGTCGGCATGGGTTGTGCCCCGTACCCCTGCGGTGGCATGGGCTGGTTACCGTATCCTGGCTGGACCGGTACAGGATGGTAGGCTGGATAGGGTGTCGCCTGGTAAGGGTGGGATTGCCCTGGCGATGCTGTCGGTTGTCGGGGGTAATGCTGAGGGGTGCTGGTCACCACTGTGGTGTGGGTGGTGGTTGCAATCACAGCTGCATTTAAAAACAAGGAGGAATGATAACTTTAGAGCACAATTGCAGTTTTGTTTGTGGAACATTAAAAATATGGAAAAACACACTTTTACATTACTATTACACATTTTTATCCCAATTTTCCATATAAGAAAATAGTAAAAGTGAATTCTACAATTATGCAACTCACTACCAAAACAAGTAGATTAAAGGACTGTTAAGTATTAAGTCTGGAAGGGGGCACTAACACTTTTTCGCACTGTTATATATTTACAGTATATATATATATATATATTATGAATATGCATATGTATTATACATATAGAATATAATAATCCTAATGAGAAAAAATATATATATATACACATAATAAATTGAATATTATGAGGGGTACATAATCCTTTATGTACCCTTTATATCCTTTATGTTTTGATGCAGTCGTTGTTTAATATAATTTTAGGAATACACTGCAGACCAATTAAAAAATGGTGGATATGGCTTCTGGCTGGACTTTCGCCACTCCTGCTGTAATACGTTAAGATATTATTATGAATAGAATGAATACATAGTACACATTGAAGTTCCTCTTGGTAGGCTTAAAAAAACTGAAGATGGAAAAACGGTCATGTCAGTTGCTCCCCCACCATCATTTCTGGGAGTCATCCTGACCACTTCCTGTAAAAAAAAAATAAAAAACTGACACAGGGTGATTTTGAGAGTTCCCCTTGTGGTTGCTGTGGCGACGGTGACTCACACACGAGGTGGAGCTGACATTCCAAAGCACTCCAAACCTTGAAGTGAGTGTTGGCAGGAAATGAAAACGTGTGCAACATGACTTAAAGCCCCATAAATAAGATGACTTTCTCCGCTTGTATATCTGATAACCAGCATGACTGTTTGTGTGAGTAATTCTACTATGCACACATGCCCTTTGTCTACAATAAGTACAAGTAAATAAATACATAGCTAATATTTCTCCACAAATCAGGAAAATGTGTCTAAAAATGATACATTTCAGCTTTAGTGAGTTTTTTGTATAAAAAAGGTATGGTCAATTAAGATAAATTGGTATTTTTCATAGGACATTTTTCATCACTGGGAACAAATATGTTTTGAATTAAATTTTTTACAAATATCAAATTAGAAAAAACGAAATTGTCCCTGCGAGCTCTTACCTAACCTGCCCCACTCCCAAATAAACACAAAAATGTTAATTGTGGTGTTAATATATAGAGAAAGGAGCTAATTGATTCTAATAAAAACTGAGAATTATAAACCAAATTGTGGTCATGAGTCATGGGGTAGGTGAGCCATCAGAGCTCACATGACTCCCCTGGTGTTTTTTCTTCTAGACAAGTAACAGAAAAACACAGAGTGTGACTGTGAGTCATTGTAAGGACCCCAAAATAGCATTGTTTCACTTTGAATGGTCGGGCAACAACTCTCTGCTACTGCTGACGGATTAACTGGCAAGCAGCTTGAGCTTGTGGCATCTTTGGAATTCAGCAATGGGGCATCATGGAACTATTAAGAGCGTATGCCTTCCAAGAAATGTTTGTTGCAATCAGTATGAAAGCATTTCTGAAAGCAAAGTGTACGTAATAGAATTCCCATTTTGCCAATATTAAACATACAAACCAGGACGCACACACACACACATACACACACGTACACGGACAACATGGATGGACTTACGTCTGGGCTTGCGGCACATCTTGTACAGGCAGCAGCAAGGGCAGAGGCAACAGCTAATGAGCACCACCAAAGTAAAGACACCAACGCCGATCACGCTACCCAGCAGCGATGGAGAGCCCATCAGTTTGGTCTCCTCACTTGACAAGAGACAAAGAACAAAACAATCACATTGGTTTGTAGGCTGCAGACAAGAATATACCAAGAAATTAATATTTCAAAAATGTGCTATGGCGCCTCAAGCAACCCACACATCTCTCAAGTGTTGCTTGAGCGTTATTGTACTTTACACCAATCAGCATGCCATCTAACACTTATTAGTGGTCCTCCCTGTCACACAATAACTTTGGATAATAATACAGTAAACCTCGGATATATCGGATTCAATTGTTCCCACTGGTTTTGTCCGATATAAGCAAAATCCGTTATATGCGTATACCGGAAAATGTTCGTTTTACGCATATATCGGATTTTATCCGTTATAAAAAGGCACTTCCTTGACTATGTTTCCAATGTACCTGTACTGGGCAATGAAAAGAGACGTAAGGTAATGAGAATTTAACTTTATTGGACTCTGAGCATAACAAATTGTTAATTAAGCTAGGCCCTGTTACGCCCGTCAGGCCTACGTTATTTCCTACGTCATTCACTGCTGGGCTAGTATTATTGACGTCACTCACTTTTATATTTGTCCTAAATCTGGAGCCAGGAGAAAGACAATAGCCAGTGACATCAACAAGATTAGCATAACGTAGGCCTACGTGATCTTAACCTCACTACTGTTTTGGGATTTGGCCTCATGTAGACCTAGAGCCTACCCTTCCTGCCACATTCATTACACGGATGCGCAATGCCATGGGGGAACTTTCTTTGATCCATGTTCACAGCCAAAGCTCATACAAAGATGTTATAATCTTAAGCTTTGGCTGTGAACATGGATCAAAGATGGATCAAAGGCCACGATGCGGCCATCCGATATATGCGAGGGAAATTGGAACGGGACTGGAGATTTTGTCCGAAATAGGCGAAATCCGTAATAAAAAATCCGATATATGCAATGAATTTTTATTGGAAATGCATTACAGAAAAATTGGTTCTTTTTTATCTGTCCGTTGTGAGCGAATTTCCGATATATCCGAGGTTTACTGTATTAACCACTGTGCTTAACTCTTCTTCTCAGTGTCAGAGAAGCAACTGACAATTTGGAGTCATTGTGTGGTTCTGATAGTATTTATTTCATACATCAGTAGCTAAACTTTGACAAAACGCTATCAATAGCTGACAACAACAGTTAAAGCAAGTGGGTGTGCGTGTGTGTGTGTTACATCAGGCATGGCTTGAAATATTGGAGCAGGAAGGGGTCATGGTTATAGGGTTATAATGTAATTGTGACTGGGCTCCACATCACACGCAGGTCTTATGCCCAGGCATCAGATAAAAAAGAAAAAGAACAAGACAATGATGCGTCAACAGAACAATGGGTGGACAACTTTCTGCAACAAAGTGGGTGGATGTGGATCACATATATACATGCATTCCAATATTTGGCAAGAATAACACTATCATAAAGTTCACCAAAAAAACGAAACGTGGCATTGCTGAGGCACAAACGTCTTCCGCAATGAACATTTGACAAAAAAACGCAACCAAGAACGCATGTGTCTTAAGGAAGTGGGGGGGGGGGGGTAATTCAAGGCACTTGGATCTCCAACTACAAAATGTACATCAACTTATATTCACTGAATACTTAAGAACATCACCACCACAACAAGGAACTGAAAGACACAAGTCACAAAGACTTGACGCATCTACAATACATCTATTTTTTTCCAAAACCTTCCTTTCTTCCCACACAAAGTGAACACAATTTAAATGGAAGTCAACAAAATAGAGGACGTTTCAACATTTAACGTTTCCGTGTGAATGAGTTGTTCACTTAATAGTTAATGTACATGGAGAGGAGTAAGATTAAATAAGCTCTGCTTCTCCCTCCTCCTTTGTAACTTAGTGCTAAATGTAACTTGTTAAGCATTCATTCATTTTCTGCAGCATATCTGACAGAAATAAACCCACACCATACCATGCTATAGCATCAAAATGTGGGTGCATTTTATCATTTCAGTTTTGTATAGCGTATTATAGAGCGGTTCACTTATTTTTACACTTGCATGACACTTTAAAAAGTGTGTTGCGTGGCATCTACATCATCCCATCTATCATCTTTTAGAAATGCTACACTACAACAGTGCTATTATACAACGATTCACATGTTTTTACCCTTACTATATATAACAGTTGAGAATGTTCTATTTAAAATTATGTTAATAAAAGGTTTCATTGAAACATCCTTTAAATTTTCATTATTCATATGGGAAAAATATTAGGGTGTTCCACTGTGAATTACATCCCAATAACGCAAACGTTGATGACTACAGAACACTTAACTTTACAAAACAAACTGATTTGCTAATCTGCTTGCGCTACAGTGAACAACTGAGGCACTTCCAGTAGGTTGCACACACACCAGTATGCATGCTGGTGGTTGTGCACAGGAAAACCACAATTCCTGTTACATAAAGGTTCCGAAAGGTGCAAGGACAAATGCAAAAGAAAAATGTAAAAGAGGTTTCATGTGATTAAATTATAAGGAAAAACTAATTACCAATCTTCTTGACTATCCTCAGAAAAACGAAGGAAACTGTTGGTGCAGCACCGTCTGGAAGTGCAAATGCCACAGCAGAATCCGATGAAACATTGCTCGTACGGGTGATACGTGCCTGACAAATCCGTGTAGGATAGACAGGCTTTATCATCTGCTGCAAGAAACCAAAAAGACAAGCAACATGAACATCACTTATTAAAAACAACATATTTTGCCTTTATTTAGTCTCATTATACGGTGTTTATTGGGGGGGGGGGCTTCACAGTGGAGGAGTGGTTAGCATGTCGGCCACACAGTCAGGAGATCGGATGATCTGGGCATCTCTGTGTGGAGTTTGCATGTTCTCCCGGTGCGTTCGTGGGGTACTCCAGTTTCCTCCCACATTCCAAGAGCTCTAAATTGTCCATATGTATGAATGTGAGTGTGAATGGTTGTTTGTCTATATGTGCCCTGCGATTGGCTGATGACCAGTCCAGTGTGTACCCCGCCTCTCGCCCAAAGACAGCTGGGATAGGTTCCAGCACCCCCGCGGATAAGCGGCATAGAAAGTACCGGATGGATGGAGGGTTGCACAGTGGCTCACTGCTGCCCCTCACAGGTCAACCCAGGTTCTATGTCAGGTCGCCGTTGAACACATCGGTATGTGCACAACATAAGAATTTTAATTAACTGTATTATTTGTTATTATCCAATATCGGGGTTCGGTCACATCTAGACAACACGATAAGATTCTAAAAAGTATTTAGGTGTGAAGCAGCATCAAGAAAGAAAGACTACTTTGATATGGCAACAATGGTAGCATTAGCAACATAGGATCTGACCACCCAATTTACACAATACTATACGCGATACAAGAATACAGTTTAACCATGTCTTTTGTTGTAGCTGTCATTTTTGAACGCAGTTTCTAAAATAAATAATACTACGCAAACTAAAAGCATTGTATCCAATGACGGTGTACATGTGTACCTAATTTAATGTCCGGAAAGTAACGCCCATAGACACTGCTTGGGTAGATCTAAGTCAAATCAGTTGTTGTAAATCCAAACAATGTATATAAATGTCCAGAATGTAGACGATAATTTCGTTTAGGTTAACTAACGTAATTGACAAAGATAGGACTTGCAGATAGGATTGTTTTGAGGCGTCTTCGCGGTCCACACACACATACCGCTGTGAGAAAAACAAGAGCAAACGACGGCATACAAGCACGACGGTTTCTATTATTTGTTCATTTAGTTTATAAACTTACCCGATACACAGGCGGCCAAAATGACACAAAAGACCAAGAGGACAACACCGGACAGGCCTGACGCCATGGCGGCTCCTTCTTCTAGATGTAAGGCAGGAGGATTCTCACTCACACACTGAAGCAGCTTCCACAAGATCGTCTATGGTCCAACAAGTGTCTCACTCCGCTGCAGATCCGCCCACAATCCCGGTGACGTCAGTCTATCGTCGCACTGTGCAAATGATGACACGTTGAGCCATTTTTACATTACAAAATCATACCTTATTAGTAATCTGTCAAAATGTGAATATTTTATTTGGATTTTCTGGGGATATTGTGTTATTGCCATTGAGTGTATTTTTCAAGCAGTTTGGATGTGCTGATTGTACAAAATAGTATTCACCTTTAAAATAATAATCGATGTTCCTTACATGAACCTGTAATTGTCCTATAGGACGATAAAAAAATAGAACATTTAAATTCAACAGAGTATTGTATAAAAAGCGACAAACCTTAGCCACAAATGTAATTAAACACGGGATGGGACGTGGTTAGAGCGGTCCGCCGAGTAAATACTTCCCCACACGAACGTTCCTTCTCCTCACGATGGCAGCATTTCTTTCAGCTTTATCAAAGTCAACTCGACTTTCTTATGATTTATACTAGTATAAGTCATTTTCTTATCACTGAAAGACGCTATACCGGTATATAAAACGTAGTGCTAGGTTGCTGGTACATAATTCACACCGGAACTTTTGATAGGGGAGTAGTTACCACCCGGAAGGGTGAGGTTGAGGAAATAAGGTTTGTTGTTGTTGATGCCGAGAGTTGACTGTTATGTCTCACGGAGCGGGGAGTGTGATGTCCTGCAAAAGAATAAAGTTCGCTCCGGAGTTCGACACCCCGCTTCGGACTCAAGTTCTTCGGCGCTTCAAAATATTACCGAACTATACTCACAACCTCTAATTTCACATTTAAAACATAATTTACGATCACACATTTATCTTGATAAAATGGCCTTTCATTTGTAATCGTTAGTTGTCCACCACATGGCTCTACGTTTTCCCATTCAAAGCATGCAGCAACGTTTCCAACCTTTTACTGTTTTCTGCAAGGGTATCCTGCTACTGCAGTTGGGTGTCTGTGAGTGTGTTTAATCCTATATTTATCTTATTTTTCAAATACAAAAAAACAATGGAATATGTAAACATACTGGCCTTTGGGGTAAAAGCCCCAAAATATCATTATTAAACATTGATATGCATATACGTGTCAGGCAGAAGTAGTTTTTAAAGCATTTTTGTTTCAAATAGGACAAAAATATCAATGTGTTGGGGGTGCTGGAGATAATTCTTGTGGAAGATCAGAATTTTCTTTATTTTTCCAGCATGCAAACAGTGTCAGGTATACCTCATTGCATTGACAGTATGCAACCAGCAGTCTGAAAAATATATCATACCAAGAAACACCAGCAGAGAGCAGCAAAACATTACAGAATGAGAGCAAATGAACATGGCAGAAACTTCCAGAAGTGTAAATAAAGCAAGGCCAAGGTGTGCCCATACACTATATATGCTCCAGCTTTCCCTTGGCCCTACTGAGGACAAGTGCTATAGAAAATGGATGGATGGGTGTGCTCACCGATTAAACTAGTTCAATGTTCATCTTATTGTGAATTATTTATCATGTAGCCAGATCAAGGCAAATTTCTACTAAACCCATTTTTCTAACCCATGTTTCATTAATAGTTATTAGTAATAGCAAAATAGTTTAATGAAGTCCAAAGTGTGGCCCAGGGGATTTTGTGACCTACTACTGTTTTTTATTTAGTAATTTAACAAGAAAGCTTAAAAAGAAATACAACAACATAGAAAAATTCTCCGTAATTTTACAAGAAAAATCAAAATATTAAGAAAAATAAGTTGTAGAAAGGGTTGTAATTTTAAGAGAATAACGTGGTAATATTAAGAGGGAAAGTAACGTGATTATATTAAGATATGCCTAAGATATGCCTTTATTCGTCCCTCAGTGGGGAAATTTGTATATTAGAGTAAAGGTGGAATATTAAAGAAAAAAATGTTAATTAATGTGCTAGTAAAATATGTAATGCTTATGTAATGTGCCATAACATATGTTGTTCAGCGCGGCTGAAATAAACTAATTCATTTCTATTCCCTTTATCAGTGTTGGTTGTTAGACTATTACATTGCTTACACTGTTTTCATGTAATTATTGCTATTGACTTTACTGTTATAGGATACGGCAGCATAGAGGGTGGATTTGCTATTATTATGTTATACATTTCTATTTATTTTACTATTTAATCAATCAAATTTGAATTAAAAGTACTGTGTATACAAAGAAGACACTTCCGAGAAATTCACCAGGATGACTCACAGCTGACAAAATATCGCGAGACTTCACATTGGGCTCTCAGGCAGCCTGTATTTAAGCAGCGTTACATCCGTGTCCTTCTCGTTCGTCCTCAGTGTAGGATAACGAAGCGTCATATTTGTTTTTCCTGCCACAAATCCCGTGTGTCGCTGTACGTATTCATCTCTTCGTGTCGACGTAAAGGAAGGGGATTGTCATTTTAATCATTTTGAGTTTTTTCTTTAATCGGTAAGTTGTTTTATTCTGTAGTATTTTCCACTCCTTACCGCCGCCATCATTCCCAGGATGGCTAATGTTAGCTAACTTAGCGTACTGTAGTCAGGTCAAACAGCAAGGACCACACGTTCCTATTTCATCCATTTTTCTCACCCATATCTCAATCATAGAGAGTATATTTTTTGTATTTAGAGCAAACTCAACAAGGTGACATTGTTATTTGTAATAAATGTTTGGTACTTGAAGAATAACCAGGTAATACCTGCGATTGTCTGTTGCCAAAATGTCTAGTTAGTTAATATAATTACTAACGTCAGGGATAAACATTTTCTAATGTTTACAGTGAGATACGGGTTGTACACTGATCACTTTTTAACACCCTCTTATCCATTTCCCCCGACCTTTAACAAGTCAAAGTGTGATCTTGGCAATATTATCAGCCAGTTATCATCATAAGTCAGTTGAATTTAGATTATTGTAATTGTACATTAAAATATTGGTTTATTATGAAATAGGAGGTTATCGGTGTCATCAAGTTACACCAGTTATAGAAGCAGCGTGGTGTTATGAAGTGCCACACCCTTAATTCACTGTAGATGACATAATTGGCTGTGATGCAAAACTCTGTGTTTGTGTGTAAAACTTAAAGGGTGAAGCTGTTTTTTTGACTCTTATAAAATGTTGCATTTTATAATGTTTCCTTCGTTACTCTTTCAGAAGTTGTGTGTGACAATCATGATGGACGTCATAGTGCGCCGGTGTCCATTCCTGGCTCGCATGCCCCAAGCCTTCATGCAGCAGCCCAGAAATTCTCTGGTCGTCTATGCCCAGCGATGCCCCCTTATGATGGAGTTGGCTTCCAAGCCAATGGCCCCACACCTGGCACGGGCCCTCTGTTCATCCTCGTCCTCTCATCAGAAGACTGAGAAAACCACCACTGCAGAAGGTGTGTTGAGTACCTCACAATTAAGCTACAAGATGATGCCTCGTGCTATGTCTAAAGGCATCATTTCTTCTAGGCCCCAAACCAGAGATGGAGACCAAGCTGCCTGCTGGCCACACCATGCTGTCCTCTGGTCAGACTGCGGCCTCCAAATGCCCCTTCCTGGCTGCTGAGATGGGCCAGAAGAACAGCGGTGTGGTCCGCCAGGTTGGCATGGAGTTCCAAGAAGATGTTCAGGAAGTACGCACTGTTCAGAAAGGTAAGACCTACTTAGATACCAAAGTTCTGTGATGGACTGAAAATGAATCAATCAAACAGAACTCCCACGGTGCCACATGGAGCGTGTGGGTATTGATGTAAGCTCTTACACACTAATAAACAATGCAAAACAAGACTATTTTATGGTAACGGACAACCCGCAAGGCATGGTTGGTAGCCTATGCGCATACTTTCTCAACAGGAAGTGACCCAGAATGCCTTGCAGCTTCTAAATTAGCATATATATATAACTAACAAACAAGTTGAGATTGATTCAACAGTGGATTTTTTTTTTCTCTCCTCATTTTAGAGGTGTCCCCTGACCAGCTGAAGAAGCCGTCCTTGGCCAGCACCAGCGAGGGCCTCATGAGGAGCCTCCTAAAGCAGCGACCTAAGATGGTGTCCCACTTGCTGCAGGACAACTTGCCAAGCAGCTGTAAGTTTGTGGTTGAGTAGTTTCATGATGAAATAACTTACAACACACAGGTTGCATTGCTTTAAAACGGTCTTCCTCTTCCTCACCTCAACAGCGTCTCGCTTCCAGTACGATGGCTTTTTTGAGAAGAAGATCGAGGAGAAGAGGAGCGACCATACATACCGCGTGTTCAAAACGGTCAACCGTCTGGCGAGTGAGTTCCCCATGGCTGATGACTTCACCGCCTCCTTGGAGGAGAAGAGGGAGGTGTCTGTGTGGTGCAGCAACGACTACCTGGGCATGAGTCGACACCCACGGGTGGTGCAATCCATCATGTGAGTTTGATCGAAAATACCACTCTGACCAGGGCCCTGTAGTAGTCAGTAGTAGTCAGTGTACAGCATTTGCGTTGAGCTTCCTGAGCAAGGCATTCATCATCTTGGAGGTGTGCGGTTTGCTCTCCTTGGTATGTTGGAATCCATGTTCCTCCTCAATGAACCACAGCTTACCAGTGGCGTCAGCACTCATGCCGCAACAGAGCATATTGCAAGACAAAATAATGTAGGTTGTATTAAATGTAGTTAGTGGATAAGCATGTGTGTCTGCTTGTTTGAATCTCCAAGGACACAGAGAGCTGAAAGAGGATGCATGTTATAACTGAACGCCACTTGACACCCATGGGAAGTGAATCTGTTGTTGGCATGGCCACTATGTGTTGGTTTACACCCAGGCCCCACTTTATTACTCCATTCAGCAATAATTACACCCTACTCCAATGACTGCTCAGTTGGATTTGGCTTATTTAAAAGTAAGTGTCTTAAATATGCATGATTGTCTTGTTTGATATTAATGTGACATACATATGGTATGACATACTTTATCTGATGCTAGGTAGTTAAATGATTGTAACGAGAAAACCAAAGAGACTGTTATGAAACTACTGTTTCAAGATACACCTGGTTAGTCGTAGTAGTAATTTGACACTGTTCCTCTTTTATTCAAAGGATATCAGCCTACCCTGACAAGTGTAAATAGTAAATAGTCGAGGCGTGAAAATTAAACTCCAGAAATTCATTTGCTGGAGCCTATCCCAGCCGAGAGGCGGGGTACACCCTGGACTGGTCGCCAGCCAATCACAGGGCACATATAGACAAACAACCATTCACATTCACATTCATACCTATGGACAATTTGGAGTCGCCAATTAACCTAACCTTTTGTTTAACTTGGGTTTAATTAACCTTTGGAATGTGGGAGGAAACCGGAGTACCCGGAGAAAACCCACGCATGAACAGAGAGAACATGCAAACTCCACACAGAGATGGCCGAGGGTGGAATTGAACCCTGGTCCTCCTAGCTGTGAGGTCTGCGCACTAACCACTCGACCGCCGTGCCGCCAACTTCAGAAATTCTCCTAGAGTTTAGTTGATAAAGCGTCCTCTATGATACTCTAAGCCTTTTTAAGTGAGGGTGGCTTATGTCCAAAAGAACTTGACAGTTGATCACCATTGAGCAATTGTTGGATGGAAAAGAGATTGCTCAAAAATTCCATGGCAAATTGCTGATCTGAGATCCAGTAAAATGGAGGATTCATTTTCAGGGCTAAAGGGACGGGAAAAGCAGTGGGCTACTGCTAAAGATTCCCTCATGAGTCGAGTAATCACAAATGGGCAGACAGGATGACAGAGAAAGAGTTCCAGGAGGACTTTGCTAAACGTTATAGGGAATATTGGAAATTAATGACAGCAGGTGAAAATTGCAGGACCGAGTTCCTCAAAGTTGAAATGACTGATGGAAAAGAACCTTAGTGCTTAAAGAGAATGGAAACTGGGAGTCACCCAAGTACAGCAATTCGAAAGATATATGGATGGATAGTCTAATCTGCGATTAGAATGGCTGAAAAGATCGGTGACATAATTAAACAGTTAAATATTTACACAATTTTTTTTTACCACTGTGCAACTCAGAATTTAGTTTGTTTTCCTTCTGTTTTTCCTTCAGGGATACATTACGAAAGCATGGCTCAGGGGCGGGTGGCACTCGGAACATCTCCGGGACCAGCAAGTTCCACGTGGAGCTGGAACAAGAGCTAGCAGACCTCCACAAAAAGGACGCTGCACTGCTCTTCACTTCCTGCTTTGTGGCCAATGATTCCACCCTCTTCACTCTGGCCAAGATGCTACCAGGTAATTTTCTATACTGTCAATCTTGCATTTTGTAAATCTTCCAAATGTAATAACCTATCTGCCTTGTCGTAGGTTGTGAAATTTACTCTGATGCGGGCAACCATGCGTCAATGATCCAAGGAATCAGGAACAGTGGAGCTAAGAAGTTCATTTTCCGCCACAATGATGTGGCTCACCTCCGAGAAATGCTGCAGAAGGGAGATCCCACCAAACCCAAGATCGTCGCCTTTGAGACTGTTCATTCCATGGATGGTCCGTCTCCTGTGACTGCTCATGCATATTTATAGTGTTGTAACATTTGACTAAAAGCTCTTTTCCCTTATGACAGGTGCTGTTTGCCCGCTGGAGGAGATGTGTGATGTGGCCCACGAATTTGGCGCCATCACATTCGTAGACGAGGTCCATGCTGTGGGTCTGTACGGCGCCAGGGGAGGTGGCATTGGAGACCGTGACGGAGTCATGCATAAGATGGATATCATCTCAGGGACGCTAGGTGAGCAGGACATCACTCACTTATCGTAATGTGTTTTTTCTCCTTATATCTTAAATGGAACAAGTGTTTAATCGTGTCATTCAATCTGCTGGAGGGCTTAAATGAGCTGCTCGCTGCTCTGTTGTTGCTAAGAGACCGGAGGCTTGAATTGCACTCTGTCCCTGTCACACGGGATTAATTTTTTAGTATGTCAATCTGAGCTAAAAACGTGACATTTCCCTCATAGGCAAGGCATTCGGATGTGTGGGTGGTTACATCGCCAGTACGACCGCCCTGGTGGATACAGTCCGTTCCTACGCCGCCGGCTTCATCTTCACCACCTCGCTGCCGCCCATGCTGTTAGCCGGTGCCAGGCAGTCCATCCAGGTCCTCAAGGGCGAGGAGGGTCGCACCCTGAGGCGCAAGCACCAGCGCAACGTCAAGCTGCTCAGGCAGATGCTGATGGACTCCGGGCTGCCTGTGGTACACTGTCCCAGCCACATCATCCCTGTGCGGGTACGTCATTGTCAATGTCTTGCAGTTCATTGAAATGGAGCCTGCATCCTAACTTCCTGTTGTCTTTGTTGTGTTAGGTGTCCAACGCTGAAAAGAACACCGAGGTGTGCGACATCATGATGAGTCGCCATAATATCTATGTGCAGGCCATCAACTATCCCACTGTGGCAAAAGGGGAGGAGCTTCTGCGTATTGCCCCAACACCTCACCACACCCCTGAGATGATGAAATACTTTGTTGGTAAGTCCTAATGCAATTTAATACATTTATGGTATTATTCTGGATCCATTTATTGTCAATATGTTGTAAGAAAATGCCATACCCGACTGAAATAAATCAACCGAGGGCCATGCCCTACCTACACTAGCTTGTCCGAAAGAA
Source organism: Doryrhamphus excisus (assembly GCF_037039965.1). Lineage (NCBI taxonomy): Eukaryota > Metazoa > Chordata > Actinopteri > Syngnathiformes > Syngnathidae > Doryrhamphus > Doryrhamphus excisus. Next base: position 9,103,918 of record NC_136374.1, read on the forward strand.
TACCGCTTATTGTTAGCTCAAACATGAAATAAGTTAGCATTCAATGTTAGCGCTACAGTTGGAAATAAAGAATTTCCAACACATTACACGAAGAAAGTGGTGGTGGTGAAATGGTTTTATTTCTTTTTTTTTTATTTCATTTGAACATGCATCAGATTACATTTGAGTACATCCCATAATCAGTTCACATTTCCACATGTCCAAAAGGAGTAGGAAGAAGCAAAGCTTATTAAATCCTAGCCCTCCATCTGATACTTTTACAATCAGTAACTGTTACATTTGTTCACTTCCTGCTTTCCTGATATAGTTAAAGTTTTTAAATTTTTGTTTTTTTTAATTATTATAATTAAATTGTTTTTAAAAAATTTTGTCACGTACAACGTGATATGAGCATCCAATGACATAATGTGTACCATAGTAAGTGTCAATATAGTGATATATATAGCACATCATGACTGGTTCAAGACTCTTCATCCTTGTATTTAGCAAACATCAACTGCTTGTATTGTTTCTTGAATTGGCTCATCGTTGTGCATTTTTGAGGTCCTTATGCAATAATAATCAAAAATACTCAAAACTCAAAAATAATATGCTGATGTGTAACACTAACATCGTTTTCAAAAACACACATCATAGTGCTTCCTCAATAACATGTAGGAAAGATGTGTTCATATAAAAATATCAAATATATCCTAACCGCTCCTCCTTTCCTGTGCACAGAGAGGCTGGTGCACACCTGGAAGGAGGTGGGCCTGGAGCTGAAGCCCCACTCGTCAGCCGAGTGCAACTTCTGCCAGCAGCCTCTGCACTTTGAGCTGATGAGCGAAAGAGAAAAGTCGTACTTCAGCGGCCTCAGCCATCCTATCTCAGCCCGTGCATAATCAACACTGGGCTGTCCACTGGCTGCTCCAGATGACACAAACACGCTCATTCCTATAAATGTCATAATGTCTCAATCATTATTTAAAATACTATATAATCAGAGATTCTATATGCTTCAAATTAAATATGAGCTGAAAAACTATGTGTGGATTCTGTAACTGATTACAATGAACTTCATTTCCCATTTCAAAGATGATCTTTACCTAGCAGTCCTCTAAGGCAACACGCTTAACACTCTTTTCACTTATTTGAATAGAAAGCAGCACACAGACATAAGTGTAATATTGCCATCACATTATCTGGGCGTAAAACCTCTCTATTGTGCATTGTATAGGCGCCACCTAAAAGGCGAGACTAATAACCAGGCTCAGGTTGCTGGAATACTGGTCACATGTCATACAGAACAACAAAGCAGGTTCCTTTCACAAAAGGTTGCTTAATGACTAGTTTAGTAGCCTTTATTAATTTATAAAAATGTCAGCATCACTTTTTTTTTTATCTGATATCTTTGTAGGACTTGACTTTCGACTTTGTTTTCATGGAAACATTCATGTACTTTACTGATCCTGAAGGAAATGCAAACATTTAGTATCACTTACCAGAACAAGGAAAAAAAGCAGTAGCTAGATATTAAGAGTATACTAAAAATGTATAAAATTACTATGTATATTACATTGTTAGGTACTATTAATTTTATTTTTTGTTTTATATATAGGTTATATATTTTACAATGAATTTAACAAAATACATTACACAAATAATACATTATGCTCAAGGACAAACACACTACTACACCTGTTTCATTTTGTGGTCAGCCCACGATCGAGTGAACAGACCTACTAACCCACTGTCCTGTGTGCAGGTGACATAAATTGCTATGCAACCTGACCCCAACCCACATCCACAAAACGAAAAGCCGCCAGGGTCTCAAAAACAGCAGCGGTAGGGAGCTTACACCTTCCCCCATTATCCTCAGAAGCCTCACTTTTTTTGAGGCTTGTGTTTTTCAACATGATAAGGAGACCAAACACACTGCTTTGCTAAGGAACCCAATTCCATGCCCAAGAAGATTAAGGCCAATGGTGCTCACACTCAATATTCACACACAATTTGGACACCCGTGTTGCCATATTTAGACAATAACGGCTGTGTTGACTAATTTCAGTGGATAATAAACCCATACAGCTATACACGATGTACATGGACCATTTTAAAGTATGTACTATATTCAGTTGTCTTTGTCTTTATCTTCATTCAGAATCAGCATCTGCAAATATTGATGTGGCATGCAAAGTTTGTTTTTTTAAGGTCAGAGTCGACAAGAATCGTTGCTATTTGAAGACAAAACCATTGTCATATTGTTGACACTTTCACTTTCATCATCTTTCTCTTTTTGTCCACAGAGGTTACTTCCTCATTACTCTGAAGTAGTAGTAGAGTAATAGTAGTAGGAGAGTTATGACATAAAAACAAGAGAATTTGGACATCTGTATCTTGTATACAAGGATTGGGAGATACTGCTAATGATGGTATTGATCTGAAAGTAAACACAGGGTAAGTATCTGTACTGATCTTAGAATAAAAAAATAAAAATAACAAACAACAATTTTTGTGAACAAAATATATACTGATGACCAGTATATAAATGCAACATATCAGACAGTGTAACATCATCAACAAAATAGTACAATTATTCTCTTTTATTACATACATTAAGTGCAAAATAAGTAAACAAACGCAAACACTGCAATTATCTCTCATTCAAATGCTTTGCCCCAAAGCGCCTCTGTATCCAAAAACCTATAAAAAATATAACAATACATAAATGTAACAATTTTCTCTTTGGGCTTTTCCCTTTAGGGGTCACCACAGCAAATCAATCTCCTCCATCCAACCCTGTCTTCTCTCACACCAACTACCCTCATGTCCTCCTTCACTACATCCATAAACCTCCTCTTTGATCTTCCTCTACGCCTCCTACCTGGCAGCATCCTTCTACCAATATATTCACTATCTCTCCTCTGGACATGTCCCAACCATCTCAGTCTGGCCTCTCTGACTTTATCTCCAAGGCCTCTAACATGTAATGTCCCTCTGATGTACTCCTTTGTATGTATATTTTTCAACATTCTTGATCCTATCCATCCTGGTCACTCCCAGTGAGAACATCAGCATCCTCATCTCTGCTACCTCCAGTTCTGCTTCCTGTCTTTTCCTCAATGGCACTGTCTTTGGACCAAAAAAGGTGTTTGCCCCATTCCCGCTTTCTTATTTTTTGGCATGTTTGTCACACTTAAATGTTTTAGGTTATCAAACACATCAAACACAGTCAACTCAAAACTCATCTCTTTGGTAAAGCACATAGTTCAAACTGACCCGACACACTGAAATCCTTCTCTATGTTTCTTGGACTAAGGCACAGACTTCTGGCTTGATCTACCATCTATCCCTCTACTCAACCCAACCACTCGAGACAGATAGCCGCCTCTCAGAGCCTGGGTTCTGTCCAAGGTTTCTTCCCCAGAGGGAGTTTTTCCTTGCCTCCATCACCAAGTGTTTTTGGTGTTTCACTTGGTTCTCTGTTTTTCATTTATGGATGTGACAAACATACATATTCATGTAATGGAAGCAGTGCAGCAAGTCATACAATTTCACAGAACAAATACTAGAAATGTAGGTCAGTGCTTCTGATGGTGTTTAGGCCAGGAGAAAGCTTTGCTTTGCACACCACTGGTATCAACACAGAGCCACTTCTTGGATGTACAATCTTGTCATCATGTGATGGTCTGGTATGGAGCTGATTTAAAAAATAATAATAATTCCTGTGAAAAGTGTGCCTGCTGTTCTCGCAGCTGCATTGTGAAAACAATACACCCCTTATTGGGACGCTAATATCAGCTTTCAAGGTGAATTTTCTTTGGAATGACACCTGGTTATGTTATCACACTGAAGGAGAGGAGGGGTGACCTCATTGGAACAGCAGAGCAGCAACAGAAGACGTCTTATGTGCACATTTAGGATTAAAAAGTCGGTTTGGTTGCGTCCTTCTATCCAAGGCGCTAGACTTTAAAGTCGTTATCTGGCCTTGTGTACACCCTTCCTGCCTGTAGGTCCTTGGGGCCTTCAGGAATGTGATCATTTGACTCTTACTTTGATGAAGCAAGCACGAGTTGCACGCCAAGGCCTTTCTCAGCTCTAATATGTAAAACCAATCAAACACATCATCATCACCTTTGAGGGCTGAATTGACTCACTGCTTGCGTGTAAATACAGGATTGTGCAACCGCCCGTGTTGTGTTAGGAAACATAAAAGACACGCCTGAAAGTCCCCGTAAGAACGCCTTAGTTACCACTTCCTGCTCCTGTTTGTATGGGAATTCCATTGACTAACAGGTCCTGCAAACATCTTTTTCATACCATTCTATTTGTGGGTTTAAATTGCTGGAAAATATGCAGGTAGACTTGACGCACTGTTTAAGAATGTGTTGTTGTTGTTGTTTTTTTACTTGGAAAAAATGGAAGTTGTCACAACACATAGAAAGATATACTGTACATATGTACACTATTCTTATATATAGTGTTCGACTTACTGCGGACAATGCGAAGCAAGCTCCTGCTCCGGTTATACAAGGACCAAAAGGCACCCCCTAAAGTAAGGGTCTCAAACACGCGGCCTGCGGGCCAAATGTGGCCCGCAGGACACTAGTTTGAGGCCCCTGCCTTGATATGCAAAGTTTAATGTTAGTGCGGCCCGCGCAAGTTTGATATGGATGCTGTATGGTATCATGTACCCAGAAAAAATTATTACGTTTGATTAATGTTCATGTTAAAGGTTAAATAACTGTTCATAGTTATCCTCCCTATCCGTGTGGAAGTGGTAAGTTTTCGGCTAGTTAAGTTTAAAGGAAATAACTTGAAGGCTACCGTTTAGGTCACTAGCTCTCTAGTTGGCGAGTTAGTATGTGTCTCAAGACCCTGCAGTTGCGCAATATGTTGTAAATAAAAAAAAGTATAAATGTGACTATAGTCGTGTTTTGTCATGTCTACAGGGCTCTAATAATGCTTTGTTAATTTTAATCTGAAAAAAATAATTTGTCTACCCACCAACTATATGTGGTTTCTTAAGTTTTTATTATTTGCCGTTTTATTATTATTATTATTATTATTATATTTATTTATTACTGATTGATTTTCTTTATTCTTGATTTGTTTATTTATTTTTCATCTTATTTTGTGCAGAAAAACAAAAATTAAGATATTTGAGAACAGTGGAATGTTTTATCAGAGCTTTTATTGTAGAAAATCGGAACCAAAGCACTGAAAAAGTTTGTATATTTTTCTGTTTTTAATAAATGCGTTTTTTTTTTTGAAAACCTGATGCGGCCCAGCCTTTCCCACACCCTAGCTCCAGTGGTCCCCAGGTAAATTGAGTTTGTCACACTTCAGACCAAACAAATTTAAATATTAGTCAATGACAACACAACTGAACACTAAATGCAATTTTAAAATGAAACTTTTTATTATTGAGGGAGGGATTGTGGCGAAGGGTTACTGTATACGATAGTGTATACGATGTGGTGTCAGGTGCAGTTTGACATTCTCGTATGTATCTCATCAAACATTGATGCTCCTGCAATGGGGCCACACACATTGACCACCCTTCACCTTCACAAGTGAGGGACAGCAGCGTCCTTACTGGTCCCTCACAGACATACCTGTATACTGGCAAATTCCAGACTCACCAACTGGAAATTCCACTCCATCCTCGGCCTCCTTCTTTAGCGACACCCCTCCCTCCCAATTTCACATAAGGTTACATGTAAAGGAGCTGACTGCAGGACAAATGAAATTACTAATAAACATGTCTGTACAGTGTTGCTGAAAAGTGACCTTTGTTGTTTATTTTGCCTTGATGCACACAACCTTCACTCTAGTCAGCCAGCGTGTCAGACTTTGTACACGCCTGCTTGAATTCTTATCAGGAAGAAGGATATACACGCACAAAGACGGAAACATAAAGAAGGAATCATTCTTCCAGTAAACGTCACACGACTGCACTCCAAAAGTCATCAAACTGGATGGAGCAAATACTTTTCTCTGCAAGCTTTTGCCTCAGGCTTGTCATTGCTGTTGACTCTAATATGAAAAACACACGCAATGGAGTCTCAAAGTCTCAAATGTCCCAAATGAGAGTTCAACAGTCTCAAAAGTCAAACAAAACTCCATCATCATGACGCCCTCCAACCTCATTAGACTTCAGTTCAATGAGCATCTAGAGAAGGGGTCTCAAACTCAATTTACTTGGGGGCCACTGGAGCTAGGGTCTGGGTGAGACTGGGCCGCATCAGTTTTTCCCAAAAAAAACAACACATTTATTAAAAACAGAAAAATATACAAACTTTTTCAGTGCTTTAGTTCCGATTTTCTACAATAAAAGCTTTGATAAAACATTCCACTGTTCTCAAATATCTTAATTTTTATTTTTCTACACAAAATAAGATGAAAAATAAATAAACAAATCAAGAATGAAGAAAATCAATCAATCAGTAATAAATAAATAAATATAATAATAATAATAATAAAACGGCAAATAATAAAAACTCAAGAAACCACATATAGTTGGTGGGTAGACAAATTTTTTTTTTCAGATTAAAATGAACAAAGCATTATTAGAGCCCTGTAGACATGACAAAACACGACTATAGTCACATTTATACTTTTTTTTTATTTACAACATATTGCGCAACTGCAGGGTCTTGAGACACATGCTAACTCGCAAACTAGAGAGCTAGCGACCTAAACGGTAGCCTTCAAGTTATTTCCTTTAAACTTAAATAGCCAAAAACTTACCACTTCCACACGGATAGGGAGGATAACTATTAACAGTTATTTAACCTTTAAAATGAACATTAATCAAACGTAATAATTTTTTTCTGGGTACATGATACCATACAGCATCTATATCAAACTTGCGCGGGCCGCACTAACATTAAACTTTCATATCAAGGCGGGGGCCTCAAACTCGTGTCCTGCGGGCCACATTTGGACCGCGGGCCGCGTGTTTGAGACCCCTGATCTAGAGGATTACATTTTTCATTGGTCTGTACCATTTGTTTTTTTTCATGATGGCATGCGTAATGATAACCATAGAACCCGCCATGGAACCTATTGTGACTTGTCAGCAATTTATTAAATATAAATGCAGCTGATAGGCACAACGACTAAAGACTAACATGAAAATGAGGTTTATTGTTATTTATGCTTCATTATTTCAAAGTGTTATTGTTTTATTGTTTTACTATCACTAAAAACATACATTGTACAGTCGATAAAGGTTTTATTGATAGCGACAACCCTGTTTAACCCTTCATGGAAGAGATGGAGTGATTTTAGATTATTTTTTATCTATGTTTTATAAGTTTTAGTGCAATAGTATGCAATAGTAAATGCAATAGTAAAAAAAACACTGATGGTGAAGTAAATGTTTTTATATAGCTCAAAAAAATAGTGTCCAATAATTAATCACCAAACCTATAATGTGCTCCCTTTCCAGCAAAGTTTGTACTTGCTGCCAAAGATAATATGAGGATTTACAGTGTAGATAAATATTGAAATGCAACACAGTCTATAGCAATACCAGTTTCCAGGAGAGGAACAGGAAATGAAGCGAGATGCTGGAACAATCACTGAGCACCAATAAAAGCTGCAGTGGAGCTTTAAAAGTGAACAATCGATTCTTCCCCTTTGTGAAAAGCGTCCTTGCTCGTGTGTGGACTTGTTCATGTGGCCTGCAGCCAAATAGTTCTTGTCATGTTTTTCTCCTTAATAAGGAGCTTTGACCCTCATTTATGGTCTTTCTGTTTGTGTTGCTCTCTTCAGCCACTAAATTGTGCTATGGGTTCGTGCAGGGTTAATGGCGGGGGGAGAAATAATGAGCATGAAAGTAGGTTTGTCACGTGAGCGTGGTGTCAGAAGCAGCAGTTTCTCAGATAAGTGTTTTCGTCCCTCCTTCAGTCTGTCAGGAGGACGTGTCTTTGTCGTAAATGACTTTCAAGGCCTGCTTGTCAAGATAGAATGATATTTTTAGCACCTGAACACACCATTCTATGTCATTTAAGAATTATCCCATGGTCTCACCGGTGACTTTATTTTGAGACTTTGTGATGTTTTGAGGGAGGAGAAGGAATAATTGACCTAATACAGACTCTGTTCTTATCTTTTTGGAGTCATGCTTATGTAATAAAAACAAACATAGACAAATAAAAAAAATCTATAATGGACCTGCAACTATGCACAATATCAGCGTAACCATTTCATTTACTTTTATTAAAAAAAACATCATCATTCGCCAAATTAATCATTTAAATCCCAGACAACATTCTCCTTAAGATAATATTTTACTATTAAAATCTCAATAATATTTAGTTGTATTTTACATTTTTTCATATTATTTTATTAACATTTTTTTGGTTATTTTCTGTTGGTGTTTTTTGGTGACTATTGTTTTAAGTATTGATATTTTGCTTTAAATGATCAAAGACTCTTATTTTATATGATCATTCTTGTGTTCAAAATAAAAAATAAAAAAGCCAATAATTGTTAGAATCTTAATAACAAAGCAGTGAATAACATAAATATTAAATTAAATAAATATCAATATATGAATAAAATGTGAAAATTATTTAAATTACTTACTTAAATTAAATTACTTGAACTATATTACATTTAAGTAATATAAATTATATTAAATTATCTATTTGGTTGACTTCATGGTCAAAACCAAATCCAAATATTGTACTGCAGCAGTAAAGATGGAGAAGAACTCATAAAAAAATAACATTTTGGAATAGTCAACCCTGAAAGGCAATCAACCTTGAAATGTCACAGTGGTACCTCGATGAAAAAGCGCACTGCTCACACCTAGTGGTGAGAGGTTAGCATTGCACTTCAAAACAACTAATTAAAAAGCAAGCAAATCAGCTATATAATCAATTAAGTAAATGCTAAAAAGCAAACCACAGTATTTGATTGCATTTTCGTATATTTATGATAATTTTGGTCATTTGTTAAAATTATGCAACGTCCCCTTTAAGAAATCGGACCGGTAACTGGGCGCCCAATAGCGGCGCGTAAACTGAAACGTTGTTGTTGTTACTATGCTAGCCTACCCAGCAGCTAACGACTAGCTTGAATCGAGCGGTGGCGTTAAGCCGGCCGGCGTCTCCATTATCTCAATTTAGAACAGTGTCACTCTTAAAAAGCACGTTCAGGTGCTCTATTCCTTCAAGTTGTCCTCGGTGGGCCTCCAGCGGCAGGAAAGATGACTTCTGTTCTGGTAAGAAACGCTTAAAGCTGTTAGCTAGCGAGCTACTAGCCTGGTGGAAGTTATGTCTCTAGCTACAGACGCGCGCAAATCACGTTTAAATTGTTGCTAGCGAAACTCTTTATTTTCCGAGTAACAGTTAGAAGGCGCTACCGTTTTGTGGATGTATGCCACAACCCAGGAGTATTGGTGCACCTAAATAAGGTGCCTGCAGCTGGTTGTGTGTGACGTCGCTTCGATAATTTTTAAAAATTATTAGGAACAGAAAAGGATGCAGGCAGTTTTATTTGTATTACATAAAGATATAAAAGCATTTGACTTTGGGTAAAAGAAAACCAAAAAGTAATAATAACAAAGTGCTGCAGAAACTACCACCTGTCATATTGAGGATGTTGATTGTAGTAGATAACATTGTAGATTGAAGTGCTTTAAAAGCAAAGCCATTTTCATTGTATACAAGATCTTTCACTTGTATTTAAGAGGTACCTAAAAATGACTGAATGCTGTGTATGTAGATGAGGGGTCGGGAACCTTTTTGGTTAAGAGAGCCATGAAATCATGAAATCCACATATTTTTTAAAAATGTAATTCTGTCCGAGCCGTATATATTTATATATATTTAACATTGAATACAACTAAATGTGTGCAAGACCAACAATTTTAGAGTATAATAAGTCTCTGAATTAATTCTTTTTAAATAATGTTGTTATACTGAAGCTAACAAATAATCAATAAAATACTTATTGTAAAATAACTTCTTGTGCTGCCTGGTATGGTTTTCCACCATGTTCCATATCTTTCTTTTTGCCATCTTATTTGTCAAAAGCATTTCCTCTGCAGACTTGGCTTACTCTGTAATTGATTGAAAGAGGCAAGCCTATTTCTTGACGTCTCAATGTCAACAACAGTATCCAGTAAAAATCTAGTATTAGCGATTGCTGACATTGCCTCTGGCCACTTGCATTGCAGTAGAAAATAGATGGATGGATGAATTAAAATGCATAACAAAGTTTTATATTTTAAGCATTATTACTGTGAAAGTTCTTAAAGGGGATGTATTGTGCTCATTTTTTGACCCTTTGTATTGTTGTAGAATCTTATAGAGCAGCGACACACAATAACCCACACAGAAAGTGTTCTAGATCTTTCAGAATCTGCATCTATTCCAGCTGTATTTCCAAAACTGTCTTTTAATTTATCCACCCATGGCCCACCTCCACTGCGCTGTGATTGGTCACAATTGCTCACCCAAAAGTTCCTGAGGACTTCCGGACTACTGCCCAACCCGTTTTTAATTTTGTTGGTATAGAAATTGATTAATGAATAAACCCTTTGGAGAGCTACTTGAAAAGTGGTTAGGGGCTATGTGTAGCTCATGAGCGACAGGCTGGAGACCTCTAACTTAACGTGTATTAACTCAAGAGTGGTAGCTAGTAGAGTTAGCTTCGTTTAGCACGCTAGTGTGGTTGCGTGTGACTCGGGCTGGATGAGTATATCTTCACCGCTATAATGTACGGGGCATTTTACAATGCGGGATGACAGCAGGTTCTGAGTGAAGACAGGAAGCATGTTTATAATCGTTGTACATTCTCAACACACAGAGGACATACTACCGGCCTTCAAAATAAGAGCCATTTGCCGCCTTGGCTGTAAACAAGTGTCATAAAAATACCAAAATGCATTTGGAATTTTATGGGTGACAACGTCCTCAATTACAAGCACAGGTATTAGTTTGTAGGAAGATTTAGTAGTCATGTGTGCAGAGACAGTTTCCAATAAATACATGTGCTTTCCAATTTGAGTGTATTTCATTATATTGGTTAAGGTATGTAGCTTTTTATACAAGGCTCTGTTTAATTAAAATTGGATATCTTCATTTTGTGATACATCACAAACATATTGCAATATATGCTAAGGTCCATATCGTCCAACCCTATTTAAAAGCAAAGCGATTTGCACTTACACTTCTATTTGATATAGAGGGACAAAGCAGTTTTATTTGTACCACATTGAATAAACTCGCAAGTAAAGAGTACATAAAAATGTAGATTTGGTCAAAAGCGTCCACGTAGAACAGAACACGTAAACGTCAATTCTCGACGCCATATTTGTCAAAGTGTCTCATGATGATACCGAGCTCCAACTCCACGGTCCCCATTGCCTCAGTGTACAGCCTGTAACGATCCGCTCCGCTGTAAATAAGATCTGGGCTCTTGAGCTGCGGTCCACCGCCGACAAACATTTGCGATAACTGCTCCTGCCAAGAGCCGAGTGGCCTCCAAGTTCCGCAACTTATCCGATGGTGTCCGGGGCTGGAGGGGACGTAGCAGTAACCGTAACCGTACAGCTGACACCGGCCAAATGAGTCCTGGTGCCACACCTGGAGGTGAAGCTTGGGCCAGCCTTGGAGTCCTTTGGTGGCGTAATGCAAGTCAATGGGGTGACACCAGTACGCCATGTCTCCCGTTTGGGGGTTATCCACCTGGGTCTGTCCGTGCTTCAAACCGGAGAGAAGTCGCCATGCTCCTCCGGTGTGGACACCCCATTTGCAAAACAGGCTGCTGTCGGGGAATCCTGTAGCTCCAACTAGCTGGCCTATAATGTGCAGCTCTGCCATGACACTTTGTCGTCGTCTGTGTGTCGCCTTAGCATAAGAGCTATGTTATGCTAGCGTCACAGCGGATGTCTCCTTGGCAACACTGCTTGTGAACCGAAAATGTGGTGCCCAGCGCTTTGCCTGTAAGGGAATATTAAAAAAAGGTCCTTATTCTTACATCGAAAAGTCGAGTCGTCAGTTTTCTTATTTAAAGAGTACTTAATATTGTTAATAGAGCCATTTGATTGGAGAATGTTGCGATGGCTGTACAAAGCAGGGACTGTGGCCAAACGAGAACAATCGGAACAGAACAATGTGATTGTGGCTACTTCTTCGACGCCGAGAAACACATTCAAGCCAAGAAACAGCGCCTCCATGCGGGTACAGGATATGATAAAAGATTCACAAGCGAATCGCGCAACAGTAGAATACAGATAAAAAAAAATCTGTCCTCACAAAGCTAACAACAATTGAGTGAGTGGGAACATTATTGTGCCTGTGATTGATTGGCGAGCAGTCTAGAGTGTCCACCACCTCTCCCCAAAAGTCAGCTGGGATAGGCTCCAGCTCAACTGGGACCCTAATGAGGCCTAGTGGAAGGGATGGTGCAATGCAGATCAGCATCAGTTTTATCACATCAGATTTAAATACAGCTCTTGCATTTAGACACGAGTATAGACAGTTGTGAGTTCCAGGCTGCAATCAATATATGTTGATGCTTAAAATAAAGTTGTTTAAAATTAGCTGTAGTCAATATGTACGTAGGTTCTATTGGGTGTCCAATTTTTTTTTCCACAGATCATTTGTCTGATGATAAAACTTTGAAGATATCTGTACTGTCTGAATGCTAGCATGTCTTCCGAAGTATTTTGAGCACAACGCACAGGGGGCACCACAAATGTCAAACAAATTTTATTCTATATCTTCCTTGTGTGTCTGTTCACACAGCCCGATCCAACACTTGAGCGAAACTTCAAGGGCCACAAGGACACTGTGACTGGCGTGGACTTCAGCAGCAACATGAAGCAGATTGGTAAGCACTCTCATTTTTATGAATTTGTGTTTTGATGATTTGTACTCTCTTCACCTATGCTATCTCCTTTTAGCCACAAGCTCCACAGACTGCTGTGTGATGATCTGGAACATGAAACTTCAGAGGCGTGCGTATCGTTTTAATGGCCATAAAGATGCTGTCATGTCGGTCCAGTTTTCTCCCTCAGGTCATCTAGTAGCCTCCTGCTCCAGAGACAAGACTGTACGCCTTTGGGTGCCAAACATGTATGTACTTTAATTATTATTTCTGTATTTAAGATACAGTGCTACACATGGCACTCTTTTGTGTGTGTATGTACAGGAAGGCTGAGTCAAGCGTATTCAAGGCTCACACTGCAACCGTGCGAAGCGTCAACTTTTCCAGCGACGGCCAGTCTCTGGTGACGGCATCAGACGACAAGTCCGTCAAAGTGTGGGCGGTCCACAGGCAAAAGTTCCTGTTCTCACTCAATCAGCACATCAACTGGGTCCGCTGCGCCAGGCATGAGACATACACATCAATTATTCTGAAAGATAAATAAATACTTAAATGGCATTGACTCTCCATTACAGGTTTTCTCCAGACAATCGCCTCATCATCTCGTCGAGTGATGACAAAACAATTAGGGTGTGGGACAAGAACAGCAGGGAATGCATTCATTCTTTTTATGAACATGCAGGGTGAGCACCTTTTACCAGACATTCACCGGAAAAGCACAGCTTCATTAAATGAGTTTTTTTTTCCCATGCATCAGGTATGCAAGCCATGTGGATTTCCATCCCAGTGGAACATGCGTGGCTGCAGCAAGCACTGACAACTCCGTGAAGTTGTGGGACATCAGATCCTTGAAGATGCTCCAACATTACCAAGGTAATAACACCCATGGACAATTCTAATCAAGATTACATTTTGTACACCATGTTTGAATGCACACCATTTTCAAATAAAGAAGGCAAGAATAGGTGTGTAAAATGGATTATGCACTGATGACTGGTTTTATTTTCAGTGATGTACAACTATTGCATCATGCTGAGAGGTGTTTCATTGTTTTCACTCTTGTAATGGATTGTCATTACAGTACCTTGTGGAGGTGTTTTGTTTCACAGTGTCTGGACATGAATTCTACTTTACAGCCAGCAGAGCGCTCTCTTGTTTCACTGAAAGCCTGCTATGCTCCCAAGAATCCAGTCATTTAATGCCTAATAAGTCAAATGTGATTACTAAAGCTTGCCACAAGCTACAGTGGAGTAAATGACATCATCAGCATCTTGTGTGAATGTAAACCTGGTGTTGAGCCATCATCAGAATGTACAGATGACTTTAATGCTGGTATGCTGCAAAAATGAATACTCATTGCATTTATTTCTACATTATACCATGTTTCTGTCAGTTTTCTCCTGAATTCTTTGAGTATTTTTAATATCTTATTTGAAATGATTGTCTAACTCATATAGAACGTTTTACAAGACTATGTGCTACCTTTTGTGTCCCAGTACTAAACAGTTGATCATAGTGATTGATGAAACAATGACATACTAATGTGTGTTCTCCAGTCCACAGTGGTGTGGTGAACAGCTTGTCTTTCCATCCATCTGGGAATTTCCTCCTTACTGCGTCCAATGATTCTACAACAAAGATCCTGGACCTTGTTGAGGGAAAACTTTTGTTCACACTACACGGACATCAGGTATAAACATACATACATACATACTGTAGGCAAGTCTGAAATTCTTCAAAGCTTGGCAAAATATTGGTGATCAGCACAGTATGTTTTAGATGGAAATGACACAAGGAAATAGCAAAAGATTACTTGGGTTGTATGCTAGATGTTTCCAGGAACCTTTTACAATGGCACAGAAGGGGAAAAAAACTATGAATTTTGTGAATCCACTGGATTCCTACATAATTACATTACAATTACAATACATTTCCCACAAAAAGCACATCTCATTCATCCTAGGTCGGTAATAATTTGTAAATAGGCTGATGTGATAAATGTGCAGCATAATAATACAGCATACATGTATGATGTAACTACTTCATGTCAGTGCAGGATGGCATTACTCTGTGTACAGTGGTACCTCGTTTAACTTGCACACCGGTTATGTCCAGAATGCACACAAATATTTTACAATATGGTGTGCCTCTTGTGTTATTAATACACTGTGTTAGTTTAACTATGTAATGTATTTTTATCACAAAATGTCCTTATTAGCAACTTATTAACATGGAAACCAGAACCAGATGGCATTATCCCCCTGCTCTGTTGCCTGTCTATGAAGTGATAAGCGGTTGACTGTAGTTCTTTGCTAACTAAAGTTAGTGTATGTGGCTTGTCTAGCACAATCTAGGCTTAAGCCTAGATACTTGCTTTAAAACGCGATCCCTCCACCAATCAGCTCTGCCCGCCACCCCCCCCCCCCCCCCTGCAGCATTCAGAAGAATCAAGATTGCCTTGTGTGGGGCGTCCTGTATTTGTGAGAATGATACAAGTTTTGCACCCTGCTAAAAATGTCTCATCAGGGTGGCGCTTCAGCATTTAGGGGCGAGCACTTTGCAGAGTGTGGTGAGTTTGAGGCTCGCAATGTGATCATATGTCAGGCAGCGGATATAAAGCCCCAGTTAGGAATGTGGGCAAAATTGGGGGATGAGTACCGAATTTGGGAGCATGCAGACACTATGTAGCACTTTTTGTGCAAGGGGAACTTTTGTTGTGTGCGGGGTTGCGGCGATCTACGGATGTCTCCGTGGTGGGTGCACGTCAGTCTCTGTACTTCCTAGTTCAGCTGTCCAATGAACATACACAGTTTGCATGGACCGTGACAAGTGAGCATTTGCGCCATGCTTGAAATGCACGCTGTGCACACTGATTTCAGCAAGTGCCGGCATTTTGTCTCATCTCCTTGATGCCGAGGGCACAAAAGACATGGGAATTCAATAATTTTCTACCGCTTATCCTCATGAGGGTAGCAGGGGGTGCTAGAGCCTATCCTAGCTGTCTTCGGGCGAGAGGCAGGGCACACCCTGCCAGCCAATCACAGGGCACACACAGACAAACAACCACTAACACTCACATTCATACCTATGGACAATCTAGAGTCGCCATCAACCCAGCATGTTTTTGGAATGTGGGAGGAAACAGGAGTCCCCGGAGAAAACCCACGCATGCACGGGGAGAATATGCGAACTGGATTGAACTCGGGTCCCCTCACTGTGAGGTCTGCGTGCTAAGCACTCGACCGCCATGCA